>NC_133658.1:833064276-834317441 GCF_037893015.1 Macrotis lagotis
AAGTCTTTCTTCCAGGTAGGGATATTGTCACTTTCATCTTATTTGATAATAATTTATTCCCCTTCCCTACCCTTTTTTAAATTTTACCTTTTCATGTGTCTCTTGAGTCTCCTATCTGTAGTCCAAATTTTCTATTAAGCTCTAGTCTTTTCTTCAGGAAAAGTTGGAAGTCTCCTATTTCATTAAATGTCCATCTATTCCCCTGGAAGAGAAGACTCAGATTTGCCAGATAGTGGATTCTTGACTGCATACCAAGCTCCCTTGCTTTTCAGAAAATTGCATTCCAGGCCCTTTGATCCCTTAATGTTGATGTTGCCAGGTCCTATGTAAAGCTTTCTCTGGCTCCTTGTATTTAAGTTGTTTCTTTCTGGCTGTTTTGAGATTTTCTCTTTTATCTGATAGTTCTGTATTTTGGCTACAATATTCCTTGGTGTATTCATTTTGGGATCCCTTTCCAGAGGGGTTCAATGCATTTTTTTCAATAACTGTTTTGCCCTCAAGTTCCAAGATATCAAGGCAGTTTTCTATCACAAAATCCTGTAATACTGAGTCCAGGCTTTTTTTTCTCTTCAATGTTTTCAGGAAGACCAATAATTTTTAGGTTACCTTTTCTTGATCTATTCTCGAGTTTAGTGGTTTTGCTGAAGAGATATTTAGCATTTTCTTCTATTTTTTCAATTTTTTGGTTTTGTTTAACAAATTCTTGTTGTCTTATGATGTCATTGGTTTCCATAGACTCCATTCTTTTTTTAGGAAAGAATTTTCTTCACTAACATTTTGCTACTCCTTTTCCATTTGGTCAATTCTATTTTTGTAAGAGTTTTCCCTTTGATCATTTGAAGTTTTTTTTAATTTATTTTTATTAAAGATATTATTTGAGTTTTACATTTTTCCCCCAATCTTGCTTCCCTCCCCCTCCCCCCCCACAGAAAGCACTCTGTCAGTCTTTACTTTGTTTCCATGTTGTACCTTGTTCCAAATTGGGTGTGATGAGAGAGAAATCATATACTTAAAGTGAAGTCTAAGAGTTAACAGGATCAGACAATAAGCTATCTGGTTTTATTTCTAAATTAAAGGGAATAGTCTTTGCACTTTGTTCGAACTCCATAGCTCCTTATCTGGATACAGATGGTACTCTCCTTTGCAGACAGCCCAAAATTGTTCCCAGTTGTTGCACTGATGGAATGAGCAAGTCCTTCAGGGTTGAACATCACTCCCATGTTGCTGTTAGGGTGTACACTGTTTTTCTGGTTCTGCTCATCTCACTCAGCATCAGTTCATGCAAATCCCTCCAGGTTTCCCTGAGTTCCCATCCCTCCTGGTTTCTAATAGAACAATAGTGTTCCATGACATACATATACCACAGTTTGCTAAGCCATTCCCCAATTGAAGGACATTTACTGGATTTCCAATTCTTTGCCACTACAAACAGGGCTGCTATAAATATTTTTGTACAAGTAATGTTTTTACCGTTTTTCATCATCTCTTCATGGTATATACCCAATAGTGGTATTGCTGGGTCAAAGGGTATGCACATATTTGTTGCCCTTTGGGCATAGTTACAAATAGCTCTCCAGAAGGGTTGGATGAGTTCACAGCTCCACCAACAGTGTAATAGTGTCCCAGATTTCCCACATCCCTTCCAACAATGATCATTATCCTTCCTGGTCATACTGACCAATCTGAGAGGTATGAGGTGGTACCTCAGAGAAGCTTTAATTTGCATTTCTCTAATAATTAATGATTTAGAGCATTTTTTCCATGTGGCTATGGATTACTTTGATCTCCTCATCTGTAAATTGCCTTTGCATATCCTTTGACCATTTGTCAATTGGGGAATGGCTTTTTGTTTTAAAAATATGACTCAGTTCTCTGTATATTTTAGAAACAAGTCCTTTGTCAGAACCATTAGTTGTAAAGATTGTTTCCCAATTTCCCACATTTCTTTTGATCTTGGTTACATTGGTTTTATCTGTGCAAAAGCTTTTTAATTTAATGTAATTGAAATCATCTAATTGGTTTTTAGTGATGTTCTCCAACTCTTCCTTAGTCATAAACTGTTCCCCTTTCCATAGATCTGACAGGTAGACTAGTCCTTGATCTTCTAATTTGCTTATACTATTGTTTTTTATGTCTATGTCCTGTAACCATTTGGATCTTATCTTGGTAAAGGGTGTGAGGTGTTGGTCTAATCTAAGTTTCTTCCATGCTAACTTCCAATTTTCCCACAATTTTTATCAAAGAGGGAGTTTTTATCCCAATGACCAGACAGTTTGGGTTTATCAAACAGGAGCTTACTATAATCATCTGCTTTTACACCTAGTCTATGCCACTGGTCCACCACTCTATTTCTTAGCCAATACCAAACAGTTTTCATGACTGATGCTTTATAATATAATTTTAGATCAGGTAGGGCTAAGCCACCTTCTTTTGCACTTTTTTTTTCATTAAGCTCCTGGCAATTCTTGACTTTTTATTTCTCCATATGAAATTATTTACAATTTTTTTAACTCCTTAAAGTAATTTTTTGGAATTTTGATTGGTAGGGCACTAAACAGGTAACTTAGTTTTTGTAGAATTGTCAATTTTATTATATTAGCTCTACCTATCCATAAGCAGTTGATATTTGCCCAGTTATTTACATCTGATTTAATTTGTGTGAGAAGTGTTTTATAATTGTTTTCAAAAAGATTCTGAGTCTGTATTGGGGAATAGACTCCCAAGTATTTTATATTGTCTGAGGTTACTTCAAATGGGATTTCTCTTTCTAGCTCTTCCTGCTATATCTTGCTAGACTTATATAGAAAAGTTGAGGATTTATGAGGGTTTGTTTTATAACCTGCAACTTTGCTAAAATTGCTAATTGTTTCCAGTAGTTTTTTGGATGATTTCTTGGGATTCTCTAGGTAGACCATTATATCATCTGCAAAGAGTGAGAGTTTTGTCTCTTCCTTCCCAATTCTAATTCCTTCAATTTCTTTTTCTTCTCCAATTGCTGATGCTAACATTTCTAATACATTATTGAATAGTAGTGGTAATAATGGGCACCCTTGTTTCATCCCTGATCTTATTGGAAATGCATCTAGCCTCTCCCCATTGAATATAATGCTTGTTGATGGTTTCAGATAGATACTGCTAATTATTTAAGGGAACAGTCCATTTATTCCTACACTCTCTAGTGTTTTTAATAGGAATGGATGCTGTATTTTGTTAAAAGGTTTTTCAGCATCTATTTATATGATCATATGATTTCTGATAGGTTTGTTGTTGATATAATTGAGTATATTAACAGTTTTCCTAATATTGAACCCAACCCTGCATTCCTGGAATAAATCCTACTTGATCATAATGTATTATCCCAGTGATAACTTGTAATCATTTTGCTAAGATTTTATTTAGGATTTTTGTATCTATATTCATCAGGGAAATAAGTCTATAATTTTCTTTCTCTGTTTTAACTCTTCCTGGTTTAGGTAATAGCAGCATATTGGTTTCATAGAAAGAGTTAGGCAGAGTTCCATCTTTCCCTATTTTTCCAAAGAGTTTATATAGAATTGGAACCAATTGTTCCTTAAACATTTGGTAGAATTCACTTGTGAATCCATCAGGCCCTGGAGATTTCTTTTAGGGAGTTCAATAATGGCTTGTTGAATTTCTTTTTCTGATATAGGGTTGTTTAGGTATTTAATCTCTTCTTCATTTAACCTGGGAAACTTATATTTTTGTAAATATTCATCCATTTCACTTAGATTATCAAATTTATTGGCATAGAGTTGGGCAAAATAATTTTGAATTATTACTTTAATTTCCTCCTCATCGGTGGTGAGTTCACCTTTTTCATTTATGATACTAGCAATTTGATTTTCTTCTTTCTTTTTTTAATCAAATTGACCAGAGGTTTATCAATTTTATTGTTTTTTTCATAATACCAACTTTTGGTTTTATTTATTAATTCAATAGTTTTTTGCTTTCAATTTTATTAATTTATCCTTTAATTTTTAGAATTTCTAATTTAGTACTTAATTGGGGATTTTTGATTTGTTCTTTCTCTAATTTTTTTAGTTGCATGTTTAGTTCATTGATTTCCTCTCTCTCCAATTTATTCATATAAGCATTTAGAGCTATAATATATCCCCTGAGACTTACTTTGAATGAATCCCATAGGTTTTGGTGTGTTGTTTCATTATTATCATTATCTATGATAAAACAGTTAATTTTTTCTATAATTTGTTTTTTTGGTCCACTCACTTTTTAAAATGGGGTTATTCAGTTTCCAATTTGTTCTGGGTCTATATCTCCTTGGCCCAGTATTACATATGACTATTATTGCATTGTGATCTGGGAAAGATGTATTCACTACTTCTGCCTTTCTGCAGTTGATCATTAGGTTTTTATGTCCTAGTACATCGTCAATTTTTGTATAAGTTCCATGTACTGCAAAGAAAAAGGTATATTGCTTTCTATCCCCATTCAGTTTCCTCCATAAATCTACCATATCTAATTTTTCTAACAATCTATTTACCTCCCTAATTTCTTTCTTGTTTGTTTTATGATTTGATTTATCTAGATCTGATAGCGGGAGGTTGAGTTCTCCTACTAGTAGAGTTTTGCTGTCTGTGTCTTCCTGTAATTTTTTCAGCTTCTCCTCTAAGAATTTGGATGCTGTCCCACTGGGTGCATATATATTCAATATTGAAATGACTTTATTGTCTATGGTACCTTTTAGGAGGATATAGTTTCCTTCCTTATCTCTTTTAACACTATCTATTTTTGCTGCTGCTTTGTCTGAGATAAGGATTGCTACCCCTGCTTTTTCTACTTCAGCTGAAGCAAAATATATTTTGCTCCAACCTTTTACCTTTACTCTACATGTATCTCTCTGCTTCATCATTTGAGGTTTTGAGAGAATTATTTTCTTTTTACATTCATCCATTTGTATTTTCCAAGGATTTGTTTTCTTGTTGCAAGGTATTCATTTTCTCTTGGGATTCTTTTCCCAAATTTTCCAATTGACTTTTAAACTCCTTCCTGATAATCTTCAAGGAAATCTTTCTGTGCTGGAGATCAAATCATATTCTCCTCAGGAGTTCTATGTCTCTCTGAGTTAGGATGGTCTTTTCCTTCTAGGAATTTTTCTATGGTCCAAGCTTTCTGATGGCCTTTCTTCATTTTCCTTAGATCTTGTGTTTGGTGAGGGGCTGGTTCACAGAGGTTTGGTATTGTCATCCCTAAGGACTTTACTCACTGAGTAAACCTGGCCAGTAGAGGGGTGCTAATGTGTTGCTCACTAAGTGACTAGTAGGGGGTTTTGAAGGCTTTTCTCACTGAATATAATACCTTCTCCTGGTTAGTGGGTGTTGCTAGAGGCTGGAGTCTACTCTCCAAGCCTTCTTGTAAGTATCAGGTTTTCAGTGCTATGGCCATGCCTCCACTCTCTGCTTGTTTCTCTAAACAAAGTGGTTCCCACAGAGAAGTGCTTCCCACAGCGAAAGCCCCTGAGGCTCATCTTAGATTAGTCTTACTCTTGCCCTTCCTCTACTGACTGTTGGCATTCTGCACTTACCATACCCCCAATCCCTGAAGGCAGACCTTGAGGTACCTGTTGTTTTTATAGCTTCTCTTTCTGGGTTTTGTTGCTAGAACTTCAAATAAGAGGTTTGTTTCATATTGTTAATGAGGGAAGATCTGGACCTGGCTTCTCAATGCCATCTTGGCTGGAAGTGTCCATATTTATTTTGTTTTTTATTTTGTTGTTATATATTTCTAATTCTGTGTGAAGGAGGTTAAGATCTGTGACTAATATAATTTTTTTGTCTATGACTCCCTGTTACTTATTTAACTTCTCTAAGAATATAAATGCTATAATACTTGGTATATATTATGTGCTATATTAATATTACTTCATGGTCTATGGCACCTTTTAATAAGATGTAGTTTCCTACCTTGTCCCATTTAATTAAAACTATTTTTGTATTTCCTTTATCTGAGATCAGAATTGCTAACTTTGCTTTTCTTTTAACTTCAATTGAAACATAATATATTCTGCTCCAGTCAGTTATCTTTACCTTGAGTGTATCTCTCTGCTTCAAATGTGTTGCTTGTAAACAACATATTGTACAATTTTGATTTTTAATCCACACTGCTCTCCTCTTCTATTTACAGTAAAATTCATCTCATTCATATTTACAACTATGATTACTAACTCTGTATCTTCCTCCATCCTATCTTCCCTCCATACTCTTCTCTTACCTTTCCCTGGATAAATCCTCACCAGTGTTTTACTTCTGACAGATGCCTCTCAATCAACCTCCTGTCTATTAGCCCTCTTCCTTTTCCTTCTCCCTTTCCATTTTTACTTTTATTAACTTTAACTTTACCTTTATTTCATCTGATTCTTCCCACTTTTTCCCCTTCTCTGCCCCTACATCCCTGTAGGGTAGAATATGTTATTCCCTCTTTGAATCAAGTCTATTGAGAGTAAAAGTTATTCAGTATTCACATCCTCTTATTTTCCTCTACTGTATTAGGTACTTTGTGCCTCTTTAAATTGTCCCCCTAATGCCTCTCTTCTCAGTATAATCCTTCTTCTCATGTCTTAATTGTTTTATACCTGTCATACTCACAATCTCCATCAAGGAATATTCTTTTTTATCTGTTCTGATAGAAGTAATGTTTCAAAGACATGACTGATTGATTGATTGATTGATTGTACTGTTCTCAAGAGATGATTGATTGCTTGATTGATTGATTTATAAGTATCATTACCTCATAATCACTTCATGCCAACACCCACTTTCTAACTACACTCTATCTAACTATCCCTATAAAAATACAACTATCATGAGTTAAAGTATCACCACAAGTAAAATCACTTTATAATCCATTTAGACCTACAACCTCTAAGTACATTCTTTCCAACTATCCCAAAATCAATATGAGTCTCATGTACTAAAGTATCTGAAGTATCATCACTTTCAAGATTTACCTATATCCATATCCTCTAATTATATTTCTTTTAATTATCCTAAGAGAAATATATTTCTTAAGAGTTCTTAGTGTTTCTTAATGGAAGTTCTAGCAACAAAACCCAGAAACTCTTAAGTGTCTTCCCCTTTCTGTACACTTTTGTATGAATCTCTTGAGTCTTATATTTGAAGATCAAATTTTCTTTTCAGTTCTGTCATTTTATCAGATAAGTTTGAATGTCCTCTATTTCACTGAAAATCCAACTTTTTCCCTGAAAGATATGTAGAATTTTGCTGGGAAGTTGATTCTTGGTTGTAATCCATGATCTTTTACCCTCTAGAATATCAAACTCCAGGCCCTCCAATCCTTTAATGTTAAAACTGATAAGTCCTATGTAATACTGCCTGTAGGTCTGTGGTTAAATTCAGTGTGTGTGTGTGTGTGTGTGTGTGTGTGTGTGTGTGTTTGCAGTATTATCTCCTTTAACTGATAGTTCTGAAATTTGGCTACAGTAATCCTTGGAGTTTTTATTCCATAATCTTTTTCTGGGATGATTGATGGATTCTTTCAAAGATTATTTTGTCTTCTTATTCTAGAATATTAGGGCATTTTTCCATGATAATTTCTTGCAAGATATTGTTCAGGCTCTTTTTCTTAACAATTCATAAATTATTTCTTTTGGATCTAAGTGCTAGGTCAGTAGTTTTCTTAAGAGGTACTTTATATTTTCTTCTATTTTTCAACCTTTTGGTTTTCTTTGATGGAATCTTACTTCTCATAGAGTCATTAGTTTCCATTTATCCAATTCTGGTTTTTAATGGTATTATTTTCTTCAGTTAGCTTTTATGTTTTCTTTTCCAGTTGATTAATTTTATTTTTAGATGAGTTATATTCTTTTTTCAGTTGACAATTTGTACTTTTAAAGGAGTTGATTTCTTTTCCTATGTAGGTAGTTTGTCACTGCCTTTCTCTTCTAAGATGGCATTTTTATTATCCTTATTAAAATAGTGGATATCTATGGTTAGCACTCTTTTTGTTTTTTGCTCATTTTGATTGTTGAGCTCTATTCCTGGGACACAGGGGGCACAGTTCCAAGTCTTTTATGCTGGAACTGGGGTCTGGTGCCTGGTTTCCCACTTGCCTATGCAGTTGTCTATTGTGTTTCAATTGTTCATGGTTTGTTCCCTGCATTAGGGTTGCCTGACCTAGTCCTGTCTGTTTCACTAACATTCCTTGTATTAAATGTTTCCTTCCAAGGTGAAATTAGGACCCTCACTTCTGACTCACTGTACTATTGATTTGCTGAGTTAGGACCTGAGTTACACTGTGGCAGAGTCTCCTGTTGCCTTTCCAGTTCTCCCACCTATGCTGGATTACATTCTCTTTCATCCACTTTGAGACTGATGTTTTCTGAAGTTCCTTCATGATATCCTGAGTTGAGACCTTGTTTCATTCTGGTTTTTTGTGGGTTCTGTTGTGTTAAAGTCTGTTTATAGGCTTCATTAAGAGTTCTTTCAGTAAGAGTTCTGGAAGTTTTCCAGTTTCCCTGGAAGTAAAAGTGAGTCAATAGAGTTTGTTGAATAGGCCATATTATAGTCAGGCCTATGCTTTCAGAAAAATTATTTTGTCAACTAAGTGGATAATGGATGGAAGTGAAGAAAAACTCAAGACAGGCAAACTACTTGGAAAGCTATTGCAATAGACTGGATGAAAGTGAATGAGGGTCTGAACTTAGATGGTGGCGATCTGAATGAATAGAAAGGGAAGTCTCTTATTGCACACATCTATGGCAAGATTCCCTTCCAATTAGAGGGTGTTAGAGCACATGTTGAGTTTCAAGAAAATAAATCCAGGGGTGGCTAGGTGGCGTAGTGGATAAAGCACCAGCCCTGGAGTCAGGAGTGCCTGGGTTCAAATCCGGTCTCAGACACTTAATAATTACCTAGCTGTGTGGCCTTGGGCAAGCCAGTTAACACTGTTTGCCTTACAAAAAAGAAGAAAATAAATCCAGTTCAATGGAGGAGGGAAGAGAATTTCCATAAGTATCCCCATTCCAATCACATAATTTCAACTATAACATATATCACTTAAAGTTCGACTTTGTAAGCTAAACATCTTCAATTCTTTCAGCTGGCATGAATTCAATTCTCTTCTCTATAATGGTTATTCCACTACAATCGCCTTTCCAGTTTTATATTAATCAACATTGACTGATACAGAAATTCAAAACATCTTGAATCTTCTAAAATGTACTAACCAAATTTCATATCTTCATTGTACTGCAAAGATATCATTAATAAACATTTTTTTATGTGAATCCTTATTGATTCCAAGTGATCACCACTTTTCTCTTTAAGTTCTACTAAGTATATGCTCAATAATATATTTTAGAATGTTTACAAAATATCAGAAACTTAAGAAACCTCAGGAGTGGAGTCATCTTGTACATTTCATATTCTAAAAAGATGAACAATTTCTATCAAGTTGAACAAATGATTATAATACATTTGTTCAGAAGGAAGGAAGGAAGGAAGGAAGGAAGGAAGGAAGGAAGGAAGGAAGGAAGGAAGGAAGGAAGTGCCAAGCACTATGCTAAGTCCTGGGCATAGAAATATAAGCCAAAGGAAAGACTGTCCCTACTGTCTAGGAATTTACATTCTTTTATTATAAATAATATTTTATTTTTTCCAATTATATATAAAGATAATTTACAAGAGTCTTTTCTATAAGATTTTGAGTTTCAGATTTTTTCCTCCCTTTGTCCTTCCAACCTTTTCTCCCCCAAACAGCAAGCAATCTTATATAGGTTATACATGTGCAATCACATAACCAAATTTCTACATTATTCATGTTGTGAAAGAAGATTCAGAATAAAAAGGAAACCCTCCCCCCAAAAAATTGAAAATAGTATGTTTCAATCTGACTCCATAATTTTTTTCTCTGTATGTAGAAAGCATTTTCCATCATGAATCTTTTTGGAATTGTATTGGAACATTGTGTTGGTGAGAAGAGATATCATAGTAAATCATCAAACAATGTTGTTGCTAATGCATACAATATTTTCCTGGTTTTGCTCACTTCACTCAGGATCAGTTCATACAAGTTTTTCAGGTTTTTCTGAAATCAGCCTACTCATCATTTCTTAAAGAACAATAGTATTCCACTACAATTCATATACCAAATTTGTCCCACCATTCCCCAGGTGATGTACATTCCCTCGATTTTCTATTTTTTGCCACCATAGAAAGAGCTGCTATAAATATGTTGATCCTTGTAGGTCCTTCTTTTTTTATATCTTTGAGACACAGACTCAGTAGTGGTATATATACACAATTTGATTTTCCTTTGGGTATAGTAAGGAATTTACATTCTAATGGTGAAAGACAACACACAAAAAAAGAGGAAAAAGAGGAGAAATAGGGGCAGCTAGGTGATGCAGTGGATAGAGCACTGGCCCTGGAGTCAGAGGTACCTGAGTTCAAATCCAGCCTCAGACACTTAATAATTACCTAGCTGGGTGGCCTTGGGTAATCCAATTAACCCCATTTGCCTTGCAAAAAATAAAACCCTTTTAAAAAAAGAGGAGAAATATAAAAGGACTTAATACAAGAATATGATTTCAGAGGAAATCAGGAACAAAAGGAGAATGAAAGGTAGGCCAGCCTGAGGCCCATCACAAAATAGAAACTCCAGGAGGGTCTCACTTATGGGAAAGGGGGGAGGTAACCTTTCAGAGAGATATTCTGCGGTGAGTATGCTATGAAAATTGTAGGTTCTTCCATGGTGAAGAACTTCAGGTGAGGCAAGAAATCCCTGAATAAACAAATAGTACAGTGAGTATGGTTCTATAATTCCCTTTGGATGGCTATAATTATTTTTAAAAATTTTAAACCTTAATTTTCCATTTTGCAACTTCTACAAACTAATTTTTGTTCATTCCTCAATGACCAAGCAATCTGGCTAATCTCCCTTTGAGACCACAGACTTTCAGATGCCTAAGGACAGCTACCATATTCCCCAAAAATCTTCTCCAATTTAAACATACCTTAGTATGTTTATCCTTTGGCTTAAATGTAAGATCTTTCACAATACTGGTTGCACTTCTATGGATATACTCCAACTTTTTAGATGTCATAAAATGTGATATCCAGAATTGAACACTGTACTCCATTTATCGTCTGACCAGGGCAGAATAAGTATATTTTAAAATTTTGTCAGAAATCAAAAAAGTCAAGTTGACTTTTCTTTTTCTGAAAATTTGCACTTCTCCAGTGCTAATATAGTTTATTTATTCTTTACAATATTTTAAAGATCTCTGATAATGGATCAACAATTGTGTCCAATAGTTCATAGAATATTCGAGGCTCTAGTTCATATGCCTAGGTAAATTGATCCCTTTAATGTGATCTCTTATTCTTTACCTCTCTTGTGTATCCATTCCCTATTATCCTTTTTTTCTTCTTTTTGTTCAATCAAAAGCATATTCTCCTTGGTAGAAAAAACAGAAGTAAAATAAAGAGTTTGATTATCTCTACCTTTATCCAATCATCAGTCACATCATTCCATCCAACTCCCAGCAAAAGTTCTGTCCTTTCTTTGCTCCTATTCCAACCCCACACCCCAGCATAACCTTTTTAAAAATAACATCTTGCTATCCTTAGATGTTCTTTTGACTCCTCACCTTATTCTGAATTTTAAGCCCTCCTAAAACTCATTTTACAAGAT
This sequence comes from Macrotis lagotis, assembly GCF_037893015.1. Lineage (NCBI taxonomy): Eukaryota > Metazoa > Chordata > Mammalia > Peramelemorphia > Peramelidae > Macrotis > Macrotis lagotis. The sequence continues at coordinate 833,075,968 of NC_133658.1, forward strand.
CATTCAGCATTTTTATTTTCATCTTCTATTACTTGTCCCTTCTTCAATCTTCTGTTCTTGTCATTTTGGAGACTAAGTTATTTAGAAATAAATTGTTTGGCAATGTCTCTGTGTGTATAAACAGCTGTTAATTTTAGTTAAGATCAATACTATAATCTGTCTATTTGTGAAATTCCCATCCTTCCCTCTTTAAAAAAAACCAGGATATTAGACTGATTCCAGTTTTTAAGCAGCCTTAAATCTTGTCCTACTATTTCCTCATTTATCTTCAGTGCCAATTTGCTCTTAGCCATGTTTGTTCTATCCTCCAACATCTGAAGATCATTCTTCTTAAAAAAAAGTTACTAAAGCAAAATAGCATTTAATTACTTCCACTTCTTCTCTATTGTCAATTGACATATCAGCTGCTGCAAGCAATTAATCTATCTAGCCCTTCCTCTTTCCTTGCCTTGATACAAATATAGCTTTTTAAGCTCTTAATGTTCTCTTTAGCCTTGTAAGTTGGGGTATAGTGAAGCTCAAATTAGATAACAAATGTAAAGCAACTTGCAAATGTTAAAGTGTTATATGAATTGCAGTTATTATTAGTATTGTTAAGGCTATTATGAGTTTACAGTTACCAGGCCATCATCTTGGTGATCTCCATTCCCTGAATCTCCTAAAACACCCTTTCTGTGCTCAAGAATTGTTTATAGCGCAATACAGAGGTAGGCCAGTAATGGTTTAACAACCAGACTCTCCAGGGGGAAAAAAATGGCAAATCCCTCTTAGTGTCTTTCTCATGAAAACCTCAAATGGATCATGAAGACAAGGACATGATTGAAACAGCTGAACAACAACAATGTTATTTTTATTTCCTATATTCTAGAGCACCTATTTGACTACAGTCAGTTATTTTTTCCCTCTATGACATATAACATTATTTCAAAAGTATTGTTTCTTCCCCTTTACCAAGTATTTCCTCTTATTGTAATGATTAGGGCAAAGAGAAGTTCCTTCTCTCCTTTCCACATATTATATTAGTAGTAGTGGTAGTAATAATATGATTTATATAACGATCCTTAGAATAACTCTTAGAGTTAGATGTTATTATCCCCGTTTTACACATAAGGGAACTGAGGAAGATAGAGGTTAAATGACTTACCCAGAACCATAAAGTTAGCATCTGAGGTATAACTGAGGAACTTGGTTCTTTCCAAGTTCAAGAACAAGTATCTCTCCTCTCTAACTCATTCATCTTTGCTGTCTGTCCCACCTGTTGTCAACAGCTGTAATAATCCAGTCATTATAATGAATTCTATAGACTGCCCATAACTGTCAAAGGGAATCCATAGCACAAAAAATGTTAAACTATTCTCTAGACAAAAGCAAGATGACATAAGACCAAAATGATCCATTGAAGGGTCAATTCCATCTTTTACAGTTGAGACCAAGAATACTTATCATTTTTCTACTAAAACAGATTTGGGGTGCATCTATTCTACTGAAAAAAGGAAGTATCAGGTCAGTGCTAGAAACATTTCAAACTAGGTGAGCATTTATACCTCAAATATTGCTACATGCTGGGGCAGCTAGGTGGTGCAACAGATAGTGCACCGGCACTGGAGTCAGGAGGACCTGAGCTAAAACCTAGCCTCAGACAGTGAGTGACCTTGGGCAAGTCACTTAACTTCGTTGCCTAAAATAAGTTTTTTTTTTAAAATTTTAAAATTGCTACGTGCTATAACTCAGGGATTGATTTATTCCTTTTTTGATTTTCTTAAGAAAGTATAGAAAAGTGCAGATTCAAGATGGTGACAGGAGAAGAGCCTCTCTTAGTTGCTCTCTCTCTCAAATCTCATAATATAAGGACTCTAACTAAATTTTTGAGAGACAGAACCCACAGAGAGATCCAGTGAAGCAATTTTCCAGCCTAAGGTAACCTGGAAAGTAGTAGAAAGGCTGCTCTCCATGGGGTTAGAGGAGCAGCCCGCCAGAGGGAAGGAACTTCAGCCTCCGGGAAGCAGCCCCAGGCTGCCTGGGAGCCATGGCTTATGGCAGCAGGGGCAGTTTCCTGACCTACAGCCGGGGGAGGACCAGACACAACTTGGAAGATCAGCAGCAGGGGGGAGGTGGGGGACCTCTGCCAGAGCAAGCACATGAAGCCCACCCCTCGGGGCACTCAGCGAGCAGCTTGGCCAGGGCAGCCAAGATCCAGGAAACAAAAGCAGGCAGAGCTGAGCATTGATAGAGTACTCAGCCTAGGTAGGGGAGTGGAGAAAGAATTCTGAGGTATGTCCTCTGTATCTGGAACAGGACTCTGGGGCTCTGACTACATTCAGATCCTGATCACAGCCTAAGCCCCCCATAGAAGAGCAGGGCCCCCCACCTCAGAGCCCTGGCAGAGCGGTGCACTTGTGGTAATTCACAAACCAGGAAGGAAGACAGAGCTTTACACACTGAGATCTTTGTGGGGGGGGGTGTCCCAATAATAGTCAAAAGCTCAGGAAGCACCATGAAGACCAGGAATAGTCCAGGGAAATGAGTAAATACAGAAAAAAAGCGGAACACCATTGAGAAAAACATTGTCTATGATCCCAAGAAGGATCAAAATACTCAGTCTGAAGATGAGGAAGTACCAGCTCTTGCATGTAAAGACTGCAAGAAAAAATGGAAATTGGGCTCAGGCTATTATAGAGCTCAAAAAAGATTTTGAAAATCAAGGGAGGCAGATAGAAGAAAAATTGGGAAAAGAAATGAGAGAGATGGAGGAAAAGCACGAAAAAGAAGTCAGCAGCTTAGTCAAGGATATCCAAAGAAACACAGAAGAAAATAACATGTTAAAAATCAGTATAGGTAAAATGGATAAAACAGTTCAAAAAGTTATTGAGGAGAAGAATGCTTTAAAAAGCAGAATTGGACAGATGGAAAAAGAAATAAGAAAGCTCTCTGAAGAAAACAAATCCTTTAGATATATAATGGAACTGAGGGAAGCTCCTGACTTTATAAGAAATCAAGATACAGAGAGCCTCTGCCTTTCCCTTGGACCCCTCTCCCTTCCTCCCCTCTCCCTCCCCCTTCCAGGCCGTGGTGTTCAGGGGCCTCCACGTTACTGTGGGAGGAGGAGCTGGAGTAGATCAAAAGGGAGACCAGCTTTTCCCATTCAAATCACCCTCTCTACAGCCGGTTTACCAGCCTGGACAAAGGAGAGTGGAACTCTCAGCCAAGAAGACTTCCAGGGAATTCCAGAACTTGCCATCAACCCCCTGGGGGATTGGATCATCAATGCCTTCTTCCCTGAGGGAGAGGACCAGGTAAACTTCTGTGGATTTATGAGAACTCTGGCTCACTTCTGACCCATTGAAGATAATGAGAAAAGCAAAGATGTAAATGGACCAGAGCCACTCAACAGCCGGAGCAATAAACTACACTTTGCTTTTCTATTATATGACTTGGATAAAGATGACAAGATTTCCCGAGATGAATTGTTACAGGTACTACGCATGATGGTTGGAGTGAATATTTCAGATGAGCAGCTGGGTAGCATCGCAGATAGGACAATCCAAGAAGCTGACCAGGATGGGGACAGTGCCATATCTTTCACAGAGTTTGTCAAGGTTTTGGAGAAGGTGGATGTAGAGCAGAAGATGAGCATCTGGTTTCTTCACTAATAGCCTGGGACCAAATTGTTCCTGTCTTGTATTTAAGAAGCAGAACTTGAGTTTTTTCCCCCATTTCCCTTTAAAGCTCCCTTCTTTTCCCAAGTGTTGCTGCTGTTGCATGACAAACGCTGTCCTGTTTGTGCCAGCACATACCTGCCAGCCTTGGTGTTAGAAACAGGGCACTAAGGATTGAATGGTACCCCTGGGCTCTCCTGCTCTATTCAGTTTCTCCCTCCACAATTCTCCATTTATCAATATTGACTTTCCTTTTTGTGCTGTCGTCAGCTATAAATCCATCAGTTTGAGAAAGGGAAGGAGGGAATCCCACACTCCCTCATTCCCCATCCCCACCCCCAACCCCAAAGAGCCAGCAAAGCCCTTTCCCTGAATGGAGACTGGAGTCATACATGTTCTGGTCAGGTTTTCGCATGTCTCCTCAAATTTATTGTCTCTACCTGCATATATGTAACCTCACAACCAATACTTCAGTCTCAGTGTTCTTTCTTATTGAGCCTCACCCTCCCTTTCCCTAAACTATGCCTGTCACACTCTCTGATTTGTCAGGACTTACAAGGCCAGTGAGATAGATTGATGGTTTGCAACCATTTTCCACTCTTGACTGGCCATTGTCTTCCCAGGAGCTTTTGGCCACCTACCACTTTTCCTTGAAGAATAGGCACATCCTTTGGCTTCTTACATTCTTTGTTGTAGTTGAAACACTGCAAAATGAAGGTATGAAAATGAGTGGTCAAGGTGAGAGGTGGAAGGCAAACCTTTTGGGTGTATCCACTTAGGTCGCCTCACCTCTTGTCTCTGACCTGCATGATTTCTCTTGTTAGTTCAGTATTTATCCTTCAGAATCTGGCCATCCACCTGGAAGCAAGCTTGATTTCTGGGCAGGTATTATTGGGATGGCTTCTGGGGCAATATGGACATGAGATTCTCATGGCTCCTTGGAAAGGGAGGCAAGCTTGGAGTCCCCTGAGATCCTCCAGATCGATACCCACAGCATGATTTATACTTCAATATTACTACACTGAAGTATCTGATATTTTGAGTGTCTGTTTAGACTAACTAGTGTTAAAGAAGTGCCTCTAACTTATCCCAGACCAAGAGTTTTTAAGATTGTCTTCAGTATCTTGAAGTTTTGCACACAAATTCTCTTTAAAATTGACATTTACAAATGATTATGCTGGAATTTATAGCCAGCTCATGTTACAGGTCCAAAAAAAATGAATGTATTGCAAAGTTAGCCTCCTGGCTAACTAGCTTCCTAATTTCTCATTTATACTACAGCTGATTCTTCAGAAAGAAGGGGTCTGACACTGGTTATACAGCCTGAGGTGAATTTGGTGGCCCTTGAAAAAAAGGCAGAGTAACTTCCCTGCCACAGTCAGCTTCATTGATTTTTTTTCTGAATCAGGCTGTGCCATGCTAACTGTTTATATGAGTTGATTGCTTTCTATATCTGCCCTGGCATGGCTTTTTCCTGGTTCCTTGCTTGCTTATTTGCTTCAGAAGATTGACCAAGGTGTACATGGGATTCTTTGGGAAGGTACCTTGCTGACCTGTCCTGAGCCAGAATGCCATCTGAAAAAGTGGGGTGAGGTAAGGAGATGGTCAGGTGGGGCAGTGTAGGTACAAATTACCAGTGACTTTCTCATGAGGGAATGAATCTAGATTACTGCTCAGATGATGTAATATAGGAATTGTATAAAAGGGAAGAATTGTTCAATGTGATATGTTAGAAAGGTACTTTAGTGGCTTGCATATTTAAGGTTCTTAAGGAGAAAAAAATGCATTTTTCCCCTTTGGCTGTATAGCAAACTGTTTTAATCCATGGTTGTGCCTTACTGTTCCATTGAAATTGTACTCTTCGATCCATCAATAAATACTTGTGGTTAAAAAAAAAAAAATCAAGATACAATACTCCAAAACCAAAAGAATGAAAAATTAGAAGAAAATGTGACATTTCATTAAAAAAAAAAACAACTGATCTGGAAAACAGTTTCAGGAACGATAATTTAAAAATTATTGGGATACCTGAAAGTCATGATCAGGAAAAGCGCCATGACATTTTTTTTTTTTAGATTTTTGCAAGGCAATGGGGTTAAGTGGCTTGCCCAAGGCCACACAGCTAGGTAATTATTGGGTCTGAGGCCAGATTTGAACTCAGGTACTCCTGACTCTAGGGCCAGTGCTCTATACACTGTGCCACCTAGCCATGCCCTTTGACATCATTTTTAAAGAATTCCTACAATTGCCCAGATATCCTAGAAGCAGAGGGCAAAATAGAAATTGAGAGAATCTACTGAACAACTCCGGAACAAGATCCTAAAAAACCCAAACCCCATGAATATTATAGCCAAGTTCCAGAACTCCCAAGTCACAGAGAAAATATTACAAGCAGTCAGAAGGACACAGTTCAAATATCGTGGAGCTGCAGTCAGGATCTCACAGGACTTAGCAGCAACTACATTAAAGGCTTGTAGGGCTTGGAATATAATATTCCAGAAGGCAAAAGAGTAAGGAATGCAACCAAGAATCAACTACCTGGCAAAACTGAACATCCTCTTCCAGGGAAAAAAATGGACTTTCAACGAACAAGGGGAATTTCAAATGTTCCTGTTAAAATGGCCAGAGCTGAGCAGAAATTTTGATCTTCAAATACAGGACTCAGGTGAAGCATAGAGAGTGGAGGAGAAGGGTAAAATATTAGGGACTTAATGATGATGATGAACTACATGTATTCCTGCATAGAAAAATGATATTGATAATACTCATAAGAAACTTCTCTTTTAATGGAGCAGGTAGAAGGAGCTTTTATAGATGAAGCACAGGAGAGAGATGCATTTGAAGATATAATATATTATAAAAATGGAGTCAATGGCTGAAAGGGAAATGTAATTGGAGTAAGAGAAAGAAAAAAACGAAGTGGAATAGGCTAAGATATTTCATATAATAAGATATTTTATTACAATGAACTATTACAATGATATGGAAGGGGGGAAGGCAAGGGTGAATGAGGGAACCTTTGATCTCATCAGAGGTGGCTCAGAGAGGAAACAGCATATATACTCAATGGAGTATAGACATATAGAGTAAGAAGGCGAGAAGGGGACGGGGAAGGGGGCATGTGAGTGATGGAGGAGAGGGTGGACTGTGGGCGAGAGTGGTCAGATATAACACATTTTCTTTTTTACTTCTTACAAGGGGCTGGGATTGGATGGCCTGTCTGGGACCATGGGGCCAAGTGGTTGCTGGGCCTTAGGGGGTATTTGGGGTCAGACCTTCTTGGCCCCAGGGCTGGTTATCAATCATCTGTGCCACTCAGCTACTCTACAGCACATTTAAGAAGAGGGACAGGGTGAAATGAGAGAGAAAATATAGTATATGGTAGTGGGTAAGTACAAATGGAGGGAGTTGCTATCAGCAATGGCAATGGTGGAAAAATATGAAAGCAGCTTTTGAGAGGGACTTATGAGAAAGAATGTGATCCATCTGCGACAGAGCTGGTGGTGTTGGAACACAGACTGAAGCAATTTATTATTATTATTATTATTATTATTATTATTATTATTATTATTATTATTATTATTATTTTGGGGGTTCCAGGGCAAATGGGTTTGGATGACTTGCCCAGGGCCACACATCTGGGTGGTTTGTAGGTGTCTGAGGCCAGATTTGAGCCCAGGTACTGGGGCCGGTGCTCTATCCACTGTGCCCCTAGACACCCCTATTATTATTATTATTATTATTATTAGTAGTAGTAGTAGTAGTAGTAGTAGTAGTAGTAGCAGCAGTAGTATTAATAGTATTGTATTAGTGTTAGTATTAGTATTTATTAGTATTAGTATTAGCATTAGCATTAGCATTAGCCTTAGCCTTAGCCTTAGCATTAGCATTAGCATTAGCATTAGCATTAGCATTAGCATTAGCATTAGCATTAGCATTAGTATTATTTTTTTGGTTTTTGCAGGGCAATGGGGTTGGGGTGGCTTGCCCAGGGTCACACAATTAGGTGATTATCAGGTGCCTGAGGCCGGATTTGGGCTCGGGGGCTCCTAACTCCAGGACCAGTGCTCTGCCCACTGCACCACCTAGCTGCCCCTATTATTATTTTTTTTAATTTTAATGTTAATTTTTTTCTTTCTTTACTTTATTGCTCATGAGGGTCTATATTTTGGGGGGGAGGGTATTATGTTTACTATTAAACAAGAATATTTTTATAATGTATAAAAAACATCATTTGTACAAAAAAATAAAACAAATAAATAAAACTAAGTAAGTATAGAAAAAAATATTAACAATTCAGATTGAATCTGGGGCGTCTAGGTGGCGTAGTGGATAAAGCACTGGCTTGGAGTCAGGAGTACCTGGGTTCAAATTTGGTCTCAGACACTTAATAATTACCTAGCTGTGTGGCCTTGGGAAAGCCACTTAATCCCGATTGCCTTGCAAAAATCTAAAAAAACAAACAGATTCAATCTAAAATTATATTGTGTACTTTTCCCCCCAGAGAGCAGGTTGTCAAACAGCCTCCAGTTGGATAAAGCATAGAAAGGAGAATACACATGATCAGAAATGCAGATTTTACCAAAATTGATTCAGATCTTTTGAATCTTAATTAAAGAAGATCACAGTGTCAGGGAGGTGATTCCATGACAAATATGTGAACTGAATTTGAGTGAGGGGGGAACTATGCTAAGTCACTTCACTTTCTCTTCCAGAGCTGGGTCCATTGGTCAAATATGAACCAGACCCTAGATGAGAGGCCATCAGGGTTAAGTGACTTGCCCAAGGTCACACAGCTAGCAAGTGGCAAGTGCCTAAGGTCAGATTCATATTCCCATCCTCCTGACTTCAAGGCCAGTGCTCTGTCCACTATACCACCTAGCTGCCCTACTTTCATTAAAAAAAGATGGACTGAATGACTAATGAATTGACTGCTTTAGTAAGTACATCTAGCCTTTTTACTGAGTAAATTAAGTATTGAGCTTCTACTTAGTTGGGAAGCTAAGTTAGCAATTTCAAATATGTGAGTTCAGTATGAGCCCAAAGTAGAATATTTTTCTAGAAATTGATTTATACCTTCAGAGAAAACCTAGACCTTACCCAATATTTCTGCCCAAGCCCAGGTTGAAATAAATTGGGATAGTATATTTCAGATGCTTTCTGGCATCTTGAACAGATTCAATGTATGGCTTCTCCAAGTGACATCCCTAGTAGAGTAACACTTTTCATTCCATGTGAAGGGAAGGGCTACTACAACTGGGTTGGGTTTTTTTATTTTTTTAGAAAGATTTTATTTATTTTGAGTTTAACAATTGCCCCCCACCCCCCACAGAAGGCAGCCTGTTAGTCTTTACATTGGTTCCATGGTATTGATCTCAGTTGAATGTGATGAAAGAGAAACCATATCCTTAAGGAAGAAAAATAAAGTTCAAGAGAGCAAAATTACATAATAAAATAACATTTTTTAAAAAATTAAAGGTAATAATAGTCTTTGGTCTTTGTTCAAACTCCTCAACTCTTTCTCTGGATATAGATTGTACTCCATTGCAGATAGTCCAAAATAGTCCCTGGTTGACTGCAACTGTTTTGCAAAAAAAAAAAAAAAATCTCCAGAAGGGGTAACTTTTGTTTAAGAAAAAAAGGTGTGCTATTGTCAGTTAGAAACAAGAAGAAATGTGTTAATAGCTAATGTAATGAAGAGGCAACATACTTTGTGGGGTTAGTGAAATACTGCATATTTATGCACATAAAATAAGAGGAAGGGATAATATTATACACAAACTATTGAATTACATTTCAAATTTGCCAAACCTGTGAACTCTGGCTGGTCAGACTAAGCAGAACAACTTCCAGAAAAGGACCTTTATGGAACAGCTAAGTGGTGCTGGACCTGGAGTAAAGAAGATCTGAGTTCAAATTTGGTGACACTTACTATGTGACCTGAGGAAAGTCACTCAAACCTGTTTGCCTCAGTTTCCACATCTGTAAAATGAGCTGAAGAATCACTACAAGATCTTTTAAGAAACCCCAAATGGGGTCATGAAGAGTCAGGCATGATTGTAACATTTTAAACAGGAACATCTTATTTGAAGAGAACTATTTAGGTCCCAAAAATAAATAACAAAGACATCAGTACTCTCAGGATCAGCCTAGCTGAAGTCAGTGACCAGAGAGGTGGCTTCAGGATTATTAAAAAAAGTCAGAAACATTAATGTACTCCAAACCTCATAAAAGGAGTTCTTAAATATTTTTGTGTTGTAAGTTCCTTTGACAAGTTAATGAAGCCTATGAACCCTTTTGGAAAAAATTAATGCAAAGAATAAAACATAAAAGATTTTAAAGGAAATTAATTGAAATAAAATTTTAAAATGTTTAACAAATAAATGTTCACACCCCCAAGGAGATGAAAGAAGAAAGGGGAAAGAAGAAGGGAGGAGGAGGAGGAGAACGAGAAGAACAAGAAGAAAGAGAATGAGAAGAAGGAGAACAAGAAGAAGGAGGAGGAGGAGGAGGAGGAAGAAGAAGAAAAAGGAGAAGAGGAAGAGAGGAAGAAAAAGAAGAAAGAAGAGAAGGAGGAGAAGAAGAAGAAGAATCTGCATTCGTGAATGTAGTTCCTACACTGATAAATCACAGATCCTTGGAGTTTCAATGATAAGAATTGTTTTAACCTACCCTAATATATCATTTTATAATAAGGCAGTGTACCCAGTAGGAAACATAGAATACTTTTGAAAGTCCTTCAATTAATGGGAAAATAAGTTATCTTAATGTTTTTGCTTTAGCTCTGATTTGACTGTTGAAGTTTTTTTATAAAAGTTTTTATAGCTTGTTTTTGTTTTTTACATTACCTCCATCTTCAAATAAGTTTTTCCCTGTTTCCCAAAGAACCATACTTTGGAACAGTGAATATAATAAAGAGAGAAAAGCAACTGTGAAAGTATAAGTAATGTTCCATACCAATAGCACAGCTTTTCTACAAAAGGAAAAAAAAATGAGAAAGGTACATTCTATCATTTTTTTCTTCAAGGCCCAGTGGTGACATTTTTTAATATTGGATTTTATTTTATATTTCTTCTTTCTATTTACATTAAACATTATATATTATGCTCCTGGTTCGAATTTTCTTTGTCTGTCTCCTCATTTATGTCATACTAACTTTTTATGTATTCTTCATAGAGATTAATGTTTCACATGATTTTTATGTATAATTCTTTCTGCCTTTGTCCAAAGCATGGGTTTCTTTATATCCTGTTTTACATGTGGACATGAGATTTGGAATCATAAAAAAATTGACAAGAAGGTTCAGGATGTTTTGTACAATCACCAAACACATGAAATCACATTTTTATGTAGTTTTGCAGTTCTAGTTCATTTTCAACTCTTGTATATTTCGGTCCAATATATAAATAAAATATCCCCTATTTATAAATTAATACTTATTCAAAAATTAGTTACCGTGACATCTTTAATAGATGATTTCTATTTCCTCCATTTATTAAATTGTCACTGAATTTTGCTTATACTGAGAACAGCCAAAACTTAGAATATGGAATAATGCCGTTTCCTGGAAGATGGCTCCATTTTTTAAATTGGACAGATCCAGAATGACATTAAATCAGATCTGAGGTCACAAAATGATTAATCGTTTGGGAGTCAGGGAGTTCCAAATTATTAAATTAAATGAATAATAAATTGAAATTACAAATCAGGCATTAGGGAAATAGAAAGATCCTTCTGAACCTTTATTTTTGTCTTTATTACATAGATCACATGGTGTATACTGTGACAATATTTTATTAAAAAAGGAATTATTGAATCTGTAATCACTTCATCATTTCTTGATGTGCCTATTATTTCTATGTATTTACTTCCATAGGGAGAATTCTCATGGGAAAAAGAGCATTCAGAATCAAATATGCTCTATTTTAAAAGAAATCTCTTCAGAACTTTGCAGCAGGACATTACATACTATCTTCAGAAGCAAATCATTCAATCGCTCCTAAAATTTAAACAACACTAATCATAGGAAACATTCAAGTTTAAGTTTTTGCAATTTTTGTAAAGCTTCTGAGGGTTCACCCCTGTTTTGTTTAAGCCTCTCCTTCAGATGAATGACTCACTCCTGAAGGGTGAAAAATAAATCTTCTTCTGGCCTAATCAATTCAGGCTAACATATTGAATATTAGGTATTCCTGTGTCTAAATTTCTGCCAGTCTGATCGTGCTGACATGCCCTTGCGACATCAGAGAAGCTCAGAGAATGTTCTCAGGGACTTAACATTCTCTCAGCCAAGCCAAAACACTTTGTCATCATAGCCCTATTCTCTGGGTTCAAATATATTAATAGTGATGAGTTCTGAACCTAGAATTAATAGGACCAAGTTCAAATCTGGTTTCAGACAGATTATTTCTTAATCAGCAGAAAATAAACACAATGGAATTTTACTCTCTTAACTCTAGGGACTGCTGCATTGCACAGTGTATAGAGCACTGGGCTTTGAATCAGATGAGTTCAAATCTAGTCTCAGACACTCACTATTGTGTGGTTTATTGCAAATCACTTAATCTTTGTCTGCTTTAGTTTCGTTATCTGTAAAATGGGGGACCAGGGTGGTAGTGAAAATTAAATGAGATAATATATGTAAAACATTTTGCAAATTTTAAAATATTATATAAATGCTAGCTATTGTTATCATTATTGCTATTATTGTTCTTAGTATTATCATTAAATCATTTTAATTTTTGCAAAACACTGCTCCATACAACAAATCTGTGAGTTAAGTACTGAAAGTATTATTAGCCTCCATTTAAAGTAGGGGAAGCTAAGTCTCAGAGTAGTTAAATGATTTACCCATTGTTGCATAACTACTATCAAATCTGTTCTGATTCTAGAGGTCTCTCATAATGAGACTGAGTGATCTCTTGACTATAGTTAAGCCACTCCTATTGCTCTATATCTCAAGTTTATCCTCTTTTCATATCTTTCAGGCAATCATCCAACTGAATGAGAACTGCTTTGACCTGCCAGGTCATATGGAAAGAGGTAGTTTGCCAACCAACCCTGCAGTCCCTTATTTGGATTTTTCTTTAAACTATTCCCTAGTTAAAGCTCCTCCCAGCCCCTGAGGAGCCTCAGATGACAGAACTTGTTAATTTAGTATGTTAACAACCCCCATTCCCTACTTTCTATTAAATACAACTGTAGAAGTATTCTAGTGCTTGGGAGAATGTTTTCTCTCCAATAACATAGAAATCCACCCCAAATCACTGTTAGTCCCCATGTTTTTCCATCTAGGACATCGACCAATCAAGAATGACAGTTTGCCTTTGTGTTTTCTACATGAAAAATGCTACCTGCTCTGTGAAAAATCCAAGGAGAGGACAGGCAAAGTGGAACACAGGTTTGGCATTGTGAAAAAAGTAAATGGGACACTCATGCCCTCTAACCCAGTATTACACCTGATGACTGAGTAGATATCCCAAAGAAGATATGGGCAGAGGGAGGTACCCCAGGTATATTGGAATGTTTGTAGTACTTTGTGCAATGGTAACGAGCTGAGGAATAATCCATTTCTAATCCATTGGGTTGGAAGCAATGGAATGTTATTATACCATGGAGAATTCAAAAACATTTGAAAGTATTTATATGTTTTTAGGGCCAACATAATGGATAGAGGGTGAAGATGGAGAAAAGCAGAGTAAGGAGAACAAGATGCATAATAGCCATAGTGGAATAAACCAGAACAATAAAAGATATCAGAATTCATGTTAATATGACATAATATCCTTGGAATATAGAAGCACTTAAATGTTTATTGCCTATCTGACTATCATACATGTTTAATGTGACAGTTCATTTTGCTTGATTATTTTTGTTGTGTTGCTATAGAAGAGAATTCTATGGGGAGTTGGAGTGGGAGATATTAAGAGATGAAAGTGATATGAATAAACTAAAAGATCAGTAAAACTTGTTTTTACACAGGCTTGATTCTAAAAAATCAAATACTGTTGACTTAGAAGAATGCAATCCCAGGCCATAGCAATAGAATTCTCACTGTGGGAGAGGGAAGGAAAATATGTGATTTGTGCAATCAGTGTGTATTACTACTAAAATCGTTCCCAGAACTTCATATCATCCCTCCCAGGAGGGGAGATGGTAGAACCAACTCTGATAAGCTACTGTACCAATCAAGTGTTTATTAAACACTTTCATGAAACACAGTATGGTGTGATAAATAGAAAGCCAGGTTCAGAATGAGGAAGACCTAGAAGTTCTTCCTCTGACAAATACGAGTTCTGTGTCTTGGGAAAGGCACAGTTTCTCAGTGCACTGTGAAAACTTACTAAGTCTATAAATTAAAGAATCAGTAAAGGAAATTTCTTTACTGGAAAACAGTGAATTAACAAGTGCTGCTTTTTCTTGAGTGATATTCAAATCTCTTGGTCCTAATTGAATTTTTATGTCACTTCCCACAGAGGAATTCATTCATACTTGTATGTATTCTACTTAATCTTTATAACTTCTGTAGTTCCCTCTTACTGATTTGTTTAGATGCATGGATTCACTTGCTATTCACTTATTTTTTTTTATTTTTTTAGGTTTTTTGCAAGGCAAATGGGGTTAAGTGGCTTGCCCAAGACCACACAGCTAGGTAACTATTAAGTGTCTGAGACCAGATTTGAACCCAGGTACTCCTGACTCCAAGGCTGGTGCTTTATCCACTACGCCACCTAGCCGCCCACTATTCACTTATTCTGATGGAGTTTTTTGGTGTAACCATCATTTAGCAGAAAGGGTTTGGGCCAGAGGATATAAAGTTGGGACTATCCTTCTTAAAAGTTTTGAGTCATGAAAGGAGATAGGGAAAGAAGCAGAGAGATCTAATTATAGAACAATGCCCCCTCAAGAAGCTAGAAAAAAGAGCATAAAGTCTTAGGACAAGAGAGGAGCAGCTATAAATATTTTCGTATAGTGGGTCATTTCTAGTTGTCAATAGCTTCCCATTGGTGGAACTGGAGCAAAATGTGATAACGATTGAGAAATCTTCCTTGCATAATTTCAAGTTGTTTTCCAGAATAGCTGAAGCAAATCACATCTCCACCAGCTGGGAATTAATGTTCCTGTCTTCCCATAATTCCTCCAACAATGTTTTTCCATCTTTTAGCCATATGATGGGTATAAGTTGCTATCCAAAGGTGGTTTTATTTTTAGTCTCCCTTAAAGGAAGAAGGGAAAGACAGCTATCAATGCTTCTTCCTAGTTGTATTTAGACACCTATGTGGACATGTATCAACCTTCATAAACAATTTTACATAAAAATATAAATATATACAAAATAAATTATGAGGAAACCTTTTTGGTAGGGAGGAGAGGCATTACAATTAGCAGGGGAATGAGAGTCAGGAAGACTTCATATAAAAGTTTCACTGGAGCATTGAAGAAATTCAAAGTCTTATAAACGATGTCAATGGCACACTCTTAAGGTTTGAGTCCTCTCAGGAACTCACCATTCACTGACCCTAACCTAACAATCAACATAGCTTCTCTCCACAGGGTACCGACATCCAGGCACAGAAGGACAGTCTCAGAATGGGATGAGAGTTGGGGGGCCAACTCTAGCGAAACTCACTCTCAGAAATTACTTTCAGTTTACACAGATAGAAACATATTCATCATATCTCAGGAATACCAGCAACATAACTAGACTATTCCCAAGCATAATCAAACATATTCCATAAGCAACATTCCATGCCTTAAAGAATTGATCTCTTGCTCACTCCTAATGTCTCAATTCTAGACCTCTCCAAACTATCTATGGACTCCTTTCTAACTTTCCTAATTTGTGCACTGTGGTGATAAATCTGATGAACAGAGTTGTCATACATGAAGTCTAGTACTGACAACTCTGAGAAATTTGAATAGATGATTGGACCCCACTTCCATGGAACCAGAGTATTTCCAACTCAAAGAAAGTTGTCACTGGTACCACCACCACCACCACCACCACCACCACCACCACCACCTCTCGCCCTGTTTCTTTCTCTATCCTAGAATATAACTTGTCTACTACTGATGGAAATCATTTCTCAAATGATCTCTCAAAATATATCCCAGTACCCTCACTGAGTCATCTTTCCTTAAATATAACAGTTGGCAGATGTACCAAGGCAATTTTCCAGCTTTGCTGCCACTGTTTTCCATGAGCTTAGTTGGTTAAAGATCACATGGCAATCTCTCAGACCAGGGTCTTTATTGTATTTTGCATTTTAAAGTTTGTTGATACATTTTGGCAACTCTCAATAAACAATCAAAGAAAACACTTACAAATACTTCTTAGAAAAAAAATGTTTATTGATTGTTAATGGAAAAAAATGTGTGTTTTAACTTTGATAGCTTAGTAATAATATGGACCATCATATTTGAACAGAACTATATTTCCTCTTCATGAGGACTTTATTTATATCATTATAATCAAAGCGTTCATTATTCTTCTTAATTTTCATGAAGTCTTCCCATGTTTCATTGAAGTTTCTAAAGTCATTTTTTGTGCAGAAACATCTTATTCTATTGTATTTATATACCACATTTTGTTCAACTATTTTGTGATTATTGAACACGTATTTTGTTTCCAACTTTTTATCACAAAGCAGCTGTGAACATTTTTGTACATATGGGTCATTTCCAGCTGTCATTAACCGCCCTGTTATAGGTTCCCAGTTATGGAATCTCTGGGTCCAAGTTTGTGAAAAATTGAGAAGCTTTCTTGCATAATTCCAAGTTATTTTCCAAATTGTTTGAAGCAAATCACAGCTCCACTAGCTGGGAATTAGCTTGTCTTTCCATAATTCCCCCCAACAATCTTTTTTCATCATTTAGTCATATTTCCTACTTGATAGGTATAACACAGCACCCTAAGGTTTCTTTATGTGCATTTCTAATCCTTGATAAATGTTTGTTTTGAACATGCCACTTGGATACAGGGAATTTTTGAGTTTTGCTTTCTAATGTCCTAATCTTCTATTTTATGGGTCAATTCATCTTATTTTTTTCAAAATTATGATACCTGGTTTTTTCCTTCCATTGAATCATGTTAGAACATTTTATTTGATTTTTTTAAAATCATCTAAAGGTATTGCAGTTCCTACTTTGTGAAATAATTCTATCCAGGTCTCTTCCTTTTCCTTCTTCCATCCAGACTAGATTCAAAGTGCTATATCTTGCTCCTGATTTTTGTGGAAGGGGAAGGAGGAGGGAAGGGGAAAGGATAGTAATTAGTCCTTAGTAGCTATAGCTTGTTTCTTCTTTTTGGTTTTTGCAAGGCAATGGGGTTAAGTGACCTGCCCAAGGTCACACAGTTATTAAGTTTCAAGTGCCTGATATTGGATTTGAATTCATATCCTCCTGACTCCAGGATCACTACTCTATTCACTGCATCACCTAGCATTCCATTTAGGTAGGTGTTTCTTAAGGAAGTCTCCTCTGAGCACCAGTACCTGCCTCAAAAAACTCTCCTCCAAACCATTCATATGAACAGGAATGATTATTTCTGGAGTTCATTACCTTTGAGAATTTAACAAATAAATACCTCATTACCTAATTACTCTACTATGATGTCATTTAGTAGTCGTTAGTGTGGCCCACACTTCTTGACCCTATTTGGGGTTTCTTTGCCAAACATACCAGAGCGATTTGTCATTTCCTTTTCCAGCTTACTTTATAGGTGAGAAAATTGAGGAAAACTGAATGAAATGACCTATCCAAGGTCACACATCAAGTGAGTGTCTGAAGTCAGATTTGAACTCCAGAAGATGAGTCTTCTTGACTCTAGACCTGACACTCTAACCACTATTCCATCTATCTATAAAAGAGTTTATAAATGTATTTTTCAATTACCTTTTTAATGAACAGAAATCAATTTTTTTCCTTTCTCGTTCCCATCCCACTGGAAAAAGAAAAGAAAAAATAAATTTCCTGTAACAAATATGAAGAGTCTTCAAAGCAAAATATTTATTTCACACTGCCCCCTGAATCCATCACCGCTCTGTCAGGAACTGTATAACATGAATCATCTTGAATCATGCATGGTAATTCCACTGATCAAAGTTCTTAAAGCTTTTAAAGCTGTTTGTTTTGACAGTGTTGCTATTATTGTGCAAAATGTTCTCCTGAGTCTACTCATGTCATTCTTCATGAAATTTAAAATTCCTATCCTGTCTCTCCATAAATTAAACAAAGGACCTAATCAATGTACTGAAAGCCTTCTTTTGGCTCTTTGAATAGTTTGTGGATACCAGTCACTCAGACAGACTGTCCATTGTTCTTTATACTAGTTATAGGTTCTTAGACTCTTCTGGCAGTCTGGCAAAATCTATAGACCCTTTCTCAGAATAATTAAATTCAATTTTTTAATGATTAAAGGAAAGGTTAGACTTTGGTCAAAAATTAGTAAAAATAAAACTTTTTCCCATTCAAATCCAAAAAGTTCCTAAAAGCTAATCAAATCCAACAGCATTTATTAAATGCTAAGCCCTGTATCCCTGTATCTACATCAATAGATTTTTGTGGACTTAAAGTTTAAAAACTTCTGTTCAAGTTACAGGACCAGGTCATCTCCTTTTCCAACCACAATGGCAATATACTTCAGTCTGTTTGTTTTGTTTTTATTTTCCTGCCTAGGTGGCCAACAAGAACTTTAAAATGAATGTGTTTAGGAGGTGACCTTGTAAGTGTGGAAAGTTCAGTGGTGACTGATAACAAGGAAAACTTCATCATAGGAGATGAGAAAGTCAGAGAATTGCTCTGAGTCTATCGATGTTGCTAAGAGGACTAAGTTGAAAACTGAGGTGCCTAATTATCAATTCAGCACAATGCTTTATCTTCTAAAGAAGTTTAAATATCACCTTCCCAACAGTTTACACCAGTTCTCATGTTTGGTTACAGAATCCTTTTCTGTTATTTTCTGTTCGTGAGCTTTATTATTAGCCTTTCTTATGTTCATAACAATGATAGGTAGTGGTCCTTTGTGTTAGAAGAGGGCCATGTCATCAAAACATGACTTGCACATTATGTTTATTATAGTGAGGAGAGTGTTTGAAGACATCCTTCTCTTTGCCTTTTCCAGAACCATTTTACCCCTTAACCTTATTTGATAGGAAACAGATAATGTCTGGATGCTACTGGAGACCTTGGCCATTTCCTTCCAGAATCAGCGAAGCACCATAGTGCTCCAGCAAACTGGATTTGGCAACAACTTTGTGACAAGATGGTATAACTAATCTGTCCCTTGATGGTCTAATCATCAGCATGACATATTTGCAGTTTTCTGACAATGCAATATAGCTAGCCTCTCCAACCATAAACACTGCCAACTAAGGATCCAGCATTGGTATTCCCATGATCCCTGCCCCCTCCACCACAATTTCTAAGAAATCAGAGTCTTTGTGTTCCAGGGGGAGCTTGGTTTCAGAACTAAGTAGAACAATTTAATCACCTTTCTGGCAATTAGACCTTCATAAGAATGAATTGCATATCTCATATCTTTCTTTCATATTATACATCAAGTACCTTCCCCCTCCTTTTTTTAGAGAATCCCTTAGATTTTAAAGTTGTAAACTTGCTATAATTATAATTTCCTCTCAGATGCTGAGATAAACGACTTAATGAGTCAAAGACTGTGAGAAAGGTGATCCCATCTCCCCAGTGATCAGATTCCCCAACACTGAACCTAATCTAAATCTCAGGATTGGACAGAGGACAAGAATGGACAAGTACTCTAGCCCCTGCAGTAGCATATAAGCAATTTTTAGTTTCAGTCATCTAGAGTGATGAATGATTATTGACTTCATAGATGAACGCCTTTTATCAGTCCAGTACTGTGCTTATTATTTCCTGTCCTTCTGATTAGTAGTTTCATGGTTGTCTGTGCTTTAGTCCCAGATGATAGCATTGTAAGGAGCTCTAGTTCCTTTTGTGCTACTCTGTAAAGCAATTGAAGCCCTTACCAAAATAAGTGACTCAGTGCAGATTACAATTCTGTTTAATGTTGAACTCTGCTAGTATGATTGCTTTCTCACTTCTCAGGATGAGAAACAAAGAGAATATATATATATATATACATCAATATCTTTTAATCAGCAAAATAGTTTGGGTATTGTCCATAAAATCTCATGGTTGGATTAATAGAACAAAACTCCCTCTGACTTTGTTCCTCTCTGTCTCTCTGCCTCTCTTCCTATCTCTCTGTCTGTCTCTCTGTCTCTCTCTCTCTCTCTCTCTCTCTCTCTCTCTTTCCCATTCTTTAGGTTTTTCAAGGCAATGGGGTTAAGTGGCTTGCCCAAGGCCACACGGCTAAGTAATTATTAAGTGTCTGAGGTCGGATTTACTCCTGACTCCAAGGCTGTTGCTCTATTCACTGCACCACCTAGCCGCCCCTCTCCCATTCTTTAAAGCCTAGACTAGAATGATAGAAAAAATTGCTATTTCTATAACTATTAGTGGGTGGAGAAAATCCCCTGACGTTATGTTTGATTTTTGACAGGATTCAAGTAATTTCACAAGAGCTTAATTTTTAGAATCAGTGAATAGTGAGTAAATATGGTCTTTCCCATCTCTCTTAGTATATGTTACATTTCTGATTCACTGTATTACATCATATACTGTGGTCAAAGAATAAAGTACTGTATAATAAACCATAAAACTACTGTACATGCAAATATCTGCTCATTTTCTAATCCGTTAGTAACTCAATGAGCCCATTGTGGCTTTACACTTGCCATTAATTTCTCTGCCCACACTATCATCATAAAGACAGACTTCTGCTAGGTCGGCAGAAAGTTCATTCTCTATGGATATTCACAAAGCCCCAAATACCCAACTACAGAAATTGGCAGTCCAGGATATTTCCTTTATTTTCCATTAGACTTGAGTTTCTGAATATATCCAAGGGATGACTATTAAGATAAGGCTATGTTCAGAAAAAATACTTATCCTAATCATAACCTATATCTACAGTTTACTGTCATTGTGTTTACACAATCTAAATCTGTAGGGAAAAATATGTTTCCATACTTTTAAATAGTCTCTCTCTATATTTTCCCCCAAATGAATCAGTTACTGAAGCAGAGAAGAAAAATCTAAAATAAGTTGTGCTTCCATTATTTTCTTTTTTGTTTCTCTGTGAATCTAAGGACAGCAGAGGTTGACTGGCTCTGAGGAGGATATCCAGGCAATAACTTAGTCATCTTTTGGGATAAGGTGAATTCCTAGTTCTAATCCATAAGAGAGAAGAACAAATAAACAATGTGGCAACTGAATGAACTGTTTTGTCTTTTTATTGAAGCTGAATCTTTTGCCAATGTTCTCCTACCAGATCTATATGTAATGCAAGGATACTTAATGTATTTTGCTTCATCAACTGCTTGACATCCCAAAATAATGTTTAGAATTCATAAAATAAAATGCATATACTTATAAAGTATAAAACTATAATTAACCTTTATATCATGTAACATACACTTATGTATAAAATATGTGTTTCCCATGCAGAGTGTGTGTATGCCTAAAGTGGTTTATTGAAATGTGTTTTTAAGAAGGCATTTTATGATTAAAATGCAATTATAAAAATGTTTCAATCATAGACTCCAGGTTAAAAATAAAAGCATTTATAAAATAAAACAAATGTGCCCTCCATTACATAAATAATAATTATAGTTAAGCTTGCCTACTCTCATATTACTTCCTGACTATCATTCAGAGGTATCCAAATCTCCCACACATAGGTTGGAGAAATGGATACAGGAAAGAAACAAGACTAGAAAAAAATGCAAAAGCTAGCAATGTAACTCTAGAGAAGTGATGCAACATGAAAGTAAGACTATAAAGTTCTCATTATATAATTTAGGCTAAGTATTTGGTCATAGAAACTATGTAGTCTTCTGAGCTTCATGTGTTGTCTTAACCCCCCTACCTGTAACGTACCTCCTCTCCAGCTACCCCTGCAAACTCCCATTTAATTTCTTATGCTGACTCAAGATATACTGAATCCATAATGGAGAAAGTCACAACATGAAGGGGATAACTGATCTTATGAAGTCCTAGAGAAATGGTGTTTTGCATTGGTGAAGGATATATCTAAATCACTGAAATTATGACTCCTTGAAGTACTAAAATACTAAAGTACTAAGATAATAATTCTGTACTGAAATATGAAGAATGGATGGTTGGCTCTTGTCCTTCATTATCAAAGAGGACCAAAATGGCATCACTTTGTTTAAGACAAATTATGGTGTCCAACTGTGACTGATCAGACCAATAGGAGCTCAGAATGCTCTGCCTCAGAATGCTCTGCCACTGTGCTCTGCTCAAGCACAAATAGTCCATGTGAACACCTGGGGTGGGTGCTCTAAACTAACATGTCACGTGTCCTTTGAGCTGCTTCAGTTCTGCCTTGTGCATAGAGTGCAGCACTCATTGATGAGGGCACATCATTCCTATGCCAGTGTCTTCTATGCTGCACAATCAATTCTAAAGAAAGACCTTCAGAGTGCCCCAGGATCACTTCTTCTGATCCCTTGTGAGCACTTGCCCTGTGTTAACTTCTCCATAAAATAATATTTTTGACAAGTGTACTTCTGGCATCCTATCAACTTGTCAAGCCCATCATAGTTGTACTCTGTAGTAATGTCAGAATACTTAGCAGGTTAGCTTGAGAAAGTACATCAGTGTCTTCTCCTGCCAGGTGATTTTCAGAATCATCCCAAGAATTTAAATGGAAGCAATTCAGTTTCCTGGCATGACACTGATAGACTGTCCAGGTTCCACAGGCATATAGCAATGAGGTCAGCACAAAGGTTCTGTAGATCTTCAGTCTGGTAGTCAGTCTAATACCTTTTCTCTACCAGACTTTCTTTCAGAGTCTCCCAAATACTGAGCAAGCTTTGGCAATTCAAGTGTCAACCTAATTGTCCATGTGTACCACCTTGGACAAGATACTGCCAAGGAAAATGAACTTGTCCATAGTACTCAAAACTTCTCCATTTGCTGTAATCAATGTTTCCATATATGGATGGTGTGGTGCTGACTGATGGAGCACCTGTTTTTTCCTTGGTGTTAATTGTTAGGACAAAGTAAGCACAAATAGCAGAGAATCGATCCATAGTTTGATGCATCTCAGTTTCAGAGGTGGTTGAGTGCACAATCATCTGCAAACAGAAGACCATGCACCAACACTCCTTTCACTTTTGTCTTGGCTTGTAGCCTTTTCAAGCTAAATAATTTGCCAACACTGTGTTAACTGACCTTCAGGCCATGTTCATCTTCATTGAAGGCATTTGATAACATGACTAAAAACATCACGGCAAAAAGCATGGGAGCTAAGACACAGTCTTCTTTTACTCCACTGGTGACTAGGAAGTCTCAAGACCATCATCCACTATCCAGAATACTGACAAGCATGCACAACCAAAAAAATCTACAGCACTTCTTCAAACAAGATTCCATTCACCATTGGAGCATGGAATGTGAGCACACTCATAGACAAAACAAGATCCAATAGACCTGAAAGACAAATAGTTCTTGTTGCAAAAGAACTTAGTAGGTATGGTATACAAATAGCAACCCTGAGAAGTCTGGACTTCATTTGAAAATTTCATGAAGACCTAGAGACCCTTATCATCAAAGTTCCGAAAGAAGACAAACATATACTACTAGGTGACTTAATGATAGAATAGGCTCAAACTACCAGACATGGCAGGAAATTCTCAGAAGAAATGGAGTTGGAAACAGCAATAGCAATGGATCCCTTTTTACTGAAGACTTGTGCACCTCATGACTTCATCTTCCATTTACCTAAATGCAATAAAACTTCCTGGATTCACCCTTGCATCAAACATTGACATCTAATAGACCATGTGATTGAAGGAAAAGAGACAGACAGAATGTGTGAGTGACAAAGGAAATGTGTGATGTATAGTTCTAAGACTGACCACAGACCCATCTTTTCTAAGCCAAATATTCATACTCAACCAAAGCAGTGGCCCCAAGGCAAAATGACTATTAGCAGCATTAATGTCAGGAGATTAAGAGCATCTATTTGAATAGGAATAGTTTGTTGCTAACTTTTAGGAAAACTGAGCCAACACACAGTTGGAAACAGGGGCACAGAAAAAGAGTGGGTAGTAAGTGCATTACAATGCCTGAAGACTATTTATGGAAGAAAGACCTATGACACACCTCTACTACTCAATTCTGAAGGAGCCATATCGATTAATAATAGGGGCATGATCCTGGAAAGTTGGGCTGAACTCTTCCAGAGAGTTCTTAACAGATCATCACTAATCAATGCAGAAGTCACTGACTGTTTACCTCAAATTGAGGTCAATCTGGACCTAGCTGAAGTTCCAACTGAAAAAAAGAGATTTTGAATTCCATTAGGCTCCTTTCAAGTGGCAAAGCACCTGGTGCTGATTCTATTCCAGCTGAGATCTACAGGATGGGGGGGGAGGATTCCATTGTTCATCCAAAAGTTAACTGAAATTTTTCAGATTATGTGGTATGAAGAGGTTATCCCCCAGGAATTCAATGATGCCTCCATCATCCATCTATATAAAGGTAAAGGGAATGGATTTTCCTGTCAGTCATAGGGATATTTCTCTTTTAGTCATTTCTGGTTAGATTCTTGTCAGAATCCTTGTCAATAGGTTGATTCTTTGCCTCAAAGATGGTCACCTCCCTGAGAAACAGTATTATTTAAGAAAGGGTCAAGAAATAGTCAATATGATGTTTGCTGCCTGCCTGACAACTCCAGGAAAAAATGTCAGGAGTGGAATAGAAGTCTGAATACAACATTTGTAAATCCAACCAAGGTATTTGATACTGTCGGTCATGATAGTTTATGAAAAATTATATCAAAGTTTGGTTGCCCAGAGTTCATTAGTCTAAGGAGAAAAAAAAAACTTTTAGAAATGGAGACATAATAAATTGTTGAAGATCATAAGACTACTAAGATAATGTGGGGTAATAGTGCTATTAGAATAGTGAAATTCCTCTACTATCTTCCCTACCCATCAATTTATATCTTATTCTCCTAACTTACAATTAATGCTTTCACTTAAATTCAATAATGTAATGTATACATAGTTGGGTTTAAAGGAAAAGGAGTAAAAGAATTTTATTGAATGATTTATAGCTACAAAATTTTGGTATTTCATTTTATGATTAACATTTTATAATTGCTTTATTATATTTTATTATCAATAGCTAACAAGCTAGAGCTTGCTGTATGTATGTATGTATGAATGTGTGTAAGAATGCATACTTAATTAGGCTGTGAGTTCCTAAAGAACAGGAACTGTCATTTGCCTTTCTTTAATCCTCCTTACTTAGAACAGTTCTGTTTAACTAACCATAGTTCAGCTATATATTTATAATGCATGGTTATCTCATTATGCATGTAATATACATATTTGTATACATAAATGTATGTTACCCATATAGATTATGTGCTGTCCACGTGGGTTTGTCTGAATGTATTTTTCAGGGAGGAATTAATAGATATCTTTAGAATCTTATCCTTCTCTAAGAGAGATTTTGATTCTTTTCAGGAGAGGAGGATGTCAGTATCACAAAGTTGACTAAAAATGCCCCACTCAGAGAAGGAATAGCAGACTAAAACTATAACCTTCACTTCCCCAGTTAATTTTAGTCCAGAGAAATTTTTTAGGTGGGGGGTGAGAGGGTTCACACTGCTATCCTGAGCATAATTCCTTAAGGGTGAATTAATGCCTACCTAAGGTATATCTGAAAGTTTTATTACACTCACACCAAATGCTAGCTACATAAAGTCCATCACAATTAGAAAATAGTTAATACCTATTTAGCCAAACCAACAGCCAAGAAAAGTAAAAGAAAATATAAATTATAATTTACCAAAAACATACATGAATACAAAAACTCACCAACTTAGAATAAAATAATTCAGCTCTTCCAAAGAAAAATTGCAAGTAATTACATCTGTCAAGCTAGAAATCAGAGACATACTCAATGTGCTGTAACCTCTACACATCAGCTTCTTTGTAATTTTTTTTCCTTCATTTAGGGAATTCTCCCAGAAGAGAATCTGGAACTCCATGTGTCCTCTAGAAGGTGGAAGACAGAAGAACTCTTCTCTATAAGTTACTCACCAACTTAACCCTTTATAGAGGCACAAAGCAATGAATAATCATTCTTTCCATATACAGGGTGAGTCTTTTGCAAATAATCAGGTTTGAAATCAAAAGAAATAGTTTGTGAATTTATGATAGCATTAGTATAGGGAACTGCCAGATAAGGAAAGTTATCAATTCTGATCATCTTCTTCACTGTAATGTTGATAGAACACTAAAAGATTAAGTGACTTATCCCAGATCACTAGCATATGATAGAAGTTAAATTAAAATCCAGATTTCCTGAATTTTAAGCCAGGTCTATAGAAACCTATGCCAGTTTGTCTCTATAATTAATCATATAAAAAACAAATTCATACCCTAAACTACATAATTATAATCAACAAAGGAAATACTTTTAACAAAGTGCAACACATACTAAAAACCCACAAAACATAAATATGTAAAGTCCATTTTCTAATATGATATGAAAATCTAAAAACTATTATCATTTCTAAATAGAGGCAACAAATATAGAAAATTAGAGTCAGAGTGAATAAGGTTTAAATACCATCTCTGATATATATATATATATATACATATATATATATATATATATATTTTAGAGAGAGAGACTAAGTGACCTTGAGTCAGCTATTCAACCTTTCAGTTTCTCTGACAACATTCTAAGACCATAAATTAATTTATAGTTGTTGAATAACATTTATAAAAGGAGATTTCTCACCAGGAATGCCCTACATCAAAGAATTCAGAAATCCAGACACTGACTGCACCATCTTCTCCATCAAAATCTAAGGTAGTTTAACTGAGAGGAATCTTGGATCTATCACCAAAGATGTCAAGAGTCTGAAAACATCCATTCCCTGGATATTACATGAAACTGAACCAGGAAAGAATATTTGTCATCAGGCAATTCTGGTAAATGTTGCTATAATTATAGACTTTGAAACAACTGTTAAAAAAAGATGAAGCTCCTCATTTCTACCAAATAAAATGTTTTAGATCATTTAAAAATGTTTAGCATTATTCCTGATTAATTATGGAGGTTGGAAAAATTCAAATAACATCTGCCTATTTCTTCCCTCCAATTCCTATTCTTTATTAGACTTATTCTTGTCTCAGCTGACCATGGAAAAAGTTACTAATGGGATACTGAATAGAAAAGTGTAGCAGTAAGTACAATTCTCCTAGATGAATGCCAAAACCCTTTATATTTGCTATGTAAAATGATTTGATCAGCCTTTCACCAAGGAATTCTACCCCACTTCATAGGATTTCTTAAGCTGAATAAAGAAAAAATAACTCTTTTTGTATATGTCTACTTCATATATTATTGAAAGTAAGTACCTCAATGGAAATTATAAATGTCCAGAAAAGTAAATTAGAGTTTGTGTTATTATTTTCATAGGGACTGACACATAAGAACTTAAAATTTACCATAATGGGTCAAAGCCACAGTGCAACAAGTCCAGTGTTCTCTGTCTGAGAGACTAGCAACAATCATTAACATTTATTAAATGCCTACTAAGTGTTAGGCACTAGGGATTAAAAAGAAGGAAAAGACTGACAATCTCACAATCTAATGTATATTACATGCAAGCAAATATATAAATATATGTGTGAGTGTTGTATGTATATTATGTATATTTATATATACATGATATATGCAAATATACATATGCATGTATATGCAGATAAAAAGGAAATTATAAAGAGAGGGAAAGGACTATAAATGAAAGAGGTTGAAATAGACTTCTATAGGGAACTTAAAGAAACCAAGGAAGGTAGAGACAAGAAGGGAGAGAATTCAGACATGGGAGACGGTCAAAGAAAATGTCTGCAGTTGAAAGATGGCATATCTTGTCTAAGGAACCAGAAGGAGGCCAGTGTCATTGGACTGGAAAGTAAGTGGCAGAAAGTAAGGTATAAGAAAACTGGGAAGTTAGTTGAGGTATAAATTGTGATGGGCTCTGAATAACAAATAGAGTATATTGCATTTGATCCTGAAAGTGATAGTGAGATACTAGAATTTATTGATTAGGGGTGGGAGGTTGATTTGTTTAGACCTGTGCTTTAGGAAAATGTTTTAGGTTACTGGATAAAGAATGGATTGGAGCGAAGAGAGACTTGAGGTAAGCTGACCCTCCAGTAGGCATAAAGTGATGAGGGCCTACACCAAGGTGGTAGCATTATCAGAGGAGAGAACATATCCAAGAGATGTTATGAAGGGAAAATCAATAGACCTTGACAAAAGTTTGGATATAGGAGAGGTGAGAGATAGTAAAGAGTCCAGGATTATTCCTAAATTGTAAGTTTAAGGGACTAGGAAAATGGTATTCCCCTCTACAATAATAAGAGAGAGTGATTGCCATTTGGGTGTTGGGTTTAAGATACAAAAGATAACAATTCTTCAATAGTGTATTAAAATATTTTATTAAAATTATTCTCAAACTGTATTGAAGATATTTATATATTTATATTTTTATTTCTACTCCTTCCAAATGGTTCAAGGGTAGGTAGATGGTGCAGTGGATAAAGAACTGGGCCTAGAGACAGAAAATCTCCTTTTCCTGACTTCAAAACTGACTTTAGACACTTAGCTATGTGATCCT
This sequence comes from Macrotis lagotis, assembly GCF_037893015.1. Lineage (NCBI taxonomy): Eukaryota > Metazoa > Chordata > Mammalia > Peramelemorphia > Peramelidae > Macrotis > Macrotis lagotis. The sequence continues at coordinate 833,104,396 of NC_133658.1, forward strand.
AAGCAAGTTACTTAACCTAACTGTTTGCCTTAGTTTCCTCATCTATAAAATAAGTTGGAGAAGGAAATGGCAAGTCACTCCAAAATCTTTGCCAAGAAAACCCCGAAGAGTCATAAAGAGTTGGAACTGAACAACAACAAAACCGCTTCTTGGGGAAATCTGACCATTGTTTTCCTCTTTTTGGTTTCAAATTTGCTCTTTAAAGTTTTGAAGACAACTCTCTGTTCCTTTATGCCTTTGCCATCATTTCCTATGATTGGATTCCCAAACCAAATTTCTTCAGTGTGACGTTTTTACTTCATGATTCTTTCAATTTTGGTAGTTACCACTAAGTAAACAGTGATACTAAATGCATTGCCTAACAAAAACGAGAGAGAGAGAGAGAGAGACAGAGAGACAGAGAGACAGAGAGACAGAGAGACAGAGACAGAGATGACAGAGACAGAGACAGAGACAGAGACAGAGACAGAGACAGAGACAGAGACAGAGAGAGAAATGGTCCAAAGGAGTACAATCACTACATAAGATGAAGTAGTGTGTCTGGCAGTTTTTAGCTTCAACTAATTTTTAAAATAAGATTCTAGATATTCTTGTTCTACTATTGTTGGTCTGTAAGTACTTTCAGTACCCTTTAAATTTAGTGACCCTAACCAAAACCTAATCACAGCTCTGCTCACACCATACCTAGGTACAGTATATATCTTTTTTTTCTAATCTACATTGCCATTAAGAACTTCCTAAAAACCTAAAATCTCTCAGCTCCATCCTTTTCCTAGAATCAGCAGTCTTCAAGGCAAGCAAATGTATTACTGTAGTGATTTTATAAGACTTTGGGAATCTGTAAATAGCAGGGCTGTAAAAAGAATGCCCCTTCCCTGATTCTAGAACAAAGAACTTTTAATTATTTGTTCATTCTTATTTCCAACTAGAATCTTATTTATTTATATGTCCTCAAGGCTTTTTTTTAAAACAATTTAAATTGAAATTTAACAAAATTTTGAGTCTTTTCTCCCCCAAAAGTATTTCCCCAAAGTTTGCCATAACATTCTTTCTTTCTCCTCTCAGGGACAATTAGCCAAACAAAATCTCTAAAGAAAATGTCATTCTCATTTCTCTTTCTGCGACCATCTTGCAGAAGTCAGGGCATTCTCTGACTTCCTCTCTGGCTAACCTAATCTTAACTACGCTCCTTGCTCATTATTTTTCTCTCCATCTTCATTTTATTGATTCAACCTCCTTCCATAACTTTTAAACTCATGCTTTTGTTTTCTTCAAAAAGGACAAGAATCTCATCCTTATCCTTTTAATATTTAAAACACAAGAGCATTTTTAAACATGTCTATCAAGATTTTTCATATTTGGTATTTAAGTTTTAATGAGTTCACCCTATTCATGACTTTCATGATTTCATGGATTTCAGTGTTTTCATTTTAGGATCTTCATCTCTCCAGAATGGGAAATCCTATTTGTGTAATGTGTGCTTCATCACCTCCATTTCCTTTCATTATAAATTATAATTAAAACTTTAGCATATGGCAAAAAACAATTAAAATTAGAAGATACTGTTAAAACTCAGTCATACATTTCTGTACTAATGGCAAAGTATTCAATACGAGCGCCTTTCTATATTCATTCTACATAAACGAAGTCCTTGCAACCTCCCTTCACATATCATCCTATGAAACTCTCAGTAGAGTAGAAATAAAATGATTGGCCCATCCCAGCTGACCATCTGGGAAAATGGAATCCAGAGACAAATTTTAAACTGATTTTGAGATGATAAAAAGCTTATCATTAAAGATTTAAAATTGAATGGAACATTAGGGGTCATCTGAAGCTACTGTTTCACTTTATAGGTAAGGAAACTAAGGCTCAGAGAGAGGAAGAGACTTCCTCAAGGTTATCAAAAGCAAAGACATAAACTCAGAGCGTCTGATTCTAAAGTTTGTATTCTTTGCTTGGTACCATGCTGCCAAGTCCATGAGTCAGTTCGTGGAGGAGGCAACATTGTGGTCAGAGTATAAGACTATAAACCACAAAAACAAGACAACTGAGAGGAGAATTACACAGCCAGAAAAAGAGGCAAGAATAAGGGTTTTAAGAACATAATGAGGTCACACAGGCAACAGAATCCAAGAACAGAAGCTGAGTCAAGGGCAATAGAAATAGGATGAGATAAAAATTGGGTCAGGTCAAGGGAGACAAGGAAACAACTAAATAACAGCTTTGAGGTGCTGGATGAATATTCTGACAGGGTCTTTGAACATGGTGTTCCTAAAAGGGGGAGTGTTCTCCAAATCTAAGATAATGCCTTAATGAAGCCTATGATTTCATATTCAATCTGTCTGTGATCACATTCTCTAAAAACACAGAGATGGGATCTCTGATTCTGTCTTTGTCTCTCCATCTCTCTCTCTCTCTCTCTCTCTCTCTCTCTCTCTCTCTCACACACACACACACACACACACACACACACACATACTTTATAATTAATGAACAGCATTGAAGTCTCAGATACATAATTTCATTCTATATTATCTTTCACTATTGTCTGATTTTTATAAGCAAATATTCATTGACAACTAACATGGCATAGCTTATCTAGAGGAGCAGAATTGGAGTCAGGAAAATGTAGACTGAAGTCTTACTTCTGAAAAAAAGATTCAATCTCCTAGTCTTTCTAAGCCTCCAAATCCTATATGCATCAGTGGAATGCGTTGTCGCATTAGCAAATATCCACATCACTGGAATCATGGATTTTGAGCAAAATAAGTATATTGAGAAGAGTGGGGGGGGTATGCAAGAAATAGAGAACAAGATCTCTGCCCTTAAGAAGTTTACAATACCGTTGGGAAGAGAAGATTAACTTCTCTTCTCAAGGAGTTAAGAAAAGGAGGAGCAGGGATCATAGATTTAGAATTTGAAGGAACCTTTAGGGGACATGTATTTCAAGTCATCCCATTCTTATTTTACAGATGAAACTTAGATTCAAAACTATTAAGTGACTTGTCCATAGGAAGTAGCATAGTGGTATTTGAGACCAGGTCTTTTGATTTGAAATCATTTCCTACACTATTTTGAATAAACACAGACAAAAAAGAGGCTTCACAGACTTGTGATTGGTTTTGAAGGATTGCATTGCATATGTCTTCCTCCCTAATAAGATGATCCACTCCTCAAGGGCAGAAAACAATGTGACATACAAAAAATTAAAGAGATAGTTTCTGGGTAAGTAATCATTTTAATAATCATTTTAGCAATAACTGATAAAAGGGACCAGTGATACTTTAAAATGCCAAAGACCCTTCATGGAATCACAATGCTTATATACCCTTGAAAGAAAGGGATTACTGAGGGTGGCAATCAACTCTGATTGGATAACAATTAATGTGAAAATTAATATTAAAGTGAGAGGTTGACATTTTGATGAGGGTCTAGTGGATATGACTCTGATCACTCAGTCCTGGTCTGAGACTTATCTATGCCTCTAACACTCTGTCTAGGGCAATGTAGACAAAAGAGAGAATTACTTTTTCCAAATCTGTCTGAGTAAAACAAAGAACCAGAATCCTTCAATTCATCTAAATTAAAATTTCTTTACATTTTGAACAGATCTGAGTTTTCTATCTCATCAGTTCTGTGCTTCAAAGACTGCCTAAATAATCTACGGGGGGGGGGGGGTGATTTTTGAATGAGGAGGAAAAAAGGGTAAAAATCCTTAGTTCTAATTCAACAATTGCATATTACTATAAGAGAAATAATCATTTCTCTCACATCTTATCCCATATTTGCTTTGCGAAGCTAAAGCAGCTAATAGGCAAAGGACAATAAAAGACCCTTTACTTGCTGATAATTTGTCTTGCTGACTTGATACATAAACACAAACCCGTAGACAGATACTGTCTCTTGAAGAGAGGGAACAGAAGAAACAAAGATCTGGGGATCCAATACTTGTAAGAACAGGCAAAAGTACCACAGCAGTAAGCCTGGGTGGGGAGGGAAGGCAGGGAGCCAATGCCCTTGTGTTGTCACACCCTTGGCCCAGTTCTGCCAGTGTGTCTGATCTCACTTTACTCTGGAACACTATGTTGATTCTCTGGGTTTGAAGACAGATTACAATGCAGAGTACCAGTCCTAGGGTTACATCCTGTACATTACCTACTGAACAAACTTGGCTGTCTGACAAATAAACTCATCACTTCCATCATTGGGGTTTTCACTGCAAAATTTCTCTCTGACTGTCTGTCTTTCTGTCTGTCTCTGTCTCTATCTCCTGTCCGTGCTCTCTCTCTCTCTCTCTCTCTCTCTCTCTCTCTCTCTCTCTCTCTCTCTCTCTCTCTCTCTCTCTCTCTCTCTCTCTCTCTCTCTCCTCTCTGCTTAAACATGATAGCCCTGAAGATTTTTACCAGTACAAATACCATCCACTGCAGACACGTTCTTCACAGAGGGAAAGCTGGCTACTTCCTACCTGGGTCTCGCCAAACAGACAGCCTGCCAGAGCTCTAAGTGAAAGATGAGAGTTATCTTACAACAGCCTTAGGAATATTTCCCATCCAGGGGTGAGTGACTACTGATGAGAGGCTTGCAGGTTTGGCAGGACACAGTCTGAATCAGGCCAAACCAAACACCAAATGGAAAACTCCACTCAGAAAATACAATGCAGTCCCAGGCCCCCTGCTATTGGCACACATCTGTCTCTGACTGTATTTAGTAATGGATATGCAGCCAAAACAGTACTGCACATACTGTACACAATCTGTGCTTCAGCCAGGTGGAAGAGAAGGATGGAGAAATGTGACCAACTGGTAGACAGCCCCAGAGTCGATCAGGACACCCACTAAGCTTTTCCAAGTCATAAGATTACCAGAGATATCATGATCATAACTTTTAGAAAATATTTAGAATGTATGATCATTTTGGAAACATAGATGCTTAAAACTTTTCCTCCAATTCTTGCAAATGCAGGTCAGAGTTGATGATTTACTGCAAATGGTTTCATAATTCAATAAAATTTTAAAATGATATTCATAAATTCATGGTTCCTCAGGGCATCATCAAAGATAAAGCATTAGATTTGGAGCTCACAATTTAAGAACATTAATATTCTGAAGTTATTCAGAGGAATACAATTAGGACAGTAATATTCCTTGACTCTATATCACTCAGCCAGTCAATAAGCATTTTTAAATAATTATAATAATTCAGGCTCTGTGTTAAGTGTTGGGCATAAAAAGAAAGGCAAAAATAGTCCCTGGTCTCAAGAAACCCACAATTTATGGAGGAGAAAGTATGTAAATAAACAGCTTCATGTAAGATATGTGCAGAATAAATAGATGGTAATCTCATTGGGAGGAGAAACAATAGACATGACCAAGGTAAAATCCTCCTGATGAAGATAGGATATTATATGAGTCTGGAAAAAGCTAGGAAAATCGAAAGCAGATGTGATGAAGGAGAGCATCCCAGGTATGAGGTAGCTGGTCAAAGCCATGGAGACAGGAGATGAAGTGTAATATGTGAAGAACAGAAAGTAGAACATTGTCACTGGATCATCAAGTGTATGCAGGGGAGTAAGGAGTAAGTCAATGCCAAACGGAGGATGTCATATTTGATCCTAGAGGAAGTAGTAGGGAGCCACTGAAACACCTCAAGTATGGGAGTGAGCCAGAAAGGATTTAGAAAAATGATAGATTGACTAAGGGATATTGAAGCAAGAAATCCATTTAGAAAGTTGGTGCGATAGTATGGGTAAGAGGAGACCAGGTGTTAAAGCAGAGTGGTGGCTTTGTGAGTGGAGAAAAGGAATTGTAATTTTTTAAAAAAGATATTATGAAAGTAAAAATGACAAGATTTGACTAAAGACTAGCTATATGAAATGATAGTGAAGAGTTGAAGCTGTTGCTGCTATTAAGTTAGTACTAACCTGGATAACTAGGAAGATGGTGATGTTCTTAATAATAATAGGAGAGTTTGTAAGACAGAAGGATTTAGGGGGAAATATAATGAACGAATGCTCAAAGAATGAAACAATCCCTAATAGAAAGGATCTCGCATTCTCCTGGGGGAGACAAAAGGCTTATACATACAAATATAGCAAATCAATATATAAACACAGACATATTCAATATATCTATTATATATAAAATAATAGATAAATAATATTTATCTATATATAATATATCTATCTATAGCTAATAATATTAAACTCAGATATATACAATATATCTATTACATATAATAATATATCTACATATATTAAACAGAGATATAAACAAACTAGTTAACTGCTTTGAAATTTGAAAGTAATTTGAAAATGAGGGTCTTAGCAATAAAGTAGATAAGGAAAAGTTTCATAAAGTAGATGGTGCTTATGCTGAGACTTAAAGGAAAAAAGAGAAAATATAATGTAGAAGTTAGTATATATATACTAATATATATTATATATTATACCTGTTAGTATATGAGCAAAAAGAATTTTAATAAAGTATATTAATTGAAAATATAAATTTGATTGAGGGGATGCCTATCAATTGGGGAATGGCTAAACAAATTATGGAGTATAAATGTGATAGAGTATGATTGTTCTGTAAGAAATCATGAGTGGTCAGACCTCAAAAAAAAAAAAAGACTTGCATGAACAGATGCTGGGTGAAGTGAGCAAAACCAGAAGAACATTGTACACTTTAACAGCAACATTGTGAGGAAGATCAATTATGATGGACTCAAGTCCTCTAAGCAGCTCAGTGATCAAGGAAATTTTGAAAATACTTGTGATGGAAAATACCAACAAGCATCCCAAGAAAAACTTTGGAGTCTGAATGCAGATCAAGGGATACTATTTTCACTTTATAAAACTTGATTTATGTTTTTCTTCTTTTTTCTCATGTTTTTCCATTTTGTTCTGTTTCTTTTTTCACAACATGACTAATGGAAATATGATAGGATTGTACATGTATAACCTGTATCAGATCACTCACTCTCATGAGGAGGAGGAAGGAAGGGGGGGGGGAATGTGTAACAAAGCTTATAAAAAGATGAATATTGAAAGCTTTTTTGCTTATAATTGAAAAAATAAAATAATGTTCAAAAATATAAATTTCACTTAGTCTCCTGCATTCACAGCTTCACCATACAAGTAGTAGTATTAATAGTAGTGGTAGTAGTAGTTTTGTAGTTGTAGTAGTAGTAGTTGTTGTAGTAGTAGTAGTTGTGGTAGCAGCAGTAGTAGTAGTAGTAGTAGTAGTAGTAGTAGTAGTAGTAAAAGTAGTAGTAGTAGTAGTAATAGTAGTAGAAGTAGTAAAATTAGTAAAAGTAGTAGTAGTAATAGTAGTAGTAGTAGTAGTAGTAGTAGTAGTAGTAGTAGTAGTAGTAGTAGTAGAAGAGAAAAATTCAATAAACTGAATAAGATTAGGACTAGGACCAGAAGTAACACTAATAACCGACTTGATTCCTCATTTTACCTTACTTAGCCTCATTTACTTGCTTAATTTTACGTCTTCAAGGAATTAATACAACAGTAATTCTTTAAACCATAAGATGGGTCATGGCAGTCAAAATAGAGTAATGGTAAAAAGTCACATAGGATATTTGGGCAGGTCATTTACCTTCTCTGAACCTCAGTTTCACATCTATAAGTGTGATAGCAATGTTCCTACCTCACAGGATTATTGTGAGGACCGATTAGTTTATTAATACTTAACAAATCTTAAAACACTTTATAAATATGGTATTATTAATAATCAACAGTTCACATTTTCTTAGATATCTAGTCTTGTCTCAGGCAAAGTGCTAAGTGTTGGGGTTATTTTTTAAAAGGCAAGAGAAAGTCCCTGTCTTCAAGAAGCTCCCAGTCCAATGAGACTGACCATTCACTGCATAGGAACTGTATTCCAATACATAGTATCAAAATCCATGAAAACTACTAGATTCAGAATCATAAATTTCAAATCCCTCTTCCACCATGTTAGGCTATCTAATCTTGAGACATTTACCTTGCTTTTCTGACTTTCCATTTCTTCATCTGCCAAATAAAAAGATCAGATCAGATAATTGCTGTGTTCACTTCAAGTTCTATAACCCTGTCTTTCTAGCCTCTGTGGTCTATGGTATTCCAGAATGGTTGAATAAGAATCACAATGATTGATCTCATATGTTGATGTCTTGCTTCTTGCTTCTGAGAAACTAGCCCATTTTGAGATGAAAGTGAAATAATTCCTTAAGCCCTTCCCCTCTTTCTGGGAGTCTTCCATGAATAATGGTATAGTACTACATCCACTCCTCCCTACCTGGGTTCAATCTCTCAATTTGCATTTATATTAATAAGTTTATATTAATAAGTAATTAATAAAAGAAAAACAATTACTATTCTTATGATTGTAAGAGGAACCCTGAGGAATACAATTTCTATTACTATAACTCCTGAACCCCCAGTGGTGTTTGCCATTTAAATCAGTCAACTGACTCAATTAACTTTTTACAAAGGAATTTACTCAAAAGTAAATTCTCATTTGAAAAGATAGAAGAATTCACAATGAGAAAGATTGGAAAGTGAGTGGTTTTTAGAAATTACAGGAAATAAATATGGTCTACACCTGTTTCTAAAACTCTGTCACTAGAAAAGAGAAAAACAAGAACTTAAAACCATTTTCTCCACTAAGAGATATAGTGAAGGTAATGCAGCAAGATTATATCTCATTTTGCCACAAATAAAGGCTGAGAGTCTAAAATCCAGTGAAATCACCTATTTAAAAAATACAAATAAAAACATAAATTTCTCAATTCTGATATTTTGTGGATCAATATCCTATGTCAAATGATAAATTCAATTGAAGTGAAATTAAATAAAATTGTATCATGTTTTTATTTGTTTCATATGTTATGTTGTTGCCTGGACGATGACATGTATTTGGATAGGACTGTGAAACAAAAGTTTCAAATGTTTCCTTCATATTGCATGGAAACTCAGTTCAAATATGAAAATTTGCCTGATTCCACTGAATCACAATATTTGAGAAGTATAGAATACTATAACAATCATATAGTATAATTTATATGCTAAAGGAATTTTTACCATGATATACTGACAAGTATTTATCTAGAATCTTCTTAACAACCTTTTAAGGGCAGCAGCTAAGTAGCGCAGTGGATAGAGCACTGGCCCTGAAGTCAGGAGTACCTGGGTTCAAATCCGGCCTCAGACACTTAATAATTACCTAGCTGGGTGGCCTTAGGCAAGCCACTTAACTCCATTTGCCTTGCAAAAAACCTAAAAAAAACTTTTAAGGTAATACATTCAACTTTTCAACAGCTCTAATTGGTAGCAATTTGGAGAATGCAGAGGCAGCAAACCTAAATTTCCCTATTTTCATCATCTCCTATAGCACTTAGTTCTGCTATCTAGGATTACAAAAGTACAAGACAAATATCTTTTCACTTTGAAACTTTTTAAGTACTTAGAAAAAACTGTTATGTGCCCTGTAGTCTGCTCTTTTTTAGGTCAATCTTCTCTCATATTTTCAACTGATCCTATGGCATGAACCCAAGACACTTTACCACACTTTTCAATATCCTTCTTAAACTTAGTTCTCAGAACTAAATGCAATACTTCAGATGGAGTTTGACTAGGGCAGACTGTCTAAGGACTATCTCCTTATTCTTGTTAAAATTTTATTTAAGATCTTTGCATCAATATTCATTAGGGAGATTGGTCTATAATTTTCCTTATCTGTTTTGGTTCTTCCTAGTTTAGGTATCAGCACCATGTTGATGTCATGAAAAGAATAGAAATTAATTGTTCCTTAAATGTTTGGTCCCATCTGGGCCTGGAAACTTTTTCTTAGGGAGTTTATTGATGGTTTCTTCAACTTCTTTTTTTCTGAAATGGGATTATTTAAGTAATTTATTTCTTCTTCTGTTAATCTGGGCAGTTTGTATTTTTGTAAATATTCATCTATTTCACTCATTACCCAATTTATAGGTATACAGTTTGGCAAAGTAGCTCTGAATTATCTCTTTAATTTCCTCCTCATTGATGATTAGTTTACCCTCTTCATTTTTGATAATGGTAATTTGGTTATCTTCTTTCTTTTTTTTAAAATCAGATTAACCAAAAGCTTGCCTATATTATTGGATTTTTCATAAAATCAACTCTTAGTTTTATTTATGAGATCAATAGCTTTCTTACTTATAATTTTATTAATCTTTCCCTTGATTTTCAGAATTTCTAATTTGGTTTTAATTGGGAATCTTTAATTTGTTCTTTTTCCTAGGCTTTTTTTTAAGTTTCATTCCCAATTCATTGATCTCCTTTTTTCTCTATTTTATTCATATAGGCATTTAAAGATACAATGTTTCCCCTCAAAATTCCCTTGGTTGCATCCCATAAATTTTGGTATGTCTCAGTATCATTTTCTTGGATATAATTATTAATTATTTCTATTATTTGCTGCTTAATCCACCCATTGTTTAAGGTAAAGTTATTTAATTTCCAATTAGTTATTGGTTTATCTTTCCATGACCCTTTATTGCATGTAATTTTTATTGCACCATGGTCTAAGTGTGTATTATTTCTGTATTTGAATAAAAGATTTTTGTGCCCTAGAACATGGTCAATATTGGTGTAGGTGCCATGTTAGTTCTGAGAGAGGGAGATTGAGGTCTCCCGTTATTAAAGTTTTGTTGTCTATATCTCCTTGTTATCTCCTTATTCTTAAAAAAGAAGTCTCTACTTCTATAAATGCAACTTTAAATTGCCTTAGTTTTGAGGCTGCTACATCACAATTTTGCTTCTTGTTGAACTCAAATTCACTAAGACCAATTGATCTTTTTAATAAAAATTTCGCTTTCTAGTCATGTGCCCCCTCACTTGTTAAATTGAATTTTCTATTTATTGCTCACCTGTAAGGTCATTCTGGATCTTGATTCTCAGTGTGTTGCTTATCTCTCCTAGATTTGTGATATTTGAAAATTTTGTCAAGCCTAAATTACCCATGACTCTCTGTCAGAGAATTGCTACCAAGTTAGTATTGAATCATTAGCAACTATACTTTGAATGTCATCATTCAACCGTATCGGAATCCATCTAATTGTATTTTTGACTAGCTCAAAATCCTCTAACTTTTCCACAAGAATAGCATATTTATTAAATATTTATTAAAATCCAGTTTAACTATAAATACAGCATACCTCTGATCCTTCACTAGGGAGTGCTATCAAAAAAATTAATTTTTTGGCTTACCCTATTCTTTTTTAAAAAAATATGATATTGAATTATTTTTCCAATTACATACAATGAAAGTTTTCAACAGTAATTTCTTACAAGGTGTTGTTTCACATTTTTCTCCCTCTTTCCCTTATCTCCCTACTCCCCCTAATAGAAATCTATCAAATATAGATTATACATATATAACCACGGTAAACACAGATCCATATTAATGATGATGTGAAAGAAAAATCAAATCAAGATAAAAAAACAAATATTATAGAGGAAAAAAATAATAGTTAAGAAACTTTAAAAACTGAAGATGGTATCTCTTGGTCTACATTCAGACTCCATGTTTTTTTTCTCTGAATATGGATGGTATTTTCCAACACAAGGTTTTTTTTTTAGAATGGTCTTTGATTATTGTGCCGTTGAAATGAACAAGTCCATCACAACTGATCCTCACCAAATGTTGCTGTTAATATGTATAATGTTCATCTGGTTCTGCTCACTTCCCTCAGCATCAGTTCATGCAATACTCTTCAAGCTACTCTGAAGTCCTTTCCCTGATGTTTTCTTACAGAGCAGTAGTATTTCATCACATTTGTATGCCACATTTTGTTCAGTCATTCCACAATTGATGGGCGTTCCCACAGTTTTCAATTCTTTGCTACCTTGAAAAGAGCTGCTATAAATATTTTTGTCCATTTGGATTTATCACCCTTTTCATGATCTCTTTGTGATATAGATCCAGTAGTGGTATTGCTAGATCAAAAGGTAGCACATTTTTATTGCCCTTTGGCATAATTCCAAATTGCTCTCCAGAAAGTTTGGATCAATTTGCCAACTCTAGCAATAAAACATAATGTTCCAGTTTTCCCACATCCCCTTCTAACATTGATTGTTTTCTTTTCTAGTCATATTGACCATTCTGATATGTGTGAGGTGATACCTAAGAATTGTTTTAATTTGCATTTTTCTAATCAATAATGATTTAGAGAATCTTTTCAAATGATTATAGATAGCTTTAATTTCTTCATCTCAGAATTGGCATACCCTATTCTTGATACTTACTTTTTTAGATGTTCACTAGCCATCACTTTAATGATTATTCTACAATTTACCCAGAAATTAAAATCAAGATCAAAAATATGTATATAACAACTATTCTTTTTCCTCTCTTTTTTGGAAATTGGGACAGTATTTGTCCTTCTCCCATCATGTTGTACCACTTTCTTTCCAATTTCATTCAAATATCATTAACAGAAATCTCAGGAATCACACCTGCAAGTACAGTTTGTGAGGATATAGTTCACCCAGACTATAATTCATCAATTTAGGCCGCTAGGTAGGAAAGTGAATAGAGTACCAGGTTTGGAGAAAGGAAGAACTGAGTTCAAATTTTGACTTGGATATTTACTGAATATGTGACCTAGGGTAAGTCATTTAATATCTATTGGTCTTAATTTTCTCATTTTTAAGAGAGCATTTGGAAAGAAATTTACATCCTTTTTTAGATTTTTGCAAGGCAATGGGGTTAAGTGGCTTGCCCAAGGTCACACAGCTAGGTAATTATTAAGTGTCTGAGGCCGGATTTGAACTCAGGTACTCCTGACTCCAGGGCCGGTGCTCTATCCACTGCACCACCTAGCCACCCCAGAACTTTACATATCTTGAAGCATTAAATAAATGCTAGTTATTGCTACCAACTATCCACTAGCCATTTTTGTTTGATTATCTCCAATGCCAAAGTCATTCTGTTTGGCAAAGCAAAAAACAAAAAATAAGAAACAATTCTATCTTCTTCTTTTATCATATGTCATTTCTCCATTTGCCCTCAGCAATAGGCCTTATTCCATTTTTATTTTTATTTTTCTTCTGATAAATTTTTAAATTATTTTTGTTGCCCTTTCCACTCTCAACTCCTTCTGATCTTTAGCACTCCTGATCCTATATTTACAGGACTATGTCAGTCTCTTTTTCCCTGGTCTTGCTTCTATCTTATGCACTGTTTGATAAAATCTAACTTGATCTCTGAGTTCTTTGTGCATCCACATCAATCCCTTAAGAGATTTCATGATTTCCTTCTCAATTAAAGTATTTCCCATTTTTTTCAGAATTGATGAGTTTTCTGTGCTGACTTCCTCCAAGAATTTTATTCCATTAAATTCTTTTTCTTCTTTGAAATCTAGTTCATCAAGATTTAGAACAAATGTCTGACTATGCCCAAATCTTCTCTCTCTTTTATTACAAATATATCATTTCTACCCTAGCAACCAGTTCCTCACTGTTAGTATGACTCAGATACAGGAGAATCTCCTCCTACCACCTGAGGATTAAATAATTGATAAGACTAGTCAATAAATTACCAACTGTTTTACTTATAGTAGAAAAGGAGTTTCAGAGGATATCTGGATAATGGGTGACTCCTATCACTACTATATTATAGCTCAATGTCAATATTGTAAGCTATTCCCTAAGCATCCTGTTTATCTTATTTCTTTCCAAATAAATCTTAGAATAAACCATTTCTATTTATGTTTTTATTGACTTTTATCTAAATAATCTATATCATGATTCCTACATTTCCTCAAATTGGTGTGTCATCTTAATATACAATGCTATCCCAACTCACCCTATCCCTGTCATTTCTGTTGAATAAAGTTGTGTTCATCCAGTCATAAACTAGTCAATGATTTTATCCCACAAAAATTTCATTGCATAAAATGTAAAATCTGCCTCCTTATTGGAAATGTAAAATGTAATTGTTAGTTGCCTAAATTTTGGGCATCATTTATAAACATCTGAAGGACAATTTTTACTACTGACCCCTTTCTTGTATTTTGTGACCTTTGGACTTTTATGATTGTCTCAATTGCTATTCTTAGTCATTCCTTGTATTTTTTCCTATGGTATATAGCTTGGTGGATAAATATAGGTGATATTCTCTCTCCCCCTTTTGTTTTAAGTTTAAATTCAGTTTGATTGGATTTGTAAGACACCCCACAAACATATACTTAACTGCCTTCATTTGGTGAATGCCACACTTGGCCAAGAATCTGTTATCACTATTCTTTAAGCCATGATCCAGAAAGCCAAACTCTATTCAGATCCATCATATTTCGTGCCAGTTCATTTCCCAAATCAATTTTTCTCTTCTTCAGCCCTTGTCTTCAATGGGTAACCATGACCAAAACATGACCTGGGTCCTTATGATGCTCAATTTCTCATTCAAGATTTTGTCAATTTTAGCAATAACTTTCAGATTATTTTTCCTGGCAACATCATTTACACCCTTATAAATTATAAGTAGTCAATCCTCATCTTTTTAGATATCCTGGGAGTTTTCTATTTATTTTTACTATATTCGCAGGGAAATCGAAAGGCCTCTAGATTGTTATCAAATCAACAATTGCCTTCCTATCCTTGAGCAGGGAATCACCTGTTCTTGACTGTTTTCATCTATTCATACCTGGATGATTCCTTACCTGATAGGTTCTGTAAATTCATTCTACCATTTCTTGGAGGTCAAACTTCTTCCACCAGAGAGGATTCAATTCCTAACTGTTCATAAACAGTCTCAAACAATATCTTTAGCTCAGTGTATATCTGTCTTTGCTCTTTGCTTCCTTTAAATAATGATCTCCAAACTTTGTCTCCACTTTTCCTCATATCCTTTTTTCCCCATCGAAATATTGTTGTACTTCTTATTAATACATTATTGTCCTTACTAACATGGTGAAATGGAAGTGAGAAGAAGATTTCTAGCCCATTTATTTCTAGGAAAGCAATAAAGTTAATAAGCATTTGAACAGGCAGGCATATAAATATCTTGTAAGTCACTGTAAAATTTCTCATGCTTTTAATTGGTTGAAATGGTTACATTTTACAGTCTTATTTTTTTAACTTCTTGGGAGTGGGAGTAGATGTGGGGTGGGGTGAGGTGGCAGGAAAGGTCTTTAAACTTAACTTCTAAGCCCTCTTTCAAATCTTTAGAATTCATTATCATCTCTTAGTAACTTGACAGCTCACCTAATATCCTTTTTTACCTTTGTATCATTCTCCTACTATACCTATTCACAATACAATGTTTTGCCTTTCAATTTATTCATTTATCTTTTCTTTCCTTTCATTTTCTGACCAACTACCTTTTTTATTTCCTTCTCAAATCTTCTTCAGATTTTTATTCTTGTAGCTTCCTTGCTCCTGTTTCTTTTGTCTCTGCCTTCTCTTTCACAGAAACTTACAAAAAAGCTCAATATAGAATCTAAACATGGATATCATTCTCTTTCAAATTTATCCCCAATTTTTCCTCTCTAAGTTCAACCTCAGATCTTCTTTACTAGACTAAATACTTCCAAATCACCTATACAATCATTTCTTGTTCAGTTCATCCTCTTTTCTCTCACTATTATTATGCCTTCTGATTTAGAAGTACAAAACAACTCTACTTATCTCCTAGCAATATATATATATTCCTCTTTTTAACATCTCTTAATAAAACATTGTATCACATCTATTCATTTATTTTTTCATAAAATTACATTTACACTTATTCTTGTGCAGGTCTTATCAACCCCTCTGGACTATAATTTCATTAAGGAAAGAAGTTAATCTTATTTATCTTTTTTTCTCTGTCACCCATCACAAAGCATTACATATTTCTTGTACAGTCGTTTTCAATCATATCCAACTCTTTGTGACCCCATTGGGTATTTTCTTGACAAAAATATTGGAGTGGTTGTCATTTCCTTCCATGGATCATTTTACAGATTAGGAAACTGAGGCAAACAAGGAAGTGACTTGCCGAGGGTCATATAGCTCGTAAGACTGGAACTCAGTAACTCAAGTGTAGTAATCTATCCACTGTACCACCTAGCTTCATATTACATATAATGGAAGTTTACTAAACCTCGGCTGATTTAATGAAGAGATAAATGAATAAATGGATGTATGGATGAATAAATGACTTCATATGCTTTAAACTGAGCAAATAATATGGTTTTTAATCCACTGTTCTGTAATTACTCCTTCCTAGGAGACACATGCCTTGATGGTTAGAGACTATGTTTCACAGAGCTTCTATATATTTACAGCAGTGCTTTGCAATTCATTTAAGCAGACACTTATTAATCACTTATAATATAAAGATACTATGCAAGATGCTAAAGAATAAAAGAAAAAACAGAAAAAATCTCCAGTCTTAAGGAGTCTATATAGTTTAAGGAGAATTTGTGTTTTTTTGAAAGATAAAATATGCATGCAAATAAGATCATACAGCATAATGTGAGAAAGGAAGGAGCATTAATCTGATTGATAAGGACAGGCTTACCTGACAGAATTTCAAAAAGCACAGCTAAGGAAGGAGTAACTTCCAGATATGAATAACAATCTTCTTATACCTTACTCCCTGGCATGTACTCTGATCCATGACACTAATCTCATTGCTATTTCATAAAACAAATCTTTTGGCTGCAGGCATTTTATCTAATGCCCTCCATGTCTAGAATCCTCTCCCTCCTCATCTCTACTTCCTGACTTTCCTGGTTCCCTTTAAGTTTTAACTCTAAGGCCTTCCCTCTAATAAGGATTTCATATTTAACATGTGTATAGTTTATTTTACATAGCTGTTCACTTGTTATCTTCCCCAGTATATTGTGAGCTCTTGAACGAAGAGATTGTCTTGCTTTTCGTTATTACTGTATTGATAGAATTAATGATCTGACAATTAGAAATAATGGGGTGGAGGAGGTGAAGAACTCAAAATGCCTGAATTAGGAAACTTAATAGATTTAGAGTCAGAAGCTACTACCTCTTCTTACTACCTCTATGATATTTGGTAAGAAAGTTAATATCTCTTGCTTCAGTTTCTTCATCTCTAAAATGAAGGGCTAGGATTAAATATCCTCTAAGATCCCTTCCAGTTTTAAATTATGGATTCCCAAATAGCATAATTGATATTTACAACCTGGTTTCCATTAAAATAAGTGTTTATGGGAATAGTTGTAATATTAACTCCTACCTCTCAGTATTACTGTATATCTAAAATAATAGTTGTAAATGCTAAATACTAGCTATTACTATTATTATTACTATTATTATTATTATTATTATTATTATTATTGGAACATTGAGGAGTAGGTGGTCAAGTCATTAACTTATCACTGTCTGTGTGGTCCTTGATGGGATACAATCATAATCCTTCTTAAAAATAATATTATTTTTGTTTTCTTTTGTCATAACACCAATCATCAATGGTAGGTGGTATTTCTAGATTCTTTGTCAGGAATTAATTCAGTTCCAAGAATAATAGGTTCATGAGATCTAGAATTAATAAGATTCTTTGAAAACTTCTAACTTAAGCTTTTAATTCATCCACAAGGAAACTGACACCCAATAATTCAAGTGACTTGCTCAGTATTATGCAAACATGCCATAAGGGGCAATTATTCAAAGACAGATCCTCCAATTTTGAGTTCAGGGATCTTTCCATTCTGCCCACCATCTCCAAATTTAAGTCATGGAGATTTTTTTAAATGTCTACTATATTCCAAAAAGGAAGGGGGGGGGAATGAGAGAAGAAAAGGGGGGAAAGGAAAAGAGAGACAGAGGCAGAGAGAGAGAGAGAGAGAGAGAGAGAGAGAGAGAGAGAGATAAAGTAGTAGCTTTTTAAAGGATTTTTGCCTTCTTGATACCTCAATGGTCCCAGTATTCAACTAATAACTCAGTTCTTCATGATCTTATATTTTACTGATCCTATATTCATTTATTCATGTTGCTCCCCACTGAGCTTCTGACACTCAGGTATGATTCACCTGCCTGAATGAATTGACTTCCCATTATGGAACTCTCTTTCAGGTTTGCAATCTTTTCCCCTGGGCATACCCAACCATTCCAGTTCCATTTTCCCACTGTCAGAGCTGTATTTTTGGAGAAAGACCTAAGCTATCTCATCTTCCATTCCCCTCATGACTGTCCTTTTCATTCTCCATACTTACCTATCATGCTCCCAAATGGTACTGTCTCCCTCCCCTCTTCTGTTTTTTAGCTCCCTTTGTTGTCTTCCCTCAATAGAATATAAATTATTTAAGGGAAAGACTCTTTCCTTTTGCTTAAAATTGTATCCTCATCAATCAGCACACTGTCTGACACATAGTAAGTGATTAACAAATGGCTTCCTCTGCCCATTGCATGATTACCAATTAAATAACAAAAGAAAAAAAAAACAAATCTTATGTATGTCTTCTAGCTCTATATAATGGTTCCATCTACAGGCTCAAAAAAAGACAAAATTTTGCATTTTTCAATTTTGCCATTACTTAGCAAAACACATTTCCATACAAATATGTGATCTAAAATGGTAACCACCCTTGTGAAGACTCAGTACCTCACATAGCTAAGCAGAGCAATTCTACTGAGGTGCAGGTGTTTGGAGATAATCCAAACCACAGTTTTTGCACTCAAAAGAGAAACATTGAGACTCAAAACTGTTTCTCTCTTTTTTTCCCCTTTGGCTGACTTCACTTAATTCATGGGATTTATTCTCCAGAGGCACATGGAGTGTCTGAGAATTTGTTTCTAGGTAGGGTGTGTGCACACATATGTATTTGAATTGGAAGAATAAGTGAAACAAGTGGTTGTAATGATGAAGAGACAAAATGAAGCATAAATATATGAAATAGCCTGTAATCTTCATGTTCTTAACATTTACAAAAAATGATAACTGCAAATTAGACATCTTCATATCATATCAATCAAATAATCAGGCCTAGATTCCACTTTTAAATAAGAACAGAGGGGCAACTAGGTGGCACAGTGATAGAGCACTGGTCCAGGAGCCAGGAGTACCTGAGTTCAAATCCAACCTCAGACACTTAATAATTACCTAGCTGTGTGGCCTTGGACAAGCCACCTAACCACATTGCCTTGCAAAAAATAAAGAATAAAAAATAAATAAATAAGAACAGAAATTTAAATAATTTTTTTTAAATTAAGAACAGAAATTTTAAAGTGGGAAAAAATCCCATCTAGAACATATGCACAGTTGCAAAGCTCCTTCAAACTAGGGATTTGCTTCAAGCCAATCAAAATCTAGTTATGTGTTTAAAATAGCTTATATCTTGCTCATTGCCTTTGTGAATTCTCAGAATTTAGAATTGAATATCTTGAGAGTGTAGTTAGTAACAAAATCTATCACATGAGGTATTTGTATTGTATTTGATTGTCCAAACAGGTCTACATCCCTGAATATCATCGTAAAAAGAAAACAGGACCTGAGTGCATTTAAACCCTCTTTGTTCCAAACTTCTTGTGTATAAAATGAAGCAATAGTTTTGAAGCTAATGAGGAATCATGGCTAGAGTTCTGGATCTAGAGATATGAAGTCTTAGAGTTAAATTCTGACTCTAAAACTTGTTAATGGTGGACCAAGTACCTCAAATTCTTCTTGTGTGATGGTGCAAGAGTACTAAGATGTCTGCAAGAGGAAATAATGTAAATGTAACACACTCATTTAGATAACTATCTGTTTTCTTCATCAGGGAACAATTGGCTATGAAATATGGCTGTCCACCTAGAAGTAGGAAACTCTATCTGGGGATCTAAGGAACAGAGTACATCTAATGGGGGAAAAGAGGCAATAAAGGATATAGCCAATGTGAAGATTTCTCCAGGTCAAAAGAAATAACAAAAGATAAAGACAGTCCTCCGAACAGGTTTCCCAGCTGCTGTTTGCTATTCTAAATCTGTTGGTAAGGTAATGTTTCTGAACAGATTCAAAGACATGGAACCACTATGTACAGTGAGAGACTGGAGACAT
The DNA here is from genome assembly GCF_037893015.1 of Macrotis lagotis. Classification (NCBI taxonomy): domain Eukaryota; kingdom Metazoa; phylum Chordata; class Mammalia; order Peramelemorphia; family Peramelidae; genus Macrotis; species Macrotis lagotis. Next base: position 833,124,414 of record NC_133658.1, read on the forward strand.
GGACAAATCAGATTAGCCTATCAGGAGGAGGGAGGAGGCATCATCTGAAGAGGAATCAAAATCCTACCAAATTGTTGGTAAAAAAGACTATAAGTCATCCTTGAGTAGACTTGAATTACCTGTGAGTATATCAATTCCTAAGCTGACTACAAGCCAAAAGATTTGAAGTACCGGGTGGGGCAGCTAGGTGGCACAGTGGATAGAGCACTGGCCCTGGAACTGAGTTCAAATTTGGCCTTAGATATTTAATTACTACCTAGCTATGTGACCTTGGGCAAGTCACTTAATCTCACTGCCTTTCAAAAAAAAAGAGTTATGGTACTAGTATGAGTTAAATTATTAATGTGTTTGATTTTATTCTTTTTCTCCTATAGTTGTAATTAAGGACCTAAATATGGTGCTGCTATGCTTCTATGAGTAAAAACCATTGAGATGCAACAAGAAAAGGAAGAAAGTAGAGTTTCTAGTTGAAGAGGGTTGTTCCAAGAGGTTGACCGGATAAGCCTATAAACTCTAAACCTTTGGACTAATGTTTGCTATGTTATCCACAAATTAGGAAGAAGCAAAGGGAAAGAGGTAATCAGCTGCCTGTAATTCATAGAAAATTAAATGTTATCATACAGAATTCTCTGTTAATGTATAAAACAAGTAATTTCTGGTGTGATTATTAGTACTTGAATTTTAACACTCATTAGCAATGGGGTAGGATCAAGACCAAAAAAGGCAGGAAGAACTATAGCCAGTTTCCCAAACACCACAAAGATCTAGAAAAAAAAACCTCAAATCATTCCTTATCAGTAAACTAAAAACAAAATAAAACAAAAAGCAGCCCAATGATTTTTTGAGGTAGAGCCAAGATTAAGGCATGAAGGCAGGAATTCCCAGAAATTCATTCCCCAAAATCTCCAAAAGTCATCAAATTATGATTCTAGCCAAAATTTAGAGGGGCAGAACCCACACAAAGACTGGGTAATGCAATTTTCCAGTTTGAGACAACTTAGAAGTTCCATGGGAAAGGTCTGTTTCAGTGGGACGGGGTGTTGGAAAGAGCCACAGCACAACCACAGCACAGTGCAGCCAGGTCGGAACAAACCAGCTCCAGCCTTCCAGAAACAGTTTTGTGCAGTGCCTGGGTCCCTGGGTTCATGACAGAGGGGTGCTGTTTCCTGACCTCTTAGTCCAAAGATCTCCAGGGACAGCCTGAAGGGGTGGTGAGAGAACACTGCCACATCAGAGTGAGCACGTAGTGAAATGCCAGCCTCAGAACAGCCCTGTGTGAGAACTTGCAGCAGGAATCAGGAAAACAACCCAGAACTTCAAGAGTTCAAAAACCCACAGTCTGGAAGGGGGTCTGGAAGCCTGCAAGAAACCTCTGCTCTCTCTGGGGCAGGACTTTGCCCACACTCAGATCCGGGTCACAGTCTGAGCTTCATACCACCATAGCCAAGCCCAGACTCTACTCACAGTTCCAGGGCAGAAGGGAGGGCCTAGTTATCCACAGACCAAAGCTCAGGCAAGAGAGCAGTCAAAGGCTCTCATAAGACCTTGGAGGAATTAAAATCCCAGTGGGGTTTCTCAAAAAAACACTCCAAGCCCTTGGAAGTGTGGTAAATCAACCACAGGCTGAGGAAATGAGTAAACAACCGAAAAAGAAGAATGTGATCATACAAAATTACTTTTGTCCCTGGAAGATTCAGAAGATGACAAAGTTGGAGCTTCTGTATCCAAAACCTCCAAGAGAAATAGAAAGTGGGCTCAGGCTATGGATGAGCTCAAAAAAGACTTTGAAAAGCAATTAAGGGAGATAGAGGAAAAGTTGGGAGGAGAAATGAGAGAGATGCAGATAAATCATGAAAACCAAGTCAGCAGTTTGGTGAAAGAAACACAAATAAAATGTTAAAAACTAGCTTAGGTCAAATGGAAAAAGCAACACAAAAGGCAAATGAGGAGAATAGTGCCTTAAAAAGCAGAATTCGCCAGCTGGAAAAGGAGATTAAAAAGCTCTCTAAAGAAAATAACTCCTTCAAATATAGAATGGAATTAATGGAATCCAATGACTTTGCAAGAAATCAGGAAGAAATAAACCAATACCAAAAGAACTAAAAATTAGAAGAAAAGGTGAAATATCTCATTGGAAAAACAACTGCCCTTGAAAACAGATCAAGAAGAGATCATTTAAAAATTATTGGGCTACCTGAAAATCAAGATTTAAAAGAAAAGAACCTAGACTTCATTTTTCAAGAAATAATGCAGCAAAATTGCCCTGAGATCCTGCAAGCAGAGGGTAAAATAGAAACTGAGGGAATTCACCAATCATCTCCTGAAAGAGATGCCAAAAGAAAAACTCCCAGTATTATAACCAAATTCCAAAACTCCCAAGTCAAAGAAAAAATACTAAAAAGCTGCCAGAAGCAAACACTTCAACTACCATGGCTCTATAGTCAGTAATACACAGGATTTGGCAGCATCTACAATAAGGGCTCATAGGACTTGGAATATGATATTCCAGAAGCCAAAAGATCTTGAATTACTACTGAGAATCAACTACCCAGAAAAACTGAACATCTTCTTTCAGGGAAAAAAGATAGACTTTTAATAAAACAGGGGACTTTCCAACTTTCCAATTGAAACAACCAGAGCTGAACAGAAAGTTTAATCTCCAAATACAGGACTCAGGTTAATCATAGAAGGGGTGAACAAGAAGGACTAATTATGAGGAACTTAATGATGTTGAACTGTTTGCATTCCCACATGGGAAGAAGATATTGATAACTCATATTCTCATTTATAAGAACAGTTAGAAGGAACATATATATAGACAAGGCACAGGAAGGAGCTTAATATAATGGTATAATATAGTAAAAAGATGGAGTCAATGGGTAATAAAGGAAAGTAATGGGAGGAAGAGAAAGGAGAGGAAGAAGGGGCTAAGATATTCCACCTAAGAGTCAAGATAATGCTTTTGCAATGGAGTGGAACAGAGGAAGGCAAGGGAGAATGAGTGAGCCTTCATTCTCATCAGAAATGGTTCAGAGAGGAAATAACATACACACTTAATAGGGTATAGAAATCTATCTTATCCTAGAGAAAAATAAGAGGGAAGGGATGGGATAAGGGGGAATGGGATGAGGGAAGTGGTGAGTAGGTGATAGTAGAGAGGGAAGATCATGGGAGAGAGTACAGACTCAAGACACTTCTGAGCAGGGATAGGATGAAAGAAGAGAATAAAATAAATGAGAGTGGGAAGGAATAGAGTAGTGGGAAATATGGCTAGTAATAGCAACTATGGGAAAAATAGTGAAGCAACTTCTCTAGTGAACTTATGAAAAAGAAAGCAAGTCATCCCAGAGACGGAGACGTTGGAATGTGAACACAGACTGAAGTACATTTTTCTTTCTCTCTCACTATTCTTGAGGTTTCTCTATCATTTTTGGAGGGGAAATGGGTTTATGTTTACTCTTACAACAGGATTATTGTAATAATATAAAACAAATAAACCAAAAAAGAATTTTAAAGAAAGGGAAAAAGAACATTTTACTTCCTCTTCGTAGAGGTGGAGGACAATGGAAGAGGAATGCTTCATACACTGTCAAACAATTTTGTTGGCTATTTAGTGTCAGAGGGGAAGGATCAGGGTGAAGTGTTATGTCAGAATTCCATTTCCATTGTGGGAAGAGCACAAGCTGGCTTCAATTGATTTATTTATAAAATGGGTATAATGATACTTAGATTCTCTATCTCCCAGGGTTGTTCAGGGGAAACCATTTTGTATGCTGTAAAAAACTAAATAAATATCAACCATTTTAATTTCCTTTAAAAAACCCAATGAGACATTTTTATGAGCCCAGGAAGACTGACAGATACATCTATGGAGAGTGAGACCAGGGTGTGGCCATGTAACCAAGCTAGAATTGTGCTTACAGTGCAGTCCTTCTTCCAGGTATTGAATAAGGACTTAGGATGAAGAGTATCCCAACATAGCATGGAGTATGTCACATTATGAAGATATATCAGAATATCCCTAGCTTAATACAGGATAATAGATCAGAGTTCATATGGTGGCTCTGTCAATCACTACTGAGTTGTGGGGCACAGATCCAGGTTGGATCATAAAGGAGATCTACACTTAGAGGTGGCAGAAAGGAGAGATCATTCTGTCACTAAACTTGAAGAAGTTCCCAGTTAGCTGATAGCGACTGAATCATGAAATAGGCTAACAAGCAGTCATAAAATGATAGGTTCCCTATTGAGATGCTGATCAGGGCCAAGAACTTGCAAAGCTCAGACCAAAAGGACAATGGGCAGATCACTTAAATTACTAATTTTTAGACTACAGAGAATTTTCAAGTATTCAAAGATATCCCTGATATACTGAGATAGCACAACACAAAATATGACCAAAAAATCACCATAAAGAATAATAAGAATTGCAAAAGAATTACAACATAATAATAGGGTAGCTCAAGACACAAACCCAAAAGGATGACTCCAAAACATCTACCAGCAAATCTTCAAATAAATTTGTGTCCAAGTTTAACCTAAATTCCTGGAAGATAAAGCAGGAGCTTGAGGGTTTAAGAGGTAAAAATCATTTTTAAAGCTGAGGGCAGTAGAGGAAAGAATGGGAGAAGAAATAAGAGCTATAAAAGAAAGAATAAAAGACAAATAACAGCTTGGAATAAAATCTTACAGAAATATAAACTCCCTGAAAACCAATTACTCCATGAGATATGAAGAAGTATTAAACAAAGTAAAAAGACTAAAAACATATAAGAAAGGCAAGATGCATCTCATAGGAAAAATTAACCTGGAAAATAGAATAAAGAGACATAATTTAAGAATCCTTTTGACCTCTTGAAAGCCAAGAACACCAACATAAAAGACCCTGATATCAAATTTCAAGAAAACATAAAATAAACCCCCCAAGATCACTTGATCTAGAGGACAAAATAAAAACAAAAAGAATCCACCATTCATCTTCTGAAAGAAATTCCAAAATGAAAACTTTCAGGGATAGTGTAGATAAAATTCAGACTTACCAGGTCAAAGAAAAATTATTTCAAGCAGCCAGAAAGGAAAAAAAAAATTCAAGTACTGAGAATCCAATACCAGAATCACACAAGATTTAGTAACAACTACAGTAAAGGATTAGAAAATTTAAAACATAATGGTTCAAGAGGCAAAATATCTAGATCTATAGCCAAAAAAACTTTTCACTTCCTAAAATGGTAAGCAATCTGATATAGTTTATGTATGTTCAATCATGTAAAACATACTTCCCTATCAATCACAAATGTGAAAGGAGAACTAAACCAAAGGAAAAAAATAGAGTGAATATTGCATGCTTTGATATGAATTCAGAGTTCATCATTTCTTTATCTGGATATGGATAGCATTTTTCATCATGTGTCCTTTGTAATTGTCTTGGAACATTGTCTTGCTGAGAAGAATTAAATCAATCATAGTTGATAATTACCCAATGCTGCTGTTCCTGTACACAGTGTTCTTCCAGTTCTATTCACTTCACATTGTATCAGTTCATGTAAGTCTTTCCAGGTTTTTTCTGAAATCTGTCTGCTCATCATTTCTTATAGTTATAACACTATCCCATTACAATCATATTCCATAGCTTGAATAGCCATTTCCCAAATGATGGACATTGCTTCAATTTCAAGTTTTTTCCACAGAAAGAATTACTATAAATGTTTTTATCCATAAAGGTCTTTTTCCCTTTTTAAGATGTCTTTGAGATATGTAGTGGTATTGCTAAATCAAATGGTATGTATTGCCCTTTAGACATAACTTCCAACTTGCTCTCAAGAATGGTAGATCAATTCACAATACCATCAAGAATTCACTGCATCAATTTATTCACATCTTCTCCAAAATTTTTCATTTTCCTTTTCTGTCATATTAGTCAATTTGATAGATGTGAGATGGTACCTCAGAGTTGCCTTAATACATTAGTATAATCAAAAGTGATTTAGAGTGCTTCTTCAAATGACTGTAGAAAGATTTGATTTCTTCTTCTGAAAACTGCTCATTAATATTTTTGACCATTAATCAATTGGGCTAGTGCTTGTATTCTAAATTTTACTCAGCTCTTTATATATTTAACAAACAAGGCCTTTAGAAGAGATACTTGTTGTAAAGATTGTTTCCCAGCTCTCTGCTTTCCTTCTAATCTTGGTTGCATTGGTTTTACCTGTGCAAAAAAAATTGAATTTAATATAATCTATTTTACATTTTTTAATGCTCTCTATCTCTTCTTTGGTCATAAATTCTTCCTTTCTCCAAATATCTGAAAGGTTGACATCCTATGGCTCTTCTAATTTGCTTATGATATCACCCTTTATGTCTAAATCATGTACCAATTTTGACCTTATATTGATATACATTATAAGATGTTGATTTATTCCTAGTTTTTATCCTATGCTTCCCCCCCACCCCATATTTTCCAGTTTTCCTAGCAGTTTTTATTTAGTGAATTCTCATTCGAGGACTGGAGTCTTTGGGTTATTGTTTTCTAATTTTCAGAAATTTTTGTCAAATAGCCAGTGCTTTTCTTAGAGGCTAAGATCTAAGGGCCCAAAAGCATTCCTGATGAAAAGATCAAGCTTTCTTAGAAATTTTATATACAAAAATATGAGTCAAAAGAAATATAAAAAGTTAAACAAGGGGCAGCTAGGTGGAGCAGTGGATAGAGCACCAGTCCTTGAGTCAGGAAAACTTGAGTTCAATTTTGAACTCACACACTTAATGCATACTTACTTAGTTGTGTGGCCTTGTGTGGGCACATCACTTAACCCCATTGCCTTGAAAAAATCCCCCCCAAAAAAAAGTTAAACATGAATGAAAAATCATAAGGGACTGAATAAGAATAAATTGTTTGCATTCTAATAAGGGGAGATGGCAAGTATATTATCATCAGGTGTTGTAGAGGGAGTCTAAATAGTTAGAGGGACTGGAAGTGGTTCCTTTATGGTTTTTAAATGTAAAAGAAAAGGAAAAAGAAAGGTGAAGAAATATACATGGAGGGGGAGGGAGAGGCAGAATGTGCAAAATTATCATATAAAATTGGGGTGCACAAGTAAATGTTCATATAGCAAAGAAGAGAGTATGGAGAATATACTTGAACTTAACTTTCATCTGAAATGGTCAAATGAATCAGATAAATCTAAATAAAAAATTTTTAAAACCATAAATAGGTCTTAGAAGTTAGATATAATTGACTTCTATAAAATATTGAATGAGGATAAAAAAGGAGTCATATTTCTATTTCTCAATTCTGCCTGGCTCTTTCATAAAAACTGATTTTTAGGGTATAGAAACCTCACAAAAACAGAGAAAAGCATAAATATGGAATATCTTTTGCAAACCATAGTTTAATAAAATTATATTCCACAAAATACTTTTGAGTAAAAATTAAAAATAAAGACTAAAATACAAAATTTTTATTAAAATTTTAATATCAATCACTATTTTCATTTAAAATAATAACAATCAAATAATATAAAGTCAAAAGATAATTTACATGAAACTGGAAAACTTCTGCACAATATTGATTCACCTAAGATGAGCCAAGTGGTCAAGTGGGAAAAATTATTACATCATCAAATATCTCTGATAAGAGTTTGGTATCTAAGATATATAAACAATCGATAAACTTATATAAAACCAATAGCCATTCTCCAATAGATAAATGGTTAAAGTATATAAACATTTAAAATTTCTACAATTAGTATATATTACTTTGGATTATGCATACCAATACACACTAAGAAATTACATGAATAAAGCTGCAAAACACACTTTTGATAAATAAAAAGAGTTGCTCATGGTTTGTCTAAGCCAAAAGAATAAAGAAGGCAAAACCAACTAAATTAATTTATTTATTCAGTTCTATGCCAGTAAAACTATCAAAGAATTACTTTTTAGAATTAGAAAATAAATAATGAGAAAGTTCATGTGGAGAAGGAAAAAAGTTATGCATATTAAAGAAAATTACAGAAAAATAAAGCTGTATCAAATCTTGAATTATACAGACATATTCAACCAAATAATTTGATAGCAGATAAGAAATAGAGATGTTGGTCAGATGAGAGTCACCCTAGACAAAAACAAATGAGATCTTCAGCCTACAACTTGATAATTTCAAAGATCCTAGATATTACTGAAAGAATTTACTATTTGACAAGCACTGCTGAAAAAACTGAAAAACAGTCCCTGGCAGAAACTAGGTATTAATCAAATCTCACACTCTATATGAATACAAGCTCCAAATGGGTAAAAATATAGACAAAAAGATGATTATTCTAAAAATATTAGAGGGGTCAGGGAAAAAAAAATTTTAAATTGTCTCTCAAGTAATGAATAGCAGAAGAGTTCATTGCCAATCAAGAGATAGGTGCACAGGAGACAAAAAGGACAGTCTTGATTACATAACAATTAAAATTTTATGCAGAAGAAAAACCAGCTCCAAATTAGAAGAAATAAAGGAAATTAAGAGGAGATATTCATAAGAGTTTCTCTGATAAAGGTCTCATTTCTAAAATATAGAGGGACATGATTCAAATTTGTATTAAAAAAGCCATTTTTCAAAGGAGGAAATCTAAACTAGCAATAGTTATATTTTTAAAATGCTCTAAATCACTAAATACAAATTAAAACTTTGATATGCCACCTCATACTCATAAAATAGGCATAGCTAACAAAAATGAGAAATGAGAAATTACAACAGGGTCTAGAGGAAAACAGGTATATCAAAGTATTGTTGGTGGATGGAACTGTGAATTTGTACAGCTATTCTGGAACGCAGTTTGAAACAATGTCCAAAAAAAAAAAACTATCAAACTGTTCAAACTCTTCAACTCAGCAATACTTCTAGGTCTATATTCCAAAGAGATTTTTAAAAGCAGAAAAGGATTCATATGCAGAAATATAGCAACTCTTTTTGTGGTGGCAAAGAAATCTGTATTGATTGGGTAACCCTCAACTATGAAATAGTAGAACAAGGTAAGGTTTATGAAGATAATCAAATACTCTTGTGTCATATGAAATTATTAAAAGGATGGTTTCAGAGAAACCTAGAAAGACTTATAAATTAATGCAAAGTAAAATGAACAGAATTCGGAGAACAATGTATATAACATTAATAATACTGTAAAGATGAACAACTTTGAGAGACCTAGGAACTCTGGTTAATGCAGCAACTAGTCATGATTCCAGTGGACACCTTATGAAACAAGTTACTCATCTCCAGGTACTTAAGTGTTTAACTCAGAGAACAGGGTGAAACTTATGCAGACATAGATAAGCAGATATGTTAGACATACTTTATGCAGGAATCCATTTTGCTTAACTATACAAGAATTGTTTTTCTTCTTTTCTCAAGGGGCGGAGGGAAAGAAAGAGGATGTGGCAAATAAAAATGGTGATAATATTTATACAATGTTTACTATCTGTTCTTGTTTTATCTTTACAATAACCTTGGGAAGTAGGCATTATTATGATTCCTATGATAAAGTTGAGGAAACTGAGATAAGCTATTTGCTTAGATTTTGCTAAGGTCATACAGCTAGTAAGTGTCTGAGGCAGAATTTGACCTCAGGTCTTCCTGATTCCGGGTCCTGCATTCTCTCCAGTGCACTATCTAGATATCTAGAGAATGCAGACGCAAAAATAAAGTAAAAATTCAATCTTTTAAAAAGCCTGATGAACAGCATTTATGTTATTAAATAAAAAATCACTTTTTTAAATTTTAACATTTTAAAATTTGATATAGTTACCAGATACATTTTTCCATCATTTCCCATGACTACCTCACAAAGTTGTTTTGAGAATCAATTGAGAAAACGAATATGGAAATGCTATGAAGAGTAAAAGTATTATATATATAATATATATATATATATATATATAATTCAAATTTAGTGAACTTATTGATTGTTGTTCTCTTGAGTCATTTTCCAGTAATGTCTGACTCTTCATGACACCATTTAGAGTTATTCTGGCAACAAATGCTGAAATGGCTTGCAATTACCTTTCTCACCTTATTTTACAGATGAGGAACTGAGGATTTAATGACTTGCTCATGGTCACCAACCCAGTAAGTGTATAAGTCCAGGTTTTAACTAAGAAAGATGAGCTTTCCAGACTCTTGACCTAGAACTATGACTTAGTGAATTTTCCCAAGCCTTAATGAATTTATATTGTTCTTAATTTTTACTGGCAAGTGTGAATATAAAAGATGAGAAATTTGATGACCCTTCAAGGCACCTATATTCTTTAAGGGTGAAAATGCCATGGTCATAATTAGTTATCTTGCAACATAAAACATAATAGAATAAAAAAAACCATTCATGCAATTTGTTCTATGAAAATTTGAAGAGAGAGAATGATTAAGTTGAAAGGATCAATAATATCTATACTTTAAACTGCATGAAATGAATGGACCAGGCAGACTCTATTCGGTCCTCTAGACCTGACCTATCATTCTATGAAAATCATAGGAATAAGAAGTGAACTTGAGTCAGTCAAAGTGGGGCAGACAGGAGATCACACAGCCAAGGTACAATTATCTTAGTGCCCTTGATCACAAATCTAGATACAAATCTAGATGCCACTTGATGGTCTTGAGTATACTTCCATAAAGCTCTTGACTATGATTTACCTATCTTTTCCTTACTCTGCTCCTCCTGATAAAGATGATTGATAATCCCAAACTCGACACATTCTTTGACTTCCTATCCCTCTTTTTTTATTTGTATTTGTATTTGGTCTCAACCATACAACAAAGACATCCATATTCACTCCTGTTATTGCAGTATCTTCTGCTTGACCACAGGTATGGTATGAACATACCAGGTTGCCCCCAGATAGAATACATTTTTATTTCATCCTGCAAAAGAAAAAAAAGATGTCCCTGAGATTTGACTAGTCCAGGGAGCTAAAACAAAAGCTATTGAATTGCCCTAAGGACATTAAAGAAGCCAGACAAAAGTCAGTGCCCCACAGACTTGGCAAATGTTTCATTTAGGTATGTTATTCCACCTAAGGCATCTTGCTGACCTGATATTCTTAGATTATGATGGGAGTGAAGAGGGCATCTGCATGAACCAGTATTGCATTTTTTATAAGAATCCTTTATGTTATGGATGAGCAAATCATATTAGTCAACCCTTAGATGATCTATGAGTATCTCATTTTGTTCTAATCTCAAAAATATGAACTACTAGAATGGCTTGAGTCAGGTCTAGACAGCATGGCAGGTGCTACTTCCAGAAATGTTCATGTGCTCCTGTTCAAATGGAAAACTAGAATCATAGAAGCACAAAAACCTCACATCTGGAAAAGACCTTAGAGACCATCTAATGGTATAATAATAATAGTAACCATGAGTTACTATTAACTCTTCTCTACTAAGCCATTATCGTTATATAGAAGGAAAGGTAAATTAGAACAACCAATCCTATAGTAAATTAAACATACTTTCAGTCTTTGAGATCTAAATGTCAAAAAATTGGAGGGAAATAACATTTGGATAAATTCTTCAAGAACACAAAATGTTTTCTTTATAACAATACTATAAGATAAGCAGGACAAGTATTCTTTTTGTAATGCTGAAACCATTCAACTTTTATTCAATTTGACTTCTGAAAAGCTATAATAATAGAAAAATATAACAAAATTCCTTTAGTTATATCCCCATTAAAAATGGATAAGTTGATGTATGGGGAAGGGGAAGGAAGCTATTTGCATAGTTGTTCAGGCTAAGAATTACATATACTATTATACTTCCTCTCCTTACCATTTCCCATACTGAAAAACACTTAGAACAAAATTTAGACCTGCAGAGAATCAAAGAATTGCTGAATCATAAAGCTAGAAGGGACTTCAAAGGCCAATTAAGAGCACCTGAATGAAGCCATCCAACTTTGCTTGAAGATTTTCTGTATGGGAGAGTCTACTACATCCTAAAGCAGTTGATTCTAATTTTGTATAGTTCTAATTTCATTTTTTGGTGTTGTTCAGTCAACACTCCATAATCCCATTTGGGGTTTTCTTGGCAAAGATACTGGATTGGTTTGCCATTTCTTCTCAATTTCATTTTACAGTTGAAGAAACTGAGGCAAACAGCGTCAAGTAACTTATCAAGAGTCAACACAGCTATTAAGTATTTGAGGTCAGATTTGAACTCATGAAGATGAGTCTTCCTGACAAGGGCTGGCACTATTTAACTGTCCTGTTTTTTAATTACATTTATTCAAAAAATCTGACCCCCTTGCTACTTCTACCTATTAATTACTCTTGGTTCTAATTTATGGGGCCAAGTTAGTCAATTTAATTTCTATTCCACAAGTTAATCCTTCAAATGCTTGAAAGTCACATCTTGGGGATAGTTAGGTTGTCCAGTCGTTAGAGCATTGGTCCTGGAGTCAGGAGTGCCTGAGTTCAAATCTGACCTCAGACACTTAATAATTACCTAGCTGTGTGGCCTTGAACAAGCCACTTAACCCCATTGCATTGCAATAAAAAAAAGTCACGTCTTATGTTTCTTTTACATCTTCTCTAGGCTAAATATTCTCAGTTCTTTAGACCAGTGTTATATAGCACGATTATTAGGTTCTTCATTATGCCTTTTCCTAGTCCCCCAGTATCCAGATTGCCAATAATTCTTTCCTAAATTTTTCTTCCAGGAGAAAACACAATATTCTAGATAAGGTCTAGCTATGGCAGGGCGAATTAGGACTCCCCCCTTCCTTGTCCTGGACACTGTTCATCTTTCCCTAAAGTCAAATGAATTTTTTCCCCTTCTATATCACACTGTTGATTTATGTTGAGTTTGTAGTCTACTAAAAACCTCAGATTCATTGTCAGATAAACTATTCCTTAACCATGAAACCCCATCTCATACTTTGTACACAAAAACAATGTAACAAAATAGAATTCATGATTCATATGCATTATGTCCTAAAGCAACAAAAGAAAATTTTATCTGTTATCATAAAGTATTGGTTGCTTTGACTTTATAGACCTATTTTAATGAAAATTCTTATTTCTATTCACTCTTCTGTCATCATCCCCTGCTGCTAAGATTCTCAAAAAATCAATATGCTCCTGTTAGAAGTTATTTCATACTTCTGGTATTAATCTAATAGAGTTTTGAAAACTTAGAGACAAGAAGCTGATTTCCTGGGATATTGTTGAGAAAATCATACAAATTTTGGGAGCTGAAATACTTCATTTTTGCAACTCAGTTGTAAAAACACAATTTCACATTTCCTTAGGGAAGAAACTACTACACTTGTGATTCCACTGAAATAAGGAAATTGTCGATGAGGAAAATCCTTCGTCCTAAGCAGATCAATACCTTCTATGCATCAGATATTCTTAAGAGAATTTCCTAGGGCACCAACCAGTTAAGTGATTAAGGCAAATATTCTTCCCTCTGCTTTATTGATGATGAAACTGAATCAATCGCTCAACAAGTATTTAAAACTATATAAGTCTGGCACTTTACCTAAAGTTCCCAAATATGGAATTATTTGTTAATTGAAACATTTCTAGGGCTTGGGGCCAGGTCTCCTAATTTCCAATCATGAAGTCCTGCTACTGTACCTAAATGATGAGCTCAAATTAAAACAAATGACCCTGTCAAACATTTCTGAAGAAAAAAATATGGGGAAAAAATCTGCTTACTATCGTGGGTGGCCTTTGGGGGAAAAAAAATCTGAACTAAACTATTAGCAAATGCTATGAGTAAGTCAACACACAGTGTAGGTATAAAGAAAACCAGTCTTAGAAACATGGGTTTCAGCAGAAAAAAATATTTTAGGAACATAGACTGCTGGATTATACATCTGGGTAAATTAAAGTCTACTTGGAGTAATCTCCCTCTAAAAAAATCAATATCCCCAAATAATTTTTATTTTCAGAACCATTTCTCAAGTATCAGTTGCACTGAGATTTCCTTTCTATAACTGAGTTGAATAGAAGGTCAATGTAGGACTTTCCTTCTCATCATATTATCGCTTCTTTATCAAACACAGCAACATCTGGCTAAGATCAGAGAAATGTCACTATCTTGGTGCTTTTCCTCTTTATGGATTCTAGGCAACTAAGGAATTATCTCTCCTTGCAGGCACTGCATTTTTAAATGTAGATAAATTATGTATAAAGGCCAGCAGAAAATCTGAAGGAGAAGGAAAATGGCTCATTTATTCCTGAAGTGGTAATCTCAAAGAGATAGTACAAAGTATCCTCAAAGTACATCAGGAAACCCTGCTTCTTAAAAAGCCAGTTTTGATTGTTCCCAGAGGTTCCCATGAGATCTGCCCCAGCATTTTTCTGTTAAGTGTTGTTTTCCACCACAACACTTCCCGTCCTGATTAAAAACAAATGCCACTATAGAGCAACTTGAAATGCTTCTGTTCCTCTCAACCAACCAGTCTGGTTCCTCATTTTCATTTGCAATTGTGTGGATTGCTTTAAAAAACAAGACCAAGAAAAAGTTTTAATTTGTTTCAAGTTAATGCAATAGTTTAAAATCTTAACTGATTTATTTTCAAAGCATCTACATTTCCTACCATCTTCTTAGGGGCAGAGTTTTTCAAAGGTTAATAGAGAAGGATTTTTCAGGACAAACTTCAATAATTGGTAAAGAGGGTGGCTACATAGACAGACAAAGGTCTAAAAATTAATGCGGAAAATAGAAAGAGAGCTAACTCTTGGGTGAGAAGACCTGGATTAAAATTCTGTCTTAAATATTTACAACTTCTGGGATCATGGGCCTCAGTTTCCTTACCTAAAAAAAAGCAAGATGCATTACCTGACCTCTGAATTTCTTCTCTGGGGTCTACAATTTATTTTTTATATTTTGATAACTTATATTTGATTCTAACTCCATTTATTTTATTTCATGCATTTAGAAATATGAACCTATGAAAGGATCCATAGACTTCACCAGAACGCCAACGGGTTCCAGACACAAAAAAATTAAAAACACCTGATCTACATCTCTGATTCCCACATATAATTCTCTCTCCTGATATTGTCCTTTTGCTTTTTTTCTTTTTATCTAACCTGAAATACTTCAGCACAGAGCACTCAACATAGGTGCTTAACTAAAATTTGTTTAATTAGATTGAATTAAATCCTCATCATTAAAATCAGTCCTAATATCATAGAACTTGCTTGAGGTTTCAAAGGAGTATAAAATTAAAGTTCTTTGCTAGACTGGAGGACCTCTAATTTTACATAATATGGGTAGTTGATCACTTGCTAAAGGACATGTTTCTTACTGAAAAAAAATACAGTGAGTTCTTCTAACTAGGCCTCATCCAATAAATAATCAGTTGCAATTGCTGAGTATTGACCAAAAGTGCTCATGCTGTCCTCCCAGCATCACCCATGTCCCTCCAGAATGGATCAAGTACACATTCATATCCCGCTGTATCTTGAATCTTCAACCTGACAAAGTTGCAATCTTAAGGGGATACAAAGAGGGAAGTTGTAGGGAATAGACAATTTAGATCCATCAAATTAATGACGTCTGATCAACCCTGCTTCAAATAGATGAAGTACCTGAAGTACAAAAATATATGATGACTTTCTGGGGGCCATAAAGATATAAGTAGTAGAGCTGAGATTTGAATCCATATTATACACTCTATTGTCTTTCCATTTCCCCCATAGCATCGCAACCCTTTGAAATAGTGGAAAGAAGGGGTTTTGTAGTCAGTTGATATTCTATTTGGCATAAATCCCACTATGAAAACTCAGTAGCAGGAATTTTTACATCAACTCTCCCTTTGAGTTAATCCAGATGAAGGCAGGCTGAGTTGCTCAGATTACAATTGGGGAGTAATAATTCTAGAATTAGAATATGGATTTAATCCAAAGGTAGGAATGAAAAATTGTACAACTTGAAGAAACTTAATACATTGTAATTAATTTCTTTATAATCCTATATATTATATTTATTTAAAAACTTTATTCTGAGAAGGGTTCCAAAAGCTTTGCTAGGCTTCCAAATGGTCCATAACACACAAAAAAGGTTTAGTCCCCCTACTTTAGCCCAGCTAACCCACTTCACAGATTCAGAAACCGAGACACAGAGTTGCACAATACTTTATTTGCCCAAAGTCTCAAAGTTAGGAAATAACAAAACAGAAGTCTAGGAAAGTGAAGTTACTTGTAAGAGGATGGGAAAGAACTTGAACTCATGATTTTCTCATTCCAAGACCAACTCTATTAACCAACAGAGGTGTCAAATTTCCACCAGAGGTCACAAACCACCAGTCAAACTCCTAATGCCTCCTGAATCAGATTAAAATGTAATGGGGAAATGTCTAACAAATCAAATAAAAATGCATCCTGGATCATAATAATTTGTGGTCTTCTAAGTCACTATGCTGCCTATAGGGATCCTATTCTATTTTTTTGATACTACCAGACCATGTCATGGTGCCTTGCCCAAGGATAAATAATTACAAGGTCAAGTCTGAAAAAAACGACCATCCTCAGTATTCATAAGTCAGCTCTTTCTCCCCAAACATTCAAATAGAGCATAATGGTGTTCTCCTCAAGAACAAAATCTCTAGTGCTTTTATGCATGCATGAGGCTTTTAATTTAAGATTTTTATCTATGTTGAGATCAACTCTCAAAGATATATTCTTTCACACAAGTTAGCAGAACTCAAGTACATTTTTGAAGTCTACCAAGTGCATAATCAATCCACAAGCAATTTTTAAGTGCTGACCATGTGCCCCTTCCTTCAAGGAGTTTTCACTGAAGTTGGGGAGACAACTTAATCACAAATAGGTATGCACAAAATGAAATATATATGGAATATAAACTAAATGATCTTAAAGAGAAAGATATTAAACTGAATATGAAATAGTAATCATGCTAATAAAATCCAGGGACTATTCTTTCTTTAAAGATTTGAATGAACAGCAATGATCTGGATTTCCTCTGAACAGTGAATGCGAGGAAATAGGCAAAGAATCAAAAATTGGGGCAGACAGCGGGGAAGGGTGTACATTATAGAGAGTGAGATTCATTAGAGAATGGAATAGGACTTTCTTCACATTATATTCTTTCATAATGACTTCTAGAATGAGATTGGTTGATTGGTTTAGGTTACAAACCTGTTTAAATAGCACATTATACAATAAGGACATAAGATCCCAACAGAATCTTACCCTTCCCTAAAATCTCCCAGCCCACATTTCCCTTCCCTTCCACTCTCCAAGGGAAATGACAACACCCTATCACCACACTCATAGAAGGAATGGAACCCAGAGACCTGACTTCATGATAACATCCAGGACCAATTCCTGCTACTTCTCAATGGTTTTGCATCTTCCCCTTTTGTTTATTTGGTTCCAGGGCATATGAAGCCATTCACATTACTTTGCTGTGCAGGGAGGCATCACTATAATAACTCAAATAAGGATGGGAGGTCACAGGGACTTCCCATGCTTGGTACATAATAAACATTTGATCACTTGTTTCTTTTATTACTAACTTTTAACTATATATTAATGTGTGAAATTCAATGGAATTACTTCTTATTACCACCCATGCCTATGAACTATCTGTTAGATTAACAAATGGGGGAAAAGCTGAAGAAACTATGTCAGGGTAATACAACAAAGAACTAGGGGAGGATGTCAAAGTAAGTGTTTTATTTTTTCATGATAAAATAATACAAGAATCAAAAGGAGCAGAAGAATTGTTTGGAAATACAAAGAATAGGTTAGAATTTCTAGATAGCAAGATTATCTCTTTTTTTGAGGAGGAAACTGAGCTCCAAGGTAGAGATGGGAAGTATAGATGGCTAGTAAATCTGACTCCAAATCTAACATTCTTTCAATAAACCATTCTTTCTGTAGTGACAAATTGTATTTATTTCCCAAAATTTATGCAACCCCTTAGAAAAACTAATTTCAAATTATATCTATATAATTTGTCAAAAATATAATTTAGCATTTGATAAATTACACCACTTTTGAGACAGCTAGTTAACATAATAGCTAGTATTTATAAAGGACTTTAAGTTTGCAAAGTGCTTTACAAATATCATTTGATTTTCCCAATTACCGTAGGAGGTGGGTGCTAGTATTATCAGGATTGTACTGATAAGGAAAATGAAACTGAAAAAAGTTAAATGATTAGTCCAAGGACACATGGCTAGTAAGTGTTTGAGACAAGACTCACACTCAGATCTTCCTGAATCCAAAAGGAGTCATCTGATCATTCTGAAATATAGAGGCACAAGTCAAAGTCAAACCTGCATCTAACTGGTCCTTTAACAATCAAACATCTGTTTGTGAAACCAGGTGGCATGTATTGGTATATCTACAGCCACACACCCACACATATACCCACACACACACAGAAAGCAAGAGGCAGAGGCAGAGAATGAGAGAGAGAGAGAGAGAGAGAGAGAGAGAGGAAAAAGAGAGAGGGAGGGGGGGTAGTGCAATAGTGAAAAGGGGAAATTCTTTTAAATATATATTTAATAATAATTTCATATAGAATATGTTTATATAATTCAGATTTGGGGATAAACAAAATTTCCAAATTTTGTGAATTTTTTGTTACTTAAAAGACACATTTATAGTTTCCTCTTGCCATGCATACTTGGACAGTAAGAAGAATTGTTTACCTATTTTCATTTCCCAGTGAATTTTCTTCCAATAATATTGTGAAGAAGGATATACAAATAGTACTAACATATCCGTTTTACAAATGAGGAAACTAAACCTGAGAACTGAGAATCTCCTATAAAAGTAAACAATTTAGCTGCAATGAGATTTGCTAGTAAATAAAGGATTTCAATAGATTTTTCAGAACTCTGGAAATCCCCCTTAAATATGATGTTTTGGATGAAAAGAAACTTGAGTTAACAAGTTATACCTCTCTCTGATTGTGGAACACTAAAACATCATAGTTGGGTGCTTATGTGGTATCTAAAACTTAGCTATTTTTTGAATTACTTTTCATAAAATAGTTTATATGATAGCGTGGTTCATTGGAAAGAATGAAAGATTTGGAGTTTTAGAAATTAAGTTTAAATGACAATTGTGCCATTTACTACCTGTGTGACCTCGGGCATCATTTAATCTCTTTGTGGTCTCAGCTGACTCATTTGCGAAATGAGAGAGTTAGACAAGATGACCAGCTCTAAATCTAAATCTAAATCTGTGATCCCACAAAATAAATTTTAAGTCCAATATTTTATTTATCTAATGTAAACATAATATAAAGTCTTAATTAATTTTCATGTCTCCATAATTTAAGAAATTACTTTAAGAAAGCAAGATCTTTGATCAAAATCTTATCCTTAACATTTAGAGTATTTACATATATACATATGTATACATATATTCAGAATAAAATAATGTAAATATGTGCAAACATATGCACACACATGTATATATACACACACATATATATATACACACACATATATGTAATGTTTGTTGATCTCTATTTTCCTCCTACCCTTACCCCCCCAACTCTGACAATCAGATTCCAGAGTGCCTAGTGTGGAATCTCCAATTCAAATTCTGTAGATAATGGAAATGACATTTGTGACTGACTCAAAATAACTATTTGTTGTCTTAAGAATGTAGTTTATAATAAATTATACCGCCAAATGCATATTCTGAGGCTTTATTGTTATTGTTATTGTCATTGTGATAGTTGAATAATCTAGGGAAGAGAATTCAAATAGAAAAACTATACCCAGATTTTCATGTCCAAAGCTAAATCTTGGAAAAATATTTGGTCACTTGCTCAGATTGTGAGGTAAAGCCTTTAAATCAAAACAAGTTATTAACCCTATCACTACTGATGTATGTGTTGATGTATGTGTTGATTCTTGCCTAATGATTTATAGCAGCTAATCTATAAAACCACTTGGGTTTTTTCCTTCCCCTGTACCTTGAGGACAAGGATATTTTTTTTCTTAATTGTCCCAGCACTTGGTACAGTGTTTGCACATGGTAGGTGCTTTTGTTGCTGGTATCCAATCATGTTTGACTCTTCGTGACCTCAAGGACTATAGCATATCAGTCCCTTTTATCATCCACTATGTCTCAAAGTCTATTCAAATTCATGTTCATTCTTTCCATGTCATTGTCTATCCACCTCATTCTTGTCTGTCCCCTTTTCCTTTTGCCTTCAGTCTTTCTAATGAATTCTGTTTTTATTTTCATTTTGTAGCCAAAATATTTAAGCTTAAGCTTCAGTATTTGACCTTCCAGTGATTAGTCTAGATTACTAATTTAGTAGGTCCTTAATAAATATATATTGAATCATATTGTATTGGAAGAATAGGTTAACAATCCTTGCTCTGGGGCAATAAACACGAATCAGGGTTCAGACACAAGAGAAGTTCAGGCATAAGGAAGGAGAGTACACCCTTCCAAAATCTAGATGAGTTTTCTCCTATTCCTATCCTGGCTCCAGTCAGACTCTGAAGAGGATTAACCTGGAATTTTGTAAGCAAAAATTTTCTCTTGAGGGATGGAAAAATCAATGTTTTTTTTTAATGAGATGCCTTTCTGAAGAGTTTCTCTCCCTTATCATACAGTAAAAAGAGATTTATCTGTCCTAGCTGGATCTCTGAGAGTTGAAGGAATTTATACAATCAGAATAAAATTACCTTGTGTAATGATGTAGTGAAAGGACCACAGGATTTGGAATCAAGTGATGCAGATTTACATCATACTTCTACTATTTCCTACCTGCATGATCTAGTGTCTCAGTTTCTGTATCTGTAAATTGACACAGTTGGGCTAGAAAATCTCTAAGGGTCCTTCATGCCCAGATGCTATGTTATTAAAGACATAATGACAGTAACATTATCTCTGACTCTGGCTTCATTTACACATACACTCTAACTCTTTATTTTTCCCATGCAGATCTACTGGTGGCCAAGAACTGTGTCACTCAGAAGGAATACCTATAAGGATTTGTTATCACTGCTCCCCTAAACTAGAAAGTCTCTAGGAAAATTGACCCTAGGATTGATTAGGTATGTGTTTAAGTTCATCAGCAGGACACATAGGTTAGTACATTTGCTTCCTTCATGTTATCTTAATATTCTCTCTTCCTATGTCCTCTAAATTAAGTTATAGTGCAAAGGTAAATTCAAACTCTCTGAAAATCTGTGCATAAAGATACCTGAAAACAATCATTGAATACCAGCTTCTCAATTTCCATATTGTTACATCATTCCCTAGTCATTCTCTCTTCCTTTCAGTTTCATGCTAAAAATCTATTTTTTCTCTCCATATGTACTTAAAAACTGTTTTACACATTATCAAAACTTCAACTTCCTAAAATGACTATACTAATAATTACCAACAGCAAAAGAATGTTATTTATTTTTCCAAGTTTTCTTATGCTCATGCCTGTGGGATAGAAGAGAGGAGGCAAGTAATTAAATATTATTGATATTATTAGCTTATTACCCTTTTTAACCTTCTGCACCAGAACTGTCTGTCTTTCGGTTGGACATCCCCAGTCTTAATTAATATATACCCATACTTTCCTTTTGTTTCCATGAACTTCTTGTCACTTAAATTCATGCAATAAATGAATACAAAAATAATAGGTACAAGTATTTAAGAGTCATGGCAATTCCTGATGGTTCTCTATTAATATATTGAGGGATTGAAGCATGTCAGAGAAACTGTGACTTTTATATCAACATCAAGCTTTATTCTTTGCATTAAAATATATAACAATGAGAGAAAAAACTAAAGTGAAATTAAAAACCCATGAAACAGTCCTTAAACACTGAAAATTAAAAACTAATTAAGGTTAATAGAGTTAGACCTTAATTATTTTTAGGTTTTGTTTTTTGTTTTTGTTTTTTTGCAAGGCAATGGGGTTAAGTAGCTTGCCCAAGGCCACACAGCTAGGTAATTATTAAGTGTCTGAGACCAGATTTGAACTCAGGTACTCCTGGACTCCAAGGCCAGTGCTTTATCCACTACACCACCTAGCCACCCCATCCTCCATTATTTTTAAATCAACAAATTAACAACTAAATTTAATGTTGTAGAGAAATGCACATAAATTAATCATAAAATTGCAAATTAGTGACATCTTTTTGGAAAGGTATCAAGTAGTATCATACAAAAGTTTTAAAAGATTTAAAATAATCATGTCTAATAATCAAATTATTATAAAGGGTCATCAAAAAGAAAAATAGAACTATTTATTAAAACCACTAGTCAGAATTCTAATTTCATTTGTAAATATGAAAAACTGAAACTAATGAAAATATCCAAAATTAGCAGAATGGTTAAACAAATTGGAGTATATTCATGAAATAGAATATTATAATATGATTGAGTAATGTGGATAAAATCTATAAAGAAATCTCAAAAGTACTTTACAAACAGTATAAAGTAAAAGGAAAACAGTATAAACTAAATGCCACCCTATGAAAGAGAATTTGTGTAGGAATGAATCAACACAAAGAAATGTAATAGAAACTGAAGGAGCAACAATATTTTTTTAGTTTGCTTTTTTTTTTTTGCAAGGCAATGGGGTTAAGTGGCTTTCCCAAGGCCACACAGCCAGGTAATGATTAAGTGTCTGAAGCCAGGTACTCCTGACTCCAGGGCTGGTGCTCTATCCACTGCACCACCTAGACACCCTAACAATATTTTTAGACATTTTTAAATTCATATGTTGATATTTAAATAGTTATTACAGTGTAATTGCTTTGTTAATATCAAGTTTAGAATGAATAATTATAAAGAAAGTAAATAAAGCAAAATAAAATGGCATTAATCAGCTTGGAATACACATCCAGTCATACCCAGCTTTCAACAAATAGATGCAAAAGAGAAAATTTTAGGACTTTCCAGTTGATAACATTTTTTAGGTTATATTAAGACTAAATATTGACCCAGATATTTAAAGTAGTTTTAGGCACTTAATTAACATATCCACACTTTCCCTTTTTTCCATCAAACTTTTTCACTTAAATTCACACCAATAAATGGCTACAAAAGTAAATAGTTCTATTGTATTACCAACATAAAACTACTTTAAGAGGGCAGATGACTAAACTGCTAACATACATCCTACCAGAGAGGCAATGGCTTCAAGGTCCATGATGAGACATACATTTTTAGATGTGACCAATGTAATCATGTGTTTTGATCAACTATATTTGTTACAAGGATTTTGTTTGTTTTTTTTTCTTCAGTAGAGAAGACAGACAGGAGAGAGAAAATTGATGATTTTGCTCATTAAAAACAAATTTAAATTAAATTAAAACACACCCAATAGTCTTTAAAAGTTGCCTAAAACATAAATAAGTCATTATGAAATATTTAATTAACTTTTAATGTATGTGACTGTCAAGACTTCCAAGAGTGATTGTAAACTTAATTGGAGAGGTCATATATTTGAGTCTTCTCATATAGAATGTTCAATAACCAAGGGAATTTAAAGAAGTAGCAGAGATGAAAAAGAGGATAAAATTCATTTCTGAGAACAGAAATGTCATGCTGACTCTTATAACTAATCCATCAAGTTCACTTTTCTGTCTTTGACAAAGGCACTAATGGGAATCTGGTAGAACAGTATGATTGCTTCCTGCTATGAAGGTTTCTAAAAGTTATGGTTATACTCCCAAAGTCCCTATTTTCTTTTAATAGGAATAAGACTGCAACTCTATCACTATTTCAGTAACTGCATTTCCCAGACTCTATTCCATAGCATTCCAGTGGTTCTATTTCAATGGGATAAGGAATTTCATGAAAAATTCTAATTCCTAATTATATTTTCCCTCTAAAATATGAAATAAGTACATATCAAATTATGTTATATGTCAATTTATGAAAGATGATAAGAAAAGAAGTTTAATTTTCCCTGTTTTGTTTTTAAATTTCCTAACTATTCCTTACATCAGAGGTTTATATCAGCTTTCTATTAGGGTCCATATATTCCTCTTTTCCATCTCCTTGCTTCCTTTTCTCTAATCCAGCCCTTTAAATCTCTTATAACATTTCTAAATCCTAGGATGGGTAGGGGGGAAACCACCATAATCTCAGGATACTAGCTGACATATCCAGGGTAAGCAAACTGTTAAAGGAACACCTAGTTGCCCTCCGATCCCAAGATCCTTCTAAAGTATTTTATAAAGATCAAACTTCATTTGATGAGAAAATTCAATTATAAAGAAAGTCCCATTCTCTGTGAAAAAACAATTTTACTGCTTGGATCTATTACTACACAGATTCATGGGATCAAATTTTTGGAGTTCCTAAGTCATCTTACTATAGAGTCTGGCAAAATCAAAAGTACTTAATAAATATTTAATCTAGCTATCTATCTCAACCAGACTGCATGTTAGAAAGTGAGGCACTACAAGGATTGGAAGACAGAAGGGTGTCCAGATAGAGCTGTTTGTATACAGCTCCTGTTATAGGTGCAGTTAATAATGGGTACAACTCCTCTGAAATATTTAGTAATTCCAGGCAAAGTTTTGCTATATGAGAAGGTGGAAGGAAGCAAACATTTATTAGGCACCATTTATGAAGTTGGAAGCACTGTACTGAGCCCTTTACAAGTATCTTCTTAGTAGGAATTAGGAGATACCATTATTCCTGTTTTATACTTGAGGAAACAGAGACAAAGGTTAAGAAATATTCCCTGATCACAGAACTAGAAAATGTCTGAGGGTGGACTGAACTAGGGTATTTCTGATTTCAAGCCAAACACGACTGGGTTACCAACTGGCAGAGTATACATAAAGTCTGGCCTTCATATGGAAAGGACATAGTAGTGATGGGAAAATTGATGAGAGAAGAGGTCTTATGATAGAAATGGTCCAGTCTGCTCATGACATAAAATATTAAAAACAAAAAAAAGTAAAAACAAGGGAGCAACAGGGGTGTTTATATGTTTTACCTTCATTCTCCTTTGACTGTGTCATTATTTTGATGTGTGGACATGATGGAATTATAGATTTAAAGTTTAGATGTCCTCATTTTTACACGTGAGGAATCTGTCACCTAGAGAGGTTAATTATCCCAGGGTCACAGATGGAGTAAATGACAGAGGCTAACTTTTGATCTGAAGACTTCTGACTTAACAGCTAACTCTTTCATACAGTTCTCTATCTCATTTGGGTCAAATATCTCAAAAAGTCATCAATTGGAGGAAAACCTTTCTCCAGTATGGATTCAGTGGATACCCTCCAAGCCAGCTGTTTTATGCATCACTTAATAAAAAGCAGGTCTTCATTTATCTTTGTTGTGATATCTTTTAAGTAAACCTGTAAGATTTTGACATAGGCACAAAAAGCCTTTAAGGAAGAATTTCCAAATTAAATGCTGTTTTATAATTAAGAAACACAAATTGCACTATCAACTTTAGAAAGAGCTAGGAGAAATATAGAGAGTGCTAGGCCTGGAGTCAGAAAAAGCTGTGTTCAACTTCAGGCTTAGATATAACAAGCTATGGAAAAGTATTTAACTTCTCTTTGCCTTAGTTGCCTTATCTATAAAATGGAAATAACAATTGCATTTAATCCTAGGATTGTTGTGAGGATTGAATGAGATATTTGTAAAGTACTTAGCATATCTGGCACATAATAAATGCATGTTATTTATTATTATTATTACTAATAATAATATCTTTCAATTGTCTGACTAGAAAGATTCTAAGTAGAATAAATAAAAAACTTACCTATTCTCTTCTATTGCCCTCATCAAAGAAACTATATTTATTGATCATTTTCTTAAGGATCTTGTAGAGATGAAAAATAAGCATATGACTCAGTAGTTGTTAATATTCTCTTGATCATTTTTTTTGAGAATCCTTCAACTTAGCTACAATTCCCTTATTATTGCAATTTAATTTTTGAGTGGATTTCAAAGTTGCACTGATTTGATTTCTTCAGTAGCATTTCTACAGATTGGTCATAGACAGGAATCTTGTATTTTGAGTACCAATCACTAAGTTAGTGTGTGTAACATGTGAGTCATAGCATCCTTTGTGCTTTTCTCTACCCTGCCAACATCACAAAGGACATGGAAAGAAGCCATAGTTTTTTTTTTCCCCTTCTTTGTTTCATGGGTTGTCATAGCCAAATAATTTATCATTAAACTACCAGCCTAAGAGTGATGAGCTTCTCCATACTTAGCTAGGATGGTCCTTGGCTAAATCAGATTTAGTCAATTTCTAAGACCTAACTTGAAATCTTTCCTACTTGGCACAAACTGGAAGAATTTATAATCTAATGCTATAATCTGAGAGCACCCAGACTCAATTCCACTCCATGATGAGGCATTGCAGTAAGATTTCCTAATCTTCTGAAAAATGAAAACATGTTTCAACCAGACATGCAAATTTATTGACAGTTCCAGTTTTAGCAGAGGCAGACCCCAGACAGATATCTGAATAGTTTAATTCCCCCAAAACCACTCTCTCTTTCTCTGTACTTGACTTTATTACCTACATGAGGATCTTGTGTTTCAATTCCTCCTTTTGGTCATACAGGTCATAGTATATTACTATCATGATTGTTTTGTTCTCTCCTCCTTTTACTTCTACTCTACTACAGTGGTATGCAGACATCTTAGCCCATGAATATCAGTTCCTCTGATCTTCACAGTTATAACTATCAGTAAGTGACCCCTTCAATTGCTTTGGTTCTTCTGATATGACTAGTATTCTCTTCAGTATCTGACTTGACTGCAGTTGGTTATTGATGGATTTTTGTTGTTCTGTCTCTTTTCTATTTCAAAGGGTACAGAATTCCTTTAGAACTTCCATTAAAGAAGGATATCATGACTTCATTCTTTTCCATCCATTCGTTTTCTGGTACTCATGCAATGCATTGCCCCCCTTCCCAGGGATCATCATCACCTTCTCTTATGGCATGATCCAAGGATGAATGACATTCTTTGACATCACCTTCTTGATCAGCTGCTTATTCTCAATTATCCCTTGTCTTTAATTGGCATTAAGGAAAAAGATAACATATATCACCAAGTTCTTCCACCTCTATTCAGTATTTCACAATCCCTAGAAAGTATTTTCAGTTCCTTCTGGTGGCATAATTCTTCCCATATGTAAATATAAGGACTATATAATGTTATTCAGATTTAACAAAACAAAGATGTATTTTACATTCAAGATATGTTATTGTTTGTCCATAGCTTTAAACAGTACCAGTGACATCATAGGGTCTCAACACATGCATGAATTGAACTTAAGCAAAGTTTCATAAAGTCATCAACCTCATTCTTCTTCTAGAATCATCCAAGTACAATGGCAAAATAAAACTAAGGACAACTGGAGGTGAACCAGGATGCAGTGGGTCACCTTGGCGTCTTCAATGCCAAATCAGGCTCTAAGTTCTTAACAGCTACTGCTTCAGCTGCCTTCTTGACTGTTGGAACAAATTGTTCTCATCTGCCAAGTCTTCATATGTTTAGAGTTGCCATCTCCCTAAAAAAAGGTTTGAGGCCTAGTAGTTACCCTTCACCTGGTTTAGCTCATCTACCAAGATGATTTTACCAGGATATGGCCTCTGCACATTCTACAGCTTCTTGGAATCAAAAGTGAAACTTAAGTGAAGGTGGACATCAAAGATGGATGAACAACCCTAACAAAGACTTGGCAAAGCCTCACACCACAGGTAAAAGTCCACCCTGAACATCCCATATACCCCACATTCCAGAAACATGACATAGGTATATAGCATACCTCATCATTAGTTATAAATAGATATCATTGGTTATCAAATTTATATAGTTCTTGGCTGCCAAGATACAATTCTTTGTTCTACAGTCAGAAAAAGATCTTTTCTTTTCTTTTCTTTTGGTACTGGAGCACCTAGGAATACCCATTACAAAACTGCATTATTTAAAAAAGATTTTTTCCCCAAAAGGTTCAAATCCCCTTTCAACATCTTATACCTAAGATTTTTATTTTTCCCTTCCTCCTCTCTATCATATTCTTTCATGTTCCAACATTTTAATATAGGTTAAGAATCCCCCTCCATGTGAATTTGAGAAAACTCGGATACTAAGACAATGTTGATCACCTGTGAAGTAATCCAACTATTCTAAAAGAGCAATTGGAAACTATGCCCAAAGGGTTATAAAATTGTGCATACTCTTTGAGCTAGCTCTATATCCCAAAGATATCAAAAAAAGAAGAAAAGGAACTTTACATACAAAAATATTTATAGTAGTTCTTTTTGTGGTAGATAAGAATTGGAAATCAAAGGAATGTCCCTCAATTGGGAAATGACTAAAATAAGCTATGGTATATAATTGTAATGGAATATTATTGTCTTTTAAGAAATTACAAGCAGGGTGAAAAGTCTGGAAAGACATGTATGAAGTGATGCAAAGTGAAGTGAACAGAGTCAGAAGAATGTTAAACACATTATACAATGTGAATGACTTAGCTATTCTCAGCAATCCAATGATCCAAGAAAATCCCAAGAAAATCCCAGAAAATCATACTATCCACCTCCAAAGAACTGATATTGTTTAAATACAAAGCATGCTATTTTTCACTCTTTCATTATTTTTCTTTTGAGTCTTCCTATACAAAATGACCAAAAAGGATAGGCTTTACATGATTACACAAGTAGATTTTTTATCTGATTGCTTAGCATCTCAGGAAGGGGGAAGGACAGGGGTAGGGAATACAGTTTGGAACTCAAAAGTTTTTTAAAGTGTTTGACGTGTAATTATGAGGAGAAAAGTAAAATATATTTAAAAATGAAGCACTTAACTAAGAATTTTGTTGACGAGTTTATTTCTTTCAATGTGCTTGGTTCTGAAGGGTTCAATAAATTTATTAAATTTAAAAAAAGAATTCCCCCTCCACATTCTCAGAATCATTTTTTTCTCAATCCCTTAAAAAATACTTTAGCTTCCTTGATAAGCCAGAACATACAAGGCTTTACCTTCTTCATAAAGATCAGTTTATATTTAGCACACAAAAAGCTGCAAGATTTCCTGTAGAAGGAAACTAGATGTAGCAATTTCCTTCAATTGGCTAATTAATTAGGTGGTTAACTAATCAAGTGATGAACAAGCATTTATTATGTACTTACTATGTACAAAGCACTATCCTAAGTACTGGGAATTCAAATGAAAAAAAAAAAAACATGACATTCTATATGCTCTCTATATCTCCTGAGAATTAAAGCTCTGCATTTTTGTGATTCCCCCTGGCAACATTCCTGGCAAATTTCCTGTTTTCTCTCCCTTTTTTCATTTATGTATGAATTCTTCCTTATTGCAAGGGTCTAAGAGCTATCATTTGCCAAGGGTTTTTTGTCTGGCACTAACTGTGATTCACCAAATAAGAAATTATATATAATTGCAATGTACAATGTAGTGGTAGATCTTGCAAAGGAAAATTTACTTCAGAACTTAAAAACACTCTCCCAAAATATAGGTGGCACAATACTCCTTTTCCCTTGCACTGCCACAGTCTCTGGGGAAGGGAAAGGTAAGATTACATTTATAGCTTAGCTTAGTTCTTTTTAAAACATTTATTATTTATTTTAGCATTCATTTTTAATAATAATTTTGAGTTCTGAATTCTCTCCCTCTCACCTCATCTACACATTAAGAAAGCAAGAAGTAGGATATCAATATACATGTGAAATCATGCAAAATATATTTATATATTATGTATGTTTCAAAAAGAAGAAAAATTAATAAAATAATATATATGTACATTATATAATAAACTTCAATACGCATTCAGATTTCATTTGATTTTTCTCTGGAGATGGAAAGCATTCCTTCAGAATTGTCTTCCATTATTGCATTGATCAGAATAATCAAGTAATTCATAGTTGATAAGCATTCAATATTGTTTTTACTATATACAATAAGAGAAGAAAAATAAATTGAAGGAATTAGAATAGACAATGAGGAAACAGCAGCCTCATTCTTTGCAGATGATATGATGCTATACTTGGAAAATACTAGAAAATCAATGAAAAACCATTTGAAACAGGATATAAAGAAACATAAATCATCGGCATTTCTATGTATAACCACAAACCCCAGCAAAATAGAGAAATTCCATTTAAGGCAACAGCAAGCAACATAATACTTTGGGAATCTACCTGCCAAGACATTCAGGAACTATATGAACATAATCACAAAACTTTTCACACAAATAAAATCAGATCTAAACAACTGGAAAAATGTTAATTGTTCCTGGGTAGGCAAAGCTAATACAATAAAAATGACAACACCACCTAAATTAATTTTCTTATTCAGTGCCATACCAATAAAACTACCAAAAATTATTTTATAGAGCTAGAAAATATGTAAACAAAATTCATCTGGAGTAACAAAAGGTCAAGAATATCAAGGGCATGAATGAAAAATGCAAAGGAAAGTAACCTATTCATCATACCAGATCTAAAATTCTATTATAAAACATCAGTCATTAAAAACTGTTTGGTACTGGCTAAGAAATATAGTGGTAGATCAGAGGAATAGGTTAGGTACAAAAGAAGAAAGAGTAAGTGACTAGTGCTAACAGTAATAAGTAATCTGCTTTTAAAAAACCCAAAGACTCCAGCTTTGGGGGATAGGAACTCACTATTTGGTAAAAACTGCTGGGAAATTGGAAAATAGTTTGGCATAAACTATTTATAGACCAGCTTCTCATATCATACATTAAGATAAGTTCCAAAAAAATACATGATTTAGAAATAAAAGGTGATACCTTAAGCCAAAGGAGAACAAGAAATAGTTTATCATCAGATCTCTGGAATGGGGAGGAGTATTGATCAAAGAAAAGATAGAGAAGATTATATAATGCAAAATGGATAATTTTGATTACATTAAATTTAAAAGGTTTTGCACAAATAAAACCAATGTAACCAAGATTGTAAGGAATACAGGAAGCTAGGAGACAAGTTTTACAACTAGCATATCTGATAAAGGACTCATTTCTAAAATATATAGAGTCAAATTTATAAGAATACAAGTCATTCCCCAATTGGTCAAAGGTTATAAAAGGCAGTTTTCAGATGAAGAAATTAAAGTTGTCTATAGTTATATGAAAAAAATGCTCTAAATCATTATGTTTTAGATAAATACAAATTAAAACAAGTCTGAGGTATCACCTCATACCTATCAGGTTGAACAAAATGATAAGAAAGGAAAATGATTATTGTTGGACAGGATGTGGGAAAAAACTAAGACACTAATGCATTGTTGATGGAGTTATGAAATCATCCAATCATTCTGTAGAGCAATTTGAAACTGTGCCCAAAGGGCTATAAAACTGGGCATATCTTTGAACCAGCAATATCACTACTAGGTCTATATTCCAAAGACATCATAAAAAAAGAAGAAAGACCCACATGTACAAAGATATTTATAGTAGCTTTGTGGTGGTAAAGATTTGGAAATTGGGGGGGGGGGGGGCGGAGCCAAGATGGCCACAAGAAGGGATCCAGTCTTAGGAGCTTTCTGATAAAACTCATCAGCTAAGGACTCTAAATTTTCGAGATACAGAACCCACAAAGGGACCCAGTGAGGCAGTTCTCTTACTCAAGGTAACCTGGAAAAGAGCAGAAAGGCTCTGCTCCCCGGGGTCGGAAGGGCGACCTGCCAGAGGGGTGGCCCGCCAGAGCCAAAGAACCTCAGCCTCCCGGAGGCAGCCCCAGGGCGCTGGGGGTCTCAGCTCACAGCAGCAGGGGAGTCTCCTGACTTGCACCCTGAAGAGCACCTGCACAAAGTGGGGGAACAGCAGGGGACCTCTGCCAGAGGGAGCACTTGGAGCCCAGCCCTCGGGGCACACAGGGAGCAGCTTGGTCTTTAAGCAGCCCAGAGCCTGAAACAAAAGCAGGTGGAGCCAGTAAGCAGGAGCCCCCAGGGCATGAGCCCATGGAGCTGTGGGAGGGGAGTGAAGAGAGACTGCAGAGCTCTGTCCTCTGCCCTTGGAACAGGACTCTGGGGCTCTGACCACATTCAGATCCTGATCACAGTCTAGGCCCCCCATAGAACAGCAGGGCCACCCCCACCTCAGCCCCGTGGAAGAGGGGGGCGCTTATGGTCATTCACAGACCAGGAGGGAGGACAGAGCCTCACACACTGAGACCCTTGTGGGAGCACCCCAAAAGCTCAGGAAGCACCCCCAAACCAGGCCCAGGCTGGGAAAATGAGCAAGCAGAGAAACAAAAGGAAGACTATTGAGAAATATTTTGCAAATGAGCCCAAGAAGGATCAAAATACTCAGTCTGAAGATGAGGAGCACAAGCTCATGCATCTAAAGACTCCAAGAAAAACAGAAATTGGGCTCAGGCTATGACAGAACTCAAAAAAGACTTTGAAAATCACATTAGGGAGTTGGAAGAAAAACTGGGAAAAGAAAGGAGAGAGATGCAGGAAAAACATGAAAATGAAGTCACCAGCTTAGTCAAGGAAATCCAAAAAAATGCTGAAGAAAATAGCATGCTAAAAACCAGCTTAGATCAAATGAACAAAACAGTTGAAAAAGTTATTGAGGAGAAGAATGCTTCAAAAAGCAAAATTGGCCAGATGGAAAAAGAGATAAGAAAACTCTCTGAGGAGAACAAATCCTTCAGACAAAGAATAGAATTCAGGGAGATTGATGAATTTACCAGAAATCAGGAATCAATACTTCAAAACCAAAAAAATGAAAAATTAGAAGAAAATGTGAAATATCTCATTGAAAAAACAACTGATATGGAAAACAGACTTAGGAAAGATAATTTAAAAATTATTGGAATACCTGAAAGGCATGATCAGGAAAACAGCCTTGACATTATTTTCAAAGAATTACTACAGGAAAACTGCCCTGATATTCTAGAAGCAGAGGGCAAAACAGAAATGGAGAGAATCCACCGATCCCCCCGAGAAAGAGATCCCAAAAAACCAACCCCTAGGAATATTATAGCCAAGTTCCAGAACTCCCAAGTCAAAGAGAAAATATTACAAGCAGCCAGAAGGACACAGTTCAAATATCTTGGAGCTGCAGTCAGGATCACACAGGACTTAGCAGCAACAACATTGGAAGCTCGTAGGGCTTGGAATACAATATACCGGAAGGCAAAAGATCTTAGAATGCAGCCAAGAATGAACTACCCAGCAAGGCCGAATGTCCTCTTCCAGGGAAAAAGATGGACTTTCAATGAACCAGGGGAATTTCAAATGTTCCTTTTCGAATGGCCAGAACAGAACAATGAACAGAAGGTTTGACCTTCAGATACAGGACTCAGGTGAAGCATGGAGATTGGAGGAGAGGGGGGAAATATGAGGGACTTAATGAGGATGAACTGCATGCATTCCTGCATAGAAAAATGACACTGATAATATTCATATGAACCTTCTCAGTTAATAGAGCAGGTAGAAGGAGCTTTTATAGTTGAAGCACAGGAGAAAGCTGAATTCGAAGATAAAATATGGTGTAAAAATGGAGTCAATAGAAAAAAAGGGAAATGGAATGGGAGAAAGAAAAAGGAGAGGGGGAATAGTCCAAGATATTTCACCTAAGATTTTTTTTATTACAATGAGCTATTGCAATGATATGGAAGGGGGGAGGCAAGGGGGAATGAGGGAACCTTTGCTCTCATCAGAGATGGCTAGGAAAGGAAACAGCAAATATACTCAATGGGGTATAGACATCTGGAGTAAGAAGGAGGGGGAGCAGGGGGAAGGGGTGGGGATGTAAATGAAGGAAGAGAGGATGGACTATGCGGGGAGAGTGGTCAGATATAACACATTTTCTTTCTTACTTCTTGCAAGGGGCTGGGATTGGAAGGCTTGCCCAGGTCCATGGGGCCAGGTGGATACTGGGCTTAAGGTGTGGTATGGGGGCTCAGGGCTTCTTGGCCCCAGGACCAGGCATCTGTAAGCTGAGCCAGTCAACGACCCTACAGCAGAGTCAGAGTGAAAGCA
Source organism: Macrotis lagotis (assembly GCF_037893015.1). Lineage (NCBI taxonomy): Eukaryota > Metazoa > Chordata > Mammalia > Peramelemorphia > Peramelidae > Macrotis > Macrotis lagotis. The sequence continues at coordinate 833,158,383 of NC_133658.1, forward strand.
GAGAGAAAATATAGTACATGGTAGTGGAGAAACAAGAAATGAGGGTGTTGTGATCAGCGATGGCAACGGTGGAAAAATATGGAAGTAACTTTTGTGATGGACTTATCATAAAGAATGAGATCCAGCCATGACAGAGTTGTTGGTGTTGGAACAAAGACTCAAGCACATTTTTTGTTATTATTATTTGGGGGAGGGTGCAGGGCAAGTGGGGCTGGGTGGCCTGCCTGGGGCCATCTAGCAGGGTGATCTTTGGGTGTCTGGGGCCAGATTTGGACCCAGGTGCTCCTGGCTCAAGGGCCAATGTTCTGTCTGCCACCCAGCCACCCCTACTATTATTAGTATTTTATTTTATTTTGGGTCTTTTTTTTCTTTTCTTTTCTTTTTTTTTTTTTTTTTTTTTTGGTTTTTGCAGGGCAGTGGGGATTGGGTGGCTTGCATGTCCCACGGCTGGGTGATTGTTGGGTTTACGAGCCTGGATATGGACTCGGGTGCTCGTAGCTCCAGGGCTGGTGCTTCATCCATTGTGCCACCTGGCCATACCTACAATTATTACTATTATTTTTTTATTTCAATTTTTTTCTCTCCCCTTTACTTTTTTCGCCCAAGCAAGTCTATCTACATTCATGGGGGAGGAGGGGTATTTTGTTTACTTGTAAACAAGAATATTTTATTAATGTAAAAAAATTTGTACAAAATGAGAATAAAAAAATAAATTAAAAAAAGAATTGGAAATTGAGGGGATATCCATCAATTGGGGAAAGACTGAACAAAATGTGGTATATGAATGTGTTTGAATACTATTATTCTCAAAGAAATCAAGAGCAGGTGGATTTCAGAAAAACCTGGAAAGACTTACATGAAATGGTGCTGAGTGAAGTAAGAACCAGGAGGATATTGTACACATTAACAGCAACATTGTGTGATAATCAGTTATGATAGACTTAATTCTTCTCAGCAGTTCAGTAATCAAAAACAATTATAAAACATTTGTGATGGGAAATGCAATTCACATCCGTAGAAATAACTATGGAGTCTGAATGTAGGCCAAAGAATAATATTTTCACTTTTTAAAATGTTTTATGTTTTCCTCTTCTCATATTTTTCCTTTTTTCTAGTTCTTCTTTAACAATATGACTAATGTGGAAATATGTTTAATATAATTGTACATGCATAACCTATATTAGATTACATGCTGTCAAAGGGAAGGGAAGGAAAGGCAGGGAGGGAGAAAAAATCTATAAAAAACAAATGCTGAAAACTATTTACATATTATAGAAAAAATATTTTTTTAAAGTTACAACATAAGAAGAGAGTACAGGAATTTTGATAAATGGGGGGAGAAATTAATATTTGTTTCATGGTGGGAGATTCTAAAAGAAGACTATAATTAAGCTCCGTGTGGTTTGTAATTTTAATACTGTTTGCTCAAATCCTTTTTGATTAGGTTTATTTAATGGAAGTTTAATTCTATTCCCACCTTCCCTAACTGAGTCTTTAGGATCCCTCATGTGTTCCACAAAAATGATAATGAAAATTAAATGAGAAAAAGAAAACTGCCAGAATGCAGCATGCTAGCACACTGTAAAATGCCAAGGCTTTTAACTAGAGCTGTTGCAAATTTTTTAAATATCCCAATCCTAGCAGTGGAAATGAGATTCACAAAACAAGACAAATTCAATCTCCTATTTGGCAGCAAACTCCTTTCCCAGGGTGTGATTTCCCTTCTTCTCTGGCTCATATTACCAGGAATTGAATTTATACACATTCAGTCATCTGCTAGTAAAGCAGTGACAGCATCTCTGAAAGTAGGAAGGAAAGACAAAAGCTCTTAAAAAGATTCTTCACATGACCCTTTTGTTCCTTTTTACCTTATGATTTGATCTTTACTATTTACTGCCTTTCTCTGGTGAGATAAACCAGGCATGTCAGAGCTCTAGGCTCCACTCTTCCCAACTCGAGGCCCTGCTTTTCTGCATATTAGGTCTGGTATGCCCCTCTGCTTCCTTCTGGCATTAATCTTTGCTTTGGAAAACAATTGGATTGGTTTGATTCAACGAGGAACTTAGTTATTCTCACCACCTAGTCTTCCAAGCTTGTATTAGCTTGATCCTGCACAGTTGGACACACTGCATCCTGATCCTAAGGTTGTGACGTCACTTTGGTCCTCTTTCAGGAGGAAGGTCAACAACCAATCAACCAACACCACCACCCCCAGCTCAAAAATGAAACAACCATGTTTCTGCTCTGGCCAACGTAGTTTTAGGTGGAAAATTAAAAGTGGGGCAAAGAAAACTGAATAAAATAGAAGATGAGAAGAGAGGAAAAATAAAAGCAGAAGGCAGTAAATTCAGGGTAGTAGTTGGCAGTCCCAAACTTCCCAGTGAATTTCTGAAGGAAGTGAATTAGGGCTTATTTTTCCTTTTAATAAGTTATTTAATGATGACTACACTACATGTGCAACAAACTATGAAAATACAATATGTAGAGAGACTTGAAACATTTCTTTATTAGTAGAAACACAACACAGACTAGTGATTTGTTGTTGCTGTTGTTGGTAGGTATATGTTGTTGGTAGATATCTCTGTGGATAGAAGATGGGGCAAAGAAAACCTGAATTCAAATCCAGTCTCAGACACTTTTCCAATCAAGAGACTCTGGGCATGTCACTTAGCCTCTGTTTACCCTAAATCCACTGAAGAAAAAACCCCACTATTTTTGCCAAGAAAATCCCACCAATAGCATTGGCATGCCATAATCCACAGTGTCACAGGTGCCAGACACATGAGAATAACAACAAAAATGCAAACCAAAACCAAGAATCTAGGTCTAAGCAGATAGCCTTGGCTACTTCCCCTAACACATTTGGTCCTTTCCCCAAGTTCATTTATAAGCCAACTAGAAGCATTACAGGAAGCTGGGGGAACCTCATCATATAAGTCCCATGTGTTTCTTTTGAGGTTGGCAGCTATGGAGAGACAGAGTGGGAGCAAATGAAAGACATTTTTAATATTAATATACCAGAAAATTCAATTCTTTATATTATGTATTTAATTTACTTCATGATGTCACTCATGCTTTATTACATAGCATAAACACATATAGAACACAATTTTCAAATCTTAGCTAAACTCAAACATGTATCTTGCCTTTCATTTTAATTTTTCAAAACCTATGTGACCTCTATATATTAGGTCTCATTCCCTGGGTTCACACACACACACACACACACACACACACACACACACACACACACACAAAACAACATAACACATATATACACATGTGCACACAATTGTGTTTATGCATATTTATTATATATTTATATATGTATCATAAAATTTCTATAGCTTGTGGCATCTTAAAATATGGTATGTAGAACTTAATACAGCAATAGACAAGCTTGATACCAAACTGGTTTAAAAAATGGTGTTTCCATACAAGAAGGACTTTTAAGATGAGGATAAAAGAAATTTGTTCTGTATATTACATTTTGTTTAATATACTTAGAATATATTCTAAGATGATTGATTTTCAATTCATATTAAGTTCTGCCTGTAGCTTTATTATCCAGGCTTTTGCCCAGATCTGTGCTCCTGGCTGGGCTTGTCAACCTCAAAATGTCAACCAAAAATGAATCTAATTTTCTAACAGAAAGAATATTTTTGAAGGAGGGTTTTATCCACTACCAATAAACATTTATTAAGTGCCTACCACATGCCAAGGAAACAAGATAGTATAGTATTTAGAGAGCTGGCATGAAAATCAAGAAGCACTGAGTTCAAGTCCCTCCTCTGATCTATACTGACTCTGTGACTTTGCATAAGCTATTTAACCTAGATCTCATTACCACTTAGACAACTCTCTAAAACTGTAAGTTGAAGTGTATGGTGTGTATGTTTATATGTATGTGTGTATATGTATTGCATCTGCATGCATATGCATGTGTGTATGTATTTATATTCATGTGGTTATGTTTATGTATTATTTTGTATAAATACATGTGCTTATACACATTTGTGTATTAGTGTATTAATTTAGATATATGATATATCCATGTGTATATACATCATGTAGTATGTATATATATAAAGAATAAAATTTTGCTCTGTATAAAATTCTATGTCTATATTTAGAATATATATTCAAATTATATATGAATATATGTTGTGTGTATATATGTACATATATAGAGAGAATATATGTCTATATTTTATAGATGAATACCTAAGCCTGAGGCAGTCATGACATTAATACAATCCTCATTTACAGATACTTTGAATCAATCAAATGATTGGCATCTCTGTGTCCATCTCTGCTCTCTTTTTCTCCTTAATGGCATCCCCTTCCATAATCATTGTTTTAAGCCCTTTTCCCAATATTAAAACATAAAAATGATAAATGATTTATCCTTGGAGCAAAACTTGTTCACACCATTAATGATTGTGTGTATCTTTAGGTCAAATACATGTTTTATATATAGTAGAAATGAAGGTTTGTCTCTCCTCTTTCTCTTCAAAGGGGAGGAGGAAATCCTGAAGCATGAGCTGAAAAGTAAGATTGTTTTTTATTTTATTTTTAATTCAATTTTATTTGAAGTTCCAAATTAAAATTTAATAATTGACTAGTTTTGAACCTACTTTAGCACAGTCTCACAGCACCCAAAAGTGGAAAGTGTAATTATTGTTGGATGAGGGAGGATAAAACTGAAAGACATGACTCTCAGTTAACATAACCAACCAGGGTCACACAGTATATGAGGAAAGATTTGAATTCAGGTCTTCTTGAGAACCCCAAGTCCAGGGTTCCATCCATTGTACCACTTGGAGGTACTCATGGTAGGCAACCATTTACAAAAATATCACCATGAAAATAATTGCAGTTTATATGCCAACATCTGTTGAGGAAAAAAAAATTTTCACAAAAAAACTCTATGAAGCTCACCAAACTAAACCAATATATTTTGAAACTCAATGACACCAATACAAAGCTAGTCTAAGAGGAAGCTAGAAAAAAATTCTATTTTCAAAAGTATGATTTAAATATAAGAAATGGGGGGGGGGAGCCAAGATGGCGACGAGAAGGGATCCAGTCTTAGGAGCTCTCTGATAAAACTCATCAGCTAAGAACTCTAACTAAACTTTGGTGAGACAGAACCCACAAAGGGACCTAGTGAGGCAGTTCTCCTACTCAAGGTAACCTGTAAAAGAGCAGAAAGGCTCTGCTCCCCGGGATCAGAGAGGCAACCTGCCAGAGGGGTGGCCCGCCAGAGCCAAAGAACTTCAGCCTCCCAGAGGCAGCCCCCGGGCGCTGCCTCAGCTCACAGCAGCGGGGGAGTCTCCAGAGCTGCACCCCAAGGAGCACCGGGCACAAAGTGGGGGAACAGCGGGGGACCTCTGCCAGAGGGAGCACGTGGAGCCCAGCCCTCAGGGCATACAGGGAACAGCTTGGTCTTTCTGCAGCCCAGAGTCGGAAACAGAAGCCAGCAGAGCTGGTAAGCAGGAGCCCCCCCAGGGTATGAGCCCATTGAGCTGAAGGAGGGGAGTGAAGAGAAACTGCGAGCTCTGTCCTCTGCCCCTGAAACAGGACTCTGGGGCTCTGACCACATTCAGATCCTGATCACAGTCTAGCCCCCCCCCCCAGAACAGCAGGGACCCCTCCACCTCAGCCCCGTGGCAGAGGGAGGTGCTTATGGTCATTCACAGACCAGGAGGGAGGACAGAACCTCACACACTGAGACCCTTGTGGGAGTGTCCCAAAAGCTCAAGAAACACCCCAAACCAGGCCCAGGCTGGGAAAATGAGCAAGCAGAGAAACAAAAAGAAGAGTATTGAGAAATATTTTGCAAATGAGCCCAAGAAGGACCAAAATACTCAGTCTGAAGATGAGGAAGCACAAGCTCCCGCATCTGAAGAGTCCAAGAAAAACAGAAATTGGGCTTAGGCTATGACAGAGCTCAAAAACGACATTGAAAATCAAATGAGGGAGTTGGAAGAAAAACTGGGAAAAGGAAGGAGAGAGATGCAGGAAAAACATGAAAATGAAGTCACCAGCTTAGTCAAGGAAATCCAAAAAAATGCTGAAGAAAATAGCATGCTAAAAACCAGCTTAGGTCAAATGAATAAAAGTTCAAAAAGTTATTGAGGAGAAGAATGCTTCAAAAAGCAAAATTGGCCAGATGGAAAAAGAGATAAGAAAACTCTCTGAGGAGAACAAATCCTTCAGACAAAGAATGGAATTCAGGGAGATTGATGAATTTACCAGAAATCAGGAATCAATACTTCAAAACAAAAAAAATGAAAAATTAGAAGACAACGTGAAATATCTCATTGAAAAAACAACTGATATGGAAAACAGACATAGAAAAGGTAATTTAAAAATTATTGGAATACCTGAAAGTCATGATCAGGAAAACAGCCTTGACATCATTTTCAAAGAATTACTACAGGAAAATTGCCCTGATATTCTAGAAGCAGAGGGCAAAATAGAAATGGAGAGAATCCACTGATCCCCCAGAGAAAGAGATCCCAAAAAACCAACCCCTAGAAATATTATAGCCAAGTTCCAGAACTCCCAAGTCAAAGAGAAAATATTACAAGCAACCAGAAGGACACAATTCAAATATCTTGGAGCTGCAGTCAGAATCACACAGGACTTAGCAGCAACAACATTGGAAGCTCTTAGGGCTTGGAATACAATATACCGGAAGGCAAAAGATCTTAGAATGCAGCCAAGAATGAACTACCCAGCAAGGCCAAATGTCCTCTTCCAGGGAAAAAGATGGACTTTCAATGAACCAGGGGAATTTCAAATGTTCCTTTTCGAATGGTCAGAACAGAACAATGAACAGAAGGTTTGACCTTTAGATACAGGACTCAGGTGAAGCATGGAGATTGGAGGAGAGGGGGGAAATATGAGGGACTTAATGAGGATGAGCTGCATGCATTCCTGCATAGAAAAATGGCACTGATAATATTCATATGAACCTTCTCAGTTAATAGAGCAGGTAGAAGGAGCTTTTATAGTTGAAGCACAGGAGAAAGCTGAATTCGAAGATAAAATATAGTGTAAAAATGGAGTCAATAGAAAAAAGGGAAATGGAATGGGAGAAAGAAAAAGGAGAGGGGGAATAGGCCAAGATATTTCACATAAGATTTTTTTTATTACAATGAGCGATTGCAATTATATGGAAGGGGGGAGGCAAGGGAGGATGAGGGAACCTTTGCTCTCATCAGAGATGGCTAGGAGAGGAAACAGCATATATACTCAATGGGGTATAGACATCTGGAGTAAGAAGGAGGGGGAGCAGGGGGAAGGGGTGGGGATGTAAATGAAGGAAGAGAGGATGGACTATGCGGGGAGAGTGGTCAGATATAATACATTTTCTTTCTTACTTCTTGCAAGGGGCTGGGATTGGAAGTTCTGCCCAGGACCATGGGGCCAGGTGGATTCTGGGCCTAAGGGGTGGTATGGGGGCTCAGGGCTTCTTGGCCCCAGGACCAGGGATCTATCTGCTATGCCACTCAACGACCCTACAGCAGAGTCAGAGTGAAAGGAGAAAGAAAATATAGTACATGGTAGTGGAGAAATAGGAAAGGAGGGAGTTGCGATCAGCAATGGCAACATTGGAAAAATATGGAAGTAACTTTTGTGATGGACTTACCATAAAGAATGAGATCCAGCCATGACAGAGTTGTTGGTGTTGGAACAAAGACTCAAGCACATTTTTTGTTATTATTATTTGGGGGAGGGTGTAGGGTAAGTGGGGCTGGGTGGCCTGCCTGGGGCCACATAGCAAGGTGATCTTTGGGTGTCAGGGCCGGATTTGGACCCAGGTGTTCCTGGCTCAAGGGCCAATGCTCTGTCTGCCACCCATCCACCCCTACTATTATTACTATTTTATTTTATTTTGGGTCTTTTTTTTCTTTTTTTTTGGTTTTTGCAGGTCAGTGGGGATCGGGTGGCTTGCATGTCACATAGCTGGGTGATTGTTGGGTTTATGAGGCTGGTTATGGACTCGGGTGCTCGTGGCTCCAGGGCTGGTGCTTCGTCCATTGCGCCACCTGGCCATACCTACAATTATTACTATTACTTTTTTTTTAATTTTAATTTTTTTCTCTCCCCTTTACTTTTTTTCACCCAAGCAAGTCTATCTATATTTATGGGGGAGGAGGGGTATTTTGTTTACTTGTAAACAAGAATATTTTATTAATGCAAAAAATTTGTACAAAATGAAAATAAAAAAATAAATTTAAAAAAATAAATAAATAAATATAAGAAATGAAAGTCAAATATTTGTGGGCTCTGTAGGAGTTTCTTATCTTAAATACACTCTTCAAAAAAGGAAATCTCAATGTTCTAGTCATGCTGAGTAATAAATAATAGCATAATTATTTTGAAAGATGGGAAATGACTTAGTTACTGATGGGAATCAGTTATTGTATCCTAAAGATTATCTAAAGAAGTACTGTTAAACTAAAGTAGAATGGGGTCCCTGGTGGTCTCATATTGACTTAGAAAACCATGAATTAAAAATTATTTATGTGGTATTATAATTTTGTTTATTTTGTTAATTTTGTTAACCTAAGTTAGACACCTCTGTCCTAAAGGACCTTTCACCATATAAGTGATTGGACAGTTCTCCTGACATAGATAGTACTAAGGAAAGGGAAAAGGGAAAGGGGGGGAGAAAAAAACAGAAGCAAACAATACAAAATAAAAATGTAAAGAAGGACAAAACCAAGAAATTTTTTCCCCATTCAAAAAGACATAGTTTCACCATTGGACTAGGTAATCTTTCAAGTTCACAGCAAGTCTTCTTGCTAACAATGAGCCAGGGCATCCCCAAGAACATTGAAGCTACAGCACAGATGATCATCCTTCCAGTGTAGTTATAATTTTTTTTTTCTGCTGAAACAAATGTCTATGAAAAGTCAGGCTACACACTGGTAAGAACAAAGTTCAGACAAGAATTTGTGGTTTATAATTAAAAAAAATTCCTGGCTAATAATCTCTTGATGTTAAATTTTTTGAAAAGTGATAAAAGTATAAAGGAATGGACATCAACTCAAATGATAATTATTAACTGAAAAAATTAATTGATTAAATTAAATTAAATCCTACTTTTCAGAAGATCAAAGAAAACCAATAACCCTAGTTAAGTGATTGATCTTCTTGCCAAAGAGAAAGATATGGTAGCCAAAAATAAAAAGTTGTTTGTAGGATCTTATGGAGGAAAACTATGGATAATTATCAGCAGCATTGCTTCATAAAACTGTGAGAAATAGTGGAAGGCATAAAAAGTTTTTTTTAACAAAAGTGTATTAAGAGACTCAACCAAGAAAATTCATCCTGAGTATACTTAAGGGTGAAACTGGAAGAAAAACTAGAAAAATCTTTTATAATAAACTTTTTACTATAAATGACATCAGAGCCAGTATAATTGACCCCTAACAACATGCAACTTTTAGGATATTGAGAGATTGATCTCAAGAAATCTAAGAGTTGAGGATATGATGGCTTCAGGAAAAAAAATCTTGGAATTTTTGCTACCATCTCTCTACAAAAAAGGGACTGAAAGAATGTTAATAACTATTAACCTCCCACCTCTACAAAAATATGTATTAAAATAATCTATATATTCAATAAGAACAAGCCTGCCAAAAGAACATCAAGACCAATCTTGCCAAAGGTACAAGAAAGACAAAGGCTTTCTCTTATAAAGAATATGCTATAGCAAACTATAGCCTTATTACAACAGAATCAATGACAGATATATAGAATGCAAGACCCCACTGTGTTCATTGCTTTGCTTTATTTTGTTTTACTATAAAATAGCATTTGATTCAATAAAGCAAAATATCTTCAAAGCTCTCTCTCCATCAGAGTCCCCCAGCGATATGTCATGGTCCTGTAAGAAACTTTGAAAGAATAAACAACAGAGATAATTTTGCCCAATTCTCTTATTATTGATATCAAACAGAGGCACAAAAAAGAAACCAATGTTAATCAAAGGAGAGCTATTTAACATTGTTGTGTAAGTTACCCAGTTCACAGTCCAAAAAGAAGAGGGATTCCATATAAATCAGAGGATTTTAGCCTGGAATCTATGAATATGTTTTTAATATTTTAATGTCTACATTTTTTGAGCCTGGGTCTAATTATCTCACCAAGGCTGAAAGTGCAGGGGGTCACTCATATTGCTTACTGACTCCATTGCTGATTGACCGAGAAGTTTTGACTGACTCCATTTTTTAACATATGTCAGTTTTCCCTTCCCTGAACAGTCTGGTGTTTTCTCACCCTCCTTTTCATTCTCTGCTCCCAGGGGGTTCACCATAAGGGTGCTAGACAGTTCAGCTGTGGAGGTACTACACTTTAGAACTACCAAACTTAATTTCACTAGTCTCAACCTCCTCAGCAGCAGGAATTAAAGGTATACCCAGTGATACCTGTTTCTCATAATAATTGCTTTTCTTTGTTAGGCTGTTTATTTTACTTATTAAAAGCATTGCAAGGAGTCCATAGGATTATTAGACTTCTAAAGAGGTTCATAATACAAAAAAAAGATTTAAAAAGGTTCTCTAGATGTTCATATTTTCAGAAGACATTATATTGATTGTGTTGAGTTGTTTCAGTTATGTACAACTCTTCATGACCCCATTTAGGGTTTTCTTCGAAAAGGAATGGTTTGGCTTTTCCTTTTCCAGCTTTTTGAAGATGCTTTATCCACTGTTTATTTTAATTGCCCCATATTAAGCCCTAGGGCACTCAGGTGGCACAGTGGATAGAGTTATGGCACCAGAGTCAGATGTACCTGAGTTCAAATCCGACCTCAGACCCTTGACATTAATTAGCTGGGTCACATTGGACAAGTCATTGAACCCTGAATGCCTCACCAGCCATCTCCAGTGATCCTGATTCTTATCTTGCCAGTCTCCAGATTACTCTGTAGGAGAAAGTGAGGCTGGTGACTTAGCACAGCCCCCTCTCATTCAAACACAATTCATATGCATGTAATATTATCATGGTTCTGAAACTATCATTTGTTTCCATTTGAGTTTGACATCACTAGTCTAGAGTATCTATTGTATAAATGACTCATGTCATTTGTCTAATAATGGGACAGAATAAAGGAAACAGGTTAGTTTGCATTTCAGATATTGGGCTGTGTTTTTATGTGATTTTAAGCTTCTCGGTGAAACAAAAGTGTTTCTTACAATGATAATCTTTAGTGACGTGGTATGGCTTCAAGTAACAGAATACTACCATCTGTGAGGAATTTATCACCCAAAGAACAACAGAAAGATGCCAGTAGTAAGTAACCATACATTGCTAAACAAATATTTTGCCAAAGAAGTAGCAGAAAGAATGTCTAAAACAGAATGTGGGTCACTCATGTGATGAGAGTAGAGAAAACCAAAACACAACATTCATGTTCAACTGATATTCACATAAGGTTAATGGAATTAAAGGAATGACTCAATCACATTGCATAAACTTCTTGTATGAGAAAAAGATAAGTATCACCAAGAATGAATTGGTACTTTTTCAGTGCCATACAAATCAAACTACCAAATAATTATTTTACTGAGCTAGAAAAATAATAATAAAATTCATCTGGAGCAACAAAAGGTCAAGAATATCAAGGAAATTGATGGGGAAAAATGACCTAGCTCTGCCAGACAGATGAAAAAAAAGTTGGTCTAACTCTGCTCTAAAACTATACTATGAAACTGCAGTCATCAAAACTGCCTGGTACTGGTTAAGAAATAGAGTAATGGATCGGTGGATTAGGATAGGTTCAGAAGAAACAGTCGTAAATGACTACAGTAATCTACTGTTTGACAAACTCAAAGACATTAGCTTCTGGGATAAGAACTCACTATTTGACAAAAATTGATGGGAAAACTGGAAAATAGAATGGCAAACACTAGGCATCTCACATACCAAAATAAGGTCAAAATGGGTACAGGATTTAGTCAGAAAGTGTGACACCAAAAATGAATAAATAGACCAAGAAATACTCTATCTATTAGATCTATGGAAAGGGAAGAAATTGATGACCAAGCAAGAAAGAGAGTACATTATAAATTGCGAAATGATTGATTTTGACTATATTACATTAATAAGGTTTTACACTAATAAAATCAATGCTGCCAAAATTAGAAGGAAAGCAGAAAGCTGGGAAACAATCTTCACAACTAGAAGTTCTGATAAAGGTCTAATTTCTAAAATATATAGAGAACTGAATCAGATTTATAAGGTTACAATTCATTCCTCAATTTATAAATGGTCAAAGGATATGAATAGACAGTTTTAAAATGAAGAAATTAAAATTATATATAATCATATGAAAAAATGCCCAATAATTATTGACAGTCACACCTATCAGATTGACTAAGATGACAAGGGAAAATAATCAATAGTGAAAAGGTTGTAGGAGTAATGGGACATTAATTAATGCATTGCTGGAGTTGTGAAATACTTCAAGCGTTCTGGAGAGCAAAATGGAACTATGCCCAAAGAAAAAATGAAACTGATCATACCCTTAGACCCACTAATTCCAATTCTAGGTCTATATCCAGAAGAAATCATAAAAAACAGGATAAGTCCCACATATTTCAAAATATTCATAGCAGTTCTTTTTATAGTGGCAAAGAATTGGAAACTGAGGGGATGTCCATCATTTGGGGAATGGCTAAACAAGTTATGGTACATGAATACTATGGAATACTATTGTTCTGTAAGAAACCATAAATGTTCAGACCCTAAAGAAGCTTGGAATGAATTACAGGATCTGATGTTGAGCAAAGGGAGCATAACCAAGAGAACATTCTACACATTAACAACATTGTAAGTTGATCAACTTTGATGCATGCAGCTCCTCTTAGCACTTCAGAGAGCTAGGACCTCTCTATTAGATCGGGTATGGACAATGCTGGAAAGGGGAAGAAAAACAAAGAAAAGCAAAATTTAAAAAAACCTTCAGAATCTGATGAACTCTACATTCACTTTTTTAAAAATTACTCTTATGTACTTTGTTCCCATAATCCTATTTCATCATATCAAAAATGACTAATCGGTAAAATGTTTAACACATATGTGTATGTGCAATATTCATCTGACTTTTCACCACAGAGGGGATGGGGGTGGGAAGGAAGGAAATTATGTAACTTAAAAATATTTATATATTCATGTTTATGCTTTTTTTCAAACTTTTATAACATATATTTGCAAAAATAAAATATCAATTAAAAAAGATTAAATTGGAACCTTCATCTTTGGAAAGATTAGTGATATTTATTTATCTAAGCTCTGGAGTCAGTGAGGGTCGGGGAGGAAGAGAAGATTGGATTTTGTATCCTCTTTTCTTAGTACATGTTATGTATACTGTAGTCAATGCTGCATTGAATCAATGAAATCATAGATCAATGTCAATGAAGAAATTGAAAAAAAATCAATAACAGAACCTGTTTAATTAGGACAAAATCTGACCAATAAGGGATAACTATTTGGGAAAGTGTTAGAGAATAACAGATAGGCATGATTCACAGCTTTCTAAGCCTCAATTATGTTTCTAAAGTCAAATATAATTCCTTGAACTAAGATCTGTAGGGCACTAGCTTTTCATGTCCATATAGAGACAATTAAGATGAGTTGTGTTACTACCTGTTCCTTAGATATTGGCTTATAGATTATATTACCTCTGATATCTACTAATCTGATCTGGTCTGATCTGTATCTACCAATTGGTAAATTTGATATCTAACAATGTGGTAATGTTAATAAACAGATTTCTTTTTCCCCACATTTTAAGTTGAAAGTCATTTTGATCAGATCTACAAATTTGTTTATTATGTTACTCTTTTTTGTCCCTATCTTAAAATCTCTGTTCAGAAATGAAAATCTTGTTCTCAGATAAAAAAAGATATGTCTTTTTCATCTAAAGTTCCCTTCTTTAATTTTAGGAAATTTAACTTTCTTCTAATCTCTTTAATTTAATTTTTCATGATCTCAGTCAACCTTCTAAGGCTATGAATTGTAGATGAGTTGTTGATTTACATCATCAAAGGGAGTTTCCATACCAGGAATTCCCAACATTAATGAAATCACAGGTCTAAAACAAACCTAAGCATTGGCTTCATGGGAGCTACACTTCTTTAGGTAAACAGAACTGATCCTTTGAGGGTTTAGGAAGACCATCTGGCTCCCTTGCTCCCTAAAGCATAAAAGTCACAAATTCAGGAGTTGATGTCAAAGGGAATTATCTGTCCTCTTCAGAATAGCTTCTCTAATTAACTAATTGTTTGTCAAGGTACCTGTGGATAAGAAGAGGAATAGTATTTTATTTTAGTTAGTATCTCTTTTAATTAATTGTTTTAGTCTTTTATCATTGAATTTGTTTTTATTTTACATTTTGATCAAAAACTTCCCCCATTGTATTTTAGCCCCTGAGTCCAAATCCTGGGATTGGCATGCCCTCAAGGAGCTTGCTTTGTAATGGAGAGATTCAACAAATGTAAAGATATATAAATTCAATGCACATGTGAATTTAAGCAAAATAATTTTGAGGTGTTCAAACTGAAACCTAAAGGAAAAGAGTACCTAATTGTTTTTGATGGAAAAGAGAACTTTTAAGAGGCAAAGTTTAAGAGAAAGCTCATTTCAGATAGGGGAAATCACTTGTGCAAAGGTGTTAAGATAGAAGATGGCATTCTCCATACAGCAGTAGCTTGTAGATCAATTTGTCTGAAATGTAAAAGATATATTTGATACAAAAAAGGAAGTGGTGAATTTTTGATAATATTAACTTGCCAGGCTGAGCATTTTGCATTTTATTCTGGAGGCAACAGGGAATCAATGAAAGTTTTTGAGTTGAGGGGGAATTATATGGTAACATCTGCTACTCCATACCCAGATGAATAATTAGAAGTATTGACCTTGAATAGAAGGACATCTCACACAGCAGGGGTTGATGTTTTCTGGAATTGTCCTTGTGTTACTCTTGTCAGACTTGGCTCCCCATTGGTCTCATGTGGTATACAGTCTCTGAAAGGCATGTTGCTTCTCATGCAATTGTAACCTCTACTGAGGTCAATTGACCATTATGTCTTGGTTGTGACTTGATGTTACTTCAAAAGTCCTGTAGTTGCTATTGGTACCTTCAAGGTACAACTCTTCTGGGCACAAGGTCACAAAACTCTCAGGTTCTACATTCTCACAAGTTGTTCCTTATCTAAAATGCTCATTTTTCCTCACAGAAATAAGAGTGGGCTCTGCCTTTGCCCTTTAAGCTGAAAATGCCCAAATGTTTTCCACTACATCTTTTCTGGGGCTAGAGGAAAATACTTTGTGACTCTCCTGTATGAGAAGATTCCATTTATATAAAACTTGGCTGGAATGGATGATTCCTCACCTTAAATATGAAGTGCTTTGGAACACAGAGTCCGGATTTCTCCAGCTAGCTAGTATATATAGGCTTAAAACCTTTTTTGAATCTATCTTTTCTAATCATCAAAGTTCTCTCCATAGACACCAATGATCTCCTAAACCACAGTCTCTTTTGTATTAACTATCAGTATATTTGACTGTACAGGTCATGAAGGATACAATTTATCCATTGCTAAAAAACATATTAGCTATACAATAGTATGATATAGTAAAGAGTTGATGTCCAAGTCAAGAACAGCTAGGAAGAGCTAAGTTCCAAGGCCTAACTCTGACATATCCTAGTGTGTGACTCTGTTCAAGTTATTAACTCTTTTCAGTGACCCCAGGCAACTCTCTGAAACCATAATTTATAGAGCAAATATAGCTAACCCAGGTGAATAGGACAAAGAAGGTAGAGTAAGGAACATCTGGGTTTGAATCTGCTTCAGATCCCTGTTAGCTATGTGTCCCTGAGTAAGTGACTTAACTTCTGTTTGCCTCAGTTTCCCCATATGTAAAGTGGAGATAATATCTACTTCCCAGGATCAAGTTAGTTAACATATAAATACAAAATGTTTTGAAAACATTAAATCACAACTTAAATGTTATCTATTGTCTATATTGATAGAGGAAATTTTCTCATGAGGTTCCTTATACCACTGCAACAACTAGTTGAGAAAGACAGAGACACAAAGAGAAACACTTCTCATAATTCAGATTCAGCCAATTCAGCTTCTTGACATCAGAGTTAGAAGAATGAAGCCAATGTAGTATATTTATCCAGACTTCAAATCAGAAACAATACTTTCCCTAATAAATCATCAAGCTTTCCACATCAATCATTCAAGCAACCAAGAAACTTTAACAAATAACAATCAATACACATTTACTATTATTTAACATTTAATAATATGGATTCATCAATAAACATTGTTAATCATAATTACTCTTTGATTACAAAGTAAATTTTATAAATGAAGTTTAATTCTCTAGGATCTTACCAAAACCCATGGGTGGATGACATTCTTTCAAATGTCAACCCTGACCCAAATTTTGGGGAATTTTATACAGTTTGAACAAAGCATCATAAACCTTTTGGTGCCTAACCAATCAGGTTATATATTTGTTTGTCATTAAATTACTTTGCTCCAGAGGTCTGGTTCTCTGTCAAAACTAATAAGATCTTATTTCCTTCCAGTACTGCTATTTTTTCTTACCAAGGTGTTAAAAAGGAAGGATTTATCTCTGATTCAGGGAAGCAGAGCCGTTACTCTTGCTTTCACCCATGATTCTCTATCAGATACCCAACTCGAAAACCACTCTTTGAGATGCCTGAATTTCAAAAGGTCTAAACAAAACTTTCCCCTTTGATCTAACCAAAGGACAGATTTTGTGGAAACGGCCATATAAACACTCTGCCTTAATTAGAGCTAACAGAATCAGAACTACACAGATCAAGAAATATATATTCCATCTTAAAGAATATCAGGTTAGACAACATATATTAAGCAGCTACTTTATAATATGCATTGCTCTAAACCCTGAGTTACATTGGTATTTCATCAGTTGGGCATACTGCTTTTCTTGTTTTGTTTTTTTGGGGGGTTTTTTTGGTTTTTTGGCTTTTGCAAGGCAATGAGGTTGTGACATGCCCAAGGTCACACAGCTAGATAATTATTAAGTGTCTGAGGTCGGATTTGAACTCAGGTCCTCCCAGGACCAGTGCTCTATCCATTGAGCCACCTAGCTGCCCTGAGCATACTGCTTTTTACCTAAGTCTGTGAATTATTTGTTGTAGGTAATTCCCAATGAGAAAACTTCCCATTCATATGGATAACTGTAATGTTTAAAATCCATAAATATTTGACAGAACTGAATCAGAGTAAGAATATATCAGAGTCATTCAATTTCATGTTTTTCACCTACTATCCAAAATCACATAAGCAATTTCTTTTAAGGTACTTTTTTTAACAGAGCACTGGGCCTGGATTCAGAAAAAAAAAAAGTTCCAATCAGGCCTCAGACATTTACCAGCTGTGTGATCCTGGATAAATCATTTAACCCTGTTTGCCTCTGTTTTTTCATCTCTTAAATGACTGAAGAATGAAATGGCAACCCATTCCAGTATTTTTGTGAAGAAAACCCCAAAAGGGATCTTGAAGAGTTGGTCACAACTGAAATGACTCAACAACAGCAACAATAACAATGTAAGAGTGAAAATAATATTAATTCTTGATAGTTTTTTCCTGCACTAAATTGTCACTGCAAATAATAAATGGGTAGTTTTATCCACAATTACAAGTACAGAAACACACACTTCCAAGTACAGAAACAAGTTCCTGCTACAAAAAGCATCATCTACTTGATTTGGAATTTTTAAAAATGGCCATAGCAACAAAATCCAAGGATCTGGATTGCTTCATAATCAATCAGCAAATAAGATTTACAATAACAGGTCTTCCCTAGTAATTTGTATTTCTTGAAAGGAACCTCCATCAAGGAGATCTAATCAATTATCTCTGACATGTCATCAGTCTTCAACTAACAGTCTCCACTTTTTTTCACAAAGCAAAATGTGAAGAGCAAACTCACAGGGTAGAAAGTTTCTAAAGTGCTAAATAGAGTTTTCTAGTTGGAGGAACAAGCTTGACTGTTAGTGAGACAGGTTCCTCCCTATAGAGGAATTTTCTATCCTGCTCCTAGAGATGAATGTTGGGATGAGAGTGGGAATAACACAAATATTTTGAGTGAAATAATACAACGTAATTTGGAAACATTTAATTCGTTTATTCTCGAAAACTCTAATGGAGGCATGATCTTGTTAACACAGGCATTTCTTCTAGTAATGCAGATCACAATGTGTCTCTACCTGTGTGTGTGTATATATATATACATATATATATATACATATATATATATACATATATATATATACATATATATATATATAGTAGGACTCTCATCTATCTCTTTTAAGCAGATATTTAAACCAGATTTTATAAACTGTAAAAACAGAACAATACTATAATTCCCCAATGGTATCCTGACTGTCATGCAAATCAATCCAATTCAACAAGCCCTTCCTTACCAAGTGTCTGACAGCATGATTACTCTGATTCAAAGACATGTACATATGCATACACACACACACACACACACACACACACACACACACACACATACACATGCATGATCCTTCAAGGAGCATATCTTTTCTCTCAAATTGAATATATTTTAGTAAGAGACCCAGTGCTACTTGAATGCAGATCCATCCAACTTTTGGAAAGTTTGAGGGTCTTCCCCTCTCAGACTAATATTTTTGTGATGGTAAATTAGGCCATTTTTCCCTCTCAATTCTTATCTAGCCCTTAGTCATTGAATGGGAGTTTCCTTAGACAATTGAGGCCTGGGAAAGAACTTAATTTAGAAAGACCAAGGTCACCCATTACATCTAGAGTCATTGTCAGTCATCTTGACTTTTTTTCTTGTCACTAGACTTTGATGGCTGTAGAGAAGAGAATATGTCTCATGATGTCATTAGTCCTCCTCAAGAGCAAAGAATTACAACAACACTGCCCAGGTTCACCAATATTCTGTAGACCATATCCAAAGATAGAATTTAGCCCATAATCCAGGACCTTTCAACTTGGGTACCCACTTCTTTCTGATGGGAAAATAAGGTAGAGGGAAAATTAAGTTGTTTTACTAACTGGTAAAATAAAAATACATAAGGATACTGTTTTATTAATCGTTTTTAATTTACCTCATATTTATTAAAGGCCTACTATGTGCAAGCCCAACCTTAGGCACTGGATATACATAATTAATTCAGACTGCCACCAGTACTCACTTAGGTTTCCCTCTCTCTCTTAGCACTCTTCAGAGTCTTCTTTGTTGGTATTTTCCTCTCTGCAGAGATAACTCTACCTCACATTGAAATCAGACAGAGGTGACTCTGATTATAGCATAAATTAAATCCATCTTTTTAAACCTGTAATGGAATTATAATGTTATTCTGCTATTAAAATACTGTAAGGAAACATGAAGATTTAAATATTTGGAGGAAAATGGCAAGTTTAAAATAATTTTGAAGTCATAAAATTCTATGAAGTTAATGATTTATTTGAAGTTTGGACCTGCCTCCCTCTTTTATTCCCCAAGTAAATATTCAGTTTGTAATTATCAGAGTTGGCTGATTTATAGTCCTATTAGTTAGTATCACTAAACCAAATACATTAGGCCTGTGGCTGCTGTCTAAAGTGTCCAGCTGCCCATTTATTTGGAATATTAGTGTATATTCAGGACTGTAAAAAAAGGGGAAGATGCCAACTCAGTTCTTGGTAACATTTTCCAGCTGTTGCCAATAGAACTATATGGATATGATGATAAATGTACATTCCTTGGCTTCAAGGAAATGGGAGTCCATTAATTGCCTTTGATCAGCTTCAGACATTCATCACCATTAGTGCCAAATGTTTCAGGGTTTGATTTTTACTTGAGATACAGACACTTAGACACATGCACTGTACAGAAACCATCTGCAAAACGGAACTGTTATTCAATTATAAACTTATCTACTTTAGTTGATAATTTTTTTTCTTCTAAGAGAGAGTTTTTCAAGTTTTGTCAGGTTGGAAAATACCACAAAGGCCATCTGGTCTAACCAGTTTTTGAAAAAAGAGTTCCAACCATATATCTGCAAAGTGATTATCCAGACTTTCTTGAAGTTGCCCTGTGATATAGAATCAATGATGTGCTGGTTAAAGCAGAATTCTGGTGGGAAAATTTTATGCTTGACATAGTTTCACATTTTATTATATTATTTTTCATCATTTTCTTAACCCTAAACAATCAAAAATAATAAATCAAGCCCTATTTTGAAATATTTGACTATTTCTGAAATGTAAATGCTCACAATGAAAATTTAACAATGTGTTCACTTGAGTTGGTAAATATAGATATGTATATTCATAAGGGATGTTTAAATGTAACTTGAAATAAGCAATTATAGATAACTAGTATCCTGTTTACCCTGTATAAGGAGAACTGATATTTGATTCTTGCTGAGAGTTCAGCAAAAAAAGATGCCAAAAGGTGGACTGCTCTATTCTTCACATCTAAGAAGGGGGTACCAAACTAAAATTATAACTCTTTGTTTCTCTAAATATTGCAGGTCTATGGGCATAGACCAGAAAAAAAAGACTGTCTTCCATTAAAGTGTTAAGCCCAAGCTTATAACTGCCAATATGGCTTCTTTTCCATCAAACACTGTTTATACAAAAGACTATCCAGACTGAATAATAAACAAACTCATTTATCAAAGCAAATAGTAAAAAGAAATCAAAGAAATTATACAAATTAGAATTATCAAGAATAGTGGTCCTATGAGTTTTTAAGAGGGAGTGTGATGTGATCACATCTTAACTGCTCCCTTCCCCCCAAAAAAAGTCAAGCTCATTCAAGGAGAAATTCTCTAAAATCTCCAAGAAAACATTCTGGAAATTTGGAATAAATTTAGAAACTGATTTCTTCTATGTCTCTCTCTCTCTCTCTCTCTCTCTCTCTCTCTCTCTCTCTCTCTCTCTCTCTCTCTCTCTCTCTCTCTCTCTCTCTCTCCCCCTGTCTCTATCTGTCTGTCTCTGTCTCTGTATCTTTGCGTGTGTGTCTTCTCTTTCTCTCTTTCTCTCTTTCTGTAAAATACCCCAGCCTTTAGTTGGAGACCTGGATTACATTTAGGTAACTCTAATAATTAGAAAGTTATCTCTAATATCAAACTTGAATTTGACTGCTTATTTTCTCCCTTTGTCCCTGGTTCTATCCCCAGAACCAGCAAAAGTCTAATCCCTATCCCATGTCACAGTCCTTCAAATATAGTAAATGCTTTCTAAACATCTATTGGATGCCATTTAGTCTTTTTACAGGTTAATTATCTTGATATCTTTTAAACTTTTTGCTTATTTGATGCCAAATTTAAGAAATAAGACCATTTCTATAACTAGAAAAATAGAATAGAAGATAGTTGTACATGAAATTACAAGTCTATTATATAATACTTACTATTCCTTTTAAATGTATAATAAAGTTATTGTGTAGCTTTTTTCTTTTTTTTTCTTCTCTCCCCTTTCCACTCCTCATTCTAGAGATGGCTACAATTACACACACACACACACACACACACACACACAAACACACAAACACACAAACACACACACAAAGACACACTCAAAACCATTTCATACATATTTCTATTATCAGTTCTTTCTCTGCATGTGGATGGTGGCTTCCTTCATAGATACTTTATAATTAATTTGGGTATTTAGAATAGACAAAATAACAAATCACTCGAAGCTGCTCTTAAAATAAAATTGTTGTTATTGCATGGTATTCTCTAGGTTCTGCTTGTTTCACTCTTTATTTTTTGTTTGTTCAAGTCTATCCATGTTTTTATAAGATCATCAAGCACATCATTTCTTAAAGCAAAGTAGTATTCTATCACAATCATATAGCACAACTTGGTCAACCATTCCCCTTTTATGGACATCTCTGCAATTTCTAGTTCTTTTGCCATCACAAAGAGATAAACTATAACTATTTTAGAACATGAGTTCTTTTCCTTTTCTCCCACTTATGTTGGGAAATAGATGTAGTAGTGGCATTATAGAATCAAAGGATTTAGGCAATTTAATAACTCTTTGGGTATAATGCAGATTGCTCTTCAAAATCATTGCAACTGTGATCAATTCACAATTCTACCAACAGTGAATTAGTGTCCCAATTTTTCCAAATTCCCTCCAACATTTGCCACTTTCTTCTTCAATAATTTTATCTAATATAATAGATAAAAAATAATATATATCAAAGTTATTTCCATAGCTTTTAATCAATACTCGTATGATATGCTCTTAAGAAATTTTACCATCCTGTTCAACCTCTTCTGATTAATCTTTAGATTATCTATTACCTTCCTAAAATGTGGCACTCAGTGAATAAAGTACAAAGGTAGCCTGAGTAGGGCAGAACGTAGTAGATGTCTCATCTCCTTAGTCCTGAATGCAATGATTCTTTTAATGCAGTTTAAAATTGCAGTAGCTTTTTTTAGCTGATATATCACACTTATGAGCTCAAAACAAGCTTGCAGACCACTCAAAAAAAAAAAAAAAGAAACACGCCATGTTTTTCTTCCATCATGTTTTGTAAAGCTGGTTCTTCAAACCTAAATGTAAGATTTATGTATTCCTATTAGATTTTCTCTCAGATTCAGGCAAATAATTTTTGACTCTATTATCCATTATGTGAAATATTCCTCTATGATAATTATAAACTTTATATGGTTTGATTCTAGTTTGAAGTCATTTTATAATGATAGGACTTCAATAATCCTAAGGACTAAGTAGTCCTTTCTAATGCCTGTTGAAACATAGGCAAAATAGACAATTATACTATATTTTGTTAAGCAGATAAGTCTTACAGCATTTTGATGGGATGAACTCTTGAACTGTTTCAGGGGGCTTGCATCATTCTCTATTACTACTTTAGTATCTCCTCACACCGCTTTGTGATCCATATAAAGAAATTCCCCCTACCAGAATCTCACTGGAGCCTTGCATTGATAAAGGACTCCAAGATCTCTCAAACACATCTGGAGATGATTAAAAATAAAGCTTCTTAAAACTGGCACTGATTACATGTTCTGAACTAAGTTCAGTTTTAGGGTTTATAATCTTGCCAATTAACCCTAGCTTTGAGTCTGTTCCATCCTTAATGTATCTCTCTCACTTTCTGGATGTATACATATACATATATTATTATATATAATATATTTAATAATAATATATGTATATGCATGTATGTGTATATATATATACATAAATATGTGTGTGTAATCTTTGTGTATGCTATAGTCCCTTTGTTTTCTGCTCCCTGCATCATAAAACAATAAAATTCATGATTATATCATTTCCTTAAGCACCATTTTTCCAGAAAGTCTCATACCCAGGTATTGATAACATTATAAGCTCCTTGAGGACAGGAACTGTCTTTTGCCTCTTTTTGTATCTCTAGCACATAATACAGTGCCCAAAGCATACATACTTAATGTTTATTGATTGATTTAATGCTTTGACCTGGGCCTTTAGAGACCAAATAAAAAGCATCCTCCCAGCTTGTGCCACCTGCAACTGACACTAGGAAATAATGTGTTCATCCAAATCATTGATAAAATTGTGAAACAGCAAGTGTCCAAGTAGAGATACCAATGTTATATCTCTGGAGATATACTTTGAAATTAATATTTATGGCCTGGCCATTTAATGAATTTAATGCAGAAAGAGCATACCACCATAGAAGCCTCTGCATCCTAAAAGATCATTCCACTCCTGTGGCTCTTTCCTCTGATTAATTCCCTCATGGATCTCTATTTTAAGGAAATTAAAGGCCAATGATGTTCCTTCTCCATTCTCTAGTATCCCTTCTTGATTCTTCCCACCACAATGCCCCTTTGCTTTCTCTTCCCTATTCCCTTTACATTTTTTTTTTATTTTATCTTCTCATATTTAAGCTCTATGATGTAGTGTCTTTCCTTTTTCTTGCACTCTATTTCCTAGCATTTCAATACGATGATATATTGTTTTGGCCTGCTTAATAAATACTTTAAAAATATTTTATCAATTTCATTATATATTTTCCAATTAAATTGGGAAATCTAAAAAAATTGATATTCATTTATAAAAATTTTGAGTTTCAAATTTTCTCCCTCCCTCCTTCCCCCAATTGAGAATATAATATATATTCTCCCCCAATATAATATAAATTATATATGAAAGTCACACAAAATATTTAATAAATGCTTATTAACTGTATTATTCCCTGGCTCCCATCTCTCCATCTTTTATACAAGAATGGAATGAAAACTGTAAAATACTTTGACAAAACCCGGAAAAAATTATATCCTCTGATCTACCAATTTGCTCAATTCTGTCCAAAAAAATAGGTTAATTTGTCATTACTTATTTTTGATATGACCACACTGGTTTTTTGTAATTACTATTCCATTTTTTGGACGGTCACTAATCATCCCTTTACCAATTTATTCTAGAATTTTTCCATGAATTGTTCAATGGCTTATAATTTACAGATTTCATTCTTTCATTCTCTTTATTTAAAAACCAGGAAATTTTCCTTTCTCTAATACTCTGGCTTTTTTTCACAGTACCTAAATCTTCCTTCATAGGTCTATTTTTCTTTAGTTCCAGCTAAGGAATATTTCAGACTATTATCTGTCTTTAACTATTTGTTCTAGGGATATAAAATTGGGCACATTCTTTCCACATGTTTTAAAGTCTACCTTCATATATCATATTTAGCTTTTAGTTCAAATATGTGGGATTTCATTAATTAAATATAGATAGAAAGATAGATAGATATAGATATAAAATCATTTATATAGATTATACAATTATACATGCTAATGGACAGGAAAAAAGGTATGGATATTCCAAAAAAAACTTTATCTTGGCTTTAGAGTATATTTTTGTACTTAGGTTTGAATTTAGTTTTATCTGATTTAATACTCCAGAAATTCACCAAAGTAATAGAGCCAAACTATATAGACTTGATTGAAAAGCCACCCCTATCTCCAGCCCATGGCTGTTCAGCTCCTCTCTACAATCCATTTAGTACTAAGAATAAACAATTGTCTCTCAATGCTAGACCTCTTTCTCAAAACTTTGCTAGAACAGAAACTGGCTAAGTAATTAAGCAAACTTTTCTATATTAAGGATTTGTGAGTATATTAAAACTTCATCTTTACCCTAAACATTTCTACTTCCCTAACTTTAAACTCGAAAAAAGTTATCTTTCTAATCATAATTTCACCCTGTCTCAGTCCCTACTGTCTTTCAGTTCCTCCTCCCAGTCTATCAGCTATTTCCTGAACTCACTTTAATCCCTTCTCAACTATATATATATAGTTAATCATGTTATTTCCACCTTGTCAGGCACCACCACCATCTGCCTTATGCATGTCTACACTTGAACTATTAAACATTGTTGCACAGCGATATAAAGATACCACTAAGTTTGATACAATTTTTTTTACTTTTCCCCCCTTAGGCACCAAAAGAGTTTTTTTTTTTTTAAATCCATATTACATAGCAGAACACAAAAAGAGGATTCCTTTTGAATCTTTATCACATTGCTTAATTTTTTTTTGAAACAGTATATGATAAATCCCAAATGTTACACTGTAAATAGTCTTACTTATCTTTATTTTCTTCATCCCTTACTTCTGTTCTCTATTATTGGATTCTGGTTTCTATCCCATTTCTCTATCTGCTCTCATTCTATGGATAAACTCATTCTATACACATTTACATTTATGATTAATATATATATATATATTTCCCTTCATCTCAATTTTCTTCAGCTTCTTCTCTTTTTAATCCTGACTCTTCTCAAAAGTCTATTTTTGCTTTCATAATCTGTACTTGCCTCCCACAATCTGTACTCCCTTTTGTTATATACCCCTTTCTGTTTATCCCCTTTCTCTCCCATTTCCCTATTAAGTTACATTTCTATACAAAACTGGGTATGTGTTTTTGTGAGTAACTTATATATCTTCCCTCTTTGAACTAGTCCTGATGAGAGGTTCAAGAGTTGCCCATCACCATCACCCCAACTTTCCCCTCCACTAGAAAAGCTTTCTGGCCTCTTTTATGTGAGAAAATTTTCCCCCATTCTACCTTTCTCCCCACTTCCAATGTAACCTTCTTTCTCATTTCTTCATTTTTTTCATGGGTCATTTCAGCATAATTGACTCATATCTATTCCCTGTAACTATGTAAATCTCCTTTCAACTTCCCAACTAATGATAAAGTTCTTTGGAGTTAAAAGTGTCACCTTCCCATAAAGAAATGTAAACAGTTTAACTTTATTAAGATGATTATGAGTATTCTTTCATATTAACCTTTTTTATCCTTCTCTTGAGTCTTCAGTTTGAAGGTCAGATTTTTCTAGTCAGCTCTGGTCTTTTCATCAGGAATGCTTATAAGTCCTCTATCTTGTTAAATATACCTTTTCCTTCCTAAAGGATTATATTCATTTTTGCTTGGTGGATTATTCTTGGTTGTTATCTTAGTGATTTTGCCTTCCAAGAATATCATATTCAAAGCACTCTTTAATGTGGAAAAACTTCTAAAACTCATATGATTCTGACTTTGGTTCCACCATATTTGAATTGTTCTTTCCTGGCTGTTTCCAATACTTTCTACTTGACATGGAAGCTCTGAACTTGACTAAAATTTTCCTGGGAGTATTCATTTTCAGGAGGTGATTGGTGATTTATATTTTACCCTCTGGATCTAAAATATTAAGATAACTTTCATTGATAATTTCTTTAAAAATGTTGTCTAAGATCTTTTTTATCATGATTTTCAAGTAGTCCAATAATTCTTAAATTATCCCACCTCAATCTGTTTTCCAGATCAATTGTTTTTACGAGATATTTCACATTTTCAATTTTTTTCATTCTTTTGATTTTGTTTTATTATTTCTTGAATTTTCTTGAAGTGATTAGCTTCCACTTACCCAATTCTAATTTTTAAGGAATTATTTTCTTCAATGAGCTTTTGTATCTCCTTTTCCATTTGATCTACTCTTCTTTAAAAGGAATTCTTTTCTTCATTGAATTTTTGTGCCTTTTTTTCATTAAATCAATTCTGTTTTTTAAGGTGTTATTTTCTTTAGTACTTTTTTTGGTGCCTCTCTTGACAAATTTTTCTCTTTTCATAATTTTCTAGCATCACTCATTTCTTTTCCCAATTTTTCCTCCACCTCTCTTATCTCATTAACTCTCAAAAGGAATTTCACTGATCTTAGGTCCAATAAACATTATTCTTTTTATATTTTAGATTGTTTTCTTCTGTTTTCACATAGATATAGTCTTCTGAATTTTAATCTTGGCCTTCCCTCCCTCCATAGTAGCTTTTTATGGTCATTTGTTTATTTCTGATATAGGTTTTATTTTGTTTTTGTCTTTTAGTGTTTGCTTATTTTTCCAGACTTTCTTTTTTTAATTTATTTTTTATTGTTTTTTAAATTTTACAATTTTCCCCCAATCTCAGTCCCCCCCACCCCCCACAGAAGGCAGTCTGTTCCCATGCTATACATTGATCTAAATTGAATGTGTGGAGAGAGAAATCATATCCTTAAGGGGAAAAAAATAAAATATAAGAGTAAAATTACATAATAGGAAAAACAATTTTTTTAAAAAAATTAGAGGTAATAGTCTTTGGTCTTGTTCAAACTCCACAATTCCCTTTTTGGATATAGATGGTAATCTCCATCACAGATACCCCAAAATTGTCCCTGGTTGTTGCCGTGATGAAATGAGTAAGTCCATCAAAATTGATCATCAACCCCATGTTGCTGTTAGGATATACAATGTTCTTCTGATTCTTCTCATCTTGCTCAGCATCAGTACATGCAAATCCTTCCAGGCTTCTCTGAATTCCCATCCCTCCTGGTTTCTAATAGAACAATAGTGTTCAATAATATACATATACCACAATTTACATTCCCAGACATTCACTCAATTTCCAATTCTTTGCCACCACAAACAGGGTTGCTATGAATATTTTTGTACAAGGAATGTTTTTAACCTTTTTCATGATCTCTTCAGGGTATAGACCCAGTAATAGAATTGCTGAATCAAAGGGTAAACACATTTTTATTGCCCTCTGGGCATAATTCCAAATTGCTCTCCAGAAAGGTTGGATGAGTTCACAGTTCCACCAACAATGCATTATTATCCCAGATTTCCCACAGTCCTTCCAGCATTGATCATTGCAATTTCTGGTCATATTGGCCAATCTGAGAGGTGTGAGGTGGTACCTCAGAGAAGTTTTAATTTGCATTTCTCTAATCAGTAATGATTTAAAGCAATTTTTCATATGACTATGGATAGCTTTGATTTCCTCATCTGTAAATTGCCTCTGCATATCCTTTGACTATTTGTCAATGGGGGGATGGTTTGGGTTTTTTTTATAAATTTGGCAGTTTTCTATATATTTTAGAAATGAGTCCTTTGTCAGAAATACTAGTTGTAAAAATTATTTCCCAATTTACTACATTTCTTTTGATCTTGGTTACAGTGCTTTTATTTGTGCAAAAGCTTTTTAATTAATGTAATCAAAATTATCTAGTTTGTTTTTAATGCTGTTCTCTGTCTCTTCTTTCATTATAAACTGCTTCCCTTTCCATAGATCTGACAGATAAACTATTCCTTGATCTCCAAGTTTGCTTATAATATTGTCTTTTCTTTCTAAATCCTGTATCCATTTTGATCTTATCTTGGTATAGGGTGTGAGATGTTGGTCTAATCC
Source organism: Macrotis lagotis (assembly GCF_037893015.1). Lineage (NCBI taxonomy): Eukaryota > Metazoa > Chordata > Mammalia > Peramelemorphia > Peramelidae > Macrotis > Macrotis lagotis. The sequence goes on from NC_133658.1 coordinate 833,187,191, forward strand.
AAGTTTCTTCCACACTAACTTTGGATTTTCCCAACAGTTTTTATTAAAAAAGAGAGTTTTCATCCCAGAAGCTGGACTCTGATCATTTTCTGCTATCTCTTTTGCACCTGGTCTATTCCACTGATCCACAACTCTATTTCTTAGCCAGTAGTTTTCAAGACTGATACTTTATAATATAATTTTAGTTCTGGTAAGACAGCCATCTTCTTTTGCACTTTTTTTCATCAAATCCCTGGAAATTCTTGACTTTTTATTTCTCCGTATGAATTTACTTAAAATTTTTTCTAACTCTAAAGTAATTTTTTGGAATTTTGCTTGGAAGGGCACTAAATAAGTAGTTTAATTTAGATAGAATTGTCATTTTTTTCATTATATTAGCTAGACCTGTCATGAACAGCTGATGTTTGCCCAGTTATTTAAATCTGATTTTATTTGTGTGAGGAGTGTTTTGTCCTTGAACAATATGGGTTACACCCTTGGGCAATGTAGTTAATCTCTCTATTCAGCTGAGGGAGTTCTGCTGCCCACACCTCAGGTGGGGGGGAGGGGGAAGGGCTGTTACTGAAGGGCTCCCCTGAAAGCATGGAGTTCATGGCTCAAGAGAAGTAGATCAATGTCCAGCTGAATTCTGCAACTCTCTGTGTTGGAACCTACCTTCCAAACCCGCTATAACTCCCCAGACCACCGCTCCCACAACCAAAGCCTCTGCGGCTCAGTTTGGTGCTCTGGCTTCACCCTGCCACCCAAGGGCTGGCTCTGCTTCACCCCACCACCCCTGGACTAGGTCTCTGCTCTCTGCCCCTGGCTGGCCCACATTCCCCTGAGACAGACCTTTTTGGGAAATGTTCTTCTCCTAGCTTCTTTTTCTGGGTTTTGTTGATCAAATTCCTTTAAAGAGGTTTCTTTCATATTGTTTCTGAGAGAAAGCCAGGAGACCTTAGAACAGTGTCTGGCTTCTCTCCACCATCTTGGCCAGAAGTCCAGACTATTTCTTTGCTTTGAACTTTATGTTAAAGTTGGACTCTGTTCAGCCAAGGGAGGTACTGTGCCAAGCTTCAGACTTTTATGTACTACTATTTTCAGAGCTAGGTGTGAGGCTCTGCAAGCCTCTATAGTGATGCTATCCTGGGAAAGGAATGACACTGCTCTCCTGATCTGGAATCTGGTCTTTATTCAAGAAAGACCCCCTTGTTTCCTGAAGCATGAGAACTAGGGCTCTTCTTGACCCTAGAACTGTGACCTCGACCCCTTCTCTCCTTTCCATTCTTGAACTATAATGTAGAATTGTTTATAGACAATAGATTGCTATTTACATCTAATTGCATTCAGCGTCAGCAAAGGGTCCCCTATAATCTCTTTCAGACCAGTTTTCTAACCCCCTAACATCTTTGGACTGAGCTCCTGAAGCAGCAGTAGCTGTTGCTGCTGCCTCCAAGGTTCACAGATGATACTTCTGCCACACTGTTCTGCCACAGTGTTGTGTCTACTCTGGTGTTACGGACATCTCCTGAGGGCATCCTAAATTATCTTGAGCTAGAAAAGTATCTTCTCCTGGCATTTTGTTGGCTGTGACACTACAAGTTTTGACTTGAAGCATTATTTTATAGTTGTGTAGAAGAGAATTTTGGGAGAGTTCAGCTGGATCCCAATCACAAGGAGACCTGAAGATACTACCAGAAGCAGCTGGTGATATAGTGAATGAATAGAACCCAAAGCCTGGAGCCTGTAAGACCTGAGTTCAAATGTGACCACAGAAATTTATTAGTTGTGTGACCCTCAGCAAGGCACTTAACCTCAGTTTCTTCAACTGAAAAAGGAAATAACAATAGAATCTCATGGGGTTGATGTGATGACCAAATGATAAGATGTTTCTAAAAAAAAAATACTTAGCATATTACCTAGTACATATTGCACAATGCTTTTCTTCTTTCTTGTTCCCTACTATTCCAGCACTGTAAGGAAACCTGGCAAAAGGAAGGAAGGGCTCACAGTAGGGTTTTCATCAAAAAAAAACCATTCTCCCCATTTTTGATGCTCCATACTCCAACAAATTTACATATGTAAATAGCACATATCCTTCTATCCTATTCCCCTACCTAGACTTTAAGTATTCTGAATGTTGTTTTTTCTTTTGTATTCTAAGTACTTTGTACATATCAGGTTATAGGTTCATAGTCCATAAAAGTGATCATCTGACCCTCTCATTTTACAGATGAGGAACTGAGATCCAGAAAAGTAAGTCATTGGTCCAGGGTCACCCATCTAGCAAATTCTGTATTGGGTTTCAAATCCAGATCTCCCTGACTCTAGATATTGTGTTAGGCCACATTTTTTCTTTTATGAATTAAAATTAGATTTAATAAAATTTAGGCATTTGTGGAAAAGTTTAAAATTCAGATTTAGAAAGAATGAATGGAATTGATTATAGAAAATATCATTAATATATTCTAATATGTACCCTAACATATCTTTAATGATCAAACTACCTCTCAGAATGAGCAGGATTCCCTTTGTCTACCGGGAGAAAAATACCAAATATGTCACATATAACATAGCTAGAAAAAGTTCTAATGGCTTCGGAATTGTAGGCAAAGGCAGAGACTTTAATGGCTTCTCAGAATATCTCCCAAGTTTATGATTTTACTCATACATACTTAAAGCTCTACATTTTGGGGAATATCACTGACCAAATTTGAGATGAAAACATGATTTCATCAAGCTAATTTACTATAGCCCAAGATGAAAAGAAACCTTTAAAAATTTTCTCAAATAACTTTTTTGGATTTTAATAGCCCAATTTTGCATTTCCCTTTTTTAAAAAATTTTATGTAAAAAAGGTATTTTATGAGTCAGCTATCTTAGTAAAAATCCCAGTGCTTTCACTTTTAATTCATGGTCAAAGAAATATAAAGTAGAAAGTGTACATGAATTTGCTTTAAATTACAAAAAGGCACTTTTTTTCTTATCCTAATAGATTATATATATATATATATATGTATATATTCTACTAAATTTTATGATATAGAAAAATCATAGGTTTAACTTTGAATAAAGAAAGTAAAATCATATTTCCCAAGATGTTTGAGAAAAAATAGTAATAATAATAACAAACAGGGTCAGAGGCAAGGGAGTAATAGGTTATATGAAAGAGTAGGATTTTCTTATTAAATCCTCTTTAGCCCTAGATTTTGCACCTTCCACAACAGTAGGTTCTGTTTCTGATCGTGTCTACTTCAAGACACTTTGGCTGCACACTCAGAGTTGATTTAGCTTTCTGTACGTTCTTCAGAAGATTAATGTTCTTTCCAAAAGCTCTCAAATGTGCTATTAATCTACTAGACAGAGCAATGTTCGCAAGACCCCCCTGTTGACATTTATTTCTGTGGAACAGTGCCTTGCCTTCCACCTAATGAGTATCCCAGACGTACATTAAATAGAAGTAAGAGAACAAAAAGTTTAGATTTTTCTGCTGCTGTTTCCTTGGCACAACAACGAATGACAGTTAATTGCCTCTATTTCTGGCCAGGAAGGGGCAACAAAACAAAAAAGCCAGAATATACCCTTAGAATCCCATTAATAACTGTGCAAGAATCATAGGATTTAGGTCTGAAATAACTCTTAAATATCTTCTAGTAATTTTGCCTCTCACTTCAGAGAAGAGGGTACTGTCATCCTCAAAGTTCAAGTGACCTACCTGAGATCACACATATTAATTCAGAACTAGCATTGGAAGAGAGGTCTTCAGATGCCAAAGTCATAATTCTTTTCATTCAACATAGCTAAACATAGAGTGTCTCTTTAAAGGGACTCTGAGCCCATGTCTAACAAAGTCATAAATAAGCAGTTCTCTAATGCCTAGTCCCAGGCCATATAACACAAGAAATCTGACAAGAAAGAAGATGTCTGAGAAGTGAAGCATGATTGAAACTATCAAATATACAATTGGCTGTAGAAGACACTCATCAGGGACAGTGAACAAGGCACTAGAGATGTAAAAACCAAAATTAAAGAGCCCATGCCCTTAAGATACCCATGTTCCATTAAAATAATACATATATATATATATATATATATATATATATATATATATATATATCTAGGTAAATCAACATAACTGGATGAAGGAGTGTACACCAACAATTGATCAGGCAAAGTTCCAAAAAGGAGTCAGAACCTGAACTAGACTTTGAAGAAAGAAAAGAATTATGAAAGATTCATATAAGGGGGTGACCTTGACAGTTCACTTGTCTGACTTAAGATTGTAAGACAGCAGCTGTTGAGTTGATTCTTCCTTGGTGTTTAGTTTTAAAACAGCAGTTGCTCATTTGCATAAGACAAGCAATAGACAGAGAACTCAGATTGCTATATTGATTTTTTTTTTTTTAGTTTTTGCAAGGCAGTGGGGTTAAGTGGCTTGCCCAAGGCCACACAGCTAGGTAATTATTAAGTGTCTGAGGCTGCATTTGAACTCAGATACTCCTGACTCCAAGACCAGTGTTTGATCAACTGCGCCACCTAGCTACCCCTGCTATATTGATTTTTAAACAAAGAGTTGAAATATTAGAGAAACTGTAGATTAATGAATGAGGAAATATGGTCATCAGGATTATTCTGTAATTAGGGAATAAAGAAATTTACCTGATTGTAGATAGAAAATGATATTTGGGGTATTACCTTTGTATTGGACAAAGCTGAGGTTAGTAAATTATTAGTTTAGGTTTGCTGCTGATACAAAATTAAACCTGGATAGGACACTCACAGTTGAAATAAAGAGATGTATTTGATCAAAGTTTAAAAAAAGGTTAATCAATAAAACGCTCCATCATTTAACTTAATTAGCTATATCCCACATCCCACTGTCACTTCTTGGTAGAAATGTTTCTGGTCCATAGGATAGGGTGTGAAAATGACCATAGTATCTCCCCATAGTTGAACCTTTGATACTAAATTCGAAGTCAAATCTTTATGGCCAGAGGCTGTAAGAAAGTTGTAAATAGAGATGAGTTTGAGCCTTAGTAATCTTGCCCAAATAAGTCCAAGGAACAGCATCTCTCAGGGGGAAATTAAAATAAAACCTAGCCTATCCTAGCTGGGGGTAAACTTTAGTAGATAATGCTCTTATCCCAAACCATAAGCAAAGGCAGGTTCTTTCACAGAGAACACTCAGCTGATGAACCAAGAAAAATTTGAGATGAAAACTAAAGATAAAAACTCTCTCTCTACAGTCACCTTCTATTTAAAAAAATGGAAAGGAAATATTCTACTCTTTATTATGATCTCTTTCTGCTTATAAAAAATAATGATGATGATAATGATCAGCAGTTATATAGCACCTATTATTTGCCAGGCACTGTGCTAACCAGTTTACAAATATTTTTCATTTGATTTTCATGACATCCCAGGTGGTAGATGCTATTATTATTCCCATTTTACAGTTAAAGAAATTAAGGTAGATAGAGGTAAAGTGATTTGCCCAACTTCAGACAACTAGTACATATCTGAGAAAAGATTTGAACTCAGGTCTTCAGACTCAGGTCTTCCATGTCCAGGGATGTGGTTCAATCTATGGCTCAACTATATAATAAACTATTTTTCATTACCTTCTGCTGAGAAGAAAAGAAGAAAAGACAAATGATACTTCTCTATATTGCCACCTATCATTACTAAGAAGTGGAGAACTTATAAAGGAACAGATTTAGAGAAATTATTGCCAATTTTAAAATAAAAGCTATCCACTAACTTTTCCTAAAGGAACATTACACTACTTGATCTGAAGGCATCAACTAAGCCTGAAGCTGGAAGTGATATACACTGCAGGTGCTGTCAAGGAGTAAGTCCAGCTGATCAGGTCAACTTGGAAGCAAAGAAAGAGAAACCACTCAATGGATTAACTAGTTCCACTGAGACAAAATGAGGTATTAAGTCAAGCCCAGATTGGATCAACTCCCTTTAGTAATAGAAATATTTCTTCAACACAGAAGCAGTACTCATCCTGGAATTTTTATGAGTTACTGAAACTTAAAGTCACCAATGTCTACAGTTTCAGGTTTGTAAGATGCTTTGGACACTTGCATTCCTTATTTTCTTGCCTCATTAATATGGGACTTTTAGTTTATCCCTTCTCTTCCCATGGACACTGTGTGTATTGGTGGGAAAATGTCATTGAGGTTTATAGATGGAATATTATATAAAGATAAAATGATTTCTTTCCATTTTCAATAAATGCTTTGGTATAGATTAAGTGAGTATTAGTGGATGATTTGTTAAGAAGAAATACACTAGAAGAAATTCAGTGTTAATGGGGATAGTCACCTAGAAGTTTATCACTAGGGTTAGGGTGTATGGGACCACTCCACTTAGAAACCAACCTGACATGTTAAAGTAGATATGGATGAGATGTGTAAGCCAACCCTGGCCAAACAAAAGAGAGCCTAAGGTCAGTGTCACACACTGGCTACACAGAAATGAGTAGGGAATGAATTTCAGGCATGGGACATCACTAGTGCAATGCATTTAGGTCTGAGATAGAATATTTAAGGTCCATTCAAGTAGATTATGGGAAGTGAAAAATGAATTATGAAAGTAGGTCCAGGAAAAAAGTAGATTAGAATCAGATTGTGTAGGACCTTGAATATTCCATTGAGTAGTGTGTATTTTCTTTCTTAACATTAGTAGGGAATCACTAAAGGGTCAAAGCAATGGAATGACACAATTAGGAATTGGGAAGTATAGTGAGCAAAAGAGGACTGGATCCAACATGTATACTGAGGACCATATGTAGCAGAGTCTGTCCTGGTGTATGGCTCTGAGGGGGCATAAACATTTCTTGCCTCTTCACCCCTCAACCTTCTACAATGCAAAGTTTCATTTTTTCAAGGAGAGGAAGCAGGAGGGTGGGGGCCAGAGGCCATCACTTTGTTCTCAGAGAAAGGGAGAACTGAGCCAGAAATATAGCTAGCTCATCCCTTAAATATTATGTGTGTAGGGGTTGTGATTGAATTCCATTTAGCTTCTGATCAATTTATCATTTGGGGGAAGAAAGAAAACCATGTTCTAATATTCAAGGATTGAATCTTTTCCAGCCTAGATACCAGTTCCACAATGAGCACACATAGCAGATAGTAAAAAAGAGAATTTATCAAAATCAGAGTAAAATTGAAATCAATGAAGGTATAGATGGGAGAATATATACCATACAATACAGAATGAAGGGATGAGGTAAATCAGCTCCGTTAAGAGAAAGGGTCCTTGATGTCACCCAATGGGAAAATCTTGATGTTTCTAGAGTTACAAGCTGGTAACAGGGACATGATGGAGAGTTCCAGTTTCTCTCATGTCTACACAGTCTTTTTCTTCTGCAACCAGAAGTGGAAGTGGCCTCTTCCATTTTCCCTCTCAAAGTTACAACCAAGAGCTCCTGATGAAGATTTGAAACTTTACTAGCTTCCATTGCTGACACTAATGTACTCTGTTTCTCAACATCTTTGTCCTATACTTCAAGTAAAGCAGGACTTTCATCTTCACCAATAAGGAAAAAGTCCCATATCAATGTGCTTTGGGACTAGAGGTTACAGAGGATTGGAGTGGCACATAATTGTAGAGAAGGGAAGAATTGTTGTAGAAATATTTCTACTATGACACAATAACCAGTTTGCTGTTAAATTTCCTGGATCTTTTGATCTTTATTTCTCATTTCTTTTTTAGAAAATTTGGAAAGTTCCTCAATTTCAGTGGTCCGGACTACATATATATTGCCATACCTCACCCTGGTAATGAGACAATCTCTTGTCAGTACCATGCCATTGCTTCATCTAAAACTCCATAAAAGTCTGAACCCAAAATGACTCTGGAACTTTGAATTGGGGTGCTCCTCCTGCTGCTTGCCTAATCCATTAGCCTTCCCTTGGAGTTGGAGAAGGAAAGAGAAGGGGACATATACAATATTCCCCATTGACATCTGCTCTCCCATAGTTTCTGTTCCTGTGTAGAAAAGTCACTCTTTAGGAACAGCTACCTTCTCTTTTGTATTGCATTGTCCAAAGGTCTAATGGAAATGTACTGGAATTATTGCAAGGGATTTAGGCTAAACAGACTACTGCTTTCCAAATACCAAAGAAATCACAGATGTAAACCAAATATGTGTGCATGAGTATATATATATATATATATATATATATATATTTGCTACAATTTTGAGAATAAATTGTATAAAGATGGAAATAAAGCTTATAGACTATAAAGATAAAAGAGAAGAGCCTTGGTGGATAGGAGATAAATCATAATGATCCAGCAAAGGTAATTGAAAGGGAATGGCCAATCAGATAGGAGACCTCAGCACCATGGAAGCTAAGGGAGAATGGAGTGACCAAGTGAAAAAGGTGATTGACAGTGTCAGGCAGCAGTCAACATGAAAATGGGGTTATGAGAAAACATGAACATGAGGAGAGAAAATTGGAACTCAAAGAAAGTTTAAATAAAGTCAGAAGTCAGACTTCTGATTCAATTGAGTCTGGGTCAATTAAATGAGAGATGAATAAGTAAAGGCCAAAAATGTAGACAAGATTTTTCCAGAGCATATAAATTAAAGTTAGAAAATACCAAATGAGCTGCTTAAAGGGATAGCAGTGTCAAAGGAAGATAATTGTTTTAGGATAGGAAAAAAAACTTAATGTTAATGGCCAGCAAGGAAGAATTCAGGAGATATGGAAAGGCTGCAGATGAAAAAGGGAATAATAGAAAAAATAAGTTTTCAGAAGGGCTTTGAAGATATGTTATCAAGGGCATTCATACTGCCTTTGAAAGCATCTGAAAAATCATATCAAGTTGAGACTATTGTTCAGTTTGTCATCTAAATGTCCTTGTCCTCAAATACTGACATTGCTCTCATTTTAAGGGGTAATCTTTTCCAAAGATTAATTATCATGGAAATGAGGGACAGCCCAAGTATAGTTCAATGAAATTCTTCAAGAATCCAATCTACTCTTCCACTAAAAGTTTTCTTTACATTTCCCTCCTGAACAGAGGTAAAAATGTAAGTAATGCCACAGCTATACAAAGGTAAAAGAAAAAGAATACAATGAAACTGATGATCTAAATTGGATGGTCTTGTCCTGAATGTTCAAGACTGATTGCCTTGCTAATAATGACAGCCTCTGTACTTAGCATGTCCTGTGATATGCTAAACTCACAGGTTTGGATAAAGAAGATGTCATCAGGAAACTAGGAAGCTGCACCTAGAGGTATGATCAGGACAGATACCACAAGGTCCCAGTACCCTAATATATGTGTATAGATGAAATCTGGTTAAAAGAAAAATCAAGAACAGGTTTGAAGAATAAATAAGAAAAATTAAACATACAAATACGGCAAGAAATAGATGAAAGATATGGAAGTCGGGAAGGATTTTTTTTTTCTTATCCAGAAGCCAATATGAGAATTTTCTTACTGGTATGGATAGGAATAGATTATTAATAAGGATTTATAGTCCATCACCTGGATTATTGCACTGGCCTCCTAATTGCCTCCCATCAAGTCTCTCCCCACTGAAATCCATCCTATATATAAACTGCCAAAGTGATCATTCTTAAGTGAAAAATATAATCATATTATTCTCTTAATACACAAACTCCAATATTAGATTCTTCTGTTTAGTTACAAAGAAAGGTTCAAGTAAAAAAGGTGAACTGGTCTATCAGCTTGCTTTTAGAGATAGTGGGGATGGACAAGTACTTTTATAAGATTCTGTACTTTACCCCAGAAAATCAAATGTGAGGAGTTCCCTGTGTCTTCCCAGCAAAACTCTACAAGGAGTTTCCATAGAGAGGTCCCACCTCAGGTACCTTAAGAAAAAAAAATGCACAAGCTGTAATCACCTTAGGTTAATTGAGGAGCTCAACAAATTGATGATTCCTTGTAAATGTCTTAGAATTTTTTTATTGTATATTGGTGTGATTCATCTAATCTCTAAGATATATATATATATATATATATGAAGATAGAGCATGAAAAGGATTTACAAAGGAATTACTCTCCCCTTTGTATTGGTGGGTAGCCTTATAAATATTTGGGAACACTGACCCCCCAAAATGATTGGGAGGAGTCAGAAGTAAACTAGAGCCACTGCTTAAAGATATACATAGTACCTGGCTATGTAGATGATTAGGACAAGATGTTTTTAGAAGGGAATGGATCACAATCTGGCTTCCCTGCAGTGAGCTCAGAAACCTCTTCATCCTATAAGATCACTCCAGCCCTAGAATTCACACCCTGGAAGAACCTGCCACCATGGAGGTCTCTTCCTCTAGTTGGAAGGTTCTTTCTAGGATTTCCATTTAATAGGACACCCAGCTCAACCATGTCTTCATTCATCAGGACTTCTCTACTGTGCCCTCATACCAAGCACCTTCAGCCTACAACCCCTTCAGCTTCTTTCTATAGGATTTCTACCAATTGAATGTAAGCTTCCTGAAACCAGGGACTATCTTTCTATTTGTATTCCCTGAACTTGGTACAGTGTTGGCACATAGGAAATGCTTAATAATTGCTTGTTGATTGATCAAAATACCTAACCTACCAAAAAATGCCAATTTTTTAATCGATCAAAGGCATCTTAAGTTTCATGCTCCATGACTCAATAAATTTTTATTATGTAATTTGTATACCTCTTTTTATTAATCATTAATATAATCCTTATGAAAAAACTAAACTCTAGATTGGATACACTAAGATGAAGAGTGTATACAAATAATAAGCATGTATGAAAGGCACTGTGCTAGTAAAAATATCACTATGTTCAATGAACTTAAATTCTAATGGAATAAACAGGTATAATATAAAAATACAAACAGAATAAATATAAAGATAAAAAATGTAATTATAAAAGATATACATATACAAAGGAATTAAATATTTGTTAGTCTGGAAGAGAAGGCACTAGAAGTTGAAAGTATTAGAAATGGCTTCACTAAAATAATGGTGCCTTATCTATATTTTAAAGAAAGAGGAGGACTTCATGAGATGGAAATAAGGAGGTACTGCCTTTTAGAGGGGAAAAAGAATAGCTAGGGGTATGTTAGTAAATATTTAACAGTTTACTCTCAAAGGAAAATTTATGTACAACATACTTATATGTGTGTGTGTGTGTGTGTGTGTGTATTTAATCTGGATTGTTAACACTTTATTCAAGGAAATCAACAAAACAGTAAATCAAATCCTAATACGTACTGTTTTTGCTGACTTCCAAGGTATAAAATGTTGTATAAAATGTCACAGTTTTAATTGGCTCCAGCAGACCCTTGAATATGGATAAACCCTTGGAGGTCATGACATGTCTGTACTTTTTTTTCCTGGCCCTACATTTCATTGATCTATGTCCTATAAGTGCTAAACAAAGACACATTAGCAAGATGAACCTAAATGTATTGGGGTGTGGGGGTGAGAGAGAGAGAGAGAGAGAGAGAGAGAGAGAGACAGGCAGACATATAGAAAGATAGAGACATAGAGAGAAGAAAAGGAAGAAAAGATATGGCCCCTTCAAAATATTTCTCATCCATTTTATATTAACAAGAAAATAGTCTAAGATGTAAAAAAGAGCAGAAAATAATATTAAATTAGATTCTGTCTATCCAATATACAGTAACTCAAAAGTATTAATGTTAAACTAAAACTTCTGGAATACCATGTAGAAGTAGAGACTGGACTTCTACTGAAGAAATTGATGCATTTATTTGATGTCTAAAAAATCAATATGGACAGTTCTTCAGTTTTCTTTACTTGTCAGTATTTCATCCTTTTTTAAGGTGACAAACTTTAAATAGACATAAATCCCCCACTCTTATTAACTTAAAATATAGTCTATGAAATGAGATTTTTAAAAATCATCTTATAAAGAAAGTAATTTGAACTTTCTAGTCCAAAATTTGTCATTGTGAATAGAAAAATACATATTCCAGGCCTAAAATTTGGCTGCATGACAAGAATTAGCACAACTTTGTAGATTCTCCTTAATACTTCAATCTGTAAATATGTACTTACCAGAAATTATTTGCTGTCAAAACTAGGCAAACTCAAGGGAGTTTCTTTTTCTTGCTTTTTTTTAACCTCTCATTGTAATGAACATTAAGAACTTAACTTATAGAAAGCTTGGAAAAAACAGAAGTAGAATAAGATATGACTCTACGATATTAAATAAATTAACATATAAGAAACTCCTTCTGGCCTAGTTATTATCATTGGCTGTTATTTTAATGAACACATCTTAAAAATTTTGTATGTTATTTGATAAGGTTGACTTATGAGTCCAAAGACAACAGGGAATGATGTTAGAAACTGTAAACAATTAAATATGTAATTCATTGGAAAAGAGTACAACTAACTTTAACCATTTCTAAGTCACTAAAGTATGGTAAAATGTTGAAAGCTCTAATCAATTAATGGGCATTAATTAAATGTCTACTTTATGCTTCCTTCATAACTCAACTAAAATTCCACCCTCTTCAAGAAGCCTTGTTGGATCCTCTTAATGAGAATGTCTACCTTCCAAAAATTATCTCTAATTTATCCTATATATAGTTTGCTTGTATGTTGTCTCACATAACTGTAAGCTCTTTGATGGCAGAATGTTATTGCCTTTCTTTGCAAACCTGGGGCTTAGCAGAGTGCTTGCCACATAATAGGTACCTAATAAAGGCTTATAACAGACCCTGTAATAAACAGGTGCTAGAAATGCAGTGATCCCTGCTCCTTCAGAGGCAGGGAAGACACATATACATAGGTAAATATAAGCAAATGGCAGCTTCAAGGATCAGGTAAGACCTCATGTAGAGAATGACACTTGAATTGATCCTTGAATGGAACCAGAGATTCTAAGTTGTATTTCAAGTATAGGCACAAACCTGTACAATGGTGCATAGCTGAAAAGGAGAGACCTCAGGTGTGCTACATCATGTGCAGTAACACTGAAAAGAGTGCCATTGCCAAGCTCCAAAACCCCAACAGGCTATTTAGAATCTGCCATTTCATTGATCACTACAAAGTCATTACTACTGACAGATAACTGTGACTAATATACACACTCAGTAGAATTGAGCTGAACATTTGAAATATGTCATGATAATGGTAAAACTTGATTCCAAAACCTTGTAAGACTCTAATGATTCCAAAGGACTCTCGAGTGGTCTGTAGTTCCAATACTGACAACGTGTTCTTTTAATAAGTGGATCTGAAATTCAATTAAGATGAATCTTTCCTGATTCAAAACCAATATTGTCTGAACATGAGAAAAAGAATGGATTAAGGTTCATTCCCTGAAGAACTGGAAGATGGAAATCATCAAAAAATCCATTTGAATTTGGAAATAACATTAGTTAGAGGCCTAGCCAATGTGGAAAATCTGAGAGATGATCAAAGCATCATAGAACTTTACTACATTATGAACTGAAATTGGTAATCAGCCAGTTCTATCAGTAAGTAGCAGAAGATTACCGGTCTGCAAAAACGTTTCACTGGCCACCATTCAGGAGGGATTTGGAGAATAGGAATGCAAACTCTTGGCTACTTGTTCAGTATAAATCATAACGCCAATAGCAATTGGATCAATGGCTATTTGCAAGGTTAAGTCCCCCCTCTATAATTAAGTATGCTTTATTTCATAAATTATTGGTTTAAAAATTGATTACTCAGGTTATTATTATTAAGCAAGAAAACTGAAAGGATATAACTTTAAAAGGTATGATTAAAAGGCAAGAATAATTGTTGTTGTCACATCTGACTCTGCATGAATCCTTTTGAGGCTTTCTTGGCAAAGATATCGGAATGGGTTACTATTTCCTCCCCTGGTTCATCATTTTACAGATGAGGAAACTGCAGCAAAAAAAAAAAAATAGTTAAGTGATTTGCCCAGGTCACACAATTAGCAAATGCCTGAGACCAGATTTGAATTCAGCTCCTCATTATGCCAGGGTCACACTCCTCACTGCCTGCACCAAATTAGAACTGTCCAAAAGTGGAAGGGGCTACCCTGGAAATAGCAAGTTCCTCTTATCTAAAGGTTTATAAGCAAAGGTTGGATAACCACATGCCAGGACTGCTGTAGAGGGTGTCTCCCTCCAGATGGAGGTTTATATGTGTCAGTCCCTGAAATGCCTTTCAATTTGGAGATGCTGTGATTCCATATGACTTTATACTTAGCATGATGAGAAAAAGCCCAATATTTGGGATCAGAGCACCTGGTTTCAAATTCTAAGTTTATTTACTCCCAGATAGTTGCTCGACTTTCACCCAATCATTCTAAGCCTTAGTATCTTTGCTAAATACAAAATGAGGAAGTTGGATGAGATGACCTGTGAGGTCCCTTCTATCTCTTAATTTTGCAATTTTATGATGATATCTTCCCTAAAATACTGTGTTCAATTATGAACTCGGTTCTTAAAGAAGATTAAATTCTTGGGAAAAAATCTCAAAAGAAAGTTGCAAAAGCTAGGAAAATAAAGACCTATGAAGAAATGTTTAAGAAACTATAACTAATCAACAGATAAAAGTATATAAATAGTAGATAGATGATAGGTACAGACATGATATAGAAACAGATGTGTGTGTTTGTGGAGAAAGAGAGAGAGAGAGAGAGAGAGAGAGAGAGAGAGAGAGAGACAGAGAGACAGAGAGACAGAGAGACAGAGAGACAGAGAGAGAGAGAAAGAGACTGAAGGGATTTTAAGTACTATGTCCAGAGCACTGTGTTGGCAATGCAACTGTAAGCAAGAAACTTGGTATCTCTTTTCAATTAATTGCTACAATTATTTTTCCAATCACATTTAAAGATAGTTTTCAACAATATTTTTGTAATATTTTGAGTTTTACATTTTTCTCCCTCCCTGCTTTTCCTCTTCCCTCCCCTGACAGAAAATCTAATATAGGCTATACATGTATAACTATGTTAAACATATTTCCCTATGTTGTGAAAGAAGAATCAGGAAAAAAAGGGAAAAAAACTATGAGAGGCAAAAATGCATAAAATAAATTTTAAAAATTGAAAATAGATTTGGTCTGCTTTCTGGCTCCATAGTTTCTTCTCTGGATATAGATGGTATTTTCCATTACAAGTCCTTTAGAATTATCTTTGATTACTGTACTGCTGAGATGAATGAGTCCATCATAGTTGATCATTACCCAATGTTGCTATTAATGTATATAATATTCTGGTTCTGCTCAGTTCACTCAGCAGCAGTTCATGCAAGTCTATCAGGATTTTCTGAAGTCCTACCCCTCATCATTTCTTACAGAACAGTAGAGCTCCACATTCATATACCACAATTTATTCAGCTATTCCCCAATTGAGGGGTATCCTTTTGATTTCTAATACATTATCACTTTTCAAAGAGCTTACATTCTAAAGGCATTCTGAGAAGAAAGCAGTGTAAGTCAGAAATTCAGGTCTGCAGATATCCCCCATAGAGAAAAAAAACAGCCATGATTAGAATGTGGACCAACAAAAATAAAGAAGTAAAGCTGTTCGTCCTAATTCTAACTGAGGAAGATTATACATAAAGGAGTAGAAATTGGGACTCTAAAAAGACAATTCAAAAATGCTCTTCTCAAGGCTGAAAGACTCAGGGACAGAATAGCCCAGATTACCAGTGAAGAAGAGTTGAAAACGATATTCCCAATTCAGAAGGATGATGTGGAACAAACTAGGAAGAAGGGTTCTCTAAGGGTATTATAAGAATTTATAAACTCTTGAAAACACTAACTAGGGCAAGATGGGCTTAAGTTGAGGGATAAAGTTTGCTATAATAAATTACATCCTGACAAAAAAAAAGTTGTCCAGTTTTTAAATGGCTTACTGATTCAAAGCCCTAGGCGGACAAGATTACATGATCTTCAAATATCTTTCCAGTCTTTTGAGTGTCTGATGTATTTTACCCGTCACCATCATAAAATCTTGCTTTACAGACATTAGCGAAATTTCTACCATATCTTTGTGAAGTAGGAAGGTTATCTCTTTTAAAATGAGAATGCCAGAGATGAGATTAAACAAAGAGAATTACATAATATTCAGGCTATAAGAGACCTTACAAAAAAGTTCTCTAAAACCCAATTTTGATGGATGCTATCTTAGTTAGTTTCCTAAAACCATCCTATATTAACAAGGGAAGTGGTGTTGTATAGTGTGGAAAGAACCTTTGACATGGAAACAAAAGACCTGAGTTCAAATCACAGCTCTATCACTTCCTAGCTTTGTGATTTTTGACCATTAATTTAGCCTTAATTAATGATGATGCTAATAACGTTACAATTCTGTTGTAAGAGATAAATGATAAAATGATGTAAAACTTTGTAAATCTTAAATATTGTATGAATATAAATTTTCTTAGCTATAACTCTACAAAAGCATATGCTTAGAAATAATTCAAGAAAAACTAATAGCTGATATGTATATACTGCTGTAGATTATGCAAAAGTGATTTATATACATTATCTCATTTGAAACTCAAACAATCCTAAAGGTGAATATTATTATCCCCATTTTTAGATGAGAAAACTGAATCTTCAGGAGGCTAAATTGCCTACATTAACACAACTAATGAATAACAGGTGGTTATCTTCTGATTCCTAGACCGGTACCCTTTCCTCGACATTGCCTTTGAAAAATAATTAGTGTTTAGAGTAAGTAGAAGTCAGGACAAAAAATATTAATGAACACATACACAAACATACATATATATAAGCATATGAATTTACACATATATTAATAGACACATATATACAAACATATACATAAACAAAAGGACCTGAGCTTCTTATTTCATTTCTATTCCTGATCTAAGTAGTCTTTCTGATTTATGAATGCTACACTATGCTGAAGATACAGATTTCACAGCAACTAAAGTTTTGTTCTTAATACTTTTCATATATGGTCATTCTTGGCAAAAATACAAATCACATACTCATCTACCCTGGTGAATTAATTTAAATAATCTGACAGGCTTCTTCTGTGCCAGAGTAATGTCACAAAAGTTCACATTCAGTTCAACAGCTTTTGAACACACTTTGGGTGGATGCAAAAAATTCACATAGTATTTATTTTAGTACTCTCAGTTTATTTGAAAAAATCAAAAAATTAATCTGTATGTTTCATTCCTATATTATATTACAATGTATTGCCATACTATAATATAATATAATGCTAGATCATACTATATTGCTATGCTACATTATTTCCTTAATACTATTTATTGTTACATTTAATGTTAAATATCCTAAACTTACTATTACTTGCTGAAGAAGTTTAAAAGTCACAAGGCACCTTCCCCTACGATTAGTGGGAAAGAATGATAGGTATGAGTATAGAAAGACAGAAACTGATGCCAATAGCCCTAATGTAGTCATTACCAAGCTACCTCTCTCTGACACTCTGAAACTTCATAAAAATGCAATTACTTAAATTGTTTCTTTTTCCCTAGAGAAAGGAGGACCTGAGTTCAAATCCAACTTCAGACATTTAATGGTTACTAGATGTGTGACCTTGGGCTGGTCACTTAACCCTGATTGCTTCCTAAAAAATGAGTGAGTGGATGAATTAATAAATAAATACAAGGATTATTTTATTGTCATTCTAGAGCTAAGTATGTTGACAAAAGGGAGAGTAAGTGACCATCTTGAAATTCTATATAAGAGCAGAGAAACTTTGGAGTATCTAGCTATCTGAGTGGCTTTCCACATGTGTTTCTGCTTTTTTTTTTTGTCTCTGTCATTTCTTGATTCTTCTATTGACCCCATATGTAATTTTGGATAGGTCACTTACCTTCTCTGGGTCTCAATTTCCTAATTTGTAAAATAATGAAGTTGGACTAGCTCCTATCAGTTTAAGTGTTCCATATTTAATAAGTGTCTCTGAAAAAGTACTTTGAACTGGACTATAGAAAAAACTGCCTTTAATCTCAAGCACAGAATAAACCAAAAAATGTTAAATGGCAATTAACTTCTTATCACATCAGCAGTAGCAACATCTTTTTTACTCTTTCCCTACTGCCTCAGTGGTGCCAATGTTAGAATTCATAGGACCTTGGAAATCAGTGTTTCTTAGGGTTTTGCCAATATAGCATAAACTTTTACTTCAAATCCAAAGCTTTATTTTAAGTCACTCATTTTCGGTTTTTCTGGATATGTATAGAACTTGAACCACTCTGAAGAATACCAATTTATAACTAATACCAAACTCTGATTTGTTACTATGTATGAACTTAAGGGGTGGGGGGAGATATTTGGCACAATGAATAGAATGCCAACTCAGGAAGACTCATCTTCCTGAGTTAAAATATGGCTTCAGACACTTACTAGTAGTGTGACCCTAGGCAAGTATTTTAATAAGGTTTGCCTCAGTTTCTCATCTATAAAATGAACTGGAGAAGGAAATGTTAACTACTCCAATATCTTTGCCAAGAGAACTGCAAATGGGGTTATAAAGTGTCAAATATGACTGAAATAACTGAAAAACAACTTAATCCTTGTTTGACTAGCCTTGCTAAAAGAGTTTAGTGATCACTTTAAATAAATAAGGCTTGAAATTTACTGCTTGGCTAGTCATCTGAAGAAAAATAGCCATTTGTATATTCATTCATGAATTTGGTCACTTAATAAACATTTTTAAATGCCTAATGTGTGCTAGATACTCAGACACAAAAGTTTCTAAAGAAGAAAATTGGCTCTCGAGGAGCATATGGTTAACTGAGGAAATAAGATACAAACACATACAACTACTCTTTCGGTTTTCTTGGTTTTTGCAAGGCTATGGGTTTAAGTGACTTGCCCAAGGTCACACAGTTAGGCAATTATTAAGTGTCTGAGGCCACATTTGAACTCAGGTCCTCCTGACCCCAGGGTTGGATACTCTTTCCACTGTGCCACCTAGCCACCCCAACAACTACTTTTAAAATACATTATAACATTATAGCTTTTTTATTTCTGATCCAGACCTATGATTTAGTGAACTTTTGGCAAAGAACTTTCCTCTATCAAGGAGGGTAATGAAAATTTGTAGCTAAAAGAACTGGACCTGGAGTGAGAAAGATATGAATTTAAACCTTTCTTCTGATACCAGTAATTTTGTGATCCTTGGCAGGTCACATAACAAAAATATAGACCTAATCAGTCAATCAAAATATATATTTATTGGGTGTCTGCTACATGACAGACACTGAAAATATAAATATAATTAATAAAATAATCGCCATTTTTCAAGGAACTTACAATCTAACAGAGACGACAGTAACAACATAGACAATCTTCTCCAAGTCTTTTTTTAGGGGGTTTTTTCCAAGGCAATGGGGTTAAGTGGCTTGCCCAAGGCCACACAGCTAGGTAATTATTAAGTGTATGAGACTGGATTTGAACCCAGGTACTCCTGACTCCAGGGCTGGTGCTTTATCCACTACGCCACCTAGCCACCCCTACAAAAGTCTTAATAAAGGTTTAAACTACTAAAACTTTGAAGTATCTTGAAGATAGGATCAATAAGACTTGTTAGCTTATTGGTAAAGAGAGGTGATGCAGGGAAGAGTCAAAATTAAAAACTATAAGGTCTCAAACACAGGAGATCAGAAGAATGGTGGTACCACTAAGAAAAATAATAAGGTCAGAAGCAAGCACAGATTTAGGAGAAAATAAAATAAATTCAGTTTGGAACATTTTAAGTTTGAAATGCTTTGGGGCAGTTGGGTAGCACAGTGGGCAGAGCACCAATCAAAAGGTCCTGAGTTCAAATGTGACCTCAGACACTTGATATGTATCAGCTGTGTGACCTTGGGCAAGTCACTTAACCCTATTGATTCACAAAACAAAACAAAAGAAAACAAATGAAATGCTAACATGATCTTCAGATAAAGTCCACAAGGCAGTTGGAGACATATATCTGGAGCTCAAAAGAGCAATTACAACTGGAGACAATAAATCACAAAATCTCAGTTGGAAGCAACCTCAAAAGCGATATAATCCAGTGCATACCCTTCTACATTCTTTTCAACAAGTAGTCATCTACCATTGATTTAAGATTTCTAGAGAGGAAAAACTCCCCAAGGCAGCTCATTCCAGCTTTAAATTGCCTTAAATGTTAGGAGTTTATTTACTTATTTTTGATTCCCAATGTTAAGCTTCAATTTGATTTTTATCATTTCCACCTAAACTCAAGACCCTTTGCCAAGCTGGTGGTCTTCATCTGTATGCTTTGGGGCTTATGAGTGTCCTTCCTAAAAAGTGAGATTGAAAACTGTCATATAGTTAGCCAATAAGCATTTATTAACTGTCTATTAGGAGCCAAACATGCTGAATGCTAGGGATACAAGGAAAACAAAAGACAATCCCTGTCATCAAGGAATTCACATTCTAATGAGGAAAAAACACATAAACAATTGTCTTTAAAGGAGTTATAGACATGATAAATGGAAAATAATCATCATGGGGAAGGCACTAGACTTAAAAGGGAATGGGGAAGAACTAGATGCAATACTCTAAATTCTACTCTAAGCAGGGTAAGATGATGTATTTTCAGTCATTTTTCAGTTATGTCCAACTCTTTGTCATTTGCCTTTTTGGCAAAGATACCAAAGTGGTTTGTCATTTCTCTCTCTGGTTCCTTTTACAAATAAGGAAACTGAGTCAAACAGGTTTAAGTGACTTGCCCAGGATCATATAACTGGAAGAGGTGCAATTCATTATTGTCCTTTTTAAATATAATTTAAGGTTGCTAGTTCACATCACTGATTCATAATAAATTATCAGTCTACTAAAACCCCTGCATCAGAGGTGTCCAACTCAAATATAAATGGGAGCCACTAAACCATACATAAGGGTCCTTGTGGGCTATATTTTGACTTAGAAAACTCATATGTTTATATATTTCTTTTTTATTAAAACAGTGTTTCATTAAAATCAAATTAGGAACTACATTTTAACCTCATTCAGGTCATTCTTAAAAGTGTTGTGAGCAACCTGAAAGCCTTTAACATATGTACCCTAAACAATTTTTAGATGAACTGCTGTAAAGCAATGATCCCTTGCCTTGTATTTGTGAAAAATGACTTTTTTGACTCATTTAAGACTTTAAATTTATTTCTATAAATTTACATGCTTTAGATTCAACCCAAAATTTTATTTATTGAAATTGGTATCCCAACTTTGTTGTTCAGTATACTCACTACCCCTCCTAGTTTAATATCAGCTAAAACTTTAACAACAATGCCAACCATAATGGCAGCTAGGTGGCACAGTAGATAGAGCACTGGACCTGGAGCCAGCAGCTGTATGACCTTGGGCAAGTCACTTAGCCCCATTGCCTTGCAAAAAAAAGGAAAAGAAAAGAATTACAGCTATGCTTTTGTCCAAGTCATTGACAATAAATGAAATAATACAATACCAGGTACAGATACTTGAGTACTCAACTAAAAGCTCAAAGCATAGGTTAGGGATGGGAGGGCTTGAGTTCAAATCTCTCCTCTGACACTTATTCCCAATGTAATCTTGGCCAAATTCCCTAACCTCCTTGGGCAACACGGGATAGTGGAATGCATATCATCTAAACCATATGAACGAGTTAAGTATTCTATGCCTTTAAGGTTAATGCTTTGGACAAATGTAAAAATTCTCATACAAATATATATTAATAGATAACAGAGAAAGATAACTTTTTTGGAATTCTAGAAGAAAAGGATAATCTTCCTTTCAGAAATCAAAACCTCTTCATATCCCTAAACTTAAAACTACTCATAGTAGTATGAATTTAGTGTAAATGATCATTGGTATCAAAAGCAAGTTCCCACTCGATGAGAAAATATGAATTGGACAAGAAAAATAATTTTCCAAATGAATTCTGAAAATGTCTATATACCACTGGTCCAAATTACTGCCCTATGTGGAAACAAGGGATTATTGAGATGGTATGTTGCAACCTCAGAGGGAGGGCACTAGTAGATTAAGAGAAAGGAGAAGATAAGCAAGAAAGTCTGAGTCTTGAAGCCATCAGGGCAGCAGGCAATTGGAGGTGAAGATTGGGAGCATTATGGGTCTAGGGGACAGTCCATACAAAGTCACAGAGTTGAGTGATATAGTGTTATGTGTGAAGAAGTTTCCTTGATCCTGAAAATCAAGGAAAGAAAGTTCTGGTCACCAAAGTACTTGACATTATTATTTCAGTTAAGATAAGAATATGATAGTAGAAATTTATTTAAGAAGAGTATTAATACTATCTGCTTTGCCACTACACCTAAGGACCATGGGACTTTTATATCTGACTTGCAACTGAATTCTTCCATGTGTGTTTTGTCCTCATTTCAAACATGAACTCCTGGAGAGCAGAGATTGTCGTGCTTTTCTACAGTGTCCTACATATTGTAATCACTTAATAAATCCTTTTTTTTTATTCAGTCAAGAGCGCTAGTAGGCCAATTTTGCCAGATCATAGAATGCATGAAAGGGAGTACAATCTACGACTATAAAGATATAAAACTGTCAGATTATGAAGGGTCTTGAATGCCAAATTCAAGACTAGATTTGATTATGATGATAATTGGGAGCCATATGAATTTATTGGAGGGTGGGGGTTACATGTTATGATTTGAACTTTAGAAAAATCACTTTGAAAACTAAGTGGAAGATGGATTTGAAGTGAGAAGCATTTTTAGGAAAGGAGACCAGGTTGGGGTTTTACAGTGGTCCAGAAAAGAAGTGAAGATTTATATTAGGGTGTTAGCTGTGTGAGTAGAGAAAAGCAGCAGTGTCGAAGGCAAGGTCAAAAAGGATGAGGATTTAGAATTTGACAATTAAATAACTTTGGAGAGCACAGTTTCAGTTGAACTATGAGTTGAAAGCCAGCAGATACTCAAGGGGAAGAGAACAATAGAGTCTGACTATTGGAAAACACAGAAATTGGACTTAAGGAATGCTGAGGAGAATTAAAATACATATGTTGCCATGTGAAATAATGAGAAATGAGCCAGATACAAATATTTTGGAGTTGTATGTAATTAGACAGATGTATCAAGAGATAAATGATAATAATAAAATATTAGAATAGAAAAAAATTGAAAAATCAAGAGAAATGTTACATTAATGGAAGTGGAAAAATATCAACATCACATACAATCAAAACTAAATATGAATAAGTTTCAGCCCCAAAGAAAAGATATGGGAACTTCCTTCTCTCCTTTGTAGTGAATGAAAACTAACGATGCATATCACTGAATATACTGTTAGAATGACCTGAGATGTAGATTAGTTTGCTGAATTGCCTTTTATTTTTCCTTTCTTTTAGTCTTTGTTACGAGTGAAGTGGGAGAGAGTACTATTTGGAAATTATTTTTAAAAACGGAAAAAAAGAAAAAAGTCAAGAGAGCTTCAGATGAAACAAAGAGTTCAGAGATGGAAAGAGAAAAAAAGTTTAATGAAGAAATATATGATTTATATAAAGGTTCACATATTGACTTTGAAAAATTTCTTTTAAAAGCACATTAGGGGCGGCTAGGTGGCATAGTGGATAAAATACCAGCCTTGGAGTCAGGAGTACCTGGGTTCAAATCTGGTCTCAGACACTTAATAATTACCTGCCTGTGTGGCCTTGGGCCAGCCACTTAACCCCATTTGCCTTGCAAAAAAACCTAAAAAAAAGCACATTAAAGGAAAAAAGGAAAGTGGATAACTCATATTACAAGGGAGCAAAAGGAAGTTGAGTGGGCATAACTTAGTAGATAATTTAGTACCACTTCAAAGAAGTTGGGTGAATCTCAAGACACTGGGAGAGAAATGTCAAGGGTTTTTTTCCTCTCTCTCTTCATTATCTTCATAATTAATTACAAGTAGGTGAAGCTGACATCTTGTCATTTTTTTAGCATACTATTTGGGTAAATTCTGGGTCATAGGGAAATAGCCTAGAAAAAGTTGAAAAATTGTAGGAAAAGTTTTGAAAAAAGTTGCCTACCCAATGCTTTCATTTAGTTACCATCATCTTAGGTGGCACAGTGGATACAGCACTGGCCTTTGAATCAAGAGGATGGGAGTTTAAATCCAACCTCTGACATTTACTACCTGTGTAACCTTGGGTAAATTGCTTAATCCTGATTGTCCCACTTCTAGGACCATCGCCAGTCATACTGATTCATATCTGATCACTGGACCCAGAAGGCTCTAGAGGGAAAATGTAGGCTAGTGACTTAGCACAGCACCCCCTCACTCAAATCCAGTTCACTGGCTTGTCATGGCATCACCTCCATGATGTTGTGGTCTTCTTTGAAAATGAAGGACAGGGGTGGCTAGGTGGCATAGTGGATAAAGCACCAGCCTTGGAGTCAGGAGTACCTGGGTTCAAATCTGACCTCAGACTCTTAATAATTACCTAGCTGTGTGGCCTTGGGCAAGCCACTTAACCCCATTTGCTTTGCAAAAGCCTAAAAAAAAATGAAGGACAAACATTATTATTCTGCCAATTCTTTGTATGTGAGTTTCCACTCCCACTGCTCCCTGGAAGTATTCTCTAAAAAGTTTTCATTGATTTTCTCCTCATCATATCTAGTAGCTTTATTTAAGCCCATATCTTCCTTGTCCTGAAGCAACATTTCACACTGCAAATCCCCCACCTCCTTTTGGATTATATTTTAATTTGCCTTTAGAAACAACCCACTCTACTGCTCCTTCTTTGATTCTTTCATTGGTTTCTTATCTTCCCTCCTACATAGAAAGATAGATACTATCCCCAGTGATACCTCTTTTGTCTTCTTTTCTGGTTCTCTCTTTTTCTCTCTGTGTCTCTCTCAATTTATCTTTGTGTACCTCTGTTTCTGTCTCTGTCTCTCTCTGACTCTGTCTCTCTTTCTCTGTCTCTATTTCTGTCTCTGTCACCCTGCCTTTCTGTCTCTCTCTGTCTCTGTGTTACTCTCTCTGTCTTTCTATCTCTCTGTCTCTGTCTCTCTCTATATATATATATGTATATGTGTGTGTAGATATAGATATATACATAGCGATAGAGATAGAGATAGAGATAGAGATGATAGAGATAGAGATAGAGATAGAGATGATAGAGATAGAGATAGAGATAGAGATAGAGATAGAGATAGAGATAGAGATAGAGATGATAGAGATAATTTTTTGAGAGAACTCTGTTAAAAACAGGCAGTCAAGCAACATAATGAATTGGGTGCTGGAACTGGGGTCAGGAAATCTAAATTCAAATCCAACCTCAGGCATTTGCTAGCTGTGTAACCTTGGCCAAGGACTTTGATCTCTTTTGGACCTTAGTTTCTTCATCTATAAAATAAGGGATAGCAGTAGTTCTTATCACCCAAGGCTGTTGAGAGGATTAAAGATGATAATTGTAAAGCACTTAGCATAATGCCTGGAAAATAGTAGGTCTTATATAAATACTGCTTATTGTAATTGTTACTATTATTTTTAAAACACTGAATTTTAAAGATGTTCAGAGGAGATTCATATGCTATTATCATAGCATTATTTCATACTCAGAGTTGTATAATTTGTCTGGAATAGACAGGGTGTTAAAAAAAACCTGCTTTCTTTATATTATAAATGTGTTTACAACACTTTCATAAGTCTATACATTAATAAAATAGTAAATCAAGCCTAATTTGTAGTTTACCAATTTCCCAAGTATGAATGCTCACACCGAAAATGTTACAATTAGTTTTCCCAAAATATAAGCTGGTCCCAGCACACTTTTGGATACAAGTATTCCTTTCACTAACAGCCTGTATTTTAAGCATTTCTAGCCTCACCCCCCCCCCCAAAAAAAAGATTCTTAGCCTGTGTTTCTGTGACATAACCTACAAGAACCTGAGGTTACCTCCAAGACCTTTTAAACTTTTAAAACTTTTAAAAAGTCACAATTTAATCAAGAATTTCTGCAGCTTACATTACAAACCACAAGCATTTTTAAACAGATGCTAATGGATCAACAGACTATCACTTGTAAGACATGATTTAAATCATTCTTTATGAAGACAGTTTCCAATAGTTTAATAACAAAAACAGAATTTTTGTTTTTGTTTTTTGGCTAGGCAAATGGGGTTAAGTAACTTGCCCAAGGCCACACAGCTAGGTAATTATTAAGTGTCTTAGGTTGGATTTGAACTCAGATACTCCTGACTCCAGGGCCAGTGCTCTATCCCCTGTGCCACCTAGCTGCCCCCAAAAGAGAATTTTTTACAAAATTGAATATAGTGAACTTTATATATAAATTTTTTCAAAAGATTCTTTTTCTCATTAAAAAATTCTTTTGATCACCTGAAAGATCCTACATATTTTCTATTCCTTACTCAAATTCAGGAATAAATGCAGTTCTTTCCTCTTTTATCATTCGGTTTTTGTCTACAGTATTCATTGAATCCTATACAATCCAATGTTTGCTAAGAACTAGAAACTTAAAGACAATACAAAAAACAGTTGTCATAAATGAATTTATATTCTGTTGGGGAGGGGAGGTAGATAAAACACATTAGCAGATATGTCTGTAAGTGATCATTTGAAGCTTAGGAGATGAGGAAAATCTCTCCAGAGAAAAAATTATACATGAGCTTAGTCTTAAAAGAAGTTATGAATTTTAACAGTTGGAGGTCAGGAAGGAAGACCTTAATGGTATGGAGACAGTATAAAAGTAGTCGGAAACTGAAGTATCAAGGAAATTAAAAGGTCAGGGATTAAATAGGCCAAATTTACTGCAACATAATCAATAAAGGGAAAGATGTAAAACACTTTAAATGTCAATCTAAAGGTCATTAGAAGTACTAAGGATTCTTGAGGAAGAAAGTAGGTATGGTGAGATTTTAAAAGAATAACAGCCCCTCAGTCCTCAACAATAACACATTTGGTATAAGTTCATCACTCAGGAAAACAATGTTTATGCTACAAAATTGGTTTCTTATTAACTCCTTCCAGAAATCTTGGTGTGATCAGAACTAGGTGTTATGAAATTTCCTTGTCATTTTCTAATATATAATATCATAAACAGCAATATACATCCATCATTATATGTTTTCTTAATCTGCCTAAAGTCGTTCATTACAGAGTTAAAGAAGCAATTTTGTAGCAAATAAGAAACTTTATGAACATCAAAGGCATTTTAATAGTATCATTAAAATAATTCCACTTACTCAAATAGTGTTTGGTCTTAGAGAAAAGAATGGTTCACAAAATCTAGTTTCTTCCTCCAAAGTGCTTGGAAAATAGTTAACATTCCTTTATCTTCTCTCCTCTAATCATTGCTTTAGATGTAAACTGAAATTAAATGAACTAAATAAATGGAAATGAAACTCATTTCAGTGAGATAAAATAATGAAATATACCAGTAGGTCAAATTCATTATATTGGCCTTTTTCACTAATGAATCTAAAAATATTTATTAAATGTCTATCCATAGGTTTTGACTTGCTAAACTTCATATGAAATGAATTTATAAAGAAAAGTTTCTGACTTTGACATCTGTGTTCAATGCCACTAGTGCAGCAAATGCTATAAATTGCAAAATGAATGATTTTGACTATATTTGATAATAAACTCAATTAGAAGGAAAACAGAAAACTGAGAAAAAATATTCACAACTAGAAGTTCTGATAAAGGTCTCAGTTCTAAAATATATAAAATTTGCATCAGATTTATAAAGTTGCAAGTTGTTCCTCAATTGATAAATGGTGAAAGGATATGAATAGAGTTTTCAAATGAAGAAATTAAAGCTATGTATAATCAGTTGAAAATTGCTCCAAATCATTATTGATTAGAGAAATGCAAATTAAAACAGTGAGGTGTTACTTCACACCTATCAGATTGGTTAAGATGACAAAAAGGGAAAATGATCAACACTGGAGAGGTTGTGGGAGGATTGGAACATTAATGCATTGCTGGTGGATTTGTGAACTGATGCAACCATTCTTAAGAGCAATATGGAATATGCCCAAAGAGCAATAAAATCTTTCATACCCTTTGGCCCAACAATTCCAATTCTAGGCCTATATCCAAAAGAAATCATAAAAAAATGGGAAAAGTCCTACATGTTTCAAAATATTCATTGCAGTTCCTTTTGTAATGACAAAGAATTGGAAATTGAGAGGAATGCCCATCCACTGGAATGGTTGGTACATGAATATTATGGAATATTATTTTTCTATAAGAAATCATAAATGGTTGATCTCTAGAGAAGCATGGAATGAATTACAGGATCTGATGCTGAGCAAAGGAACCAAAAATCAAGAGAACAATGTACACATTAACAAGAACATTGTGAGATGATCAACCTTGATGGATGCAGTTGTTCTCAACAGTTCAGAAAACTAGGAGAACTCTATTAGACTGGCTATGGAAAATGCTATCCCAACTCAGAGGAAGAAAAACAAAACAAAACAAAACAAAAAATCCTTCAGAATCTGATGAACGCTACATTGATTTTTTTGAAAAAAAAACTCTTACTTATTTCTATCCCTTAATTCTAATTCCTCATACCAAAAATGTTTAACACAAATATTTATGTACAATATTAATTTGACTGTTTGCCACTTCAGAGAGGGGGTTGGGAAGGGAGGGTGGAAGGAAATGTTGTGACCTAAAAATATACATAGGCATATGGATGAATGTTGAAAAACTTTCATGACATGTATTTGGAAAAATAAAACATCAATAAAAAATACATTGGACAAAGAAAAAAGAAACAAATGCTAAGTTGTCATGAGTCAAAATCAATAGCATTGAAATACAGTAAATAAGCAATAGCAATATATTTTAGACAAGAGCACATTGTGTTGAAGGGGAAACAGAACAAGTGGGAATTTTCCATCTTTTCTTCATCTTTAACCAGCACTAACATGTAGGAAAACTGACAGGAATGATTAATTGTTCCCTCCATACTCAGCAAAGGTTAGGAATGGAAAGGAAAGAAAAGAATCAAAGGCCCTGGATAATCAAATTTTTTGAAAAAAAAATAATGTTTCAATCACCAATTGATGTTAAGGGTGCTACTTGTTAAAATTCTTTCCTATGCTAAAGTAACTACATACAATTGTTCATTTCAGTAAATGAAGATGAAAAGACTACTTTATTCAATGTACTTATATATTCATTAGAATTTGAATAAAAATATAAGTTTAATAGTTTTGTTTCATTCAACAAACATTTATTTAATTCAGGGAATGGTCTTTCTGAAAAGAGACTCTTGTATGAGACCCAGAGGGAAAGCTCAGATCCATTTACAAAAAGAAACGAAAAGTTCTAGGGATTTGAAAATGGAACATAAGAAAAATGTTTCAGGTCAATGGTAAATCAATTAATCTTCCACTTAAAATCATCTAGTTGGAGGCAGGAGATGAGTTCAAACTTGAATAAAGGCTAATGCAGTGATGTAGCTCTTCAACCCTATCATGGAAAAATCATAAAGCAAAATAATGTCCTCTAAGATATTTAAAGGACAAAACAACTTGAAGACTTTTATTTAGTTGAACTATTACTTCCAAATTCTTGGAGTTGTTTATTTACTGATTTTTTTTTCTGCATTTTCCAGAGAATTGTGTCCTTTTGTTACTCTTAAACTATGAGCATCTCACATCTGTGTCATAACAAATAAAGATAAATGTTATCTGTTGGATGAAAATATTCATTTAATGACTAAAATCCCATAAGTATAAAAAATTGCTATGGATATTAATGTTTCTTGATATTTCGGATAATTAGGATGGCATCCTATATTGCTCTGGAAAGGAGCTCAGGCGTGAACGAGACTTAAGAGTACTGAAAATAGAGGTCTGGGAGTAAACCTTAGATTACAGCTTGGATACTGATGGCAAAAGCAAATCTTTCCTTAAAGAGCTAAAAATGGGACTATGTTAAACAGTTAAACAGAATCCACAGCAGACTGGCAAAGGACTCACCCAACTATTCCCAGCTAAGAAAATTTGGCTTTTCCCCTAGGTTGTTCAATAAAAAACAGATGGAACAAAACCATTTGCCAGAGGAAAGGAAAGATCGACAGCTTGTTGTAATTGGGATGGGGGGGGGGAGACACCAATGGGTAAGGGAGATATTAAAAAGAAATGCACATAGGCTTTTCAGATTGATTCACTGATTTTAACAACTCTACCTTATTCTCCTTGAGAAGAGTAATCTAGTTTTTAAAAAAGGATAACTATCTGAAAAACTCTATCAATCTCAAAAAAAGGAAAGAAATATGTACTGAACTAAAAATAAAATGGAAGCAACAAGATAAGAAAACATAAACACGACACACATAAACACAAGCTAAAACATTATGAAATAGCATTAGAGAAGTGAAATGCTTAACCTTCCATTCACTCTACCTTTTCTCAGTTTATCTCAAGGCCAGAGCACAATTATAACAAGAAGGCAAAAGATGTATTAGAGGACCTAACTATAGTAGCTCCATCTGTCCAGTTATGGAATATTCAATATCCAATCCAATAATCAACATTTATTAAATGCATACTATGTGCCAGTCAATATTCTAGGCTCTAGAGATACAGTTAATAAAAATTAAGACAGTCCTTGCCCTCAAAGAACTTATAATCTAATGAAGGAAACAATATACAAAAGGAGGGAAGAAATGGGAGAAGAGACATGGACCAAGGGGAACCCAGTGACAGAGCATCTTGTTCCAGGCAGATCAGCAAAGGGGAATGAGATGAGAGACTCCAGTTTCTGCCCTCTATAAAGGCAGGCATTGGGAAGTTACCTCTTCCAATAAAAGGATAGAGGAGGCTGCAGAAGGTAGAGTCAATCAGGACTTGAGTAACACCAAGGAATGACGTTAGAAGTGATGAACTTATCCTGGGAAAGGCAGTTTGTTCTATAAAGTTGAAACAGGGACAACAGCAGATGCAAAGTGAGACCTTTATGTCCCATAAGAGACACAATATTGATTCAGTTCAAGAAGGGGAAGAAAGAGAATGCAACTGTTGAATACTATATTGCATGAAATGAATGTGAGAAAAGTTTGGAGAAATATTAATTAATGGTAAAAAAAGTACTTATTAATTGAATCCACATAGCACTATAAAAAGGAAGACCCTGAACTTGGAGCTCATGGCAGATAGTGATTAAATTCTAAAATTTCAATAATAAACCACAAATGTTCTGAGCAGTCAGGATAAAAGTCCCTCTGTGAAATAATTTTTACTTATATATTCCCAAATAGTTTTATATAAACAAGAAACATAAGAAAGATTAAAATAAAATATGCCAAAACCAATAGAAATTGACCAAACAACAGACATTTATTAAATACTTCTACATATAAGAAACTATGCTGGAGTAATATCAAGCACAGTGTTACATGCTGAGGAAATCAAAGAAAAAATAAAAATGTTTCCTAGTCTCAGCTCACATTATAATGAGGTAGGCTATATATATATATATATATATATATATATATATATATATATATATATATATACATATATATATATTTTTAATGAGGTAGGCTATATATATATATATGTATATATATATAAATATATATATCCTCAAATGAAAGATAAATATCAAGTATATGGAAGATAACCTTACAGGGTATTGCACTGGCAGGTAGAGGAACCAGAAAAAAAATCTTCTAAAAGAGAAGACATTTACACTGAGTCTTAAAGAAAGAGAGAGTCTCAAAATCAAAAGTGGGGAGGGAGAAGATTAAGTGATAGCCAGTTAGTCTGAGAAACAAAGTAATCCATCATTACTGTCTTTTAGATTGCATGGAAGCAAATAAAATATGAGTGAAAACTCAGAAAGAGATAGGTGGTGAACAGATTAAATGCCAAAATTAGGGTTTTTAATATGATTCTGGAAGAAATAGAAGACAATTGCAGATTACTGAGAAGAAGGGTGACAGAGTAAGACCTAGAATTTAGGAAAGTCCCTTAGATATCTTTTGTGAAGCATGACTGGAGTGGGGAGAGACTTGAAGCAGAGAAATCAATTACAAAGGATTGCAATAGTACTGACAAGACAATATATGAACTTGAACTGGGTAGTGGTGAGAATGGGGAAAAGGGGACAAAAATATTATATTCCGAATTATCAGTTGTTTTTTTTTAAATGAGCTTTCCACAAGAGAGGCATTTGAGGCATTATGCAAAAGAAAACAAAAGTGAAGTTTGATATTCTGGTGCACTTTCATCATCCTTGCTCCTAAGGGAGGCTGAATTTATAAGTGGAGTTACAGAAAAGTTCTGAGCTACCGTAGTACCAAATACAATCTTGCCGTCACAATCTGATTCTGCTGGGGAGAAGGATCACATTACAGTAGGATTTTTTTTTCAAAGAAATAGGATAGAGTTATAAAAGAAAGAATAAAGATATCAATCAAGGACAAAAATGATCTATAAGCGAAAAACTAAAGGGCATCTTTAATTGAAAGAAAGAAAGAAAACCCTGAATTAACAGTCTGTAAACTAAACTATCATGCTTCCATATTGTCAACTACTCAAGTAGGAGAGAGAAAAAACTACAGACCAAAGGGAGTTGGAGATAATGCTTCTTGGCTTAGATGTAAACAGAACGGGGATAAATACATTCTTCATTCTCTTGGCATGTTCTGAGGCTGTGGGAGAATAGAGTAAAAAAATTGTAGTCGGGGAAGTTACTGAGATGGGGGGAAAGGGAGTGCTACATGTTCTTGTTGTGGAAAAGGGGATTGACAAAGGCCTCCTAATGTGTTTTATAGGAAGGAAGGGGAATCATTAGAAAATCAACTCCTTAAGCAAGTGCTGTGATTCCAAGGATAGCATTGCATGGTAAAGGTAGGGAGCAGGAGCCTCACGTCAAGTCTTGGGACCCTACAGTTTATCACCTTCCTAATTAACTGATATCCCTGATAAGCATAACAGAGATCCCTGTCCCCATCCAAATTTTACTAAATAATAAAATAAAGGCAAATAAAGTTAAAATGATATTGACAAATACTCGTATGTCTGTGCATACAAACACACACACACACACACACACACACACTCACACTCACACTCACACTCACACTCACACTCACAGAGAAACGGGATAGTGGAGATATCTCAACTTTTATGCTCCAGAAGCCTTACCTCCTTTGTTGAAGGATATGGGAGAAGACAGAAAGAAGGAAGGAAGGAAGGAAGGAAGGAAGGAAGGAAGGAAGGAAGGAAGGAAGGAAGGAAGGAAGGAAGGAAGGAAGGAAGGAAGGAAGGAGGGAAGGAGGGAAGGAAGGAAGGAGGGAAGGAAGGAAGGAAGGAAGGAAGGAAGGAAGGAAGGAAGGAAGGAAGGAAGGAAGGAAGGAAGGAAGGAAGGAAGGGAGGGAGGAAGGGAGGAAGGGAGGGAGGGAGGGGAGAAGCCATGGGAACAGGCAAGCAGCAAATAAGTAGAAGTAAAGGTAATCAAAAAGGCTAAGTGATGGCAAATGGTAAATCTATATAAAAAAACAAATAAATGAAGAAAAGCACAAATCTACAACGATAATATTAAATGTAGCTATATTAACAATCCAGTTAAAGAAAATAAAAATGAAAGAATGGGTAAGAAATCAAAACCCATCAATTTACTACATACAAGAAACACATATAAAAATAAAGATATAGATAGAATGAAAATTAAAATCTGAAAAATACTATGTAAAATGTGATTTTTAAAAATCAAAGTTAGGAATCATGCTATCAGAGAAATCAAAATAAAAGTAACAATATCAAGAAAGAGAAATTGAAGTAAAGGTAACATAAAAATGAGATAGTAATTTGTTCAATATATACACACCAAATAGCATAGCATCTCCATGTATGAACAATAAACTAATTTAATTGCAAAAAGAAATAGTAACAAACAAATATCAGGAGACTTAAATGTTATTTTGTGAGAATATGACATCTAGAACTGACTAAACTTTTTGAAAGATTAATTTGAAAGATTTCTTATGCCTTTGAAGTGGGAACATTAAAGAAAATACCTATTCTTTCAAAATCATGTGTTACCTTTAGTAAAGAAAACAAAAATAAGGACAGAATATTTGTAAATAAATATAAAAAGGCAAGAAAAAACCATAACTTATAGGACATAAATTACCGGTAATAATTAATACTATGGGGGAAATTAAACTATATATATATATATATATATGTAGAGAGAGAGATTTAATAATGACATAAATTTAATAATGACATGGACCAAAGAATAAATCAAGTAACAACAATTTATAGTTAGGTAAAAGAGAATATAATAATGAAGCAAAACAAAATACTAAAATGTTGAAGATGTATATAAAGTAATACTCAGAGAAAGACTATTTCTGGAATACATTAATAGAATAAAAAAGAGAATTAATGAACAAAACCTACAGTTTTAAAAAACTAGAAAATTATCAAATCCCAAATGAAGTAAAAAAGAAACAATTTTGAAAATTAAACAGAAACAAGTAAATAAACTATCTGCTGATGCTAGTTATGTGACACTAAGAGAATCATTTAATATGCCTCGGGCAACTTGTGGTCTGTGTTAGTAGACAGTACCCACACTAGGAATACCAACAACTGACAGATCCTTCTCACTAATGCAGCTTGAATGTACTAGAGCTAGCTCAAACTGCCTCTCAAGAGCCAATTAATGGATTCCAGTTTGAATATTTATACCTTCAAAATCAGTAAATGCTATAAATCAGAGCTTGATTTCTTGTTTGGTTGATTGTCTAGATTTTAAAAAGTGATGGAGCAAATGTTAATAATACAGATAAATTTAGAAGTGTATCATGAATATGTTCTTCAGTTCAAGGCATGTTTACTGTGAAATGATTACAATGCACCCAAAGAAAGCAGGTCTTTTGTAAATAGATAAAAAAAATCAGTTCATAAAATGTAATAGATATTAGAATCTAACTAAAAGTTGGACCTTCCCTGAATGATATCAACCTTCAGTTCACAGAAGCTGTCCAGAGAAAAATCATATTTTAGGAATGCAGTACTGCCTCATCTGTTTCAGAGGGAAAAAAAGGAAAAATAAACAAACAAAAAAAACTAGTGTTCTGGATGTTATTATCAAGAGATCTGAGATTTTATTAAGTATTTCAGGAAGCCTGAGGTTTCTGAGTAATGTGTGAATCATGGGCCAATTTTTTAGCCAAAGCCTTTTTTTATTACCTAACAAGGTCAATCAATTACCTTAACTCAGGCTAACTCTTTTTAATGATAATAAAGTAAAAACCACTAAGAATTTGCCAAGGAGCACATTTTCCTGACCCTTTTCTAGAGATTTTATTGAGTTAGGAGAAGGCATCAATTTCTGTTCCCTCTATGCTGATTCACTAGTCTCTAGACTAATTCTAGCAAAGGGCCAAACATTGAATTCTAATCCCTTCCCAGGTCACCTCTGACCTCCTGGAATTAGTCAGGCAGCCTCATTTATCCAATCTCTGCTACACTGACTTTATACTCTGTTAAGTGCTTTTATAAGACTCTGGAGTCTCAAACAATGCTGAGTCTGGATTTCTAATACATTATAACCATTAAGATGGTAGATGTACCACTTGTGCTCTGATATTTTCTCTGCATATCTACTTAGATTTTAAATTGATTGCCTGTGACTTCAACTTTCATTTTCTTTTAAGTTAGTTGTAGGGGCGGCTAGTGGATAGAGTACTTACAGGCCCTGGAGTCAGGAGTACCTGAGTTCAAATCCTTCCTCAGACACTTAATAATTACCTAGTTGTGTGGCCTTGGGCAAGCCACTTAACCCCTTGCAAAAATCTAAAATAAAATTTTTTTTAATTTAAAAAAATTAAATTAAGTTAGTTGTAAAGCTAAAATGGCCCAATGGTCCCCTCAACTCCTTTTTTACAAAGAGTAGAACACAGCTCAAAGGGGAATGAAATAAAATCACTGTTCTCTACCTTTTGTCCTGATTTTTTCCCTGCTCTCTTCTCTAGATTTTTGGGACATCACTCTCTCTTGGTTTTCTTCCTACATATCTGACTAATGCTTCTCTGTCTCCTTTGTTAGATTCTCTTTCAGATCATTCCCTCTAAACTTAGGGTTTTACCAGGACTCTGCAATGAGTGATCTTCTCTTCTCCTTCCTCTATACTACTTTACTTGTTTATCTCATCAGATTCCATAAATTTAATTACTATCTCTATGCTGAAGATTCTCAAATTTCTTTATCTTGTCCCTAATGCTTTCCCATTTCAATTTCTCCATCTTTTCAAACATCTTGAAATGGATATCCAATGGACATTTTAAACTCATTATATCCAAGATGGAACCCATTAAATTTCCCCCTAAAGCCTCCCTCACTTCTCCTTTCTCTATTCTTATAGAGAGTAATACCATTGTCCCAGTCCCTCACACTCCCAACCTAGTCTTTTGGGATTCATTATCTCTCTCCCTTCATATCTAAACTGTTGCCAAAGACTGCTGATATCACTTTTAGACTATTTCTCAAATATATAAACCTTCTGTCCTCTGATGTTGTCACCACTCTAGTGCAGACCCTCATCACCCCTTGCCTGGATTAGTGCAATAGCCTGCAAGTCTGTCTCTAATCTATTATCTATTTAGCCAACAAAGTGATTTTCCCAAAACACCAGTCTGTCCATGACCCCACCCCACCCGCCCCATTCTCTTAAACTTTAGTGGTTCCCTATCAGCTCCAGGATCAAATTAAAATATACTATTTGACTTTCAAAGTCTTTCACAACCTAGCCCCCTCCTACCTTTCCAGTCTTTTTACACCTTACTTCTCACTACATACTCTTTGATCCAGTGACACTGGCCTTCTGACTGACTGTTCCACAAATAAGATATTCAATCTCTCAGTTCTGGGCATTTTTCTCTAGCTGTCTCCCATGCCTAAAAGGCCTGCCTTCCTTAATTTGCCTATTGACCTCATTGACTTCCTTTAAGTTTCAACTAAAATTTCAGATTTTTATTAGAAATCTTCTTTAACAACTCTTAATTCACTTGCCTTCCCTCTGAAAATTGTTTCCTATATAGCCTGGATATTGCTTGCTTTGTATATTGTTTGTATATTGTCTCCTTTCTGAGACTGTAAGATCCTTTTATCTCTTTTTATACCTTTACACTTAATGTAGTGTCTGGTACATATTAAACACTTAATAAATATTGATTGATTGGTTTCAAAATGATAAAGTTGTATAATATCTGTTCTGTGAAATGATCTCTATTACTACTTCCAATAAACCAGTTTGTATGAATTCTTAGATAACAATGAATTTTTATATCTTTATTTTTTGACTCAGACTCATTAGAAAATGATACAGAATATTTAGAGTTCATCACTAGGCTTAAAGCAGGGGTTCAAATTGTACCTCAGATATGTCCTAGTTTGGTAACCTAGCCTCTGGGTTCCTCAAGCGTTTTCTGAGTATGGATCTGCTAAGTCAGAGACAAGACCTGATTTGACGAAGGGAGTTTCCACACAAGAAGTTCTCTATGCTGAAGTATTTAAGCAATCCTTCATATATTTTCAATCCCTTCATTTTACAGATGAGGAGTCTGAAGCTCAGGGAATCTAAGTAAGTTGCCCCAAAGCACAGGGGCAGTTAAGAATTGGGTATCAGATTTGATCACAGGGGAAAAAAGAATCACCGATGTCAGACAGCGACTTCATTGTTACAGCTCTGGGCTCCCACAAAATATGAACTCCAGGACCATATTGTAGTGATGACAATGGAACAATCTATCTCTGCAGTGGAATTCCTCCATAAAAAAGGGAAAATTGAATTAGTGGTTAAGGTTAGTTGCAAGGAAAGAGGTGGTTCCCAGAACCATAATGACCCCTTGTCTATCTACAAGAATAAGATACCAATAGAAGAACTATATAACCAATGAAGGGACAGGTGCAGAAAACCATGGCATTATCTCCATATTCCTGCTCGCCAGAATATAATTCTATTTAAAGGGGAATCAAGAGTATATTATGTCCCTAGTTCATTTCATAACAACCTTGACTGGAGAGAAAAAGGAAAATGAGAGCCATGTATGGCAAATGGACAGAGAAAAGTTTTCAGAAGGTGAGAGGAAATAAAAGCAAGCAACACCTTTGACAATTCTCCCAGTTATGTAATTAGAGATTCATCAGAAACTAAAATTGTGCTACCTACAGGTACGAAGATAATTAATGAGGGAAAGGAAACCATCATGATAGTTTCCCAACCAGGCACTTCTGACAATAGAAAGACTGCAGTCATACCAGTTGACGACATTTTTATAATCTCAGTTTAGTTGCTCATTACCTGTCAACTCAAGCAGTTGCCCTCCTCCCTTCCTAACCCTCTACCCCCAACAGAGAGAGAGAGAGAGAGAGAGAGAGAGAGAGAACTTTGTAATTATTGATATTCTTTCCACAGCATGATATTTGCATATCTGTTCATAGGTCTTAGGGTATTCTATCCCTTGTCATTAATAAGACTATTTCCTTATTATAAGTTATAAGAAACTATGAGGAGTGAAAAAAGATCAAAGTCGTAGAAAGGAAAACTGGATCAGAGATAATGGGGAATTTTATTTGAAAAAAAATCAGAAATAACACTTTCTTTTCAAAAGTCTGCCATTAATACCAAGAATAGTTAATTCTAAGTAGACATTCCAAGTAGTTCTCCATGGAGTATACTGCCTACAAATATTTTGATAACATTTATTAGAATAACATTTTTTGCATGGGTTCTAGTCATTGACTGATTAGAATGTAATAAATATATGTTGATTAAGACTATTATTTTTCAGGAGACTAATAAGATTTTCTCAACATGAAAGCATAGCCTTTTGAAATGTTTCATTTGGCTTGACTTCTAAAAATATATCAAAGTGATACAAAATCAAAATTTCTTCAAACTGAGATTTATTTTCCCATGTAACCCTCCCCCCTTTGACTGGATGGGATGAGAAGTACTAAAGTAGTCTCAGATAAGATCAATCCTTATGTTTCAGTCAGAGGGGCTCTGATTTAAAATAACAGTCTGTGTAGCCTGGTAAATCTTCCCTGGGTATTTAGGGAAAGATCAGAAGTTTCTTACTGACCACACAGCTTGTTATAGACACATGTTATTTAAATCAGTAATTTCTTAAAATCCTATAAATACCATTTCTCTACCCTTCTCAGGGTTAGATTCTCTCAGGAGGCAGTCAACCATTTGCCCCAGTGGCCATTAGAGTAACCTATATCTTTTACACTAGTTCAGGGATAGAGGGAAAGGAACAGCAGTAACATGTAATTCTTGGAAACTTTGCATGGTGGCCAATATATTGGACTTATGCCTGCTTTAAAAAAAATTGACCTTTACTTAAAAAGTTCTAGACCTTTCACAATTTAAAGTGTATCAGAAACTGAAGTCAAACCTTGGGGACATTCTAATGCTTTCCAATACTGACATGTCTGTGGAGTATACATATATATATATATATATATATATATATATATATATATATATATATATATATATAGGAAATATATATATATATATATATAAAATCTATTGAACCTTATAATGAATATTTAGCAAGAGAGTTAACCTCTGGAAATCTGAATAAATGAAGCAATGAAAAATAATCAAAAGATGTGGCTTTGAAAAAGCAATGTTACTGCCAGATAATGCTTTAACAAAATGTCTTACCTTGCTACATAGAAACATATGCATATATATAAACATAAACATATATAAATCTGTAAATCCTGTATAAAAGAATCCAGCATATAATTCTCTGGTTTATTTAAAACTCAATGCAATGGGGTGGATAGGTGACACAGTGGATAGAGCACCCATCCTGGAGTCAGAAGAAACTAAATTCAAATCCCACCTCAGACACTTAGCTGGGTGACCTTGGGCAAGTCACTTAACCCCATTGCCTTGCAAAAATCCAAAAAACAAAAAAAAAAAAACCACAAAAAAAACCCCAATGCCATTTCAGTTCTTGAACTTGAAATAAAACAGGCAAAGTTCTCCTAGTTTCTACCCAATTCATGGCAATAGATAATAGATTTGAAAATGCTTTTTCAGACAGAAATGATAAATCAGGTATTCTTGAATTACAGTTCATTTGTCCCTTAAAATTTCCAGCATTTATATGATTCAATGCTTTTAAACATTCATGGATCTCATCCAATTCTACCAAGACCCAGCAGTAGTTACCAAAATGTAAATGATAAATTAGCATGTCAACTCATAAATTAATAGGAATCAAACTAGATTAGGATTGGGGAACCGTTTTTCTGCCAAGGGTCATTTGAATATTTATAACATCATTCACTTGTTATATTTGGTGAAATATTTAATTAATTCACCCCCAAAAGAAACTCCTAGAATTATTGAATTTTTGAGTCCCACCGGGAAGTTGCCACCGCAACAGCAGATCACTGATCAATAAGGTCCATGGGCAGAATGTTCCCCACCTCTGATCTAGAAAAACAATATTTTTAGTTTTCTCTTGAATATAGGATCAACTACCAAAATATACTTAACAGCCAAAAGAATCATATTTTTGAGAAGACTTAGAAAAAAATCAAGGAATATTTCCACTTAGTTCCCATACTAATAGTCATTTTCTATTTTTCAACAAGCAAATCTACCAAAACTAGAGTTAAAGAACATCTTCAGGAATCTAAAGGTTGACCTCAGAACTTGATGAATTGATTCTTCTGTGTTCCTTGAGCTTCTGAGACTATTGTAAAAGCAGATACCAGCCACATTTCATCCACCTAGAACTCTCTTTATGATGTGCTTCTCCCCCTGTAGTCATAAATATCAGTTGGGCATCCCTCCATGAGTACTCCTTAGAGAGTAAGGGTCTAGTTCTAATATTTTCTTATTCTTCCAGTGCAAGCATAATTTCCAAATGTTCTGTGACCTGTTTAACATTATCTGAAAGCTTTTTCACTAATCTGTGAAAATCTCAATAAGAGAAATGAGAAGGAAAAAATAATAGGGGGAGGTATCATACCTTCTCATCCAGTTTACATTGAGAGTTAGTGTCCTCCCAGAACAAAGAAAATGAAATCCAATAATAATCTCTTTAAAGGGCTAGTCTTGAAGTTTGGACTTGTACTGCCTTTGACACCTATTAGATGTGTGACCTTACCCAAATCACTTAAATCTCATTAATGTTACTTGCCAATAAGTAACAATAGAGGGAGTTTCCACAATGACATAGATCCAAACACCCATTCCCCAACAAAAAATATTTGTATGAAATATGTTATAAATCATTTTCAATAACCATTTGATTCACTAATGACCTATTCTGCCATCAAATCTGCTCTAAGCCAGCATTCATTTATCACTGTTCCCCCAGTTACACAAGGTCAAGGAACAATAA
Source organism: Macrotis lagotis (assembly GCF_037893015.1). Classification (NCBI taxonomy): domain Eukaryota; kingdom Metazoa; phylum Chordata; class Mammalia; order Peramelemorphia; family Peramelidae; genus Macrotis; species Macrotis lagotis. The sequence continues at coordinate 833,228,511 of NC_133658.1, forward strand.
ACATCAACCTTTAGCAAATATGCTTTTGACTGGGACCATTGTCTTACATATTCCAAGGAAACAGGAAGCCGCAGTAAAACCAGTCAATCCATATCATCACAAAAATCATTTTCCATCTGTGCACATATGTGACTGCTGACTCAACTTTGCAGTCACCTAGATCAGCTAGAAGACAGATATTCACTCACTGTATTCATCAATCCTGTTTTTTGTCCCAACAATTTTGGCTTTGTTTTAGCATGGTCCCTGGCTAAAACATAAAATTTCTATAAAAAAACTCCAAGCAAAATTAATTCCCACTAACTTTAATATTTCAGTGAGAGTATTCAAGATATTATTTTAAGAAGGGTTGTGGGGGGAGTGGCTAGGTGGAGCAGTGGATAAAGCACCAGCCCTGGAGTCAGGAGTACCTGGGTTCAAATCCGGTTTCAGACACTTAATAATTATGTAGCTGTGTGGCCTTGGGCAAGCCACTTAACCCCATTTGCCTTGCGAAAACCTTAAAAAAAAAAGAAGGGTTGTGGGAACTATGAAATCAAATAATGGGATATTGCAATGCCATAATAAATGGGAGAATCCTCATTTATTTCAGTCTCACAGTTTTCCATTTTATTCATTATGTGACTTCAGAGACAACATATTTTCATCCCCCGCCCCAGAACTTACCTCATAAAGTTACTTAGAACAGAGCCTGGTAGTATTAATAATGATAATAATAACAATAGTTAATATTTATATATGCTAAGAATTTCATACATATTCCTTCATTTGAACTTCACAATAACCTTGAAAAGGAGGTACTAATTATCAGACCAATTTTATAAATGAGGAAACTGAAGCAATCAAAAATTAAGGTCACACAGCTAGTGACTAGGTAATGCCTAATTTGAAGTCACTTAAATGCTTGACAGCTAGGTGGCACAGTGGATAGAAGGCTGGGCCAGGAGTCAAAAAGACTCATCTTCCTGAGGTCAAATCTGGCCTCAGATATTTACTAGCTGTGTGACCCTGGGCAAGTCACTTAACCCTATTTGCCTCAATTTCTTCATCTATAAAATGAGCTGCAGAAGGAAAAAGCAAGTCACTCCAGTACCTTGTAGAAGAAAACTCTAAATGAATTCACTAAGAGTCAAACATGCCTGGAAATGACTGAACAACAATAAATACTTATCCTTTACTTAATTCTCCTCCACCCCCATTCAAATTCCATGCAAAAATATTGTGACACTCTTCAAATTTATATGTGGTCCTTATATGGATTCCTTTTTTTCTTACTCTGCATTCTAGCTTAATGATCTCCTCAGTTTTCTTGACTTTACCTATTATTTCTTTGCTCCCAGCTCCAAATATTCAGTCAGTATCTATCTCCCCATCTCCATTTACATATCAGCAGTCCTATGTTAAATGCCTACCTGGATGTTCCAAAAAGAGCTCGAACCTGATATAGTTCAAGTAGAATTCATTTTTCCCCCTAAACTCTATTTCTATCCCTGGTACCATCATCCTTCAAATCATCCAAGTTCAGAACTTAAGAATTATCCTCACTGCTTCATTCTCACTGACACTCCATCTGTGCTCACTATCTGTCCTCTTCTATCTAGTCACTTAACTAGGTATACCTTGCATCTGTCCTAACACCTTACTGACTGCAATAGCCTCCTCATTGATCTCCTACATCCAATCTCTTCCCTTCACTAATCCATCCACCACATAGCTGCCAGATTGATTTTGCTAAGACACAGCCCTGACCATGCCATTCATCTGCTATATAAAGATTAACTATTATTATGGTTAAGAAGCTTCAATAGAGATCATGAAAAAGGGTAAAAACATCACTTGTACAAAAAATTCATAGCAGCTCTGTTTGTGGTGGCAAAGAATTGGAAATCAAGTGAATGTCCACCAATTGGGGAATGGTTGAACAAAAGGTGGTATTTGTATTTTATGGAACACTATTGTTCTATTAGAAACTAGAAGGAAAGGAAATTCAGAGAGGCCTAGAAATACTTGCATGAACTGATGCTGAGTGAGATGAACAGAAGCAGAAGAACATTGTATACTATAAGAGCAACATGGGAGTGATAATCTTAATGGAATTTCTCATTCCATTAGTGCAACAATCAGGGATAATTTGGGGGGTATCTATAATAGAGAATACCATCTGTATACAGAGAAAAATTGTGGAGTTTGAACAAAGAACAAAGATTATTACCTCTAATTTTTTAAAAGTTATTTTATTATGTAAATTTGCTATCTCTTATACTTTATTTTTTCCTTAAGGAAATGATTTCTCTCTCAACCCATTCAATTTGTATCAATGTATAGCTTGGAAACAATGTAAACACTATCAGACTGCCTTCTGTGGGGGGGGAGTGAAATTAGAGGGGAAAATTATAAAATTCAGAAATAAATTTTAAAAAATAAAATAAAATTCAATATCAGATCAGGAGGGAAGAAGTTTTTTGTTTTTTTTTTTACTACTACCTCTAGGAAAAAATATAAAGTCTTTCATTTGGCATTTAAAGTCTCTCAGAAGTTGGCCACTAGCTATTCCAAGATGATTACATTCTGCTCTTTATCATATATTTTTTGTTGTGGCCAAAAAAATCTATTTTATGTTCCCAGTACACAAATTTCCATTCCCTACCTTCATGCCCTCACACAAGATGTCCTTTATTCTTGAAATGCTCTCCTCCTCACCTCTAACTACTAGAACCCTTAGTTCCCTTCAGTGTTTAATTCAAGTGACACCTAGTACCCTTCTCCAAAAAGGATATATGTAAACATATGTAATATTATATGACATGACTTGGCATAAAATATGTAATACAATGCAATATAATATACCATAATATAATTCAATATATAATAAATATATATAATATGATATGATATATATGACACAATATAATATAGCATATAACAAAACATAGTACAATATATATTTGTATTTACTTATATGTGAAAATGTTTTTCTTTCTCAGTAGAATATAAGTTTATTAAGGTCAAGATATGTTTCATTTTTTAATTTTTGTATTCCCCATATCTAGCTCAGCTTCCATGAAAAGCCTTAGCTTTAAAAATGCCAAGAAATCCAGCGACATCTCTAGTCAGCCTGATCTACAGCTGACCACTGGACTCAGATGACTCCAGAAGAGAAAATGAAACTGATGACTTTGCATAGCCCCCTACATGCAGTTAAATCCAATTCACTTGCCTGTCATGGTCTCACCTTCCTGAGGTCATTGTCTTCTTCGAGAATAAAGCTAATTGAACATTAAAAGAATTTAAGAATTTTTAAAAATTGAATTGGAGAAATTAAATTGAATTTCTCTGCATAATTTTTTGTGGAAAAATGGAAAGGCATGGGTTGAAATTCTAATTTATTATAATTATTTACTATCTGTATGACGGAGCAAGTCACTTAATTTTTCCAGTTCTCAACTTCCTCATCATCATCATCAGAGGTTTTATTCCTTTTTAGATCTGTATCTAGGATCATTGGTGTTTATGATCACATACCATCACATACTTACTATTCTGGTCCATGTCATATTTCACTTCTAATAATATATCATTTTAGGAGCTTTGTCATTTTTTAATTTTATTGTCTTTATCAACACCTCAAACAGTGTGTTGCATGTAGTAGACAATTAATAAAGGTTTGCTAAATTCAATAAAATTGAATCAATGTGGTTCAGTAGAATTTATAGCCTGAAGCTATAGTCAGAGGTAATGGATTCAAATTCCATCTTTGCTCCTTAGAACCTCTTTTTTCTTAGGGAAGTCAGTCTCTCAGACCTAACAGCCATAAGATTGAACTAGATAACTGTGGAGATCCCTTCCAGTTCTTTATCTCTTACCCTCAATCCTATGAGAGGCATGGTGACATGAGGGAGAAGAAGAAGGAAACAAACAGCTACAACATGCTTGTTAAGTGCTTTACAAATTATCTCATTTGACCTCACGACAATCCTATGAGCAAAATGCGATTCTTATTTTACAGTTGAAGAAACTGAGGCAGAGGTTAAGTAACTTGTCCAGACAGATTTGAACTCTAGGATAAGTTCTCTGTCCTCTGCATAAGACTCAGTGTCAATTTGACTCTTGACTGCTAATATCTTGCTATAAGACTCTGATCAAGTCACTTCACAATACAGTGTCCCAAGCAACTCTCTAAAGTTAAAAATTACAGTGGATCTTGCAGTTTACTCAGGTACAATAGATTTCTTTATCACAAGTTCCTTTTTCCAAAGAAATCATAGATATAGTAAAAAAAAATAAAGATGAAAGAAAGAAAGAAAGAAAGAAATGGATAAACGAATGAATAAATGAATGAATGAATGAATGGGACTTCAAGACCAGTCTGCTATTCACTGCATCACAATGCTTTTATGAAAGATAGATCTGAGCTTAAATCAGTTCAAATGGGGCGAAGCCAAGATGGTGACAAGAAGGGATCAAGTCTTAGGCGCTCTCTGATAAAACGTGAAACTAAGGACTCTAACTAAACTTTTGAGAGACAGAACCCACAAAGGAACCCATTGAGGCAGTTCTCCTACTCAAGGTAACCTGGAAAAGAGCAGAAAGGCTCTGCTCCCGGGGTCGGAGGGGCGGCCCGCCAGAGGGGTGGCCGGCCAGAGCCAAGGAACTTCAGCCTCCTGGAGGCAGCCCTAGGGCGCTGGGAGCCTCAGCTCACAGCAGAGGGGGAGTCTCCTGAGCTGCACCCTGGGGAGCACCGGGCACAAAGTGGGGGAACAGCGGGGGACCTCTGCCAGAGCGAGCACGTGGAGACCAGCCCTCAGGGCACACAGTGAGCAGCTTGGTCTTTCCCCAGCCCTGATCCAAGAAACAGAAGCAGGCGGAGCCACAAGTCTATATTCATGGGGGGAGGGGTATTTTGTTTATTCTTAAACAAGAATATTTTATTAATGTAAAAAAAAATTTGTACAAAATGAGAATTAAAAATAAAATTAAGAGATCATTTAAAAAAATGAATGAATGAATGAAGAAATAAAGTAATAAATAAAGAAATAGGGATGATGAATCAAATGGGGAAAAAAAAATTTTATTAAAAGGGAAACCCAAAGGAAAAACGTCTGCTGATTGGGTTTTTTTTCTGGACTTTTGGTCTATTTTTCACTAAACTCCTACTTATTGAATCAAATGTTTTTAGAATTACTTGTCATTGCATAACCATGCATGGATCTATTTAGTTAAATTGAATTTAGAAGACATGAGGCTATCAAACTAAAGGAATTTTTATTTATTAAGAGCATAATACTGTTGTGCATATTATTCTACATATGCGATAGAAACTATTCTGCAGAAATTCCGTAGATACTAAAACATTTCTCTTGCCTTCGAGTTGTTCATAACATCTGTATTCACATGTTAAAGACTGACTTATATGTTAAATTCTCTCTATTGGCTCCTAAGATTAGCAAGATTGAACATACAATTTTTACAAAACTATCAATAGGTAACACCTCCTCCATGAAGCCTTCCTAAATTCTCCCTATCATCTAGGTTCTCTCCTTCCTTAAACATTCCTAAAATCATGTTGTCTTCTCTATTTTTTTAGCCCTAACACTCCCTATCTTGTATTATACTTATCTATGCACATGGAAAATTACAACAGTAGATTGTAAGCTCTTGGAGAACAGAAATTCTTCTATTTTAGTGTTTCCTCCCTGGTTCTAACTTAATGCCTATTAATAGAGAAAGTGCTTGATAAATGTTAAATTCTGTTTGCTTAATTTTTTCACATAGGTGGGAAATGAGGACAATGATAGAATGAAGGAATTGTTTCAAAAATGAGAGCCTAGATTCTCAAAGACATTTCTTATGCCAACAAAAACACCCCCATGACACTGATAAATATATTTGGATTGAGAAATATATTTCATATTGTAGGTATTTTTGTTGTCTTTTTTTTAATTTTTTTCCAGCAAAAATCAACCCATCCAAATACAGGCCTGAAAGTGGTAGAGCTGTTCAGAAGGACCAGAGCTGTGTTTCTCATTTCCTACTCTTTGATTGTGTCCTGAGTTTGTGGTTGATTTTTCCACAGGAAAGTCTGATTCAGTGATGTCTAATTTCAGGCTATGAATGGTGGAATCTTTTCCTTCAGACACATGTTGCCTGTCAGCACAATATAGGGGTAAAATGTATAGCAGGACTTTTGTGACTGCTGAGCTAAACAAGGGGTTGGGGGAAAAAAAGCCTATTATTCCCTGTGAGAAATCAAAGGATCCCATGTGAAGGAGGACAAGTCTTATTCCAGGTGCATTTGGTTTTTCAGGATTTTGATCAAAAATTCCATAGACTGCATTTTCTTTCCATTTTATTACGGCATCAAAGGAAAACAGCAGTTGAAGAAGGGCCTGAGGGAATATGTCCCTCCCCTTTTGCCCTGTGGTCTAAAGAAACTAATTTGGGGTTTTGTTCATTTTCCTTTTTGTTCTTTTCAGTTTTTAGGTTCAGGGAGAGGAATCTCAGCATGGGAACTTGAGTCATGGGGTGAAATTCAGGCCCTGTATGATAAACATCCTAACAGAGAAATCCAGAGAGTGAAGGGTCCTAGGACACAAGCCCTAGATGCAGGGGGAGGGGAGGTTTGTATTTGGTACTTGGTAAAACAGATGCTGCTTAAGAATTGAGGAGAGAAAGAGAAAAAAGAGGGAGGGAAGAAGGAAGGAAGGAAGGAAGGAAGGAAGGAAGGAAGGAAGGAAGGAAGGAAGGAAGGAAGGAAGGAAGGAAGGAAGGAAGGAAGGAAGGAAGGAAGGAAGGAAGGAAGGAAGGAAGGAAGGAAGGAAGATGAGTTTGAGCTAAGCTGAAAACCTAAATCCCCCTCCCTGAAACCAAAGGAATATAAGGTGCATTTATGTTTTCAAGGTGATGAAGGGGATTCTTCTATGTTTACTCTTACTACATTTTTGAAGGAAATGCTCCTTTGTAAAAACCTAATCTCACTCTTAAGTCGATAAATTGAAAGTGGTTGGAACTTTAAACTTGACGAAACACAATTAGTGGAAGATTTAGTCAATAGCAAAGACTGGATACCTCCAAAATGCCAAAAGTTAGCAGAGAACCCTGGAAGAGGGCTAGTATTATATCCTAGTTCTCAGGGTAATACTAGTGTATAATAACCATTATATTTTCATTAATGAGAATCAGATCCAGATAAATAGTAGTCATTGTCACTTCTGCAATCTTATAAATATGTAGTTATTAAGACGAATCAAAAATTTATCAATGACTTTATTTTTGACAGATAGTTGAGTTCCTCTATTTACTCTATCTACATCATGCTTCAAGGCCAAATTTGCGATCAAACTCCCCATCCATACACTTCTTATCATGGTAGAATATAGTTATATAGTATTTTAATATTTACAACAATATCACTTTTATTTTTCCCTTGATTTATCCTTATCCAAATATTCTCAACCAAGCTTTCTCCTGCTGATTCTTGAATTTGCTCATATGTTTTGATCCTCTTTTGGAGAAACTATGTGATACAATAGATAGAGGGTGGAGCCTTACCTTTCTGAGTGCAAATCTGCTTAACTAAGCAAGTCACTTAACCCTATTTGCCTCAATTTCTTCATCTATAATATGAAGTGGAGAAGGAAATGGCAAACCATTCCAGTAGCTTGCCAAGAAGTACCCAAATGGAGTCATAAAGAGTTGAACATGACTGAAACAAATGAACAACAACAAATATCAAATGGCAAATAACTGCCTAAACATATTTTGCATCTATGAAAGTAAATATGTAAGGGTTTTAAGCATTATAGATTTGTTTTTTCAGTAATAAAAATCTACCATGATCATACATACAGTTTTGGTGTTTGGGCAACAATAACATAAAACTCTAACTATTCACTAATATCTCAATCTATCATCAAATTGTTTACAAAATACCACAAGGTTTAACATTTGTACACAATTGATTCCCAAAGGATGGTTAGATGCATGAGTATATCTCATTTGCATTCTGTGCCCTGAAGCAGAGTAGCTCTCTTGTTTCCCTCTGGTACCCAGTAATTTTACCTCATCAGCTATATAATCACAGATGTTACAAACATTTAAATTCTTTCAGCATAAATGGCAGACTTTGGAAACCATGATGATTGGGCACGTACAAACACAAATCAATTTGAGACCATTATAGACATCACAAATGTTCTAAAGAAACAAAACTTTTATTGCCCTTTATTGGAGGATTTAGATTATTATCTTTCACATGTATTACCCTTCTTCTATATGGAAGAATTTTTTTTAGGGTTTTAGGGTTTTGTTTTTTTGTTTTGTTTTGTTTTTAGTTTTTGCAAGGCAGTGGGGTTAAGTGGCTTGCCCAAGACCACACAGCTAGGTAATTATTAAGTGTCTGAGGCCAAATTTGAACTCAGGTACTCCCGACTGCAGGGCCTGTGCTCTATCCACTGCACCACCTAGCTGCCCCTATATGGGAGATTTTTAATTGAACTGTCTGGCTACATTGATCAGTCATTCAGTAGCATTAGTTGGAGTGCCAGTGGTAGAAAAGAAAACAGCCTTACATGAAAAGTTTTTTTTTCCTTACAAAGGTTATTTTATATGTAAACATTGTTAAAAACTATGTAGGTTTACATTAAGTACATTTAACATTTAATACAGCATTTGACACTAGATAGAAGATAATATTTTTATTGTTTCTAGTTACTCGTTTTTGCCAGTTAGCTAAAAATAAAAAATTAATGTTCATTTCTCAGGAGGAGAGATTATAAAATTTTACCATTTTTCACCATATATCTATTTTGAAAGCATTTTTACTTTATTCTTATTTTAAATCAAAATTCAGAAATAAATTCAACACAGAATCAAATGAAAGACTAGGTTTATCTACTGTTAAGCAAAATTTTGAAAACCACTATTAAATAAAAAATTAAAAATTATGTTTATAAAGGATAATTATATTATTAAACATCCTCCAGGTTGCAACTTATTTCACTAAAAATGACATGTATATTCAACAAAACATAAAATAGTGAAGTTTAATATGAAATTTTGTACATAATAGTAAGCAAAGGAGATCTTGTTGGATTATTTCTTTTAATTCTTACAAATGTTCCACTTAATATATTTGCAAGTAGAATTTCATAATTTGTGTTTAGAATTTTCATAATAATGGGTAAAATAAAATTTTATATTACAATTATAAACTGTAAATTTAATGAAGAGGCATAGGACTAAAACTATCATTGTAGTTTATTGTAGAACTTATGAATAAATCTCAAAGAATAAACCATATATTAATTAATTGGGGGATTCAAAAACTTTTTTGTTGAAAAGTATTCTTGCAACAATAAACATTGGACACTAGACTAGATGACATCTGAAGTCTCTTATTAGCCCTTTTTTATTATCAATACATTATACACTTCAATTTAGACATCTAACATTATGAATTTTACAACTCTCTTGAATATTATTTCCTCTGATTTACTGTATATCTCTTTTGCTATTCTTCTTCCTATGTTGTACCTATATGTTCTATGATATCTCTTTTTATCCATAATCATACTGCCATTTTCAGATCAGTTCTCATCATTGTAATACCAAGACTCCAGGTTAATATATTTCTACCAGATCTGATTAGGTGTACTTTGTTCATGGTTAAGAGTGAATGGTCCTGTATTTTAAGTCATTTATAAATTTTGAATCCACATTCCAATATCAGGCTACATATCTGATAACTATTTGCTTCCCAAATCTTACTTTTTGTTCTGGAACTCTCACTTTCAAAAGATAGTAATGCTGGAAGAAAAATAAACCCTCTAAGAGCTTTAATTTCATGAGCAGGGCTTTGCAATTTTTAGGAATGCTCTCTACTTTTCTTCCTACAGTATTATTTATCATATTATGAATCATCAAATCATTAGGAACAGATAGTGGTCATCAATATTGACAAATATCAGGAGGTCCTCGATCACATGTGAAATTTGCTTCATGGATTGCTAACCATATGATTTCTCCCTTAACAGTCCCTTTAAATTTGTATCATTATTATTGGAGTATGAGAAACTAATACTTCACAGACTTATCTAATACCAATACCACTATCATATATACATATAGACAGACAGACAGACAGACAGACAGACACACACACACACACACACACACACACACACAAACTAGAAGAAATTTAAACCAATTACTGAGTTCCAAACATCCTCATGCCTATTTTTCTCTGTTTCTTTTATTTTTCCATGTGTCTGACACTGTCTAGGGTTCCCCTCTGTCTCTTCAAAACATTTTTCTGCTTTATTTCATATTAATTCCTTCTTTCACAATTTCAAGAAAAGTTTTCTTCTCCCTGGTAACCTGAAGAAGAGAGATACATTCTTCCAAACTCATTCTCTTTTTTCTAAAAGAGACATCAAATCACATGTTGTGTTTTCAGAGTTGTTAATATAATGGAAATAGTACAAGTTAGGAGGTTATTTGAGTAGTTCAGGTTGAAAATGATGAGAACCTGAACTGAAGAAGTGGCAATGTGAATGGAAATGACAGGACATATAGAAGAGATTATGGTATTAGAATCAATGAGACAAAAACTAAATAGATGGACAAGGAAAAGGAACTGAAAAGTCAAAGATGATTCCAAGGTTTTGAAGTTAGTTTTCCTGGAAAATTATGGGTAAACTAAGCAAGGAGAAGTTTGGTAGGAAGGGAAGATAATTGGTGTGGTTCTGGGTGAGTTGAGTCCATATATTCAATGGAATATAATGGTGGAGATACAAATTTGGGTGAAATCAGTGCAACTAAATAAATATGTATTAAGTGGCTATTGTGCTTAAGCAGTTGTATTAAGTGCTAAAGATGTATGACCAAAAAATGACAAAAAAGAATAGTCTCTGTTGACAGTAAGCTTATTTTTCACCTACATGCAGATGTCAGATGCAGTCATAGGAGTAGACAAGATAGCTTAAAGAGAACCTTGGAAGACAATCACACTTTGAGGTTAAATGGTTGGTTGGTTCTTGTCCTTTGTTCTCAAAGATAGTGTGAAGAAAATGAACCACCAAGGGCGGCTAGGTGGCGCAGTAGATAAAGCACCGGCCCTGGAGTCAGGAGTACCTGGGTTCAAATCCGATCTCAGACACTTAATAATTACCTAGCTGTATGGCCTTGGGCAAGCCACTTAACCCCATTTGCCTAGGAAAGAAAGAAAGAAAGGAAGGAAGAAAGGAAGGAAGAAAGGAAGGAAGAAAGGAAGGAAGAAAGGAAGGAAGAAAGGAAGGAAGAAAGGAAGGAAGAAAGGAAGGAAGAAAGGAAGAAAGAAAGGAAGGAAGAAAGGAAGAAAGAAAGAAAATGAACCACCAAATGAGACAAAGGAAAGCTTAAAAAAGGTTAGAGAAGAGTGAATGTAGAACAAGAGAAAAGAATCCAAAACACTTTTCAGGTTAGAATTCTATGCATCATCTACCAATTAACATGATTCTTCCCTGAAGAAAATTTGAGATACAAAGGAAACCTTGCACTGTGATCTCCTTTCTCAGTGCAAAGACAAAAATACCCTCTAGATTTACTTTGACAGGGGTAGTGAGGTTTAAGTTTCATGAACTTCAAATACAATTCTTACCCTACTGACCCCCTTAATGTAATGAAGATATAGACTAAAGCATTTTATTTAATGTAACCAAGGGGTCAAGATCACTTTTATAAATGTCTTCTCATTTATGATTTATTCCTCAATGCTCCTTGCTTATGAAAGGGAAAAACTTAGTGAGAACTTGCTAGAGGAGAAATCTTCATCTTTTGGTTTCCAAATTTAAGAGAGAAAATCTGAGGTTCCAGAGTCTCTTCAGGGAAAAGTCCCAAAAGAAAGATTCTGGGAAAAAACCAATTATCCTATCACAGTCCCTATTATAGCTTACAACACCAAAGAGTAGAAAAATTTCCCTTGCAATTCTCTTCCTTCTCTCTCTCTCTCTCTCTCTCTCTCTCTCTCTCTCTCTCTCTCTCTCTCTCTCTCTCTCTCTCTCTCTCTCTCTCTCTCTTCTCCTCCTCCTCCTCACTTTCTCTCCCCTTCTCTGTCTACCTCTCCTTTCTTTCTCTGCCACTTGGATGTATGCTATTTATTATGTGTGATCTTTGTCTATATGGCCTTTGGTGGAAAGGAGTTAGGCTTGTACAAAAAACTCACAGCATGCCTTCTCCATTAATGGACAACAACCAAAAACACAGTTTGAACCTATAAATTAGTTGTCATAGATCCACAATATTTAGGGAAGCAGATAGATATAATTCTAACTTCATATTCTTTGAATTATTTCTCTCAAGAGAAATTTATGTACTATTATATTTGTTTTACATATTTTTTAAAATTTCAACTATGAAGTGGACTTTAACTAAAGTTTAATTATTTCTCCATTTGTATATCTATACTTGGCACCTAATCAGTGCTTAATTAGCTACTTTTCAATTCATTTCATACAATTTATAATAAGGTTTGAATGGATCTGCTTTCCTAGTCAAGTAATAATATTTGTCATAGAAAGAATAGCATTAGGCAAAGTAAGAAAAATTATTTCTCATTCACAACTGTTCCTTTATGGTAAATACCAATCACATGCTTCCTTTTCTGAAGGACTTATATGACTGTTAAGTCTTTGAGTCTCCCCTGTGAAGTCATACTTAGAAAAAAACCAGATTACATAGTATTCTACCTACAATCATTACAGCATTCCTTAAAATTTCAAGGCTATATATGGATTTATACAGATGACTACCTCATGTTATCTCCAAGATGACAAAACTTTATCTGGATTTCTTTGTACAAGTACCAAAAAGTTCATGATAGAGTGTATTTTGGTATAATAGCAATATGAATCATTTGTCTAGTAAAGCACGTGGAAGGAATTAGTTGAAAAGCAGATGAAAGTTAAATGGTATGTGGTGACAAATTTTTTTAACATCTTGAAGTTTCCATTAACTATATAAACGTTTCTGTAGGTAATTATGCTTATGAATCATGAAAGGAAGAGGATTGAGGAGCTGTGGTTGGCTTGAGCAAACAGCTCCCTTAAGGAGGCAGCACAATGTAATAAAAAGAATATGACTCTGGAGCTGGAAGATTCAGTGCGGTTCATCCAGGCACCAATCTGCAGCCCAGTGAAAATGTTCTGCTTATAGTTCTCCAAATAACACTCTCCATCTCCCAACGCTGGGTATATTCACTGGCTTCTCTATCATGCTAGCATACTCTTCCTCCTCGACCTTCTTCTATTCCTTGGTCTCTCTGACTTTAAGTTTCAGATAAAACATAACTTTCTATAAGAACCCTTTTTTGACCACCCTAAATTCTAATGTCTTTTTTTTTCTGTTGATTATTTCCAATTTATTCTCTATATAGTTTATACATTGTCATTTGTATGTGTCTTTGATTAGATTGATTCAGTTAGACTTTGAACTCCTTGAGTGAAGTCATTATAATTTGCCTTTATTTATATGACCAATTTATATGTGTTATATGCTTAACACAGAGCCAGCTAATATAGCACATATAAGTGTTTTCCTAAGATCCTAGAAATGGGGAGATGCTTTAAGAAACTAACCAAAATTATTTTGTCATTCCTCTTAAATTTGGAGTTTACTTACACTGACAAAAACATTAAATTTGAAGAATAACCATTTTCTGTTTGAGCATATCTGAGTTTTTAGAAATGGTGTTCTATAGAATCATAGGTGAGACATTGGTTTGAGACATTTAGGCAATTAAGCTTTCCAGGGTCATGCTGTACAGCAGCCTGAAAAAAAAATTGATCCCTTTTGGAAGATTTAGGTTTGGAAGGATTAAAGATCAACCAGTTCAGTCCTATCATTTTATAGTTGATGAAACAAAGACCATCAATAGATAAAGGACTTGTTCAAGGACATGGAGACAATAAGTCAAAGAACTTGATTGCAACTCTTTCCACTATCCTGCCTTGCCTTCTCACCTCTTACTTTTCTCAGATCATTATGATCATTATTAAGACTCCTCATTTTAATACTAGTTAAATTCAGTTATAGCAATGAAGTTATGATGTTGGGCTTTAGTTTAAACCAGAGACTGATCGTTTTTGTAACCTAGGACCCTTTGGCAGACCTGTGAAGCCTGGGTACTCCTTCTCAGAAGACTTTTTGAAATAATAATAGAAAGAAATGCAAAATTTTAGTTAGAGGTTAGTATAAATAATGATGTTAATTCTAGTACTCCCTAAAATCTATCCTTGAACCTCTAAGGTGCATGCACTCCAAGTTAAGAAATTCTGGTTTAAACTATCAGTCAGTCCAGAAGCATCTATTAAATGTCTACTATGTTTGAGACACTGTTCTAGACTCTGAGGATACAAAGGGGAAAAAATGAAATAGCCTGTGCTCTTAAGGAACTAAAATGAATTAGAGATTGAATTAACTGCCAGGAAATAGTTACATCTTCCTCAATTCTAGTAGGCTGTTTCAAGGTACAGTTTCTTGGCCTTCTTAAATCATCCAGATAATTGCCACAACATCTGGCAATATATGGACAAAGGGTTTGTTTCTATTAAATCTCCTGAGTGAATTGAATAATCACATCTCAATTTCTTATGACACATCAAAGTTATAGAAGAGTCATATATAGTTTTCCTTTAAACTTCAGAATCCCCATATGTACAACCCATCAAGAATGTAGTTTCACAGTTGGCATCATCTTGTAAATTTTGTTTATTTATCATTTTTCATCAATCATTTCTCTTATTTCCAAATTAGAAATAATTGCGGGGAATCTAGAGAGGGGAGATGGGGGCAGATGCACTTAATTTCCTCCTTGATACTATTCCTGAATCTAACAGCAGAAAAAGAGAGAATAGGCAGTATTTCGAGATCTGTGGAATCCACTAAGACCACTTTTAAAAATTTTATATATATGTGCTATTTTGGGCCATTGCATTAAGAACACTCTGTACTAGGCTCAAAACCTTTCTAGTATCAATGTCCATATTTGGAAAAAGATGAAAAAAAATAACTATTTCCTTATGCAGGCTACATATGAATATAAATAAATGTCTTTCACATTTTTAGAGAAGCAATATAATGTAAACCCAAGTCCTAGTCCTGTTTCTAGTCACTAATTAGCTGTGGGATATTAGATTGAATCATTCCTGAAAAAATTCCTCTAGGCCTCATGAGGGAAGTTGGATTTTTCCAACTTTAAAACTTAGTTGGAAGGTAAACAATTCTATTCAATTCAATAAAAATTTATTTAGTATTTACTATAGACTGGGCATTGTGATAAGAGCTGGGGAAAGACAGTCCAAGGCCTCAAAGAGCTTACAAATTAATCTGAGAAGACAATACACATAAAAGGAAGGGAAATGGGATGTGGCAGGGACAGGGCTATTACTAGGGAGCATGATGTTTCATGAGGTAGAAATCAAGTGGAGCTACTGATAGAAAATGGATAGTTATCTAAAAAGTTCTGTGTTCTCTATGAAGAGAGACTTTGGAAAGAACTTATTGTTACTCCATCCAGATTGGAGGGAGACCTACAATCAGAGGGAAGAGGCAACTGAGAGGGCTGAGGTTTTGAGTAGCAAAATGAGTCAATCTGCATGGTGATGAGATTTGGGATAATCAGTTTATTCTGTTTGGGGGAGGTATGATGTTCCATGGAGTGAAATCAAAGCAGAGCTGCATCTTGGAAAATGAAGAATTATTGAACAATATATTAAGTGTCCTAGTTTATTCCACTCAGTGATACATTTTCTTTCCATATTTCACATTCACATGATCATAGATTCAGAAACAAAATGGTCATTAGAGGCTAGCCAGTTCAACTTCTTATTTTATAGATGAGGAAACTGGGTCACGTCAGTAGCAAATGGCAGAGCTGGTTTTTAAACTCCACTTGCCTTAGCAGTTTGATTCTAGATTCCATCCATTCTTTCTTCTGTTTCAAACTATCTGATACCACTGTGTGCTACATAATAATGGTGTTTTGTTTTATTTTATTTTTGCCATCTAGGTCTGTGATCTAATTGTCTCCAATGAGGAGACTTCCTCTACCCATGAGTCTCCAGTGAGGAGATTTCCTCTATTAATGATCAATAGTAATGTTAAAAGTTCATTTATCTTTGAAAAAATGAATCAGAATAAGAGCATATCAAAGTCATTCAACCCAAGATACAGGATCATATAAGTGATTCCTTTTTAACAGTATTTATTGTATGAATGGGGAAAAAAGATAATTCTTGACATCCTTCTTCCTGCACAGAATTGTTGCTACAAATGGCAAATGGGTAATTTTATCCATAGCAATTGGCACATACACTTCCAAGTACAGAAACAAGTCCTGCTGTCAGAAGCCTCATTTCCTTGGTTCAGAATGAGGAAAAACTAATGGCCATCGCAACAAAATCCAAGAATCTAGACAGTTTCATAATCAATCAAACACTAGGGTTTAGGGGAACAGACCTTTCCAAGTAATTTGTATTTCTTGAAAAGGATCTCCATCAAGGAGATACAATCAATTAGCTCTGACATTTCATCAGTCATCAACAACTAATTTCCATTTTTTCATAAAATGAAATGTCAAAAGCAAACTTACAGGGTGAAAAGTTTCTAAAGTGCTAAATGAAGTTTTTAGATGGAGGGAATTTTATTGACTGCTAGTAAGAAAGATTTTTCTCCCTATCCTACTTCCTAGAGAGGAATGCCCTGTCCTGCTTCCTATAGATCAATATTGGGATGGAAGTGGGGAGACACAAACATTTTGAATTAAATAATATAACACTATTTGAAAACATTTAACTTATTTATTCTCAAAAATTCCAATGGAGTTATGATTTTATTAACATGGATATTTCTTTTCATAATGCAGATCACAATCTATCTCTGCAGCTTCTATAGGATTCTCATCTATTTTTTTTTAGGGTTTTGCAAGGCAAATGGGGTTAAGTGGCTTGCCCAAGGCCACACAGCTAGGTAATTATTAAGTGTCTGAGACCAGATTTGAACCCAGGTACTCCTGACTCCGAGGCCGGTGCTCTATCCACTACGCCACCTAGCCGCCCCTCATCTATTTCTTTTAAGCAGTTATAAGAGACCAGATTTGGTCAGTTATAGAAACAGCAATGCTATAATTATTCAGGGGGATCCTAACTATCATTTAAACCAATTCAATTCAAGGAACCTTTCTTTTTCCAGTATCTAGTAGCACTGTAGAGATGTAGAGACAAACAAAACAAAACAAAAAACTCACTCCTCCCTCAAGGAGCATGCTTATCCTTTCTCCCAATAGACTACAGAATCCACGAGGGCAGAAAATGCTGTGATTTTTTTTAATTCTGCAAATATTGTAAGCATGATGCAACTCATTGACCAAAAATGTCATCTGAGGAAGTGCCAAGGAGTAATGCTTGAAACATTACAGTTGAACTGGGTCTAAGGGGAACTCAGAAACTGTCTAGTAGTCCAATCCCATTATTTTACAAATAAGAATATATATGGGGGCAGCTAGGTGGCACAGTGGATAGAGCACCGGCCCTGGAGTCAGGAGTACCTGAGTCCAAATCCGGCCTCAGACACTTAATAATTACGTAGCTGTGTGTCCTTGGGCAAGCCACTTAACCCCATTGCCTTGCAAGAAAAACCTAAAAAAAAAATATATATATATATATGTATACATATATATATATATATATATACATATATATATATATGTATTTCCAAGGTGAGTTAAGTGACTTGTTCTAAGTCAAATCCAATACGAGAGATGGAATTTGAAAGTAAGTTCTCTACCTCCAGAATCTGTTTTTCTTTTTTCTTTCCATCCACCTTTCCACTGACAATAGGAATTAAAATTCCAAAGGAATTAGATCAACCTGATCATACTAAGTAGCTTAAGAATATTAATAAAGTTTTGCCAAAAGGACCCAGATGACTTGGAAAATTCAATATAGCATGTTTTAAATAACAAAAAAAACAAAACTGACCTCATCTCAAAGTTCCATCCACTTAAACTTGGGTATATTAATTTTTCAGGTCTCAAACAATTAAGTAAATTACTAAAGCAAGGCATTCATTTCGGACCCAGGGGAGAGGTGTAAATGTTTATTAAATATGACTACATTAAAGGTCATGATAATCACATTCTTCTAATGAATAAAATATTTTCTAGTATTTGTTTGCATAAAAATACTACCAAATATAATCTTTTCCCAGAAACACTACATGCATTTCACTTTTTTAAATTCGTAATCCAACAAGGAAGCAAAAGAAATTTGTCATCTTTGTCTTCTTCTGAAGATCACTAAAAGGATAAGTATATGATTTCCTTTATGTAAGTAGAATTTCAGAGAAATGAATGTTAAATTTTAGCCTGTATAAAAGCAAAACAGTTATTCCTAATCTCCACATTTTCAAAGCTATATATTTCTGCCTCCCTCATTCTCTATTCCCTAGACCCTTTGAGCAATTAGTTCTTTTCTTCTTTTCTTAGCAATAGTAGTCTCTAGTCAATTACACTTCACATTATATCTCTGCTCTTATTCTCCCCTTGCTTTTCAAATCTTTGCTTACTTTTTTATTTTGTTTTTTAAAATTTTACTCAACTATTTCCCAATTCCCTAGGAGTCACCTAAACTTTTCTTGTACCTGTCTTAATTGTATCAGTATACTAAGTTGGCCATTACTTTATGTTTGCCAAATAGTGGTATACTGAACTTGTGGTCAGAAGGTTTGAGTTGGAATCCAAATTTACCAATCACTAGCGATATGATTAAAGGCAAGTCATTTAAGTTCTTTCAATTCCTTCATCTGTAAAATGAAGAGAGTCAACTAGAAATACTAAGATCGTTGTTTCAAATTTCAGCAAACACAGTACCTATGGACATATCAGACACAGGATTCTTTGCAGCTGGAGTCCCAAAGGAAGTTATGCCTATATTGGTGACATTACAAATAACTGATAATTACATAGTTCTTTAAGTTCTGAAAAGTGCTATATATACATTCTTATGTTGTAGAAATACGGACATAGAATCAGTATCAATCTTTTAGT
The DNA here is from genome assembly GCF_037893015.1 of Macrotis lagotis. Taxonomy (NCBI): domain Eukaryota; kingdom Metazoa; phylum Chordata; class Mammalia; order Peramelemorphia; family Peramelidae; genus Macrotis; species Macrotis lagotis. The sequence goes on from NC_133658.1 coordinate 833,247,589, forward strand.
CCAACATTAAGTTTAACTCCCCAATTTTACAGATGAGGAAACTGAAGTCCATAGAAGCAAGTTGCCCAATAATATAGAACAGAGACGAGATTCAAATTCAGGATTTCTGACTTCAAATACAGCCTTTCCACCATAACACATTGACAATGACAAATCCCATGAGATAAGTTCTACAGATATAATCTTAGAAGACTGAGTCTAAGAGAGGTTACACAATTAGTAAGTGACTAGGATGGAATGAAAATACATTTCTTCCTGATTCCAAGTCCAGAACTCTATGTACTATACTAAGATCTGAATTAGAAGCTCAAGGGGATGCTATAGAGGAGCATTAGAGACTCTAGTTACAAGAGTTATTTTTCCCTCTCATGCCTACAAGTGAGGATTTACTTAGACCATTCTGTTGGACAGAACAGTCATATATTTGGGTTCAAAATCTATAGACTTGCATATGACATTTCATAAAATGTCCTTTCATAACAGATTCCTCCATACAACTTTCTCTTCTACAAAAAATAAACATCAAGCTCAATTAATGAAATTCAATTCAACAAGCATTTTTATTAACTACCTGCTATAGGAGAGGCACTGTTACTTTGAACTAGAGCCCTTCATGAGTTTACATTCAATTAAGGGCTGGGACTTTAACTTGATGCTTTAGTTTGGTTTTATCTGCAAATTTTAAAAGAATGTCTTCTCTTCCTACAAAATTCTTCCCACTGTTGATTCCTCTGGTTCCTACATGGCAAAGTACATTGACTCAGCAGGGCCCTTTCTTTATTTTCATTTATCTTAAGGAGCTCCATGTGGTTGCAATCTGCCCAGATATTTGCCATTACTACATTGAGTTTAAAAAGAAAAAGCATCCAAATGACCTGGAAAATTAAAACTGACTCAAAATACATAGTGCATCTATAATGAATTATACTTTTAAAGGTCTCTAGATTTCATGTCTGAGGGAGCATGCACTGGAACCAAACCCAACTGAGAGTCTATCATTTTTGTTTGCTTAAGCTCATTAATTACATACAAATGATCAGAATGAATGCTCCTGGACCCCATTATCCTGCAGCATCATGTAAAAGTACTCTGGGGAACTACAATGCAAGAATTACCCATGTCTGATTCTACCCATAGATACAGATAAGTCCCCATGACAGAATCACCACTCCTGAGTTGTTTTGTTGCATTCACTAGTTCTTATTTCTAGTCATTAGAAAGAACTGGAAGATGTTCTTAAAGCTCAAAGGAGCCTTCCCTAGTGGAATGGATATTCCATAAGAACATTAGTAATTGCATAACTAATTGCCCAATTTGAATGCATTTAACCAAGCCAAGAACTCTAACCCCCTGGTCAATTTAATTGTAATTGAAAAGTTGGAGGATACTAAAAACTTAATTATAAAGGAACCACAACCATTTCTGTATATGATTCTTGCATATATCAAGATCTGAGAAATAAAACAGACTTCATGAAGTTCCCTGGTGTTTTGTGTCAAGAAAAAGAGGTCAGACTAAATAGAAGAATAGGTCTTTGATACTGCTCTTCCCTAGGTAACCTAGAGAGAGAGAACAAGGAATATGGCTATTATGTCTTAAAATCTCTAGTCAAGAGGCAGAGGCCCACACATTTCTGACTAAGTTCAGTCATTTCAGTTGTGTCAAATTCTTTATTGTGATTCCCATTTGGAATTTTCTTGGAAAAGACATGGGACGGGTTTGCCATTTCCTTCTAAAGATCATTTTACAGATGAGGAAACTGAGGCAAAGAGGATTAAATGATTTGCCCAAAATGACATAGTTAGTGAGGTCAAATTTGAACATGAGTCTTCCTGACTTCAGACCCAGCATTCTATCTACTATGTCACATAGCTGGCATATTCATTGTTGTTAATGTCCTAATCTATATTTTGTTCATTTGAGCATTGGATTCAATTTATCACACAGAAAAAAAACCTGATTCTTTTCTCTGACTTTCACACATTATCAAGAAATTGCTTGCTTCCAAGCATTTTTCATTAAGATGTTCCAAAGGCAACTAGGGAGCACAGCTAACAAAAGACTAGTCAAGAGTCAGAAAACCCAAGTTCAAATCTAGCCACAGATGCTTTCTAGCTATATGACCTAAGCAAATCTCTTAATGGCCACATACCTCAGATTTCTCATCTGTAAATGGGGATAATAAAGTCATCTCCCAGGGTTGCTATCAGGATGCAATGAGATAATCTTTTTAAAATACTTTGAAAGCCTTAACATGAAATATAAATACTAGTTATTATTATTATTCACTACAAAACCTTTTATTAAGCATCTACCATGTGTTGCTTGAGAAGTAGTGTTGCATGGAAGGATAGAACGCTGGCTTCAAATTCAGGAAATCTAGGTTCAAGTCTGCTTCTAATGTCTACTGACCATCACTTGGGTCAGGTCACTTGACCTCTCAGGACTTTAGACAACTCCCTAAGACGAAAAGTGACAGAGAAAATGCCAACCTACATTGGTGGAAGAAGTTATCCCACATGGAAATTCTCTACTGCACTGAAATCACAAGACCAGTACCAATCCCTATACTAAATACTATCATTAGGCAATGGGGAGAAACAATAACATGATAAGCACCTGATCTTAAGGAGTTTACCTTATTCCCCCATTTATAAGATTCTCCCATGTATAAGATGCACCTTAATTTGGGGGCCCAAAATTTGAAAAAAAAATGTATTAAATAAAGTTATTGAACTCAAGTTTTATTCATCATGATATTCAAGGACCTCCTGCTCATAGATTTCAGGTATCTTTTGGGCAAGTGGTGTGCATAGACACATGCTTAATCCATTTTGTTTCATGAACCTGAAGCACCAACTGTGTCCTCCTTTGAAATCAGTCACTTCTTTTTCATCAACAATTCTTCTGGCCTCATGCTGAAAATTCTTTGTGGACAGATAATTCCAATGGCCCTTTGTCCTTCAAATGTTCATCTCTTCAGTTCTTTCTCTAAATCTGGCCATTTGGCTGACTTGCTTCTCGTGGCTTTCTTCTGCTATGGTGTTTTCAGTAGGGTTTCTTCTTTCTGTAGCCAGTCTCCAATTATTTTCTCAATTGGAGGAGTACCAAATTCATGTTCAGCAGCACAATTTCTATGCACTTCTGCAAACTGGAGCACTTTGAACTTGAATTCACCACTGTATGAAAATCTTTTCTGAACTATTTCTGGGCAGAATGGGGCAAAACATAACCTAATAAAAAAATGGAAAACAATAAGCACAAAGACAATAAGCATGAAAACGTGGGAACTGCAAATAAAAAAAAGCCTACAACCAATGTACAAGATGCTCCCAGTATTTAGACCCTAAATTTTTCAAAAAGGGTGCATCTTATATATGGGGAAATATAGCACATTCAACTAGATGTTCATTCTCACAATTTGGACAGTATTTTACTATTCTTACCACTGATAAAGAAAATGAACTTAATTGTGTGATAACATAATTTTCTTCCCTTTTTATAATTTTATTTTATTTTCAGTTTAGAGGGTAAAAATGAACATTTTCATGGAACATTTTTTAAAAAGTTTGCACATAAAACTATAAATCTACCATGTACAACTTACTATTTCCTCCAAATATATTACAGTTGTTCTGCAATATTTTCCCTTTTTTTCTTCCCTTTCCTCTAGATATGGCTATCATGAGATTTCCTTTTCCAATTAGTTAACTTTCTTTTCATACTTTTTTGGAATTTTTTTCCCTTTTTTTCCCAGTCTTTCTGATTTTTGAATTCCATTTTAAGTTCTTTCAAGAATTTTGGGGTTGCTTGTGAGCATTTGACATTATTCTTTGATGTGGAAGTATTGATTTTTTGTTTTGATTTGTTTTTACCTCACCATATTGGTCAGATTCTTTTTCCTTTGTTTACTCATTTTTTTCTTTTTTTTTTTAATTTTTAGCAATTTATTCTTATAATCTAGTTTTAATCCTGAGTTGTAGTTAATGTTGTCCTAGATCTCAGACCCTTTGTACTGTTATTTTCTGAATTCTGTCCAGGGGCTCAATCTGAGGGACTCCTCTCCACCCCTAAGCTAAGTTAGAGCCCCCAGTCATGCTGTCCTGAATATGTTCTTTCTCCCCGATGTACCTCACTCACCAGATACATGCTTGTTTTCCTCACCCAAAGCCACAATCTAGGATTACTTCTAGTAAGCGCCACTAGACCTGGCTTCTGGCTTCTGGAAATAGTAGGGGATCTTTCAATCATCTCCAACTTGGTCATCTACTGTTTCTTAGATGAAAATTTATGAGGTGAAAGTTCCAGAGGTGACATTTTGACAGAGCTGCTATAGGATCTGCCATTTGTCAATTCAATGGCCTCAGCCCAGAGGTATCTACACTTCACTCAGGCCAAACAACAGCCCCTGGAAGCCCCTCAAGTTGACTAAGAGGACAACTGTTTGACTCTTTTACTTTTGCTGCCCCACATTCATTTCATGGTAAATTTCTGTCTATTTGTAGAGGAAATCTGGAGAACCTGTAAATTCCTGACCTAATACACCATCTCCCAAAAATAACATTCTTTTCACTAATAGGGTTAGGTAGAAGAGGAAATTGTGGGTCTACCAATGTGGGCCAACAACTTTTCAATAACTTAAGAGTCATAGAGACTTGTCTAGAGTCCTGAGAAATTAAATCATACAGCTAGTCTGAGATGAGGGACTTGAACTTAGATTTCTTTATTCCAACACCAGTTTTTTTAATCTATGATGTAAGTCAACAAGCATTTATTAAATGCCTGGTGTATGCAAAGCAACATACTAAATTCAAGGATTAAAGAAAGATAAAAGGAAACTCTACCCTCAAGGAGCTCGTAGTCTAATGGGGGGGAACAGAAACAACATGCAAACAATTAAGTACATATAAGATATGTAGAGGGTAAGTAGGAGATAATCTCAGAGGTAATACATTAACATGGAGGAGGACTGGGAAAGACTTCTAGAAGATGAAATTTTTTAGCTGAGACTTGGAGTATGGCAGGGAACCTAGAAGGTTGGGAGTCCAAGGAAATAAAGGAGAGCATTCCAGGCACAGATAATTGCTAGCCAAAGGGCATGGTATAGGAAAATTGTCCAAATACAGGATTTATGCCATGTCATACTATTTGTTTCCTATTGCGATAGTTTCTTGAAGTCTGTGTCTTCCATTTCATTTTTATTTTCAGTCAATCTATTTCTCTAAAACAAGATTTAAAGAATAATATTAGGAAAGTTTCACTGACAGAAATCTCTCTTATGCTGATAAAAGGAGGGAAATACCTGCACCTACCTCCAATGTAAGGGTGACAATCCTTATTCTTTGCCTCATATGGCACTACTAAGGAAAAGGTTAGTGATGAACCTGGCTTATATTAATTCATGAGAGCTGTTTTATTCAGGGCTTGATTTATTGTTTCATTGGTTATTTAAAATAAGGAAATAATGGAGAGATTGTTAATGATGCATATTAAACTTAAAATATGCTGTATATATTTATATTTATATATATATATATAAGATATATATATATATATCTTAGTTGATTATTGCACATTTCCCAGGACATCCCTGGGTATGTCCCACAATAAGTCAGGGTAGAGAATATTATCAGACATGCTCTCCAAATTTTTGCTATTAGTCTCTCTAATCATTCTAGTAAAACATGATAATATATGAACACTGAAAAATGCAATATTTGTTGTCCTCAAGATTGTAGATGCCAATAAAGAGACTTACTATTCAAATTTACATGTCTGCTTTGAATAAACAAAACTAAAAAGGGGTGGAGAAAGGTTTCTTTCCAGCACCACCAGGTTTCCAGTGGGTGTCTTTCTTTACTTCTGAGAAGAGATAATGGAAAATTGAATAGACTACATGTGAACAGAAATCATACTTTTTGGAAATCCTTTCACTTTCCCATCCCATTATTCTAGCCTACATCCCATCAATCACATTTTAAACACTAACAGTTGGGTTCTAGAAAATAACATCATTGAAGTTAGATAGAAGAGTAGATATGTAACTAGTAAAACATAATGAAGAAGGGACTGATCAACAAACAAGATCCTCAAGGACAGAAACTGTACTGTTTTTTCCCTCTTTGTATATTCAACACTATACACAATGTTGTAAATGTTTGAGCCTCTCACTTCATGACCCCAATTGGGGTTTTCTTGGCAAATATACTGGAGTGGTTTGCTTCTCCAGATCATTTTACAGATGAGAAACTGAAGCAAACAGGGTTAAGTGACTTGCCAAAGAATACTCAGTTGATAAATGTCTGAGGTCAGATTTGAACTCATGTCTTCCTGACTCCAGGTTTGGCACTCAATCCACTGTGCCACCAAACAGGCATTATGTGTCTAGCACAATCAATTAATCAGCAAGCATTTATAAAGGCTTACTCTGTTGCCAAGCACCTGGAAAATACTCCATAAGTTTTGTTGAATTGAATCAGACAAACAGATTGAGAGGGGGAAAAAGAAAATCAAAACTTAGAATCTGTTTATTCATCTTATTTCCTTTGCATAAAAACAACTTAACTTGACTTTCAGCCTCATAAGGATGCTGAATAAGAACATTTTATAAAGATGAAGAACATTTTATGTGAATTTCTGTCCTATATAATTCTTTTTTCTACTGCAATCTGAATGTTTTTACTAAAACTTCAATACTGTGTCTTTTGAGGAAAAAGTAGTTTTCCTATTTTGGTGCCATTGAGTAATTGTCTAACCATGAAAATATTCTCATATTAAATAACAAGCCAGAACACTCCAGAATTCCAACTTTCCCAACAAAATAGGTATGATCAGGGACATTCTCTATGTCTAAAAGAATTACAAGAGGAGAAAGGTATTGCCTTTCACAATAGATTTTGCTCTTAATAGATTTTCCACCCTGAGATACTTCCATGTATGGATCCCATTTCTATGTCTTGTTGAAGATATTCCAAGCTGTCTTCTCAGTCCAATTGCCTGAGATAATTTCCTAAATGTCAGCAGTTTCATGCAGTTTGGCACATTTCTAATTTTTCTGTTCAATGTCATTACTTCATCTTTCAGTCAGTTTGAGCAATGAAAAGAACTTCGGTCGCTCTCTCCACGCCATCCATGACCAGTGGTCTTCTCTGAGCAGAACAGAGAAGCTAAACACAGCCGCTATGCTTGTTAAAACTGAGGCAGCCCAAGAAGGCTCAGCTTGAACAAATGAGAAAAGTAAACAGAGACCCCTGAACAAAACAACCACACATGACCTAGAAGTAAAACACGTTCGACATTAGGTGATGTGGACTGTGTCCACAGCTGTAGTGTCTAGTCACTTTGGAATCTAGTTATCCCAGATGTTATAATAACTATGGTGATTTGGTCTTATGTGATGCAGTGGGTTACTAAGAACCCCATAAAGACAGCCAATCCATTTTCCAAGAACTCAGAACTCTTCTATTTATGGATTGGCTATTAGGGAAAAAAATGTAATCATACCTGAAATAAGTAGTAGAAGGATTGTGGGTTTTGGAATCAGGTAGACTTTGGCTCATATCTTACTTCTGATATTTATGAGTTCTGTGGACATAAACAAGTTACTCAATTCCTCTTAGTCTCAATTTCCTCATCTGTATAATTATTATAATAGTACTCACAGGATTTTTGATTAATGAAATCAAATAAGTATGTAAAGCTCTTTACAAACCTTAAAGCAAAACATTGATGCTAGGTATTATTATTAGGAAAGAGATTTTTGATTTCCTTGGCAAAGGTGCTAACCAGATAAAGAAATCTCCTCCACTAATTCAGACAGGCAACTGGTCTGAAACTTATAAAGAGGAAACAGATCCTCAGAAAACTTAAGTGATTTGTCATTGTCACATGTTTAGTAGTAAAGAAGCCAAAACTCCAACCAAGCTTTCTAATTTCAGTTGCAGTGCTTTTTTCCCCCTTTTTTCATAATTCTCCCATCTTATGATTATGAATTGATAACTTGCCTATTTTTCCCTCAAGCTAAAGAAAGGGGTTTTTTTATTAAGATCCTTGAAGAATATGACCTGGCTGAAGGAGATTCTTTTCAGGTTCTCCTTCCATAACAAGAAGTGGAAAGGGATATCAATGATCTTTTAGGCACTGTGCACAAAATGGGATAAAAAAAATGTTCCTGACTCTTTCCCACCTCCATGCTCACCAGTTTTTTCTCCACAATGAGTCAATTTTCTTTTAGAAATTTCATAATAGGGGAAGAGGAAGGAAGAGCACATTGCCAGAATCCCATGACCTCCTAAGAGTTCAGAAGATATGTGAAGCTGTTGTCCTTTTGAAACAGACATCATAACTCAAACCCTCCAGTTTTTTCTGGGCTTCAGACCTCAGGAAAGTTTAAAGCCCAGCTGAACATACAAATTTTCCCCAGAGATACACGCAAAAAAAAAGACAACAAAATTTCAGAGGCATAGAGAAAGCCACCCAGGAACCCCTGAAGAGTGAACAGTTCCATTATGAAGAAATCTCACCTGTTTTTCTAATGCATACTCCATCTGAGACATTGCATAAAGCAGTTGAACTATAATAAGATAATAAGATAAAATAAAGGTCAGAAAGGCTGGATCACCCTGCTTTTACATACTACTTTTGAGCAACCTCAAAGTGGAAGCAATCCTGGCATGTCCATTAGAATTGCTTGTGGTAGCTGCTGTCTTCCTGACCTCACAGTTAATTGTTCATCATGGCAATAGTTATATTATAACTAGTATTTTTTCATTCACATACTATACCTGCAAGCATATTTTGTTTTCTAATTCCTTCCTCTTCCTAAAATAATTTAAATTATTTTCAATGCTGCTTTTTTTTTCTTTTTTTCCCTTAGAGTATCAGCAAGTGATTTGGGGATAGGAGAAAGGAGGGAAGCATTGATTGTTGTTACAGAGAAGAAATGAATCATAAATTGAGTGAGGGCCAATAGCCTTTGGCTTAAAACTCTTCTCCTGCTAATGGGTGATTTAATAGTACCATTTCTAAGAATAATGAAAAACGATCATTTTTAGATAGATTATCCTGTTTTGCAGTAATATATTTTTTATCTTGCTTCCACAAGAATATCCTTCATCATCATTAAAATCACTTGTCAATGATCAATCTAAATTAGCATTGCACTAAGCACAGATTTAATTTTTCTAATATAGTTCCTACCTTCTAAAAGATTGCAACTCAAGACCATAGAATAAATTCATTTTCATTAAAAGCTCATGCAATCCACAAAACAAAAACATTAAGCCAAAAAATAAATTTGGGGTAGGGGAAGCTTTCATCTCTCTTTTCATTAATCAAAAAGAGTTTCAAAGAAAAAAAGTTGAGATTTGGGAATGATTGGAAAATTAGTAGAAAATTTGTATACTTTTAATATTATTTTAAAATGGTTCAAAAGATCGTGGATAACCTTAATCTCTCTATGCAAGTCAATGTCTTTTTATACTCAAAGAAAGAGAATAAAGATGGATTAAAAAGAGAGGGAGTCAAACAAGAATTCTATCACAATTTGCCTATGACTCCTTCCAAGAATGATTGAAAGTATAAATGAATGAAGGAAATTATATCTATCATACCAATTCAGGTACTATATTGACAATATTTCCTCTAACCTAACTAGGATCTAGGTTTTTATCCTGTGTTAGATTAGATTAAATTGGAAATACAAATACAAGCAAAAAAGAGAGTCCCTACTTTCAAGGAATTTATATTCTAGTAGAAAAAGGAAAAATAGAACTAAAGGAAGGAGAGGGTAAAATAAAATTGCCTAGAGGCCAGGTGGAAGAATACAGAGAGGGTTAGGAACTGAGTTGAAGGGAGAATGACTAGTATGTACACTTCTTCAAAGGGAGGTTTTTGACAAAGAATTCACCAATCAGAGAAGGAGACTGCAGAAGTAGAGGCATGGTCAGTGTGAGAAGGCAGCCAATGTGGAGGAGAAGAGAATCAGATAGTCCGGAGCTAAACCTAGTTTTATTACTGTTGCTCAATAAAAGACCCAACTCAATCAAACTTGCTGAAATGAACAGAACCAGTCAATCTACAAGCATTAATTATGTGCCTATCATGTGCTTACCTCTAGGAATACAATTACAAAAAGTGAAAGAATCTCAACTCAGAAGGTTACATTATATCAGGAGGGGCAATACATACATATACAAAATAAATGGTGCATCAAAAAATATATATTAGATGTTTACTGTATTCCAGACACTATACTAGACATTGAGGATAAAAGAAAAAATGTAGAAGCAGTATCTGCTTTCAAAGAGATCATATTCTAATGAAGGAGAAAAAGTGTAAAAAAAACTTATGTGTTTCAAAAGGTAGGAAAGATTGAGAAAGAAAAGATAATCTCAATTTTAGAGTTAAACAAAGGATACAAGAAAAAGAGGATTTGTAAGTATATATTTGTGTGGAGTTAGGATCATCCCTTTCTCCCTCGTAACAATTGAGGCTTATAGATGTACAATGACTATTCTTCTTACTGAAATAATATCGGGGATAGTTAGGTGGCATGGTGGAAAGAGCATTGGCCCTGGAGTTAGGAGAACTGGAGAACAAATCCAACCTCAGACTCTAAGTAAGACCTTGGGCAAGTCACCTAACCCCATTGTCTTGCAAAAACAAACAAAACAAAAAGAATATCAGCTAGAAGATAGGGGTGGGGGCATAGTGGAAGTAAGAACCAGAGCTATAACTAAGGTGAGGCAAACAGGGTGTATCAAAATTTAAAGGACTTTGATAAATTTGTGGTCCTTTCGCAGAGGAGAAAAAAATTGAAATTAGTACCAGCTAGCGCAATTAATTTATTAAAATAGGTACCAATTTGTACACTTTCTTCACATTTCTCCTTAGTAAATGGCTGTCACACCCCAGGTAAATTCCTTCTGAGTTATCCCTGTCCTACAGCATGGAAGCTTCCCTAGCAGCAATGTTTTAGTTTTCTAGGGTCTTCCTTCTATCTAATAAAATTTATTTTTAAAAATTAAACTAAGGGAAAAAACCATTGCCATTTGCCAAATGGTCAAAGGATATGCAAAGGCAATTTACAGATTTAGGAAATCAAAGCTATCCGTAGTCATATGAAAAATTGCTCTAAATCACTACTTATTAGAGAAATGCAAATGAAAGCATCTCTGAGGTACCAACTCACACCTCTCAGACTGGCCAATATGACCAGAAAGGACAATGATCAATGTTGGAAGGGATGTGGGAAATCTAGCACACTAATACATTGTTGGTGCAGCTGTGAACTCATCCAACATTTCTGGAGAGCAATTTGGAATTACGCCCAAAGGGCTACAAAAATGTGCATACCCCTTGATCCAGCAATACCACTACTGGGTCTATACCCTGAAGAGATCACGAAAAGGGGTAGAAACATCACTTGTACAAAAATATTCATAGCAGCCCTGTTTGTGGTAGCAAAGAATTGGAAATTGAGTGAATGTCCATCAACTGGGGAATGGCTTAATAAACTGTGGTATAGAAACCAGGAGGGATGGGAATTCAGGGAAACCTGGAGGGATTTGCATGAACTGATGCTGAGTGAGATGAGCCGAACCAGAAGAACATTGTACACCCTAACAGCAACATGGGGTTGGTGATCAACCTTAATGGACTTGCTCATTCCATTTGTGCACAATTTTTGCACAATTCCATTGGGCACAATTTTGGGGTAACTGCAATGGAGAATACTATCTGTATCCAGAGAAAGAATTGTGGAGTTTAAACAAAGACCAAAGTTATTACCTATAATTGAAAAAAATTCTTATGTAATTTTGCTATCTCATACTTTATTTTTTTCCTTAAGGATATGCTTTCTCTCTCATCACATTCAACCTAGATCAATGTATACCATGGAAGCAATGTAAAGGCTAACAGAATGCCTTCTGTGGGGGGTGGGGGGGAGGAAACCAAGATTAGGAGGAAAAATTGTAAAATTCAAAATAAATAAATACTTTTTTTAAAAAAATTGAACTGAGGGCACATTCTGTGTTCCTTTCCCCAGCTCCAAACTTGACAGACTCTGGGAAAAAAAGGAAAAGCACATTGCCTGGTACATCTTAAAAGTTCAAAAGCTTTTGTTGATGTACAATTAATTGCAAGAAAAATCACTACCTTATATCTATCCAGACAAAATATTGAATGTGAAAGACCATGACAGCTGATGAGTCAAATTCTGCTTGAGATCATGCCTAAGGAGAGAATTCTTTCCTTGGCCTTCATCGGCATTCTCATTTGAACTTAAAAAAAAAAATCAGTAAACAAACCCATGGATCACAAACTCACTGTTGGCATATGTATTTGCTGAATTCATTCTAATTATATTATTCTTTTGTTCTTCCCCTTAAATCCTACTCTAATGATTCATCATGGTGAAGAGATAACCATGGGTTAAAGGTTATGAGAGCAAAATATAAAATATGGCAACCTCTGGCTAGGCTGGAGGTTTAACTTTAACTTAATGCTTGGCTGTGTGTCTGCCATCTGAGGATGAGCATCTCATACAAGATTAGCCTTTAATAAAAGTTTGTTCAATTAAATTGATAATCCAACAATATTTGCAAAAGCTTATCAAAGGAAGTTATAGTTCAGTCATTTTTCAGTTATGCCCAACTCTTTGTCACTTCATTTGGGGTCTTGGCAAGGATACTGGAATGGTTTGCCATTTTCTTCTCCAATTCAATCTACAGATGAGGAAACTGAGGGAATTCCCAGGGTCACACTGCTAGTAGTGCCTGAGGTCAGATTGAAATTCAAAGTCTTCCTGACTCCGGGGTCATTCTATTCACTGTGCTACTCTGCTATCCATAAGTTTCTTATGACATTTCCAGGGTATCAAGGGAGCACTGTGACTATCTACCTGTCAATTCTAACTTTATCATATCTTATCATATCATAATCTATCTTTTCTTTGTATCCTATAACTAATAATATGTTTTATTCTAGTTTTTCTTTTGAGCTTCTCACAAGTTATAGGTTAGCAACTCTCCTCAGACAAGTTGGCTTATCACTCCCATCATTATTCTCACCAAAGCAAACCATATTTCTTTTAGTATGTTGAGGTATGCTCAAGAGCCAAAGAAAAACAGAGCTCTACAACCCTCTCCCAGGTCCCTAACTCTGTTTATAGTCTTTGCCTTGAATCTGTGCAGACATCATCCAGGGAAGCAATACCTAGAAAGAAGGTGCTTTTGGGGGCAGCTAGGCAGCTAGGCAGCACAGGGGCAGCTAGATAGTGCACTCTTGCTGGCCCTGGAGTCAGGAGGATCTGAGTTCAAATACAGCCTCAGATATTTGATAAGTACCTGGCTGTGTGACCTTGTGCAAGTCACTTAACCCCATTGCCCAGCAGAAAAAAAGCAAACAAAAAAAAACAGAAACAGAAAAAAGGTGCTTGTCATCCCTGATACCAACAACAATCACCAAGGGCCTCAGGAATAATAGCATATCCTCATTCCAAATCGACATCCTTGCTTCCAGATCAGCCCACAAAAGCCATGCTTCAGGAAAGCAACCCCCATGAAGATGTGACTGACTGTAGGCACTACAAATCCACCTCATTTGCAGCCACCAAAGATGCAAAAAAAATGTTGTTACCACCAAAGTATTTGGCATCATGAGTTGCCTGAAGAGATATGGTTTCATCAACGGAATTAACATTAATGAAGGTATATCACCACCTGCCTTGCCACAGGATTCTTAGAACAATAAATCTTTCCATCTGAGTTATAAATTAGTCATCTTGCAGACGTTTATTAAGTGCTCACTCAGAAGATGGACCCAAGATGGTGAAGTAACCACAGGAAATGCAGCCAATCTTTGGGCTTTTTAAGCATTAAAAAGATAATTTTAAAAATCAGATGAAAGCTTTTGAGAACAAAATGGGGAAAGAAATGAGAGTTATGGAAGAAAATATCAAAAATAAAATCCATATCTTGAAAAAAATACAAAACAAATTCCCTGATTATTAGCCTGGACCAAATAGAAATTAATGACTTAATAAGTCAATAAGAAATATTTTTTAAAGTCAAAAGGCTAAAAATAAAAAAATAAATATTACATATTCAATAGCAAAAAGCAACTAATTTGGTCTACTGATCAAAGAGAGCTATTATCATTAACTGGGTGTGAAAGCCATGACAAAAAAAATAAGAACATAGACATTTTAAGAAATCATTAAAGAAAGCCGCCCAGCTCTTTTAAAAGCAGAGGTCAAAATAAAAATGGAAATAACTTACCAGTCACCTTCTAAAAGAAACCCAAATATGAAAATTCCCAACAAATCACTGAAATAATTGAAAATTTTATTAAAAGTAACAACAGTAACAAAATACAAGAATTTTGAAGATGCAAATTAGTCCTATGGGAGAAACCTATTAATGAAGAGAAAAAAAACAAACCAATGAAAGAAATTGTTTCACCCAACTACATGCCAATAAAACTGACAATCTAAATAAAATTAATAAATATTCATAAAATATATGACCAGATCAATGTATCAAGAAATAGAAGACAATACACTCTCAGGAAAATAAATTGAATAAAGCATAAATGATTTCCAGAGGGGAGGGAGAAAAAATTCAAAACCAGATGGATTTACAGGCTGATTCTATCAAATACTCAAATTGTGATTTTTATATCCAAAACATATATATATTACTCACAAAATATATAGATAAAGATAGATAAATGTAGGTATAGATGTAAGTATAAGTATAAGAATATTAAAAAATATTCATTATATATTTATCACTACTGAACCTGCTTTTTCAATTATTTTTGTACCTAATGCCTCATTATCTAGTTTTCAAAATATACTGCATATGATGATCAGCAACAAACTGGTGCATATTATAGAGAGGAGTTGAGAGAGAAAAGGGACAGGGAGTGGTTTTTAAAGTACAAACTAATTTTACAACAGCCCATACACCCCCCAGGTTATTTTTAAGCCATCCTTTCCTACCTATTCATTCTGAAATATTCAGTTTTATAAATCAGAAGCCAATTGTACAAAGTTTCTCTTCTGCTCACTTAGACTATCCATAACACATTACACATTTATCATGTATCATTTACCTATTTGTCATATATCACTTAGTGATGTAATGTCTGTCCTTCATTCCTGAAGAAAACCAGGACATCAGAGGATGTGATGCCATGACAAGCACATGAATTAGATTTGAGTGAGGGAGTGCTGTGCTAAATCACCAGCCTCCTTTACTCCTCTAGAACCATCTGGGTCCAGTGGTCAGATATGAATCAGGACAACTGAAGATGGCCCTAGGTATGAGGCAATCAATCAAATGACTTACCCAAAGCCACACAGCTAATAAATGTCCAGTGTCTGAGACCGGATTTGAATCCATCCTCCTGACTCTAAGGCCAGTGCTCTATCTACTGTGCCACCTAGTTACCCTATATCACTTTATATTGCTACAGTAATGTATGGGCATGTATGATGTCAGCTATGAAGACTCATTAATTGTCTACTGCATCAGAACAAAGTGTATGAATGAAAAGGGGCAATTCCCAGCCCCTAGATCTCTCATTCCTATTGGATTAAAATGCAAAGACAATTTTTCTAAGTTACTGATAGGGTTCAGGGAATGCCCTTCCCTACAATGACCAGTCAGTGAATGCAGGTATCCTGGTAAGTTATCTGGGTTGAGGTTGCCTCTTGTCTGTGCCTTTTTTTTTAAATACAGGTCTTGTGAGAGTTCCTAAAGCCCCTGGCATTTTCACCCAACCTGTTATAGAAATAGTCCTATTGGGTTGAGAAGAAAAGTCACCCACACAGAGACCACCAAGAGTACAGTTGACATTGATTGAATTACCCTCAGAGAAAGTGTAAAATAACCAATGACAATAACAAGTCTCCATAAGAGTCCTGTCATAATAGCCTCTTAACTAATTTTAATTATTTTTTGATTCTTTATTGATTTAGCTGTTTCCTTCCAATGCAGGAATTTAAATGTCAATTGCATTTCTGATTCATGTCTGCAGTCTGGAATATTTTTTTAATGTCCTTTCCCTCATCTGGCAGTTCCTTTTAGACAAAACTTGAGCCAAAAATTGAATTGCTCCTCGGGAATCTGAAGTGGGAGTAGAACTGAATCACTGGGAGCCTCATTGCCCTATTAAGGAGGCCAGTAATCCAAAGCAATGAACCCGGGTCAAACCATGAGGGCCGGTAAAGGACAGAGATTGGGGAAAGTTGCCAGCTCTTGTGGCCTTTGGCTAAGTATGACTATGAGTTTCATGTGTGCTGAGAGTCTGTTTTGTTTAACCTTTCCCAGTCTCCTTCATTATGGCGGCCTATTAAATGTTTCTTGAAGGTTCCAGACTTCCGATTGACCCTCATGGAGTCCAATTCCAATGTAACCTTATTCTTGATGCCTTACTTAGCTCATTGCAGATCGAAAGGACAGATGCTAGAGATGCCATTCAGGACCAAGCTTTGAGAAGCCTTACAAACAACTTGATGGTCACTGTGTCCTATCTGCTAAGTTGTTGAGTGATTAAATATTCAGAGGGAGTGACTGAACACACTGTTGTGGGAGCTCTCACTTGGCAGGGATTCACTTCAGCTGAATTCAATCACAACTGCTGAGGTTGGACTTATCCTTCCTGTTAATTGCTTGGAAAAGGCCTGTGGCTTTGTATATAAGCCGGAACAAGGTATGCATCCAACACAGGTGCTTTTCAGCCTTTGTTCTGTCAAATTCTGTGATGTTGAAACACAGGGTTTGTTTAGATATACACTGTTGTTTGGCATGAACACATATAAAACCTTTTCAGAGTATATTCCCAAAGGGGAGGTGGTTTCCAAATCCTCAAATGACAAAAACCATGTTCCTTTGACTAATGCTTAACAGCTAGAGGAGTTTCAAAAGGCGTATAGATTTATGGGGCTTTAAACGTTCATCTTGATGTAAACATGTCTTCCTCCCAGAAAATACTAGGTTGATAGATTGCCCTTTTAGTTGATGAAATGTAATAATAATTCCTTATATTTGTAAAACACTTTCCAAATGAGATTATGCATGTTAAACATGAGACAATGATATGTGTGTAAAATACATTTAAAATGAGATGTGTATCCCTTATATTCATCAGTTACTATGAGGTAGCATTATATGGTAGAAAGAAAACTGAATTAAGCATCAAGACAGACCTGAGTTAAAGTCCCATGTCAAAAAATGAGCAGATATGTGACCATAAATGAATTATAAGAGCTCATGATATCTTCACCTATAATATGGTGTAATAATGTTTTCTGTTATCTACATCTTATGATTATGAAAAAGATCAAATTAGATAGTATATGTAAAACATCTTACAAAATCTAAAACTGCTACTTAATGAAATAATATATATATATATATATATATATATATATATATATATATATATACATACATACACACATAAAATGCCTTGCAAGCCTTAAAGTTCTACTTCCATCAATAAATATTTCGGGGCGGCTAGGTGGCACAGTGGATAGGGCACCAGCCCTGGAATCATGAGTGCCTGAGTTCAAACAGCCTCAGACACTTAATAATTACCTAGCTTGTGGCCTATGGCAAGCCACTTAACCCCACTGCCTTGCAAAAAAAAAAAAAAACTTTAGTAAATATTTTCTATGATAGCTAAAATAATCCCATAAAATAATTGGTAGAGCAATATGGTTACAGCAGATAGGGAACTGGGCCTGAGATCAAGAAGACAGAGTTTATAACCTCACATATCTACTAGATGTGTGACCCTGGGCAAGTCACTTAATCCCATTTGCCTCAGTTTGTTCATCTGTTAAATGAAATAGTAAGGAAGGAAATAGTAAACCATTCCAGTTTCTTTGCCAAGAAAAATCTCAACTGAGCCATGAAGAATTGGATACAACTAAAATGACTGAATAAGACTAACAAAGTTTAAGTAAGTAGCAAATAAATAACAAAGCAAGTAATAACAGTAATACTAACAATACTAATACTGCTATTCCTAATAATAGGTAGCATTTATATGATGTTTTAAGATTTGCAAAGCACTTTACACATAGGATTGTTTTAAATATCTAAGTGATCTGTCTAAAGTACACACCTGAAAATATCATCCTCTCCTCCTATTGAATGACCTCCAGTGCTCCAGGACCAAATATTAAAATTCCTCTATTTACTTTCAAATTCTTTTATAACTTGAAGCATTCCTGCCTATCCAGCCTTTTTACATCTCACACCCTTCTACATACTCTGGGATCCAGCAACATTGGTCTTCCTGTTCCTCCCTGAGACTCCACCTATAAACACTAAGAGATTTCACTGACTCTTCTCCATTCCCTGGAATTTTTTATTATCTATGTCTGCTTTCTAGTTTCCCTGGCTTCCTTCAAGTCCCAGTTAAAGTTCAACCTTCTGCAAAAACTCTTTCTCAGTCCTCCTTAATTTTAGTGCCTTCATTCTGAGACTATGCCCAATTCACACATATATATATATGTGTGTGTGTGTGTGTTTTTGTATATGTATATGTATAGATGCATGCATTTGAATACACATGTGTGTATATATATATATACAGTATGTATTATACCTATCACAAAAAGATCTTTACCAATATGTATATACACATATATAATATGTATGTGTGTGTATTATTTGTACACTAGTAGTTTACATGTTGTCTTCCCATTAGACTATGAGTTTCTTAAGAGAAGAGACCGCTTTTTGCCTTTTTATATTCATAGTGCTTAACACAACACCTGGCTAGTCGTTTGACCAACTGACTAATTTCCCAATCGATAAAACAGCAAGGGCTATTAACAGGTAGTCTTCTCAGGAAGAAATGTACACAATCAACAACAATATGAAGAGAAAGCATAAAAATGCAAAGTACAGTAATTTTGCTTACACCGATCGAATTGGCAAAGATAACAATAGAAACTATAATTTGGGGAAAGGTAGTGGGAAAATGGTTGCTAAATGCACTCTTAGCAGGGCTAATTAGTCCAGCTCTTCGGAAAAGTAATCTAGATCTATCCTTTCAAAGTTACTAAATGGTATTTGCCTTTTGATGCAACTATACTACTAGTAGTCTATGACCAGAAAGCTCAAAAAAGAAGAATAACACTTACATGAACAAAAATAATTTTAGCAATTCTTTTTGCGGTTGCAAAGAACTTAAAACTAAGGATACATGCTAAGCTCATTAAAGGCAAAGACTTGATCTTTGACTCTTTTTGTATCTCCAGCACTTCAAAATAGTATCTTGCACATAGAAGTACTTAATAAATTTTGATTGACACTGTTGATTACAGAAATGCAAATTAAAACAACTCTGAAGTATCAAATCTACCTATCAGATTGGCCAATCTGACAGAAAGGAAAATTGATAAATATTGGAGAAGGCATAGGAAAACAGGGATACTAATGTACTATTGGTGGAGTTATAAACTGACCCAACCATTTTGGAGAGCAATTTGGAACTCTGTCCAAAGGACTGTGAAACTGTTGATTCGGCAATATCACTATCAGGTTAGTATTCCAAAGAATTCATAAAAAAGGGGGAAAGAACCTACATGTACAAAAATATTTAATACCACTTTCTGTGATGGCAAAGAATTAGAAATTGAAGAGATGCCCATCAACTGGAGAATGGCTAAATAAATTGTTGTATATGAATATAATGAAATACTATTTTGCTGTAAGACAGGATTTCAAAAGTCTGGAAAGACTTACATGAACTGATATAAAGTGAAATCAGTGAAACAAGAACACTGTACACAGTAGCAGCATCATTATGTGATAATCAATATGACAGACTTAGCTCTTCTACACAATAAGATGATACAAGATAATTCCAAAAGACTCATAAGGGAAAATGCTATCCATGTCCAGATAGATTGAGGGTTGAGCACAAAGTGAAAAGAACAGGAAGCCCTTAGAGGTACCCAGAAAACATAGCATTCCCTGACACAGTCCTTCAACATCTAGGCTATGTCAGTAGGAGTCCAACTTGAGAGAGAAACTTTGGGTTGTAATGCAGGAAAGGCAAGGCCCAGAATGGCACTCCCAATCTGAGCCAAACATTGTTGAAGCCTAGCCCATGTCCACAGAAACCCAACTGGAAAGAACGACTTTGGAATACTCTGGGCATGTCCAACGTGGCATTCACAATATAAACTAAATGGTGCCTGAGCCTGCATCAACATCTGTGGATGTAGATCAAGATGAAACCTTTCAGTATCATTCAAACAAGTTGTGGCTATAGGAGCCCAGCCAGAGAGAACAGTCCTAAGGCATTCCAGGAGAATCCAAGGAAACATTTGTGACCTTTGCCAGCTAGCTGCTGGAGAAAGGCCCTAGGAAAAATCCAACCTAAGTAATCCAAGAAACCTGTGTCAAGAACCAACACGGGAGTTCTTGAGCCCATTAGGAGCTTGGGAAGAACATCAGGTAGTCAGTTAGTGGGAGGTCTCAGAGCCCTGTGACAAGCTAGAGTCTTCAAGCAGAGCCCAAAACCTGAGCAATTCCCAAGATCTTTGAAAGGAGGTCTAATCTTGGCCTCTATATTCAGGTTCATGCAGGCCTTGATGTTTCCATTTAGTTGGTTAAGTTTGATCCAAGCTATACCTGATCCAAAGACCCCACTCCCCAATCTAGATACTAAGGCAGATGAAATGCAAACACCAAGGAAATCTCCAAATACCATGAGGAAAAACTGGGATTGAAAGATACCCATGGGTTAAACCTTGAAGAGGAGCAGCTCCACAAAAAAAGTCCAGGTAAAGTCTTCAAGGAAAAATCATCCTATCCAAAGGACTTCAAGGGAACCTGAAATAGGGCAGCTAGGTGGCCCGGTGGATAGAACACCAGCCCTGGAGTCAGGAGGACCTGAGTTCAAATCTGCTTTCTGATGCTTAATAATTGCCTAATTCTGTGACCTTAGGCAAATTAACTCCATTGCCTTAAATAAACAAAATTGTTTTAAAAAGAGAACCTGAAATAAGTGAACAAATGATAAAGAATAGAAAAGCTTGGAGGGAAAGAATAACAAGGATAGTTGAAACTTTACAATCAACAATGGAAATCTCCCTGAACATCCTGAAAATAAGATAGTGAGAAAGAAAATAATAACTTGCTAAGACAATAAGAAATGTTAAAACCAAAAGATTGAGAGAGAAAAATAAGAAATAAATTTTTAAATGAATTGGAAAATAAATCAAAGAATCTAAGAATTATCAAACTGTCTGAAAACTGTGATTAGGAAAAAGTCCACAAACCATATTTCAAGAAATTTTTAAAGGAAATTTTCTATAATCTTTAAAAATAGAAGGCAAAGAGTTAAAGTTATTTCACTTTACCCCAAAATGAAAACCCTCAGAAACACAATCATCAAATTTTTGCCTTGAGCTTCCAACCCAAAGGAAAAAGACATTCTAAAAGCAATCAAAAGGGAATTTAAGTGCCAAAGGACCACAATAAAGTTTCAAAGAATTACAGTTGTAATTATAAAGGAGATGAGAAGTTGGAAAAAATGATATTCCAAAAGGCAAAAATAAAAATTTACTACTGAGGATAATATATCTAAAAAGCTAAATATAATATCTTACAGTCAAGATAAGGATATTGAATAGGATAGAGAATTTCTAAACATTTTTGATGAAAAGACCAGTACTAAGTAGACATTTAAAAATGGAAATACAGGTGACAAGAAAAATATAAAAAGATACTTATTTTGTTAAATTGAAAGAGAATTTGAAAGGGATGCATAATTACATATTTGGTAATAAGAACCAAATTTTTTCTTAAAATCTTAACATCTTTTAGGTTTAAGAAGATTAAAAAAAGACAAAAGGTCTGTGATGATTTTGTTCTCTTTTAAGAATATGGGGGGGGGGGGGGAGGCTAGGTGCCGCAGTGGATAAAGCACCGGCCCTGAAGTCAGGAGTACCTGGGTTCAAATCCGGTCTCAGACACTTAATAATTACCTAGCTGTGTGGCCTTGGGCAAGCCACTTGACCCCATTTGCCTTGTAAAAACCTAAAAAAAAAAAAGTATGGGGGGGGTAGAGCTAGGTGTCTCAGTGGATAGAGCACCAGTCCTGGAGTGAGGAGGACCTGAGTTCAAATCCAGTATCAGACACTTAATAATTTCTGAGCTGTGTGACATTGGAAAATCACTTAACCTCATTGCCTTGCCAATAAAATAGCATTGGGAAAAGAAAAAAATAGGAGGAACAAGAGACTATACTGGGGAAGAAAGGAGAAAGAGAGGAAAATTACCATTATACAAAAGAGATAAAACAAATAGTGTGTAGTCAGAGGAGGAATGGTGGTTATTATCCTATTTTCAACTAAACGAAATATAGAAACACTGAACACAATTATGCAATACACTATATGTATGTGGAGAGAGAGAGAGAGAGAGAGAAATGAGGGGACAGGGATAAGAGTGGTTAAGAGGGACAGCAGGCTAAGAATGGGAATACTTATAAGCAAAGCAAACTCAAGCGTTGGAAGGAGAAATGAAAAGGGGAGATTAAAAAAGCAAGGAAGAAAGCTGAAAATCTGGATATAAAATAAAGCCAAGGGCTAATACAGAAGAATAGACTTTCACTTATAAGATCACACATATTAAAGAAACTCCCTCTCTTCTACCACCTCCTTCTGATTTGTAAACAGGGTGGTAGAAACAAAGACAAGAAAAAAGTACAAAAAGACAGGAAGAAGAGAATTAAAAAATCGTAATTGATTGTTATGGAATAAATTGAGATAAATTGGCCCATAAAATTGAAAAAGGGGGAGTGGAATGAATTAGCAGAATCTGATAGTATATTGCTTAAAGAAGCACACTTGAAATACAAAAATTTAATAGAGTTAAAATGAGGAACAAGAGCAAAATCTATACTGTTCCAGTTGAACTAAAAAACAAGCATGATTTCAGATAAAACTATTGTAAAAAAGAGATAACCTGAGAAATTACATTATGGCTAAAGATGCTATAGGTAATATATCAATATTTTCTATATACCTAACATATATATATGTTATATATACATATTTTAAAATTTAACATCTAAATATTTAAAGAAAAAGCTAAGCAAATGAGGAAAAAGTGATAGTAATAAATACTATAATGAAGAGAAATAGGCAGAATGGAAATGAAAAAGACTCAAGAAATCATAAAGATTAAAACCAAGTTCTTTGAAAAGACTGAAAGAATTAAAAAAAAAAACTTTAGCCAATCTAACCAAAGAGAAGGTAGTAGTTACAAAAACAAAATAATATAAAAGGTGAAATATAAATAAGACTACAAGACAATTTTAAAAGTTTCAGGACCTGTTATGCACAGTTAAGTGCTAACAAAAACCAAGAATGCAAAAGTAATAGAGGACTACCTTCAATTCTATGAAATAGACAGACTAGCAAAAGAGCAAATAGATATCTCAAATAACCGAATCTCAGAAAAGGAAATGAAACTAGCTATGAAGAAAGAAAAAAGAAAAAGGAAAAAAACTATTTGTCCTGATGGATTCACAGAAGAACTTTATCAAGCTTTTAAAAAACATCTAGAAACCAGGGAAGGATAAAGCACATAATCAAAACTGATAGTAAATACAACTTAAAATTTTAAATAAAATCCTCATAGACTACAGCCGTTCAGCAAAAAAATCACCATTAGATTTATAGCAGGAAACATTAGGATCAAAAGAGTTAGCATGTATTAAATATTTTGAAATCCTTAAAATTCTGTATAAATGCTGTTACTGATAAGGATAATTATGATTATGATACTGTTACAACTGATAAAAAATAATCATATTAAATATCTTATTAAATCATATCAATATTATATTAATCATATTAAAAGCATAATATTTTAAATGTCTATCTAAAACTAAAAGCAAGCATGATATTCAATGGGAATATACACATGGGAATAAAATAAGATTCTCCAATCTGCCCACTAATGTTTAATGTAATTCTAGAAATACTAGCAATTGAGATAAGAAAAAGAAATCAAAGGCATAAAAGAGAGGTAAAGAAGATATAAAACTACCCTTATTTACTGGATTATGATCATTTTCTTGGAAAATCTTAGGCAATCATCAAAAATTCTAATTGAAATAATTAATACATTCAGCAAAGTTTCAGGCTACAAAATAAACCCTGAAAATAAATGTTTCTATATAATAATAGCAAAATCCAAGAAAGCAATAACTTAAAGAAAACACCACTAAAAATAACAAAAGATGCATAAAATACTTGGGGTTGAACATACCAAAACACACTAAATACTTATGTAGATTGAATTACAAGTATTCCTTAAAGAAATAAAAAAGAATTTAAATAGCTAGAGAAATATTCACTGCAAATGACTGGGCTATGCCAATATACTACCAGAGTTACCTTATGGTTTAATGCTAATAAAGTTTTAATTTAAGAAATGTTTTACTGAAAATAAAGTAGCAAAATTTATTAACATCCAGAACATAAAGGGAAATGATGAAAACCATAGGTATGAAGTAGAATAACACTTTTAAATCTCAAACTGTATTATAAAAGAGTCAACATCAATGCCATTTAGTATTAACTAAAAATATAGAAAGCAATAAATGGAACAGATTGTGTGAGGAAGAATCAGATTCATTGAAACTGAATAACCCCATGTTTAATAAATTAAAAAGCAACTTAGGGGGGGAAGCTCCCTATTTGATGAAGTAGATGTTTGTCCTTCATGCTAAAGGAAGACCATGACATCAAAAAGGTGATGCCATGACATGCATATTAATTGGATTTGAGTGAGAGCAGTGCTGTACTAAGTCATAAACCTTACTTTCTCCTCCTCACTGGGTCCAGTAAATCAGGACAACTAGAGATAGCCCTGGATGGGAGACAGAGTTATGTGACTTGCCCAAGGTCACACAGCTATTAAGTATCTGAGTCAGGATTTGAACTCAGGTCCTCCTGACTTCAGGGCCAACTGTCTATTCACTACACTATTTGAAAGTAGTAGGGCAGAAATTAGATTTAGACTAGTACCTTATACATATTTCACAGTAAATTCAAATAGATATATGCTCTTAATATAAAGGATTGTACCTTTAAAAACTTAGAAGAAAAAAAGATCATATACCTTTCCAAGTTACAAATAGAATATCCATTCTTATCTAAACAAAAGGTAGAAGCAATTAATAAAGTTAAAATAACTTTCCATAAAGTAGAAAAACTTCTGTAAAACAAAATTAGAGAATCTAGGATAAGAAGAAAAGAGGTCAAATGGGGAAAAATATTTTTATCAAAATTCTCAGATTGAGGTATGTATGTATGTATATTTATACTGTGTATGTATATATTTGTGTCTTTGTGTGTGAATGTTTTCATATGCAAAAAATCATCTCCCAATAGATAAGTGATATAAACAAAGGGTTCTCAAAAGAATTCCTATTTGCAAGCATATATATGAATGGTCCACATCACTAATAAGATGAAAAATAAGGGCAGCTAGTTGGCCCAGTGGATAGAGCACAGGCCCTGGAATCAGGAGGACCTAAGTTTAAATCTGGCCTCATACATTTAATAATTACCTAGCTGTGTGATCTTGGGCAAGTCACTTAACCCTATTGCCTTGTTAAAAAAAAAAAGATAAAAACTGCAAATCAAATAACCCTTTTACCTCACCACCTGAAAATTCTCAAAAATGAAAAGGATGGGAAAATGAATATGCAATGTCAGATGCATTGTAAGAAGACAGATATTATTGCTAGAGTTATGAATCATTATTACCATTACGGAAAGTAACTTGGAAACATTCAGGCAAAGTGCCTAAAACATAATCTTTGATCCAGAAATTCTATTTCTATGCTTATTCTCCAAGGATGTCACTGATAAGAAATATGTATATATACACCAAAATATTTATAGCAACACTTTTTGGGGGGAAGCAAAGAACCAGCAATAAAATTACACCTATCCATAGGGAAATACTAAAATTATGGCACACATGAATGTAATAGGATATTAGAAAGAATAAATATTATGGATGCAAAGAAACATGGAGAGAGATAAATGAACTGATGCTGAATGAAGCAAGCAGACCAAGTAGACAATATACATGACTATAAGATAAATGGGGGGGGAAACTACAAAAAAAATCAAAAGTGAATGCTGCTAAATTACCAAAAAAAAAAAAAAAAAACAATTTTGACTCCAAAGAAAATATTTGAGAAGACACCTCACCCTAATCTTTTTTCAGAGGTTAGAGTTCTATAGATGTTTCATATGTTTTTCAGATTTTTCATTAGATTAACTTATTTCACTAATTTTTCCCCTTTTCAAAAATATTATTTATAGCTCTTTGGGAATAATAAGGTGAGAGGGAGGAATTTTGATGATGTATAATAACAAAGTATATCAATGTATGTATTTTTAGAAGAAAATGCATGATGACCTCTCTATCATATATCTAGAGAATCTGGAATACAGAGAAATGATGCAGAGTTTCAGAGAGTGAGAAAATCAGATTTATGCTGGGAAGTCAAGAATGTAGTTCAACATATTAGGAAAACATGAATTATATATACCATATTAATAATAATATCAAATTAATAATAAATAAACTAAAATATATATGATTGGGTCAAAAGTTATACAAAAACTTCTGATAATACTAATTTCTGTCTTAAGAAACAAGTTTAAATGAACTTTTTTTTAACATGGTAAATGTTAGTATATATATATAGTATAAATAGTATATATCTTTTTTTTACAAGGCAAATGGGGTTAAGTGGCTTGCCCAAGGCCAATTAAGTGTCTGAGACCAGATTTGAACCCAGGTACTTCTGACTCCAGGGACAGTGCTTTATCCACTGCCTCACCTAGCCACCCCAATAGTATATATCTTAAACCTAGTCAGTATTATGTGCAATGGAGAAACAATGAAAGCCTTTCCTATAAGGGAAAAAAGGATGTCCATTGACATCACTATTATTTAATATAGTTCTAGAAATTCTACCTATAAACAATAACACAAGAAATCTTGAAAGAATCATCAAAAAAGAAGCAATATTATTGCTTTTTTTCAGATGATATGATGGTTTGATTAGAGTAACCTTGTCAAAAATAAATAAAATCAATTAGCAACTTCAGGAAAGTAACAAGATATAAAATAAACCCCCCCAATTATGAATCTTTCCATATATTATGAATCAAATACAAGAGAAAAAATAGAAAAGAATATTCCATACTAAAGAATGTATAAAGGTATTATGTGTCACCTGTAGCATGGAAGCATCCTTGTGGCTCAAAGGGAGGCAGAATAGACATCTCTAACCTTTTCTTTACCCTATCATTCTTTAAAGGAAACTAGAATTTCCCCCAAGAGAGGAGATGAGAGATTTGAGCTAAAGGTTTCTCTTCTTTCCTCAGAGAGAGGGTACCAGACTACAAGTATATCAATCCACTTTCTTAAATATCATTAGATTAGAGAATATCATCAAGTCCACACAAACATCTGATTACTTTGTCATTACTGGGAGTGAGACAGACCTCAAGTTCTTTAATCAAAGTTTGATCCTTTCTTTTCTGTTGCCACATATAGCCATAATAAATACATATAGCAAATAGCAAAGAAATTCATTTGTCCAAATTGTAGCAAAACAGAAATCAAAGAAGTTATACCTAGCAAAATAGATTCCAAAAAATACAGAACGAGGAGCAAGGTAATTCAGCTCAACCGAGAGAGAGAGAGAGAGAGAGAGAGAGAGAGAGAGAGAGAGAGAGAGAGAGAGAGAGAGAGAGAGAGAGAGAGAGTTCCAGATCTCAACCATGGGGAAAATCCCCAAAATCTCTACAGAAGTAATATGATAGTAGGGACATGGTAGAGACTGCCAACTCCTCTCATATCTTTGCATAGTCTTTTCCTTCAATGGCCTATCTTTCCTTTTGAATGTGATAGTCAGAAGCATCTGAAATGACTCAAAGCTTGAAGAGTTTTGAACAGACTTAAAGCTTAAAAAGCCATGAAGAGGACTAAAAAACCCTCAAGCTCTCTTACCCTCACCAACTTCACCCAACCCAAACACAGAGCAGAATATTCATCTCCACAAATGATGAGTCCCATAAAAATGGACTTTGGTACAGGAATTACATTCATTATCTTGGTTACCCCACACATAGGAATTGAATAAATACAATTATAAATGACCTTACAGAAATGAAGGCAAACAATTGGAGAGAATTGAGTGTTCCTGAGTGTTATTATAATAAAATGACAATGCTACCTAAATTAATTTACATATTAAGTTCTATATCAATCAAACTACTAACATATTACTTTATAGTACTAGACAAAACTATAACTTTCATCTGGAGAAAAAGAGTCAAAAATTTCAAAGAAATAATGAAAAGTGTGGAAGAAAAAAGAGACCTAGTTGTACTGAAAATCAGCTATACTATAAAGCAATAAACATCCAAATAAGTTTGTATTGGTTTTTAAAAAAGAAATAAAAAATGTGAACAATTGAATAAATTAAGTACATAAGATATAGAAGTAATTAAAGTCAGGAAAATAAAACCATAAGCCAAATTGTCAAGGACTCACTGGTCAACAAAAGCAACTCAGAAAATTGGAAAGTAATCTAAGAGAAATCAGGCTGAGATAATCTCATCATACCATATATATGTTTCAAATGATACTAGGTCACATTATGATGAATTCAAGGAAAATGGTAAGAGATGGTTTTCACAACCATAAATAAAGGAAGAATCCTTAACCAAACAACAGAGAGAAAGGATTACAGGAAATAAAAATGAACTTTTTGTTGCACAGAAATGATAAGGTTTTGTACAAACAAAAGCAAGAATTTAGAATTGAGAATAAAACAGTTAAATGGGAAAATATACCAATTTTTTCTAACTATAGACATATAGGGAATCTGTACAAATAAATAATTAGATAGTTAGGTGGCATAGTGGATAGAGTGCCAGGTCTAGAGTCAGTTCAAAACTAGCCTCAGACACTTACTAGCTATGTAACCCTAGGCAAGTTATTTAACTCTGTTTGCCTCAGTTTCCTCACCTGTAAAATAAGCTAGAAAAGGAAATGGCAATTTCCTTTGGCAATTGTTCTAGTGTCTTTGCCAAGAAACCCCCAATGGGGTCATGAAGAATTAGACATAACTGAAACAAGTGAACAACAAATAAATATATAAGAACAAGAACCATTCTCCCATAGGAAAAAAAGATGATCATGGAATACAAACAGGCAATTTTTAGCTGAAGAAATTCAAGCTATCAACAAACATAAGGAAAAAAAGTGATCCAAATCATTAATGAAGCCCAACAAGAGTAACCATGTGATGTGCCAAGAAGTATAATTTTCCCAGTCAAAAAAAAAGAGGCTATAACATCTCTAGATCCAGGCAAGTCAGAGCAAGCTCAAAAACCATGAAACTGCTCTGTGGAAAGGGAGTAGAGAGTATAGATGATCATAAGCAATGGATGCCAATCTCAAGTTAAAGACATTGCTACCCCAGGCTGACAATTAATGTGGGCAATTAAAGTTTTGCCTCTCCCACTGACCTACTTAGGTAGTGATCATCCTGAACAGTACTTGTTTTCTGGGTTAATGCCTGCCTCTCAGCACTGCTGACATGCGAAGAATCATCTAGAATCATCTTTCCCCCTTGCCATATCACTTCTTGATGACTTACATTTTGGAATTTCCTGTTCTATATTTTCATCTACTATGTTGCAAAAGGTCAAGTGGTTAAAAAAAGAAAAGAAACTCGCCCTAATTGGGAAACTCCAGACTTCTTCATTTCTTTTAATTACCAATATAATCAAATTCCACAAAATAGTAGGGGAAAAGGACAATGTGAACCCCTAAGACCAATTACCTTGAAATTTAAAGGAAAAAAAATAACTTATCTTGAGACCTCTGGTGACACCTAGGGGATTTATTAATAATAAGAGAAATTTGAATTTTGAAGCTAAAGTTCTGCTTCATGTCCTCTAGATTGACAAAGATAAAAAAGTGACAACTATTGAAAGAATGTAGAAAGATAGGCACACTAAATATAAAAAGAGATGCACATTTCCAGACATGATCATTGCAACCCAAATGTTTTTACTTTATTATACTTTTTCCTAAAAGAGGGATCCTAGTTTGTTTTGGTTTTTGTTTGTTTATTGAGAGAGACAGAGACAGAGACAGAGAAAGAGATAGAGACAGACAGAAAGAGAAAGGGAGAGAGAGAGAGAGAGAGAGAGAGAGAGAGAGAGAGAGAGAGAGAGAGAGAATTATGGAAAGTAGGAAGGTGATATAGAGGATGATCCAAAGAAAAGGGAAAAGAGAAGGATAAAAAACATCAAGAAAACATTATTAAAATACAAAAATGAAACCAAAGCACTGTTCAGTGTGATAAGCAAAGAAAAACAGCTCAAGGTTGGTAGCACCACATTAAATTTAATAATACTAAAAGGAATAAGCTGAACATAATAGATTTGCAATTCCAGGTATAATCTGTACTTTCTGACTTTCTTTGTATATGGAAATATTCATATCTATTAATGATTTCCTAGTTCCTGACAAAAATAAATTCAAAACCAGTACTGTGTTTGTGAACTAAGTGACCAGAGTTCCTAAGACTGAAATTTATGATCCTATGGATATGGTGCCTCCATAGGCTGCTTTCTCTGCAAATATATCCTTCCAAGTCATATAGGTTTTTGGTTTTCTTTTGTTTTGTTTTGTTTTGCAATGATCAACTTTCAGAGGGAAGACAGAATGACCTTTGAGAGGATAGTCCCATAGTCCCATGTAAATGTTGTATCTATAATGTATTATTTTTGCCTGCATTAAGACAGAGATCGAAGTCAATCAATCAGGATTTCATCAACCAATTAATTTTTTAAAATGTCATTAAGGAGTTATTTGATTTCATTTTCTTCAGAGTCAACAATTCTTATATTGTCTTCTTGAACTTTTTTCTTCTAGGTCAATTTTCTTTATTTTTTTCTATCTTTTTATTTTAATCATTCTTGTTCTGCTATTGTTATTTCTTGAGTCTACAGCTTTTCTTAACCATCCATTCTCCAAATTTTCCCTTAAGACCTCAAGTTCACTCCTCTTGCCTTCCTTCAAATATTATATTAAACCTTTTCAAACATTCTCAGGGTTCTTATGACAGCCATTCCATTCTTTTTGGGAAAGTTTAATTTAGAGTTGCAAAATTATTCTCTTCTCAAAATTTTTCCACACATTATTTTATACAGTCCTTTTTGTACTGTCTTTGACTATTTATTGCTGATTTCTAAAGATTTTCTGCTGTTTTTTTCCTGTAAAAATTTACTTTTAAGGATTTTTCCCCTTCTCAATTTTGCTCTATATTTTTTAAAGAATCTTGAATTCTTCATTTTCAATCAAAGTAATTTGCAGGTTTTCAGAGGGTGACTGACTACTTTTCTCCACAGAAATTGAGGATTAGAAAAGCTAACTGAATTATCAAAAACAAAAGAGGTAATAATATTAATTTGACATATTGTCGCATTTATCAAGGAATATGATGCTAGTGAGCTTGGGTTTGATTCCTGCTAAAATGTTAAAATAAGTTTTTAAAGTAATACTCATGAGTACAAAGGGAATTAATGATAACTATGAGTCAACATAATTTCATTTAAGACTAACTTTATCTTATAAGATCATAGCTTTAGTCCTAGGAAACTGACAGGCAGTCTAGACTAACTTGATATTTTTTCAAAGAATCAAAAGCTACCAAAAGTAACTTGCCCAAGCTCATACAAGATCCAGGGCAAGAATTTGAAACAAATCCTGACTCTAAGTTCAGTGTTCTTTCCATCTTATGCTTCCTCAACTTCCTTCATTGTGATAGGGGGAATTATGATACTTGTACAAGCTACTTAATTCATGAGGAAATCACCTCATGAAATGCTATGTAATTGTTCTTTATCACCATTTGGCTATATTTTGCCCGTTGTACTAAAATATACAAACTTTCCATGCATAGTAGGAAAAAGAAAATTCTCCCACCACCTTCCCATAAGTTTCTTCTATGGAAACTATGCCAACAATGACAGTCTCTCAAGTCAGCATAGAGAAAAATCAATAAGCATGATTTGAGCACATTAGCTACATAGACCCCCAAATATAAGGAGTTGTTTTCCCTTTCATTGGTCCTCGGGCAAAACTGGTATGGGATCATAGAAATCTCTGATCCCCTTTTACTTTGCATAATGTGCTTTGTGTTTCATAATATAGAGATCAGAAACAAAAGCAATACCATATTCCTTTTTTTGGTTTGTCCCTATCCACTCCTATCTCTCAAACAACTATTGCTTACTGCTATTTAAACTAATTCTAAATTATAAGCTGGTAAAGGCAGTTAAAATTTTTATCTATGGGGTGGCTAGGTGGCACAGTAAATAAAGCACCAGCCCTGGAGTCAGGAGTACCTGGGTTCAAATCTGGTCTCAGACACTTAATAATTACCTAGCTGTGTGGCCTTGGGCAAGCCACTTAATCCCATTGCCTCACAAAAAAAAAAACCTAAAAAAAATTTTGATCTATTCAAAGCATATTCTGTGTTTATATGTGTTCTGATCATAAGAAACTACAAATAACAAGGACTGCATAGAGTGGAGGTCAGTAATGAACTAGATTCCTTCTATTTTAAATTAGAAGCTAAGA
Source organism: Macrotis lagotis (assembly GCF_037893015.1). Taxonomy (NCBI): domain Eukaryota; kingdom Metazoa; phylum Chordata; class Mammalia; order Peramelemorphia; family Peramelidae; genus Macrotis; species Macrotis lagotis. The sequence continues at coordinate 833,280,333 of NC_133658.1, forward strand.
GGTTGTTGCAACAAAATAAAATAATGTTCTGACTTTAAGTTTTCCTAGTGGGTCTTAGAAGCCTTCTAAGGCTAATAGGCACCATCCTATTAATCAGAAGACACACATAGAATTAAGATTTGTAAAATCTACTGTGCCAAGAAAATGGAGAGCTAAGAACTTGATTCTAAAAGTAAAAAAAGCATTTCATTAATCACTAAGACTAATCTAAATTGAAATTGGTTCCAGCCTGAAGTTCAAAACATGGGGAGAAGGTATGTGAGTGAGAAAAGGCCAAGATATCTCAGAAATAAGAATTAATTAAGAATTGCCTATTGCACAAAATTTGTGTTTTCCTTTTACTCTTGCTTGCAACAGATTTTTATCTCAAAAATTATCACCACCTATATAAAAGTGTCTTGCTAATAAAGGTTTCAAAAAAGTTATTAGGATTAGTTAGAGAAGGAATATAGAAAATTGGGAGGAGGTTTTTATGGGCAATCTCTCTCAGAATGTGATTGGTTGGAATACTGCAGTGGTATAGGAAATGATGAACTGGTTGATTTAGAAAAATGTGGAAAGACTTAGACTTTAGAAGGAAGATGCTGTCCACCTTCGGAGAAACAGATACTTAATTGCAGCTTTCTGGGGTGGGAAGAGGGTGAGGGAAAAATAAAGTAAAAAGTACACAGCCAAGAGTAAAAATAAACCTACAAGAATGCAAAGAAAAACGAACAACTTTTAATACAATGAGAAGTGTTTACTATAAAGACTTGCTTGAAATGGAAATTTATTGTTTTATATTGAATCCTCTTCTATGTTCTTCTGTATACGTGGCAATGTTATTTTTTTCTTTTCTTATTTTGTATTGTTTAAATTTTTAAATTATTTTTTAAAAATAATTGATTAGCATAAAAATATGCAGTTTCTCAAACCTGCTAATCTAAAAAGCTAGTCTTGACCAAAGATCCATGAGACCTAATTTGGCAATCTCAAATTTGAGACACATGGTTCTTAGGCTTAGATCATTTTGAGGGGATCATAGGCCTAGAGCTAGAAGATTCTTTCAAGATAAACTAATCCAATTACCTCATTTTAAAAATGAGGAACCTGAAACATCAAAGTTATTAAACTCATAGAAAAACATTGGATCTGGGTTGAGCACTCCTTTCTAATATTTACTTCTTATGTGATTTGAGACAAATCACTTAACCTTGTAGGGCCTTAGATGATGCAAGTAAAATGAGGCATATGGGCTGTGATCTTTGAGGTACTTTTAAGTTCAAGATCTAAGATCCTATAATCCAATAATAGGAAAGGCTGGACAAAGGATTACAATCACAGCCCTCACTGTAATTACACTCAAACACTGCAGAGTTTCTTGATGGCAATAATAGATAACATTTAGATGGGGCCTATTATATAGCCAAAATGTTGTGCTAAGTGCTTTTTACAAATATTATTTTGACCAAACTATTCTGTCTTCTGATCCTGGGGATTTCACTTGCTATCCCCCATTCTTAAAAAAAGGTCTACTTCTTCGTCTCTATCTCCTTAAGTTCTGTTTCAAATGAAATCCCACTTCCCACAATAAACTTTTCTTGGTCTTCCTTAATCTTAGTACCTTCCCTCTGAGATTCTCTCTAATATATACTATTTAGATCTTATTTATATATGAGTGTATACATAATGTTTCCTCTATTTTATTGTAAGCTCTTTGAGGGTAGGGACCGTCTTTTGCTTTTCTTTCTGTTCTCAGATTTATTTGCCTCAAATATGATCATTTTACTGATGAAACACAACATAGGTGTCTATGCTTCCCCCCACCCCTTACCACACAGGTACCTTGGGGCAAGAATTGTGTATAGGACAAGAGATTGCCAGAATAAGGAAATAAGTCAGTGTTGTGAGCTCCCAGTGGTGGAAGACCAACGTTGGCTAGAGATGAAGATCCATGACTTTCCACTTTGTTTTGAATTGTTTTTCACACTCATTGGACATTATTCCTTCCCTTTTATTCTATGATCCAGCCAACCTGTCTTTTTTTTCTGTTCTTCAAATATAAGAACCCTTTCCCTTAGCTATTCTACATTCTTAGAATGTACTTCCTCCTTTCCTATAGCTCATAAAGTCCATTGCTTCCTCTAAAATTAAGAGCAAGAACTATTATCTATAAGAAACTTTTCCTGATCCCCTCAACTGCTAGGGCTGTTCCTCTAAACTACCTTTCTACTGGCAGCTAGTAGAGTCAGGAGGACCTGAATTCAAATCTGCTCTCAGGTATTTACTAGCTATGTGACCCTAGGAAAGTAATTTAACCTAAGTTTGTCTCAGTTTTTTTTAAACTGCAAAATGGGAATAAAAACAGTACCTACCTCCCAAGGTGGTTGTGAAGATAATATTTGTAAAATGCTTAGAATTTTATCAATCACATAATAGGAAATATATAAGACACAGTATACATACTCACTTATAGAATCTCAGAATTTCCCCATTTAATATCAGTGAAATTCTGAACTTGGAAGATCATAATGACTTCATTGATCACCAGCTTTCCCTTCTCAATCTTGACAGTGCTCATGGCCTTACTATGGATGAAATCATATCAGACTATATATGACCTATGTAGTTGAGGTAAATGAAGGGGTCATTGATGGCTCCAATATCATCTCTGTCTAGGGTGAATGAAATCCTTTTCAACAAGTACCCAATACAATCAAATCCATTAATTACAGTCTTCACATCTTGTTTCAAGGATGTGGCTGCAGTTGTGGAGCTTGACTCCAAGTTCAGAAGAACTGAAAGATAATCTACAGTTTGTTATTTTTGAGTCAATTCAATCATGTCCTACTCCTCCTGACCCTAATTGACTTTTTTTTGGCAAAGACACTGGAGTGGTTTGCCATTTCCTTCTGTAGCTCATTTTACAGAAGAGGAAATTAAAGCAAAGAGGGTTAAATGACTTGCCTTGGATCATTACAGCTAGTACATGTCTGAGTCTAGATCTGAACTCAGAAAGATTCCTCTTCTTGACACGAGGCCTGGCACTCCATAGTAAATAACTAATAAATCTTTTTGATCGGTTAATTGCTTGATGCAGTAACAGCATAGAGACAGAAGATAAAGTATGTAAGAGGAAGAATTAAAAAAGACAAGTGTTAGCAAAATTATAAAAGTTTTTAAAGAATGGTTCTTCAAGTTTCCTGTTTTGATTTCATTAATTATCAAGATTTATTGGTATTATAATAAGCAAAAGATGGCATAGATATTATAAATGGTCTCTGAAAATGAGGTTTGCTATCAGCTTGGCAGGAAAATTTGAAACAAAATTTCATATGATACTCAATCCATCGTCTAAATATCCCTCATTTCTTAGGATGTAAGCAAACTAATTCTGATTCTGGAAAAACAAATGGGGGGTTCTGTGGAATTGTAGCCTGGCCTCAGTAATTCTGTTACTTGTCCCCAACAATAACGTCATTCCAGATCCCACAAAATTGACTTCTGTGCCTTATTCTGGCATTGTTTAGTCTTGCAACATTTGGTCTCCATCCATTCCTCATGTGGTTTGGAATTAATATTCTGAAATTCCAACAAGTTAAGTGAAATGGGATGATGATCAAACTTTTAAAAGGATTGGTAAGAATGGATAAAAATACAAAATTTGCAAGCTGTGGAGATTGCACTTTTCACAAGACCAAGGTTTTCTGCCAAATTTCTGGTACTGTACTTCCTGTTTCCACTGAGTCAAAGATACTGAGATAAATACCTTTTTCTTAAGAAAGGTTTTGAACTTCCAGTACTGAAAAATACTGAAAGTTTGAATATGCAGAGGAAGTTAAATGAAATTCATAGTAATTTTAAGGTACAGGTGAAAGTTGACTATTGTTTGTGTCATGGTATCACCTCCCTGATGTCATGGTCTTCTTCAAAAATGAAGGACAAATATTTTTTCTTTTGTTGATCTCATCAGCTCATGTGGATTCACAACACCATCTTTATACTAACTCCCAAATCTACATTTTCCAGGACTCTCATTTCTCCTGATTTCTAGTCCAACATCTCCAACTGCTTCCAAACTCAACATCCAAAAAAAGAGCTCATGTTTCTTTCTAAACATACTTTTCTATCCTTCTTACTTTTATCAGTCACCAACAATCTTTCAGCCACATGGTGTCACAACCCTAAATAATCCCCAACTCTTCATTTTCAATTGCCACACCATGTCTTTTCAATTCTACTTTCTCAGTGCTTCTCATATTCCTCTCCATTTCTTTACACATAACACAATCACCTTATTCCAAGTCTTATCACATCTTTCCTGGACTATTGCAGTTGCTTCCTAAATGGTCTTCCTCTTTCAAGTCTCTACCCTTCTTTTATCCATCTACCATACTGATGAAGAATTAATATTCTAAAGCAAAGATCTGTCATTTCCCCCTCCAGAAACTTCAATGTTTCCCTCTTTTCTCTAGGACAAAATGAAAAAGCTATTCTGCTTGACAGTTAATGTTCTTTATACTTTGTCTCCAATCTTTGCTGTTCCCTATACTCTACACATCATCTCCCATCTCTGATCTTTGCTCAGGTTGCCCCAACTTCCTGAATTCTTCTCATTTGTCCTTTGACATACTGGAACCCCTAATTCCCTTCAAGGCTTAGTTCAAATGCCAGCTTCTTCAAGAGGCCTTATCTGATTCATGCTTTGTTCTTTGTTGTTGGTTGTTAGTAAACAACTCATCCCTTTTTATTCATTTCATAGATATCCTACATTTACTTTTCTTAACATGCTGTATCTCTCCAGTAGAACATAAATAGGCTGAGAGCAGGAATTATTTATATTTGTATACCAGCCCCTAATTAACACACACACACACACACACACACACACATATATTACATACATATGTATATATATATGTATATATATATATATATATATATATGTGGATAGATATATAGATCGGTTTTAATAAATGTTTACTAACTGATCAAAGACAGGACTTGATTCCAAGACTTCCTGATTCCAAAGCTAGTCCTATATCTGCTAGGATATAACACTTTTCATACAATAACTCATTAGTTCATAGGATCATAAATTTGGAGTTAGAATAGACCTTAGAGACTATCTAGTTCAACTGCCTTATGCCACAGATGAGGAAATTGAGGCCCAGAGAAGTTAAATAATTTGTCCAACTTCCCACAGGTCAGAGTCAAGATATGAACCCAGATCCTTTCATTCAATAGCTAGCATTTTTTCCACTATGCCATGCAATCTCTAATATCCTCCTCCTAAAACAAAGGAACAGACATCATGATTTTAAAAAGGCCCATATTGCTGAACCATGTGTTGGCCTCTGATGGTAAGTGACTTATGAATGCACCCCTGACTCCATCAACATAGCCAAACAATGAGACTTCTCTTCACCACACAGCAGTCTGAAGATAATTATAGAATTTCTGTGCTTGCCTAAGAGGCTACATGGTTATTGAATGAGCTAAGCACTCTGTGGAAGTTTTATGCATGCTTCACCATGTACATGGTGATTTAATAAGCTAAGGTCTCTGGAGGTTTAAACAGAATGGCTATATTGGCTAGTTAATTCTCTATTTTAAAATAATGAGAAAAAACAAGCATATCAGCTCAATTGACCAACATATCAATAAAGTCCAATTTTATACATAGTGTTCCCTTTCCATAGTCCCTATGTCTACAAAAAAAGGGAAAGTATAGCTTTATGATTCTTAAAATTATTTCCATTGAAATAATAAAGGAAGACAAATAGCATACAATACTATTTGCTAATCTCTTATCTTGATTCAATCTGTTTACCTTCAAGACTTCTGGTCCACTAGCCTCAGAAATCACAACCTTAATCCTATTTTAATATTAAAAATTCCCATGGTGACACTTATCAATATTCTCTTTCTATCCAAGTGTTTTGTAGTGTATGTTAAAGAAAGTCTCATTTCTGTCTCTGTCACTTCTAATCATCAAACAAATATTCTCTGTCATAACTCCCCTTTCTAGTTTTTTATATGTCTGCACATAAGTATATCTTCATATATAATATTATTCTGCTGGAGGGGCAGAGCCAAGATGGCAGCATGAAGGCAGGATTTCCCTGACACTCCCATCCCAAAAACTCCAAAAGTCATCAAATTATGACTCTAGCCAAAATTTAGAGGGGCAGAACCCACAGAAAGACTGAGTGATACAATTTCCTAGTCCAAGGCAACTTAGAATATCTGCAGGAAAGGTGTGATTCACCAGGACCCATGCTTGGAAAAAAGCTGTGGCCACAGTCCAGGAATCACCAGAAACAGCTTGAAGGGGCAGTGAGAGAACTTGCTGCACGACAGCACGAGAGTGTGGGAGCAATGGCCTCAGAACAGCCTTGTGGTGAGAACCTGCAGTGGGAATTGGGAAAGCCAGCCCATACCTCCAGAGCACAGCCCACAGACAGTATGGGGTTGGGGTGAGATTGCAGAGGCTCTCCCTGGGGCAGGACTCAGCTGTTTGCCCACACTCAGATCCAGGTTGCAGTTTGGCCTTCTATACTAAGATAGCAGAGCAGGGACCCTCCTCACAGCTCTAGGGCAGAGGGCATCTACATATCAGGCCTCTGGTCATTTACATATCAAAGCATAGGCAAGAGAGCATAAGACCTTGAGGAATAAAGGTCCAAGTGGGGTGTCCCAAACCCCTCCCCCAAAGTTTTGGAAGTGTAGTAAATTAGTCTTGGGCTGAGGAAATGAGCAAACAAAAGAAAAAGAAGAATCTGACCATAGAAAATTACTTAGTTCCCATGGAAGATTCAGAAGATGACAAACTAGAAGCTTCTGTATCCAAAGCCTCTAAGAGAAATAGAAAATGGACTCAGGCTATGGATGAGCTCAGAAAAAGACTTTGAAAAGCAATTAAGGGAGGTAGAGGAAAAACTGGGATGAGAAATGAGAGCAATACAGATAAATCATGAAAACCAAGTCAGCAGTTTGGTTAAAGAAATGCAAAAAATACTGAAAAAAATTAAATGTTAAAAGCCAGTTTAGGTCAAATGGGAAAAAGCAAAATAAAAGACAAATGAGGAGAAGAATGCCTTAAACAGCAGAATTGGCCAGCTGAAAAAGGAAATAAAAAAAAGCTCAAAGAAAATAACTCCTGGGTTCATATCTTGACTCTGACCTATCTGTGTGAAGTTGGACAAATTATTTAACTTCTCTGGAATGGAACTAAAGGAAGCTGACGACTTTGTGAGAAATCAGGAAGAAATAAAACTCTTCCAAAAAAGCCAAAAGTTAGAAGAAAATGTGAAATATCTCATTGGAAAAAATAGATCCAGAAGAAATAATTAAAAATTATTGGGCTACCTGCAAGTCATGACCAGGAAAAGAACCTAGACTCCATTTTTTAGGAAATAATAAAGCAAAATTGCCCTGAGATCCTAGAAGCAGAGGGGAAAAAATAGAAATTGAAGGAATTCACTAGTCATCTCCTGAAAGAGATCACAAAAGAAAAACTTCCAGGAATATTATAGGCAAATTCCAAAACTCCCAAGTCAAAGAGAAAAATACTAAAAGCTGCCAGAAACAAATAACTCAACTACCATGGCTCTATAATCAGGATTACACAGGATTTGGCAGCATCTACATTAAGGCCTCATAGGGATTGGAATATGATATTCTGGAAGGCAAAAGATCTTGGTTTACAACTGAGAATCATCTACCCAGCAAAACTGAACATCCTCTTTCAGGGGAAAAGATGGACTTTCAATGAAATAGGGAAATTCCCAACTTTCTTATTTGAAACAACCAGAGCTAAACAGAAAGTTTGATCTTCAAGGACAGGACTCTGGTGAACCATAGAGGGGGTGGATGAGAAGGACTAACTATGGAGAACTTAATGATGTTGAACTGTTTGTATTCCTGCATGGGAAGAAGATACTGATAGCTCATATGATCTTTCTCATTTATAAGAGCTGTTAGAAGGAGCATATTTAGACAAGGCACAGGAAAGAGTGGAATATAATGGTATAATATAGTAAAAAGATAGATTCAATGGGTGGTAAAGGAAAGTACATGGAGGCAGAGAAAGGAGAGGAAGAAGATATTTCACATAAGAGTCAAGAAACAGCTTTTTCAATGGAGTGGAATGGGAGAAGGCAAGGGGGAATGACTGAGCATTCATTAACATCAGAAATGGCTCAGAGAGGAAATAACAAACACACTTAATAGGGTATAGAAATCTATCTTACCCTAGAGGAAAATGAGAAGAAAGGGATAGGATAAGGGGGAATGGAGGGAAAGAAGAGGGGACTAGGTGATAGAAGAGAGGGAAGATCATGGGAGAGGGTACTCAGATACAAAACACTTTTTGGATAGGGACAGGATGAAAGGAGAGAGAGAATAGAATAAATGAGAGTGGAGAGGAATAGAGTGAAGGGAAATACAGCTGTGGGAGAAATATTGAAGCAATTTCTCTGGTGGACTTATGATAAAGAAGGCAACTCACCCCAGAGACAGAGCCATTGGAATGTGAACACATACTGAAGTACATTTTTTTCCTCTCTCACTATTCTTAAGGTTAACTCTCATAACAAGATTATTGTAACAATATAAAATTTTTAAAAAAATTTTAAATACTATTCTGCTACATTCCTTTTACCTCTCTTGTACTTTTTGAATGCAGTATAACTTTCCACAGCTACATTCCAGTCTTGAATCTCATTGCATCAAGTTTCAGCCTCATGAATTCAAGTTTGCTTCATTGCATTAACTTCTCATCCTTCTACAATTAATCGATAAGATGTCAGTCAATCTTTGCATAAAAGACTTCTAATGAAAGGAACCCCCAAGTCAGTCCATTCCCTTTTTGGATGATTAATTACTGGGAAGTTTTTATTTCATTAAAGCTAAATTTGCTTTTTTGCTACTTAAATTTATTATCCAGATCTTAATCATTTGTTTATAGTTATCTGGTTCTTGCTTACATTTTTGTCTCCTGAGAATTTCTGGGAATCTCTATTGAAATTCTACATACACAGCAGATATGGATCTTTGTTATGGAAGCATACATAGAATTTCCTAGATACTTCTTCCTTTTTTAAAAGTTAGACTAGGAGTGGCTAGGTGGTGCAGTGGATAGAGCACCAGCCCTGGAAGGAGTACCTAAGTTCAAATCCAGCCTCAGACACTTAATAATTGCCTAACTGTGTGGCCTTGGGCAAGTCACTTTTGCCTTGCAAAAACTAAAAAAAAAAAAAATTAGACTAGCAAAAATATAAATAAATACATACTGATTCAGGTCTTTCATTTTAACTTGTGATTCAAAAATCCGAGGATCTCTTCAGAAATAATATTTGAAGTCATATGTTTACATCCCAAATTATCCTTGTTCTTTTGAAGCCTTTGATTTTTTTGTTTTTATTCATTTTAAACTTAACATTTATATTTTATATATATATATATATATATATATATAGCACAACATAAAATGAGGATTCAACATGAAATTATGAATATTCATTTTATACTGTTTACTTTTTTAAAAAACTTTTGTAATAAGTGTTACACATTATTTTCAAATATATTCTATTTTCCTGTGTCTTTTTGCCAGTTTTCTTTTATGCTCTACTGTGCATTTTTTCTCCTTCCCTCTCCATACTGAACTAGAGAATATATATTCTATTTCTCATACTTCTATTTATCAATTCTTTCTCTGACTTCCTTCATAGACCCTTTGTAATTGATTTGAGTATTTATAATTCTCAAAATTACTTAATCTTTCAAGAGGTTCTTAGAATAATATTGCTATTACTGTATGCAATATTATATTGGTTCAGAACATTTCACTCCATTATTTCATGCAAGATTTTCCAAGTTTTTCTAAAACCAACCAGTTTATTTCTTATAGCTCAGTAATATTTCATCACACTCATATATTATAATTTATTCAGCCAATTGAAGGACATCTCCACAATTTTCCCTTATTAGCAAAAGAGAGCTGATATATATATATATATATATATATATATATATATATACATATATATGTTTTAGGATGGGGCTAGGTGGCTCAGTGAATAGAGCACCAGCCCGGGAGTCAGGATGACCTGAATTCAAATCCGGCCTCAGACACTTAATAATTGCTTTGCTGAGTGACCTTGGGTAAGTCACTTAACCCCATTGCCCTAAATAAAATTTTTTTTTAATATTTTGAGACACATAAGACTTTTTCCTTTTTTCTTAATCACCCTATGAAATAGACCTAATAGTAGTATTAGTGGGTCAAAGAACATATACTTTTGGGGCATAATTCCAATTGCTCTTCAAAATGGTTGGATCAATTCACAATTCACCAACAATGAATTAGTGTCCCAATCTTTCCACAGGATCACCAAAATATATTTCTCCCACCTTCTATTATTTTAGCCAATCAGATAAGTCCAAGATATCTCAAAGTTGTTTTAATTTGCATTTCTAGTCAACGGTAGTTTTGAGCATTTTTATATTATTATATTATATATTATTTTATATTATTATATTACATACAGTTTTTGGTTTTTGTTTTTTTTTAGATTTTTCAAGGCAATGGGGTTAAGTGGTTTGCCCAAGGCCACACAGCTAGGTAATTATTAAGTGTCTGAGTTTGGATTTGAACCCAGGTACTCCTGACTCCAAGGCTGGTGCTCTATCCACTGTGCCACCTAGCCACCCCATATACATATATATATATATATATATATATATATATATATATATATATATATATATATATATATATATATAGTTTTGATTTCTTCATTGGAAACCTACCTGTTCACATTCTTTGACCATTTATCAACTGGGGAATGACCCATATTCTTTTACATAGAAAACCTTACTTTTGATGATTATCAATGATGAGGACATTTGCTATGTGCTTACAGTCTCCATTTTTCTTGCCCATGTCTTTATAATCTTTATTTTAATGCTTTCTAATTTATTTTGACAGCACCACCAGATGTAGGCAATAATTGCCCAGTTTGATAAGCATTGGAAAATACTCCATCACATCCTCAATACTTTTGCTTCAGTAATTTAACAATCCTATGTATATTATGAAAATAAAGTATATAATGTGGGCAGAGGGGATATTAAGTAACAACTTGTGTGAAAAAGTTCTGGTGACATTTGAGCAAACTGTAAAGTTCTTATTATTAAGCACAAAACTTAAGGCAAGATTATGCATAAGAGATAGAATATGAATAATTAAAGAAGTAATAGAACCAATATACTCTGCCCCATTCAGATAATATCCGGAGTACTATATTTTATTCTAGATCCGGTCAAGAGTAAACCCACAAAGGAGGGAAGTGTCCCAAGATAAAAAGTCATCCCTTTTGTAACTACCTCACTTCTTTTGTCCTGTCTCTCATTTTCTTATTTATATTTTCTGCATTCATATGAACCAAACTGTATCCTCACATATAGATTGTTCTAAGGACTGTGACTTTCTCTCAGTACAAAGGATTGTATCTGCTCTCCTATCAAAAATTTCAATATCTGTTTTAAGGTTATATCAACAGTATAACCTTAATAATAGGAATTTGAGGAATATAGTCTAGAAAAATCACTCTGAGGCATACAATAGAGAATAATTTGGGTGGCTTTGTGCTCTTATTTGTATGGATCCTCCTTCCAACAGTAAAGATTACAACTCATCCATAACTTCTCATTCTAAGACTCTGAACCATCTGTGCTTATAAATCTCTCACAAGGAATTCAGCAAATCTCTTGACATTGTAGTGATGCAAATGGAGAAGAGAGGTTGTTCCTTTAGTTTTTCTTTTCTCTCTCTACAGTTTCAGTCCACTTCTTTTTCCTATCAGAGATCTTTGTGATAAATTTAATGTTACTTTTCCTATAAAATTCATCATTGGTATTTGCTGTAGTCTTCTTATACCTTAAGAGGGAATTCTCTACTGCTTTTTAGGTGGCTAACAACTTTAATTCTTCGGAGACTATGCAATTCTTTGACTCATTCTCACACAATCACTAGAAATATTTTGATGCTAAAAATATGGATTAAGGCTGTACCTTAAGAAAGTCAAGTACATATGCTAAAAACAATTATTGTAGTATATTTTGTAGTAGTAAAAAAATTGGAAAAAAGAAGATGCCATTAATTGGGGAATGAACAATCAAACTGTAGTAAATAAATTTAATAGAATATTATTGTGCTTTAAGAAATGATGAATAGACAAATTGGAAGATCAGCAGAGTGACCTCTGCCAGAGTGAGTGTGAAGCCCAGGTCCTCAGTGCCACCACAGCACTCAGTGTGACCTCGGCCGCGCAAATACAAAAAATGGAAGCAGGCCCATGGAGCCAGCCAGCAGAAGCCTCCAGGCAGCTGCACCCTGAGTGCTCAACCCACCGAAGGTAAGGGAGTAGAGGGAGACTTCTGAGGTCTGTCCTCTGTCCCTGAAACAGGACTCTGGGGCACTGACCACATTCAGATCCTGATTGAACTCTAGGCCCCCGTAGAACAGTGACCACCACCACCACCCAGCCCCCTGGCAGAGGAGTACACTTGTGATCATTTGCAGACCAGGAGAACAGTCAGAGTCTCATACACTGAGGCCCTTGTGGGGGTGTACCAATAAAACTCAAAAGATCAGGAAGCACCCCAAAACCAGGCACAGGCTGGGGAAATGAGTAAACAGAAAAAAAAAGGAACCAGACCATTGACAAATACTTTGTCTATGATCCCATGGAGGATCAAAATACTCAATCTGACCATGAGGAAGTCCAATCTTCTACATCGAAAGACTCCAAGAAATGTAGAAACTGGGCTCAGGCTATGAGACAGCACAACAAAGATTTTGAGGGGCCGCTAGGTGGCTCAGTGGATAGAGTACTAGTCCTGGAGTCAAGAGTATCTGAGTTCAAATCCAGCTTCAGACACTTAATAATTACCTAGATGTGTGGCCTTGAGCAAGCCACTTAACCCCATTTGCTTTGCAAAAACCTAAAAAAAGATTTTGAAAATCAAGTAAGGGAGATAGAAGAAAAATTGGGAAAAGAAATGAGAGAGATGCAGGGAAAACATGAAAACGAAGTCAGTAGCTTAGTCAAGGAGATCCAAAAAATGCTGAAGAAAATAACATTAAAAAACCAGTTTAGGTCAAATGTATAAAACAGTTCAAAAAATTATTGAGGAGAAGAATGTTTTAAAAAGCAGAATTGGCCAGATGGAAACAAATCCTTCAGATGTAAAATGGAGCTAAAGGAAGCTGATCACTTAGAGAGAAATCAAAACACAATACTTCACACCAAAAGAATGAAAAATTAGAAGAAAATGTGAAGCATTTCATTGAAAAAACAACTGATCTGGAAAACAGATTCAGAAAAGATAATTTAAGAATTATTGGGATACCTGAAAGTCATGATCAAGAAAAGAGCCTTGACCTCATTTTTAAAGAACTCCTATGCCCTGATACCTTAGAAGCAGAGGGTAAAATAGAAATTGAGAGAATCCACCAATCTCCAAAAAGAGATCCCCCCAAAAAAAACCAACCCCCAGGAATATTATAGCCAAGTTCCAGAACTCCCAATTCAAAGAGAAAATATTACGAGCAGCCAGAAAGACACAATTCAAATATCATGGAGTTGCAGTCAGGATCACACAAGACTTAGCAGCAACTACATTAAGGACTCAGAGGGCCTGGAATATAATATTCATGAAGGCAAAAGAGCTTGGAATGCACCCAAGAATCAAATACTCAGCAAAACTGAATATCCTCTTCCAGGGGAAAAGATGAACTTTCAAGGAAACAGGGAATTTCAAATGTTCCTGTTGAAACAACCAGAGCTGAACAGAAAGTTTGATTTCAAGTACAGGACTCAGGTGAAGCATAGAGAGTGGAGGAGAAGGGTAAATTATGAGGGACTTAATGATGATGAACTACATGTATTCTTGCATAGAAAAATGATACTGATAATACTCATATGAACCTTCTCATTTAATAGAGCAAGTAGAAGGAGCTTTTATAGATGAAGCAAAGGAAAGAGCTGAATCTGAAGATATATTGTAAAAATGGAGTCAGTGACTAAAAGGGAAATTTACTGGGAGTAAGAGAAAAGATAGTTGAAATAGGCTAAGATATTTCATATAAAAGGTATTTTTTTTGCAATGAGCTTTTGCAATGATATGAAGGGGGAAGGTGAGGGGAGAATGAGGGAACCTTCACTCTCATCAGAAATGGCTCAGAGGGGCAGCTAGGTGGCACAATGGATAAAGCACCGGCCCTGGAGTCAGGAGTACCTGGGTTCAAATCCAGTCTCAGACACTTAATAATTACCTAGCTGTGTGGCCTTGGGCAAGCTACTTAACTCCATCTGCCTTGCAAAAAAAAACCTAAAAACAAAAACAAACAAAAAAAACGAAATGGCTCAGAGAGGAAACAGCATACACTCAATAGCATATAGACATCTAGAGAAAAATAGGAGAGAAGGGGGACAGGGGGATGGTGAGGGACATGGGTGATAAAGGAGAGAGTAGATCATAGGAGAGAATAGTCAGATATTTTCTTTTTAATTTTTTGCAAGGGGTAGTATGTGGTCTTGGGGCTTCTTGGTACCAGGGCCGGTGCTCTGTCTGTTGTGCCACTCAGCTACCCTACAGCACATTTTAGAAGAGGGACAGAGTAAAAAGAGAGATAAAATATAATGGAAAGTAGTAGGAAGGAATGGATGAAGAGAATTACAATCAGCAACAGCAACTGTGGAAAAATATGGAAGTAACTTCTGTGATGGACTTATGATAAAGAATTTGATCCACCCAAGACAGAGCTGATGGTATCAGAACACAAACTGAAACACAAAAGGAAAGAAAAGGAAAGGAAAGGAAAGGAAAGGAAAGGAAAGGAAAGGAAAGGAAAGGAAAGGGAAAGGAAAGGAAAGGAAAGGAAAGGAAAGGAGAAGGAAGGGAAGGGAAGGAAGGGGAAGGGAAGGGAAGGGAAGGGAAGGAAGGGGAAGGGGAAGGGAAGGGAAGGAAGGGAAGGGGAAGGGAAGGGAAAGGGAAGGGAAGGGAAGGGAAGGGAAGGGAAGGGAAGGGAAGGGAAGGGAAGGGGAAGGGAAGGGAAGGAAAGGGAATGGAAAGGAAAGGAAAGGAAAGGAAAGGAAAGGAAAGGAAAGGAAAGGAAAGGAAAGGGAAAGGAAAGGAAAGGAAAGGAAGGAAAGGAGAAGGAAAGGAAGAGGAAGGAAGAGAAGAGAAGGAAGAGAAGAGAAGGAAGAGAAGAGAAGGAAGAGAAGAGAAGAGAAGAGAAAGAGAAAGGAAAGGAAAGGAAAGGAAAAGGAAAGAAAGGAAAGGAAAGGAAAGAAGGAAAGGAAAGGAAAAGGAAAGGAAAGGAAAGGAAAGGAAAGGAAAGGAAAGGAAAGGAAAGAAGAGAAGAGAAGAGAAGAAAGAGAAGAGAAGAGAAGAGAAGAGAAGAGAAAGAGAAAAGAAAAGAAAGAGAAAAGAAAAGAAAAGAAGAGAAAAGAAAAGCAAAGAAAAGCAAAGAAGAGAAAAGAAGAGAAAAGAAAAGAAAAGAAGAGAAAAGAAGAGAAAAGAAAAGAAAAGAAAAGAAAAGAAAAGAAAAGAAAAGAAAAGAAAAGAAAAGAAAAGAAAAGAAAAGAAAAGAAAAGAAATGAAAAGAAAAGATGAATAGAAGGTGGATCCAATATGGCAGAGTAGAGGCAAAAATTCCCAGAATCTCTCCCCAGACCACTTCAAATGCCCTAAAGTTATGACTCTAACCAAATTCTAGTGTGGTAAAACCACAGAAAGACTGAGTGAAACAACTAGCCCAAGACAACTCAGGGCAATTTCCAGACCTCTCAGACCAGGGATTACTAAGGACAACTTGGAAGGTCAGCAGGAAAACTCTTCCAGAGTGAGAAAAGAGCCCCAGGCTAATGTAGGTCTCCTCACAAACCTCAACACAGCCCTGTCTCCAGAAGCAGAAGCAGGTTGGCCAAGCCACCCAGTTGCTTCCAGAGCACTCAGCCAATGGATCGTTAGGGGGTCAGAGAAGACTACTATCTCTCTGCTGTCCCTCTAATTTTGTCCATACTCAAATCCAGGTCACAGACTGGGGCCTCAACTACTAGAGCAGAACATGGACCCTCCTCCCAGCTTCAGGGCTGATCAACCACAGACCAGAGTATATATTAGGAGAGTGGTCAGAGCCTCTCATAAGACTTTGAAGGAACTGAGTTCCCTGAGGGGGATGTCCTAAAAAAAAACCTTAAAAGCTTAGAAAAGAGCATCCTCCACCTTGGAAGCAGAGTCCCAACTTAACAAAGAGTTAAAATCAGGTCATAGGCTACAAAAATAGGTAAACAACTGAAGAAAAAGCATATGACCATAGACAATTACTTTGATCCCATGGAGGATCAAAATACACACTCGGAAGATAACAAAGTCAAAGTTTCTGTATCCAAAACCTCCAAGAAAAATATGAATTAGTCTCAGACTATGGATGAGTTCAAAGAAAGATTTTGAAAAGCAAGTAAAGGAGGTAGAGGAAAAATTGAGAAGAAAAATGAAAGTAATGCAGGAAAATCATGAAAAACAAATCAACAACTTGGTGAAGGAGATACAAAAAAACTGAAGAAAATAACATCTTAAAAACGAGTTCAGGTCAAATGGAAAAAGCAGTCCAAAAGGTAAATGAGGAGAAGAATACCTTAAAAACCAGAATTGGCTAAATGGAAAAAGAGATACAAAAGCTCTCTGAAGAAAATAATTCCTTCAAATGTAGAATAGAGCTAAGAGAAGCTGGTGACTTTGTGAAAAATCAATAAATAATAAAACAAAACCAAAAGAATGATAAACTAGAATAAAATATGAAATATTCCATTGGAAAAAAAACTAACCTGGAAAACAGATCCAGGACAGATAATTCAAAAATTATTGGGCTACCTCAAAGTCATGACCAGAAAAAGTCTAGACTTCATTTTTAAAGAAATAATCCAGGGGCAGCTAGATGATAAAGTGAATAGAGTCCCAGTCCTGGATCAGGAGGACTTGAGTTCAAATCTGGTCTCAGACAATTAATAATTATCTATAAGTGACCTTGGGCAAGTTACTTAACCCCATTGCCTTATTAAAAAAATCCTTCCAAAAAAATAATCCAAGAAAATTGCCATGATATTCTAGAAGCAGAAGGTAAAATACAAATTGAGAGAATCCACCAATCACCTTCTGAAAGAGATCCCAAAATGAAAAACTTGGGAATATTATAGCCAAGTTCCAGAACTCCCAAATCAAAGAGAAAATATTAGAAGCAGCTAGAAGGAAACAGTTCAAATATTGTGGAACTACAGTCATGATTACAGAGATTTAGTAGCTTCTACATTAAAGTTCGTAGGGCTTGTAATATGGTATTCCAGAAGGCAAAAGAGCTTGAGTTACAACCAAGAATCAACTATCCAAACAAAACTGTACATTCTCTTGTCTCGATGACATAGAGGACTTTCAAATTTTTCTGTTGAAATGATCAGAGCTGAATAGAAAATTTGATCTTCAAGTATAGGACTCAGATGAAGCATGGGGTGGGGGGATGGTATGAGGGCAAAAGTGCTGACTTTTCAGAAACATAGTGCTAAATTAGTCTAAGCCATAGGCTTCAGTTTCTATTTCTCAAGAATCAGGTGAGCATGAGAACCCAGATCTCCGGCTAGAAAAAGTATGTCACCCTACCATATAAGATGTAAACAAAGACAGACCCTCCTTGGAAAGCTTAGGTACACTCCCCTTCTCTTCAGACCACCAGGTTTGATCAATTGTTGTAAGGGTCAGCAGAAAAGAGGACGGAGAATGGATTGTGGCTTTTGTGGGGCTTTTTAACCCTGCCTCAGCTTCTGTAATTTAACTTTTCCTGCTCTCTCTCTCTCTCTCTCTCTCTCTCTCTCTCTCTCTCTCTCTCTTTCTCTCTCGGAGAGTTAAGAACTGCCCCACTTCTTACAAGAACCAAAATAAAGTTTAACTCTTTGCTGTCACGTTGAGTGGACTCTGAGTAATCATTTTGGGTTAGGATCTCAATATTCCACACAATGGCAAGGGCAAATTATGAGGGATTTAATGATGTTGAACTGCTTGTATTCCTACATGTGAAGATGATGCTGATAACTCATGTGAACCCTGTCAATTATTAAAACAGTTAGAAGAAGCATGCATATATATATATATATATATATATATATATATATATATATATATGTGTGTGTGTGTGTGTGTAGTCAAGATACAGAGGGAGCTGAATATGAAGGTATAATACATTATAATGCTGGAGTTAATGGGCAAGAAAGGAATGTACTAGGAGAAAGGGAAAGGAGAGGTAGAATGGGATAAGATATTTCACATAAAAGAATCAAGAAAAACTTTTACTATGTAGTAGGAGGAGGGAAGGTAAGGGGGAATGAATGAGCCTTCATTCTCATCAGAAGTGGATCAGAGAGGAAATAACATACATACTCAATAGGGTATAGAAATCTATCTTATCCTAAGAGGAAAAAAGGAGAGGAAAGGGATGGGAGAAAGGGGACAGGGGGAGGAGGGGGGGTGCAGGTAAAAGAAGAGAGGAAAGATTGTGGGAGAGGTTAGTCAGATATAACACATTTTTGGGGAGGGAAAGGGTGAAAAGAGAGAGAAAATAAAATAAATGGGGGTGGGGAGGAACAGGATGGAGGGAAATACAGCAATAGTAACTATGGGGGAAAAAATTATTGAAACAACTTCTCTAATAAACTCATGATAAAGAATGTGATCCATCACAAAGATAAAGCTGATGGTATCTGAACACAGACTGAAGTACAATTTTTTTTCCCTTCATTTTATTTTCTTGAGGTTTCTCCACCTTTTGGGGGATGGGGGATTATGTTTACTTTTAAAATAAGAGTATTGTAATCATGTTAAAATAAACTAAATCAAAAAATGATAAATATGAATAATACATATGTAAATGGGAAGACATGTGATATGATTCAAAATTAAGTAAACAGAATTGATAGAGCAAAATGCACAATGACTATATTAGTATAAATGAAAAGAGGAAAATTACTTAACAGCATAATGTGTAATAACCAAACTTGGTGTGAAAAAGGAGTTGAGAAATTATGCCCTCCTCCCTCCTTTGAAAGAATGATAAACCATGGGTGTGGAATCTTACCTATGCTATCAGACTCAGTTGATATGTTGCTTAGTTTTGCTATACTACTTTCTCTTTTTTTTATTCTTTTGTTTTTACATGGAATGATTCCCTAAGTTGGGGGGGAAAGGAACATATATTGGGAAATAAACAGAGATATTAATTTTTTTAAAAAAAATATGGTTTTTCAAATATCTCTTGTACAAAAATATTCATAGCAGCCCTGTTTGTAGGGGCAAAGAACTGGAAATTAAGTGAATATCCTTCAATTGGATAATGGCTGAACAAACTGTGGTATATGTATGTATGTTATGGAAAACTATTGTTCTATTAGAAACCAGGAGGGATGGGAATTTAGGGAAGCCTGGAGGGATTTGCATGAACTGATGCTGAGTGAGATGAGCAGAATCAGAAAAACACTGTATACCCTAACAGCAACATAGGGGGTGATGGTCAAACTTAATGGACATGCTCATTCCATCAGAGCAACAATCATGGGCAATTTTAGGGAATCTGTGATGGGGAATACCATCTGTGACCAGAGAAAGAATTGTGGAGTTTGAACAAAGACCAAAAACTATTACCTTTAATTTTTTTTAAATTGTTTAACCCTCTTATACTTTATGTTTCTTCCTTAAGGATATGATTTTTTTCTCTCATCACATTCAACTTAGATCAATGCATACCATGGAAACAATGTAAAGATTAACAGACTGCCTTCTGTGGGGGTGGGTGAGGGAAACAAGATTAGGGGGAAATTGTAAAATTAAAATTCAAAATAAATAAAATCTTTCTTTAAAAAATATATCTTTTTTCTGGGAAAAAATTTGCTATAGTCAAAATCTCCCAATGGCAATCCAATCTGTTTGGATTCAATCCAATTCCAGTTTGGTTTTATTCCCAGACTTTTGGAATCCCCTGAATGTAACTTGGGGACTGGTCACTCATTGGAAAATAAAGACAGAGAATTAAGAATAGATGAATAAAATGATTAACAAGCAGCTGATGACCCATAACTAAAATGTAAATTTTTATTAAATTAATTTACTCTTTAATTTCTGCAACAACACTTGGAAGATATCTTGTTTTTAAATAAATTTATATTCCTTCCTCCATATTTCAGTTTCAATTTACTTTTAAATTACTCTAGAAATAAGCAACAATTCTTTAATTCTTGATGAAGACCTGGCTACCACATTCAAGAGGGGAAAAAAAAATTTCAGATTTGATTCAAAATTTACTTAATCTTATGCATATGTATAAATGATTATAAATGCAATAATTAATGTCTCTAGGCACAGCTATACTAATTAAATGAAATGGAGAATTGAAATAATTTTCTCAATAAAACAAAAAATAAAATTCTATGTTAGTAGTTTTCAAATGTTACTACTTTGGATTTAAAGGAATAGATGTCTTCTACATCCAGTTTTTGGTTATGATACATCTTATTCCCATCAAAATGTTAATCCCCCACAGCATCCTTTGTGGAATAAATGTGTCTTTTTGTTATATAACTATAGTTATTATTGGAGAGACTGGGCTCTTTGGTCATCTCTTGGCACAGACTTTGATACATGGAAATTGTGTTGAATTTAATTCAACTTGATAAAAAGAAAAAATTCAACTAAATTCTAAAATGGCATATAGTTTAAGACTTCAATGAGTCAATGTTGAATTCTTTTTCACTAGTAATGTATCCATTTGTTTATTTTGGGACTTTCAGCTGTTGGGTTCAATTTTTTCCAACTAAATACATTTACTCTGAGTTGATGTAAAATATAGAATTATTTCAAACTGTTGGAAATATCTCATATTCTGTCAGGCAGTTTTATCTGTACCCTAAATGGGAATGCTGACAGTTATTTTTTGTAATTGTACATCTTAATTATCCCATTTCTGAGTGAAATTTAGGCATCTACTTATAATCTTTTGGAAAGACAGTTTTAGCATCTGTCACAATTTCCAATTTCTGCATCAACTATACTAGTCTTTAGATGTTTGTGTCATGTTTTTGAGTGAAGGGGTTCTGCTAAGTGTCATACCCAATACCTTCCCACTCACTCTGTTAGGATGCATTTGAAAGATTATATAAATACTTGGATTAAAATAGATTAGTTTTAACTATTATCAGATCAGAGAGTAGAAAATGATTCTATGAACAAGATTTTGCCAAATTCAAATGTCCCTTCACTTCTACCTTATCTTCTTCCATCTGTAATCTCCCTGGTCTCATTTATGTTATAGCTAGGAAAGCAGAGATTTAAAGATGAAAGGGATGGATCATCTAGTCTAACTCCTTCACTTAAAAGATGAGGAAATTAAAGACCAGAAAATTTAAATGACTTGACCAAGTTCGTAACTTGGCAGTGACAAAGTCCAGAATTCAAATCCAGATCCTTTAGCTCTAAATCCAGGGTTCCTTCAAAAATACCACATTGTCTCCATTATCCTAACCAAAAGAAGTTACCATTCTTAGAAATTGGGTCCCTTTTTTCTGCTCTCTTTGAAAAGATATGAGGGGAGTGAGTGAAAATATAATCTGAAGTTAGGACAGGATACAATATGGGCTGAGGTGATTTCCATAATTATTAGCATCCAGAAGGAATAAATACCATATCATCTTAGCATCAAGACCTATCCCAGAAGATTAAGAACTACAGATTCAGACCAAGGGCAGGCAACTTCCTGGCAACAGTCCAAGAGGACTACTTTCCACTTGTCCACATGCAATCCTACAAATTCACCTGTCCTTCTTTATGTAGAATAATGAAATAATATGTGTTGTATGCTTCCTGTGATCAAAACATGGTACTGAGTTACACAAAGAAATGCAAACAAAATAATCACTCCCTGACTTTCACTTCACAGGGAAGTTCAGACTCAACCAGAAAGAAATGCTAGTGGTATCATCTAGGTGATCCATGGAATAATCAATATACTCCAAGTCTGTACATTCACCTTTACCTTTATAATTAAATGCTTACATTTTTTAAATCAGGAGGAGGTTTTTGTCTAAGACATAAATGTTCAGGCAATGACTTCATTGTATTGCTAAAGTAAATTTTTTTGGTAATAAATTTTATGACTACTAAGATAATTAAATGAGAATGACCAACAATGGAGCCATCCAGTTCATCTAATTTCTTCAGTCTGTCATGATCTTTTTAATTTATGGCACTTATCCATATAATTAATTTAGAACCTTAAAAGATGTAACAATAAGGGGCAGCTAGGTGGTGCAGTGGATGGAGAATTGGCCCTAGGAGTACCTGAGTTCAAATCCGACCTCAGACACTTAATAATTACCTAGCTGTGGGCCTTGGGCAAGCCACTTAACCCCATTGCCTTGCAAAAAAAAAGATGTAACAATAAAAATAACTTTGTTTGCTGACATTGATTACTAATATCAAGTAAGGCATTAAAAAAGAGAGCAATGCATCATTAAAGGCAAGCATAACACTCAGGGAAGACAGCCAGAGCAGAGTTCAGTTGGAAGGTGAATGTTCAATGGAGTGGTCTTCTGTATGTTTCTGATTGTAAAATATTCAATAGTAGATAAAGTCTGGAATTTAAAGTTAGAAAGGCCTGCATTCAAATTTTATCTCAGACAATTAATATCTGTATAAACCTGACAAAGTCACATAACCTTTCTGCGTTGTTTGTTTTGAATGTTGTTAGATTTAATAGCCTCAAAAGTCTGTTTTAGTTCTGAAGTTATAATTTTATTACATAGTGATTATTTGATCAAACACCAGAATGCTGTTGTGACTTTTTTGCGAGATCTATAAATGATCAAAATGATTCTGACCTAACAATAAATGCAGGAAAAATCAAGCAAATGAAGAATTCCTAATGTCCTGAGCATTGAATGTACCATCCACTCAGCTTGGCGATATAGCAAGTTATGTGACCCTGAGCAAGTCACTTAACTCTATTTCCCTCAGTTTACTCATCTGTAAAATGAATTGGAGAGGGAAATGGCAAATCATTCCAGTATCTTTGCCAAGAAAACCCCAAATGGGATCGGAAGGAGTTAGACAGAATTGAAAGACTTAACAACAATAGCTGAGTGAAAAAAGAGACTGTACAACACTTCAGACAGCCTTAAGTTTCTTCCTGAAACAAAAATACATATTTTGGAACACCAATATACCTCCAGAGATGTTATTTAGGCTTGTATCATAGAATACCATGGTCCTCAAAAAATCAAAATTACAGGTTATCCAAAGGGCAGTGGAGAAACAAATGGTGGGCATCAATGTTTCAGTCTTATGTAATGAATGGCAAGAAGTGGCATAAAAGATAACAGATCTAGATTTGGCAGGGACCTAAAAGGTCAGCTAATCTAACCCTGATACTTTACTGAAGAGAAAATTGAGGTCCTGGGCAGTTGAATGACTTGTCCAATGTTGCATGAGTAAGCCAGAAGTGGGATTTGAATCTACATCTGCTAGCGCTAGATACTTTACTCTCTCCACTCTTTGACACTACCTTCAAAAAGACATATAACTGAAGGAGCAGCTGGGCTGGTAGCACAGCAAAGATGAAAAATAACATATGAAAAACTTTCATCCTGTCTTTAGTACTCTTGAAATACCAAGAGACCTGAAAGATTTTAAAAGAACAGAGATAAGAACTATATAGGATGAGAATGTGTGCATGGGTTATAATCTGTACAATTGGAAGAGGTAACCATATTTATTGAGATCATAGATCCTCTAAAATCTTGATTTTTTGAATCTCTTAATTTTACCATTTAGGGTCAGATAAGTCTATATCCCTCTTTCATATAATAATAATTCAACCAGATGATGAGAACACACAGCTAGGTTTTCTCTTCTCCAAAATAAACTTCCCCAGATTCAATTTATCTCCGTATGGCACAGTCTATCACAGTAGTGGCTAGGTGGCACAGTGGGGGAGGCTAGGTGGAGTCAGGAGTACCTGGGTTCAAATCCGACCTCAGACACTTGATAATTACCTAGCTGTGTGGCCTTGGGCAAGCC
Source organism: Macrotis lagotis (assembly GCF_037893015.1). Taxonomy (NCBI): domain Eukaryota; kingdom Metazoa; phylum Chordata; class Mammalia; order Peramelemorphia; family Peramelidae; genus Macrotis; species Macrotis lagotis. The sequence continues at coordinate 833,304,495 of NC_133658.1, forward strand.
ACTTAACCCCATTGCCTTGAAAAAATATAAAAAAAAAGTATATCACACCTTGAGAATGCTTGAGAATGGCAAAAAAGCTCCTGGGGAGCTACCTATTTGCCACACATGCTTTCCAATAACCTTGAATTCACTTTATCCTAGATTTTGTAAATACTTGTGAGAAAGAGGGCCACAGACACCCTGCATTCCAACTAGTTGTTCTTATTGTACAACCATTTATTAAATGTTAAAATTCTTTAAAGTTGATGATATTTGTCCTTCTTTCTCAAAGAAGTCCATGACATTAGGGAGGTGATGCCATGACAAGCCACCACAAGCATCATTGAATTGAAGTAGTGGGAAGGGGCTGTGCTAGCCTCGCTTCCTCCTCCAGAGCCATCTAGATCCAGTGGCCAGATATGAATCTGGACAACTAGAGAAGACCCTGGATGTGAGGTAATCAGGGTTAAATGACTTGCCCAAGGTCACACAGCCAGTGCATAAAAAGTGTCTGATGCTGAATTCTAATTCCCAACCTCCTGACTCCAGGACCAGTGCTTTTTCCACTGCACCATCTAGCTAATTAAAGTTAATTAAGCCTGACTGACTAATATCAATTGATAAGCATAGGGGAGAGCACACTATCAGGACATATGAGTTATGGCATTAGAAAAAACATCCAACTTTCAGGATCTTTTAGGGGAGAAGTAAAAATCCTTTCTGGGGACCCAACCTGCTGAAATGAGTTAAGATTAGTGAAGTAACCCCAGAGCTTTAACACATTTTTATAAAATCTATATATAAATTTTCTCATTTGTCAAAATACTTTTTTTAAAGTAGGCATAATAAATATCATCCCTATTTTATAATGTGATAAAAATGAGAGTCAGAGAAATACTTTTCAGTTGAGAAAATCAAGCATCAAAGAGAAGCAACACTAGGACTTACTCTATTTCTTTAATCCCATAACACAATATATAATAATATACAAAAACATGATAGTCTCTCTCTACCAAAGCTAAAAAGGTAAAGACAATCAGGAAAAAAGAACCCAATATTAGCTGGAGTCCTTCAGAAATACTTTATGAGAGAGACTGAAGTTGAGATGGGCCTACTAATAGTAGAATAGTAAAGAAGACATTGCCAAAAGTGGGAAGTGGGGTGACAACAGTCAAAATAAACAGGAATTAATATAGTACATGAAATACAACAGAGATATTATTACCCACTGTAGTAGAAAGATATGCTAGAAAATATTAGTTCATAAGACTAGATATAGTTTAAATGCCAAAGTAAGAAGTAATCTGACTCTAGTTTAGTCCTCTATACATCAAATCAAGAATAGATAAATTTCTCCCCTTATTATAAGCAACAAAATAGATTTGATGGTCTAAACCACATCTCTAGGGATGGGAAAGTGAACTCAATCAGGACAGTCATATTAACTAAGCAGCTCCAGGCTAAATCTAGAATACAGTTTCATCATTGTGTACTCTCCCATCTATAATATTTGAACTCTGGAGGAGCACAATTGTAATACATCATACTCATGACAATAATGATAAGGCAAGAGAACAGGGGAATGAAGAGCGGAGGTCTAGGTACTCTATTGTCATGAGTGTAAGACTATTTCTCCTCCAGACCCCACATGGATTGTCTACCTAAAATATTACCATACACCCACACCACACTCTCTATTCATTATTATACATAAACTTACTTGCATGATCTATTAGTTCCATGAACATTATCTAATTTCTCTCATTACCCAAGTGTTTCCAATAAACTGAATTTTGCCTAAACCACAAAGAATTCATAAATTAATTAGAGGAGATGCCTGGTTGTTGTCCTTCATGGTCAAAAAATAACAAAGTGACATTATTATCTCAAGGTCAAGGGAAAATACATCTGACTGTTGATCAAACCAATACAAGCTCCACAAATCAGGCACAAATATATTTGAATAGTTGGAGTAGAGAAATATCTAAATTTGCAGATCTCACATTTCTTTTGAGCTTCTGCAATTTTGTTTTTCTTATGCAGCACAGCACCTTCTTTGCCATAGGCATGCCATGCTGAGCAATCCTATGCCAGTACCTCCCATGTCTTATCATTAATTCCAATATTCTTAAGAGAGACCTTGAGAGTATTCTTGTTTCACTTCTTCTGACCTTCATGTGAGTGCTTGACTTGTGTGAATTCTATGTAAAATAGTCTTTTAGGTAAATATATATCTGACATTCAATCCATATGATCAGACCATCAGAGTTACATTCTCTGAAGAAGAGTTTGAATGATTGACAGTTCAACTACAGGAAGGGTCTCAGTGTATTGTATGTTATCCTGCCAAGTGACCTTCAGAATATTTCTAAGATAATTCATATGGAAGTGGTTCAGCTTTCAGGAATATCACTGGTAAACAAAAATTAGGACAACACAATGGCTCGATAGACCTTCAATCTGGTAGACAATCTAAAATCTCTTCTCTCCTGCATTTTACTTTGGAGCCTCCTAATTGGATTTTAAATATCGTCTAAAAAAAAAGAACCTAGAATTTTTTTTAAAATCAACTTTAATAAAAGCTGTGGTTCTGGCAATGTGTGCATCACTTTAGTCTGTGTGGACATTCCTGGAAAGTATACTGCCTAAGTAAATTTTTCCACTTGCTCTAACTGATAATTCCATGTATGGATGATGTGGTGCTGGTTAGTGGAGAATCTCTATTTTCTTGGTATTAATTATCAAGTCAAAATTAGCACAAGTGGAAGAGTATCCATCCTTATTCTGTTGCAACATAGTCTCAGAGACTACAATGAGTACACAAGCATCTACCAACAGTCACTCATCAACCCTCCCTCCAATTTAGTTTTTGGTTTGTAGTCTTCAAATTAAATAATTTATCGTCAGTGCAGTTGGTGATCTTGATGCAGTTTTTGTCCTTGTTGAAGGCAACTGACAACACACTGAAAATATACTAAAACATCTTGGGAGCAAGAGGAAACAAATGTAAGGTCATGAAAAGAATAGAATCTCTACCTAAATATAAGAAAGTTAGTTTTAATGTGGACTCAGAGACATTGTGATTTATTTCAGAACTTTTCATCTAAATTAAACTCCCTATAGCATGAGAGGAGGGAATCAAGTGGACCTTAGTAACCACTATATTGCCCTGTAGTCTTGAAATGAGCTAATCATTGAAACAAGATGTTATTCTAAGAAGGGGAATAATACATAATGAGACTGTAAAAATAGTTAAAGGTCAACTTGTATAAGAATTTTAAAAGCCAAAGGAGTTTATATTTTATCTTACAAACAATAGGAAGATACTGGAGTTTAAGATCAGCAATGAAATGGGTAAAATCTGCACATATGGAAAATCATTTTGGCAGATGTGTGGAGGATGAATGGAGGAGGAGAATTACTTGAGGCACAAAGATCAACTCCATAAGGCCATTACAATCATCCAGGCAAGAGATGATGAGAGCCTGAATTTAGAGGCTGTCTGCATGAGTACAGAAAAGGGATTGAATTCAAAGGAGGTGCTGTGGAGACAGAAATGTCAAATTTTGACAATTGACTCTATATATGGCATGAGGGAGAGAATGACATGGAAGCTAATATAAGGCTATTAACCTGGGAAATTAGGAAATACTTTAGCAAGGAGATGGCACCTGAGCTCAGAAATAATTTTGAATAGCAAAAATGAGAACAGAGTATATTCCAGAGATAAAGGATGGTTTACATAAACACATGGAAGATGGAGACAGTCTGCCAAATTAAAGTTCTGCTAATGACTCAGAATTTAGTTCAAATATAAGATATGTGAAAGGAGTAATATAAAGTAAAACTGGAAAGATAAACTAGAGTCAGACTTGGTAGGGAAGGGGGAGAGGGTCTTCCAGTTCATGATCAGGAATTTGGTAGGTTATTCAAAAACAATAGAAATACTAATTTTTTAGTTGCATGAAGAAAGGATGAGAGAAGGGAAAAACTAGGGGCAAGCTATCATATCCAAACTTCACTAGCCTCCTGCCTCAAATGTCAACAGTGTCTTGAGCTTTATGTTATCTCAACAATAGATAGGAAAAATGGAGACATAGGAATATCCTGATACTTCTCACAAAATGGGTAATAGAAAAATCATTCTAGAACATAGATAATAGACTTCCTGCGAACACTTACTCTCACCCTAGTCAACCTTTGGTTGAACTCCATAATGGAACATTTTTCTCAGAAACTTCTCAATATGGCAAAATGCTATACACCATACTGAAAAAAAATTCTTTTCAAAATATTTCGTAATGGAGAAACTGCTTTGGCAATAAGATATCTGCCCACACCCATTCGCACATGTTCTTTCTTTCTTGGCAGCAGTATTTGTTTGCTGTTAAATGGATATGGACAGAATGTTATACAGGAAAGTGTGAGAGGCAAGAAAATTATCATTTAAAGATTAAGCTTCATTTATCTTTTGATGAGCCCGTCAGCTTTTATTAAAGTTGATTTTTTTAAATTCTGGATTCTTTTTTATAAGATATTTAAAATCCAATGATAAGCTCTCTGCCCTGCCTGTATGCATTAGACCTCCCCCTCTAAATGGAATCTCCATGCATGAGAAGTAATTCCTTGGTTCCCAGAGGGATTTGAAGGAAATAGCGCCAATATGACAATGGTGAAAAAAAAAAAAAGTTGAGCCAGACCACTCAAGTTCTTACCACCTGCAAATTTGGTCCAAAATTTTAAATCTGGGATGAATTTAAGGTGTTCCCCCACAAAGCATAAAGAAATCTATAGCCTCGATGAAAACCATACACAAAACTCAGTCATTGTGAATGGTTTCAATTTGAAATGAAGGAAAACTATCTTTGCAGTTCAGTTTGTGGTTTCCTGAAAAATCAAGAAATCAAAGAAAAGCTCAAAGGACACCAATCTCTTCCAGTCAAAATCAGAACCAGTTCTTGAAACTCCCTTACTAATAGAAATTAGACAATTTGATTCAGTATCTAAAATCAAATATTATCACAAATTTTGTTACTAGTCTCTTGGCACTAGCTCTCTGCTTTCCTCTCATGTTCCCTGAACTTGCCATAATGTCAAGCTGAGACAGCCCATTTGTATTCAAGCCCTGAAAAATTTAATACTTTCAGTGAAGGAAGCAAACTCAGGTAAAAAATTGCCTGGAATAGCAATAGTCATATTAAAAAATACACAAATCACTAGTAATTAGAGAAATTTAAATTAAAATAAATATGACGTATCATCTCACACTCAGCAGATTGACTAAGATAAAAGAAAAAAGGAAAATGATAAATTCTGGAGATAATGTGGGAAAATAGCTACACAATGTTATCAGAGTTATGAACTAGTTCAACCATTCTGGAGAATAATTTGAAACTATTCCCAAAGGGTTATTAAATTGATTATATCCTTTGACTAAGTAATACTACTACTAGAAATATATTCCAAAAAGAACAAATAAAAAGGGAAAGGACCCATACATACAAAATATTTACAGTTTCTCTTTTTGTTGTGGCAAAGAATTGAAATTTTAAGGAATACCTATCAATTGAAGAATAGCTGAACAAGTTATGATACATGAACTTGATGGAATACTGTTGTCCTAGAAGAAATGGCAAAATGGTTTTAGAAAAACCTGGGAAGATTTCTACAGGCTGATACAAAGTGAAGTGAGCAGAACCAGAACAATAAAACAATAACAGCAATTTGTGACAATAATTAACTATGTAAGATTTAGCAACTCTAATCAATACAATGATCCACAGCAGTGTCCTATAACTCATGATAAATAGTATTATATATGCTCAGACTGAGAACTGATGGAGTCAGAGTGCAAATTCAAGCATATTTTTTCTTTCTTTGTTTATCTTGTGGGGGGGGTTGCAATGTGGCTAAGGTTTATATGACTTCATATGTACAGTGGTCATTTATCTTGCCTTCTCAGTGGGTAAGGAGAGGAATCAAGGAAGGGAAAAAATTCAAAACTGAAATTTTTTTTAAAAATTAAAAAAAAGAACTTGTCTTTGGAACTATGATCAAAGGGCAATCCAACTTGATCCAACAACACTACCACAAGGTATGTATAACAAAGAGATCATAAAAAATGAAAAAGGACTTACACATACCAAAATATTTATGGCAAAAAATTGAAAACTGAGGTAAAAGCAATTGGGGAATAATTGAACAAGGTGCAATATATAAATGCAATAAAATACTATTGTGTTATTAAAAATTATAAGCAGGCAAATTTCAGAAAAACCTGGAAAACATACATGAACTGATGGAAAGTGAAATAAGAAGACCAAGAGAACATTATAGACAGCAACAGTAACATATTGCAATAATCCACTATGATTGACTTAGCTCTCCTCAACATTATAATGTTCTAAGACAATTCCAAATCACTCCTGATATTTCTCTTATTTAATTTATATATCAATATAATTAGAGCACACACACACACGTGCACACACACACACACACACACATACACATACACATACACATACACATACACATACACACACTCCTCTATCCAGGTTGAGAGAAGATAGAGACACAAGACAGTTTTTAAAAAGTTAAAGTAGAAAATGAGTCATAGAGAAGAGGGGGCAAAGATGCAAAGTGTTCTCATATCTGGGGAAGTATTGATAGAGCATATGAGATGAATTTCTCCACATAATAGCATAGATGTCACAAAAGCATGAAGAGAGCAATAGATTTCATGCTAAGGACCACAAATTAGATATAGTTTCCCTTCCCTGACCCATGAGGAGAAAGTAAGACAATGATTTTAATCATTTCTCTATCTCTTTGATTGAATCCCTCGATTAATCAATCACTAAATATTAATTAAGTGCCCACTGTGTGTTAGACATTTCCAATTGGGAAATAGCATACAAGTGTATACAAAGTAAGCTATATACAGAATAGATAGCAAATAATTAAAAGAAAAGAGGAAATAAAATCAACAGTAGTTAGGATAGCTTCCAATAAAAGGTGAGATTTTAGTTGATGCATAATGGAAACCAGAAAAATCAATAGTCAGAGATGGGGAGAGAAAGTATTCAAGACATAAGAGATAGTCAAATAGAAATGCCTTGCAGGTAATGGAGAGAAACTGAACTGTCCTCCCCTTAGGTGCCATTCATACCCATTTTTAACTGTGTCTTTGTTTTGCTATAAGTTGATTTTTGTTTGGCAGTTTGGTTTTTGAGTTTAGGTTCTTTTTTTTTTTCTTACTGACCTACTTTTACTTCTCATTAACAACTGTTAAAAATGAGTTTCAACCCAGACATGTATTTCCTTACTTCCATTTGTTTGTGGTCTGATTGTATAGTATACTGGTTTTGATAGTTCCAGTCACACAGAAGGAAATGGAATAAGGAGCATTGTTCCTAAATCATGACTTGAGAAAATAATTGCTAATTCATTGAAAGAAACTCTTTCCAATTGAAGACATATTTTATAAGTCATTTTTCCTAATTTTGTGATTATGTTTAAATAAACTCCCAAGAGCAGAATTTAATGGGAAGATTGATTATTTGGCTTCTTGATTTTGCCCATATAGTGATATCTCTTCAATTTCTGAGTTCTAGAGTCTTCTTAGAAAGACGAACACTGCCAAAACATCTTTATGCAGAATCATGAATCATATAAGGTTTTTCTTTGCCACTCTACCCCTTCCATAATTCACATCATTATCACTATTTGCATCCCCCTCTCTGTTTTTAGTACATACATTTCCACCATCCTATTTTCCTCCCAATTTTAGTCATTTGGCTACTCAAACCCTCGCATCCTTCCAATGTACATCTTCCTTCTTCTTCTCATTAATCAATCAATCAACATTTATTAAATACCTACTATTATCGGCACTGTGCTAAATTCTGGAGCTACAAAAAGAGGCAAAAGTAAATCCCTGCCTTCAAGGAGCTCACAATCTAATGAATCTTCTCACAAAAAAAATGATCTGTCCTAATTTTTTTATTCCATGAAAACTGCTCCCTTTTCAGTTCTAATTTGTCTTTATTAATGTATCAAATTATACTAATAAGATCAATTATTATCAATGAGGTTCATTTTGGAAAACTAACCCAAGAATAGTCACATTTTAGAGACCTACATAGTTCTTTCTGGTAACTTTCTGTTCTTCAATAGATCTATATTACTATAAAAATTCTATAGGAACACTATAGTAATATACAAAATGCATCATGTAAATGTGACTCCTTTAGTTAATGGTGATAGCAAAAGTAGCTCTGGAGTGATATAATAGTAAGTATAGTCACCACAAAGAAGCAACCAAAGAGAATTTCATTACTATGACAGACCAAAGAGATATTTTAAATTCTAATGGGTCCTTCAAATCATATTATAGGCAGTTACCTACTCTACATAAGAGGACCATCCTTGAGGGTCTTTAAAGAAAACAGTAACATTATTTTCTAAATCATCAGGGGTCCTCAATAAGATGAGGTTCTTTAATATACATGGCAAGAATATTTCTGGAGACAAAAATCATTAATCATTAATACAACTAACAAATCTGTTTCCTATTCCATGAACAGAACATTCATAAGTCCCCAAAGCTGACCAATTCTACTGCTTTGATTTTAACTTCTATTTTCTCTTGTGAATGGGCAATCACAGCTTCATGAAACTTACATGAAAACTAGGTTTACTGAAAGAGAATTGAACATGCACGTGGAACCCAAAGATGTCTCAATCCAAACAGAAGTTTGCATATTTGTAACAATATGGCAAAGAAAGGGAGAAGAAATAGTGGAGTAAGCCATGAGAGGGAGAAGGGTGTAGTATAGATGGGAAAAGCGCAAAATTCCTCCCAAAGGGGAGGAGCAAAAGCCACATTCTTTTTCGTTGGGAACTACTGACAATGAAACTACAACCAGTCTGATGCAGACTGAACTGGTGCCTCCCACAGACACACAGAGAGTTCAGCTTGAGACGGAAACAACATATTATGTGCACTCATCCTTGACACATTTAGGGTCACCTGCCTTCCCTGTCTGAGTCCAGAGATTCTGGAAAATATGACAACTCAAAAAGACAAATTCATGAGACCCCTTAGCAGTCCTCAACAATCTTTATAGGATAAGGCAGTGACAGATTTCTGTTTGGTAAGACTACAAGGGTATTTTTCTAGAAACCTGATTACAAGCCCTTATTCATTAGAAAGTTTCTCTTTGGGAAATTCTTAATTAAAAATATAAATTTATCAAGTTAATTTTTCTTCCTACTCAAAATGACTTAAAGGTCATTCAAGGGGAGAACATGTTTTTAAAAATATATCTTATATGAAAATCTAAATGCAGCCAATTTGACCCAGGAGGGGATGAAAATTCTCAAGTCAATTTTCTCTGCAGAAGAAGCCAAGTAAAGTGCAAATCTAAAGACAGAAGGAATGCTGTACTTGCTCTCAAACTAAACTTAAAACACCCCTGCACATTAAGGATAAATGGGTATCTCTAAAACAGAGACCAAACTATGGTAGTATACAAAAAGACATAAGCAGTCCAAAATTTTAAATAAACTGGATCTAAAATATAGCAAAAACAGGACTTGCAACCTTGTGGAATATGTTGGCACACAACAGTCTGTGCTGCCTTAGCAAGTATCTAGACAAAGACAACATCAGATTGCTTATGCACAGCTGCCAGTGCCTACATTCCAAAAGAAAATTAACTTCTTGAAAACAGGAACATTCATTTTTGTCTTTATATTCCTGGAATATTATAGGTACTATGAGACCTTGTACACTGCTTCAATCATCTGCTCCTTTTTAATCTCTCCATGATGTGGGCACTGTTCCCTTTAGGAATAAAGGAAGAAAAGAAGGAAGAAAACATTTCTTAAATGGTGGATCACACAGCTAATAAGTGTCCAGGATTACATTTGAACTCAAGTCTGCCTTATTCCAGGTTCAACATTCTAGACAACATACCATCTACCTTTGATTCTCTCATTTATCCAGAAGACCCCATTCTGTGTATCCCCTACTTAAAATCCCCTTCTGTATAATTACTATTTATAGATGAGAGATTTTATGCCTGTTTTATACTTTTATAATCTTTTCCTTCCTTTCTCTAGATTAACTGCTATTTTAAAAATAATTTTCTGTAGAAAAGTTTTCGTTCTTCAGAAATGTTCAATTCTCTTATTTAATAACTCCTCAGTTCTGGATAACCTTTTGATTTCTTGTTCTGTTTTTTCCTAGGAAATCTACAGTGTTGAGGGAAAAAGTTTCCTGTATCCTGATTTCCTATGATTCTTAAGAAATTCAAAAACTGAACAATCTCCATGTTAGTCAGTCTACCAAGTCAGGGAATTCTATTTGATTCCAACTAAATTTTCTCTATGTTTGGCTCATCTCTCATGCCTTTTGTCATAGCTTCCACATTCAATTTCTGTTCCCAATGTCTTTTTTTGTGATTTTTTTTGGGCGAATTTGTGTTTGGAAGCTCATATTTTCCTTTCTTTTCCTAGCCTTTTTTTTTCTTTCCTCTACTTCCTGAAATACACTCCCTCTTTTAATTCATTTTTACCTTTCACAACAATAATTTTTTAAATCTCTTATTTCAAAATGTGTCTGTAATTTGTCTTTTCATTTTAAAAAAATAGTATTTTACTGAATAATAGATATTTTACAATTATTTAATATCTTGATCACTATATATCTATCTATATAGATAGATAGATGGATAGATAGATAGATAGATAGATAGATAGATAGATAGATAGATAGATAGATAGATATCCGTAACTCTAGGATAAACAGGGCTTTTCCTATAAAGCAGCAGTCATCAAAACTGTCTGGTATGGCTAAATATAGAGTAATGGAACAATGAATTAGGATAGGTACAGAACAAATGGCAGTAAATGACTATAGTAATCTATTGCTTGACAAACCCAAAGACATTAGTTTCTGGGATAAGAACTCACTATTTGACAAAAATTGTAAGGAAAATTGGAAACAAGTATAGCAAAAACTAGGCATAGACCCACATCTCACACCCTATACCAAAATAAGATCAAAACTGGTAGAGGATCTTGACAGAAAGGGGATATCATACTCCAATTATTAGATCAAGAAACACTCTGTTAGAGATATTTAGACCCAAACAAGAGAGTAACTTATAAATTGAAAAATGGATGATTTTGACTATATTAAAAAAATTTTATTGTTTTATTTTGCAAGGTAGTGGGGTTAAGTGCCTTGCCCAAGGCCACACAGCTAGGTAATTATTAAGTGTCTGAGGGTGGATCTGAACTCAGGTACTCTTAACTCCAGGGTCAGTTCTCTAGCCACTGCGCCACCTAGCTATCCCTGAATATATTAAATTAAAATGTTTTTTACACTAATAAAACAAATGCTACTAAGATTAGAAGGAAAACAGAAAGTTGGGAAACAATTTTCACAGTTAGGGGTTCTGATAAAGGTCTGATTTCTAAAATATAGAGAGAATTGAATCAAATTTATAAGGTTACAAGTCATTCCCCAATTGATAAATTGCAAAGGATTTGAACAGGCAGTTTTCATTTGTAGAAATTAAAGACATATATAATCATATGGAAAAATACTCCAAATCATTACTGATTAGAGAAATGCAGATTAAAACAACTATGAGGTACCATCTCACATCTGTCTGATTGACTAAGATGACAAAAAGGGAAAAGATAAGTTGTTGGGACATTAATGCACTATTGGTAGAATTACAATAGAATTGGTAGAACTATGAATTAATCCAACCATTCAGAAAATCAATTTGGAACCATGCCCAAAGAGCAATAAAACTGATCATACCCTTTGAATCAGAAATACCAATACTAGGCTTATATCCAGAAGAAATCATAAAAAATGGGAAAGTTCCCAAATTTCCAAAATATTCATATTTGTCCTTTCTGTGGTAGCAAAAAAATTGGAAATTGAGGGGATGCCCATCAATTGGGGAATGACTGAAGAAGTTATGGTATATGAATTTTATGGAGTACTATTGTTCTTATCAGTCTCTAGAGAAGCATGGAAAGAATTACAGGAACTGATGCTGAGCTCAAGGAGCAGAACCAAGAGAACATTGTAAACATTAACAGCAACATTTTGAGTTGATCAACCTTGATGAATGTAGCTTCTCTCAGCAGTTCAGAGAGCTAGGACAACCCTGGGAGACTTGTTATGGACAATGCTATCCACATCCAGGTGAAGAAAAACAAAACAAAACAGAAAAACACTATCATTTTCTAAAAATTTCTCTTGTTTTTTCTTCCTATCTAGTGTTTTTCTTTTCTTTTCCCCTTAGTCCTAATTCCTCATATAAAAATGACTAATCTATAAACATATTTAACATAAATGTATATGTACAAAGCTCACCAGACTGTTCATTGCTGAGGGGAGGGGATGGGAAGGGAAGGTGGAAGGAAATTATATAACTTTAAAATATGTATAAGCATGTGAATGAATGTTGAAAAACTTCATAACATGTAATTGGAAAAATAAAATAAAATATCACTTGGGAAAAAATGTTGGTTATTGATAGGAAGGATACAAAAGGGCATAAAACATGGTTTCTCACTATTAGAAACTTACTAATTGAAATGATTTTCGGTATGAAACAATTAAATGCTAAATTATATAGAACTGGTTTTATAGGACAGTTAGGTGGTACAATGAACAGAGCACTGGCCCTGGAGTCAGGGGGATTTGAGTTCAAATCTAGCCTCAGACACTTAATAATTTTGTAGCTGTGTGACCTTGGACAAATCACTTAACCCCATTGCGTTGTCAAAAAAAAATTAGCTTCATAAGCCTAATACTGACTGATAAGGAAGTAAAACTGATTTTAAAGTAAACATTATAGGAGCTTTCAGAACTAGTGACCACTCCAACTTAGCTGTTAGAACTATTCTTACCATGATCACTTCAGTTACCTGTTTTGGCTCCCATTTTCTATATATGTCTTTCAAAAATCTAAGTTGGCCAATGAATTCCCTGTGAAATGCCACTTGTCCCTTTAGCCTTCTCTTTATACTTCCCATTGCAATTATTCTGCTTTTCAAACTCTCTATCTTTTTTAGGTCTATTTCCTCTATAAAATTTTGAACTATTGGATTCTACTTTTACACCACACCATAGGATTACAAATTCAGAGCAAGAAGGTACCACAAAGCCTTTCTAATTTAAATCCCTCATTTTACCAATGAGAAAACTAAGACCCATGCAGGTTAAGTAACTTATCCAATGTTGCAAAGATAGCAAGTAGTAAAGGCATGTTTTGAACCCTAATTCTCTGTCTCCACAGGGTTCTTTCCAGTATATCATGGAATCTCCTTTAAAAAAATTCTAGCATACACAAAATTAAGTTTCTTGTTCAGGTTTGTAGACCAGTCTGTGTCAGAGGTGGAACTTGAACCCAGATCTTGTCAAAGTCTAGGCATCAAATTGTCTTTCATTCTCTGAATTTTTTGGAATCTGCTATTTCAAAGTTCAAGTTGCATTTTTTCATGACCATTGGAATAAATTGTTCTCTTTCACCCATTCCACCAGTGGAAGACTTCACATGCTTAGGGTAGACACCTCCCACCACTCACCGAGTTTAAGACTCCCTCAACCTGATTTAGCCCACCTGCCAAAACAGTTCATCAATGTGTGGCCTCTATGCATACTACAGCTTCTTGGAGCCAGAAGTGAGAATTAAGTGGCTCTGGTAGACGTCAAAGATGGTAAGCAGCCCTGAAAATAGCTCACTAGCTCGCACACCAGGTCTTCCTTGAACACACTCTATACCCCATGTTTTAAGAGCCTTGTTATCAAATTCCCTTCACTGAGGATAAATAAACATAGTCGCAAAGTCAGCTACCGCACTGATAGCAATTTGGAAAGGCTACAACCCAAGACCAAAGTTGAGGGAATGTTGGTGCATGATCTTCTGCTTGCAGATGATTGTGTATTCATTACAGTCTCTGAAGCTGAGATGCAACAAAGTATGGATCGATTCTTTGCTGCTTGTGCTAATTTTGGTCTAACAATTAACACCAAGAAAACCCAGATGTTCCATCACCCAGCACCACACTATCCATATGTGGAACTATCTATTACAGCAAATGGAGAAGTTTGTGTGAATAAGTTCGCTTACCTTGGCAGTATTCTTTCCAAGGAGTTACACATTGACAAGGAGGCTGACACAGGCATTGCTCAGAGCTAGCTTAATATTTGGGAGGCTCCAAAAGAAAGTGTGGGAAAGAAAAGGTATTAGACTAACTACAGAATCATTGTGCTGATCTCATTGCTATATGCCTGTGAAATAGTCTGCCAGCACCATGCTAGGAAACTGAATTGCTTTCAATTAAATTGTCTTAGGAAGATTCTGACAATCACCTGGCAGAAGATAGCAGACACTGAGGACCTTACCTGAGCTAAAGAACAAAACTAGGAAGGATTGGACACATTGTTAAGATGCCGGTCATATGCTTGCCAAAAAAAAAACCTATTCTAAGGAGAACTCATACAGGTTAAGTACTCACAAGAGGCTCAGAAGAAGTGATACCCAGAAACCCTGAAAGTCTCACTGAAGAACTTTAGAATTGATTGTACATCATGAGAGACACTGGCATAGGACCACCCAGCATGGCTCTCTCATCAGTGAGGGTGCTGTACTCTATGAGGAAGGCAGAATTGAAGCAATTCAAATGAAGTGTGACATACGTAAGTTTAGATACCCACCCCAGGTGGGTGGCCTATTTTTACCTGACCTGTTGTAGAGCATGCTGAGCTCATATTGATCTGATTGGCCACAGTCAGACATACTATAATTTGCCTCAAACATAGTGATAACATCTTGGTCTTCTTCAATAATGAAGGAAAAGAACCAATCAATCAACCAACCAACAGCTGACTATTCTGACTTTCTCCTCTTTTCCTATCATGCCTATCATATAGTAGGCATAGAATAGGTACTTTCTTCTTAAGTAATCTTCATCTAGCAATCGAATGCCCTGGTATATCAATTTCTCTATGCTCAGACTACATCATTTCTTATTGCCTTACTATATCAAAGAGGCAGGAAATCACACCTGCTATGTAAGTCATTGACTGTATAATATTCTACCCAGCTCAATATGAATGATCTTAGAATCTGAGAGTGTACCTATCTATGTGTCATAGTTTCCAAAGAAAGTTGCTCTTTATCTATAAATGATATCTTATTGAGTCACTGAAACCTTGAACAAGCAACAAATTCCTCCAGACTTGATCTTTCAGAAGACAGTCTCTCAGACTTTCAAAAGTTCTCTCTTACTCCCAGATTCTCAACATTATCAGTTAAGTAAACTCTTAAAAAATTCAAAGAGTAGATAAAACAAAGAGAAATGATTCCAGCTATGCCTCCAGAGACAGGTAAGATTACCATCAAAATATTTTCACAACCAGGTATGATTATCTTCTAGATCCCAAATAGTTGTTGTTGTTATGGTTGTTGTTGTTCAGTTGTCTCTGACTCTGGTAACCTCATGGACCATAACACACCAATACTGTCCATGATTTTTTCTTAGTAAAGATACTTCAGTGATTTGTTGTTTCCTTCTCCAATGGATTAAGCAAACTGAGGTTTAGTGACTTGCCCAAGGTCACACAGCTAACAAATGTCTGAATTCTCCAGAGAGAGTTAAGATTACCAGCAAAATACTTCCACAACTAATCATGATTGTCAACTACTTCCCAAACAATTGCTTATATTTATTATAAGGACAAAATTAAAGGCCTGGAGGGAAAAATATCTTTGCCAAGTTATCCCACCAGAAATAAAGTATCTCTTGTTCCTTTGGAAAGTAGACTATGCAACCCCTCTTGTTTTCATATCATGTTTCAGCAACCAGATATTTCCTTATATGTTATATCTATTGTATTATTTTGATGCTTATTATGATGCTGGATGACTTAGAGATAACAATGACCCAGAAAATCATTTTTCCATCAGAATATAAAGTTGGAAGAAGAAAGAAACAAGAGAAAAGGAGACCAAGGAGTTATTTTGCTCAATTACATGTCAATAAAGTTATCAATCTAAGTGAAATGGAAGAATATTTTTAAAAAATATAAATTGCCTAGATTAGCAGAAGAAATAGAATACCTAAATAATTGTATTTTAGCAAAAAAAATGAACAGTCCATAAGTGAGCTTCTTAAGAGAAAAGCATCAGGACCAGATGGATTTACAAGTGAATTCTACCAAACATTTAATGACCAATTCCAATATTAAGTAAATTATTTGATATAATAAGTCAAGAAGGGATTCTCCCAAACTCCTTTTATGAAACAAACATGATATTGATATCTAAACTAGGAAGAGTAAAATCAGAGAAAGAAAATTATAAACCAATTTCATTAATGAATAGGGACACAAAATTTCTACATAAAATACTAAAAGATTACAGCAAAATATTACAAATATATTATATATCTGATGGTATTATAGCAGAAATTCAGAGATGGTTTACTATAAGGGAAACTATGAACATAATTGTTTATATCAAAAAAATTTTAATCATCTGATTCTATCAACACTCATTTCTATTGAAATCATTTGAAATTATTAGTATAAGTGATTTTTCTTTGAATTGATAAAAATCATTTATCTAAAATCATCAGTAAACATTATTTGTAATAGGAATCAACTAGAAGCCTTCCCAGTAAGAGTAGATGTGAAACAATAATGCCTACTGTCAACAATTTCAAACAATTTGCATTGGAAATCCTAGTAATAGCAATAAGAGAAGAAAAAGGAATTGAAGGAACCAGAGTAGGGAATGAAGTGATGAAACTATCTTTTTTTTTGCAGATAAGATAATATTCTTGAAAAAATCAAAAGATTTAACTAAAAAGTTAGTTAAAACAATAATTTTGGCAAAGTAGAAGGTTATAAAGGAAAACCAAATAAATCTTCAATATTCCTACATATCACAAATAAAACTCTACAATAAGAGATAGTAAAGAAAATACCTCATTTTAAATAAATCTAGAAAATTTAAAAGACCGGAGGTACTCTTGGTACAATAAATCTCAGAACTAAAAACAAAAAAAAAATTTTAATGCACTTAAAATAATTGAAGAATATTAAACATCTGTGGATAGGTAGGTTCAATATACAATTTTCCCAAACTAATTTATATATTCAATGCCATCCCAATTTAATTACCAAACAATTATTTTACTGAATTAGAAAAGATAACAAAATTCATATGGAAAAACAAAAAGTCAAGAACATCAAAGGAAAGAAAAAATTCAAAGGGATGAAATGTGGCAGAGTCAGATCTTAAACTATATTATAAGGCAGTCATTATTAAAACTATCTGGTACTGGCTAAGAAAAAGAAAAAATATAATCAATAGAATAGAATAGACATGCAGCTTACTGCAACAAATAAATAAATATAATATACTTATTTGTATCTAATGGTAGCAGTCTCTAAAGGGAGAAGAGGGAAGGAAGAAAAAAAAGAAAATTTACATGATAACTTTGTTTTATATTTGAAAGGAATAGCAAGTTATACATAGTAGATTTGCATTTTCATTTGCAATCATCTTTTTGTTCTGTTATAAAAATTTATTTTATTCCATAAATTAAAAATAAAATAAAAACTGAAAAAAGAGGGTGTGGGAAGTAGACTAAGCCCAATAAAGTGTATGTACTTCTTCACAGTTCTTGACTACAGCTCAGACCAAAATATTTTCTTCTAAAAAAAGGTTGTAAGGACACTGAGGTTGGTTGAAGCAAGGCAGAAATCCTACTGAAAGTGGGACTCACGACAATTCCTCTCCCACTCGAATTAGGAGAGGAAAAAAGGCTTGAGAGAAAGGGGACATAGAATTCAGAAAGAGTTGATAAAATGTCACTTGACAGTATCGAAACTTGAATGGCAACTGGGCAACTCCACTCAAGTGTGTGGCATTTTATACACTGGGAATCTAAGTGAATTCATGACTCACTGGTGGAGACAATACTGACAGCAATACAACACTGCACACCTGAATGAATATTTGGTTGACTCAATAATAATAAATAACATTTTGTCCTAGAAACATTTCTGGGAGAGATAAGCATGAAGGAAGAGAAGCTTCAGAAAGTTCATCTCCCTTAAAAGGACCAGAATGAACTCAAAGTAGAAGTCAAGTCTTTTCAACTTGTGTAACCTAAGCTGCCATTTGAAGATTCATTCACTCTTGTGCATTTTCTTATATATATTCTATTCTATAGAACTCTAGTGTCTGCTTGCAATGCTGTTCAGAAAATGGAATCACTCATTATTTGCTATATGTGATAGTCTTTTGTGTAGCCAGCATAATATTTGAACATAGATATTATATAGATATGTATATATACACACATAAAATTATATATATATATAAATATACATACATGCATAAAATTCTAACCTGATATCTTTCTTGGGGATGTTAACAAAAGAACACCAAGGCTTACAGCACTTGGGGGGATTTGCCTGTTCCCTTCCTCCCAGCTAGCATGATGAGCACGTGGCCATAGCTCTTGACTTCTCACACCCCAAGGAGGATGCAGTCCACAGATCATGCCACCCACGAGCTATGTCTATAGATTTAGATATCCTACAAGGAAATTCTATGTTGCTCAGATATACATGTCTTAAATGTACTATCTAGATGTAATAGAGATACAATTTGATAGAAAGGTCTCATGAAAAGAACTTCTCTAGTTTGGTAACTCAGTATAATGTGGTATTCTTTTCAGATGGGGTATCAATCCTGACTAAATCAAAAAATAGTGTTCCAGTTGTGTTCTATCCAGTCTTCATTATGATAGAGAGCATCCAAGGAGAACCAAATCATAACAATGGAGAGTGCAGAGCAAATCACCCAAAAGAGAGTGTGCCAACAAATAACACATGCTATGGAAATGGCACATATCACCAAAAGCATTACAGTAGGTAGCAGACCGCAACAGAGTTTTTTCCCTAGGCTTATCTGGCTGATTTCTTGGAACTCATGATCTCTAAAAACTCATCATTCTGCAAAATGAAATCAACTCCTTAGTTAATATCTCTTCCATACTCCCTGCCTCTGGGGTCCTTCCCTTCTGTTCTTTGGAAAGAGAGATGGAATAGTCATCTGTCCCTGTACCTCTATTTGAGGCAGACAAGCAGGGAATTTTTTTAATCATTTTCCTCTTGTCTAAACTTCTGGATTTCATGATCTCCAGCTAAACCTACAGAATGGTAAAAAAAATACTAGATAGATAGATAGATAGATAGATAGATAGATAGATAGATATGTATATATAGATATAGATATAGATGTAGATATAGATGTAGATGCAGATGCAGATGCAGATGCAGATGTAGATGATGTAGATGTAGATAGATATAGATATAGATGTAGATGTAGATTAGCTATAGATGTGTGTATGTATATGTATATTTAAATATGTATGGGGAAAGGGCATTAAAAATAAAACTTAAAATTTGAAAATAAAAATAAAACATTAAAAATTAAAATTTTTTTGGCTTGAGGTCATTAGAAGCTTACATGATCATTTTCACCAAGCACTAAAAGATAAGCCTTTGTCATCATCCTCAAAATTATATTTGTGGTACATTAGAAGACAGAGTCACTGCCTTCAATATGTTTATAATCTAGTCAGAGTTATAACATAATTACTTAAAATGAGAGGGGAAGAATCATTGCCATGACAATGCTGTAAAAGTTTGTTTTTTAAAATCACTGAAGGAACACAGAATCAGATGGTGGCAATAGCCATCATGGGATTAATTAGGAAAGACACTTTTGACATGAGATTTGAAAGAGTTCTTGATGGTAGATATGGTCAAGGATTGGCAAAAAGTTGTGGAAGTTAATTCAGAAAAAAAGAGAAGGCATCAAAGACCTGAGCAAACAATATACATGTAAGACATGGTAAAGAGACTTCTCTCATGGCCACCATTTCTGATTATTTTAAATAAACAGCTAAAAGGGAGAAATATTTCATCTTTTCCATTGAATTTTACAACTAGGCACACAAAACACATTCTGTTTTATTCAAAAGTATCTAAAAATTTCAACCCAAATCAAATATAAGAATGGCAATAAAAAAGGCATTTTCCTTGACTTCTTAAGATGTCTGCTGGAACATATATTGAATTCCTTCTGGAGCATCAAAGAAACTCAAAAAATAGTAAAATATATTAAACTACTGCTTTCATGGAGTTTTTTCCCTTCCAACATTATCCTCCCATGGTCTAAAACATGTGCTTTCCCCCCACATTGCCCTAAGGCAATTGAAATAATATTTCTTTCATTCTCTTCCAAAAGGGATAGTTCTGACATCTTTATCCTGTCTGAAAATATTGGATTGTGTAAGTATAATATTGTATAGGTAAATTCAACAAGCATTTATGAAATGCTTAATACTTACCTGGCACTGTACTATATACAAAGGATACAATTTCCATGACTCCAAAATACATTCTCCAAAAGGTATATTTTATTTCTTGCATCTCTAACATAATGGCAGAGTAAGAAACAGAGGGAAAACTAAGTCCCTCCATATGTATATTCTTTTCTTCCCAGTCCCTACCTAGGGATTGAAAGCAAAGAAACAGTTCTAGCTAGATGTAAATACACTCAGAGAGAGTCAAGTCTCAAGTTTGTTGAACAAAATCAGTTATTTTCAGGGATAGAAAGTGGTAGCCTGAGGACCTAGAGATAGAACTACATTCCTGGATCATAAAGTAGAAACAGGGGTGGCTAGGTGGCACAATGGATAGAGCACGGCCCTGGACTCAGAAGTGCCTGAGTTCACATGTTGCCTCAGACATTTAATAATTACCAAGCTGTGTGGCCTTGGGCAAGTCACTTAACCCTACTGTCATGCAAAAACTAAAAAAAAAAGTAGAGACAGCACTAAGATAAAAAAAATGAGGAAGGGGGGGAATGTGGTCTGGAAAGAGTTTAATTTTAAAATCATAGAAAGTACCTAAGTTCCACATAAAAGGTGAAGAATTTGCCTATAGTTTCTTGGTGGGCCCATTTTTGTTTTTTCAGTCCAAGTGTTTGAACTTGGCTCTACCTTCTATTTTGCATAGTTTAAATTAGTTGCTGAATAGCTCTTTGCCTGCACTGTTTCATTGCTCCCTATGGAAACAAATATATTTAAGTAGTCTGAGGGTCACTATTTCTAAACTAAACTCAAACAAACAAACAATCTAAAATTTCTCAGTGAATCATGTTGTTAAAGTAGTTGTTTATTCTATGACTTTTTAAACAAAATTTAGGCAATTTCTTTTAAACTAAGTGCTTGCTGACTTTTCTCTTTGGAGGCATGAGAATTTAGAAAAACTTAAATTTTGTTCCACAGTTTTCTCAGGAATATATTATATATTCCGGGTCCCAAAAACTAAAGCATTAAACTCTGAAGGAATTCCATAAAAAAAGGTATAGGTCACTAAGCATTAGAAGCAAACAACCCAAAGAAAATTCTAACAAAAATTGCCAAATCAGTAACAATATCTTCAGTTCATTAATGAATGTTCATTTTCTTATGTACAAAAAGTAAGATTCTTCTGTTATTAAATATCTTGTCTATAATTATAACATCTTGTAAAATGGATACACCAAAGACAAGTAAAGGTAGATGAGTGATTAACTTCCTCAGAAGCCCAAAGACCTTGAGACTCTTATCTTATATGAACTTCCTGATATCCTTAAAATATATCATAGTACTTTTTATACAGCAGGTGCTTAATAGATATTCATTGTTGTTTGCTACCTTACTATTAAAGCCTTACTGTTACTATGTGTTGATGAGCAAAATTTGACAGTTTTACATTAAATCCATGAACCATTGTTGAGCAATTTTCTGTGTTCTATAAATACCATCTTTTTAATGAAATATTATGTTAACAGCTTCTTTAATTGTTGTACTGCATTAACAAATCCATTAACCCAAATTTTTCTCTTTCACACATGCATGTGAGGATGTTTTTTAAAATGAAACTGAGAACAATGAGGGTACTATTACATGTGACATTGGAAAAAATGACAAATGTGAAAAATTCAGATTAACATGAAAAGATCTGTGCAAACTGTTGTGATAGGACAGCTAAGGGTTTCAGTGGATAGAGTGCCAGAACTGGAATCAGGAAGACCTGAGTTTATCTAACCTTAGACATTTATTAGCTGTGTGACCCAAAGCAATCCACTTAACTTCTGTCTGCCTCAGTTTTCTAATCTGTAAAATGATGATAATAAGAGAACCTACCTCCCAAACTTGTTAGGGGATCAAGTGGGAGAGCATTTTAAAATATTTTGCTATTGTTATTAGTGAAATGACTTGAACCTGGAGAAAAATCAATGTATCATCAAGTGTTTATAGAGTGCCTACCATGGGTCAGCCACTGTGCTAAACTCTAGATATGCAAATACCAGTGAACCATTTCTCTCTCAAGAAGCTACTATTCTGTCAGGGAAGTTAAAATGTGTATATAATTTATATACATATATGTGTATATGTATATATGTATTTGTACATATATGTAGAATAAATTAATATAAATACTAGGTAGTTAAAGGAGGAAGGGCACTAATAACTTGAGGATCAGGAAAAACCACATAAAAAGATGGTACATAGAAAAGGAAAAGAGGAATTATTTTGGTAGAAATGAGAAAAGAGTACATTTAAGGTCAATTTGGTGAAAAGCAAAGAGATGGAGGATAAAATACTATGTGTGAAGAAGAATGAAATTTGTTGAATGAATACAAGAAGAGAAATAGGATATAATGAAGTTGAGAGAAAGGTTGACACTAAGTAGTGAAAGTCTTTAAAAAACAAATGACTTTCATTTTTTATCATGCAATCAATAAGGACTCACTTGACTTTATTAAGTAGAGACATGAAAGGATTTTAATTAAAGGAAAATCATTTCAGTTGTTATATGGAAGGTGATCATTAAGACTAAGTCAAAGAAAATATTTCATGAGTTATTAAGTAACAAACATGTTATGAATTAGCAGTGAAGATTCAGTGGAATTTGAAAACTCTGAGCTTCCTTGTTATTTATTAGGCAATGGGGAAGGAGGAATTGTTCTCATTAAGGTCTGGCAACCAAATTGCACTTATTTTGTTTACATGCCCCAATGGCCAATGATCCTCCAAAGCTAAATTCCACTTCTCCTTTCTTTTTAACTGCCAGTTTTCACTAGAAGATAAAATCTTACAAAGCAAGCTGTGTCATGCTGAATTTCCCAGCTGGTCCTAGCTTCTATAAGAAACCAGAGCAGTTGTGTGAATTCCTTAGGAAAGCCTATCAGTAAAGGTCAAGACTCCTGAAAGGAATAATAGATGCAAGGCTAGAGTTGCCAGAAGAATTTTTCTTCATTGACAATAACACTAAGATTCAGATATCTAGGATCCCATGAGATTTATAGTGCTCACCTATGCCCTAAGCTTCCCCACCAAGTCTCTACTAAATATTCATCTTCCAATGTTAGAAATCAATTCATGTGGGTCCTCTCAAAAATAGTGTACATCAGCAATAATAGTAATAGTAGAGGAAATTGGGCCAATAATCTCACTGGAATGGGAATTCTCCACTGTAAGAACTTCCTTACATAAATTCACTTTGCCACTTTTTTGCAACTAAGAGTTAAGGACGGTCCCAAGAGGTTAAGTAATATCATCATCATCATCATCATCATCATCATCATCATCATCATCATCATCATAATCTTTTTCATAATCACTAATTTATATAAAACCTTTAGGTTTGAAAAGTATTTCATAAATATTATCTCATTTGATCTTCACAATAGTCCTATAAGGTACATACTATTATTAGCCCCATTTTACAGAGAAGGAAATTGAGACCAAGAGGTTAAATGACTTACCCAACATCATTAGGAATGAAGAACCTTAGGATGTAATTGAGTTAAGTAATTGAGAGAGGATCTGGACTCCAGTTCCAACCAGTTATCTACTGTACTACCTAACTGTCTAGTGTCACATAGCCAATATGTTATCAGGGGCAATAATGAGCCTAGGCCCACCAGGACAACTCCATCCGGTATATCATACTACATAATAACAATAATAATAATATTAATGACAGTCATTTTTAGCACTTATAAGTTTACAAATAATGAACATATTCCTATCTCTATTGGATCTCCATAACTCAGGATCATTTTACCTCATAGAAAAACACAATTTCAATCATGATGATATGAATTAGTTTATTAAAAGGGACATACATTTAGAAGGAACAGATTTTCCAGGTCCTAAAACCCTGATATAGCCAACAGATTTACTTATCTAGGGAAGACAGGCAAATTAAAAGTGTAAGGAGTAAAGTGATTTTGGACTGTGGAAATAGGGTAAAGGTTACAGCTTCACTAGCTCCATCCTGCCCTGTCCAGATTTGCTGCCAAGTTGATGTGAATAATGAGGAAAACTCCTTTTCTTACCCACCATCTTAATAGTTTTGCTAAGAATAAAACCCTGAAATGGTTTGAAAGAGAACCAGCGCTATATAAGGATTTAAAAGAATTTGGAAATGTTACTTTGATAACAATTTAGACTGAGAAATCCTGAATAAGAGAAAAGGAACTCAAAAGATAGATTCTAAAATGCCTTAGGGGTTTTCCATTTATTCCTAAACTTTCAAGTGTTTTAAATAGGAATGGATGTTGCATTTTTATCAAAGGCTTTTCCAACATCTGTTGGTTTTGCTATTGATATGTTCAATTATGTTAAATGTTTTCCTAATATTGAACCATCGCTGGTATAAATCCTATCTGATCATGGTGTATTATCCTAATAATAACTTGAGTCTCATTGCTAAAATTTTATTTAAGATTTCTATATCAATACTCATTAGGGAGATTGGTCTATAATTTTCTTTGTTTTTGTTGAGAAAGTATCAGCACCATGTTGATGTCACAAAAGGAACTTGGCAGAACTCTTACTTTTTTAAATAGTTTATGTAGAATGGGAATTAATTGTTCCTTAAATGTTTGGTAGAATTCACTTGTAAATCCATCTGGACCTGGAGACTTTTTAGTACGGAGATTTTAGATGGTTTCTTCAATTTCTTTTCGAAATGGGATTATCAGAAAAGACTCTTGATAAGAGTTTGTGGAGAACTCTGGTGATGATTAAAGCAGATGTGTGTATATGCATATATACATATATTTGTATAGATCCTGTTTTGTAAGAAAAGAGGTACTGTGAGCAGAGAAGCTGAAAAAACCAATGTGGAACCTTATCTAGGGAGAGAGGACTGTAGGAGATGTTTGATTAGTGTCTATCCATTACTGAAATTACTAATAAATACTTAATATCTATATAGGGCTTTAAGATTTGCAAAACACTTTACAGACATCTCATTTTATCCTTACAACTCCAGAGTCATATCTCATTTTGCAGATAAGGCGAAAACAGGCAGCTAGAGGTTAAGTAACTTCTCTAGGAAGTGTCTAAGGTCATATTTAGACTCAGATCTTTCCTGATATGTAGCCTAGTTCTCTCTCTCCATGGCTCCATATAGCTGCCTAACAACAACCACCTAAGTTAACATTAGGAATAATGAAAAATATGCATATGGAAGGGGGGGAAGCTCAATGATAGAAAATATTTATAAATGGGTAATATCTCATAGAATATGAGGGTATCAAGTAGTTTTGAGTATAATAGTCATGGAAGGCACATCAGGCTTTCATTTAACAAAGCAATTTTCTTAAGATGAGTCATTATTTCAAGAATGTCCAAATGAACAATAGCAAAACCGAAAGAATCCTAGAGGAGAATACACATTATCTAAGTCTTTTGGAGGATTTTATAATTCTTAGAAAAAATTGTAAAATTGCTTTCATATTACATAGTTACTTCATTACTATCCCCAGATGCATGGTATTTATGATGTTAAAATAAAGAGAACTTTTTCCTTTTGCACTTGACTCCTTTACTCAGTCTTCCTCTTTTAAAAATCAGCACCATAATTTGATGAATCAGTTTTTATATTGAAATTTTAAGATTTTTAAATGATTATAATTCTTACCTCAATCTGAATAAGTGAAACAGCTTGAAAGAATAATAAATTAAACTATCCATATATCTGAGCTGACTTTTTTTAAATCTTAGTCATACAGTTCAGTGGAAGTCAGTGGAGACCAGGCCAGAAAATAGGGATGATTAATGTTCTGAGTAAATATTTTAAATCCTGTGCTTAATATTGTACAGAATTAAAAATAAAGAAAAGTGAACTGGTAGCAATTGAGAGAGAAAACCCTGTCAGACTCGTTCTGACTCCTTCAAAATTTAACCAGTCTATGCCCAAAGAATTGTCTAACTACCCCTGCAACAATTTTGATACACTCAACACTTTTATCCATAGTTTGGTTAAAGGTATTATATAGGCAAGTTTATCAATATTCAAGATGACATAAAGCAGGGAAACTAATATATTAGGAGGTAAAATATGTATTCCAAAAAAATCATGGCAGTCTAAAATGACAATCTAAAATTAATATGACATTTGGACCCTGGACAGGAGGACTTAAGTTCAAATTCAGCCTCTTGATACTTACTAGCTGTATGATCTTGGGCAAGTCACTTAACCTTGACTGCCTTGCATCCAGGGCCATCTCCAGTCGTCCTGATTCATATCTGCCCACTGGACCCAGATGGCTCTGGAGAAGAAAGTAAGGTTGGTTTCTTAACACAGCATCCCCTCATTCAAATCCAATTCACATTGTTTGTCATGGCATCACCTCCCTGATGTCACAGTCTTCTTCAAGAATAAAGGGCAAACATCATCATCATCATCATCATCAGTATGACATAAAGTAATAAGCAGCAAGGTAGCATCATGGATAGAGCACTAGACCTGGAGTCAGGAAGACCTCAACTCAAATCTGACCTCAGACATTTAATATCTGGGTGGCTTTATGAAGTCACAACTCTATTTGCCTAAGTTTCCTCATGGAAATGGCAAACCCCTCCAGTATTTTTGCCAAGAAAACAACAAAAACTCTCAAAGAGTCAGACATGAGTGGAAAAGCAGCTGAACAACAAATATAATAGAATGGGAAGCTAGATGCTCAGTGGAAAGAGTATTGGACCTAGAGTCAAGAAGACCTGAATTCAAATACAATCTCAGACTTTTACTAGCTGTATGAATTTGTGTAAATCCTTAACCTCAGTCTAGGAGGCAGCTAGATAGTTCAATGGATAAAGTATTGAGCCTGGAATCAGGAAAACCTGAGTTCAAATTTGACCTCCTACACTTAATAATTTTGTAACCTTAGACAAGTCTCTTAACTTTTGTTCACCTCGATATGCTGGAGAATAAAATACCGAAACACTCCAGTATTTTTGCAAAGAAAACCACACGACCCGTATAGACCACAGGAGGTAGAATCAGATGAACAACAATAATGACAGTGTAATAGGAAAAAGTGTAGTCTTGCACTCGGATTCAAAAAATTAGTTGTTAAATAGAAGATGAAAAGGACAAAGTCTAACAGATCTCATGTGAAAAAAAAAAGACCTGGAATGTTAATTGCTTAAAAGATCAATATGAGGAATAAATAGATGACCCTTGTTTATGTATATATTAAGTGACACTTGGGACACTCCTGCCACCCAAAGCAACTCATATCTCTCCCCTTAACGTACAGGAAGGTCATTTTCCAACAAAGGAGTTATCTGAGGTGGTGACCTATTCAAGCCACCAATTAAAGTGATTCTTATTATAATCTCTTTCATATACATATGGAGACAGTCTCTTAAAGGTTGGAGAACCCCATATGGCCACCAGATGGTGGTCATCCTGCAAATATTCTGACTTTCACACCCCCTTTCCATGCTAGTCCACCTCTAACCCATCCCTAATGTTGCCATCACCATAGTGCATGACTAACTTTAAGCAGGAACAATGAGTAATTCTTTTTTGTTGCTTTTTTTCTGGTTTTTTGCAAGGTAATTGGATTAAGTCACTTGCCCAAAGTCACACAGCTAGGTAATTATTATGTGTCTGAGGTCAAATTGGAACTCGGGTCATCCTGACTCCAAGGCTTGCAATCTATTTACTGTTCCATGTAGCTACCCCAACAATGAGTAATTCAAAACCCATGCTAGCCAGGTTCAGAATTTACCATTCTCAAAATATCAGGAATATGGAAACAGAAGCCAGTAGCTACTTGTATAAATCATTTGAACTCTGTCCTGTTCTGAAAGTTCTTCAACCAATTACAAAGATATAGATGTTTCTTTTTCTACTTATAATGAAACCTCGGGATCAAAACTTGCCAGAAAAGCTAAAAAGGCACCATTTGTCCCAAATGTAATGACAGGCTTTGTAACTATTGTTGCATATGATTTATACAAACTAAAGAGAAGAGGGATCACTAAAATGTCTGTCCACTAGATTCACATGTTTCTGGGAGCCCAAGCTTTTATAGTAGGATCAATGACTATTGGAATGTTGTACTCCATGCATCAGGAATACTGGATAAAACTCGAACCTTACTTCATGCTGATGATATTTTTAGAGCTAGATACCTCACATTGAGATTATTTGTTTATGTTTTTTAAAAATCATGTACATGGAGGGGTGCCTAGGTGGCGTAGTGGATAGAGCACCAGCCTTGGAGTCAGGAGTATCTGGGTTCAAATCCGGTCTCAGACACTTAATAATTACCTAGCTGTGTGGCCTTGGGCAAGCCACTTAACCCCATTTGCCTTGCAAAAAAAAACCTAAAAAAAAATCATGTACATGGTTCTTAAAAGCAACACACTTCAGACACAATCATGTTATTTTAAAGATTGGATTTTTTCATGGAAGTTTCAGTTTCCTAGGTAATTTAAGGAATTCTGATTGGTATCCAAGAGTTAATTAGGGGACCTAAGTTAGTACAAATGTATCTGGTCATTGAAGTTACATGAGTGATAAATTATATTCATATTCTACGAATCTTAAAAATTGATGAATAAAAATTAGTGACCCAAAACTCAAATAACTGTTATTGTTTTAATAATATGGGGGATATTTTGGGATATAATATGGTAAGCTGCTTTAACAAAATCAGAAAGTGTTTACTTCCTCCTTAGCCTATAGAAATGTGGAAACTTCAGTGTCCAGGGCTGCCTGGCTTTAATTAGGGTCAAAAGAACACCTGTAAGAAAAACATGAAACAAAATATTGTAGCAAGAGTTTTCCTCTCTACCTTCACCAAAGACAACTTGTTTGTTTTTAAGCTGAGCCTTGAACAGTTAACCAGACTACTTAACACAGTAAAAAAAAAAAAAAAAAAAAAAAAAAAAGATGAGACTACTACTATATTGAAATTGTTTTTTAAATCTATTTTATAGGCATTTGAATTGCTTGTTCAACAGTAAAGATAGAGAATTTTAAAAATAATATATCAGGAATTTGAAATTTGATTCTTTTTCTAAGGTGGTTTTTTTTTTTGGCAAGGAAAATGGGATTAAGTGGCTTGCCCAAGGCAACACAGCTAGGCAATTATTAAGTGTCTGAGACCAGATTTGAAGTCAGGTACTCCTGACTCCAAGGCCGGTGCTCTATCCACTGCACCACCTAGCCACCCCTGAAATTTGATTCTGAAGACCCTGTTCCACATTTGAAATTTTAGTATTTAAAAGGTCAAAGGAGAGAAAAATAAGAAAAGAAGGAAAAATGCATTTAAGCACCCACTTTGTGCCAATCTGTTCTAAGTTCTTTATAAATGGTATCTCAGTTGATATTCCCAACAACACTGGGAAGTTAACTTCTTATACTCATTTTACAGATGAAGAAACTAAGACAGAAATGACACGATTCACCTAGGGTCATTCAGCTAGTAAATGTCTGAGGCCGAATTTGGAATCTGGTCTTTCTGAATCTAGGTCCAGCACCCTATCTACTGTACCACTAAGCTTCCAATTTGGCTTTCTTTTTGTATCTCCATTGCTAAATATAATGTTTTGCTTAAATCCTAAGCTGCCTCTCTTAGATATGCTGTAGTTGTTCTGTTGGATTCCTTTCTCAACTTATCCAGTCATCCAAGACTCTCAATGAAGATACTACTATCAATAGGGACATTGCTAGGATGCTAATAAAAAATCAAAATCTTCCAGATCCCTTTTTAAGTCCAGGAGAGACTGAGTCTAAGGTCAAGGCAAAGGAGTTCTCCTCTCTCTACTGCATAAGCTTGCCACATATTCAAATCCAAAGAATCCTAGATGGTTCATGCCATAGGGCATAACCAAATTCCTTCAACCAAATACAACACATTTCATTTGCTTGTCACTTTAGTTTATCCAATAGCTTTAAAATACATCTAAATTGATCACAGCAATTTGTACTCAATCTAAAATTGATTGAGACATGTTTTCATATATGATGAGTGCAAAGAAACTTGTCGCTTAATTTAAGGGAGATGAACAATGATTCAATGAAGAGGTTCCAGGGGAAGAAAATCAAGTTATGGAACCATGCTAAGAGGATCTGTTGAAGGAAATGAAGAAGTTTAGCTATGAGAAGAGAAGGAAGAGGGATAGATAAGAAAAACTTACTCACAAGTCCAAAATAGGTCTCATTATCTTCTCCATTAAACTTGTCTCTCCTCCAAACTTCCATATTTCTATTGAAGACTCCATGATCCTTTCAGTCTCTCAGATTTGAAACCTGGGAATCATTTCAAGCTCTTTTGTCACCATCATTCTCCATTTCTAGTGGGGTACCAGATCTTTTCTATCTTCTCCTTGACATTCAACAATGCCACTCAACAAGTCTCATTGCCTCTTGCCTAAACCATTCTAAAAGTCTCCTCGTTGAATATCATGCTTCTTTCCTTTCTTTCTCTCCAATTCACTGGAGTTCCATAAAGTTCCAAAATCAACTTCCTAAAGCACAGATCTGGTGATTGCAATCTAATGCTCAGAAATCATCCACAGCTTCCTAGAACTTCTAAGAAAAGTGCAGGTTCTTTAACATGGCATTTAAAGCTAGCTAGTGTGGATTAAGCCTAAATTTGGCTTAGTTCAGCAGGTTCAAGTGGGATTTTATTTGGTTTTTTAAAGCAATAGGCATTCATGAATCATAAAATTCAATTAAGACATTTCTAATAATCAAAGTTTAAAAACAAAGAATTAAAAAAACACAATCAATCTTTGTTAAGCCCCAAAATAAGTGCTTCCAAGGCACTCAAAAACAAAGCTCAAAAAAATATTTCTGACCACCTTTCTTACCCACAGACAAATCTTTTTTATCATTCAAAACACTAAGCTTATAAAGCAGCTAGTAAGGTTGAACCTGGGGCCAGTGAAGGATAATCTGTGACCAAAACCATTGTACTAGCCAAAGGAGTCTGTCCCAGATCCCACCCACCCACAATATGACTCCAACCTATCTTTCCAGCATCTTATATTGCTTTACTTCCTTTCCGGAATGTGAATTCCACATGCCTAATGAAATGTCTTACTGCATTCTCCCAAACTTTGTTTTCCATCTCCTGTCTCCAGACATTCGTATTAGCTCTCTTCCATGCCTAGAATGCATTCCCTTCTCACCTTCACCTATTAGTAACCTTAACTTTCTTCAAGTCTTAGCTAATGTCTCATTTCCTATATGAAATATTTCCTTATAACTCATCTGCTCCTTCAGATAACTGATGGAGGCAGAGTATAGACTGAAGCATATTTTCTTCTGTTTTTAGACATATTAATGCAGGATTTTGTTTATCATGACTATATATACTTGCAATGACCTTTGTTTTTCTTTCTTTCTCAATGGGTGAGGGAATAAGGTGGTAGAAGGAAGAGAATTTGAAACTGAATATAAAATTGAATTTTTAAAAAGAAAGGAAAGTGCTTTGAAAACACCAAAGTATTATACAAATTTGACTTTTATTAATCTGGTTCTGCAATGTAGTGTTTCCTTCTATAGCATTCAATAAATATGTTGATTTTTAATATCTAAAATTCATTTAAAAAAAACCCTTTCCTTCTTCCCTAATTGTTAATCTTCTCTCTGTCTCTCTCTGGCCCTCTATCTCTGTCTCTGTCTCTCTCTCTCTCTGTCTCTCTCTCTCTCTCTCTCTCTCTCTCTCTCTCTCTGTTTCTCTTTTTCTATTGCTCCTCTCTTAACAATCTCTCTTAATTTCTTAATTCTCTCTTCTCTCCTCTCTTTCTCTTCTTTTCTCTCTTTTCTCACTTTTCTTTCCTTTCTCTCTGTCTCTTCTCTCTCCTCTCTCTCCTCTCTCTCTCTCTGTCTCTCTCTCTCTTTCTCTCTCTCTCTCTCTGTCTCTGTCTCGCTCTCTGTCTCTCTCTGTCTCTCTCTCTGTCTCTTTCTCTCTCTCTCTCTCTCTCTCTCTCTGTCTCACCATCATAAAATAATAATCTAATATAAGACAGAACATAGTTCTTTGAAAGCAAGGAGTATTGTTTTACTTTTTCCATCCTTGCTCATAATGGGAATTTAATAAATATTTATTTATTTCAATCAAGTTTTATTGTTCATGTTAAGGTATTTGAAAGAATGTCATGGGAGAAAGATCAGATTTGACCCAAGAGAATCAGAAAAAAAAGGAATCAGGTGGCTTAGAATTTGCAGAAAGAAAACTGTAGGTTCGATGTATGAAAAATTCCCCAATAAAAAGAAGTGGAAAGGCTATCTAGCTTGGGGTGTAGTGAATTCCTCTTTACCAGAGGTTTTTCTTCAAACAAAACTGGACACAAACCTAAGAGGTAGTTGTAGAGGGGAACTCTGTTTAGATCTGGGTTCAAGTCACTCTTGTGACTCTTTCTAACTCAGAAGCTCTGTGATTTTGATCAGTGAAACTTAGAAACTATAATAGGAGTATCTTTCCATTTCAATCCTCTATGCATTTTACCAGTCTCGGCTAAGACTTATATGTCTGCAATGCAGACATATGCCAGAACCAGATCCAAGGTTTTCAAAATAGTTTATATGAAATTTTTAGTGTATTTACACCTCTGAAATTAGTAGGTCCTACAAATCTGAGTTTAATTTATTGTTTTGTTGATTGTATAACCTTAAGAAAATGATAGAGAAAATATTAACATGGCAGATTAAACTTAATAGTATGACATGACAATCCCAAAGGACTAATGATAAAGCACATGATCTGGCTCTAGAGAAAGAACTGATAGTGATTGAATACAGACTGAAGCATGCAATTTTTCAATGAATTTCTTTTATTCACGTCTTATACAAAATGACTAATATGGAAATGTTTTGAATAATTGCACATATATAATCTATTTCTAATAGTTTACCATCTCAGGGAAAAGAAAGGGGAGAGGTAGGGAAGTTGGAATAGAATGTGAAACTCAGAACTTTAAATCAGAATTTAAAATTAGAGAGGGGATGAGTTTGTCATGATTGCACTATCTTTTTAAGAGTCAACTGCTGGGGCGGGGCCAAGATGGCGACATGAAGGGATCCAGTCTTAGAAGCTCTCTGATAAAACTCATCAGCTAAGGACTCTAACTAAACTTTCTAGAGACAGAACCCACAGAGGGACCCAGTGAGGCAGTTCTCCTACTCCAGGTAACCTGGAAAAGAGCAGAAAGGCTCTGTTCCCCAGGATTGGAGGGGTGGCCTGCCAGAGGGGTGGCCCGCCAGAGCCAAAGAACTTCAGCCTCCCGGAGGCAGCCCCAGGGCGCTGGGAGCCTCAGCTCACAGCAGCGGGGGAGTCTCCAGAGCTGCACCCCAGGGAGCACCAGGCACAAAGTGGGGGAACAGCGGGGGACCTCTGCCAGAGCAAGCAGTGGAGCCCAGCCCTCAAGGCACACAGTGAGCAGCTTGGTCTTATAGCAGCCCAGACCCCGAAACAGAAGCAGGCGGAGCTGGTAAGCAGGAGCCCCCAGGGCATGAGCCCATTGAGCTGAGAGAGGGGAGTGAAGAGAGAGAGTGTCCTCTGCCCCTGTAACAGGACTCTGGGGCTCTGACCACATTCAGATCCTGATCGCAGTCTAGGCCCCCCCATGGAACAGCAGGCCCCCCCCCACCTCAGCCCCGTGGCAGAGGGGGGCGCTTATGGTCATTCACAGACCAGGAGGGATGACAGAGCCTCACACACTGAGACCCTTGTGGAAGTGTCCCAAAAGCTCAGGAAACGCCCCAAAACCAGGCCCAGACTGGGAAAATGAGCAAGCAGAGAAATAAGAGGAACACCATTGAGAAATATTTTGCAAATGAGCCCAAGAAGGATCAAAATACTCAGTCTGAAGATGAGGAAGCACAAGCTCCTGCATCTAAAGACTCCAAGAAAAACAGAAATTGGGCTCAGGCTATGACAGAGCTCAAAAAAGACTTTGAAAATCAAATGAGGGAGTTGGAAGAAAAACTGGGAAAAGAAAGGAGAGAGATGCAGGAAAAACATGAAAATGAAGTCAGCAGCTTAGTCAAGGAAATCCAAAAAAATGCTGAAGAAAATAGCATGCTAAAAACCAGCTTAGGTCAAATGGATAAAACAGTTCAAAAAAGTTATTGAGGAGAAGAATGCTTTAAAAAAGCAAAATTGGCCAGATGGAAAAAGAAGATAAGAAAACTCTCTGAGGAGAACAAATCCTTCAGACAAAGAATAGAATTCAGGGAGATTGATGAATTTACCAGAAATCAGGAATCAATACTTCAAAACCAAAAAAATAAAAAATTAGAAGAAAATGTGAAATATCTCATTGAAAAAAACAACTGATATGGAAAACAGACTTAGGAAAGATAATTTTAAAATTATTGGAATACCTGAAAGTCATGATCAGGAAAAGAGCCTTGACATCATTTTCAAAGAATTACTACAGGAAAATTGCCCTAATATTCTAGAAGCAGAGGGCAAAGTAGAAATGGAGAGAATCCACAGATGCCCCTAAGAAAGAGATCCCAAAAACCCAACCCCTAGGAATATTATAGCCAAGTTCCAGAACTCCCAAGTCAAAGAGAAAATATCACAAGCAGCCAAAAGGACACAGTTCAAATATCATGGAGCTGCAGTCAGGATCACACAGGACTTAGCAACAACTACATTGGAAGCTTGTAGGGCTTGGAATACAATATACCGGAAGGCAAAAGAGCTTAGAATGCAGCCAAGAATGAACTACCCAGCAAGGCTGAATGTCCTCTTCCAGGGAAAAAGATGGACTTTCAGTGAACCAGGGGAATTTCAAATGTTCCTTTTGGAATGGCCAGAGCTGAACAGAAGGATTGATCTTCAGATACAGGACTCAGGTGAAGCATAGAGATTGGAGGAGAGGGGAAAATATGAGGGACTTAATGAGGATGAACTGCATGTATTCCTGCATAGAAAAATGACACTGATAATATTCATATGAATCTTCTCAGTTAATAGAGCAGGTAGAAGGAGCTTTTATAGTTGAAGCACAGGAGAAAGCTGAATTTGAAGATAAAATATGGTGTAAAAATGGAGTCAATAGAAAAAAAGGGAAATGGAATGGGAGAAAGAAAAAGGAGAGGGGGAATAGTCCAAGATATTTCACATAATAAGATTTTTTTTTTATTACAATGAGCTATTGCAATGATATGGAAGGGGGGAGGCAAGGGGGAATGAGGGAACCTTTGCTCTCATCAGAGATGGCTAGGAGAGGAAACAGCAAATATACTCAATGGGGTATAGACAACTGGAGTAAGAAGGAGGGGGGAGCAGGGGGAAGGGGTGGGGATGTGAATAAAGGAGGAGAGGATGGACCATGGGGGGAGAATGGTCAGATATAACACATTTTCTTTCTTACTTCTTGCAAGGGGCTGGGATTGGAAGGCCTGCCCAGGACCATAGGGCAGGGTGGATTCTGGGCCTAAGGGGTGGTATGGGGGCTCAGAGCTTCTTGGCCCCAGGACCAGGGATCTGTCTGCTGAGCCACTCAGCAACCCTACAGCAGAGTCAAAGTGAAAGGAGAGAGAAAATATAATACATGGTAGTGGAGAAATAAGAAAGGAGGGAGTTGCAATCAGCAATGGCAACATTGGAAAAATATGGAAGTAACTTTTGTGATGGACTTATCATAAAGAATATGATCCCCCCGTGACAGAGTTGTTGGTGTTGGAACAAAGACTGAAGCACATTTTTTGTTATTATTATTTGGGGAGGGTGCAAGGCAAGTGGGGCTGGGTGGCCTGCCTGGGGCCACATAACAGAGTGATCTTTGGGTGTCTGGGGCCGGATTTGGACCCGGGTGCTCCTGGCTCAAGGGCCAATGCTCTGTCTGCCACCCAGCCACCCCTACTATTACTACTATTTTATTTTATTTTGGGTTTTTTTTTCTTCTTTTTGGTTTTTGCAGGGCAGTGAGGTTGGGGTGGCTTGCATGTCACATGGCTGGGTGATTGTTGGGTTTATGAGGCTGGATATGGACTCAGGTGCTCGTGGCTCCAGGGCTGGTGCTTCGTCCATTGCGCCACCTGGCCATACCTACAATTATTACTATTTTTTTTATTTTAATTTTTTTTCTCTCCTCTTTCCTTTTTTTCGCCCAAGCAAGTCTATCTATATTCATGGGGGGAGGGGTATTTTGTTTACTTGTAAACAAGAATATTTTATTAATGTAAAAAAACATTTGTACAAAATGAGAATAAAAAATAAATTAAAAAAAGAGTCAATTGCTAAATATTTTCCAGTATATCCCAGACAGGGGGAGACTAGCCACACAGAATTTTGAATTTGGAAGAAGGTACCATTATAACACAATTGGACTCTAGCTAATTTTAGGGAGGAGAAAATTTGAACCACATATGGAACCCTTGTATATTCTGAATCTTTTTTTTGTATTTGGTTTTTTTCCATAACCATTATGTAATAGTTACCATCTGACCTAAAGCTAATTAACCTTTAAGTAATAGGATTAAGAACCTTTGGTTTAAAAACATGCTGTTTTGAAGAAATAAAACTCAATACCCACAAAAACTTAACAAATAAGAATCATTTACAACAAAAAACATACCCTCCATTTCATTTTAAGAAATAGTTTAAAAAATTAGAGTTTAACAGAACCCTACTTGGTTTTCCCACAAATGAGATCGTGCTTGGATGTTCTGAGCCATCCTGAGTTTTTCTAAATACAACTGAGAAGATGAAAACAAGATGACAGTAAATGTGCAGTCACAGGCCTCCCTCTATTACCCCTCTTATCCTAAGCCATACACTCATGAAAAAAAAATGCAAGGATATTCCTAAGGTCAATGGATCCACTTTCATTCATAAAACTGAAAAATACTATATCTTAAACTGAACCCAACATCAAAGATGACTTGGGTAAATAGAGGCATATTACTAGAAAGAATAATGAATTTTGAACCAGAAAAGACATGAATTTAAATCCTCCCTAACTTATCAGCAATATGATGACAAATAATTTGCTTGAGCTCTCTAAGCCACACTTTCTTTATCAAAAAAAAATAATAAAAAAGTGATAAAACTTACTGTTCCAGGGGTTTTTTTAATTATCAAGTGAGATATAATCTATGTAAAGCAATTAGTAAATATTAAATCTCTCTATAAATATGCTATTATTAATGAAAATACACATAATATGAACTATTACATAATTTAAGACCAGAAATTATAAATCATAGGATTCAGAACTAATGCAATTAACCCATTTGGTTCTATTTTTTGTTTTTGCAAAGCAATGGGGTTAAGTGACTTGCCAAAGGTCTCACACAGCTGGATAATCATTAATTGTCTGAGGTCGGATTTGAACTCAGGTCCTCCTAACTTCAGGACTGGTGCTCTATCCACTGCACCACCTAGCTGCCCTCCACCCATTTGTTTTTGATGAACTGTTTCAGATTCTTCATGACTTCATTTGGGACTTTCGTGACAAAAATTGTGGAGTGGTTTGTCATTTCCCACTTCAACCCACTTTACAGATGAAGCAAGTGAGGCAAACAGAGTGAAATGACTTGCCCAGAGTCAAACAGCTCAGGTATCTGGAGTCAGATGTGAACTCATGAATATGAATTTTTCTGACTCCAGATCCAGCAGTATATCCATTGTGCCACCTACCTGTGCATTTTATAGACAAGGAAAATAAGGCCAAGTTTTACAAGTGTTTTTTTGTTTTTTGCCTTGCCCTATGCTTTGTAAATATTTCTACAGATTACTTTATGATTTAGGAATTCCTGACTTATGAATGAATCATGTATGAAGGCCCATATAGGATTGGATTCATTTACTGCTTATTTTATACTAAAATAGCCCATACAAGACCAATTTGCGGAAACTGTCTACCTCAAAGAAACATTTGTATTGAGTATAGTATATTGTAACCCTTTAGGGTTACATTTTAGGAAATGAGTTTTCTTCAATATATGCAATCTCTTAGCTGGCCTGCTAAAAATTCAACAAACTTTTTTCTCCTTTTAAACTTTTGCAAGAAGCCTTATTTGGCTGATTTTGCCCCTGTTTTCACCCCATCTGCTCAGTACAGGAGTTGCCATCCAGATAGCAGCCACTTGTGTCAATGCTGCTGGGGATGTTGAATGTGTGCCAAGATAATTCCTTCAATTTTGAATTCAGAAAGACTATACACCAGATCATGCACTTATACTCTGCATAATCAGAGCGGTCAAAACTTTTAAGGCCAATCAAAACTGAGAATTTATTAAAACACTGCATTAAAAATGAGCCATTTTCTATGAATAAACAAGAACAATTCTGTCTTCCAAAGATAACTTCTGCTGAGGACGCTACCCCATTGACTCGGTATCTGGCTAGTTGAATTATAATTTTCAATAAACATAACAGTTTTTTTCTGTGCTCCTTAAATTTTTAATGGTAATTCTCCCACAATACCATTCATCTAGAGAACCTTCACAGTTAAATAATATAGAGAATAGGCTTCAGAGACAAATCACCCCTCCCTCCCCTAAAATTAGCCACTATAAACACCCAGAAAATCTTGGTTACTTATACTGCTTAATAGTGATATTTACTGCAGGCAAAATCTTTAGCATGAATAACTTTTCATATTCAAACTGGGTATCTGATATTATATATGCTATGTTATGGTGGAAAATGCAATAGATTGAGAAGCAGGAGACTTGCCTTTAAATTAAGTCAATTTTGAAGGAGGTAGTAATATTTACTAGAAAGTACCCTTACTCAAGAGCAGCTAGTTGGCACAATGGATAGAGTACCGGCCCTGGAGTCAGGAGTACATGAGTTCAAGTCCAGCTTCAGACATTTAATAATTACCTAACTGTGTGGCCTTGAGCAAGCCACTTAACCCCATTTGCCTTGCAAAAAACCTAAAAAAAAAAAAAAGTACCCCTACTCAGCTACATTTCAAGTGTCTTGTCAGCAAAGCTGTATCCTATGCTGCTAATACTGGGAGAATAAAGGAATAAAGGGTCAGAAGATGGGAAGGAGAGACTGATAAATTTCAAGACCCAAGTTGGGTCTAGAAGTTGATTGCCCAGGGAAATCTTTGTAGTTATCAATTTACCACATCACTAGGAGATTACAATCTACTAGATTACAACATAGCCATACAAATAAATGAATGCAGAATTCATACACAAAAAAATACAGTGGAAGAATGCTAACAACTGGGGGAATAAGGAAAGCAATGAAAGAGGCAGCACTTGAACTAAACCTTGAAGGGACCTTGGTACTTCAAGACAAAGAGGGCATTCCAAGTATGAAGGAACAGTCTGTGCAAAAATAAGACAAGAGGTAGGATGTCATATTTGAGATCCCTCTCACTTCTAAATCCATGAACCTTAAACAAATCACTTCCACTCCATAAATATTTCCTCTTGTGCAAAAAGAAGCATTAATTTATAGTAGAGGATCTTAACATAGCATTTGTGAACTTTTTAAAATATTTTGATAGCTCTTTCAATATAATTAGCTATATTTGTAATCCTATGTTTTATTTTATGCATTTAAAAATGTTATTCTAAGAAAACAGTCAATAACCTTCACTAGACTACCCAAAGGATATTCTGACACCAAAAATGATAATGGCCTCAGTTCCTGATGATCTATAAGGTCTTCAATAGTCTATGATTCTCTATAAAATAACTTTTTATTTTGCCACATAATTCTGAATTTAAATCACTTTTCTTGAATATAGATTAAGATCCCAAATATTCCAGACAAAAAGCTAACAAAACCAAGTCCTGGAAAAATGAGTTGCTTTCATTAGAAGTTTTAAAATCCTTATGCTTGTTTAATTTATAGTTCAGAAGTATTGTTTCCTTGAGTGTTTCAGCAGTGTTTCCATTCTCTCAGCCTTTGTCCTCACAACAGCAAAGAGCTTCTTGGAAAAATAAAAAAGCACTGCATAAACTGATATTGGGAAAGTTTTTAATGACAATTTTTTTTATTTTTCAATCACATTTGATTATGTAGTGTGGGGTCTCTTCATCTTCCTGTTACTTCTATTACTTCCTTCTGTCCTTGGAAATGAAAAGGAAAAGACTGATCATCATGCACTCATACATCTGCAATTACAATGAATGTAACAATCAAGTCTTCAAATGGGAACCAGATATACAGGATGAAATCTTCCCACCTACATGAAAAAATTTTAGAAGAGAAAACATAAATAATTTTTAAAATCACTTAAAAGAATTCTCAGTGCTCATTAATATTCAAGATGGGCAAATTAAAACAATTTTGAGCTCTACCACTTCCCTCCCATCAGTGAAAATGGGAAAACAAACTTACATAAAAAGGGTATGTCTCAATCATAACAAGATGATCTAAGGCATTGATATTTTTTTCAGGTGAGATGCATCTTTAAGTGAAAGAATCAAAGATATAAAATAGGTATGAACAATTCCTAAATAACTTAGTTAATAATGTGTGCAAGATGTGAAGTGCTTTGAGCCACTTGATGAAATCAGTTGATAAAATGTGCTGGGATACATTTAAAGAATTATATACATTTCTGAAGCTCAGTTAATGTATTAAGAGGGCAGATCCCCTGAAATATTTGTGCCTGTACCAGGAGTGGGGTAGCAGAATAAGCCCTGAAGGAGTATCAAACTCCCCCCATCAATGACCATGTCATTGGAGAGAACAGACCAGTAACAAACAATTCATATTATTAGAATTTGAGAGAAAACAAACTAGACTCAGAAGAAAGGCACTTCCTTAGAGTGAAGAATAGTAGCTCAAGGCTACTCAAAAGGCATAGTCATCAGAGATACACTCCAGGAGAACTTAATGAGAATTCCCCAAAGAAAGAAAAAGATTTTCATCTAACCAGAAGTTGCATATTACCTCTTTGACATACCCTATTATTTCCTGACCTCTGAATAAACTTAGATGGGGGGGGTGATTTTGTACCAGTTGTTTTTACTATGCTACTTAAATAAATTAATTCTGGCTATCCAGATTCATCAAATAATAATCAACAGAAACACTGGGGTGGGGGGTGTTCTTGAGTGATAACATTAGAAGTTATAACCACTTAGAATTATAGCAAGGACTTTGAGGGCAGAGCTATCCTCCTGGGACACAGCCTTTTAGTCCAATATGAGTAGGGAGAATCATCCCAGATTCTGAATTACATTTTAAGTCAACAAAACTCAAAAAGACTGGTGGATGTTTGGATGTGTATATGTGTATGTGCTTGTATATATGTATATCTGTACATGGATTTCAAATTAAAAATCTTTGCCCCAAAAGTACATGAACTGTTTCATTTTTTTTTCCTCTGTAACCTCAGTGCTTGATGTTTGTCCTTGATTCTCAAAGAAGACCATGACATCAGGGAGGGGATCCCATGACCTGCACTTGAATTGGATTTGAGTGATGGAGTGCTGTGCTGAATCACCAGTTTCATTTCCTCCTTCACAGATATCTGGGTCCAGTGGCCAGATATGAATCTGGATGCCAGGAGATGGCCCTGGATGTGAGACAATTAATTTGTCCAAGGTCACACAGTCTGAAGTTGGATTTGAACTCAGGTCCTCCTGACTCCAAGGGTGGTGCTCTATCCAGCTCCTAGCTGTCCTTTAGAGTTAAAAATATTGGAGTTTAAAATATTCTTGTTTATCGATTTACTGATCATCCATGAAGGACTTTGTCCCTCTTATAAGGTAGGAACATCGCCATTAAGAAAAAGAGTATATGGCTACACAGAGAAAATTTCTGCACTCCAACCTTCTGGAATAGTATTAAGAATTTGAATGGCTTCCCAGAGGCAAAATAGAGAACTAAACCCCCAAAATGTCACTCTACATGAATAGCTCAGTTTTACAATAAAATCATTCTTTAATCTTGCTTTTATTAAACTTTTCCTCCCCTGTTACTTCCTTGGTCCCACTGTTCCCCTAGGGAAAAAAATGGGGATGAGGGAACTGTAATAATACATTTTTTCTCACAGGTCATAGGCACATGTGGATCACCA
Organism: Macrotis lagotis; assembly: GCF_037893015.1. Taxonomy (NCBI): domain Eukaryota; kingdom Metazoa; phylum Chordata; class Mammalia; order Peramelemorphia; family Peramelidae; genus Macrotis; species Macrotis lagotis. The sequence goes on from NC_133658.1 coordinate 833,346,927, forward strand.
CCATTAGGCCCAGACACAACCACCAGAGATTTGAGTGAAACACAGGATCAGAAAAGAACAAAAATTATACTTTGGAGTACAAATTTCCTGAAAACTCAGTGCAGAGAAGATTGCCAGCTCTAACACCATCCAATCACTTGAAGCTGCTGACAAGGCAACAGTATGAAAGGAAAACATTTCCACAGAAAATAAAATTCCAAACAATGTTTCCATTAGGGGTTGTTGCAATATTTCCTCCAACCTGTGCTCTTTTCAGAAGCAATTGCATTTCTATGAGCCAAAATCAAAAACTGCAGCTCCAAAGCTGAGCTCAATCATGTTTCAGCAGAAAAAAGAAATATATGGTTGTTTTTTTTAAGTACAGATTCTTTTAAAACCAAATGCAAACAAATGGACAGGTATCAAAGAAATACTGTGTGCTCAGGAAAGTCCAAAACACTTGACATACATTTTACAGTTCTCTAAAAAGTGGCATTTCTTTTCCCCAGAACATTAGGAATTACAGGCACACTGTACCTAGCATTGCTAAAATGGTCCCTTGAAAACTCAACTAGGTGAAATAGCACTGAAAAAGGTGACAGCAATTTTATAAAAAGGAAGGAATATTCCTAGGCAGTCAAAATTAAAACAATAAAAACTGAAAATTAGTATTTGTAACAACCTAATACTGTAATTGAGCAAGATTGGAAAGAGGTGGGGGAAGGGAGAGGGATTGGGATGCTGAATAATTAATATAGCCAAAGTATAATGATCTGGCATATTAAGTTACTAGAGGGACTTTTTATTCTCTCCATCAATCCCCTAACTTATGGCTTACAAGTTAGATGGAAATAATTTTTTCTCAGACAAACTTAAACCCTGTTTCTCAAAAGAAAAAGTTTATCCACAAGTAAAGCAAGCACAATCCATCTTCCCAGAAGAGCAAAATAATTGAATTATTGGTTAGAGTACCAGACCTGGAGTCAGGAAGATGCATTTTCCTGAGTTCAAATTTTGCTTTAAACACTTATTATCCTGTGTGACCTTGGGCAAGTCCCTTAATTCTATTTGCCTCAGTTCCTTATCTGTGAAAGGTGCTGGAGAAGGAAATAGCAAACCACTACAATATCTTTGCCAAGAAAACCCTAAATGGGGTCACTAAGGGACAGACATGACTGAAAAATGGCTGAACAACAACAAAAATAGGTTAAATTTTCCAGAAAGGAAAGTCTTTGTTTTTATTTCTATTCTCTTTACAATAAGGACAGAGAACGTCCTAATATGGCCTTCAGTCTAGTGCTGCCACAGCAATCACAGGTGGGACTCAAAATTCAATAAACACAGGAGTTTTTAAGGGATAAATTAATTAAATGTTTGACCAAATATAGCAGGCTAATGTTTTAAAAATCCAAATGACCCTTGGCAGAAAAAAAGGCTCTCCATACCTGTCTCAGGGGAGTGTGGGTGAGCTGGGGGAAGAGAGCAGAGAGCCAGAGCAGGGGCAATGGGATGAGGCCTGGGACTAACCTAAAGACAGCCACGGAAGCTTTAGCTGTGTGAGCAGCAGGCAGGAGAACTCCAGTGGAGCTGGAGGGAGAGTTCCAGCACAGCCACAGTGGGCAGAAGAGTTCCTAGTGCAGCTAGACATCAGTCTGGTCAGTTAGGCTGGTCTGAGAGACTAGGCCGGGGCCCCATATTTTCAGTGGAATTCCCATATTTCCAGTTGAGTCCCCCCCAGCCCTGTGGGAGAAAGGGACTCATCCCAGAATAAATAGAGCAACAATCACCCCATCCCCCAGACTCAGGTGTGGGCAGCAGATCTCTCTCAGTACTGAATGAGGATTAATGAGATTAACTATCTAGCCCAACAGCCCAGCCCACATTGTTCAAGAATAATCCAGACTTTGCAGCTCCCCTCACACCCCCAGGTCACAAAAACACCAGAGAAAGTGTCTAGCATCCCCTACTGGCCAGCCCACTTGGAGTTACTCAGTCCAGTGAACTAAGTCTCTAGAAATTTCAACACCAAAAGTCTGTGAATCAGTTCATCCCCCAACACCAGATCATAGGAAAATGAAAAAAAAATGAAAAAAGCTACCTTGAAGGCAAAGCTTGTAACTCAGAGAGAGCTAGAACTTCTGAGAAGAATATGAATTGGTCTCCATCCCAGAAAGACTTACTAGAAGAGATCAGAAAGGAGTTTAAAAATCAATTTGGGGAAGGGGGAAAGTACGCGGTGCAGTGGATGGAATCAGGATGACTTGAGCTCAAATCCGACCTCAGACACTTAATAATTGCCTAGCTGTGTGACCTTGGGCAAGTCACTTAATTCCATTGCCTTATATAAATAAAAAGAATGAATTGGAAAAATTGGAAAAAAGAAACTCAAGAGAAAACTAACACCCTGCAACAAGAAAATAAATCATTAGAAAATACAATTCAGCAAAAGGAAAACTCCTTCAAAAATAGAATTGACCATTTGGAAAAGGAGTTGCAAAAGGTAAATGAAGAAAATTCTTCTATTAAAAAAAAAGATTGGAATCTGTGGAAATTAATGACTTCATGGGACAGCAAGAATCTGTTAAAAACAAAAAATTGACGAAATGGTATACCTAAAGAATAGATCCAAGAGAGACAATTTAAGAATCACTGGGCTTCCTGAAAGTATTGAGGATTAAAGTGATGGAAAATCTGGATTTAGTGATGGAAAATTGCCCAAATATCATGGAATCAGAGGGGAAAAAATAGTTATTGAAAGAATACATTGATTCCCTCTTAAAAGGGATTCCCCCAAATGAAAACTCCAAGGAATATTTTGGCTAAATTCCAGAACTATCACATAAAGTAAAACATACTGCAAAGCAGTCAGAAAGAAACAATTGAGATACCAAGGAGGCACAGTAAGGATTACACAGGACCTGGCTGCATCAACATTAAGGGATCAAAAAGCCTAGAATATAATATTCTGAAGAGCAAGGGAGCTTGTAATGAAGCCAAGAATTCACTATCCAACAAAACTGAGCCTTCTCTTCCAGGGGAAAAGATGAACATTTAATGAAATAGGAGATTTCCAACTTTTCCTGATGAAAAGATCAGAGTTAAATAGAAAATTTGGACTTCAAACAGGAAACCCAAAAGATATGTGAAAAGGGAAAAAAGGAAAAGAAAAAACTGCTATACAATAAGATGAAACTGGCTCTATCACCACCTGGGAGAAAGATCCTCATAATTCTTGTGAATTGTAACTCTATTAGAGAGAATATACTTAGCCAGAAGTAATGGACACTCATGACTTGTCCATGACTCTGATAGAATGATTTAAAAGCAATATCTCCTTTAAAAGGGGGGACAGTAAAGAGATGGGAGGATGGAGGAGATTGAATGGGGTAAATCACATTAAATGAAGGACCTGTTGCAATAGAAGGGAAGAAGAGAGGAACTGAGAACTGCCTGAATCTTACTCTCATCAGATTTGGATCAAAGAAGGATTAACATACACACACCCAGTTAAGAAATTTATCTTATCTCTCAAGTATTAAAAGGGAAAGGGGCTGGGGGGGGGGGGGGTGGAGGGGAGGAACTAACAGAAAGAAAGGAAGGAAGAAGGGGAAAGGAGAAAGAAAATGAAGAGGGATTGGATATAAGTGGGCAAACACACTGAAGGAGCTGGTATTCAGAAGCAAAATAATGGGGAATATGGATAAGGTGAAAAAAAGGGGAAAATACAAAAAGAGGGAAGATAGCATGGAAGGCAATAAAGAGTGATTATAATTTTGAATGGGAATGGTGTGAACTCTCTCATAAAATCTAAGTAAATAGTAGAGTGAATTAAAAACCAGAATCCTACAATATACTGCTTACAAGAAACTCATTTGAAGTAGAGAGATACATATAGAGTAACGGTAAAAGATTGGAGCAGAATATGCTTTGCTTCATTCAAAGTGATAAAGGCAGGAGTGGGGGCATCTAGGTGGCACAGTGCATAAGCACCGGCCCTGGAGTCAGGAGTACCTGGGTTCAAATCTGGTCTCAGACACTTAATAATTACCTAGCTGTGTGGCCTTGGGCAAGCCACTTAACCCCTTGCCTTGCAAAAAACCTAAAATAAAAAGGCAGGAGTAGCAATTCTTATCTCAAACAAAGCAGCTGCAAAAATAGATCTCATTAATAAGAGATAAGGAAGGAAACTATATCCACCTAAAAAATATAATAGACAATGAAGCAATTTCTTTTTTTAAAAAAAAATATTTATTTATTTTTGAATTTTACAACTTTTCCCCTAATCACACTTCCCTCCCCCCACCCCCCACAGAAGGCAGTCTGTTAATCTTTACATTGTTTCCATGCTATACACTGATCTAAGTTGAAAGTGTGGAGAGAGAGAAATCATATCCTTAAGGGAAAAAAATAAAATATAAGAGATAGCAAAATTACGTAATAAGAAAAAGGTTTTTTTTAATTGAAGGTCTTTGGTCTTTGTTCAAACTCCACAATTCTTTCTCTGGATACATATGGTATTTTCCATTACAGATACCCCAAAATTGTCCCTGATTGTTGCACTGATGGAATGAGCAAATCCATTAAGATTGATCATCAACCCCATGTTGCTGTTAGAGTGCACAATATTCCTCTGGTTCTGTTTATCTTGCTCAGCATCAGTTCATGTAAATCCTTCCAGGCTTCCCTGAATTCCCATCCCTCCTGGTTTCTAATAGAACAATAGTGTTCCATAACGAACATATACAAAAATTTATTCAGCCATTTCCCCAATTAATGGATATTCACTCAATTTCCAATTTTTTTGCTACCACAAAGAGAGTTGCTATGAATATTTTTGTACAAGTGATGTTTTTACACATTTTCACAATCTCTTCAGGTTATAGATCCAGTAGAGGTATTGCTGGATCAAAGAGTATGCTCATCTTTATTACCCTTTGAGTATAATTCCAGATTGCTCTTCAGAAAGACTGAATGAGTTCACAGCTCCACCAACAATGCATTAGTGTTCTACATCCCTTCCAACACTGATCATTGTCTAGTCTGAGAGATGTGAGGTGGTACCTCAGAGTTGCTTTAATTTGCATTTCTCTAATAAGTAATGATTTAGAACAATTTTTCATATGACTATGAATCACTGTGATTTCCTCATCTGTAAATTGTCTCCACATATCCTTTGACCATTTGTCAGTTGGGGAATGGCTTGCTTTTTTTATAAATTTGACTCAGTTCTCTATATATTTTAGAAATGAGAGCTTTGTCAGGAATACTAATTGTAAAAGTTGTTTCCCAATTTAATACATTTCTTTTGATCTTCATTACAGTGGTTTTGTCTGTGCAAAAGCTTTTTAATTTAATGTAATCAAAATTATCTAGTTTGTTTTTAATGATGTTCTCCATCTCTTCCTTCATCATAAATTGCTGACAATGAAGCAATTTCAGTACTAGATATGTAGGCACCAAGTGGTATAGCATGCAGTTTCTTAGAGAAGTTGAATGAGTTACAGGAAGACATAGACAGCAAAACTCTATTGGTGGGAGACCTCAACCTCCTTCTCTCAGATTTAGACAAATCTCAGATTTAGACAAACTATAAAATAAACAAGAAGGAAGTTAAGGAGGTAAATAGAATGTTAGAAAACTTAGACATGATTGACCTTTGGAGAAAACTGAATGGGGAGAGAAAGAATGTACTTTTTTTCTGCATTACATGGCACTTACACAAAAACTGACCATGTACTAGGGCATAAAAACCTTATAATCAAATGCAGAAAGTCAGAAATAGTGAATAGTTCCTTCTCAGATCATAATGCAATAAAAATCATGTGCAATAATGGGCCATGGAAAGACAGACCCAGAACTAATTGGAAACTAAATAACCTCATTTTAAAAAATGAGTGGATCAAACAACAAATCATAGGTAGAATTAATGATTTTATCCTAGATAATGACAATAAAGAGACACATGACAAAACTTATGGGATACAGTCAAGGCAGTTATTAGAGGAAATATATCTTTAAATGTTTATATGAATAAATTAGAAAAAGAGGAAAGCAATTAACCAAACATGTGACTAAAAGATTAGAGAAAGAACAAATTAAAAAGTCCCAATTAAGTACCAAATTAGAAATTCTAAAAATTAAGAGAAATTAATAAATTCAAAAGCAAGAAAACTATTGAACTAATAAATAAAACTAAGAGTTGGTTTTATGAAAAAAACAATAAAATTGATAAAACTTTGATTAATTTAATTTTAAAAAGAAAGAAGAATGAGAAGGAAATTAAAGTGATAACTTGAAATTATTTTGCCCAAATGTATGCCAATAAATTTTATAATCTAAGTGAAATGTATGAATATTTACAAAACTATAACTTGTCCAGGTTAAATGAAGAGGAAATTAAAAACCTAAATAACCCTATCTCAGAAAAAGAAAGTCAACAAGCCATCATTGAATTCCATAACAAAAAATCTCCAGGGCCAGATGGATTCACAAGTGAATTCTATCAAACATTTAAGGAACAATTGGTTCCAATTCTATACAAACTCTTTGGAAAAATATATGAAGAAGGAACTCTGCCTAACTTCTTCTAAGATACCAATATGGTGCTGCTACATAAATTAGGAAGAGTCAAAAAAGAGAAAGAAAATTATAGAACAATTTCCCTAATGAATATGTATGCAAAAGTCTTAAATAAAATCTTAACAAAAAGATAACCGCAAGTTATCACTAGGATAATACACTATGACCAAGTAGGATTTATCCCAGGAATACAGGGTTGGTTCAATATTAGGAAAACTGCTAGTACAATTGACTGTATCAATAACAAACCCATCAGAAATCATATGATTATCTCAATAGATGCTGAAAAAGTCTTTGACAAAATACAGCATTCCTACTAAAAACACTAGAGAGTATAGGAATAAATGGAGTGTTCCTTAGAATGATAAGCAATATCTATCTGAAACCATCAATAATCATTGTATATAATGGGGATAGGCTAGAAGCATTCCCAGTAAGATCAGGGGTGAAAGGAGGATGTCCATTATCACTACTACTATTCAAAATTGTATTAGAAATGCTAGCTTCAGCAATAAGCAAAGAAAAACAAATTGAAGGAATTAGAATTGGGAAGGAAGAAACAAAGCTCTCACACTTTTGCAGATGACATGATGGTATACCCAGAGAATCCTACAAAAATCATCTAAAAAAATACTCGAAACAATTAGCAACTTTAACAAAGTCACAGAATATAAAATAAACTGACATAAATCTTCAACATTTAGATAGATAGATATTCTATATATAGATATATAGCAGCAAGTGCTAGAAAGAGAAATCCCATTTAAAGTAACTTCAGACAATGTAAAATACTTGGGAGTCTACCTGCCAAGGCATACTCAGAAGCTCTATGAAAACAACTATAAAACACTTTTCATGCAAAGAAAATCAAATTTAAATAACTGGGCAAACATCAACTACTCCTGGATAGGCCAAGCTAATATAATAAAAATGACAATTCTACCAAAATTAAACTATTTATTTAGTGCCTTACCAGTCAAACTTCAAAAAAATTACTTTAATGAGCTAGAAAAAAAATTATAACTAAATTCATATGGAGAAACAAAAAGTCAAGAATATCAAGGGATTTAATGAAAAGTGCAAGGAAAGGTGGTTTAGCCTTACCAGATCTAAAATTATATTATAAAGCATCAGTCATCAAAACTGTCTGGTACTGGCTAAGAAATAAAAATGGTGGATCGATGGAATAGACTAGGTGCAAAAGAGACAGCAGGAAATTCTTATAGTAGTATGATGTTTGATAAACCCAAAGAGCCCTGCTTCCGGGTTAAGAACTTCCTTCGATAAAAATTTTTTGGGAAAATTGGAAGTTAGTATGGCATAAATTTGGATTAGACCAAAATTTCATAAAAGACAAGATTGAAGAATAGTGTACCTGTCAGATCTATGGAAAGGGAAACAGTTTATGACCAAAGAAGAGATGGAGAACAGCATTAAAAATAAAATAGATAATTTCGATTACATAAAATCAAAAAGCTTTTGCACAAACAAAACCACTGAAATCAAAAGTAATATAATAAATTGGGAAACAAGTTTTACAACTAGTATTTCTGACAAAGGACTCATTTCCAAAATATATAGAGAACTGAGTCAAATTTATAAAAAAAAAAAAGCCATTCCCCAAATGACAAATGGTCAAAGGATATACAAAGGCAATTTAGAGATGAGGAAATCAAAGCTATCCATAGTCATATGAAAAATTCCTCCAAATCATTGCTCCAAAAGCAAATTAAAACATCTCTGAGGTACCACCTCACACCTCTCAAATTGGCTAATATGACCAGAAAGGACAATGATCAATGTTGGAAGGAATATGGGAAATCTGGGACACTAATACATTGTTGGTGGAGTTGTGAACTGATTCACCCTTTCTGGAGAGTAATTTGGAATTATGTCCAAAGGACAATAAAAATGAGCAAACTCTTTGACCCAGCAATACCTCTACTGGATCCATACCCATAGCAGCTATTTGTGGTAGCAAAGAATTGGAAATTGAGTAAATGCCCATCAATTGGGGAATGGCTGAACAAATTGTGGTATATGTATGTTATGGAACACTATTGTTCTATTAGAAACCAGGAGGGATGGGAATTCAGAGAAGCCTGGAGGGATTTGCTTGAACTGATGCTGAGCAAGATGAGCAGAACCAGAAGAACATTGTACACCCTAACAGCAACATGGAGGTGATAATCAACCTTAATGGACTTGCTCACACCATCAGTGCAATAATCATGTACAGTTTTAGGGAATCTATGATGGAGAATGCCATCTGGATCCAGAAAAAGACCTGTGGAGTTTAAACATAGACCAAAGACTATTACCTTCAATTAAAAAAAAAAAAGTTGTCTTATGTGCTACATAATTTTCCTATCTCTCTAATATTTTATTTTTTCCTCAAGGACATGATTTTTCTCTCAACACATTCAATTTTGATCAGTGTATAGCTGGGAAACAATGTAAAAATTATCAGATTGCTTTCTTGTGGGGTTGGGGGGAGGGAAGTAAAGGTGGGAGAAAAAAATTGTAAGATTCAAAACCTTACCAAAAAAGTGATAGGTAGAAGTTACTATTGTATATAATTGGAAAACAAATTGTATGTATGTATATGTATATATATATATATATATATATATATATGTATATATGTATATATATATAATTGAAAAACAAATAAAAATACTTCATAAATACTTCATAAATAAAAATTACTTCATTTTGCCTCCATCTAAGGAATCATCAACATTTGACTCTTCTCTGTAAGACTTAATTCCCTTGCATGCATTAAAGCTAATAATATCATATATATTGGATACATTTTATTTTATCCCGTACATACACATTCAAGTAAATCTCTTTGAGGACTCTAATCTCCCCTTCACATCTCTAGGTTCTATATAGCTCATTTTACCAGAGAAAGGATAAATTTAGGTTAATAACTCATTGTATATTATTTCTACTGTATGAATTTTTCTTGTCTTTTGGCTAGAGATGGTGAGGTCATCAGGTCTCTTTCAAGATTCAACCAAAACTGACCGATTTTGTCTCCTGCCTCTCATCAAAGTTCACATCCATTTCCTCTTTCACTTTTTTCAATAATAATGACAACATTTATTTATATAATACTATAGAATTTGTGAAACCAATATGCATATTTAAATGCTTTACAAATTATCAATCTACATTATCACATTTTGTCCTCAAAACAACCCTGGGAAGAAGATGCTGTTATCTCCTTTTTGTTGAAGAGAAAATGAGACCCAGAGAGACCAGGAAATTTGCTCAGGGTAATACAACTAGTAAATGTCAAAGATTCGATTTGAATCTAGATTATTCTGTACTCTAGCACTTTATCCACTGTTCTATCTTCTATATTATGAAGTATCTACCACTTTCCAAGTAAGTCTCCATCATGTACCAGTCCTCAGGTACATGTGACTCTCTGAAGAGGCTAAGTGCTGTACCCACTTTAAGTTCAGTCCTCTCTGGAACTTTTCATTTCCTGTCCCTTAGGAGACCCCATAGTGTATGACATCTTTGCCTTTCAACTCTTCTTACTGCTGTTAATATGCAATGTGAAATGCAGGAGACTATGCCTCAGGTTCATGAGAGAAAAAATTTTCTATTGCTACTTTTCTTAATTAGTACTATACTTAGAATGTATTACTTCTCTCATACCTTCCAAGTGAATGATAAACTATATTCCTAATGGCCAAAGAAAATAAAAAATAGAAAAATACCCAAAGTAATTTATTTTCCTCTCGATACCTACATGTCATTGGTCTATATGTTTTGCTTTACATTTAATGACTATTTCTGTATTTTGCTTGGCTGAGGAGAAATTCAGATTTTACTTTGCACAAAGCTATCAATTGTTATATAATCATGTCTAATTCTGCCAAAGTTTTCATCTATTGGAGAAAGTAACAGTTCAAACTTACCTTAGGACCACAAGAATTATCAAGATCAAATCTCTGAAGATTTTTAGTACAGCACAATGAACTCTGTAACCAGATTGAAAGAATTTCTAACAATCTCTAATGCAAGTTTAAACTATCCTTAAAGTTGGAAACCCTGAAAGCATTTTTCAGAGGAGGGATACTATAATACTATACCTCAGATCTAAAAAGGAAAGATAGTTTTCAAGTACTGAGTAATGAATTAAGAAAAGAGTCAAACAAACCAAGAAATTCCTAGAAATTCCTAAAGTATTTTCATATATTAAGTGCTAAGTTTATATTACAAATAAAGATGAGAAATATTAAAAGACTGACCAGATTTTCATATAATAAAGTAAAATTTAAAAAAAAAAAGAAATTCATCTATGACTGTTTATCATAAAACCTTAAGAGAAAGAACATTCATTGTAAGAGAGTTTTAGGGACTTTATGGAAAATGGAATACTCTTTTTTACTGTTAGGAAAAAAGTATGTAATGACTATCTTAGAAATTGTCAGTGTCCTGACAATACTCTGATAGAAAAGCAATAGAAGGTCATAAGATCTGACGTGTCAAATTTAATGCATTAGTAAGTGCTTATTTTGCTTTTTACAAATTTTTTACCCAAAGGCAAAACAAAAAATAAAGGGAAATCAGGGCAGATGAATGCCATATAGAGGCTGAAAAACTCTTACACTTCTAGAAAAAAGTCTCTATTGCTAATATGAGACTCCTACTGGGAAATACTCAAGAAATGAATCATTCTTCCAAAGAGCTCAATTTCCTTGTGTAAGGAGTAGCAAAGTGAGGTTGGTAAGGAAAGGAATCATAGCCCAGAACAATTACAGCTATAAGGAGTCAGTTAATGAGAAGATATAAACAGGAAGTAAGAAAGGGACATCATAGGCTTGATCTATTTGTACTGACAGCATTATTGAACAATTATGTCATGAAATAAGGTAACAAGTTTGAATATAGACCTTCATTTGGTTGATTCTTGCCACCTCCAAATGAGTCCAGCTTTATGATTCTTTAGGAAAACCAATCAATAATAAAGACTGTGAAGGAACCTTTGAACATCCTCTTGTGATTGTATCTGAAAAAAGACTGAATGTCAAAAGACTTACCTAAAACAAAATCACATATGCATAAAGCAGCATCACAATATACACTATGATAGCTAAGGCATGGAGGGTAAAAAGGAATTGCCTAATTAGAACCTTAAATACCACATACACAGTGACTACAAGAATAGAATGGAAAGAACAAAAAAAAAGAAACTATGTGATGCATCTTTATATGCATGGCAGGAAAAGAACTAAGAAAATATACCTCCTTCCCATTATAGCAGATGCAGAGAAGTAAAGAGAAGGGATATTTCATACATTATTATGCATATTTTGTATGTTTGGGGAGTTTTACAAACTGCATTTTTCTCTTTTATTAATCTTTGTTCCAAGGGATTTCTCTTTTTCTCTCATATTCACAAACAAAATGTGATGTAAAAATTAAGACTATCAATAAAAAATAAAATTATTTTTAATTTTCTATCTTTATATCTACAAAAACTTTCCTCATTTCTTCTTGTCACTATTTCTAACAAAGAAGTATAGCAATGAGAAGACACTATTGATCCCACAAGAGCTTAAGTACTGGACCACTCTTTCTTCTGTATACAAGTATACAATTTGGACTAAGCTTAGTTTTGGTCTAATTAGGGGAATTGGGCTCCCCTTTTTCATACTATTCATTTCATTAAGTCCTCTTACCCAGTACCCATAGGTTTGGGGATAGAGGAAAAAATTAAATTTTAAGCTATGGTTTATGTCTAGGAAAAATACAGTTTGTAAAATCCCTAAACATATCAAATGTGTCTGATGGTGCCTATTTTTAACATTCATTTTTTAAAATTTAATTTAAATTTTCTCCTTTCCTCTAGCCCCTCTCCCACATATTGAAAAAAGGTAACCAATATGATATCCATTATATATATGTGGAGTCATGTAAAAATTTCTTTATTAACCATGTTGCAAAAATAAAGAACAAAATAAGAAAAATATTGTGGAAAAATGCTTCAATTTGTAATTAGAGTTCATTTATTATTCTACCAGCTGATTGTAAGTACAGTTCTAAATTAAGTTATATAATCCTATTTAGTTCATTGGGTTTATGTGAACTTATGAGTATCCTGTATTTGGCATTCCTTTTATGTATAGAAATCAGTTACTAGTCCTATACTTGGCTCAGGTTATGCAGAGTGCCTCTTTTCTCCTTAGAGGTAGAGCTAGAGCTACATGGCTACCATCCAGAGACTCAAAGTGAGGAGAATACCTTTGTATCAGAAGCGGTCTCTCCTTCATCGTTGTCTCTGTCATGAGTAGTAGACTGACAGAAGGATGACCAAGAGAGATTCAGGACCTACCCCATCTTATCAAAATGCAACATCTTTTCAGTAATGAATAACCTACATGAGCAAGGAGTTTGTCATATGTCCAAACTCTGAACTACATATGTGATCATCAGGAATCAGAAAGAGCAACCCTAAACACATTCTCCTTATATTCCTAAAAAAAAAAAAAAAAAAAAAAAAACTACAGAAAAATAAAGTGGGCTTATACTAGAACCTCAAAAATATCTCTTTTCCCTGTTATTAGAGCCACCAAATAGAGAATGGCTGGGGCTTTAAAATATTCTTTCCTTTCTAAATAGAAAGTAATCTAGGTAACTCACAGAATCAAGGGATTAACAACTTTAAAAAAATGAGGAATTGAAACAAATCTCTAGAACAATTCAAGTAAAAAAAAAGTTTGTTCTTGTATTTCATTCTCTACTTCTATCTGAATTATGGAAATACATTTAAAGTCTTCCACAGCCCAAGTAATTTGTAGTATCTTTTAAAAAAATAACAAAACTTGTTTTCTTTCTTTTTTCATTCCCTTATTGTTTTAGATTAAACCTCTTGTTAGTGAGAGTGAACATTTAAAACAGCTGTATTGAATATTTCCTGTTTCCCCCTTGAAAGCAGGAGAAAAGTTAAATGGGGAAATTAAGTAGTAGCACCAGATTTAGATTCCATAAACTTCTACTACATTACCTAAAATAGTGACACTGCCCCTAGGTTGGTCCCATCACACAAGGATTCACTAGGGAGGAAGTAAAACAGGCCAAGTGACTGAATCCTACAGAGACCAAACCCAGAGACCTTTTGTTCCAAAAAAAAGGAAAACACTTATAACAAAAACAAAAACTAGAATCTCCCATCCAATCTAAGAATGAAACCATTTCCTTGTCTGGAATAAACTGTGGTACACTATGGTACGCTGAAAGTCAGTTGTTAAGTCTAGAGTGATCTTGCCAGGCCAGATTTAAATGTTAATCCTTTATTCTAAGAAGACCTCAATTTCAGAATACTCATATTCAGCCATGTCACCCTCATGGCAAAAGATAGCTAAGGAGCAAAGTGGATAGGGTATTAATCCTGGATTTAAATCTCATCTCAATACTAATTATGTGACACCAATTGTGTGACAAATCACTTAACATTTTTCAGCCTCAGTTTTCCCAAATTTAAAATATAAAAATGTAGATAATAATAGCACCTTCCTCCAGGGATGTTATGAGGATAAAAATGAGATAATATTTGTAAAGTACAGAGTACAATGGTTGACTAATAGTAGGCACTATATAAATACTTAGCTGTTATCATTATTAAAAGACAAGAATCCAAATCACTGAAAAGATCATCTAGCTGAAAAAGAGAGAAGTACAGACTGTAGCTGACCAAATAATATATAGATTCTATGATTAAGTATAGCAGCTACTGGCTTCCATGGAATAGAGTAGAACCTCTCTAAAAAAATAAATCAATATTTTGACTGCTGAACCATTTCCAATCCTTTGAATGACTACTAAAACATCATCTTAAGCAGAAAATGCAGCTGTGTTTCCATTTGCACGGGAGAAGGAGATCCAGCCAAGAAAATTGATGGGATATTTGAGACTCCCGTTCAGATGGAGTCCTTTATGATTACTTTTGGTCCCTCGTATAAGTCTGCCTTCATTCTCAGCTGCATATGTGTGTATTACTGTATGTACCCACCTAGCAGTGCACATTTCATGACTTCCAATCTGCCAAAACCAAACACATAGCACTCTGAATAGAGGCTTGTGTTTTGAACAGGATTGGTCGAGGTTTAATATTGCACTGGAGAAAAGATTATGGATAAGGAGGTTCTGAAACAGAAGTACATCATGGGAACAAAAAATAAAGCAGATCCTAGCCTAGCAGCAGCAAAGCCAAAGAATGCTAAGTATAGCACTATGATGAACATCTCTGTAATATTTCATTTTTATTCTCGTATAGACCCAATATACTTTTTCAAAAGTTGTATTTAACAAAAACAGATTGATCCAATCAATCAACTTCCTATTATCTCAAAAGCTGCAAATAGTCTTCCAATAGTTGGCAAGTTTCAGTTTTCTGCTATACTAGAAAGTAGTAAAACAGAATAGTTATTTGCTCTATGTCTGGTCTTTTAAAATAATGTAAATAACGCAAAAATTATCCTACAAAACCAAAATGATGTTGGTCCAGATTGCATGGGACTTTCAGGACAGTGTCTGATATACAGTAATAATAATGACAATTGCAGTATTTTTTATCATACTTTAAGACTGGTAATTTAGTAAAAGCATAATGAATATTAGTTTGAATAATAAACTAGGATATATATATATTGATTTATTAAAAAGATGCATTCCGACAACAATTTCATTGGCAGATATTTTGTCTCCTGAGAGAAAAAAATACCATAAGTCATATGAATCAATTTTAAGAACTTCATCTAACTAACCAAATAAAAATGTGAATTTAATACAGAAATCATATATTTGCCCTAAGTTGGAATAAATTGGAATTAAAATGAAGGGAATAATTAGAAGCAGGAATTATATATTTAAATATTTCAAATACATATAGAATGCAAACAAAAAAAACTGATCACATGTTAGGCCACAAAAAAATAGGGCTAGGGATTGAATTTGGGATGTCATAGGTTTAGAGAAGTCCCAGATGAGCACTGACAAGTGAGATGACCACCAAGATTGCACAGCTAGTGCCTTTTCAGAGTCTAGATTTGAACCCAAGGCTTCCTGTCCCTAGGGTCAGTCCTCTATCTACTATGCCATGCAACTGTATGAAAAAAAAATTTTTAAGTAGAAATTAAATTGTATTTTCATATCATAATGTAATAAAATTAAATCAAATAAGTTACATTAGCAGAAATTATAAACTACATAGAACCTTAGAAAGTAGGTTATTGATTTTTAAGAGACAACTGGGGTCGAGTGACAGTGTCTGTGTTCACATTTGAACTCAGGTCCTCCAGACTCCATTGTTGGCACTTTATCCACTGCATACCTTAGTTGCATCAGAATTTAATTTTTAAACATTGATTGAAGAAATCAGAAAAATGACAATACCAGAATATCAAAACATAGTATTTTAGAAGCAAAGTAGTATTTTAGAAGAAAATTTATATCCTTTAGTAATATCCTATAATTTATATTATTTAGTGAGTTATACTACTTAGTGAGTATGAAGAAGCTGCCATATATCAACAAATTTTTTAAGGAAAAATGTTGTAAAGGATGTCACAAAAATTATAACAAAAAGATCGTATATAATTATATGGACAAAACAAGGGAAAATCAGATATAACATTCAGATTCCTGGCATCCTCCCAACATCAGAAAAATTCAAGAAAGTTCTCTGGGATCCTGGTCCCCTGTGGTGAGATACCGGAGTATGCTGAAGCCACTTCAAATTGGTTCTTCAGAGAACAACTGCTAAATTTTCAATAGGAACATTTTTACAACAGAAATAGATAAATACTCAAATCAAGGCTGGATTTAAAGTTTTGTTGATTTTTTTTAGACTTTATAAAGTTATGGGGGAGATGTTAATCATGCAGATTAAACTTAAAAGTATGTCCTGAGGCAGCTAAGAGGCACAGAGGATAGAGCACTGACCTTGGAGTCAGGAGGAGAGCAGTTTGAATCCAGCCTCATACACTTGACATTAGCTTGTGATCTTGGGAAAGTCATTTGACCCAGATTGCCTCGAATCCAGGACCATTTCCAGTCTCCCTGATTCATATCTGGCTACCACATGACTATGGAGAAGAAAGTGAAGCTGGTGACTTAGCACAGAACCCCCTCAACTCAAATTCAATTCACATGCTTTTCATGGCATCACCTCTTCTGATGTTATGAGATGTTTGAGAATGAAGGACAAACATCATGATCATCAAAAGTGTGTCCTGCATACTTTTTTTTGGTAGTCAATTGTTAAAAGATACTTGCACGACCTTGCATGGATGTACTATGACCTGCATCGCTGAAGAGAACACACACATCAATGAGTTCACAGATTCTGTTGGCATATTTGAGTTAAAAAGCCCAAATTTTTCATGGTCTAACATTAAGTGAATGAGTGCTTTTTTTTTCTTATGGGAATAATCAAAATACCAAGTTTTAGAGACTCCAGGGAGACTATGTAGAAGAGAGATTCAATAATCTAAATTATTCAAACTGCAACTAATACAAACAATTTGTCCAAAAAGAGTGAGAATGAATGTGATATGCATAACTGATATCCTCAAGAGTAAACCAAGCAGAGAAATCCAGGAAGACTTTGCAGCAACAAATTCTTACCAATAACATTCAACACTGAAAGTAGACATAGAGTCACTAAGCCAAAGTGCAATAGAGTGATTTCTGTAAAATCAGTCATATTATAAACAGATGGAAGCACTGAAACTTAAAGACCTAGGACAGAAACACATGGCCACAATGTCACGTCCCAGGGATCTGGTTTCATATAAAGCAGCTCGTTTCATGGGAGAAACACAGGCTTTGATTGTATGTAGTCAAATAGACTATGGTATGGTCCAACTGTTTACTTGAACCTTGTAAATCAGGTGTCCTCATCATGATATGACAATTTGTTTGATTATCAAGACAAGGAAAAAAGGAACGGGAGGCTGGAATATGGGTGATGGCTTGGGAAAGTAAGGAAGAAAGGATTGAATGAAAATCACAACTAAAAACAAAAAACAGAGTGAAGTAGAGGAGGCAATGGCAGAATTAGAGGTAATAGTTTGAGATGAATTTGAGAATTCCCAGAAGGTGAAAATGTTATAGATGAGGGTTGACAAGGATATAATTGTCCCTGAGTGCAGCTGAGGCGAATGCAGATTTAAATCATGAGAGACAAGGAAAGCAGATTGAAGTATACTGAAGTTCTCAAGTTTTTAGAGCTAGAGTACAGATGAAGATTCTAAGTTAAATGCTAAACTCATTGAAAAAAAGGAGAGGATGATCTGAGATCTAAAAGATAGCTACTACTCTGATCTGAATGGGGGGGGGGCTAGCTAGATGGAGTGAATCTCAAAGGAGAGAGTATTGTAAATGTGGTAGAGTCTGAAAGTGGTGGTAGAGGGCAAGAAATCACCTACTCTTCCTCCTCTTCTATTATATTGGGGTTTACTCCTAGAAGGAGTAACTGGGGGGGTAGGGTTCATGTCTCCTGAGAAGGTCAGATTTCTGCACTAAAGGAAGAAGTTAAATATGAAGGGCAGTTTAATAATATCAGTGCTCCAGAGGCACAATGGAGGGGACGAGAAAGAGTAAATTAGAGACTTAGTAGAGTTAACATTGTAGTAGATGAGGATAAGGGACATGGGGCAGCAGGGAAGGGGGAATTTATCCAGCAGCCTTAGTCACTAAATCATAGGGACTTGGAGAAGAGTAAAAGAAAGTTTATTAGTCATAAAAAAATAGTTCTTCACACTATTCCCAGTACGTAGCTATAGCTCTGCCTAAGTCTCAAGTTACATGTTGACTTACCCTCCCAGAGTACTACTTACACTGAGTCTAGATGCTGGACATCAAAAGACCTGGAATGTGTACCCTAAGGGGTTACATAGAACTGGGAACTATAGTCACCCATTAGACCTGGCTCAGATGTTGAAAATAGGGATACTTCATTTTTAATATGGTAGACCTACTTTTATACCCTCTGAGAATATTTCTGTTGCCCTTTGAGATACTTATAATTTTAATTCTTCTGACACCATTGCAATCTATGGCATCACCTCCTCTGATGTTATGTTCTTTGAGAATGAAGAACAAACATCATCATCAAAAGTGTGTCATGAATAATTTTTTGTGCCATATTGAGCTAAAGAGATGAGTTTGCTTTTATAGTGGAGAAAAGTTTGGTACTACTATATGTTCTATGTAATTTCCTAAACACTTTCTAGTATAATCTCCTGCCACTACTACTCAATTCTAGGACAAGCTTGTTATCTAGCTAAAGCATTCATCCAAGAGTAGATGGATAAAAGATAGATAGATAGATAGATAGATAGATAGATAGATAGATAGATAGATAGATAGATGGATGGATGATAGATAGATGGATGGAGAATGTATGGATAGAAAGATGTTAGATATTGACAGACTTAAATGAGATAACATGTAAAGTGTTATGCAAACCTCAAAGCTCTAAATAAGTGTTAGCTAGCATCAGCATCATTCATCTTCATAATCATAATTATTGCATTAGTTGTCTGCTCAGATGTATTTCTTTGTTTAGACCATATGAATTTTCATCTTTTAGTGGAGGGTTTTTCAGTATGGAATCTCTTTTTTCATTTGAAGAGGCTTTGTAGTATTTTGAAGCTTAATGCAATTAGTATGATGTTATCTGCACTTGAAGAATCTAATTTTTAGTAGGAAATCCTTTTTTTGTTAAGATATTATACTTCCATGACACTGGTTAAAAAAGTTTGGTGAGCATACAGCTCCCTGTTTAACTTCTCACTTGTATTCCATAGAGTATTAATTTTTATATTACTGTCTCATATATTCTTCTCTGAGGAGAAACTTCAAGGTCACATTTAATTATAATAAGTCAAATACTCTCTCAAAATAAACAAACAATAAACACAGACAGAACAACATACTTTATCTCTCTCAAGCATCTGTGCAAACATGTGGTTTTGGTTAGAGTATTATGAGTAAAGGTCTGCCTGTTCCTTTCTCTAGTCTTCATTCAGGATCCTTTCACGTAAGGAATTAGACCATAAAAATTCAGATTTTATAGAGATGAAAAAGCAGGCATCTGACTCTGTAATTGTTCATGGCTTCCCCATTTTTTAAAAGTAAAAACACTATATGCCTGTTTTCTTTTTTTTTTAATTTTTTGGACATCTCTTTTACTCATCTCTATGACATTCAAGTCAAAGATTATTTAGTAAGGGTCTACAATGTACATGGATATATTCTAGGCACAGGGAACAAACACAAAGACAAAAGAAAATCAACCCTTGTTATTCAAGGGTTTTAATGGTCTACAGAGGATAGAACAGTTAAGAGATAACTAAATAAAAATAACTGAAAAAGGAGAAGCACTTACAAACAAGGAAGATAAGAAAGGTTCCTTATCAGAAAAAGTACATGAATTGAGTTTTGCCTGAAGCTAGAAATTCTCAGAGACAGAATCTAGAAGAAGAGGGCATTCCAGGCATGTAGGACAGGATGTGCAAAGGCAGAAGTCTAATTGTATCTAAAATTATGTCACTTAGGTGCTTCCTCTTCTGTTGTCCTCCTGGGCATGGGGGGGGGGAGAGAAAAGGGAATTTGTTGTAACTCTGGGTAGGAGATGCTACTGTCACCAAGGTTCTCAGAGACACCAATATTCAAAAGCATTTTAAAAAAAACTTATAATGGCTTTCATTGACCAAAGAAATAGACACAAAGGCAGAAAAAGAGCATAGAGAAAGGTCACTATGTACAAATACAGAGATTGAAGATAATGAAATATTATGAGGAGAAACAAGATGAACAACAGAAAAAAATTGAAATATCCAACTTGCTGAATCAAGCAAGATTCAAAGTCCTCAGAGCCAAGGATGACCTTATCTCAGATTTATTAGATGAAGCAAAGCAGAGACTCTCCAAGATAGTAAAAGATAACACAAGATCAAGGGCTTTTGAATGGTCTGGTCCTTCAAAGTTTATACCAATTCCTGGAGGCACAAATGACTGTCCATTTCAAAAAAGAGGATCTCCCTCAAGGTTGCAATGAAAAAAGCACTGCTATTCTATAAGGAATTTTGAGCAACCGAACTTCAGAAAAGCCTGGAAAGAATTTCATGAACTGATGCTAAATGAAGTGATCAGAACCAAGACAACACTGTACACATTAATAGCAACATTGTAAAATGATCAACTATGCTAGAAGAAGCTCCTTTCAGTAGTTCAGTGAATAAGGACAATCCTAAAGGACCTGTTATGGGGGCGGCTAGGTGGCATAGTGGATAAAGCACTGGCCTTGGAGTCAGGAGTACCTGGGTTCAAATCCAGTCTCAGACACTTAATAATTACCTAGCTGGGTGGTCTTGGGCAAGCCACTTAACCCCATTTGCCTTGCCAAAAACCTAAAAAAAAAAAAAGACCTGTTATGGAAAATACTATCCATATGCAAAGAAAAAACTATGGAGTCTGAATATAGAACAAAGCATATTATACTCACATTTTAAAACTTCTTTTATGCTTTTTTCTTTCTTTTTCATGCCCCCCCCTTAGTTCTAATTTTTCTTTCACAACATGACTGATACGGAAATATGCTAAACATGATTGTACATGTTCAACCTATATCAGAATGCTCACTGCCATGGAGAGGAAGGAGGGAAGGATAGAAAAATGTGGAACTCAAAATCTTGCAAAAGAATGAATGTTGAAAACTATCTCTGCATGGAACTGGAAAATAAAATCTAACAGAATTTAAATTAAAAAAAAAAAAAGATATTGATGTCCAAGTTGGTAAGGATGCATATCTGGCAGAGGAAATAGATGGAGGTATTGAGATCTATAATGGGGATCACAAAATAAAAGTTTTTAATACCCTAGAAAGTAAACTGGATCTACATTTTAGGGACAAAGGGAATATATGTATGATTTTCATTGAGAATCCTTCTTCTGTGATCTGCCTTAGAGTGAGCTATGTGAGGCATATTCTAGCCTCTTTCTATTTAGTATCTAAAGGTTACTTTAGTAGGCATGAGTATGCATTTACTAGACTTTCCTCAGTTTTAACCATGATTCAAAAAAATCCAAACTATGAATATATTTAATCTATTAAAATCAAAAATATGTGTATTGAAGAAATAAATAAAATAAAATTTCATCACTTTAAGAGTCTATTTAATTTCTGTGAAGTTTGATGAAGTTTCCCATTTTACAGAGGTACAAGTTGAGTTTCAGAATAATAAAGTCACAGGGTGTCTAGGTGGTACAGTGGATAGAGCACCAGCCCTGGAGTCAGGAATACCTGAGTTCAAATCCGGCCTCAGACACTTAATAATTACCTAGCTGTGTGGCCTTGGGCAAGCCACTTAACCCCATTGCCTTGCAAAAAAAAAAAAAAAAACCAAAAAAAACAGAATAATAAAGTCACTTATAGAAATTCCATTACTTATGGAAAACTGCTTAGAGAGAAAATACAGACTATCTACTTATACAAATATAACCCAATAGTTCTCAAAGTGTGGTCCTTGGGATCCCTGAAAGGTCAAAGACTCAAGCCTACAGTCCTCAAACTCCAAGTCAAATTACAACTCTGCAACACCTTATCCCTGAAATCCTTTTAACATACAATTTCTAGAAATTAAATGGAATAAAATATTAACAGTACTCATAAAACATGAATATTTCAACCACCTTGCATATAAAACCCTAAAGCAAATTTTGTCCTCTAAAGGTGATAAGTATCCTAGTGACTTGAAAGAAATAATAAATTCTCTTTACAAATAATAGTTAAATCACTTCTTAAGAATGGTTCAATGAATGGAAAATAAAAGAAATTCCTGCTTTATGTGCAAACTCCATTATATGGAGCAAGTTTGGGGAATTTGTTGTTTTGCTTTTCCCCATGGTTTAGATGTTATAGCTGAACAAATAGCATCTTCTACTTATGTATCATCAATTATCTGAGAATTTCCATTTAGTTAATCACAATATCTCTTTAATATCTTCCTTTTAAGAAATAAAAGCTCTGAGAAAGGTAACATGATCTAGTGGAAAAAGAGCTAGCCTTGGAAATAGGAAAACTTGGGTTCAAGATTTACCATATCTTTGGCAGGTCACCTATTCTCAGATTTCCGAACAATTCTTCACTCTATAAATTACAATTGGTTGCCAGTTTTAATCAGTGGATGTAGTTCCCAACAATTCCATAAAATTAAGGTCCCTGCCTCTCTAATTCTCAAAGGAAACTTAGTCAATGGCAATTTATCACATAGTTAAGTGGCTGCTAAGTGGCACAGTGGATAGAACACTAGCCCTGAAGTCAGGAGGACCTGAGTTCAAATTTGGAATCAGACACTTGATACTTATTGGTGTGTGACTTGGGCAAGTCACTTAACCCTAGTTTCTTCGCACCCAAGGTCATCTCCGGTCATCTTGATCCATATCTGACCACTGAACCCAGATGACTCCGTGGGAGAAAATGAGTCCGGTGACTTAACACAGCACCCCCTCACTCAAATCCAAATAACCTGCTTGTCATGTTGTCACCTCTCTTATATTATAGTCTTCTTATGGAACGAAGGACAAACATCATCACTATGCTAAGTACTAGAGATCCACAGACCACAACAATCCCTTGCCCTCAAAGACATACATTCCCCTAAAGTAGACATATAAATAATTGTGCACACACAAATAAATGCAGGATAAATGGGAGAGGAAAGATATGAAATGAATAAAGAGGTGAGGGACAAAGATTTCCTCTGAAAGATGGATTTGGAGTTGGATCTGAAAGCTGAGAGCAGGGGTGAATGGGGAGGTTAGCCAGAGCACAGACACCGGAATAGGGGATGAAACATTTTGTGTGAGGAACAGCAAGGAGGCTTAGAAGAGTGAATGCAGGGAAGAAAAGTTTAAAAAATGCTGCAAAGCTAGGAAGAAGTGAGGTTATAAAGTCAGTCAGCCAATAAACATGCTGTAATTGCCTATTGTATACCAGGGACTATAATAAATCCTGCAGTTACAAGGGAAGGAAAAATCAGACCCGGCTCACAAGAAGCCTCACAACCAATTGGGGAAAACAATACATTAAAAGGAGCTGAAAGGGGGAAGTGAAGAATGTAAGGAATAAGACATGATGAAGTACACAGGAGTGCATCTGGGTGAGAAATGATTAGATGGCTGCCCTGGGAGCCCTCCTTAAATGGAAGATCCAGCAGAAGTCCTCCACTTTCCCACTCTCAGCCCTCTCCAATCAGAGGCAGGCAGGAGTGCTAAGGGGATTTTAAAGGCAATGAGAGGGTTTCTATATTTGATCCTTTAGATATCCTTGAGGCAGGAGCCACTGGAGTTCACCATGCAAGTGAATAACAAGGTCAGACCTGAGCTTTAGGAAAATCACTTTAGACTCTGAAAGGAAAATTCACTGGAGTGGAGAGAGTCTTATGGCCAGAAATTATCCCTTAGTGAAGTCTTTTTGTTCTCAATTACCCTACTAGAAGAGCCATAAACTGTGCCCAAGCTCCTAAAGTTGGTCCATTCCTTTTGCCTACTTTCATGACAGCTGTGCCTCACCGTGTAATGCAGTTTGACTATGGTGATCAGTATCTATAAAAGACATAGGAAAAAAAATGAATGGGTTGACTGTGCTAATACAATTGATCCTCAGTGTAAAGACACAGTTATAGTCTTGTGCTGGTGCTAGTAAATTCCATTTAGTTTCATGCTCTAGAGGACTGCAATTTCCAACTGAAGGCAACTATTTATTTCTGTTAAGTGTCGGTCTCCTGAGGAATTGCTTTTATCATCAGAGACTGAAGATGGTGCCAACATTCCTTCTGCAATTAAGCATACAGAAAAGTGTCATTTCATCACATCTGTTGCTACTTTGGTCCTATACAGTCTTTGCCTAAAAAAGCATTTTGAAAAATCCTTCTGAGGCAGTGATACTAATCATCTTCTCCAAAGAAAATTTTTATGTAGGGTAAGACATGATTCCTTGTAATTAGACTGTAAAGCACTGATTGCTTGAACATCTTGGATAAACTGGGTTTTGAGAAAGACACATTATCAAAAGACATGAATGTAGCCTAGTGGTTCTCAAAGTGTGGTCCTCAGGGTCCCAGAGATTTTTTTAGGGGGTCTACAAAGCCAAACTATTTTCATAACAATATTGATATTATTTACCCATTAAAACATCCCTCCTTTTTCCAGTTATATATCTAGGTGAGGCAAAATTTTCTTCATATACTCCAACTAAGTTAATATATCAAGACAGATTTAATACAGAAGTAGAGAAAAGAATCTAGCTATCTTCTATTGAGTTAGAAATTCATGAGCTATGTCACACCTGTCACTATTTTTAAAAAATACAGCTTTTTATTTTAAAATATAATTTGGTTAACATGTAATTCATTATTATTTTAAATAAATTAACAAATATTTTAAAAATTCAACTGTTTTAAGTTCTAATACAGTAAATATCAATACATGTCTATGTATATAGATATGTACATATCTAGCATAAACAAAAGCTCTTTTAAACCTCAACAACTTTTAAAACTGTGAAGAGATTTTGAAATCAAAAAGTCTGAGACCTGCTGATTTAAATTACATATAGGAAAGAGGGACTTTTGTCTCAACACCACAATTCTTGGTTCACTCAGACTTTGTCTAGTCTTGGGTGACTCCTCAAAAATCAATCTTTGGTTTGGATCCCTCTTCACTGTGTTTTGTTGGGAACATCCTACTTTAACTCTTGTCTAGATTTCTGCAGAAAAAAAATGAAAAGACCCTTAACTCCTAAGCAAGTACTCAGGCCAACAATGTAGATTAAATACAGTATAGCCTTTATTTTGGCTCATTCAAAATTCAAAACATAAATAGCTCACAAAAGCCTGTAAATAATCAAAATAATTTTTAGATTCTCATATATGTCACTTTGGGTCCTCCTTGCATTGACATAAATCTTAATTTTTTATGGTTTAGTTGTTAATCAAGCAATTCAATAAAAGCTAAGGACCATTTTTTTTGCCAGGCACCATACTAAACTCTAGAGGTACAAACAGACACAATCACTGACCATCAGAGTTTACACTCTGATGGGAAGGCAACAAGATGGAGATAATTGTTATACTGTCTTATGGAAATGTTTGTTTTTATTCCATAAATTAAAAATAAAATAATTTTTTAAATTTCTAACCAAAAGAAATGCAGACAGAATAGCAAAAGTTACAATAGGTAGGAATCAAATAACTATAGGAATCAGGAAAAGACTTTTTTGAAACCAGTATCAATTTAGGATAAGTCTTAGAAAGTAGAGTGTCCAAGAGATGGAAGAAGGTTTGAACTCTGGCTCCATATCTTTACACAAAGGCCACAAAGGCAGGAAATGGAATCTAGTTCTAGGAGAGTTGTAAGTAGAACAGTTTGGATGCATGGTGTTCAAGAGGGAGAATAATGTGAAATCAGACTGGAAAGTGCTAAGCTTGGATTCAGGAAGACCTGAGTTCAAGTACTTCCTCAGAGAAGTATTATGTGATCTTAGTCAAGTCAATTATGAACTCAGACTGTTTCCTCATCTGTAAATGAAGGAATTGTTCTCAAAGGACCCTGAGGTCACTTTCAGATATGAATCCATGACTTAATGAAAGATATATTGGAGGATTTGTCATATTTTAAAGGATTTTAAATATCAAACAAAGGAGCTGATATTATGTTCAAGATAATGAAGTGTATTCATTAGGAAAATGTTACTCAGGCTGATGCTTTAGGAATATAAATTTGGTAGCTATGAGGAGAATATATTAGACTGGAGAAGAGATTAGAGACAAAAAAGAGGTGATGAAGGTAGTCATATGAGTGGAGAAAAGGCAATGGATAACAAGAGATATTGTGAAGGTAGAATTGATATTCTGATTGAATGGAGGGACAGAGAGACAGGGAAGAGTCAAAGATGACTAGATGATAGTGAGTCTATATAATTGAGAAGATGACTGGTGGCACTGTAAGGATGTCATGAGGAGGGGTAGAGGAAAAGATCATGAGCTTTATTTTAGATATGTTGAGTTTGAGATGTATGTATTTGAGTCAGAGAGATGCTCAGGAGCAAGGTAGTAGTTGGATATGTAGATTCAGAAATCACTTTATAAAGATATTAGTTGAACCCAGAAGGGCAGAGATGACAGCCCAGAAAAGAATCTTGTAGCATACCAATTCATAATATACATATATAATGATCCAACAAAGGAAACTAAGAAGAGGTAACCAAACAGGTAGACAGAAAAACAGAAAAGAACCTCATCCTGGAAACATAAAAAAAAAGAATTTATGGGAGAATGTGATCAAACTGCAGGAATCAGAAAAGATGAGGACCATGAAAAGGCTTTTGAAAATTTGTTGTTATTGTATAATTCAGAAATCATTGGTGAAGTGGTCTTCCAGAGTCTCTGGGCCCAAAATATTCATTAACTTTAACCATCATAGTCACAGGTTAACAGTATAAGAGCTAGAAGAAACATTAGGCATCATTAGGTGTCATTTAATTCAACAGAGATTTATATCTGGGACAAGAAGACTTGTCTTCCTGAGCTCAAATCTGGCGTCAGACACTTTATCTCAATTTCCTCATCTGGAAAATGAGCTAGAGAAGGAAGTGACAAGGCACTCCAATATCTTTGTCAAGAAAACACCAAATGGAGTCACAGAGAGTCACACTGAAATGACTAAAAAACAATTCATTTTACATATAAGCAAATGGAGACCCAGAGAGATGAAATTATTTTCTCAAGACCATATAAATGGTATTTGGCAGAGATAATATCTCAGGTCTTCTGATTCCAAATATTTGTTGTTGTGCAGTCATTCAGGAGTGACCCTAGCACACTATTGCCTTCAATTCTCTACTTGCTCTCAAAATCTATCCAAGTTTATGTTCATTGTTTCCATGATACAATCTATTCTTCCCATCCACTGCTCCCTTTTTCCTTTAGCCTTCAATTTTTGCCAACAATCAGGGTCTTTTCCAATGAGTCCTGTTTTCTCATTATAAAGCAAATGTCTTTTAATTTCATGGCTGCAGTTACCGTCTATAGTGACCTTCAAACCCAAAAATATAAAATTTGATGCTGTTTCCATTTTTCTCCTTCTGTTTGCCAGGAAGTGATGAGATAAGTTACCAAGGTCTTAGTTTTGTTTTGTGTTGTTATTTTTTTATTTTTTTTTAAGTTAAACCTCACGTCAGTTTTTACTCTCTTTTATTTCACCCTTATCAAGAGGCTTCTTAATATCTCTTCACTTTCTGCTATCAGAATAATCTATCTGAGACTGCATGTCTAATGGAAATCTTAATTCTGGCTTTTGAGTCATTCAATCTGGCTTTTCACACACTGTATTTTGCACATAAGTTAAATAAACAAAGTCCCAATATATAGCTTTGTCTTACTTCTTTCTCAGTTTTAAATGGTTCAGTTCTAAATGTTGCTTCTTGACACATGTACAGGATCCTCACAGACAAGTAAGATGATCTGGTATACCTATCACCACATTTTGTTGTGATCCACATAGCAAATGGTTTTAGTCTAGACAATGAAGCAGATTTTTTCCTTCTGGAATGTCTTTGCTTTCTTTGCAATCCTGCAAATGTTGGCAATTTGGCCTCTAGTTCCTCTTCCTCTTCAAAAACCAGTCTGCTCTTCTGTAATTCTCAGTTCATATATTGTTGAAGCCTAGTTTGCAGAATCTTAAGCAAAACCTTACTGATAGGTTAAAATATATTCAATAGTTCAATAATTTGAACAATTCTTGGCATTGCCCTTCTTTAGGATTAGGATTTAGGATTCTTTAGGATCTTTCAAATATAGTAGCCAACTGTTGTGTTTTCCAAATTTTCTAGCACTTTAACAGCATCATCTTTTAGGATTTTAAATAGCTTAACCAGAATTCTATCACTTCCATCAGTGTTATTGTTAGCAATGTTTCCTTAAGACCCAGTTGACTTCATATACCAGGATGCCTACCTCCAAATCAATACTCATGCTTATCAGAGATGTGATTCTAAATAGATTCCTTTTTTCACAATACCAATGATCTCACCTAATTTAGGATGATTGTTCCTATGACAATTATATAGTGTATCACCAGGTCTACATTCTAATCTCATCTAGCTTAGTAGGATCAGCAAACTAGAACTTAGTTGGAAAGCGAAAGAGAATAAGCATTTATGTAGTGCCTACTTCATCCTAAACACTGAGGTCAGCATTTTTGCAAATATTATCTCATTTTATCCTAAATAAGGATAAGATGATCCTTATTTGATCCAGGGTCACTTTTGCCATACCACTATTATGAACATTTTGTTAATCAATTTTAATATCATTTATTTCTTTTGTAATTCTAAGTATTTTATTTTTTGGTATTGAAAAATATTATACTAGGGCAGCTAGGCAGTGAAGTGAATAGAGCACCAGTCCTGGAGTCAGGAGGACCTGAGTTCAAATCCTACCTCTGACACTTAATAATTACTTAGCTGTGTGACCTTGGGCAAGTTGCTTAACCCCATGCCTTGCAAAAATAAAAAGAAAACTAAAAAAGAATACTGTCACAAGACTATAAAAGGTTAAGAACCCCTATTCAAGCGTTACCATTAACATTGCTAACATTTATAAAGTGTTTTAAGATTTGCAAAGTATGCTTCATATGATATCTCATTTGGTTATACATGAATAAAACTTTAGTGGAGAATAAGAAAATTACCCAGATAGAAAGCTCTACTGAATGATTGCATATGAAGAACAGTAAAAACCATTTCCAGCTGGCTCCTGAAAGAATCAAATGCATTGCAATATCGCCCTCTGCTGATCTCTTTTTTAATTTGTACCAGATCTGTTCCATTAACTCCAACAGAGTCCCAGTATCCTTCCAGGCCCTGTTGCAGTTGGAGAGATTTAGGATCTTAAGGGCTTAAACCACAAACAAATGGTTTGTCATTTCCAGGATTTTTTAATTGAAATGATGGCGTCATGCGATCCTGGTTAGTGTTGCTCTGAACATACCGTTTATAGTACTCAGACCACAGCAAATCCCTAAGAGCACTGTTTGCTTAAGAACAGGTTTGAATGCTTTGTTTTGTAGCATAAGTAAATATTTCCAAAAGAAGTATCCCCTCCTAGGAATGTAGGATGCTTAGCAGAATGGCATCAACCCATCCCAGGCCATAACTTAAAAAAAAAAATTATGTTACTTAGAGAGGAAACATTTTCCTTTTTGTTCCTGATAAAATGATTGCATTAACTTCCCTGGACGGAATCTTCAAATGAACCAAAAAAAAAAATCTTATTGCAATCCCTGGAAATCTAATCCTGACTCTTATGCCTAACTTCAGACAAGTCACTGTACCTCTTGGAAACCAATTACACATAGTTGACTTTAGTAAGTAGTTGAGGAACAATGAGATTGGGGCTTTGCTCTAGATCTCTATTCATATGATCCTAAAGGAGACGCTTTGCTTTTCTCAATCTCTGTTTCATTAACTCCCGAAATATCTATTAACATAGGCATAATTTATGCCTCTCTAAAAAGTGAAAGAAAAGTTTTCTTCTCAAAAGGCTACTGAATGTATAATATAGGTATTAGATGTAGGTCAGCTTTATTTTCTCAAAGAAAATGTTTGACACAAATAAGCAAGCACTAACCATTCTTGTGGCCCCCTTCTCTCTAAATGAGGCCCACTGGGAATCTCTATTTTAAGGCAGGATCGTGCCAGCCATCCTTCCTTTGTCTCCTAACTCTGCTCTTGACTTTCTGGACTTCATTACCAAGACTCCAGTTGGGTCCTATTCCCTGCAACTTTTCAGCCCCCTTTATATACTCTCTTCCCCAATTAGAGATGCACAAATTTATAGAATTTATCTCCCAAATGCTCTCTTGACCTATTTGTGGACAACCTAGGGCAGACCATTTTGAGCTCATTTTTTTCTGATCAGTTTGACATTCTGCAACTGGACTCTTAACATTGTGATATCATTTTGGTCCTCTGTGAAAATGAAAAACAACCAAAAACCCAATCCCCAAATAGAATATAAGCTTCTTGAGGGCAGGGAGTGTCTTTCTCCCTATATTTGTATTCCCAGAGTTAAGCACAGTGCCTAGAACTTAGTGAATGCTTAATAGAAGTTTCTTGATCCAGTTAGCTGTTTTGAATAATGAATAGAGACATATTTTTTTAAACTACCCATCACATTCATTATTAGGGGTAAGGGGAGATCAGGAGAGAGAAAACTGCGTGGGACTGCTGAACAGATATTTAAAATATTTCAAATTCATTTCAGATCTAGCAATTCACAAAGATCTCCTGAACAACCAGGACATAGTTCAAGTTTTCCCTTTGGTCTTTCCTCTGAGAATTCTCATCATATGCTTTCCATAATATCTTGTCTCTGTAGTTTGACAGAGTTTGTCCTTATGAATATAAAGACATGGGTTTTCTTCGTAGAATTTTGTAACTTCAAGTTACTAATCTCCCTCTCTCTTCAAGGAATTTAAATGAAATAATATACACATTTGTGCATAGTAATAGATTAATAAAAAAAAACTTTGTTAGGATCTTTCCCCACTGGAAATTTATTCCTATTTTCCAATGGGATCTGAGTTAGCTTTGTACAGGTGGCAACTCTTTGGAAATAAAAACACAAGTACCTTGATGAGAACTTTGATTCCTCACTTCAGAGAACAAGCTGAGACCAAATTCCTGGCTCTTGTCAGATAATTGGAATATATTCAATATGTGTTAATTATCCTTTTTCTTTTTACTTTTACCCAAAAAATCAACCAAGAAGGTCTCTTCCTCTTTGCCAAAAATCAGCTTCATAGATAAGATATCCTTCTGAGTCAAATGACCCCATACACCATAGGTAAGATCTTTAAAATCTCTCAATAGCTAATTTTGAGAAAATCAAGAATAATTCATTTTCTCACTCTCATACCTCTCAATCAACTACTAATTCAAAGGTGCCAATATATAGATCTGGAAGTGAACATATGTTGCTACAACAATCATCATACTGGAAGACTAGTTATACGCCCCCCCATCCATCTACTCTTGAAAAAGAACAATCTTACACTATTATATCACACTGAAAGTAACTAGGTGACCCAGCAAATGGAGTGTTGAACTTGGAGCCAGAAAAACCTCAGTTCAAATCCTGCCTCAGATACTTCCTGGCATGTATGACCCTGGAATCTCAGTTTCCTCATCTGTGAAATGGAAATAAAAATAATAGCACCTACTTCAAAGGGTTGTTCTGAGCATGTAAAATGCCTTACAAATCCTTAAGTGCCATATAAATGCCATCTATCATTATTATTATTATTATTATTATTATTATTATTATTTCAGAAATCTGAAATTTCCTATATGAAAAGGGAAAGTTGGGTAACCATCTTTGAAACCACCACAACATTGCCCAATACAGATACTGATTTGAAGGTCTATAATATTCCGGTTTCAACTTCAAGTTGACTGGGGGGAAAAAATCTTTTAACGAATCTTCCTTGAATACATAAGCTTGGTGCATAGATTTCATTTTCCTCTCCCTAGTGAAAAACAAGATCACCATTTGGAGAGGCATTTGCCACCAGTTGAATGAAATGAAATGAATGGAAAAAACTGATGAAGTCTTTTCACCGTTTTTAAGCTCCTCCAACTCAAAGAATCTTCATTCCAATGGCTGTCTTAGCTAGTGGTAGAAATTCCATACTCACAACAGTGATTTCCTCAGAGTGAGACTTATACATTGCACTGCAGACATGTTGAACTCTGTGATTTCCCAGAATATCAAAAATTATTGTTGTTTTTCAAATGTTTGAAGAGGTAAGAGATCCTAATTTAGGTGGTGATGCTTTTTTTCCTGGAGAAAGAGGCACTATTACAGGAATCACCACACAGTGGGTGGTCAGGACTTGACTCAGAAATTGTTGTCTTCTTAAATTCACACAGTTACCACCAGAACTAGAAACATCCATTTCTCAGGATCTCAGGTCATTGGTGGGTGATTAAGGAATAGAATAGAAAAACAACCAAACCTTAAGCCAAGGACAAAGGCTTGTCTAAGAAAGTTCATATTCTCATTACCTTTTGTGCTTATAGCCACTATTGAATTTGAGAGTATGGAAGATAGAAACACAGTACATTCCAAATGAGGGAATATGTTCTCTTCAATTCCTCTCAAAGAGGAGAATGGGTCACTCTTATTGGTTCAGTTATCATTCATCTTCAACACAGCTTCACAATCATAAAGTCCAATAAGGAACTGCTGCATCATCTCAATAAATGTTTCCTTTATCAATGGACCAGAGCATATAATCCACAGAAGGGAACCAGATTGCATGTTAAACTCCATAGAAAGTCTCAGTCCTGCAGATCAGAAGGTTCCACATAAAATATTAAATGAGAGAATTTTACAAAGAAGATCTCTAAGCTATTTTTCCACATCTCAAATTCTATGATTAAAGAACTTTCTATTTCCATGTATTTATTATATTCTTATAACATGTTAATGAGTAGAAGGTGTAGGGACAGTATAATGTATTTAGGGTATTCATAATTACACAAACACCACCTGAATCTTCCATTCTGTTGTGTAATCTCATATAGACCTGGTAGGACCCTTAAATCAAAAAGTCAAAGTTCTTGAGATTTAGCAGGGCAAATAACATGGAGAAATCAAATAGTATCATCTTGAGCTTCATATAGTAGAAGCTGGTAGAAAGAGTGGAGAAAACAATAAGGAATATACATCTTTTCTCAGACTAATCTTAATAGCTGTCATGGAGAACTTCTATAATATCACATGAGTGGATATGCATCTCTGTGACTCCAGGGATCCAGACTCCTGAATTTGAGAACACCCTTGAGGCTTCACCCATATGGTCCCTCTTCCTTTTCTCTACTAACATAACCCAACTATGTTCTACCTATACCCCCTGAACCCTGTTTTACAGCCTCTCTACGTTTGAAACTTTTTGCATTATTTCAGAATAACAGTCTTCTCCTAATAATTTCACCAATATATACCCAGACAAATAGCTTCTTGATAAATGATCATGGAAAACATCATGGAAAACGAGATCTTAAAATTTTTCTCCTTTGCTCAGTTCACTATGTTATATAAAATTTCAAAGACATAGAAATGAGAAGGTAAGGACTAGGCTTGTGATTCTGTTGATACTGACAACTCTCAGATAAGGAAACTCCCTTTTCCAATTAAGGTCAACATTTTCTCCAAAATTTATGGTCTTAGAGCTTTGAGAGTTACTGATTTGCTCAGAGATACAAAGTAAGTATATGTCCAAATCTGAACCAATGCTTTACTGGATTTAAGATTAGCCCACTGGGGCAACTAGGTGGCGTAGTGGATAAAGTACTGGCCTTGGAGTCAGGAGTACCTGGATTTAAATCCAGTCTCAGACACTTAATAATTACCTTGCTGTGTGGACTTGGGCAAGCCACTAAACCCCATTTTCCTTTCAAAAACCTAAAAAAAAAAAAAAGACTAGCACTAACGACTATGACACAAAATTTTATTTCATGTAAAGGAAAGGGAATTTAAAAATATAGTACATCAGATGCTCATCTTCATATTATGATTATGTCAATAAATAATTACTTTTCCAATGTAACATTTCTTAAGTAAACTTAACTTGGGAAGTAGAGGCCAAATCTATAGATCATGGGTTGGCAAACTGTGGTCAGAAAATTAAATCTGTTTTTACATTTTTAAAAATAAAGCTTTATTATATTTTAAAATGCGACAATCATTATTATATCAAGGACTATAGAAAAACAAGCAATGAGTGAGATTGGACCCTCAGACCGCAGTCTGCACCCCAAAACAGATTACTGAATGCTGAACTTTTTTCCTCAAATAGAATTCGGCTTTAATTCTGTCTCCAATACTCTAAGGTGCTTAAACTCTCAGTACTCCATGTTGTAGAACACTTGCAATTAAAATTGGTACACAGAGGTTCTAAAACAATGAAATCAAGGCATCTGCCCACCTCCAGAAGTTTTATGGGAACTACAAAGAAACATTGGGTCCATGACTGTACTTTCTTCAGCCCTTGCCCAGGGCCAAAAGCAATGAGTACCTCTGCAAAGTGTTTTGTAAATTTGAAGGAATTATGTGTTAGTTACTATTACTCACTTGTACCTTTATGTATATCTTTTTTAGAAGCCTCTTCAATAAAACTTATTAAGCTCCTGGGGTAGCTAAGTGGCACTGTGGATAGAGCGCCTGCCCTAAAGTCAGGAGGACCTGAGTTCAAATCCAACCTCAGACACAATAATTACTTAGCTGTGTGACCTTGGGCAAGTCACTTAAACCCATTGCCTTGCCAAAAAAAAAATTAAGCTCTACAATCTGAGGGAAAAGGGAGAAGGAGGGAAGAATGGAGGCATCTTAAAGCTTAGACACTCCTTTGTTTAAAACAACTGTTTTCTTTGATCACAAGTGGCATTTATTGAATGGGACATTTCTAAAATAACCCACTCATTCCTCCACTGCACCCCCAAGAAGAGTATAAGAGTCTTCACTCGATAATTTAAATAAGATTACAGTTCCTGAATAGTAATATTACTTATTATTACTAACATTATCTAATATTTACTCTATGTCACTGACCTCCAACCTTGCAATTTCTAGGAAAAAGAAAATGGCAGTCAAAAATGAGTCAGGAGTAGAAGAAAACCTGTACTAAATATAAGTTACTTCCAACTTTCCAACTTCTATACTAGATTTTCAAAATAAACTTAATTTAGACTTACTTCAATCACAAAGGAATCATAAGACTAAGCCACTGTGTGCTTTATCAAGTCAAAGTCTTAATAGTAAAACCAGGAACATTGAAATAGTTATAAAGAGACAAAAAAATTACTGGGATAAGAGAGATGAACAACATCAAGAATATCAATTTAGAACTGGAAAGAGTCTTATAGGTCACTAAGTCCAAACCTCTCATTTTAGAGTTGAGGAAACTGAGACCATGATGTCGATGGGATCAGGGGCAACCAGATAAGCAAAGGAATTCGGGGGTCACTTAAAAGGTGAATGAATTTGCACTCTCTGGGATGTTAAAGCTGCTCAGGATTTTATTATGGCAAATTAATACAAATATACAGATTAAAACTATTCATTTCTTATCACCTTGCAGTCTGGTTTCTGACAAATGAATATTCTCTCTCTAAGGTTGATGTGAAATCCTAATTAGCAATTGATTATTTTCATTTATTTTCATCTTTTCTTGATGCAAAGTATTTGACCCTGTTCCCTGCCCTGGATATACTCCCTTTCCTTTCCTAACATTGCTCTTTCCAAGTTCTCCTTATGTCTGACAACTCCTCAGTCCCCTTTGCTGAATCACCATCTATGTTTCATCCCATGGTTGTCCCCCAAACCTCTGCTCTGGGCTCCTTTCTTTTGTCTCTCAATACCCTTTCTGTTGTGATCCTATCAGCTCCCATTAATTCAGTTATCATCTTTGTACAGTTTTCCTCTGATACCTACTTAGCCAGTCCTAATCTCTTTATTGAGCTCCAATCCCACATCACCATCTCAATCTCATTATATCTATAGCAGACCTCATCTTCTTCTCTTTCTCTCTGTCTCCCAGTTCATCTCATCTTCAATTTTCCCTTTTTCTGCTGAGGGTGATATCATTCTTCCAGAGTCAATCTGAGTATTGTCCTAGAATCTTCACTATCATTCACATCCCATATTCAATCAGTTTGCAAGTGTCTTGTTGTTCTATAGCCACAACATCCCTTGCATTTCTCTCTGTAAGCATGATCACCACATTAATTCAGGCTCTCATCACCATTTAATGAGTTGTTACAACAGCCCTCTAATTGGATTACTGACTCTGAGCCTACCTCCCTCTTCACTCTGTCATTCACATAAATAACATGGATCAAAACAAATGCCTCATCCTAACATTTAAAACCCATCCCAATCTGACTCCAGTCTACCTTTCAAGGCTTATTGCATGTTATGCTTCTTCACTCATTTTCTGTCCCAAACAAACAGTCTTGTTGCTGGTCTCTGAACTTTGCATTACATCTCCAGTTTATATGCTTTTGCTCAGTCTGCACCCTGCCCCTATGCCTGTGATGCACTTTCTCCTTACTCCTGTATGAATCCCTAGCTTTCTTCAAGGTTCAGTTTATGCATAATATGGAGTTTTCTTTAGGTCCCTAGTTTTTAGCATTTTCTTCCTTCCTCCTCTTCAAATAATTGAACAAATACTTAACTTTTTTTTGCAGGGCTGTATCCCCCCCAGCCCTCAAGTAAAAGGCAATTTGTCTTTGTATTTTCATTCCCTAATAATGGGTCCTACTCATAGTAGGTGCTTAATAAATGCTTACTAGATTAGAAGACCCCATTAATGAGTTTGTACATCTTTGGGTAGGTAAACCAGTGGACTTTTTTAGTTCTATGATCAGAGGTGTGATTTAGAAAGATTAGTTTGCAGCACTATGTAGTATGGATTATGAGGTGTAGTATGGATTATGAGATGGAGACCAGAGACCACTTGAAAGATAACCAGAAAAATTCAGATAAGAGGTAATACTTCAAATACTGTAATTTATCTACATAAGTTTTTCAGTTTGAAACTCCTCTGTAATTTAAAGGAGAATTAGTATAGCCAAAAAAAAATTATCAGCAAATAATCAATCAGGTGAAGAACTTTAAGTTAACAGCAACTGTGTTGAACCACAGACAACAGTAGCATAGTCCATCACTGGACCCACACTCAAAGTCTTTTTTTTTAGGTTGGTTTTTTTTTTGCAAGGCAAATGGGGTTAAGTGGCTTGCCCAAGGCCACACAGCTAGGCAATTATTGTCTGAGACCGGATTTGAACCCAGGTACTCCTGACTCCAAGGCTGGTGCTTTATCCACTACGCCACCTAGCCGCCCCTATTCAAAGTGTTTTAAAGATCAGATGTAATTGTACTCTGCCTTAAAGAACCCAAAGTCCCCTACAAGACATGAATAAATGCAAATTATTTTAGTGAGAAAGTCACAAAGAGCATGAACTAGGGAGTGAAGCACTAAGAATGAAAAGAAAAGCTAGGTGAAAGAAATGTAGAGGAAGTCAGCCCAGGCAAGCGGGCCTACAAGACAAAGAATAAGAGTGACAAAGAAGTTAAAGACCACTCCAAGGTTTTGAACCTAGATAACCATGAGAGTGATGCAATTACATAAATGAGGGTAATCAGGAGTAGAATCTGGTTTTGAAGGGAAGATGATGAGTGTGGATTAGGTACAATTCATTCATTCTGGGAGAGTTGCCCAAGAAAAAGATAGTCAAAGATAACTAAAGAACAATTACTCTTTTAGTAACTTTCCCTTGAAAAAATAGATGTGGTAAAGGAGGAAAATAATACTAGCAGTAATGTACATAAAGGTGATAAGCAAGTCATGTGAGTGAATGAGATTACCAAAAGACAGAAAGGATGAAAAAAAAAGAAAAGGATAGAGCATGGGGAAATATTCATATTAAAGGGTCATATTAGAGTAAAAAAGAGGAACTAGAATAGAGACATATATGGCCCAGTTTCAGACAGGAAGAAACCCAGGAAACTTTCTTCTCCCTCTATTCCATATATACATACATATATATATATATATATATATATATATATATATATATATATATATATGTATATATATATGTAACTCCAAGATTTCTCTTTCCTAATCTGGAAAGCCAAGCACAATACTATTTCCATTCACAGGAGGCTATTCAGCATTTTCTACCCCGAAATATTGAGGGAAGTTATTCTGCCTTTTATCACTCTACGCACAGCCAAGAGGGACTTAAGATCTTGGAAGGGACTTTAGAGCTCCTCTCAATTTATAAACTAGGAAATTGGATCCCAAAAGGGTTTATTATTATTGTTTTTTCAAGACTGATCTCCAATAGTGTCAAAAGTTTGGTTCAATGCATTAGAAAGCATGAAATAAGAGTTATTTTTTTAAATGCTTAATGATTTCATGAAAAGGAGGTTGAGTGTGGAGTCAAAAAAACTTGGGTTCAAATCCTGGTTCTTATATTTACTTCCTGTATGACTTGGAGCCAGATACTTAGCCTCTGTCAATCTCAGTTTCCTCAACTGTAAAATTAGAGGATTAATTTTTATGTCCTAGAAGATCTAAATCTATGAAACTATGTAATACATTTTCAGATGTAAAATCCTATACTATCAAATTTTAATCTTATGTATGTTAAAACCAGTTGGATTAAAAAACCAAGTTGAAGAATTTGGTTTTGACATCAGTGAAAGCTTTTTTGTTACGTGATCAGAGATATGATTTAGGAAGATTTGTTTTGTAGTCCTATACACACACACACACACACACACACACACAGAGTCAATCAAAATCTAAAATAATTTCTTTCTGCCTAGCCTTCTAGATTATATTTATAAAAAAACACAGCTTTGGATTTATACCCAGTCAGAGACAAACATGCTCATCTGTAAATGGACTTTTTGACTAATGCCCTTTCAATACAGGACTAGAGTCAACAGAGTTATAGTCCTGACTGGTGGAGGAAAGATCATTCTACACATCTTTCTGCCCTCAATAGTTTCTATAGACCTGAAAAGGACCCCTCTATGAGTGTTTTCTAGTATTAAAATCATCCTGAATCTCCCTCTTCCTCCCCTAGTTTTCAAAATCACATAGATCCTCTATGTGCCAAACATGTTTCAATGATTCTTAGAAATGTTTCTTTTTCATATTTCACAAAAGAATTAGGGGAGCAGCTAGGTGGTGCAGTGGATAGAGCACTGGCCATGGAGTCAGGAGTACCTGAGTTCAAATCTGACCTCAGAAGCTTAATAATTGCCTAGCTGTGTGACCTTGGGCAAATCACTTTTTTAAAAAATTACCATCTATCAATTTTCCCATTTAGCAGTACTTTTTAGCTGTACCATGTTAAAATGAGAAAAATAATAACAGCTTACTGTATATAATTTTTGATATTCTTAATTCATGCATAAACATTTGAATCATTGTCAAAAATCATCTTTGACAGAAAATTTCCACTAAAATAACCACTATTTAATGTGTAAATATTTGCATAATTAGTATTATAAGCCATTTTATATATATAAAATTTCAAAATAATACTTTTAAGCTTCTATATCCAGGAGTTTGACATGGTAGCTACTGGATCCAGAGAAATAATACTGGTCCCCACCAAGTACCACAGGTAAAGACCCTGTTCTTCCACTAGCTAGGGAGGGAAAATTCTTTTACCAACCTGAGCCCTTAGTTTTCTCATATTTAAGATAAAAGGGATTACACTAAGTAATCACTTCAAGTTCTAATTTTCTGTGATTTACTAAATCATTTATAACCTGTTATCTGTAATGATTGAATAAGCAAAAAAAAAGGCATCATTCTCCCAAAAATGAGATGATCTTGTTAAGAACAAACAAATGGGTAAATATGAATATGTGTATGCCATTAATTGGTATTGTTTTCAAATTCGTAATGTTTTCCACCCAGACCAGATTCCAATGAACATCTAAAGTTTTTCAATTATATAATCAATAATGGCATATATGTGTACAGACTCACACTTACTTTAGTCCTCCAAAGATCCACAACTTCTTGCTGTAGGTATTAAAAAAAAAAACAAAGAAGACAACCCTTTGATGGCTTGGTAAGAAATCTGCATGGATTCATAGGACCATAAGATAATAGACTTAGAATTCAAAAGTGACCTCAGAAACCATCTGTTCCAACCTCCTCGTTTGTAGAAATAAAGAGTTCTAAAGAAGTAAAATGCCTTTTACAAGATCACATAAATAGTAAGCTAAAATTTAAATCTGGGTCTTTTAACTCTGAATTTAACTCTGAGTTCTTTCAATATATCCACCTGAGGTTTTTGTGCCTCTTCCAGACTCTCTTTCTAAGGAAAAAAAAACATATATTTATCTGGTTAAAAAGCCTTTTTGTGATGAGTTTATCCAAACTCAGCTAACTGATCCTTGGATAAGAGTGAAGAATTTAAAATCAGATCTAGATGACCTCTTAGGTCCCTTCCAGGTCTAAATGTATCATCATTTGATTCAATGACAACTATGGATCTCATGATTTATCGCTAGTTTGTACCTGTATCCAGTACAAACTGCCTGAGCAACTTCTTAGAGCTTTGAAAGATTAAAGTCAGCATGTATCAGAGGCAGATCTTGACCAGGGTTTCCTGGTTTCAAGGTCATTACTCTATCCTCAATACCATATTGCCTCTCTAGTGAAGACTAATTCTAACTATGATCATTTCATATACTCTCATATTGTGCAACTTAAACATATAGAAAATAATGCACTTTGGGGCAGGTACTATTTTCAATTTGGGTTTTTTCCCTAAAACTATGACAAATATGGATAGCATACTAAAAATCATATTTTTAAAAATAGAATGCCTAGTTCATAATAGGCATTTAAAAAATCCTTGCTGATGGAAATTGAATTGGAAAAGATTGAAGAAATATGAACTAATCTATTATCCTTGTTATATAAGACCAACAAAGAGATACATTTAGTAATACTCTTCTGTGTACAAGAGTACACATTCGTGCACGTGCACACACACACACACACACAAACACTCAAGCATTTGCATTTTATTATCCCCTGAGTCATGAGAGATTGCTTCCTCTAATTCTGTTCTTCAGCTTTGCTACTTTATTTGAGAAAATTCTATAAGCACTATTACCCCCTTTTTCCATTGTACTGTAATAATAATTAAGACAGAATTGATTATAGGACAATGTGAACAGTTTTTGTAATTATTTTCATGTGTACAGAGAGCTAGTCTTTGACATTGAACAATTCATTGCAGACTCCCAAACAATGTTATGTTGAGGCAGCTCTATCATTTGTGGTTAAAATTATCTTTTAAATAAATGGAAATGACAATTGCCCATTTTGACAGATCATTATGTCTATACTATGAACAGTATATGGTACTAAGTAACAACGTATGAAAGTCATATCATAAAAATCAATGAAAAAAGGCACAAAAATGCTTAAAAATAAGCAGTAACTGGAGACTCCGTTCAAGACATTTAAATTTTTCTCTATATCATTAACAATAAAAGACCATAATTTATATATAAAAGGAAA
Organism: Macrotis lagotis; assembly: GCF_037893015.1. NCBI lineage: Eukaryota > Metazoa > Chordata > Mammalia > Peramelemorphia > Peramelidae > Macrotis > Macrotis lagotis. The sequence goes on from NC_133658.1 coordinate 833,388,708, forward strand.
CTTGGATTATAATAAATAACTTGAAAGTCAGGAAGACCTGGACTTAAATTCAGTCTCTGACAGATACTAGCCATGTGACCCTGGGAAAGTAACCTAATTTCTAATGCTATAGACATCTGTAAGATTCAATTACAGGGGCGGCTAGGTAGCATAGTGGATAAAGCACTGGCCCTGGAGTCAGGAGTACCTGGGTTCAAATCTGGTCTCAGACACTTAATAATTACCTAGCTGTGTGGCCTTGGGCAAGCCACTTAACCCTGTTTGCCTTGCAAAAACCTAAAAAAAAAAAAAAAAAAGATTCAATTACAGAGAGGGGCAGCTAGGTGGTGCAGTAGATAGAGCACCAGCCTTGGAGTCAGGAGGACCTGAGTTCAAATTTGAATTCAGACACTTAATAATTACCTAGCTGTGTGACCTTGGGCAAATCACTTAACCCCATTGTCTTGTGAAAACAAACAAAAAAATATTCAATTGCAGAGGAAATTCTCTGCCTCCCTTTCCCCCCACCCTCTCTAGTGTCTTAATTATAGAAATGAAATCTCAAGGTCCCTCCTTGTCCCATATAGTATCCATTTTACCCAGGAGCTGAAAGGTTCATTCATTCAAAAATATCCCATGAGTATATAATTCACTATGCTGAGAATGATTTGATATGTCATTTCCAGTATCATGTTGCTGACCTGCCAAGGCAAAATTCAAATAGAAGCAATAAGTGAGCTTGTTTCCCTTCTATTAGAGTCTGATGTTGATCTTCTAAATTTATCTTTCTTCTTTTGTGTAACAGGAGCATGAAGCATGCTCATGTTTGCTCTTCCTGATTCTGATTAACCCTGTGGGAGCTTTGGAATTGCTTCCAGCCAGTTGGTAATCTATTGCTGAAAGGACTTAAATGTGTAATATTATGTAGTGAACCCTTCCTCGTCTCCTGAAAAATTTTTAAAACTGCACATGGAACAACTGATTGGTTTAAAATTAGGAAAGAGTATGACAAGCCTGTGTTAGTCACCATATTTATTTAAATTCTATGCAGAGTACATCAAGTGAAATTTCAGGCTGGATGAATCAAAAGTCAGAATTAAGGTTACTGGGAGAAATAGCACCAATTACAAATATGCAGATGATGTCAGTGCATGTTAGAAAGGGAAGAGGAATTAAGAAGTCTCTTGATGAGGGTGAAAAAAGATAGTGTAAAAGTTGTCTTAAAGCTTAGCCTCAAAACAGCTAAAATCTTAACAACTGATCCCATCGCTTCCTGGCAAATAGAAGGAGATAAAATGGAAGTTGGACTAGATTTTATATTCTTGAGCTCAAAGATCACTGTGGACAAATGACTGAGTCTTTGTAATTTGTAATTTCAGTCTTGAAATTAAAAGATGCTTGCTCCTTGAAAGGAAAACTATGACAAATCTGGACAGCATACTAAAAAGGAGAGCCATCACCTTGCTGATAAAGGTCTTTATAGTCAAAGATATGATTTTTCCAGTTGCAATATATGACCATAAAAGTTAGACTGTAAGGAAATCCAAGTGCTGCATAATGGATGTTTTCAAATTGTGGTCCTGGAGAAGACTTTTGAAAGTTTCCTTGGACTGCAAAGAGTTCAAATCAGTCAATATTTAAAGAAAATAATTCACACTATTCACTGGAAAGTCAAATGCTAAACCTGAAACTTAAATATTTTGGTCACAAAATGATAGGACAGAACTTACTGGAAAAGACCCTGGAATCAGGAGTACCTGAGTTCGAATACGGCCTCGGACACTTAATAATTACCTAGCTGTGTGGCCTTGGGCAAGCCAATTAACCCCATTGCCTTGCAAAAAACCTAAAAAAAATGAAGGCAAAAAGAAAAAAGGGCATCAGAGGATGTGATAGATAAATAATATCAAGAAAACAGTAAGCCTGATCTTGGACAGACTTTGTGGAGGAGAGTGGAGGAGGGCGCTTTGGTCCATGAGGTCACAAAAAGTCAGACGTTATTGAACACCTAAACAACAGCAACAATAATAAACCATGAGTAATCACTTAATCCTCTGCTCTGCCTCATAACAATAGCAGAAGGAAAGGAAGTACATCTGTAGAAAGAAGAGAGAAGTCTCAGATTAGGTTCTTCAGGTGTGACCTTCAAGGTAGAGTGATGTCATTCCAGTGAGAATTGGGAAGGACAACATAATTTTATGCAAGTATCATGGAGATTTCACCATCATGGCAGCTAATGCTCAGGTCACAATTAACCAAGTTTGCACATGGATCCTGGAAGCCCCTAACTTTTTTAGTTTCTTTTAGGAAAGTTATTATATCAAAGAATACAGTAGAAAGAAAACAAACTTAGGGCCAAATGAAATAATAATTATAAATTGTGGTTTGTCCTTCATTCTCATAGAAGACCATGACAACAGGGAAGAGATGCCATGACAAACATGTGAATTGGATTTGAATGGGGGTGGGGGGAGGGCTGCTGTGCTAAGTCACAAGCCTCTCTTTCTCCTCTAGAGTCATCTGGGTTCAGTGGAGAGATATGAATCAGGATAACTGGATTCAGGACTAAGTGACTTGCTCAAAGTCACACAGATAGTAAGTGTCAAATGTCTGAAGCCAAATTTGAACTCAGGTCTTCCTGTTTCCAGGGTTGGTTGCTCCATCCATTTTACTACCTAGTTGCCCCTGATATATAATAAGAGCTATATAGGGGGCGGAGCCAAGATGGCAGCAGGAGAACAGCCTTTCTTAGGAGCTCTCTCCAAAACATTTAAAAAACCCTAAAATTATGACTCTAAATTTTCAAGAGACAGAACCCACAGAAAGATCCAGTGAGGCAATTCTCCAGTCCAAGGTAACCTGGAAAATAGTGGGAAAGCTCTGTTCCACTGGATTGAAGGGAGCAGAAGCATGCCAGAGGGAAGGAGCTTCAGCTTTCCAGGAACAGCCCCCAGCTCCTGACAGCAGCAGCAGTCTCCTGACAGCAGCAGCAATCTCCTGACCTGCCACCCCAGGGAGCATCAAGCACAACTTGGAAGATCAGCAGGGAAACCTCTGCCAGAGTGAGCACAAAGCCCAGGCCAGCGTGGCCCTCCTCAGCATGGCCATGGCCCTCAGCGCAGCCCAGATCCCAGGAAATGGAAGTAGGATTGTGGAACCACCCAGCAAGAGCCGCCTAGCAGCTGCTCCCTGAGTGCTCAGCCCATGGAAGGTAAGGGAGTGGAGGGAGACTGCCAATGTCTGTCCTCTGTCCCTTTGACCACATTCAGATCCTGGTTGCAGTCTGGGGCCCCAGAGGGGTGAGCTTGTGACTATTCAACAGATCAGGAGGATCAGTCAGAGCCTCACATGCTGAGGTCCTTGCAGAGGTGTCCCAATAATACTCAAAAGCTCAGGAAGCACCCCAAACCCAGGCACAGTCTGGGGAAATGAGTAAATAGAAAAAAAAGGAACCTGACCATAGACAATTACTTTGGTACCAAGGAGGACCAAAATACACACTCTGAAGATGAGGAAGTCCAAGCTTCTACATCTAAAGACTCCAAGAAATATAGAATTTGGGCTCAGACTATGACAGACCTCAAAAAAGATTTTGAAAATCAAGTAAGGAAGATAGAAGGAAAATTGGGAAGAAAAATGAGAGAGATGCAGGAAAAACATGAAAACCAAGTCAGCAGCTTAGTCAAAGAAATCCAAAAAAAATGCTGAAGAAAATAATATTAAAAACCAGTTTAGGTCAAATGGATAAAACAGTTCAAAAAGTTATTGAGAAGAATAATGCTTTAAAAAGCAGAATTGGCCAGATGGAAAAGGAGATAAGAAAGTTCTCTGAGGAAAACAAATCCTTCAGATGTAGAATGGAGCTCAAGGAAGCTGATGACAGCAAGAAATCAAGACACAGCAATTTAACACCAAAAGAATGAAAAACTAAAGAAAATGTGAAATATCTCATTGAAAAAAAAACCTGATCTCGAAAACAGATCCAGAAAAGATAAATTAAAAATTATTGGGCTACCTGAAAGTCATGATCAGGAAAAGAGCCTTGACATCATTTTCAAAGAATTTCTTCAAGAAAATTGCCCTGATATCCTAGAACTGATCTCCTACAGAAAGAGATAAAAAAACAACCCTCAGGAATATTATAGTCAAGTTCCAGTACTCCCAAGTCAAAGAGAAAATATTACAAGCAGCCAGAAGGACACAATTCAAATATCATGGAACTGCAGTCAGGATCACACAGAACTTAACAGCAACTACATTAAGGGTTTGTAGGGTTTGGAATATAATATTCTGGAAGGCTAAAGAGCTTGGAATGCAACTGAGAATCAACCACCCAGCAAAACTGAAATCCTCTTCCAGGGAAAAAGATGGACTTTCAGTGAAACAGGGGAATTTCAAATGTTCTTGTTGAAATGACCAGAGCTGAACAGAAAGTTTGATCTTCAGGTAGGACTCAAGTGAAGCATAGAGAGAGTGGACAAGAAGGGTAAATTATGAGGGACTTAATGATGCTGAACTGTGTTATTCCTGCATGGGAAGATAATACTGATAATACTCACATGAACCTTCTCATTTAATAGAGCAGGTAGAAGGAGCCTTTATAGATGAGGCACAGGAGAGAGCCAAATTAGAAGATATGATGTATTGTAAGTCAATGGGAAATTACTGGAGTCAAACATTGGAGTCAATGGGTGAAAAGGAAATGTACCAGGAAAAAGGAAAGAAGAGGTAGACTAGACCAAGATATTTTATGTAAAAGAGTCAAGAAATAGCTTTTGCAATGGTATGGAAGGGGGCAAGGTGAGGGGGAATGAGGGTGCCTTTATTATCATCAGAAATGACTCAGAGAGGGAGCAGCATACATGCTCAATAGAGTATACGAATCTAGAAGAAAGAGGAGAGAAGGGGGAATAGGGGGAGGGGAGAGAGGGATATGGGTGATAGAGGAGAGGGTAGTCAGGAGAGGATAGTCAGATATAACAGATTTTCTTTTTTACTTTTTTGCAAGTTGGTGGGATTGGGTGGCCTGTCCAGGACCATGGGGCCAAGTGTTGCTGTATCTCCGGATGGGATGTAGGCTTGGGGCCTCTTAACCCCAGCCGGTGCTCTGCCCACTGCACCACTCAGCTGCCCCATGGCACATTTTTAAAGAGGGACCAGAGTGAAAGGAAAGAGAAAATATAGATGGTAGTGGGGAGGAATGGATGGAGGGAATTGCAATCAGCAGCAGCAGCTGTGGAAAAGTATGGAAGTAACTTCTATGATGGACTTATGATGAAGAATGTGATCCACCCAAGACAGAGCTGATGGTATCAGAACACAGACTGAAACACATTTTTTTCTTCTTCCTTTCACTTTATTTCTCATAAGGTTTTATATTTTTGTGGGAGGAGGGGATATTGTGTTTACTCTTACAACAAGAATATTTTAGTAAATATGTAAATAAAAGAAAGTTTTAAAATTAAAAATTAAAAAAAATTAAAAGAGCTATATAAATATTAGATGAAAAGATTTTAATGTTTTAAAATTACATGTATTAGTGTTATGTGATAAATCCTTATCTGTCTCCTGAAGACACTGTATATGTTTATTATTCTTTTAGTTCAATTTGCTCTTCACTGGCACTGTTGCTTGAGAGGCAGAAATCCCTCAGAGTCCAGGCAAGCAAGAAAACTAGAATAGTTCGGCAGAATCCACGTTTAGGGCGCTATTTTTGCTAAAAGAATGTGACATCCAACCATGATAGATGCAGTTCCTCTCAGCAGTTCAGAGAGCTACGACAACCCTAGGAGACAGCTATGGACAGTACTATTCACATCCAGAGGAAGAAAAACAAAGCAAAACAAAAAAGACCTTACAGAATCTGAATGAACACTACATAAACTTTTTAAAAATTTCTCTTATGTATTTCTCTCCTGTCTCATGGTTTTCTTTCTTTTCCCTTAATCCTAATTCCTCATACCAAATATAACTAATCTGTAAACATGTAAACATGTTAAACACAAATTTGTATGTACAATATTCACCTGACTGTTCACCACTAAGGGGATGGGGTTGGGGAGGAAGAGTAGAAGGAAATCTATAATTTAAAAATATTCATATGCATGTGTATAAATATTGAAAAACTTTTATAACATATAATCGAAAAAATAAAATAAAATGTCAATTGAAAAAAAGAATGTGATATCACCTTAGAGCTCAGTCAAGAAGTAGTTCCAGTAGAGAAGCCTGCAATTCAAACAACTCTTTAAGATCAAGGAGATCAAGGCCTGAAGCCCAGATGTTTGCATTATCCTATACACATGATTTCCCCATGCATGAGCCTCCCTGCTAGATTTATATAATTTGTGCCCACTCCTACCCATAGACAATGGGAGAGTGTGGCCCAAATTGTGGCCCAATGGATAGACTATATAATATGATTATTCTTTTTTGGCACTGTGTGCAGCAAATGTTTAATGATTAATAGTTAATATCATCTTGTTGGATTTCTTAAAATGGAAAGCATTTTAAGTTAAAGACAGTTAAAGCTGGTATGATCAAAGAAACTCAGAGAAAAGACAAAGTGGAGCTGGTTGCCCAGGATATCCACACAGGCAATGTTCATGCTAACAGCTTCCTTTAAAGTTTATCTCAGGTACTACCAACTGCAGAAAAATTTCCTGAGCCCCAAGTTGTTAATGTTTTCTCCCTTCTATAGTTATTTGGGATTTACTTACCTGTGTTACATTCACCAACCTTCCCCCTCAATAGAACGTAAGTCCCTTTAAGGGGATTCTTTTGTTTTTTTAACTCTATATCCCTTACACCTATCACCTTGCCTTATACATAGTAAGCATGTAATAAATGTTTGTGAAATTGAATTGAACTGAACCAGGTTGCTGTAGGTGACTATAGTCTAGGCAAATGATGTGGTTCAGCCCCACATCATTATAGAGACAGTCTCATGAGTTCAGAGCCTATGAAATTAGTGGGGCAATTCAAGAGAGAGTTGATGTTAAATAAATACTTGAAAAACTAATTAATTAATTAAAGGAGATATGCAGCCTACAGCTGCAATAATTTTTAATGAATTGAGTATGGGCAGCCCTGAAGTGGTAAGCAATAATGTGCTTGAGCAATGGGCATCAAAATAGGAAATGAAGGGGGAAATACTAATGATAATATTTTGTCTATAGCTGACATGTTTGAATTTTGAGGATTTTTGAATCAAGTTAAATACATACCTCTTTCTCCAAAGTTTTCAAAAGACTATCATGAATTTCCATAATAATAGTCGCTTGTTCTATTATCAGAATGCAATAATCAAAAAAAGTGTACATCAAAGAAGTAATATAATTATTTCAAAAACCTTCCATTCTACTCATCAACTAGTTTTCTCTTTCTGTGTGAGGCTACCAACCCAACCATGTACATCCTGTCTGCCTATTTATTTCAACAAGGATCACATCTACTTAGCAGAAAGCATAAACTTGAAAAAATAGAGGATGAGATATTTTTAGCTATCTTGATAACTAAATTAATAAACCTTTCATGGTAGAAGCCTTCCTATAAACTTACTCAGCTGCTGTCTTCTTAATTAAGTACTAGGGTTTTTTTTTTAATCTTTTGGATTCTAAGTGTCCTAGACCATGGAAACAGCCTTGTAGAGACCTGAGAAGTCTCGGAGAGTAGAGATGGTTCACCATCTTGTTGTGGTCTGGAAGCCAAACTATATGTTTTTTGGTTTGTTTGTTTGTTTGGTTTGTTTTTTTTTTTGGAAAGGCAATGGTGTTAAGTGATTTGCCCAAGGTCACACAGCCAGGTAATTATTAAGTGTCTGAGACAAGATTTGAATTCAGGTCCTCCTGACTCCAGGATCCATGCTCTATCCACTGCACCACCTAGCTGCCCCCTGACTATATGTTTCTAAAGCTTAATGTCTAGACCATTAGATTATGAGCTCTTTGAGGACAGGAACTGTCTTTTGCCATTCTTTGTATCCTCAGCATATAGGACAGGGTCAGTCATATAGTATATATTTAATAAATGTTTATTGATTTTACACTAGTTTCCTGGAGCACTCTAACTCAATATGATCTGATCCATATACAAAACAGGATGCTCCCTCTTATAAAGGTCTCCTTTGTCTAGAATAACCTGTCTAAGTGGATAGAGTACTGGCCCTGGAGTCAGGAGGACCTGAATTCAAATCTTGTCTCAGACACTTAATAATTACCTAGTTGTGTGACCTTGGGAAGGTCTCTTAATCCCACTGCCTTGCAAAAAGACCAAGAACAAACAAACAAACAGAATAATCTTTCTCTAATCACAGGTTAGAGTACTAAACTTGGTCCCAATTAGTTTTAAATTTCCTGAGTTCAAACCATCTATAGGCTTGAAATTTTCTTCTCTTGTCCACCCTCACCTACCAAGCTACACTATCTAGAATCCATTTTGATGTTGAACTGGTCCTATGGCATTTCCCTCACATACATGTCATTCCTACGAAACAGATTTACATTATATCAGCTGTTTTACACAATAATAGCATTCCAACAAAGACATTCTCCCAGATTCACAGAGACACCCTACTTAATGATAAATCAATACAGGCAGGGACTAAAGAAGTTGAGTATTTTTACAGTCTTTAGGCCCACCAATAAGTCAAGCTTTTAAAAGTACCTCTTGAAACCTAATTCAAGATTACTAAATCATGGGACATTTTAAATAATACTATAATCAATGCTTCAAGATATATTCAATGCTTCAAGATATAATCAATGCTTCAAGTACATTTTTAACAGAATACATTTTTATTTCACTTATCCAACAATCAGATTTCTGACAGTCTCAACCAAATAGAATATAGCTACAAATGAAAATGGAAGTGAAAAAAGAAATCAACTACCCCGAAGTCCATGGTTCCTCCTAAGCCAAAGGAACACAAAATTGGAAAACTCCATTTAAATTAAGCTAACTGATTTAACAAGTCTTGTTATTTAATTTCCCCTTAGGTTGTAGCATAAGAAGCTTTGGAATGGAGAAGCTGTCAGAAGCTAGAACACTGAAAGCGACAACTAATACCCAGGGAAGCAACAAAAGAGAAGAACCACTGATCAGAAAACACTCTGGGACCATTTAGTGAAGGAGCAAATAACCCTATCCAGGAAAATGTTGCCCTTGAGAGATATTCATTGTTTTATGTAGCTTACTACAATAATAACTCCCTTTTGTTACAGGAGAAAATTAAAATTCCTTTTCCTGGCATTTAAGTTTCACCAAAAATTGACTTCAAAGTACCATTCCAGTTCTTATTACACATTACTTTCCTTTATAAACTTTTTATTTCAGCCAAATATTCCAGGCATTAGGGCAACCTTAGTCTCTCATATCCATGCATCCTCACAAGATAACCCCCTAGGCTATTAATAGAGGGGCACAATAGTTCAAGAGTGCCACCAGATTCAAATCACATCTAAAGAATTTTGTCCATTTCTGGGAATTTTATTTTTAAAAAGGGCATTTATAAACTGGAAATCCTTATAAAGAGTTACCAGGATAGTAACAAATACAAATATCAGAATTCAGGAGGAAATCCTACTTTCAATTCATGTAATCAGAGAAAGCTCAGACAGTTGAATTGAAACAATCAAAAATATAAATAAGGTGAAAACAAATTAGTATAAGAAGAATAAAATAATTTGGCCATCAGATGCTCAATATCACACAGAAATACCTTGCTATAAGATATTTAATATTAAATGCTAGTTACATTATTAATGGTAATAAAGATTTTGCTAAAAGAATCAGACACATCTCAGGGCTAATGTATAACAGTACAATAAACAAGTCATGAATTGAAAGTTCCAACAGCAAGCTGATGAATGGTGGTCAGATGATATGGTGAAGGACTCCTGAGAGAGAATTGCCTTACAAGGGTTGAAAGTGTAATAGAGGATCCTTAACAATCCTCAGTCCAAATGACCAACATATCATCTTGTGTACTTCAAAAATAATCCAAATATCTACAGTTGTGTTAGGCATCTGTAGCAGTTTCCCTAGGGCAGTAGGGACCGATCAAGATATTTGAGGATAAATAAGACACAATAAGAAAAGGCAGATTCTACAAGGGCATCCACCATCAGAGACCAACCAAGAGTCTCATCTAAGGGAAACTTCATGAGGAGATCACAAAGACTGAAAAGCACTTCGAATAAAAAGGAGCTGTGTTTACTGCTCCAAAGGAGTACCCTTTGGCTAGATGTAAGCCCTCTTTCCCTAAGAACCTTATGTGTGCAAGGGAAGAGTGCACCACTGATTTGAAAGAATGTTTCTATGACAGACTAAACAAACTAAGCTTACTTAGTAAATATTCTTTTAGGGCTATTTAATTCTGGCTAAAAATCAATGGGGAACACATCAGTGGTGGCTCATATATACAAAACTAGAAGCTACAATCCCTTGGGGCTGACTTTTAACCCTGATGGGTGAAGTAGTCAGCTGTCTCCTAGGAACTGTGACAAGTAAACTTGAAGAAGCTGGAGGTGGTGTAAGGATGGATTGGAGTAACTAAGAATATTTGCCTAGATAAGACAAGTCTCAATATAGGAATGTTATTGTCTTCACATATTAGGCTCTTAACTTGTTCTGACTGACCTCAGAGAAAATTAGAAGAAATCCTAAAAGAATTGCAATGTAAAATGCCATCTGCATCCAGAAAAAAATCAAACTATGGAATCCCAATGCAGACCAAATGATATTATTTTCACTTTTTAAAATTTGTTTTATGTTTTTTCTTATTTTTTCCCTTTAGTTCTGATTCTTCTTTCACAACATGACTATTTTTTATGGTAATGTTAAATGTTAAACATGATCATATGTATATAACCTAAATCAGTTTATTTACTGTCTTGGGGAGGAGAAAAGGGAGGAAGGTAAAAATTGTGGAACTCAATGACTTACAAAAAGATGAATGTTAACTATCTTTTCAGGTAATTTTAAAAAATAATATTCAAAACAAAATAAACTAATTAAAAACTGAAAAGGGTATGGATATAGGATCCTATGACCTCAACTTTGCCTTCTGCCTCAACTTTAAATTTTCTGGATAATGCAGGTTCACTTGGAAAAGTCTTTTCTCTCTCGAGCAACACTACACTGACTACCCTTCAAGAAGGATCTCTTTTTTCTTATTAGATATTTTATTTATTTATTTTTCTAACATGCAATGGAGTTTCAAAAAAATTTTTTGCAAAGTTTTGAGTTTTACATTTTTCTCCCTCCCCCTCCCCTTCCCCCTGACAGAAAACAAACCAATATAAAGCTATACTTATATAACCATGCTAGACATAGATTCTTATTAATCATGCTGTGAAAGAAGAATCAAATCAAATCCAAAAAATTTTAGAGAGAAAAAAAGACATAATACATGATGACTTTTGGGCAGCTAGGTGGCACAGTGGATAGAGCACCGGCCCTGGAGTCAGGAGTACCTGAGTTTAAATCTGACCTCAGACACTTAATAATTACCTAACTGTGTGGCCTTGGGCAAGCCACTTAACCCCATTTGCCTTACAAAAAAAATACATGACAACTTTTAAAAATTGAAAGTGATAAGTTTTAAACTCCATAGTTCCTTCTCTGAATATAGATGATATTTTCCATCATAAATCTTTTAGAATTGTCTTTGATTATTATATTGCTAAAATATACAAGTCCATCTTAGTTGATCTTCACCCAAAGTTCTTGTCACTGTGTAATATTCTTCTGGTTTTGCTCACTTCATTCTGCATCCTCTGCAGGGTGAAATAAAGGGAAGAAGGATGAATGGGGGATAGGAACAAACATTTATTTCAGGCTTGTCCAACTTTCATGATCCCATTTGAAGTTTTCTTGGCAAGGATATTAGAGTAGTTTGCTCTTAGAATCAGAAAGATCTGAGTTCAAATTTAACCTCAGATATTTACTAGATGTGTGACCCTGGGAATGTCACGTTATCTCTATCTGCCTCAATTTGTTCACCTATAAAAATAGGAATACATCTACTTCCCAGGGTTGTTGTGAAGATAAAAAGAGAAAGCATTTGTAAAATATATTATCTACCTTACACTTTCATGTAAAAGTCAAATGCTAGTTACTGTTTGCCCAGGAAGTAGGACCCTTTTATACAAGAGTTTATTCATGAGCCTAGATATGAATTAGAAACATCTTAGGCTTCCAGAGGAAGCACAAGAAGGGGACATTATTAACCAAAGAGCTGTACTTTGAGGATATAACTTCTCTGTCCCATGACTAAGCCTAGTTCACATAAACCTGGAGTTTAGGATTCTGGGCCATGGGTTATATAGATTACCCTGGGTCATCAAGAAAACATTAAGCTACATTCCACATTTTCTGTTTAGAGAAGGAGAGAAGTATATTTTAGAAATATTTCCATCAATTCAAGAATTTATGGGGAAATTCCAAGTGTATGGAATAGTTCGTTCCTAGAATATGTCAGATAGATGAGACACTACATGCATTTATTTTAAATACCTGGACTGATAAATAAATATTAACTAGCTAATGATTTATTTCAGCTATTGTGTCATTCCTCAAGTGCCAATCCTGCTGAATAATTGTTTCATTGTTTGACCAAGAACTGGAATTTTGTAGCCATGAATATTTTAATGAGTGGAGAATTTTCAACTAGATCCATTAGAGATAGTATTAAATATTACAAGAATGCATGCAAATGCCTTTTACTGCAGGCAATTGTTTGTGGGGTCATTCTCTAATATAAAATAAATCATATAAGTCAAGAAGCAATATATAACTAGGATGTTTCATGAAGAAGAATTTGTATGCTCATCAGTTCTTGATATTTCCCACTGGTTACATGTAAGTTTTCCCTTCTGTTTTCCATAATCATAGCATGACAAAACTGGAAGAGATCCCAGAGGTCATACAGTGCAAAGCATACCTGAAGAGGAGTCGCTTCTATATCATCCCAACTAGCAGTCACCTAGTCTCTGCTGGAAGAAAACTAAGGGAAGAAATCATTGCCTTTCAAGAGAGGCCACTACTTGTGAACAGCACTCATCCTTAGGAAGTTTTCCCTTATATTCAGCCTATCTATTAAGTATCCTAAAATCAAGACTTCCTGTCTCTAAGTCTAGTGCCTTTTAAACTATGCCATGATGCCTTTTGGAAATCTTTGAATTCTACTATTTAGAGAAACATCTTGTTCAGTGATATGATGACTGACGAAGAAGTAGAGAATATAGAATATATAAGAGATATAAAGAATGTTTTGTAGGAAGATGGTAGACAGTAAGCAACCCACAGGACAGTATCAAGCTTCATATTAAGCTTAAAGCCAGCTATAAATGTCACATCTAGAATTTTGACAGCCATAAAATAGTTTCATCTCTATCATCTATGTATTATCATCTAGGTATATAGAAACCTACTTAACCCCAGGGCTAGCTCATTCTCTCCATTCTCTCCCTTGGATTTCCTTCAAATCTAGATTCCCGGAGAAGTACCACCACTAGACAATTCTGTCTATTCACAAGAAGTTTAGAGAGAAATAGATATGTGGGACAGGAATCAGCATGTTAAAGTTAAAGCAGACTTTAAAGAAGGGAAAGGACCAAATAAGACATGGGGGATTTGTGGTTTTGTGTGTCTTTTGTTTACCTATTTTTCTTTGGATATGAAAATACTCATGCTCACTACTTTTTCAGATTCAAAATAACAAAAATAAAGTTCAACAATTTAAAAAAGAAATCAAGAAAAATTTTATACCTTACACTTTAACATATGATTCATTGATTTGTTTCTACAATTCAATGTCTTTAAAATATCTACTTTAGTACAGACATTCAAAACAGGATTTTACTAAATATTTCTGTGAAATTGTAGAATATTCATTTAAACCATGTAGAATTGTAGATCATTTGAAACTGTAAACATTTGAAAACTGTAAAAATTAAAATAAATTATAATATAAAGAAGAGAAAGACAGATTTTCATTGCTGATACTCCGCAGCAAATCACATTTAAATAGTCCAACTCATTGAGAAATATAGAAACTATAAGAATCTGCTGCCTATTTAGAAGAAAGTATTCAATCAAGTGGACAAAATGAAGTCTTAACAAGGTGTCTTCAATGCATATATTAAGATCATTAAATATTCCTTGTAGATGCAACCACAGAGATTACTTACTCTAATGAGCCACAGATTATCAATATTGAATTAGGTATAAAACAGTTATACACTTACCAAAAACATTCACTATGATTATGGAGAATGGAAGTGACTTTTCTATAAATACTATGATTCTCCAAAGACCATAGTTTTGGAGAGGTGGAAGGTGAGGGGGTGAAGGAGGGAGATGGAAGGGAGGAGAGGAAAGGGAGTGAGTTGCAGAAAGGAAGTATCCACTTAACTCTAGAACTTCACCCTGGAACTGAATTGTTTGGGTCTGGCAGGTGAGTGAATGCAAATTCACCTAACACACTATATCTAACCAGTCTCAGACTATGCTTCTTTAAAGGCAGTATTGATTTTTCCTATAACAGCACAATAATATGTGAAAAAATTCCTTAAGGGACAGTTGGATGGCACAGTGGATAGAGTACTGGCCCCTGGAGTCAGGAGGACCTGTCTTCAAATCTGATCTCATACACTTAAAAATTACCTAGCTGTGTGACCTTGGGCAAGTCACTTAACCCCATTGCCTTGTAGGGAAAAAAAGAAAAAGAAAAAAAAATTCCTCAATCAACTTGAGAGAATTATAGTACCTTGGTTCATTGGAAAAGGCAACTGACACCATTCAGGATTCATCATAATCACTGGCTAGAAAAATCAATCACACATGGCCCTTGGGATTACATAAATAATTTAACTATGCAATTTGGGAGTTCATTATCTCAATAAAATAAAGGAAAATCTGGCTCCTGAGAGAGAATTGCCATAAGAAGAGATATTTCCCCTTGGCCTTTTGGAAAGCTATGTGACTTCAAGTCACACAGTCATCAAGTGTTTACTATGTGCTAAGGATCATGAATATATAGGCAAACAATGGTGAGGGCACTTTCAATGTATGCATTGCAAAGATTGCTTCAGGATTAAAAGGATTTTAGTATAGGCTAGAGAAAGTCTGGAGTATAGTCTAAAAGGAATGAGACATAGCTAGCCTGGACAACCCATTAATGGAGATTCTCAGGAGATCCATCTATTCAGAGGATAGTAAAGTCATTAAACCCAAATTCTAGAAGAAGCACAACTGTATGATGGTGGAGTCAGTTGCAATAGGCTAGGGGGGAAAAAACTAAATTTTCAGTGGGAGCATTTATCCTTTGAAAATCAAATTTAAAAATCTGCAAATCAATACAATCAAATCCTGATAATAATAATCAAATTGTTTGTCTAGTCTTAAAGTGATGAAGAAAATGTCAGTAAGGTGACTTGGTGGATAGAATGCTGCATCTGGAGTCAGAAAGACCTGAGTTCAAATATGACCTCAGACATTTATTAGTTGTGTGACAGACAGCAAATCACTTAATCTCTGTTTGCATTCATTTCCTCATTTGAAAATTGGAACAATAGCATCTACCTCCCAGAATTGCTCTGAGGATCAAATAAGATTATAATTGTAATATACTTAGCAAGGTGCCTGGCAAATAGTAAATGATATATAAATTTTAGCATTATTATTATTATTATTATTATTATTATTATTATTATTAATGCACATTAAACTTAAAAATGTATCATGAATACTTTTCTTCTTGGAGAGTCAATTGTTAAAAATCTTTACCAACACATTCCTAGGAAGAAACCCTCAACTCAAAAGAGGATTTGTTATTGTTATTAAGTCATTTTTCAGTCATAACTCCATTTGGAGTTTTCTTAGCAAAGATAATATAGTGGTTTACCATTTCCTTCTCTAGCTCATTTAACAGATGAGGAAAATGAGGCAAACAGGGGTAAGTGACTTCCACAGGGTCAAAGTTATACAAGCAGCTCTTCAATCCAGATAAACACAGATACTGAGTATTTGAAGAAAGAAGTAACTTCCAGCAGCTAAACTTCTGGCAACAGAGAAGGGAGCTTCTAGACTCTTGATAAAGACTTCTTTCCAGATTTATATCATCCCATTATTGATTACTTTGAAATCCAGCAATTCAACTACTTCTGAATCTTCTTAACTGGGTAATGTAATCCAGTTCAACCCCATTCACATTAGAATCATGAAAGACTTTTCAAATCCTTTATTGTAACCAATACTATCTACATTATTCTCTCATCTCAAGTCTATTAACATTGTAAAAGCAAAATAAAACAAACTAACAACAATATCACCAAAAACAGGAAGTTAGTCTGGCATGAACAGTTCTTGATAAAATGATATTGGTTTTAAGGCTTTACTTCCCTTTCTAGATGCTCACAAATTTTCCTTTTAGAAATTTATTCTAGAATTTTAACAGGAATCAAAGTCAAGACAAATGGCTTGAATGACCTATCTCATTCCTTTTTTTGAAAATTGGAACCATGTTTGCTCACTTCCAATCACATGGTGCCTATCTCACTTGCTACGGACCTCAACTTCAAGAATTTGAGGAGAGCTTTAGCCAACTATACCTATAGAATAGGGACATCACCCAGACTGAGAAAGGACGAGATAAGAACAGCTCCCTTCTACTTTTATTTTCTCTGTTTGGTTATATAATTGCATGGATCCATGACTAGTATTCACTGTCAATACTTTTGTCAGTTAAAAAGCAAGCTTATCATAAGATTTTAGATTCAGAGGAGGAAACTAACACTGAATTTATAAATGAAGGATCCAAAGCATAGAGAGCCACCAGTTGCCCAAAACACACAGAGATCAGCATTTAATGAATTACTGAATGACTGAACTTCTATCAGTTTCATTTTTCATTATTTCCACCTATAATCTTATCATCTGTCCCTTGACAATCCCATTTTACTTTGCTCTAGATAGAACAAAGTCTATACTATATAGAAAGTCTCTAGGAAAAACTGAAGAATAAAATTGTAAAGTACAGTACTTTATATTTTAATCTGGTGGAAATGTTTTCTAGGTCTAAATCTAAATTTTTTGTAGAAGACATCCTAAATACTTCCATATTAAAGTATCTTCATTTTTTGTAAATAAAGTGACCTAAGTGCTGTGGTTGTAGATTTTTTTTTATTCACTAATCATTTACTAGGAATGATTCAAGTTTGATAATAGTAAGCACCTACCAAATTATATCATTCAGGTTCATGGGTAAAATGCAGTGGATTCCAAAGTCCACTTATACATAATGAAGAGCAATAGTCTACCATCAAGATTTCCTATCTAGTAAATAGGTTCTTCCTGATTAAAAATTTTTATCTCTTTGGGGGCAATCTGTTTGAATGTGAGGCTCATGTTGAAATAGGAAGCTTCCAAAACAATTGCTTCATGCATGTGTGCCAGCCAAACATCAGGAACCATATGTCAATCTCACTATCATTCATCCCAAGACTTATTTGAATCACTTTACCTCTTGATAATATCTGAAGCAAAAGTTCCTAACATTTTGTGTGTTACAGACCCCTTTCCTAATTTGGTTAAGCTTCTGGACCTCTTCACAGAATCATGTTTTTAAGTAAATGGAAAAAATGTTAAATTTCAATTAGAGGGGCGGTTAGGTGGCATAGTTGGGGTGGCTAGGTGGCGTAGTGGATAAAGCACTGGCCCTGGAGTCAAGAGTACCTGGGTTCAAATCCGGTCTCAGACACTTAATAATTACCTAGCTGTGTGGCCCTGGGCAAGGTACTTAACCTCGTTTGCCTTGCAAAAACCTAAAAAAAAAATTTCAATTAGAGATTAATAAAAAGAGAAGTGTAATTTTTTATACTATCTTAGTCCACAAACATCTTGAAATTGATCCATATATGGGGGTTCATGGACCTCAAATTAAGAACCTCTGATTGAGAACATGATTCTCTGTTCTAGACACCAGAGTTTAAGGACATTGAACAACTGGAGAATGTGCAGAGAAGGGCAACCAGAATAATCTAGGACCTTGAATAATACCCATCCAAATGAATATTAGTTGAAAAAAACTAATGAATAAATGAATAGAATGAACCTACATATATACATATTTGCAACTAATGACAGTTATTTCCAGGTTGGGAGAGGAAAAGAGGAAAAAAATGGAAATTTACAAGATAGTGTTATTATATATTTCAAAGGAACAGCAAGCTGTACATAACAGATTTACAGTTTTATGTGCAATCATCTTTAGGTATTATGAAAATATTTATTTTATTTAAAATCAAAAAGAAATATTTATTAAGAAAAAAGAAATAAAACTCTTGTAGGGAGAGAGGACAAAGTCAAGACTGAAAAAGGTAAAAGTCAGGGATGTGATAATTATCTTCAAATTTTGGAAACAGTCATATGGAAGAGGAAATGCACTTGGTCTACTTGATTTCAGAGGTCATCACTAACTAGGAATGCCAAGTTCAAATTACAAGGAAGCAAATTGAGTTTTCCTGTCAGGAAAATTTCCCTTATAATTCAAAATGGAATGGCTTGTCTCAGGAAGCAGTTGATTCTCCTATATTGGAAATATTCAAACAAAGACTGGACATCTTTGGGTATGTCACAGAGGGGAAAATTTTCAGATATATGATGGACTCCAAACAGAGTCAGATATGACTGTAAACAACTAAACAAGATGTCATCCAAGGCATTTTTCATTAAAAATAATGATGATGATGATGACATTGAACAATACTAACATAGTAATAGCTTATTTATAGTTCTTTAAGGTTGTAAAGAGTGCTTTACAAATATTATTTCATTTACTTCTCAAAAGAATTCAATGATTCTGTGTTATCTGTTTCTTCACCTATAAAATGAAGTGATTAGATGAGGTAATTTTTTAAGGTCCTTTCCAGGTCTAGATTTCTATGACTTTGGAAGAAGTAGGAATCAATATTTATATTTGAATTTCAGAGGGAGAAAAAGATGCTGCAATGGAGTAGGTGAATCTCTTTCCCAGCTATTCCACTCTGAATGGCAAAATTGCCATTTTTGCTGATTGTTATTGTTATTGTAGAATCGTTTCAGTTGTGTTTGACTCTTCTGGCTTCAATTGGGGTTCTGGCAATGGTTTGCCATTTTCTTCTCCAGTTCATTTTACAGCAGGGGAAAGCACAACAGACAATGACTTGCCCAGGGTCACACAGCCAGTAATTGTCTGAGGTCATAATTGAACTCAGGAAGATGATTCCAAGTTCAGTGTTTTATCCATTGAGTCATCTAACTGCTACTTTTGGTGATAGTCCATCACCAAAGAAAAGAATGAAGGAATGTATCAAATTCATTCAGACATTCATTGATTCAATAATTTTTAGTGTCTCATCTGCAAGGCCCCATGCTAGGTGCTATAGGGAACTCAAAGATGTATGATCTACAATGCTTGCTATCCAGAAACTTATATTCTAATTAAGGGGAAAAAAAGTGAAACCAAGAATTCGTGGTTGAGACCAATTCATCATTTAGAACTAGAATTGGATACTCACTTTTCTCTGCTGCAGCAACCTGTTCTGATAGTATTCCTGAAATATGTCTCGCTACACTTTTTTATGTCTTCTTCCTATCATTAAGCCTCCATCTAATTTGGGGTTTTGTTTGTTTTTTAAAAGTATTTTTGCCAATTACTTGTCAAGACAATTTTTAGTTTTCATTTTATAAGATTTCTAGTTTCAAAAGTTTTTTAATTTAATGCAATCAAAATTATCTATTTTACTCTCTCTCTTCCTTGATCATAAATTCCTCCCTTCTCCATTGATCTGAAAGGAAGACTATTACTTGATCTTCTAATTTTGCATATGGTATCACCATTAATGTTTAAATCCTGTACCCTTTTTGACCTTATCTTGGTATTTGGCATGAGATATTGGTCTACACCTAGACTGTGTTCTATTCCTTTCTAGAATCTTTCCAGCAACTCACTTTTGTCAGTGAGTTCTTATCCCAAAGTTTGGGGTCTTTGGGTTTATCAAACACGAGGTTACTATGGTTATTTACTAATGCATTTTATGTACCTAATCTATTTCACAGATCCATTATTTCTTAACCAGTACCAGGTTTGATGATCACTGCTTTATACTCTAGTTTGACATCTGATATTGCCAATTCATCTTCCTTTGTATTTTTTCATTAATTCCCTTGAGATTCTTGACCTTTTGCTCTTCCAGAAGAATTTTGTTGTTATTTTTTTCTAGCTCTATAAAATAAATTTTTGGTATTTTGATTGGCATGGTATTCAATGAGTATATTAACCAGTAGAATTGTCATTTTTTATTATATTGGCTAGGCCTTCCCATGAGCAATTGATATTTTTTCCAATTGTTAAGAACTGACTTTGTGTGAAAAGTGTTTTGTAACTGGGTTACAGCTCATGGCTCTCCCACATGCATCAACATAATAACCCTAGGCAAACAGACAGCCTCCAGCCACCAGAATGTCAACATGCTTTGGTGTGCTCCCAGGAAAAGGCAAAAACAACCCATTGCCCTCAGCACACATCAGACACTAGAACCCAGTTCAGCACCAGGTAAACTGCCAGAATCCTATAGCCTCAAGTAAGGCCAGTCATCTTCCAACCCTCAGCATAGCATCAGACATGAAGGTGCCATGTGGATCTCAGGGCAGCATCAGTGCAACACCAGGTAAATGGCAAGGGTCTTCAGCCTCTGGCACAAGAAGAATGAGACTGTGTCCTTGTATCTTAGAAGCAGAATTCAAATTTAAAAGAAAGGGGAAAGGGCCAAAAAAGATAAGCAAAAATAACAACAACAACAAAAGAATCTGACCATAGAAAGCTATTATGGTGACATATAGGGATTCTATATGGCACAGTGCATAGAGCACTCCTGGATTCAGGAGGACCTGAATTCAATTCTGGCCTCAAGCACTTGACACTTATTAGCTGTGTGATCTTGGGCAAGTCACTTAACGTTATCAGCCTCCCATCCAGGGCCATATCCAGTCATCCTGATTTGTATCTGCCCACTGGACCCAGGTGACTTTGAAGAAGAAAATGAAATTGTTGACTTTGCACAGTTCCAGTCATATAAAATCTATTTCACATGAATGTCATAGTATCACCTCCCTGAAAGGTAGAAAAAAGCAATAAAAGAAACATGGATAATACAAGAGAATTATGAAAAAAGAGTCAACAACTTGGAAAAAGAAAACTACTTAAAAAGGAAAATTGACCAAATGGAAAAAGAGATACAAAAATCCCCTGAATAGAATAACTCCTTAAAAACATCAATTAGTACAAAAGCTAACTGAAGAAAACAACTTTTAAAAGTTAGACTTGGAAAAACTGCTGGGATAATTGGAAGTTAGTATGGAAGAAACTTAGATTAGACCAACACCTCACACCCTTTACCAAGATAAGATCCAAATGGTTACAGGATTTAGACATAAAAAACAATACTATAAGCAAATTAGAAGATCAAGGATTAGTTTACC
The DNA here is from genome assembly GCF_037893015.1 of Macrotis lagotis. Taxonomy (NCBI): domain Eukaryota; kingdom Metazoa; phylum Chordata; class Mammalia; order Peramelemorphia; family Peramelidae; genus Macrotis; species Macrotis lagotis. Next base: position 833,410,209 of record NC_133658.1, read on the forward strand.
TGTCAGATCTATGGAAAGGGGAGCAATTTATGACTAAGGAAGAGTTGGAGAATATCACCAAAAACCAATTAGATGATTTCAATTACATTAAATTAAAAAGCTTTTGCACAGATAAAACCAATGTAACCAAGATTAAAAAAAAGGTAGTAAATTGGGAAACAATCTTTACAACTAATGATTCTGACAAAGGACTCATTTCTAAAATATACAGAGAACTGAGTCATATTTTTAAAACAAAAAGCCATTCCCCAATTGACAAATGGTCAAAGGATATGCAAAGGCAATTTACAGATGAGGAGATCAAAGCAATCCATAGCCATATGAAAAAATGCTCTAAATCATTAATTATTAGAGAAATGCAAATTAAAGCTTCTCTGAGGTACCACCTCACACCTCTCAGATTGGCCAATAAGACCAGGAAGGATAATGATCATTGTTGGAAGGGTTGTGGGAAATCTGGGACACTATTTACACTGTTGGTGGAGCTGTGAACTCATCCAACCCTTCTGGAGAGCTATTTGGAATTATCTCCAAAGGGCAACAAAAATGTGCATACCCTTTGACCCAGCAATACCACTACTGGGTCTATACCCTGAAGAGATGATGAAAAAGGGTAAAAACATTACTTGTACAAAAATATTTATAGCAGCCCTGTTTGTGGTGGCAAAGAATTGGAAATCAAGTAAATGTCCTTCAATTGGGGAATGGCTTAGCAAACTGTTGTGTATATATATATATATATATATATATATATATATATATATATATATATGTATATGTCATGGAACACTATTGTTCTATTAGAAACCAGGAGGGATGGGATCTCAAGGAAGTCTGGAGGGATTTGCATGAACTGATGCTGAGTAAGATGAGCAGAACCAGAAAAACACTGTACACCCTAACAGCAACATGGGAGTGATGTTCAACCTTGAAGGACTCACTCATTCCATCAGTGCAACAATCAGGAACAATTTTGGGCTATCTGCAAAGGAGAGTGCCAGCTGTATCCAGATAAGGAGCTGTGGAGTTTGAACAAAGTTCAAGGACTATTCCCTTCAATTTAGAAAAAAACAGGTATCTTATTGTCTGATCTTGTCGCCTCTTAGACTTCTCTTCTTTAAGGATATGATTTCTCTCTCATCACACCCAATTTGGATCAAGGTACAACATGGAAACAAAGTAAAGACTGACAGAGTACTTTCTGTGGGGGGGGAAGCAAGATGGGGGGAAATTGTAAAACTCAAATAATATCTTTAATAAAAATTAATTTAAAAAAATAAAAAAATAAAAAAAAGTTAGACTTGGGCAAGTGGAACTTAATGACTCTCTGAGACATCAAGAATCAATCAAGCAAATTGGAATGAATGATAAAATAGAAGAAAATATAAAATATCTAATTGGATAAGCAAATGACCTGAAAATAATTCCAGGAGAGACAGTGCCAGAATCACTGGACTACCTGAAATCCAAAAGCAAAAGGAAGAGCTGAAATTATCATGGAAAATTACCCTAATATCCTGGAACCAGAGAGCAAAATAGACATTGAAAGAATCCACCAATCAACTCAGGGAAAAGATCCCAAAATTAAAAACTCCAAGAATCACTATAAATTTTAGAACTATTAGGTAAAAGAAAAGTACTCCACGTAGCCAGAGAGAGACAATTCAAATATCAGGGAGCCTAATCAGGATTGCACAGTATTAGCAGCAACAACATAAAAGGAACTGAGGTCATGGAACATTATATTCTGATGGGGTGTAAGGTGTGTTCAATGAAGACTAATACCTTTGAGGTGAGGGCTGCTGAGTCTTTTCAAGTCTGCTTTCCACCTTTGATACCCACTTGAGTCACTTAACTCTCACCTGTGGTTCCAAGAAGTTTTAGTATGGTCAGCGGCCAAACCTCAGTAAACCCTTTAGGCAGGTGGGCTAAACAAGGTTGAGGGTAACCAAGAGAGTCTCAAACTCATCAGTGAGCTGTGAGGGGTGTCTACCCCAAGCATTTGAAGTCTTCCACTAATGGAATGGGCAGATGAGATCACTTCATTCCAACTGCCATGAAGTCAGCTGAAGCAGGTGCTTTGAAGTACTTACAGCTTGGTTAGACCTCAAAGATGCCAAGTTCATTCACTACATCTAGAGGCATCACCAGTTGTCTTGACTGTCATGCCATGCTGGATCATGTTGGCTTTGGAAGAGAGTAAGGCAGATGATTTCATGCAGCTCTACTCCACTTAAATCCAATTTATACATGCATCCAAAAAAAAGACATTCTGAAAGGAAAAGAAAGTAGTACTACAAACAAGAACCATCTACCTTGTGGAATTAACAATAATACTTCAAGGGGGAAATTGTCAGTCAAAGAAATAGAAGAATTTCAAGCTTTCATAAGAAGAAGAGCAGAACTGAAGAAAAATTTGATCTTTAATATCAAGAGAATTCTAAAAAGGGAAATAGGGAAAAGAAAATATAAGGGATTCAGTGGAGTGTAACTATTTATATCCCTACATGGGAAGATGATCCTTGTATTTATTTTTTATTTTTTTATTTTTGCAAGGCAATGGGGTTAAGTGACTTGCCCAAGGTCACACAACTAGGTAATTATTAACTGTCTGAGATCAGATTTGAACTCAGGCCCTCCTGACTCCAGGGCTAGTGCTCTATCCACTATGCCACCTAGTTGCCCTCATCCTTGTATTTCTTGAAAATTGTATCACTAATAATACAGTTAAAAGGAATGTACATAGACAGAGGGTGAATTTGAAAGAATGATAAATAAAAAGTAGTTTAGGGATGAGAAAGAGGAGAAATGTTGCAGAAAAAAGGGAGAGGTAGAATGGGGTAAATTATTTTACAAGAAGAGGCATGAAAAATCTTTTACAATGTAGGGAAAAATGAGAGGATGGGTGATGGATACCACATGAAACATATCCTTATCAGTGTTGGCTAAAAGAGCCTCCATTTTTATTTGACTGGCAAAGAGAATAGAAATGTAACAGCTAAAATAGACTATGTGATAGTAATAGAAGGAAAATAAATATATTAATTACAAGTATAACAACAAGCCTTCAAAAAAACCAGAGCGAAGAATTGTACCAGTATGTCCTGGTACCATCAGCTAAGGAAATCATGAATTTCAGGAACGGAGAGGTTAAGGTCCTTGTCCCTCTCCTACTGATAAATGAGGTCCCTTGAAGCAAGACCATGTCTCCCTATATGATTTATATTATACCCCTTTAAAGAATCTTTCACCAGTATTATCAGCCCAGGCCTCCATTCCAGGGTGTTCTCTGCTAATTATTATGGAAAAGAATAAGAGGGGCAGTTAGGTAGCACAGTGGATAGAACATCAACCCTGGAATCAGGAGAACCTGAGTTCAAATTAGACCTGAGACACTTATTACCTAATTGTGTGACCTTGGACAAGTTATTCAACCCCATTGCCTTGCAAAAACCAAGGGTATCTCTTTCCTGTACCATTTAAATACCTTTAGTAGGTAGAAGAACATGAAAAGACCAACACATTCTCTGGACACACAAACACCAAAAACACAAACAAAAACCCATACATTCAAAGTCCATTCCCATTAATTCTATCATATTTCTCATTTTTCCAGGAGAAGACATTCAGCTAATAAATACTATCAATGAGGAGATAAGCCATAAGTCTTATCATTGACCCTTTAATTTATAGTTAAATGACTTGGTCCAATAATGTGAGCTGTGAATGGTTTTGATAATATTGGATGTCTATGACTTTTTTAAGCTAAAAATACCAAACAAATAATATTCAGGATTTACCTATCAAATGAGGACAATTGATTCATGACAACAAAACAGTAAAATTATTAGATTGCTGAGCATACTAAGCAATTTATGCCAGAAGAGACAGCATGTCACAATGAAATGGCCACAGAGTTTAGAATCAGAAGACCGTCATCTTGGCTCCACTAGAAACAGAAGGTCAAGATTTCATTATTACAATATAACTAACAATTCAAGTGACCTTGGGTAAATGACATTTTTATTGGGCTTCAGTTATTAACCTATAAAATGGGAGTGAGGGTAGACTAGATGATATAATAAGCCATTTCCAACCCTAGATCTAAATTCATCATTACTTTTTTTCCATACCAGGAAGCCCAGGTCTGTGTTTACTGAAATGACTTTCACATTCTTAATTATCACCACTTCTCCTAGATTACTGGAGTTTGCCCAATCCTATATTCCCTTAGGGAAAAGAACACATGGATTTCCTTCATCTTATTAACCCACCCAATATTTTCTTACTCCCTAATAACACATTAAACTTCCTGGTAATTTTTAACTACTAAGAAAAGCTATAGAAGAATATTACTATAACCTAATATGGGGAAATGGCTCATAACATGAAAAGAAAACTGAATTTGAATTCAGAAGACCTGAGATGAACCCCAAATTTGCTATTTGCAACATGAAAGACCTTGAATAAGTTTTGCCTTTGCCTTTCTGGATCTTATTTTACTTTTCTATAAACTATGGGATTGGATGAAATCATCTTTAAGACTCCTTCTAGTTCTAAATCTACAATCTTATGAATATACAGTGGGAGGGAATGGATATAGTAATAAATGTAAAGATTAATAATTTTGTGGTTTACAAAGATTCTCAAGTGATTCTGGTTCTTAGCATTACCTATAAGACATATGACCTACTCTCCTTAGCTTAACATCCTGCCTAAACAGTCTTGGCCTTCTTATAAACTTAACTATAGTTCCATTACCATGGTACTGACCAGATTTGCCATTCATAGCCTTCCAAAATCTGGTTCTCAGTCCTAATATATGCAGGAGTGTATGGGAGTCAGATTGTACCAGTTCACAAGAGCCAATTTTGAAATTTTCAATGTCAATATTTAAAGTTTGTTTATTGGTTAATTAGCAAAAAAGTACAACTCTCTGCTCTGTTGAGTATCTAGATTTAAGATGAAGGAGAAAACATCAATAATACAGAGTTAACTTCAAAGTATGTGATGTATACATTTTTTCAATATAGTCAGTTATTAAACATTTTCCAGAACACCATTACATAAAGGAAAGAATCTTGAGTCTAGGAATGGTCTTTCCTCTTGTAAATTCAGTCATTACAAGATACATTGTCTTCGACCCAACAACCAAAGCCTAGGAAAGCCTATATGGCCCTGCTTCCTTCTTGCAAAACTCTCCATCCCAAAACTATCTCCTTAAATGTTTTAGGTTCTGGAATCTCTTTCTATATGAAGATCTCCATACAGTAGAGTTTTTAGAAGATGCTTGCCTTCTCACCTTGCCTAACCTCTCCATATCAGTCAATCAGGAAGGAGTTATTGTTTGCTATGTGCAAGGCACCAGGAATACAATATATATATAACCATTTTTGACATCAAGGACCTCCTCAGAAAAAAAAAGACACTTATATTGAATATACAGAATGAATACAAAGGGACAGCTAAGTGGCACAGTGGATAGAGCACCAGCCCTGTAGTCAGGAGGATATGAGCTCAAATGCAGCCTCAGAGACTTGATATTTATCAGCCATGTGACCTTGGGCAAGTCACTTAACCCATTACCTCACCAAAAAAAAAAACCAAAACAGAATAAATACAAAGCAAATCAAGATAGGGGTTAGGAGCAATGGCAATTGGGGAAATCAAAAAAAGTTTTATAGAGAAGGTAATATTTAAGTGGAGTATTGAAGAAAGCAAAGAATTCTAATGCCTAGAAGAGAAGAAATATATTCAAGGTATGAGGAATGTCAAGTATAAAGGCTTGGAAATGGGAGGTGGTATTCCATGTAAGAAACAAAGAGAAACTCATTTTGCAGTCAAAATAGAATACATGAAGACAAATTATTTATACTGAAATTGATCAGATAGATTGGGTCGTTTGTAAAGTGTTTTTAAATACCTTACAGAGAAGTTTGTCTTTTATTCCACAAGCAAAAGGAATTTGCTGGAGCTTACTAAATAGGGGAGTAATGGGTTCAGATCTAATCTTAAGGAAAATCACTTTTGCAGTTATTTGGAAAACAGAATGAAGTAGAGAAAGATGATATAGATACTTCTAATAGGAGACAATTGCAGCAGTCTGAGAGTAGATGAAGACTAAGGATCTGGCTGTGTGGTTAGTGAGAGTGGACAGTTATCAGAGCAATTGTAGAGGCAGAAATGGCAAGATTTTTCAAATGATTATATATGGGATGAGAGAAAAAGAAGTCAAGGTTGCTGAGCTGAGAAACTGGAAGACTGGTGGCACTACTGACAAAAATAGGAAAGTTAAAAAAAGATGAACAAGACAGGCTATGATGAAGGAGGAAGGAGCATACCAGTTCAACTCTTCCCACAATTACTTCAAAACCATCTAAGAAGATGGTGGATCCAAAAGATGATTAGGAAATTGAAAAAGTAGTGTGTGTCATCTTTCTAACATAAGACCATAAATTAGACCTATGGACAGGTAACCAGGACAGTAACTGTGGAACATGGATCTCCAGAATCCTGGTCAAAGCTAGGAAAAAACAGGGACTTTAAAAGCTATTCTCTCTTCCAGGACTCAGAGCAGCAATGTGGAGTCTCTCAAAAGGGTTCCCAGAGTTTCTAGTTAAGCTAACTACTTCAGGTTGTCAAAAGAAGATTTCTGGAATAACTAAATAAAAAAAAGATAAAGAGTTATTTTGAGACCAAGGATGCCCCAGACACAAACTGGGAGCAGAGAATTATTCCAAAATACCTACTACCAACACTTGAAGAAAAATACAGCTTTCCTACAAGATCCATTAGAATTCCTAAAAGAAATTATTTTAATGAGTTTAAAATAGTACTATAAATTAAATGAGAACAGGAGAGGAAAGAACTGAAAAAGATTTGCAAACCAAGTCTCCAGTAACTAAGGGGAAATATATTTAAAAGATGAATTTTAATGGCAAAGAACAACTTGAGATTGCACTATTCAATTTCCCAAAAAAACAATCTTTTCTGTTCTCTTCCTCTTACTCATTTATTTAGGGGTCCATTTCATTGTCTGTTTGCAACATCTGTCTCAAATATATATATATAATATATATATGTACTATTAGTGTAATACATGAATTATTTAGTATTGTATAAAAAGAAACTCAGTGAAATCAACTCCTATCTACAAGGCATAGTCTGCATAATTAGTATTTTTACCTAAGGAATTTGGAGTGCAGGATGAATTGGAAGAAGAGTGAAAGAAAGAAAAATACTAGGAAGCTAATGTAATAGTCCTGAGGAAGTGGAAGGGGCTAGAGGTGAAGAGACAAAGTATATTAAATTGTAACAAGGAATACTTGTTCCCTAGGTGCAATGAAATAAAGAGATGTTTCTTGGTATTCTCTGAAATCTTGCCTTAGATTTGAGATTAAATTCAATTCTAGAATTCTTTCAATCTTATACTGACTGCCATTCTCATACTCATCAAGTTATCAGGCTATATGGTAGACTTTATGAGCAGTTTAGGTAGTACAGTGGATAGAGTACCAGGATCAGAAGGACCTGTATTGAAATCCACCCTCAGATATTTACTATGTGACACTAGGCAAGTCACTTAACCCTATTTGTCTCAGTTCCTCATTTGTAAAATGAGCTGACAAATCACTCTAATGTCTTTGCCAAAAAGCCCCAAATGAGGTTACCAAAAATCATATACAACTGAGATAACTGAACAAATATAGTCTTTAAAGTTCAATAGATCTTCAAGAACTAGTCAATGAAACAGCATAGATAATGAATCCTTAGAGAGCTAGAATAGTCTACCCTAAAAGAAGGTCCAGGGATTCACAAAGCTCAGGAGAATACCTAAAAGCCTTAATGGGTAAAGTCCTCCAGGAAAAACACAAGACAGGAGTTTTTCTGTTACTGTTTAGAAAGATTTTTAATTCTTCACAATTCCCACAGTTTCACAACACTCCAACTCATAGTCTGGAGGCTGGCCAAGCATTTTTCTCTTCTTCACTTGATCCTTTTCTTAATAATTAACCTCTCTGTTATAGGATTTCTTGACAGCTGTTAGTCTCACAGTTAATTGTAATTAAACTCTCTCTAAACTTGGGAGGTATGTTTGCTTTTGTGGAGCAACTTTTTTTTCTTTTTTCTTTTCAGAGAACACTTGATTATTAGGCAGAATTTCCCAGGTCAGAATCAAAATATGAAAATTCTCCAAAGCAACTTCAGATTCAAGTGCTTCCCATCGAATACTCACAGTAAGTCAAGTCTCAAGAAGTTTAGAATTTTTTTCTAGTGAGTCTCACAAGCAGTGAAGCTTTCAAAAATGGATTGTTGTATTACATGCTAGATGAAACCTTACTACCCTTGAAGGTATTTTCATCATAAAAAAGAAGTCACAGGGTCCTGGTATACCACTAACCATTAGGAAACTTAAATAACTTTGTGTAATTCTACCCTCAGTAAAATATAAACTTCCAAAGGACAGGACAATTTGCTTTCTGTTTTTGTAACACCAGAGCCTGCACAGTGGCTAGTAAAAGATTAGTGCTTTATAAGTGTGGAATCAGATTGAATCAAAGGAGCACTGGCATAAATTATGTAGAATAGAAATCCAATAAATGGAGTCCATATAAGTGTTTGCCAGCAGGTAAACTTGACGAGAAGTGTAGTCTGCAAGAGGGTCCTATGAGATCAACCCAGAAAAGGATCAGCTTGACAGCTGACACCAAGTTCTGCAGCAAGAGAGCAACCTGTTCAAAACTACACTAATCAGAAGAAATCTTGAAAGGGCAAATGTTTATTAACAAGCTCTTTAATTTGAGCCTACTTTCTCTAGGGACCAAGGTAACAGAGTGAAAAGTATTCCCTGATGTGGGAGGCAAAAGATATGAAAAATATTTGTATAAAATTAATGTTATCACCCCCATCCAATTCACTCCTGTAGGAAACAAGGTGTCCCAAAGGCCTTTGTGCAATATTAAGTCAACTATACTAAGACTGCAGGAATACTGTGTATGTATGCAGAACCATGATAAAAATCTGAGTAAGATTCTTCTTAGTCCTCAACTTATAAAATGGTGATAATGATATTTGTGGTACCAGGATGACTAAGGCAATCAGGTAAATCACCTATATGTTAAAAAAAATAAATGACATTTCCTAAAGCTAGGCATTATATTAAAACAGTGTGATTGAACTCTTTTCAGAACTAAAATAAGGAAAAAAGAAAGCAATTCTGCCTGATTTTTTTTAACTGAGTTGGCTAATTTTTTTTTCCTGAACTAACCAGTTATTTGGGCTTTAAGATAGTCATAGCTTCAAACCCTTAGTGATATCTAAGTGCTTATGTGTCACCTTTCACACAAATCCTTAAAGAAAGAGATGTGAACTGTGGAAAAAAGTTTTCAAAATTATTTTATTTACTTGGAAAAATATTTTAATTACTTAGAAAAAACCCTCTCATTGAGGAAAGGAAAAAGGAAACAATAATTCCAGACTTGAAAAGCTCTGAACTAGAAAGGGTGAAGAATGCTATCTGCTAATTTCACTATAAAACTGAGTAATATTAGCATAAACTGAGTTGTTCCACTTAGTTTTACAGATTTAAGAAAGCAACACTATAAAAATAAAAGGCAATCAATACTTCTCCCTTCTCTAAAACTCACCACCACCATGAATATTTTCTGAACTTATGTTTATATACATCTGGATAACAAATCAGACAAATCAAGTAATGAGCTTTCCCAACTGAATAATTAAAATTAACTTTACAATGAGTGATACTGTATTGGTAAGAATGAAGTAATGCATTTTTTAAAACTCTTAAAATTTGTGGGAAGGGAAAAGGTAAGTTTTAATACTTTGTAAACAAATGAGAAATATTCTTTAACTAGAGATTTAAGAAATCCCATTGGCCCAATTAAGTCAGCATACAGTAGTTCACTCAGATTCCAACTAATTCAAATGATAATAATCATAAGGGACAGATGCTTATCTATTCAAAGGATTCTTTCATACAATAAATCCCAGAGCTCAGCTTAAAACCCATTTTTGGTGCTTATGTATATGAAGATATGGAGGAAGATGCTAAAATGTTTGGGACTCAAATGTCAAGTTGCTGATGTCATTAGTTTTCTGTTGCAATTTTCATTTGATCCAGATGGTGTGGTTTCTCAATTTTCCTTTTGCCTAGCCAAGTTTAAAGAACAATTTGGTTAGACTTCAACAGACTAGACAGAAGACAGTCACAGGGAGACATTTGGAAAATGAAGCGGTAGCACAAGTTTTTCTTACTTGAAGGAAATTTACTTACTAATTCAATTTACTTTCTACCCTTTCCATGCTCATGTTCAATGTTCCACTCCCCACTTTCATGTCTTCATGCAGATATTGTGGCCCCATGTCTAGAATTTTCTCCCTCTTCAGCCCTGCCTCTTATAGCTCTTACCACTTTTTGTGACTTAGTTCAAATGGAAGCTCCACCAAGAGGCTTTTCCTGATTCTCCCCAGTTGTTAATGACACACTGCACCCAGTACTATTTGTATAATGTTGTTTCAGAGTTTTTTTAATTTATTGAATAAAACAAAGAATTTTCCTAGCAGTGCAATAAAAAAGACAATTAAACAGGAAACTACAAATCTATTCCATACAACTTGCTATTCCTTTTATATAAAAAAGTTATCATGGAAATTTCTTTTTTTTCCCCTTTTTTTATTCCCTTTCCCTATCTTGTCCTAGAGATGGTTGCCATTAGACAAAAAATAAATATGTAAGATTATTCTGTACATACTTCTATTTATTAGTTCTTTCTCTGGATGCAGATAGCATCTTTCTTCATATTGTACCTGCTGGCTACTTGAGTTCAGTTCTACCTATGAGGTATCATTATTCAGACTTGGGGAAGCGCTTCAATGGTGGAAATAAAACAAAAATTTATTAAAAAGATTACAAGACATAGGAAGGGAGAGGGAGAGGGAGAGCTAGAGAGAGAGAGAGAGAGAGAGAGATAAAAGAGCAGTCATTCAATGTTGGCTGGACCACAGGTTGGTAGAGAAGACTGTGGCCCTGAGCTCTAGTTCAATTTTCATGTCTTGCCTCTCATCCAGAGGGCACACGGTGAACTCCCTTCCCCTATACTGGACCTGGAATTAGGTAGAGGATAAAGCCTAAGGAGATCAGGATACAAATTTTCCATTAAACTATGAATCAATGGTACATCAAGAATGGGGATCTCCACTCAATTTGAGCAGCCCATAAGATTACAAATTGTTTCTGTTACAATCATAATTCTCTACTTCTAGTCAATTTACATCTCAAGTGTAATTCAGTTTACATCTCCACCCAATTTTCTTTGTTACATTCACAATTCTCTTCATCTTTCCCCTGTATCAATATGTCCTTTATTTTTAATTTGTGTATTTATAATAATTAAAAGGATTGAATCAAACATTCTTCCTGTATACTATATTCTCTTGGTTCTACTCACTTCACTCTTCACCATTTTATACAAGTTTTTACTGTCTAAAATCAATGAGCTCATCAATTCTTTTAACATAATAGTATCACAACTATACACCACAACCATCCTGCAATTGATGGGGATTCTGCAATTTTCAGTTCTTTGCCCACACAAAAAGAGTTGCTATAAACATGCCATTCACTTTGTAAAAAGTGAATGAGTTTTAAACATATTACTGTAAAAATTACTAGGAATTTCCCTATTTCATATAACCCTTCTTTTGCTCAAATTAAGGAACAAAGAGGACTGAGTGAGGTCCTTTTTAGTACCCCCTTGGTAATTAATCAATTAGCATTTGAAAAGAATATTTAGAGATGACTCACAAAGCAAAAGATTTACCTTCTAACACTATAAATAGACCCTAGAGGTCCTTACCTGAATACTTTTTTACCCTACCTTTTTCCCCCACCTCTTCCCAGGTTTACACTACCTCTTCTGTACCCTGTCCCCACACCATCTGACGTAGATGGGATAATGGTGTTTAAATTGAGTAACTGGAAATTTGAGCCTCTAGCTGGGCTTCCTGAAGCAGGCTAGCTAAAGGTCCGATTTTAGAGAACTACCAACAAAGTGCGTTTAACCTAATTTTGCTTTTTTCTCTTGCTTAAGATCAAAAAATTCTTTCTCTGGGGGAGTTCTCTGGACCTTAAGGATACTACACCTATTTCCCATCTTAGAATGATATTTGCTTGAACTTTCCATCACCCTCAGGCTAATGTCCTTTATTTCAGAATCATGGAATCTGGATTTCGAGGGTTGGTAGGGGCCAATCCTTGGCCAAAAGGAATAGCCACTATAACACACATAGCAAGATAGCTTTCAACTTCTATTTGAATCCTCCAAAGGGGAAAAATCAGTACCTTCTGAGGAGTTCTTCCACACATAGACAGGTCTAATAGAAAAGTTTTTCCTATTTTTAATATATCTGATGCAGGATAAAGGAAACAACTTATGTTGGACTTAAAGGTCATGCCCTTTGGGACAGGCAAGACTAGTGCTTAGACTGAAACCCATGCACAGTGAGTACTGTCTTGGCCATTCCTTGAAGGGCCACCCCTGTAGCGTGTATGTTAGAGAGTACCTGGAGCCAAGTGTTGAACCATTCCCCAAGTGCCACCCTTGTCTAATCCACTATGGAAATGCAATTAAGTAAGGGCTCCAGGAAAAAGAAACCACTTCTTCCTTCTTTCCTCTCCTTTTCAGGATATATACTTTCTCTCTCTAAGCTAGATCCACATGCTCCAGGTCTAGACCACTGCAGTCTCACCTAAAATTGTGTTCTTCTGCCTTGTTTAAGGCTTCTGCTCCACTAGGGACTCACTGAGTCTCAGTCCAACCAACTATCCAGACAGCTTTCCCTTCACTCTCCCTCAAGCACCTCACCTGGATCTTTATTTCATCCTATCCTCAAGCCCGTTACAAGCAGAAATCTTCATTAAAAAAGTTTTAATTTGCAAATTTTGTAGGTTTCTGAAATAAAAATCCTGAGGCATTTCAACTCCAGGACTTTTCATGATTCTTCACCCTCATAAGAGCTCTCAATCTTTACTGGCAGCACCAACTTCTCCAACATGTCCACAACTACTTCCACCTTCTTGAGCCAAACAGAGCAAGTCTACCTTGCCTTCCAAATTACAGTTCTCCAAATACTTGAACACAGCAACATTGCTGTAATCTTCTCTTCTTTAAACTATATATCCACAGTTTCTTCTTCTTTTTTTTTTTTAGGTTTTTGCAAGGCAAATGGGGTTAAGTGGCTTGCCCAAGGCCACACAGCTAGGTAATTATTAAATGTCTGTGACCGGATTTGAACCCAGGTACTCATGACTCCCTGCCCGTACTTTATCCACTGTGCCACCTAGCCGCCCCCCCCCCCCACAGCTTCTTCTTTACCAAAAACTCAAAACCCTTCACCATGCTGATGATCCTACTCTGCATACCTTCTCGTTTATTAAATTCCTTGGGCAGTTAGGTAGCACAGTGGGGTTTGGTATCAGGAAGGTTCATTTTGCTGTGTGATCCTGAGCAAATCACTTAACCCTGTTTATCTCAATTTTTGCATCTGTAAAATGATTGATGGAGAAGGAACTGCCAAACCACTCCAGTATCTCTACCAAGAAAACTGCAAATGGGATCACCCAAAGAATTAGATATGGCTGAAAAATGACTTAAAAACAAAACCAAAAAATACTTGACAAGAAGTAGTATCAAGAGGTGGAAGAAGGATGAGAAAAAGGGAAACTTGAGGGTCCCAAAGATTAAAAACCTCTACTGAAGTCTGACCTAGTATCCTCATGGTTGGATAATGCAGAGAAGTACCTTAAATGACTGTTTTTGGTTAAAGGTTTTTGATGCCTATGTGTGGGAACACAGACTATTCTAACAGACCACCACCTGGCAGGAGCTGGCATGCCACCCTGAGAGATAAGGTTCGCCAGAGTCCTTGGGAGCTGGTCTTTCCACCCCACGGCCCAAGGGCACAGGACACAGCTGTGTTTTACCACCTCCCCATAACGCAAGCAATGCAAGTGATGCACACAGACCCTGCTTGGCACATCCCCCCATTCCCTCATTTTCCTTGTTCTACCCTGGAAGACCTAACAGTATATATGTAGAAGCTAAATAGTAATAAAATTGAGCTGGAGGCATAAGGCAATAGTGGCTTGACTCCTTATTCTCAGCTCCCCTCCAGGAGGGAGGTCATCGCTGTTAGGGCCCCAAGGTGAAGTAAGTTGCAACACCTATGCTAGGTAGATATTAAGGAAAGAAATGTAGATCATAATTCTTTTTTCAACCCATTTCAACTAATTTCTTGATCATTTTATATCTCATACAAAGATTCAATTTTCAGAATTGAAGGGACTTCATTGAAGTCAAATCTAGAACCATTAATAGATTCTGGTGGATTTTTTTCAACCAGCCAGTGACTTTGAAAAATAATTTCACTTGAATTAGGTCTTCTCAGACAGACAGGTCATAAAAGGAAAGTTAACTAATAAGATTATAGTTGCAAATTATATGATACTAGCAAGATGTAGTTAAGTTCTGAATTGTTTTTAACTTCTGATGGTTAGAATAAGTTTATATTCAATTTTCTATGCCACAGTATATAGCCTATTTCTGTAAATTTACCACTTAATGCTCAAGGTTTTTAACCATTCAGTAGATCCCATGGTGCTGTTTGTCATTCATTCTCAAAGAGGACCATGATATCAGGAATGTGACACTATCATATACAAATTAATTGAATTTACGTGAGGGAGCACTATGCCAAGTCACTAGCCTTGCTTTCTCCTCCACAGCCTTCTGGATCTAGTAGCCAAATATAGATCAGGAGAACTGAAGATGGCTCTGAATGCAGTGACATTTTTATGAAAAGGTCTTTAACAGATCTCAATTTGACTGAAGCAGTGTTCATTCAGTGACTGAGGAAGGTAAAAAAGAAATGAAACAGGACGGGGTGGAGCCAAGATGGCGACAAGAGAGGAACTTCTCTTAGAAGCTCTCTCATAAAACTTCGAAACTAAGGACTCTAACTAAACTTTCGAGAGACAGAACCCACAGAGGGACCCAAGGAGGCAGTTCTCCTACTCAAGGTAACCTGGAAAAGAGCAGAAAGGCTCTGCTCCCAGGGTCGGAAGGGTGGCCCGCCAGAGGGGTGGCCCGCCAGAGCAAAAGAACTTCAGCCTCCCGGAGGCAGCCGCAGGGTGCTGGGAGCCACAGCTCACAGCAGCCGGGGAGTCTCCTGAGCTGCACCCCGGGGAGCACCGGGCACAAAGTGGGGGAAAAGTGGGGACCTCTGCCAGAGCGAGCACATGAAGCCCAGCCCTCAGGGCACACAGAGAGCAACTTGGTCTTTCCCAGGCCCAGATCCAGGAACAGAAACAGGAGGAACCGGTAAGCAGGAGCCCCCAGGGCATGAGCCCATTGAACCTAGGGAGGGGAGTGAAGAGAGACTGCAGAGCTCTGTCCTCTGTCCCTGGAACAGGACTCTGGGGCTCTGACCAAATTCAGATCCTGATCACAGTCTAGGCCCCCCATAGAACAGCAGGGCCCCCCCACCTCAGCCCCGTGGCAGAGGGGGGCGCATATGGTCATTCACAGACCAGGAGGGAGGACAGAGCCTCACACACTGAGACCCTTGTGGGAGTGTCCCAAAAGCTCAGGAAGCACCCCCCAAAAACAGGCTTAGGCTGGGAAAATGAGCACGCAGAGAAATAAGAGGAACACCATTGAGAAATATTTTGCATGTAAGCCCAAGAAGGATCAAAACACTCAGTCTGAAGATGAGTAAGCACAAGCTCCTGCATCTAAAGACTCCAAGAAAAACAGAAATTGGGCTCAGGCTATGACAGAGTTCAAAAAAGACTTTGAAAACCAAATGAGGGAGTTAGAAGAAAAACTGAGAAAAGAAAGGAGAGAGATGCAGGAAAAACATGAAAATGAAGTCAGCAGCCTAGTCAAGGAAATCCAAAAAAATGCTGAAGAAAATAGCATGCTAAAAACCAGCTTAGGTCAAATGGATAAAACAGTTCAAAAAGTTATTGAGGAGAAGAATGCTTTAAAAAGCAAAATTGGCCAGATGCAAAAAGAGATAAGAAAACTCTCTGAGGAGAACAAATCCTTCAGACAAAGAATAGAATTCAGGGAGATTGATGAATTTAACAGAAATCAGGAATCAATACTTCAAAACCAAAAAAATGAAAAATTAGAAGAAAATGTGAAACATCTCATTGAAAAAACAACTGATATGGAAAACAGACTTAGGAAAGATAATTTTAAAATTATTGGAATACCTGTAAGTCCTGATCAGGAAAAGAGCCTTGACATCATTTTCAAAGAATTATTACAGGAAAATTGCCCTGATATTCTAGAAGCAGAAGGCAAAATAGAAATGGAGAGAATCCACCAATCTCCCCAAGAAAGAGATACCAAAAACCAACCCCTAGGAATAGTATAGCCAAGTTCCAGAACTCCCAAGTCAAAGAGAAAATATTACAAGCAACCAGAAGGACACAGTTCAAATATCGTGAAGCTGCAGTCAGGATCACACAGGACTTAGCAGCAACTACATTGGAAGCTCATAGGGCTTGGAATATAATATACTGGAAGGCAAAAGAGTTTAGAATGCAGCCAAGAATGAACTACCCAGTAAGGCTGAATGTCCTCTTCCAGGGAAAAAAGATGGCCTTTCAATGAACCAGGGGAATTTCAAATGTTCCTGTTGGAATGGCCAGAGCTGAACAGAAGGTTTGATCTTCAGATACAGGACTCAGGTGAAGCATGGAGATTGAAGGAGAGGGGGGAAATATGAGGGACTTGATGATGATGAACTGCATGTATTCCTGTATAGAAAAATGACATTGATAATACTCATATGAACCTTCTCAGTTAATAGAGCAGGTAGAGGGAGCTTTTATAGTTGAAACACAGGAGAAAGCTGAATTTGAAGATAAAATATGGTGTAAAAATGGAGTCAATAGAAAAAAAAGGGAAATAGAATGGGAGAAAGAAAAAGGAGAGGGGGAATAGGCCAAGATATTTCATATAATAAGATTTTTCTTTATTACAATGAGCTATTGCAATGATATGGAAGGGGGAAGGCAAGGGGGAATGAGGGAAACCTCACTCTCATCAGAGGTGGCTAGGAGAAGGAACAGCATATATACTCAATGGGGTATAGACATCTGGAGTAAGAAGGAGAGGCAGGACAGGGAGAAGGGGGAAGTGGGGGGATGTGAGTAATGGAGGAGAGGATGGACCATGGGGGGGAGAGTGGTCAGATATATAACACATTTTCCTTTTTACTTCTTGCAAGGGGCTGGGATTGGAAGACCTGTCTGGGACCATAGGGCCATGTGGAAGCTGGGCCTAAGGGGTGGTAGGGGGCTCAGGGCCTCTTGGCCCCAGGACCAGGGATCTGTCTGCTGTACGACTCAGCTACCCTACAGCAGAGTCAGAGTGAAAGGAGAGAGAAAATATAGTACATGGCAGTGGAGAAATACGAAAGGAGGGAGTTGCAATTAGCAATGGCAACGGTGGAAAAATATGAAAGTAACTTTTGAAATGGACTTACCATAAAGAATGTGATCCACCCACGACAGAGTTGTTGGTGTTGGAACAAAGACTGAAGCACATTTATTATTATTTTTATTATTATTATTATTATCATCATTGTATTGTTATTATTGTTGTTTATTATTATCATTTTATTGTTATTATTATTATTATTATTATTATTATTATTATTATTATTATTATTGGGGGGTGCAGGGCAAATGGGGCTGGGTGGCCTGCCTGGGGTCACATAGCAGGGTGATCTTTGGGTGTCTGAGGCCGGATTTGGACCAGGGTGGTCCTGGCTCAAGGGCCAATGCTCTGTCCGCCACCCAGCCACTACTATTATTACTATTTTATTTTATTTTATTTTGGGTCTTTTTTTTTCTTTTTTTTTTTGGTTTTTGCAGGGTAGTGGGGTTGGGGTGGCTTGCATGTCACATGGCTGGGTGATTGTTGGGTGTATGGGGCTGGATATGGGCTCGGGTGCTCCTGGCTCCAGGGCTGGGGCTCCGTCCATTGCACCACCTGGCCATACCTACAATTATTACTATTATTTTTTTTTAATTTTAATTTTTTTCTCTCTCCTTTATCACTCAAGAGAGTCTAAATTTTGTGGGGGGGTATTCTGTTTACTCTTAAACAAGAATATTTTATTAATGTATAAAAAAATTTGTACAAAAAGAGAATAAATAAATATTAAAAAAAAAAAAAAAGAAATGAAACAAAGAATGGCCTCTTTTGCATAGTCAATTCAGGAGGGGAAGACTCAGGGTTTCTGGCCAAAACAGCAACAAGTGCTATTTTCATTCACTATGAGCCAGTCAGAGTCTGAACAACGAACCTGGGATCTATTATTGGCCAATCAATGAGGTCAAAATGATATAGGAGTAGTAAATCACTAGCTATCTTACCAGAATTTAACTATCAAAACATGTCCCATAGGCATCACCAATTTAAAATGTCCAAAACAGAACTCATCTTTCCCATTCCTGCCTATTAGTTTCAGGATACCATTATCCTTCATCCTCAGATTTACAACCTCATCCTTACCCTTGACTTCATTTACTGCACATATCTAAGCAGTTACCAAATCATGTTTCTGTTGCATATCTTTTCTACAAAACTCCTTTTCATCACTCAGATAATCCTGTCACTAATGGCCATCTTCACTTCTCACCTGAACTATTGCAGTTATCTAACTCATTTTCTTGCCTCGTTTCCTCACATTCTGTATACAGCTGTTTCTGTTTTTCCTTTTCCCCCTAAAGCTGATATGACTGCCACTCCCTCTATTCAGTACACTTCAGTCCCTCATTATTTCTAGAATCAAATACAGACTACTCTGCTTTACATTTAAATTCTTCATAACCTAGGGCTTACTTATCTTTCTGGTCTTCTTACATTTATCTTCTTTCCACTCACTTCAAAGGTCAACTATGCTGGTCTCTTGGTCCCTCACAAACAGCACTCAATCTTTATCCATAGCCATCCTCATTGCCTGGAAGGCTTTCTCTTCTCAATTATGCTTCTTAAAATTCCTGATTCCTTTTGATGCTGCGAAATGATGTAGGGAATTATGAATGTAGCAGAAACAAAAACTGCAATCTTAAACGCTGTTAAATCTTGTTAAATGGGTGGAAGTTCCCCAGCTCTTGAGATGTAAATTGACTCCCACTGTTTTGTTTAATGTAAAACTTTGTAACCTGATCTCCTCAGTCTTCAAACTTCTTCCTAATTCCCATCATCTATGGGGGGAAGGGAATTCTCCTTTTGCCCTCAGTGCCCAGATAAGAAGCAAAGTTATAAAACCTGCATTGGACCTCCTCTTTCTCTCTGGCCCAGTCAACTCTGCTTGATTATTCTTTATATCTCTATCTCTCTTTACCTATCTCCCTCTCTCTGTCATTGCCTCACTAGGTCTTTATTATTCATTCTAACTTAAGTGCTTCTGACCCTTTGAGAGGAGTTTTTAACCTGTGTACTTTATTATATATATATTCTATAATAAAATCCTGAGCAGTTTTAACATCCCAGAGAGTGTGCAAATTCCTTTGCTTTTTCAGTGGCCTTAAATCTCCTGTCTTCAATCACTAAATCTTTAATAATGAGCAACATTTTCAAGACTCAGCTCAAACACTATCTTCTGTTGGAAGCCTTTACCACTTTCCCTTTGCTGTTACCTTGTATCTACTCTAAAAACCTCTTATAATTATTGATATATAGTTCATTCTACCATTAGAATGGAGTTTCCTCATTTTGGAAAGCAATTTCAAATTAGGCAAATGAAGTGACTAAAAATGCCCTTAACCCTTCCTTTGTAGAGAACTGTGAATGGAGCAGAAAGAAAATCTGTTAAATGGGTGGGGATTCCTGCTCTTGAAATTCTGTTTTCCTTGGACACTATTGATTATATCTTGTCTCCCCTTGACCCTGTTGTTTGTATCTTATCCCCCATTTTCACCTTCACCTAATCTTGACCAAAAACCCTGGTGGGCAGGAAATAAAGCGTTGAGAGCACAGGAAGGACAAGTACTTAGATTGCCACTGAAAGTTACCTGCTCCAAGGTGTAAAGACCACTCCCCAAGCACCACTCTTTGTCCAGCCTACAATGAAAGGGTATTTAACAGGATGCACTGTCCCTTTGCTGACTTTTTCTGGCCTGCCATCCAGAAGGATGGGCCTTCCTCTGGCTTAATTCACATGGAAGGGGTGGAGCTTCCTATTAAATACCCCTCCATTGTAGGCTAGACAGAGGGTGGTACTTGAGGAGTGGTCTTTATACCTTGGAGCAGGTAATTTCTAATAACAATCTACTTACTGGTCCTTCCTGTCCTTTCAACGCTTTATTTCCTGCTCACCAGTGTTTATGGCCAAGGTTAGGAGAAGGAGAAAATGGGGGATAAGATACAAACAGGGTCAAGGAGAGATAAGATACAATCAACAATGTCCAAGGGAATCAGAATCTCAACAGTGGGAACCTCCACACATTTAACAGATTTTGTTTCTTCTACATTCACAATTCTCTACAGTACTTCTGCCCATAGATTCACTACTAGGTTTATATTCCGAGGAGATGGTCATTGACAAGAAAATCCCCATACAACAAAACATTTATAGCAAATTTTTTTGTGGTAGCAAAGAACTGGAAACAAAATATCCATTGTAGACTGACTAAACAAAATGCATTATTGGAATATAATGGAATATTGCTGTGCCATAAGAGAAGCATGGAAAGAGTCGTATGATATGATGAAGAAGATCTGAAGTAAGATCAAGAAAACAAAACTCACAATATAGTCAATCAACTAGCAAATTTAATACAATCAATCAATTGGCAAGCGCCTACTATTTGTCAGTGCTAGAACAATGTAAATAAAATGAAAAAACAAAACAAAAGCAAATGTTGCAAAATAACAAAGAAAAAGAATGACTTCAAAGAAGAGAAATGATATGACACCCAGTCCTTTTATTGATCAGTTATGGTGTTTTATTTCCCCTCTTCTTTTACTTTTCTTTTTTTTTTGTCTTCAAAAATATAATTTATTATTTAGATGGTTAAAAAGAAAAAATACTGGAGAAATTTATATATAAAGAAATACTCAAATCCGGTCTCAGACACTTAATAATTTCCTACCTGTGTGGCCTTGGGCAAGCCACTTAACCCCATTTGCCTTGCAAAAACAAAAAAAAAAAAAATGGCAAGGTAGGGACTGGGTTTTTTTTGGTATTCCCAGAACTTACAATAGTTTCTGGTCCCATAATAAAAGCTCTGTAAATGCTTGTTCAATTGACTAATGCTACCACTACTAATGAACTGCCACTAACCTTGAACAAATTGCCTCACCTCCCTAGAATTCATTTTCTATAAAATGAATCATAAAATGAGTCATTTAAACAAGATTTGAGGTCCCTTCCAAATCCGTGACCTTTTATATTATGGTTGAAAATAGTTTGAATTTGAAATGAATTAGAAAGAAGATGAATTTTGGAGAAAACTTGAAGATGTATAAATTTAATACTGTATATTCCATTTGGTGCCACAAGGTGTCACTTATAAACGAGAAAATTCATAAATCAGAACTAAACCTTTTTTACTTTAAGTAATAAAATGATCAAATATTTGAACAGGCAGTTTTCAAATGAAGGCATTCATGCTATATAAAAACATGAAAAAATGTTCCAAATCATTAATTAGAAAAATGTAAACTAAAACAACTATGAGGTTCTACCTTACACCTGTCAGATTGGCTAAGATAACAAAAAGGAAAAGGGACCAATATTGGAGAGGTTTTAGGAGGATTGGGGCATTAATGCATTGTTAGTGGAGTTGTGAACTGATCCAACCATTCTGGAGAGCAATCTAGAACTATGCCCAAAGAGCAATAAAACTGATCATACCCTTTGATCCATCAATATCAATACTAGACCTATATTCAGAAGAATTCATAAAGAATGGGAAAATTCCTACATGTGCTGAATATTCAAAGCAGCTCTTTATGTAGCTACAAAGAATTGGAAATTGAGGGAATGCCCATCAATTGGAGAATGGCTGAACAAGTTATGATATATGAATGTTATGGAGTACTAATGTTTTATAAGAAACCATGAATGGTCAGAACTGATGCTGAGCAAAGGGAGCAGAACCAAGAGAACAACAACTTTGTGAGTTGATCAACCTTGATGGAAGCAGCTCTTGTCAGAATTTCAGAGAACTAGGACAATCCTGGGAGACCTGCTAAGTATATACTGTCTACATCGAGAGGAAGAAATACAAAACAAAACAAAAAACCCCTCTCAGAATCTTAATGAACACTATATTCACTTTTTTAAATTTTTTCTTATGCTTTTCTTCCCTATTTCATAGTTTTCTTTCCTATACCTTAATCCTAATTCCTCATGGAGAAAAGGATTAATCATTAAACATGTTAACACAAATGTGTATGTATAATGTTCACCAGACTGTTCACCACTGAGGGGAGGGAGCATGGTAAGGGAGGGTGGATGAAAATGTTGTAACTTAAAAATAAGCATATGCAGGGGGATGAATTTTGAAAAGCTTTCATAACGTGTAACTGGAAAAATAAAATAAATTATCAATTAAAAATTTTTTAATTTAAAAAAGTAATGAGGGAGCGGCTAGGTGGTGCAGTGGATAAAGCACCAGCCCTGGAGTCAGGAGTACCTGAGTTCAAATCCCGTCCCAGACACTTAATAATTCCCTATCTGTGTGGCCTTGGGCAAGCCACTTAACCCCATTTGCCTTGCAAAAACCTAAAAGAAAAAAAGAATTCCTAAAAAAAGTAATGAAATGACCCACAAATGCTATATATTTCTCTCCACCCACCTACTTGATTAACTGTTCATTGCTAATCTTTACTCTCCTTTAACCCTCTTGGAAGTACATCTATGCAAAATTTGTAAAGATATGATCATATAATCTCAATTTTTAGAGTTCAGGAATTAACATATATTTGATAAGTTCCTATTGTATGCCAAGGTATTCTATTAGATTCCAGGGATACAAAGACAAAAAGACAACAATCCCTGTTCTCAAGTAGTTTACATTCTATGTACCTATGTACACACACACACACACACACACACACACACGCAATTTCCTTGGTAGCATATGTTTCTTCTGAGATTTATATAATATCACATCAAGGTCTTCCACATGAAGGATTGTTGGTTTAAGATTTCATATTCTCATAGTTCATTATGCAAGGCCAATTTTTTTCCCTAAATTAAAAGTCTTTTAAAAAATAGAATCCTATGGGCAGATTCAGTTCAAGCACCACCTTTGAAATAAGAAAATGACTTTCCTTCTCCAAATACCCACTTGTTAAGACTATTTTCTCAAATTATAAACCATTTATTAGTACCCTTCTAATGCTACTTGCCCCAGATTGACTCATTTGATGGCTGGGACCCCAGAGAATGGGTGACTACTTCTCTTATATTATTCTTTTCTTAGGAATAACTTTAGAGATCTCTGGTTTCTGGTCCTAATCCTAGTGAGTCCCTCTAACATGCTCCCCACTGAGTATTATCCAGAGTTGATTCAAAGTGACTTTTTTTAGAATAGCAAGTATAACAAATACATACAAATCACTTACAAGGTCTCTGAGAAGAGCCAAATCAAATTTAGAACACGTGGTCAAAAGGTAAATCCAAAGTCCCAAATAATTAGAAGTTCTTTTTTCCATTTATGGAAGCCTCAGCTTTACTCAATATCCTTGTCCAGTCCTGAAACTGCCTTATCTAGTTGTCTTCAGTGTATCTCTTAACTCCTGAGACAGATGACACCGCCAGTCATTGCTGCTCTACCAATGGAAATCCAGATCATTTGACCTTTTGAGGATCACAAATCATTACTTGGTCAGTGTGATGAGTAGGGGAGAAAAAAGAGGGAAAAAAATGCCCATCCAAGCATTACTCTCGCAGGAAGTCAAGCCTATACTTCACTTCCCTTTCACCAGTTCCAAACCATTTCTGGATATACTAAAATTCTACATCTCTCATATATGTGTTACCTAGTGCCCCTCTCTCAATCTTTCCATGCAGCATAAATTCTTTGATAACTGAGATTGTCTTCCTTATTTATCTCTCCAGCAATGAGAACTGAATTTAATGTTCCCTGGATCATATACTTCCCTTTCTAACCATGGCTTCTAGGAAAGGTGTCAGCTTTAGCTCCTGGGTTACATAAATGAGTTTAATAAAATTTAAGTAAATTAAATTGGGTTCAACTACTCTTCCCATAATATATGTGTGGTCTCAGGCAAATAACTCACTTAAATTACAACCTCACTTAAAATGAAGGAGTTGGAGTAGATTCTCTGGGGTCTCTTCCAGATCTAGTGCAATATATTACAAATGGGCTCTATTTTTACAGATACTATCTAGCTCAATATAGTGTACTTTGTTCCATTATTATGGTGGTGATAGAGTATAATGTAATATTTCTGGGAGACCTATTGATAGAGTATTTAGAAAATATCCCTGCAAATTTTGATAATTTTCTGTTTGTTTCCTAAGTTTTTCCCATCCAATGCTCTACTTGTTGTTTTTTTTAGGTTTTTGCAAGGCAAGGGGGTTAAGTGGCTTGCCCAAGGTCACACAGCTAGATAATTATTAAGTGTCTGAGGCCGGATTTGAACCCAGGTACTCCTGACTTCAGGGCTGGTGCTCTATCCACTGCACCTCCTAGCCGCCCCTCTACTTGGTTTTGATTTCATAAACATCATTCTTCCCCCCCCAGGATAAGCTGAACACCTAAAAGCTTATCTTCATGGAGAGAGTTTCAGTTTAGGTACTCAACAGTTCCTCTCCATCTGATTAGAGGGCTGGAGAGAAAAGAAAAAAATTCCTCACACAGAGCTCACCATTTCCAGTCATTTTGTCATCTCCCCCCAGTTTCTCTGCTTGATTTTTGACTACATGAACATCATGCCCTTGGGTTAACCTCTCTCTCTGGCACCCTGCTCCCTTGTCAGTATCCCTTTGTGTGCTGTCTTCCTCATCAAATTGTAAACTCC
This sequence comes from Macrotis lagotis, assembly GCF_037893015.1. Taxonomy (NCBI): domain Eukaryota; kingdom Metazoa; phylum Chordata; class Mammalia; order Peramelemorphia; family Peramelidae; genus Macrotis; species Macrotis lagotis. The sequence goes on from NC_133658.1 coordinate 833,435,309, forward strand.
CTGAGGGCAAGAATGGTCTTTTTTTCTTATTTTTATCCCCAGTTCTGGCACAAAGTAGGTACTTAATAAATGTTTTTCAACTAAACTTGACAAAATTGATTTAATTGTAACTAAAGGGTCATGCAAGGAAGAAGGGAGAAATTTAGAAAAAGAAAATAAACATGGGAATGAAAGCTGATTCCTGACCTTTAGTCCTGACTATCCTAGCTCTAATTCTGTATTCTCTTCCTTTTTAGATTTTATTCATCTGTGTGCTACCTTAACTACAACCTATCCAAAACTAAACTCTCATAGTCACCTTAATTTCTCCATATCTCATATATCTAGTCACTAAATGATGTAAATTCCTTCAAAAATTTTCTTCAATCTATCCCTTTTTTCCCATTTGCATGATTAGTACTTTAATACAAGTTCTTATCACTTCACATAGTCATTATTGAAATAACTTCTAGATTGTCTTACCTGATTTCAGTCTCTATACCTCCAAGATGGTGTATTTGCATTATATAGCCTAGATTTAAAGTCATGAGATAATCAAATTCAAGAATCACTTAACTTTTTCCCCCTATTTCTTAATTTACAAAATGTGGCAGTTAGACTAGACATTCTATAAGGTCCTTCCCAATTCCAAATCCTATTATTCCATTCAGTCCTTTCTATGTACCTTTTCCAGTCAAATATTCATCCGATATTGTTTTTATTGCAACCCCACAACCAAAGCCCATTGGCATGGAACTCTTTTCTTGTTTGTGGAGATCAGTGTCTAGCACCTAGGTGAAGGGCAGAGTTAGTCAGAACCAGAGGGAGGAGAGCACTTCAGCAATCTTCAAATTTCTGATGGATGCAGCTCCCCTCAGCAGTTCAGAGAGCTAAGACAACCCTATTGGACTGGCTATGGACAATGCTATCCCAATCCAGTGGAAGAAAAACAAAATAAACAAAAAAAAAACCCTTCAGAATCTGATGAATTCTAACATTTAAAAAAATTTCTCATATTATTTCTTTCCCTTAATCCTAATTCCTCATATCAAAAATGACTACTCTCTAAACATGCTTAACACAAATGTGTTCAATTCACCTGACTGTTCGCCACTCAGAGGAGGAGAGTAGGAAGGGAGGGTGGAAGGAAATTATTTAACTTTATGTATATGCATATGGATGAACATTGAAAAACTTTCATAACATGTATATGGAAAAATGAAATATCAACTAAAAAAAAATAATCTTCAAGGTTCAAGTTACTTCCAAATCTTCTTCAAGCTTCTATGAGTTGTTGTTTGAGTCTCTGAATACAGAGAAGATGAAAGATGCCAATCCCAATTCAGGTTACTAAAGGGACTCTGGGAAGAAGCTGACATGAGGTGAGTTGAAAGTCACTGTCATGTTAGCTTCTTTCACCTTCTAGCATATTTCCAGAAGCTCCTATAGAGACACAATTGATGACTCTGAAAAGCTGTAAGAAAATTTGACAGCAACTGAAAGCTTGAATAGAATTGAAGACTCTTCTTTCCTTTATCCCAATTCTATCCTACCTTTTACAATAACCTTCACCAATAAGGAAGAAGTCCTATATAAACAGGCTTAGGTTTAGGGTTACATTATCAAATAAATCTACTCAAAAATTTTCAGTGATTCCAAACTTATCCACACAACCTTGCCTTCCATAATTTACCAACATAAATCTTTAGCTCTAATCAGACCATTCTCCTCAATTTCCTCCACATTCTCAGTGCTCCTGGAGTTCTTTGTTTTTGATCCTTTTGTGTCCCTTCCCTGTATAACCCATGGTTCAAGATGCCAAGCTGCAAAATTACATAAACACAGTTCAATATTTGTTATTAAATTATTAATGAAGCATCTCATTTTGCCTCCTGCTCAGAGTTTTCTCTGGTATCTGAAAAATATAATTCAAGGCTAATTATCTATAAATGTGGATAAACCATCCCTAGCTCCTTTATAAATACACTAGCAATATTAAATATATGACAAAATTTACTGTGCCCCTTTCCAAAAAAAAGTATCACAATGAAGCAGGGAGCAGGGAAATGGCTATTTGGACTTGAAGGCCACCACCTTTGGGACAGGAAAGATTGGTTCCTAGAAACACCATCCATGTCCAATAGGTACTATCTTAGTCACTCCTTGGGGGGCCCATCCTATGGCATATGTATTGGAGAATACTTGGAGCCAGGTGCTTAACCATTCCCCAAGCACCACCCTTGTCCAACCTACTATGGAAATGCATTTAAGCAAGGACTTCCAGAATGGAGCTTTCCTTTTTCCTCTCTTTTCTTCTTTGCATTTTCCTGGCAAGATGGTCACCTTACCCTCTAAATCCATGCTGCTGGAACAATATGGCCCCAGCTCCATGTGGCCAGATTTATGTCGATCTAAGTTTTTCTTCTCTCCTCTCCGAGGCTCCCTGACAATTTCTTCTCTCTTTTATTCCTCTAAGTTCTTTCCTATGTTGTTTCTGGGCTTGTAACTAAATGCTTTTCTCGATATATGGTGTTTCTGTGAACTACTTGTGCTTTGCAGGTCTGTGAATAAACATCTGAGCTTTTTTACAACTTCAGGGCCAGTCAAGAGTTTTTCATTTCCAAGAACCCTGATCTTTATGTTGTCATCACCTATCTCCCCATCACTAATAATAATCCATTAAAACGCAATATAATTCTCCTTCCCTGCCTAGTGGGTCCACTTTCTACCTGAAAAACCTATATAGCCTTATAATCCTACTTTTAAATAGTTGGATAGTCCTCAGAAAGGAAATGAAGTTGGAGTTGCTGCAAAAGCAATGCCTCAACATTCCAGTGAATGGTATCTTCATGCTAGGGACCTTGCACTCCTTCAGTCTTATTAAATAATTTTAATTCTTTAATTTTACTTTAAGTGTAATTCTTTAATTGTCCCTTCTTTATTCCTTATCCAACTATAATCCAGTCACTTTTCTAAGTCTAGAGCAAGTCCCATCCTTTCCTGAAGCATTTCTGGACTAGTCCTACATTGTCTTCTTTCCCTTGACTTATTGATATATACTTAACAATATTTCAAGCTTTTATATTATCTAATTGTTTCTTCCATGTTGGTCTGTTTTCTCTAATTGCTGCACAGGAGCCATTTCTCATGCTTTTCTTCTTTACAAAAAAAAAATCTTCACCATGTCTGATCAGTGCAAAAGACATATGAGTTACTTGTGGAATGATTGAAGATTGAATTCAGGGACATCTCACCATTGGAAACTAAAAGAAAAAATGGTGATTCATGAAACAAAATTGAAAGACCATTTACAAGTGAGAGTTGGAGATCTGAAAAAAGACCAATCTTATTGACTGATATATTTAAAACTCATGGGTCCATCAGTTCAGGAAATTATAAGATCATATAAATTAGTGGAAAAGAACATAAATTTATTATTTACTGGCTCATTTATTGCTTCCTAAAGAGACATAAAAATTTCTTTAAAAACAAACAAATCTTTAAAAGTTCATTTTAAATCTAAATTTTGAAACATTTTAGACAAGAGTTATTTACAATTGTCAAATCAAGAATTGTTGAACAATGTTTCAAGTACAGAACAAAAACATTACAAAATGAAGTACAGCATGTTCTCATAATTTAGAGTTTAAATAATATATCATTATCAGTTAGAAGATCATCTTAAAAAAAGATCATCTTGGAAAAAATACATTATAAAGGAAATGTTGGAAGCATTATAATCAGTAGAAAACCAAATGCCAAAGGAAATTGATTAGATTCAGATTGTTCTATTCCTTTAATTTATATCTTTTAAACAAGCTATTGAGTAGCAAATTTGCATGCAACTCATATAACATAAATTGCAATGCATATTTGTGTGAAAAGGAACTCATAGCTAAATGTAACATTTGTTGCTCTGTATTAGTTTTTATAACTAATTTTTATTTTTTGATTCTTTACAGCGTACAGCCTTGTAGTTCTTCTTGCTGCTATGTGTGAAATAGCAAATAATCTCTTAGGCAGTAGGAGTCTCAGTAGCTAAGAAACATACTAAAAAGTTATTGAAAAGTTTATTATAATTATTATTATCAGAAAATTTAAATATTCCTCCCTCCCTTCTTCCCTTATCCCCATCATTCATTTAAATAGCATTCTCCAAAGCAGGTATCAAAAAGAAGTCCATGGCCTTATGGGAAGTCATGACATGACCCTAAGAAGTATAGGATCATCCAATTAGAAGGTAGAAAAATAGGACCTATACTTCATTTGTCTCCAACTCAAATGCATATATCTCTCTCATTCATTATCTTCCACAATTCCCTTCATTGCCTTTCACTATTGAATAAGTTCCCAATTTCTTCCCTTATAAGCATAGCTGTACCCTAGCTATTACAGAACAATGACCCAGAGTTGGAGTTTTTAAATGAAGTGAGACAGTAATGCACAATAAAAAAGTAACAAAACCTGCTTTACTAAAAATAAGGTATTAAAATAATTTTGTTGTTTGGACATTTTTCAGTCACATCTGACTCTTCATGACCCATTTCAGGGTTTTCTTGGTAAACTGGAATGGTTTGCCATTTTCTTCTCTAGTGTATTTTTAAAATGATGAAACTGAAGCACATAGGGTTAAGTGACTTGGTCAGGGTCCTATAGCTAGTGTTTGAGATTCAATTTGAATTCAGGAAGATGGGTCTTCTTGATGCCAGGCCAAGCACACTATCTACTGTGCCACCCAACTGTCCCAAATTAAAAGAATAAAACTCCTAAATGTAGAGTAGATGTAACTGGAAAGGGTTTATGCATAAAGACCACTTAGTTTGACATGAATGAATAACAGATCTTGGACATGTCACACTCCATTCAATAGGAGACTAAAATTTCTTACCCTATGAAGAACAAGAAGAATGTAATGGCTGAGTGTTACATTTATCTCCAAGAAGGGGACTGGGATAAAATTATAGCTATCACAGTTCATATATTGATATTCTACAGTTTACAATAATTTGAGGAGACAAAGATCAACATCACATTCCGTGATCATGTTTAAGGGGAACGAGCATTTAGTTTACATTAACATACCAATTTAGCTTTCTCCCTTATACAAAAGAATATCACAAATGGCAAATAAATCTTTCTATCAAAGTAGAAAATAAATAGCAATCAGAGAAATTATACAGATTAATATAGACAATATAATATATCAATGTACTATCCTCTCCACACACTACTTTGGATAGTATTTTTCTAAAAATGTTATTTGTCCTAATATTTTAGTGAGATAAATTGGTTTTGTATCCTTAATAAGTGAAATTAAAGATATTTAAAATATTGTTTACTTCAACTTTATCTCAATACAAAATATATATAATCACTGCCCATAATTTATGTTCAATAACTTGCTTCAGTAATTCATGGTTACATATTTCCATGTTTATCTTTTTGTCATTCTCATTATTTTTTTATTATAATTCTAAACTGAAGAGTTTCTTGGTCTGAAAGAATGCAGTTAGCTGATTCTGGTATAAGTCCTATATCAATAAGTCTTTTTCCCATTGGATAAAAATTCAGTCAATTTCATTCTTTGATTTATAATTTGGTGTCATCTACATCAGCACACACTTTAAAAAAAAAAAGAAAATGTTTGGGGACAGCTAGGTGGCATAGTGAATAGAGCACCAGCCCTGTAGTCAGAAGGACCTGATTTCAAATCTGGTCTCAGACACTTAATAATTACCTAGCTGTGGGACCTTGGGCAAGTCACTTAACCCCATTGCGTTGCAAAAATCAAAAAGAGGAAAAAAGAAAAAAAAAGAAAATGTTCATGAAGTAGGAAAATGAGGTGTCTATCTTCTATGTCTTTGACTACTTTCATTTTTTTTCTTCCTGAATCATACTTTCTCATTTTTGTTCCCTACCCTCACCTTTCCTCTTATTTGTAGTAATGATTACAATCTGGTAAACTACAAGAGGTTGAGAAGGTGAGTCATTCAAGTTCCAGAAATAGATACCATTCTGGATTTTGCATCCAATCCAACCTCAAGATTCATACTAGAGAGGAGAGACCTTCAAGTGGGACCAGGCCCAGCAGTAGTTGCAATATAGACCCAGTCATTGTTGATGCTATATTTGGACATGGATGTAGTGGGTCTAAAGCTATGCAGAAACAGTGCTAATAATGAGCAACTTCCCCAGAAACTGATCGATAATGGGGAGAGCATGCTATTCAGTTGTTGCTTGGTTCATTGGCAAAGAAGAGCAAAACAATATCACTAGGTCAGCGAGTAGTAAATGTTCCACATTTGGATGGTGTGGTGCTGGCTGATGGAGCACCTGTGCTTTCTTGATGTTAATTGTTAGGCCAAAATTAGCACAAGCAGCAGAGAATCGATTCCATACTTTGTTGTATCTCAGCTTCAGAGGCTGCTTTGAGTGCAAACAGAAGATCATGCACCAGCACTCCCTATACTTTGGTCTTAGCTTATAGCCTTTTTAAGTTGAAGAATTTGATCGTTATTCTTTCTTCATGAAGGAAACCATGACATCATGAAAGTGATGGAATGACCATAAGTTGGATTTGGGGTGGGGGCATGCTGTGCAAAGTCACCAGTCAGTCTCACTTTTTCCTCCAGAGTCCTCTGAGTTCAGTTGTCAGATGTGAATCAGAACCACTGGAGATGATAGATAAAGTGACTCCCCCAAAATCAAACAGATAGTGTCAAGTGTCTGTAGACTACATTTGAACTCCTTGTCTATCTGATTCTAGGACTGGTGCTCTAACCACTGCAAAACCTAGCTGACCTTGATGTCATGTTCATCTTCAGCATAGGCATTGATGTTATGGCTGAAAACATCATGCTAAAAAGTATGAGAGCAGAGACATTTCCTTGTTTCACTTCATTGATAACCAGGAAATCTCAAGAACAACATCCACTATCCAGAACCTGAGCAATCACACCATCTTGAAATTTTGAACTTCTCTGGGCAATCAAATTTCTATAAGCCACTGTTACTGAAGATATCAACGGTCTTGGTTAGATTTATACATGTTATATACAGACTTCTGTTCTGTTCCTGGAATTTTCTTGGAGATGTTGGGCATATCAACCATATCAACTATTCTTCAAACCTTTCTTAAGTCACACTGATTCTCAGGTCAGTGACCATCTTCCAGGAGAATAATCAGCCTATTAAGGAGAAATTTGGCAAAAAATTTGCCAGAGAGAAACATCCCTGTGATTGTCACAAGACATTCTGTTCCCTTTACCTTTATAGAGATGGACAATGGAGGCATCCTTGAATTCCTAGGAGATAACCTCTTGCCAGATAGCTTGGAAAATTTCAGTAAGCTTTTGTATGAGCAATGCCCCCCCCACCTTGTAAATCTCAGCCAGAATAAAATCAGCAGCAACTTTACCATATGAAAGGAGTCTAATGCCATTCAAAACCTCTTCTTCAGGACAGATTGACTTCAACCTTGAGGTAAACTTTCAATAGCTTCTGCATTGATTGATGACAGCATGGTAAGAACATAGCTCTCTAGGATCATGTCCCTATCACTAATTAATATGACTCCATCAGCATTGAGTAGCTAAGATGCACCATATGTCTTTGATCCATAAATAGTATTCAAGAAATTGTAAATATGCTTTGGATTTTTACTATCCTCATAAAACTAAGTTTCTCTCTCTAAGATTTACATCTACTTTATTTTCAATGAAATTAAATGCTGCCTTCTAAGAAATGAATGAACTATCCTGCTAGTAAAGCCTGTGGAGTTCCCAATTTTCATTTAGCAACTTCTACATCTCCCCATCATTTTCATCAAACCATTCTTGATGTTTGCAAGTATTGTGACCAGACAAGAAAATGTAGTGCTATTTGGTGGATGATAGAACCCCATGTCTAGGAAACCAAATAAGGTCCTCTTTTTTCACTGAGAGTGACAATGTCTGGTCCCTAAAAAGTCATATGGGATTGTCTCCTAATTTCTTTCCCTCTTTTGGATTCACTTTCCTCATTTATCATATGATGGGGTTGGACTCAATTTCTCCAGGATACATTCCTACCCCTTACTCCCAAATTTCAAATTCAGCAACTCTAACTATAAACAGCAAATTACTTTTATTTTCATAATTAAAGGTTGATTTATATGAATATTATTCTCTTTCAGAAGTTGTGTGACCTCAAGCCAAGTCCTGTCCTTTTAGGACCTCAGGTTCCAATGAAAATAATTTGCTTGTTCATGTTGCTCTAGTTTTTAGAGGATTTTTCCTAAAAGAATAAAAAAAATACAAACCAGTTGAACCATGTAGTCTGTGTCTTATCTCTGCTTTACAGACAGGAGAAAAGACCTAGATGATTTTATAAGGTAGTCAGCTTTGAGCCCAGAATGGAGAAGTGACTGGCAGATCATAAGTCATAGGACTGAGTTTTGGAGGTTTCTCTTTACCTCAACATACTGCCCCAAGTCCCACGGGTCCATGTCACCAAAATCTCTGCAGGGTCACTGATCTCAGAAGGCTGTGTCTGTGTGAGGGAGTGATACCCCATCCTGGGGCTTGAAATTCTCCAAGAGGAAGTTAATAGTGTACTCCTTGATGGTTGAGTGGTCACTGACAGTTCTGTGCTTTCTCCCTCCCTGAAGAGCTGAAAAAGGGAATTACAAACCTGGCCAGAGCAGCACAGGATTGCATCCTTCCTGGGAGTCACTGTGGGGCTCAAGGTGTAGGCTTGGGGAAGAGACTTATGATAAAGAAGAGTCCCCACCTCAGTGATTAGTGTTAGAAATGGAGCATCCTTGGGATGGGGAAGCTATAACAAAGGAGAGCCCCTGCCCCCAACCTTTCCTGTTACAAATCAACATGGGGAGTGGAGGAGGGAAAAGGTTCATGGTGGGTGACCTTATGCAGATGATCTCTAGACTTGGATTCTTCATCTTCCATGTGTAGAGATTGCAGGTAGCTGAGACAAGTACAACCCTAGGCAAGCCCCTGTCCCTTCCTGGGACTTCCCAGTTGGTACTTAAGAGGGCAGGACTAGGGGCAGCTAGGTGGTGCAGTAGATAAAGCACCAGCCCTGGAGTCAGGAGTACCTGGATTCAAATCCGACCTCAGACACTTGATAATTACCCAGCTGTGTGGCCTTGGGCAAGCCACTTAACCCCATTTGCCTTGCAAAAACCTTAAAAAAAAAAAAGAGGGCAGGACTGAGCTCTGGAGCACATCTCATCCTCAAAACGACCACATAATGCCCAAGTTTCTTAGCAAGATATGATCTCATTATTTTAGTATCCTTGAGGTAGTTTCTGTGTGATTTTAGGTGAGTCTTTGTCCCCTCTTAGCTTAAATTTGTTATTCAATCATTTCAGTCATGTCTGACTCTTTATAACCGTATTTGGGGTTTTTTAGGCATAGATACTACAGAGCTTCTCCAGCTCATTTTACAGATGGGTAAAACTTAGGCCAACAGGTGAAATGACTGAGTTCACACAACCAATACTTGTCTTAGACTGAATTTGACCTTGGGAAGATGAACCGGATCTGAGTCTAGTGCTCTAGGCCCTAGGACCCCACTTTGTTGTCTTTTCTGGCTATCAGAGCAGTAGAAAAGTGGAATTATGGACTGCCTGAGGTGATGGTGCTTGTAGCTACTCTCTCCAAGATTACCAAGGATCTCATAAAATAGTCCCAAAGACTTTTTCTCAGCTTTCATCCTACTTGGCCTTTCAGAAATTTTCTACTCTCTTTTCTGTGTTATAGTGACTTTCCTCCCAACACTGATTGCCCCCTCGTCAGTCTACTACTAGGTTAGGTTCCATATATATTATGTCCCCTCTTTTTCCTGTCTACATTCAGTGACCTCTTCAGCTCCCATTATCATCACAGTACAGTTGAGTCCCAGATTTACAAATCCAATGGACTTTTCTGTCTTTATCGCCAACCTCTGTCCTACTGAAAATTTTAATTGGTTGTCCCATAAGCAACAGAAACCTTACGTGTCCAAAACAGAATTTCTTTTCTTCCACCACCAAACTAACCCATCTCTAAAATGTCTTTTCTCTGTTCAGGACACCACCATCTTTCCAGTCCCTGACATTTTCAGCCTTGGTTTGCTATTGTCTCCTCCTTCTCCCTCTCCTTCCCTTGACATTAGCAGCCTCATAACTTGACGTGCATCCATTCCCTCTTCTCTACACAGGATATCACCATGATGGGTCACTACCTGATACTCCTCTTTCTTGGTCCTTGCAAGAGTTCATTCAGTGATCTCTCTCCAGCTTTCCCTTCTTCTCACACAGCTACCAAAGTGATCTTCCTAAAGATCCTTTTTTAACGATCACATCCTTCCCCTGCTTTATAAACTCAGGTGGTTCCCTCTTACTTTTAGGATCAAATATAAAATCTTTCTTTAAAGTTATCCACATTCTACCTCTATCTGAACTGAATAGACTGGATACACATCACTTCCCTTCACTTATTTTGTGGTTCCTATGAGTTGGTTTATTTACTCATTATTTCATCTCCCACTTCAGTGACTTTGCCTAAGTTGTCCCCCATATCTCTTTCCCTTACACTCTCCAGACATCTTCAGAGATCAGCTCCAAGGTCCCTCCTATGGGACCCTCTTCTTGATCCCTTCTGCTGCTTAGGCCATCATCATGAAATGACATTGGATTGACTCTATATACATTACATTGATTCTATAGACATTATCTCACTTGGAATAGATACATATTGTTTCTCCTCATACAGCAAGAACTCCTTGAATCCAGGTCTTTTGATCCCAATAACCTAACCATTTTTGCCAGTCTATTGGTGGTCCCCAGAGCTTCCTGGAGGTCTGAATCAAGACTGACCAAAGGGTTTGCTATTCAGCCAAGGGCAGAACTAGTAGACAACCTATCAAGCAGAGTATAAGGATCTGAAATTAGGGTGAATTAATAGCATGTTGACAAAGGTCACCTGGACCATTATGCTCAGAAATATGATGGTCTATCATCTTTACCCCAAGGACCTACTGTGGTCCATATTCTAGGTTCAGACTCTAGGTATTCTATGATCCCTTCCAATATACTTCCCTGAGAGGGTACATGAGTGTGGGAACATGTTTATGAATGTGTGTCTAAGTTTTTATATATTTATCTCTAAATCTATGTGTGAGTGCCTGTGTGTTTGCATGTTCATGTATGTATTTATGAATTCATGCATGTCTGTGTGACTCCATGTGTATGCAAGTATCTGTGTATGCCTTGTTCAAGTGAGTCTGTGTGTTGCTCTATGTGTTCATACCTGTGTCTATGAGCACATGTGTAACCTAATAGAAGGCTGCTTGAAGAAAATTATGAAAGAGCCTTTCCCTCTCTGGTGGTCTGAACTCTCTGTAGGCTCCAAAGAGCTGACCCTACTGGCTCATGGCGCCTTAATGTTCCCTTCCAGCTCTGACAATCCAGGAGAGTGGGAAGGAGAAGTGCTGAGCTCTGGCTCTCTGACCCTTCTTAACAATTTACTTCTTCAGATATTATGACCCTTCCCCAACTCCTGGAAAACCTGGCCCTTCTACTCACCATCAAGTTAAACCTCCACATTCTCACTCCTTGGGGACCCAGAGAATGGGGCAACTGTCTCAAAGTAAATGCAGCTATAATTGCCTGAGCTGGCAGCCGTGACAGCCATGACATCAGAGAGAACAAAGTCAGCATGAGATCCAGGGGGGCTCAGGACCTGTTCAGGCTGAATGGAGTCTTTTTTCACAAGGCAAACCTCATGTTGGGGTAGGAATTCTGGCACTGCAGTGTCACATTGGTCCCTTGAGAAATCACAGCATCCAGAGGCTGGACCAAGAGGGAAGTTTTGGGTAAAGTTTCTGGAAACAGAAAAAGGCACATAATGTTAGCTTAGGAGGATTCTGAACATAGAATATTAAAAATCAAAGCCTTAGAACACAGAACATGGAATGGGGGGGGGGGAGTCCTCGAGTATGGAACCAGGAAAATCAAAAAGCCTGGAGGACCCTTAGGACATAGAATAAAAGAGTTGGATCAAGAATCAATAGTCCTTACCCTACTGAAATCAAGTCCATCTTACTATACAGAGCTGGAAATAGGCCGAGGGTAGCCATGATCCCAAGGTGAAGGGTCCATGGAATCAGCAGCCTGGGATTAGAGTCCCAACACACACACCAGCCTTTAGGAGAACTGATTTAAAGCAGGATGGGATTTTGAGATAGGCTGACCAAGCATCTTCCCTTTTACTAGATGAGGTCAGAGGCCAAAGTCAGACAAAGTAGCTAGGGACAGAGCAGGGATTTGGACCCAGGTCATCTGACATGGGTGTCTTTCCCTGGGGGAGTGAGCAGCATGAAGCCATGGACAGAGCACCGGATTTGATGCTTGTTCTTCATTCTCCAAGAAGACCATGACATCAGACAGGTGATACCATGACAAGCACATGAAGTGGACTTTAGAGAGGTAATGCTGTCAACACTAAGTCAATAGTCTCACTTTCTCCTGGGTCCAGTGGTCATATATGAATCAGGACAGCTGGAGATGTTTTCTCCAAGACAACAGGTCCTGGATGCAAAGCAGTGAGGGTTAAGTGACCTGCCTAAAATCGCTAGTAAATGTCACATTTCAGGCCAGATTTAAACTCTTGTCATCCTGACAGCTAAGTGGTGCAGTGGATAGAGCACCAGCCCTGTAGTCAGGAGGACCTAAATTCAAATCCAGACTCGACTCAGACACTTAATAATTACTTAGCTGTGTGAGTTTGAACAAATCACTTAATCCCATTGTCTTGCTAAAAAATCAAAATAAAAGTGAAGTCATGCAAAACATTACCATAATAGTCACGTTGTGAAAGTAAACATAGCTCTATTTACTGCATCACCTACTGCCCTGAACACTGGATTTAGACTCACAGGACCTGGCTTTAAATGACACATCACTCACATTCTATAGATTCTCTTGTAGGGTCATTGTGTAGGTGATGTGTGTCAAGTGTTTCACAAACTTGAAAGTCCTCAGTAAAAGTGAGCTATTCTTATCATATCCCAGGATTACAATCTTGTCCTTAGCTGATTCTACTCCAATCAATTAATCAACATGCATTTATTGAGCTCCCTACTGTTTGCCAAACACTGGGGGATATCAGGCAAAGAGTGAAACCATCTCTACTCATTAGATCTTTCTTTCCAATGTGGGGGACAATTGTATATAAAATGGAGGCACTAATTAGGAAGTGAACAAGGACAAATCTGTTCAAAGCAGTGAAATACAAGACAGTTTGGGAGCGAGGCACTAGTTGTTTGGGGGAGATGAACAATGGAAAGATGAGCTTATGAGGTGATAAATAAAAGGAAAGTTAGTTTGATTGGATGTCAGAGCACATCTCAGTTTAGAAAGACAACAGGGTTTTTTGAATTTTGGACTTTACCCTAGAGTGAATAGAAAGTCATTGGTTGAATAGGGGAGTCACATGGTCTGACCCTGACCTCCTTTGAGGAACTTGAGGCAGATAGTGGTGGAATGAATTGTTCTGAGTCACAGGATCAGTTTAGTGTCTGAGAGAATATTTGAACTTAGATCTTTCTGACTCCAGGCCCAGCACTCTATCTGCCTGCCTACCTAATGATTGTGAACTGTTACTTTGGAGTTTCAGACTGCACAGAAGGAAAGTGAAGTGAGAGCAGTTTGGGTGACCTGAGAGAGTAACGAGTAAGGAAGGGTCTGGAGGTCAGGGTAAAGACAAAGGTATAAGGTGGAGAAAAAGTCAGAATGCACAGAAGTTCTTCTCTGAGCTCTTGATCAGGGCAAGGATCATGGTGGCCCCTCCAGCCCATTTCAAGACTCTCAGTCTGTCTCCCCTCCTTCCCCTTGGATCTCCTGGGGCTCTGTGGTTCCTGATCTTATGGGCTCACTCACATGAGAGTGCTTCCCCCTCTATCTCTGGGTCCAGCCAAAGGCCTGTAGAAAACAGAGGTCAATCACAGCATATTTAAATGAAAAAATGTCACTGATAGAGTCATCTCAACTAAGTTCTGGGTAAGTGGTGTTTCTTCTAGCTTGTGAGATGGACATTGCAGGGATTATTATCTCCCCATTTTACATATGACCAAGTTGAGTCCCAGAAAAGTTTGGAGAAGGTGGTGATACATTGTCTTCTGGCTCCGTCTCATGGTACATGAAGCAGAGGGAATTAGGGAGTAAAGTGCAGTGTAAGGTTAAGGCAGTTCCCTAAGAAGATCCAAATGAGGGGAGGGAGAATGACCTGGGAAGACCCTGAAAGGAGAGAAGAGCTCAGAGATGAGGAAGGAAACAGAGCTCCTGGGAGACAGGAGGGGAAATCTGGGGGAGCTTTAGATTCCAGGAGAGAGTGCCTCCAGTCTGGGGAAACAAGGGGAACACGGGGTATTTGAGGAGGAAGGAGAACATCTTGGGGAGTAGGGAGGGCTGATCCAGTAGCAGACCCAGGTGGTCCTCCAGGGGTGCTCAGAGGCACATCTGTGGGAGAGAGGGAGACTGGTAGGGGCCATGTCCCAGGACAGGTCCCTAACTGAGACAGGACAAGGCAGCAAGAGATTCAAGGGCAGAGCAGAGCAGAGCAAGGACAACCTCTCATTCATTCACCTGCTCCTCCATTAGACCAAGAATGGGAAGGGTTGAAGAAGGAGAGATAAAGCAGGGAGAGGTGCTCTCCAGGGTGCCAGAGGTTCCCTGGACTAGCCTAGAAGGAGCAGAATAGTGAGCCCAACGACCATGGCTCACTCCTTCCCCTTTGTAGTCTGGGTCGGAGAATGTGGCTGAGGGAATGGTTGAGAGATCTATTAAGAGAGCACCGCCCCCCCCCCCCCAATCTCAAGCTTCCTTTGTCCAAAGGTAATTGCAACCTTTAGGGCACAAATGTCTAAATGGGCAGTCATTTCTCTGGCCAAGGTCACTGCTACCCCACTTAGTCAACTGATGGACTCATTTCCATTGGATCCCTCTGGCTCTGACCCCACTAAATTGCAAAGGGGACAAAATTCATTTTTGGCCAAACCCTCCCTCAAAAATGATTGCATGTTGGGGCAGCTAGGTGGCGTAGTGGATAAAGCACTGGCCTTGGAGTCAGGAGTACCTGGGTTCAAATTCGGTCTCAGACACTTAATAATTGCCTAGCTGTGTGGCCTTGGGCAAGCCACTTAACCCCGTTTGCCTTGCAAAAAAAAAAAAACCTAAAAAATGATTGCATGTGGGGGCAGCTAAGTGTCACAGTAGATAGAGCATTGACCCCATAGTTAGGAGAACCCAAGGTCAAATCCAACTTCAGACACTAAATAATTACCTAGCTGTTTGACCTTGGACAAGTCATTTAAACCCATCACCTTGTAAAAAAAAAAAAAGATTGCATGTGGTTGGAAAATCATGAGACCTGTATTCTCACTCACCCAGGATATTGCTATATGATCAAAGCACTTCCTTTTCTTAGCCTCAGTTTCCTGCCTGTAAAATGAGTGGATTGAACTAGAAGATCTTTAATGAATCCAACTCCAGCATTCACTGCTGTTTTTCCAGTGTTCTCTTTTCTGTGGCCTTTTTCAGTGCCCACATCTTAGGTTCCCAAGTCCCATCAATTACCTGCCTTAGTCAATAAACATATTAAGCACCTACTATATATTAGGCACTGGGAATGCATGGACATTCCCTGACCTCAATGAGGGTTACAGTCTAATGGGGAGGCAGCCTGCAAATAGCTATATCCCAATAAGCAATACAGGATATACAGGGAAAATGAAGGAAAGCAATAGAATTGAAGGGTTAAGGAAGACTACCTGTAGAAAATTGGATTTTGGATGAAATTTGAAGGAAGTCAGTGGGTGAGACGAGAAAGATAAGTGCCCAGAACCATGAAACAGACAGGAGTCTGGATCACTGGGTCATTGGATTGAAGAAAAGTCTGTGTCAGGGAGGAAGGTATTAGAAGACTGGGAAGTGAGGAGGGGGCAGGTGATAAAGGGCTTTCAAGACAGACAGAGCATCTTATATTGGGTCCTGGAGGTCATAAGGAGCCACTGGGAGTTACTTAATGGGGAGGTTGGTGGGGGGGGGCGACTGGAGGGCGGGAAGTTTCCCTAGCAGCCCACCATAGATCAGGTATGAAGGGAGGAGAGTTTGTCCCAGGTTGGGGCCTGTGCCAAAAGAGATGCTACAGAAGTGAAGTTGACAGACTTGTTGGGGAGTAGCTGAGGCTATACTATTTATTGCAATCTTTTTCACACTATCAGTGTGAAAATTTCTTGACCCAGACTGTTTTACTGTCTGCAGGGTCAGGACAGTCAAGAACAGTACAAGAAAAGGGCAATATCAGGGGTTGTGATCAGGTCAGGGCAGTCATTAATGGGGGTAAGATCAGGTAATAAAAAAATAATAATGGATGTTGAAATAGCTGAAATGTTAAACACTAAACAAATTTGTCTCATTTGATCCTTATAACAATTTGGTGAGGTAGTTACTATTATTATCCCCATTTGCATTCCAAGGCAGGAACACTGATGGGGATATGGATTTAACTGGTATAATAACAAGGATAAGCAGAATGAGCAATAGTGCATGATGGCAAGGCAGTGAAAGGATCCAGATATATCTCTATCGATATCTATTTGGGTGGAGGGAAGTTGATGTCTTTGTAACTCAATCTATGCTTAATTTTTGTAAAGATTCCATGTATAGCTGAAAAGTATATAAGTTCCTATCTAATTCTATGACCCTCTGAAATCTTTCATCTCTAATGTTCATAAAATTCTATTCAGATACTTAATTTCTTGCTTGTTTTAATTTCCTTTAGATTTGTTTGTCAAAAAGGAGCACAATATAGCCACTCTCTATAAGAGTTTTACTATTTTCCCCTTCAATTAATTTTTCATTTAAGTTTTTAGATGCTATAATATTTTGTTGTTGTAACTGTTTAGTTGTTTCAGTTGTTTGAGTTTGAGTTGAGTTCAGGACCCCATTGGGGTTATTAGCAAGGATACTGGATTAGTTTGCCATTTCCTCTCCCAGTTCATTTTGTAGATGAGGACCTGAGGCAAACAGGGTGATGTGATTTGTCCAGGGTCACATAGTATTTGAAGACTCATTTGAACTCAGAAAGAATTCTTCCTGATTCTAGGTCCAGGCACTACAGTGCCACCTAACTGCCCTTGCCATATTAGCTCTGGCTAATGTAAGTGTATATATATGTGTATATATATATATAGAGAGAGAGAGAGAGAGAGAGAGAGAGAGATAGATAGATAGATAGATAGATACACTACATATATCTGCATATAAAGTATTCATATTGATTTATCTGTAATGCCTTTTTTTTCAGTTTGGGTTTTTTTTTTGCAAGACAATGGGGTTAAGTGGCTTGCCCAAGGCCACACAGCTAGGTAATTATTAAGTGTCTGAGGCCAGATTTGAACTCAGGTACTCCTGACTCCAGGGCTGGTGCTCTATCCACTGGGCCTCCTAGCCGCCCCCTGTAATGCCTTTTAAAATAAGATAATTTCCTTACTAATTTCTTTTTATCCTTTCTATATTTTCTATGGCTCTGTCTGCTTCCTTTTTTTTTAGTCCAATGGAAGCTTAATAGGTTTTGCTTCATCCCTATAGTTTAATTATATGTTAATCTTCGTGCTTCAAGTCTATTTCTAATTAAAAATAAATAAGCATATCCAATTGTCAGGAAGAAACAAAGGAAAAAATAGAAAAGAGGCAGAGCTTGAGTCAAATCCCAGAACCGAATGATACAGGCAAGTTCTGCTGGTTCCGGATTAGGACACTTCTTTAAGAGACCTATGGGGTCTGTTTGATTTCTCCCCACCCCCCATCCCAGGGCTGCAAGATCTCTTCCACCCAGGGCTCTGCCTAGGTGCTTTTCCCTCTCATGCAGAGTTGACAGGCTACTTTTGTGCTGATCTGCCACTAATAAATCCAGTGTTACCTAGGATGGGTGCTACATCATCTTGGCAGGAGCCACTAGCACCTTGCTGGACAAGCCCAAAATAGACTCTCTCTGCTCCCTCTCCCAGCTAAGAAAGGGTTAAACTGAGGTCCTCTTTGGCTTCCTTTCTATTTCCAGAAGTGATGCTGGGTGAGGTAGTCTAGAGAAGATATTTTTTGTCACCTAGTAGTGCTGTATCTCCAAGCTCTGATAGATGTTTACAGGGAACCTAGAAGCTTCTGTCTTCTAGCAGGCTGATATCTTTTCATAATCCCCAGGGACCATAGAATCCATTGTCATTGTTATCAAGTCATTTAGTTTATCTGATTCTTCTTGACCCCAGTGGAATTTTCTTGGAAAATATACTGGAGTGGTTTGCTATTTCCTTCTCCAGTGTACCCATTTTACAGTTGAGGATACGATACGGAGACAAACAAGGTTAAATGACTTGTCTAAAGTCACATAGCCAGCAAGTACCTGAGGTTAGATTTGAATTCAGATTCTTATGATTCCAGGTCCTGCACTTTACTTATTGTACCATCTTACCATATTGATTTTAATTGTCTTTGATTTCATTCAGCAAAATGGAGCTTCTTTGTTTACTTTTTTAATTATCTATTTTTCCTATTGTCTTGTCTGAGATCATTATTGCCACCTAGACCATTTTCCTTCACCTGAATCGACAGATTGTTCTAGTTCTTTGTTTTAATTCTTCTTTATGTGTGAATCTTGTTTAAGTTCTTATAAACAGCATATTGTTAGATTCTGTTTTTAACAGTTCTTTTCTTCCATTTTATGAGTGAGTTTGTTTTATTCATAGTCACAGTTATGACTGTCAAGTATTTATTTCCCTCTGTATACTTTTTCTTCTCTTTATTTCCTGTTCCCTCCTGATAAAGAAGTACAAGGTGATAAGATAGAAAGCTCAGTGTTCGGGTTTTAGACAATGATTTCCCTGTCTCTTTTCTCTTTCCTTCACCCAGAGCCCAGTTTCCTTTTTTTTCCTTCCTTTAAAATTCCTCTTCATGATAAGCCATTCTTGTTTTGAGTTTATTTTTATTAGGGCTAATTCCTCCTTAATATTATTTTATTGTTTTTCAGTTATGTCTGACTCTTTGTGACTCCATGGACCAAAACTATTCACAGGGTTTCCTTCCTGCTCTGATGAATCTATTGCATTTTATTTTGTCAAACAGAACATAAATTACTTATTCAAGGTCACAAACTTGGAAAGTATCTGAGGATGGATTTGAATTTAGATCTTCCTGTCTCCATGTCCAGTGCTCTATCCTCTGATCCACCAGCTTCCTGCAATACTAACCCCCTTTTCATTCCTCACCCTTTCATCCCCTTTCCCAGACAAATGACATGTAGTTTTTCATCTAGCTCTTTGTATATTCTTCTCATCTTTGAATAAATTCATATGAAAGTGAATTTTAAGTATTAGTCATTTTTCCTACCTCTTCCTCTTAATTGTTTGGTCTTCTACTTAAGCATTCCAATTAAGGGAGTTAATTTTCCTCACAAATTCTTTTCCATTCCCACTTTCTTTTTCTTTCTTCTTTTAAGATCATCAAGACATAACATTACTACTCTGAGATTTTCTGAATAATTATACATTCTCTGCAACCCCTGATGATAATTGTGTTCTGAGGGAGACAATATCATTTTTCCATATTAGAATGCAGACAATTTATCCTTGAAAGGTCAAAAGGGGAGGTCAGAAAGCCCACAGTATAAGGAGGAAAACAATAGAGATGACTGGAATGTAAAGCTGTTTATTGAAGGTATGAACAGTGGGTTGGGTGAGAACAGACTCCAGAAGTGGGTAATTGGGGAGCACACTTTTTATGGGGAATGTGATATAGGAAGCACTGTGGTTTGGTTTCCACAGGGACTGAGAGTAGTTTAGGGTCTCCATGGAAAATGTGCATTGTTTGGGTTCTCCCTGGAGATTGAGAGTTGTTTGGAGTGTCTGTGGAGGTAAGGATTCACATTCTAAGGAAATGATACCAGGCTTACCTGAGCAAGAGTGAAACCCAGGTCTGGACCCAACATTCAAGCTTTTTTTCTTAAATTTTTGTTATTAGGGTCAGTTAGGGATTAGGATTGTTTAGATGAAAGAGAAACTGTGCCTGCAGTGGTCAAGTGAAATTCCTTGCTCACAAAGACTATGGGAGATTGATTAGACTGTCATCTCTGGACAATGAGGGGAAAGAGCATTGCTAACCATACATCATGCTTAGAGGGTTTTTAGCCACTGTTTCCAATCACATACCATAAAGGGATTTTCCTTCTGCAAAAGGGATGGGGTGGGGGAGGTTGTAAAGGATGGGGGATGCTTCATGGGATTCAGGTCGATGTCACAGTCTTCAGTGGTTGCATCCTATTGGAGAGGGGTAGTATGGGAAATGGTATGGAAGAATAGTAAGCATTTTACTGTAATATTGTTTTTAAAAAAAAAATCTTTTTTGGCTTTTCTTTTTGCAAGGCAATGGGGTTAAGTGACTTGCCCAAAATCACACAGCTAAGTAATAAATGAAGTAGGATTGAACTCAGGTCTTCTTTATTCCAGGGCCAGTGCTCTATCCACTGCTCCACCTAGCTTCCCTTTTTACTATGATATTCTGTGGAAGGGTCTAGCGAACCTTTGGACAATAAAGAGTAACTAGGAGGACAAGACCAAGGGCGTAGGTGACAAGAGAACAAGCAAAAACAGAAGCACCAGGAGGAACTGAGCAGAGGTCATCAAAGACAGGCATTTTCCTTTAGAAATACACTCAGTCGGGGACACCTAGGTGGCGCAGTGGATAGAGCACCGGCCCTGGAGTCAGGAGGACCTGAAATCAAATCCAGCCTCAGACACTTAATAATTGCCTAGTTGTGTGACCTTGGGCAAGTTACTTAACCCCACTGCCTTGAAAACCACCCCCACCAAAAAAAGAAATACACTCAGTCCAGAATCTATTGGGAATTGAGAGCATGCAGAAGACAAAGGCAAAAAGGAAGAAGGATAATAACAATATAGGGAAGTATGGCTAGCAAAATTAGTATTCCATGACTTTGGTAGTTAATTTGGTAATATCTAGCATATGTCATGAAATAGTTACCCAATGCAGGCAACATTCGTTTTATCATTGTGTAGGGGAACACTACATGGTGCCAGGGTATATTGTGCATGCACCCATGTCTTTCATCCTAACTCTGACTTTAGATAGGTGTCACAGTTAACAATCAGTCATGCAGTCATGGCTCATGAATAACCAGGTGGGAAACACTCCTTTTCAAAGGAACACAAGGAAGAAGCTGAGTCAAAAAGGAACCTGTCTTGGACTGAGGTCAAAGATTGTCCTTTCAACCTGTTTTTGGACACCTTCACCTGTGACAATTTAGGTTCAAATTTTCCCTGAGTAGCTTATGACCTTAGCTAAAGAAGTTCTTCCAAATGGTAGATTATTAACTTAATGATACATTGAGCCATACCTAAAGTCAAGCTTTAGAATAAAATTTATCATAGTTCCAAAGTTTTATACGCCAAATAGGAAATTCCACTGGTTACACAAGCAATGAAAGTTTACCAGTTCAAACATACATAAAGGATTTCAGGGGGAGCTAGGTGGTGCACTGATCTGGGAGTCAGGAGGACCTGAGTTCAGATCCAGCCTCAGACACTTAATAGTTACCTACCTGTGTAACCTTGGGCAAGTCACTTAACCTCATTACCTTGCAAAAACAAACCAAAAACATAAAGGATTTCATTTGAAATTCATTACTTGCTTCCGTTTTCTTCTAATGCAGTTTTAATTTGCTCTGTTGTAAAAACAAAATCATTAAAAATAATTTCTGAATTAGACAGGAACTTGCATGTCTGTAACAAGTCAGCTATACTGTTGAAAAATTGCATGACTAAAACACTTTTTAATCTTAGTTTCAATTTTTATAACATGAGTTAAAACAATTTACTTGTTCATAAGTGTTAACAAATAGTTACCTCCTCTTAACTTTATGCAAAGGTAGAAAAATATCCAGATAGTTACAAAACAAAGACTGATAAATAGCATTACTGATTTAAAAACATTTCTCCACTGATTTTTCTTTCTTCAGTGTCTTTAAACAATAACAGCTAAAAAAATAAATTCCAAATCATTTGCCTTTACTTTTATCACTAGAAGTAATGTTAAATTATATCTCTAAACTGAATTTTAATGAAGAAATATGACTAGATGTTTCTAAAATTCCATTTTCCCTTTCAAGATTTTCTTCATAACTCAGCAAACTTTTGAATTCAAAGTCGTCTTGTTTTCAACGATGCAATTCTAATTTCACAATGTTCTATCTTATGAAAGAATTTGTCCTTATTTGTCATCAAAACTGTTAAAAATTGTACTTTTTTCTAACTATATAGTAACCATATTGTTACTACATGACTTTGCTCTTGAGAGATTTCTGTTGGCATAATTCCCAGAATGGGAGGGATCTTAGATTACACAGGAGTTGCACTGTATTTGACAGCAGTTTTTCTCTGGAACAAAAAAAACCACTAAGAAGGAAAAAGGAAGAGTACAGAAAAATTTCCAGAATGGGGTCCAAAGTAGAGCACAGAATGGGAGGATAGATTCCCCTTCAAATTGGCAATTTGCAGGTAAATTTTACTTATTAGCACCAAGCACCAATTTTACCTATTAGTACCTTGATCAAAGATGACTGATCTTCCTGTCCCCTAGCTATAGAGCAGTGGAAAGGAGGCAGCAAGAAGAAAGCTAAGAGCAGGGGGATTCTCAGAGGGAGGAAGTCTTGTCTAATTGAGTGGCATTTTTGATTTATTTACCTATTCAAGATTCATTTCTCCTGACTTAATAAATTGAATTGGGGCCAGGTGGTATAAAAAAAGTTACTTTTCTTCCTCAAATGGCTTCCTCAAATCCTGTCTCACAAATTCTTCCTTGTTCTTTAGGAGACAACCAGGGGTCCAGGATTGGTGCAGTTCAGCAAAGAGTAAGCCCTAGTGAGGATACGGTCAAGATATTAGATGTCAGGAGTCGTCCACTAGGTGGAATGGAGATGGGGAGGGGGGTGTCTAATGTAGTTCATGCATTTAGACATTTGGGGAAGGTCAGGTTGATGGAGGAAGAGAATTTGAGAAGCTGGGCAGGAGTCTTAGTTCAAAAAACAAGCTGGATATATATGGAATTTTGTTTCACTTGCCTTACAAATACAAATTGTTCAGGTCAGTGAGGGTGTCAGGGAATTTTTGGACTTCTTGGTCCCCCATGAAGAGTAGTATGAGAAGTAAGGATCCAGAGAGTAGTCCAGTGCCTATAACTAAGATTCACACTTGGGGGGGGAGGGGGGCAAGGGAGATGATATCCTCACCTGTTGCGTTTTTCAGTTTCAGTTTAAATGGAGAAAGAAAAAGGTGTCCCAGTTCTGTTTCTCTGTTTCAAGACAGTTCCCCACCTGGTCAAGGTTTTGGAAAGGAACACCCTTGGTGTCCTGGCAAGGAGAAAGGGGGAGTGCCCAGGAAGGAGTCTTACTTTTAAATTAGTCCTGTCTTGTAAAATAGCCAGAGTAGAGCAATCATCCTTAAATACCAGGGACTTGGTAAGTCCCTGAGGGGGGTTGCAAGGGCTCCTCCTGGCAAGATCAGGGAGTTAGCCTGAGCATGGTGCCACAGCTCACCCACTGCTTCCCTGACTACAAGACTTCAGGATTCCTTACTACTTTTCTCCTGGGTTTTGGCACCAAATAAAAGGTCAAAAGGTGGGCCCATAGTTTAAAGAGGATAGCAGTGGAGGCAAATGGAATGTAAAGCTGTTTATTGAAAGAAGGCTAGGTCAGAAGAGACTCCCAACAGTGAGTAGTTAGAAAGCACATTTTTTTATGGAACATACTTTTTATAGAATATAGGAAGCAGTTATGGTTTCCACAGTGACCGAGAGTTGTTTGAGGTTTCCATGGAAAATGTGAATTGTTTGGGGGTCTCTCTGGAGATTGAAAGTCGTTTCAAGTTTCTATGGAGGTTAAGATTCATTTTCTCAGGAAACAATACTCAGCCAAGCTCCCCTGGGCAAGAGTGAAACTCATATATGGTGTCCAGGCTTCTCTTGGGGGGATGGAGGGGGGTGGGGGGGATCATGCCTTTAGGTAGTTCAATGATTCTTAATTTTGATCTATTTTTCAGATCAGTTATATTTTCTTTATAGGATACTTTATATTTTCTTCAACTTTTTCTCCAGTCTTTTCACTTTGTTCTAATATTTCTTTTTATCCATTGAATTTTGTAACTTCTATTTTGTCCATTCTAATTTTAAGGGTATTTGTTGCTTTGGCAGGCTTTTGTACCTCTTGTGCCAAGCTGCCATTTTTTTCTAATTCTTTCATAGCTCTCATTTCTTTTCTATTTTTCCCCCAGTTCATTCAATTTATAAAATCATTTTAAATTAAAAAAAACTCTTCTTCATTTCTTCTAGGAATTCTAGATGAACTTTGTATCCAAGCTATGCTCTTTTTTGAGGTTTTGTTAATAAATGTTTTAGAATAATTCTCTCTGTCTGGAGTTATGTCTCAAGCAGCCCTGTTGCTATAATAGCTCTATATGTTGGTGAAGTAGAGAAATATGCTCCAAAATTAATCTGTTCCTTCTGCACTGACCATGTATCTTACATTAACACTGACTATCCTCCCCCATTCCATTGTCCAAGATATTGAGATGAGGTCAATGGACTTTTAGTAAAATACCTTGCCCCTCCCTGGCAAAGACTCAAAAATCCCTGTCCCCAGGCACAAGACAAACTCCTATCAAACAAAACAATGGATCCCTGCCCTAGCCTAAATATATATCCCTAAATACCTCTTCTCTGCTCTCTGAGTTTCTACCTCCATCAATGAATACCTAAATTATCTATCTTACTGTCCCTTTAAAAGCTCATCCTCAGATGAGCTGCTTTGTCCTCCTTTGGGAAGTGGAAATGTTGGTAGAAGAGTTGTGGAAAAGTAGTTGGGGAAATCAGAGGTTAAGTTGGATTATAAGTGAACATGAATAGCATGGGTGCTTGGTCAAATGGAAGACTGGAAGTAGCAGCTGTAGGTTTCAGGCCTTAAGGATCTGGGAAAGTGGAAAAGAGTCATGGATTGACTGGGTTTTAAGTGAGCATGGCTAGCCTGGATTCTTTCTCAATAGATAAAGGAGACTGCCATGCTTTGGTGCTCTGTCACTGTTGGTTTCTCTTTATTCCCCCAATTTAGCCACCATCCCTTACTCTGAGTTTAGTGTTTGTTTACTTCTGAATAATGCTTTCCCCTCTAATCACCCACTTCCCCTGACCCCACTCCATTTCTGGTCTCTCCAGCTCTTTTGTTCCCTTGACTATGTTTCTTATCTTTTTTTTTAATCTGGACAAACATGCTCATTTTATTTTTTCTAAATACATTCATTTTTAATTGAATTTTACTTTTTTAATTTGACAACAATATGACTTCCCTCCCTCCTATCACCTACCCACCAAGCGAGAAAGAAAAGCAAAATCCCTATATAGTCAAAACCCTTATAAAGCAAAATGAATTTCCAAATTGCCCAGATCCAAAAATTATATGTCTCCTTCTGCACTCTGACCTTTTCCTCTCTATCAGGAGGGATAAAATGGTTTGTCATGAGTGATTTGGAATCATGGTTGGTCATCATGCTGATCAGAATTCCAAGTTTTTCCAGTTGTCTGACTTTAAATTTTTGTTTTCATTGTATTCACTGTTCTCTTGGTTCTGTTCATTTCCCTCTGCATCAGTTCTTCCAGATTTTCCCAAGATCTTCTGAAACCAATCCTTTCATCATTTTTTAAGTTTTTCTATCATTCCTATATATGTATATACCATTAAATATTTCCCATTACATATAATTTTTTAAACATTCATTTTTTAAAATTTCAAGTTCCAAATTCACACCTTCCTATCCCTTTCCTACCCATTGAGAGGGCAAGCAATGTGCTATTAATTATACATATTAAGCCTTATAAAATATATTTCTTCATCAACTATGTTGCAAAGCATAATAATGTTTGTCCTTCATTTGCAAAGAGACATCAGGGAAGTGATGCCATGACAAGAACATGAATTGGATTTGAGTGTGGAGGTATTGTGCTAAGTCACCAGTCTAACTTTTCCCCCCGAGCCATCTGATTCCAATGGCCAGAAATGAATTAGGATGCCTAGAGATGGCCTGGATGCAAGGCAATCAGGGTTAAGTGACCTGCCCAATTTCACACAGTTAGTAAAAGTCGATCAAGTGTCTGAGGGTACATTTGTTCTGCTATCCTCGTGACTCCAAGGTCAGTGCTCTATCCACTGCACCACCTAGCTGCAAAACAAAACAGAAAAGTAAAGAAAGAAGCAAAATATATGCTTTTGCACACAGCATTCATCAGTTGTCACTTTGGAAGTGGATAGCATTTTTTTTTCATTGTGGGTTCATTGGAATCATCTTGGATCACTGTATTGATCAGAGTAGCTAAGTCTTGCACAGTTGATCATCCTTGGTGATTCTTGTTCTTCATTCTTGAAGAGGACCAGCATGATATCCTATGTTGGGGTCAAGCTACAATGGACTAGATTATGACTGATAAGACCATTCTAATTTTGTAAAACTCTACTACAAGTCAGACTCAAATATACCATGTGAACATTTGGAATTGAGTTGTCTCTAAATTTGCACATTGCATGTTTCTTTTGAGGTTTGGCAAGTTTATTTTGCTCATAGAGTACAGAGATTTTTTTTGTTGTGAACACATCATACTGGTGATCCTGTGTCATTGTCTCCCATGTCTCAAAATCAAATCCTAAGTTCTTCAGAGAGATCTTGAGAGAATTCTCACTTCCTTTAACTTTCATGTGAGTGCTTGACTTGTGTGAGTTAGCCATAAAATATCTTTTTTGGCAAGTTGTACATTTGGCATTTGAACAACACCAGCCCATCTGAGTTGCACTCTCTGTAGAAGATTTTTGAATGCTTAGCAGTTCAGTTTGAGAAAGAATCTCAGTTTGGTATCTTGTCTTGCCAAGTGAGCTTCAGAATCTTCCTAATGATGGAATATACCCCAGGCCCAATACCCTGACTCCCCCATAAGACCCCATTAGAATAGATAGCAAGCACTCCTTGACCTAATGCCTGCTTAGGCCAGCCAATGAGAAAACAGCACCACAGGAATGTGGACCCAGAACCCTGGACCATAAATCACAGAAGGGATTTTACTTAGAGCAACACCAACCCCCTCATAGAAACAATACCTCACATATCTGTTTTTTGTTGATATTTTATTTTTACAAATACATGTTATGAAAGTTTTTCAACATTCATCCATATTCATATGTACATTTTTAAGTTAGAAAATTTCCTTCTACTCTCACTTCCCACTCTCCTTCCCTCAGCAGTGAAGAATAGTACATACATATTTGTTATATACATGTTTACAGTTTAGTCATTTTCAGTATGAGGAATTAGGATTAGAGGAAAGAGAAATATAAGAGAAATTTTTTATAAAGTATTCATCAAATTCTGAAGGGTTTTTAAAAAAAATTGGGGGGGCTGTTTTGTTTTATTTTGTTTTTCTTCCTCTGAATGGGCTATCTAATACAGTTGTCCTAACTCTCTGAACTGCTAAGAGGAGCTGCTTCCATCAAGATTGATCATCTCACATTGTTGCTGTTAAACCCAACTATCTGTTGAAATAATGTCTTCTGACCCTTTAAAAATCCTTTCTTACTTCACTAAGTTGCTAACTTCTCAAAAGTAATCTGTTATTGCTTGGTCTCAGAGAAGTGAGTCATAATTCTTTAAATATTCCAACAAACTCTCAAAACTCATCGCTAAATTCCATGGTACTGGCAGACTGTCCTCAGGAATATAGCAATGAGGTCAGCACAATGACTTTGTAGATCTTTAGGTGGTCAGTCTAATACCCCTTCTTTCCCATACTTTCTTTCAATCTCCCAATGAATGAGCTAGCTCTGGCAATGTATGTGTCTACCTCATTATTACCTTCCTGCAAAATATACCTGCAAGGTAAATGAACTTATCCACAGTATTCAAAACTTCTTATTTTGCTGAAACCAGAGGTGCTGATGGAGCACCTGTGTTACTTGGTGTTAATTGCTAGGTCAGAATTAGCACAAGCAGCAGAGAATTTTGCATTTCAGCTTCAAAGACTGCATTATGCACCAACACTCCCTCCTTGTAGCCTTTTCCATTGAATAATTGGCCATCAGTGCAGTAGCTGACCTTGAAACTGTGTTCATCCTCAGTGAAGTCATTTGATAACATTGCTGAAAAAATTATGCTAAAAAGTATGGGAGCAAAGACACATCTTTGTTTCACTTCTTTGGTGACTGGGAAATCTGGAAAGCATCATCCACTATCTAGAACCAGGACAAGCATACTGTTATGAAATTAAGTACAGTACTGATGAACTTCTCCGGGCAAGCAAATTTTGACATAATTTTCCACTCACCCTCATGAATGACCATATCAAAGACTTAGCCAGATCTACAAATATTTTATAGAGACCACTGATCTGTTTCTGGCATTTTTTCCTGGAGTTGTCAGGCAGCAAACACAATATTGACTGTTCCTGCACCCTTTCTGAAGCCACACTGATCTCAGGTAGGTGACAATCTTCCAGGTGAAGTATCAATTGATTAAGAAGGACTCTGGCAAGAATCTTGTCAATGATGACAGAGAGAAATGCCCCTTGTGATTGTCACAGAACAATCTATTCCCTTTACATTTATAGAGATGGAAAATGGAGGCATTCTTGAATTCCTAGGCATGTTCCTTATGAGTTATAACCTGGAAAATTTCAGTCAGCTTTTCTATGAGCAATAGACCCCCTCCTTACCTTGTAGATCTCAGCTAGAATAGAATCAGCACCAGGTGCTTTGCCACATGAAAGGAGCCTAATGGCATTCAAAACCTATCTTCAGTTGGAACTTCTGCTACGGATGGATTGACTTCAACTTAAAAACAATAAATTATTTCTGCATTGACCGATGATAGACTGTTAAGAATAATAGGAGGGTTGGCTAGGTGGGGCAGTGGATAGAGCACTGGCCCTGGAGTCAGGAGTATCTGAGTTCAAATCCAGCCTCAGACACTTAATAATTACCTAGCTGTGTGGCCTTAGGCAAGCTACTTAACCCCATTGCCTTGCAAAAAAAAAAAACCTAAAAAAAAAGAATATGGAAGTGTTCAGTTCATCTTTCTAGGATCATGTCCCTATCACTAATCAATATGGTGCAATCAGCACTGAGTAGTTGAGATGTACCAAATGTCTTTTGACCCGTAAATAGCCTTCAGGGCATCATATAAGCACTTTGGATTGTTATATCTGCATAAAACTGAATTTCATCTGCCTTCTTGCTGAGCCAAGAATCCTAAAATCTAAGCTTCACTTGTATATTACTTTTGATGAAATTAAATGCTGCCTTCTTAGAAATGGATGAGCTATCCTGCTGATAAACCCAATGAAGCAACTTCATTTCGCAATCATTTTCATCAAACCAATCTAGAAGTTTGTGAGTGTTCTGATCCAGATGAGCAAATGCATCTCTGATCTCTGAAAGCTGCCCCCCTCTTTTTCCTGTTCCACTGTTGTCAATTATGTGTTGGCTCAACTTTCCTTCCAAGTTAACAACAAACTGTCTCCACTCAGAATGTCTCTTAACATTAATTTTTCTGGTAGTCATTTTGCCTTGAAGCCACTGCTTTGGTTGAATGTGAATATTTAGCTTGGAAAGGATGAATCTAGGATCAGTCCATCACTCTGCCCCCCATATTGCCCAGATATGCCACAGACAACCTGGCTGTCTCCTCTCAGAATCATATAGTTTATTAGATGCCAATGTGTGCTGTGAGGATGTATCCAGGAAATTATATTGTGTGGAGGTAAATGGAAGATAGGGTCTGTGAAGAAAAGCTCATGACATGCACAAATCTTCAGTAGTGAGTGACCACTGTTGTTGTTTTTTTCCAACACCATTGCTCCCAAGGACTCCTGCCAGGTCTGGTAATCTGAACCTTCTCCAGCATTAAAGCTTATCCTCTTTTGTTACACTGATGATAAGGGTCTCTAGATCTTCATAAAATTTTTCTTTGACCTAATCAGGGTTCACTGCAGTGGGAGCATAGTCATGGATAATAGTGGTGTGGTGTTTTCCTGCCAGTGGCAGTCACATGGTCACAAGCCTGTCATTCATCCTTTTGGTAGATATACAAACTTGTTGACTAGATTAGTTCTGATTACAAAACCTATCCCAGCTTCACTGCTCTCCCCTGTACTGAAATCACTCCAGAAAAACATGTGTCCGGCTCTGACTCAGTTGTTATAATATAGAGGCAGCTGGGTGGCCAGGAGTCAGAAAGATCCTAATTCACATCCAGCTTCATATGCTAACTCTATTTGCCCATTAATAAACCATTAGCACAGTGTCTGGCACATAGTCAATGCTTTAATTCCTTTCCCCTTCTCTAACTCTGCACCTGCTATATCTTCAAAGTAAATAGATGGAATGTAATGGGGTGCAAGTCACTGGGGGTCAACAATAAGGCAATACACCAGAATGGATGCTAAGTTAATAGCTTTAGAGAAAGAGGCCCTTGAATCCCTCAAAAGCATCTGTAGAACCCAAAGGGGAGAAGCATCCAGCCTTGCTCTCAGTTTTGAGGCCACAGCAAGCACTATATTATAATGATGTCTACAGTAGAAAGAGCAGATAAAAGTCTAAGAGAATATAAAAGGCTATCTTTCTCAGTTTTATAAACTTTTCTATAATAAGTTAAGTAATATATTAACACTTTTCCAAGATAGATTAGCTCTCTTGCTTCCCAGATGTAAATTTTATGATGCTGCATCATCATCATCAACAACATCCTCAGACACAAACTAGTTATGTGACCCCAGTTTGTGGCAACTAGATGGCACGGTGAATGCAGTGCCTGTCCTGTCTGAGTTCAGATCTGGTCTCAGATACTAACTGTGTGAGCTTGGGCAAGTCACTTAATTCTGAATGTCTCTCATCCAGGGCCATCTCCA
Source organism: Macrotis lagotis (assembly GCF_037893015.1). Lineage (NCBI taxonomy): Eukaryota > Metazoa > Chordata > Mammalia > Peramelemorphia > Peramelidae > Macrotis > Macrotis lagotis. The sequence goes on from NC_133658.1 coordinate 833,466,327, forward strand.
GTCACCCTGATTCCTATCTGACCACTGGACCCAGAGGGCTCTGGAGGAGAAAGTGAGGCTGGTGACTTAGCACAGCCCCCCTCACTCACATGTGGGTCATGGCATCATTTCCTGATGTCATGGATTTTTTCAAGAATGAAGGACAAACAGTATCAGCATCATCTGTAAAATGGGAATAATAATAGTTTCTGCTCCCAGGGTTGTTGTGAGGAGCAAATGAAAAAATAATCATAAAACACTTAACACAGAACCTAGCCTATAGTATGTGCTAGATAAATGTCAATTATGATTATTACTACTAGTTATAATTACCATTGATTCCATGGTTCCCAAAAGCCTTAGTGTCATTTTGTTGCTAAAGCTTAAGGTCTGCAAAGCAGTTTACAGATAATTTGATACTATTTGATTTATGTGATGGTTAAGACTTAATTGCAATTATGCTATAACTTCACCTAAAGAATTGTCTCTTCATCTTATAAGAAGTATTTGCTCCTCAGAAAACTAGTTGTCTTGTAATACATCTGAGGTAAAGAATGTTTTTCTCTAAAGATTCAAGTTATTCTTTTTTTTTTTTTTTAGGTTTTTGCAAGGCAAACAGTGTTAAGTGGCTTGCCCAAGGCCACACAGCTAGGTAATTATTAAGTGTCTGAGACCGGGTTTGAACCCAGGTCCTCCTGACTCCAGGGCCGGTGCTTTATCCACTACGCCACCTAGCCGCCCCAAGTTATTCTTTCTTAAAAAAAAATAAAATTCCATTATCTTTAAAAGTACTAAAATTTAATTAAGTTTCTTAATACTAATGGAGCAGCTAGGTGGTGTAGTGGATAGAGCACCGGCCCTGGAGTCAGGAGGACCTGAGTTCAAATACAGCCTCAGACACTTAATAATTACCTAGCTGTGTGGCCTTGGGCAAGCCACTTAACCCCATTGACTTGCAAAAACTAAAAAAAAAAAAAAAAAAAGTTTCTTAATGTTGTTTACACAGACATATTTTCTAAGTCTTATCTATAAATACCAAAAAGAGGTACAAATCTGGTAGTTTGGATTGCCAAAACTTACCCCCAAAGATGAGACAAAATGTAAATACTACATAGTAAAAGTCTGCCAAGACTAACAAAGAAAGCCAAAAAGAATAAGACTAGCTCAGAAAATAGATCAATTAATTAATTAATTAATGACTTTAATGACCATCTTTCAAGGTGAATGTTAGATAAAATATGTTCATTTTTTCCAGTTTTAAGTACAAGGACATTTAGATTATTAAATTGTCATTAGAGTAACAGAGTTTGTGGGAATAGCTCAAAGTACATTTCAGACAACTTATTATTACTGGTTTTCAAAGTATTTTTCAATAATATATGACAAATTGGTGATTATAATAGAGTTCCATTCTGCTATAAAAAAAAATGATAAACAGGATGGCCACAATAAAACCTGGAAAGATTTACATGAGCAGATGCAATGGGAAATGTACTACAAGTAGCAGCAGGATGATCAGCAGTCAGTGAATTACCTTTTCTCAGCAACTCTGAAGGATTTTTGATGAATACCATCCATTCCTAAAGACAGAGCTGATGCTGTCTGAATAGATTGAAGCATACTTTTTTTTAAAATTTTTTCTTCTTGAGGTTTTTCTTTTGGGGGGGGCTATGTTTACTTTCACAACATGACTATTATGGTAATGTTTTGCATGACTTTATTTTTTTTTTGTTTTTTTAGCAAGGCAATGGGATTAAGTGATTTACCCAAGGTCACACAGCTAGGTAATTATTAAGTGTTTGAGCTTGGATTTGAACTCAGGTCCTCCTGACTACAGGGCCGGTGCTCTATCCACTGTACCACCTAGCTGGCCCATGACTTCACATTTTTACCTATATCAAATAACTTGCTTTCTAAGAAAGGAGAGAATTCAGAACTCAAAATGTAAAATAATGAATGTTAAAATTTGCTTCTAACATATAATTGGGGAAAAATAAAATAAAAAGTCAAAATAGTAATAAATGACAAATTTCCAATCCCAAAATTTATATTATTGAACTCTCAAGATGTTCATCTGACAGAGGAACCTGCAAGATGAACTCAACTTCCCTTTGAAGCAGTTCTAACAATGCATAAAATTTTTAAAATTCAAGACATAGAGGTAAAGAATAGACAAAGTAAATACATCACAGTTTAGTTCTCTGCTAAGATAATTAAGTAGAGAGAGCTCACTGGAAGATCTGATTTTTTTCAGTGGAAATATTAAAGATGAAATCTAGATGGCAAAGTGGATAGTGAGCCAGCTGAAGAGTCAGGAGAACTTGATTTCAAATCTGACTTCAGACAAGATACTTATTAACTGTGTGACCTTGGGCAAGTCACTTGCCCACCAAGGGGGGGCTTTTTTCTTTTTCTTTTTTTTTTTGCAAGGCAAATGGGGTTAAGTGGTTTGCCCAAGGTCATACAGCTAGGTAATTATCAAGTGTCAGATTTGAACCCAGGTACTCCTGACTCCAGGACTGGTGCTTTATCCACTACACCACCCCCTACCATTTGTTTTTTAAGTTATCTGCACCCTAAGGAAATCTTCCAAATGTGTTGTCTCCCCCCCCACCCCTCCTTGTGTTTGGAAAGTCTTTTCCAAAAGAATATGTTCCCAGGTCTTAGCACAGTGCTTCATTCATTTATTCAGTGATTGGCAAGACTTGGTAATTGTTTGCCAAGGCAGCCAGCTGGCAAAGTGGATAGAGACAGACTGAACCAGGAAGACCTGAATTTGAATTCTGCTTTAAACCAATGAGCCTTAGTTTCCCCTTAAGTCTCAGATGGTTTAACTTTGTTAAATGGAGATAAGAGCATCCACCTCACAGGATTATTGTGAGGCTCAAACGACTTCCTACATGTAAAGGGCACTATGCCCAACCCAAAGTACTGTGTAAATGCCTATTTTTATTTTATTTTAAATAATGTACAACTCCCCCCCCCAATAGAATGAGAGCACTTTGAGGGAAGGAACTGGGTTTTTGTTGTTTGTTGCGTCTTTCTTGGTATCCCCAGAGATTAGCTTACTTTGGTGGCAGGTATAAAGTAATAATAATAATTAATAATAATAATAAATAATAATGTTTCGTTCTTGAAGAAGGCCGTGACATCAGGGAGGTGACGCCACGGCAAGCATGACAGGATTTAAGTGAGGGGCCTCGCTTTCTGGGGCCAGGGCCCAGGTCTGGATCGGGATGACTGGACATGGCCCTGGATGAGGTAACCAGGGTCAGGGCACCGGCCAGGGGCACCCAGCTAGGTAATTGTGAAGGGTCGGGCTGCACCTTCGGGCTCCGGGGCCGCGGCCTCAGCACCTGCGGGCAGCGGCCGCCGGACTGGCATCCCCGCCTCTGCCCTCACGGTCTTCCAGAGGGCAATAAATGCTTATTTATTAAACAAATTCACTGAGTTGCCCGAGCCAACTATGGAAACCTCCGCCGGGGAACGCGAGCCTGGAGGTGGAGGGTTGCTGGGTGACACGGTGGAATCGGGGTGGCAAAGGCGGGGCCAGGAGGCTCTTACTGAATCACTCAGGTGGGGCGGAAACGGGAACGCGAGTCAGCCGGGCACCGACGCAGGAGGCGGGCAAGGCCCCGGGGAGAGGGGAAAGTGCGGGCGCCGGCGGCTCGGCCTTCCCGCCTTCTCTCGCGCTCGTCGCGCGCCGTCGCCCAGCCCCCGCCCGGCCCCGCCCCTTCCGGTGCCGCCGCCGCGGAGCCCAGCGGCGCTCGGTGGAGTCGGAAGCGCCGACACCGGAACAGGCCGCCGGCCGGGCGGGCGGCGGGGAGGGAGGGCGTGAGTGCAGCGCGTTCGGCGGGGCCGGGCGGGGAGGGCTGGGCCGGGGGAGCCGCAGGCCCGCTCACTGTGCAGCGCCCTGCCATGAGGCCCGGGGCCGCCGCCGCCGCCGCCGCCGCCGGGGCAGGTAGGGAGCGGGCGGACCCGAGACGGAGGGTGTGGCGGGGCCGCGGCCAGGCCCGGCTGGGCCCGGCGCCGGGGTCCGCAGGCGCCGGGTTGGGGGGCGGGGAGGGGGCGCGCCGTCGCCACCAGCTGCCCCGAGCGAGTGTGGGGGCGGGGGCGGGCCGGCCTGGCCCCGGCCTCCCGACGCGGGTGCTGTGCCCGGCTCCTCCCAGGCCCGCCGGCCTAAGGGAGAGGGCCCCTCTGCTGCCTTTGATGCGGAGTTGGTGTGGACCCGGCGGGGGCTGCCCTCAAGCCCTGCGGGGCGTCATCCCGACACACAGACACCAGCCGCCGCCATCTGGGCCGAATCCCTCATTATACAGGTCAGGAGCCCCAGGCCCCGGAGGGGGCGGCTGGGAGCCTGGTTCCACCGCGGCCTTGACGGCGCACCTGTGGGTCACCCCCACGGATGACCGCGGGAACTGGCCAGAAGCAGCAGCTAGAGCAGAGCGCGCGGCATCAGTGCTCCTCCACGCAGCCCACCCACTCAAAACAGCCTTCGGAAATGATTTGGCTTGTTTGTGCAACTTACCGAACGCCCTAGGTGTGAATTCTCTTGTTAGGCTGTCCATACCAGGAGGAGTAATAGAATACCACCTTGAGTTGCTACGAGTCCGGTGACGCAAGAACGGAGGAATCTAGTGAAATATCCCAGAAAGGAAAGGGGCATTAAATTTATGGCTTGACCTCTTGATTGAATTTTAGCCTGCATAAGAGATGAGGGTTAGGTGCTTTTGAAAATAGTTATATTTATATTAGTTATATCACTCAGCGATTTTTAAAGTTGCTAAAAATTGAATTTTAAAATTATCAATTCAATAAATCACAGCCTTCTGATACTTTGGTTAGCCTCTCATTTTTCATTCAGTTAATTTAGAAGTTGGTTAAATCAGGATTAAAGAGTTCCATTTTCAAGTTTCCGGTGACACAAGAACGGAGGAATCTAGTGAAATATCCCAGAAAGGAAAGGGGCATTAAATTTATGGCTTGACCCCTTGATTGAATTTTAGCCTGCATAAGAGATGAGGGTTAGGTGCTTTTGAAAATAGTTATATTTATATTAGTTATATCACTCAGCGATTTTTAAAGTTGCTAAAAATTGAATTTTAAAATTATCAATTCAATAAATCACAGCCTTCTGATACTTTGGTTAGCCTCTCATTTTTCATTCAGTTAATTTAGAAATTGGTTAAATCAGGATTAAAGAGTTCCATTTTCAAGTTTCCGGTGACACAAGAACGGAGGAATCTAGTGAAATATCCCAGAAAGGAAAGGGGCATTAAATTTATGGCTTGACCCCTTGATTGAATTTTAGCCTGCATAAGAGATGAGGGTTAGGTGCTTTTGAAAATAGTTATATTTATATTAGTTATATCACTCAGCGATTTTTAAAGTTGCTAAAAATTGAATTTTAAAATTATCAATTCAATAAATCACAGCCTTCTGATACTTTGGTTAGCCTCTCATTTTTCATTCAGTTAATTTAGAAGTTGGTTAAATCAGGATTAAAGAGTTCCATTTTCAGGTTTTTTCCCATTAGCTGTATGGCAGAAAATTATAGCATTGGATTTGGAATTAAAAGACTTGGTTATGTTCTTTATTTCCTGTGTAACTTAGGAAAGTCAGAGCCTCAGTTTCTTTTTCTCCGGAAATCTATAGACAAGTGTTTATTAAGTACCTACTACTGTGTGTCTCCAGCATACCTCTTAGGGGGTTGTAAGGATCAAATGAGATGATAATTTCCTAAATTGCTTAGCACACACAATACAATACCTGGCACTTAGATCCATGGTAAATATTTAGCCTCCCCCACCCCTTTGTGCCATATCCACTTCTGGCAATACAAAGTTAAAACATTTCTCCTTAAGAGCTTACCTCTCATTGTGGGGGGGGGGGAGTTTCTTCCTTTGAGGGTGCTTCTAATTCTAAAGCCAGAACCACAAATTGTACCCTTGGCTTAATAAACTAACTGTACAATGTTGGTCAAGTGGAGTCAAGGAAGAAACTTGTATGGATTAATAGTGAACATAAAACTCCGAAGGACCTGTGAGGTAGTTGTTATATTACCACCCCCATTTTAGAAATGAGAAAACTTAGAACTTAAAGAAATTATGTCTTGAATTTTTTAGGGTCTTGCAAACTGATAAGTTAGTAAAATTTGAACTCAGGTCTTCCCCAGGTTCAGTGTATTATCCACAATGAAACCTAGCTGCCTCATAAGAGTAGCAAAATATATCCCCTTTGTTGGGGAAAAGGGGGAGGAGGAAGAAAATGCTATTCTAAAGTTCAATGAAATTGGTAGAAATTTTCATCCTACTGTGCACAAAAAGCCTTTAGGGAACATTGAAACTCATCTGAGAGGATAAGATTAATAAAAGAGGTTTACTTCTTTGAGAGAAGAATGTAGTTTTTAATAATCTTTTCAATTATATTCTTTTAGAGAATTGAAAACTGAGTGATTATATAGTGATGCAAACTAAATGTGTTCACCCAGTGTTCATTTTACTTTTCAGAAATGATTTAAAGAATTTTTGTATGGAAGTTCTAACAAGTTCTTCTTTAGTATTGCTACAGGAAGTTTAAAAATATGAAGATGACTTGTGTCACAAGTAATTTGCCAAGTTAGCTACTGAATACTTTTTGTTTCACTTCCATGACACTTTATGTTAATAAAACTTTTTTTTTAACTTCAACAGTACTTTGAAATTGATCTTGGACATGATTGTCATCATTCTTCATCAACGTACATAAATTATTTTCTTCTTCTTTTGGATAATTTTTTATACTACAATGGTAAGTTATATCTTTTTTAGGTAAGGGGTCCAGACCCAGGATTTTATTGGTTTAGAGAACCCCTCCTACCAATAAATAAATTCCCTCTGCTTCTCAGAAACTTAGTCTCAGAGGATTGCCTGAGGCATCAAGAGGTTAAATGAATTTAGAGTCATGAAACCACTCTGTTTTATAGTTGAGGACTTTAGCCCAAGGGTTCAGACTTGAGAAACCAGGTTTCTATCCACAGCATTCACATTTACTAATTAAAAACTTTCTAAAGGCTGTTGAAAAAATGAAAAAAAATTAAACTGTCAGCATATAACAGCATTAATCATTTTACTCCACATCTGTAGATAAGTGAAGGTCACAAATAAATACTGCACTTAGGTTTTATTATGTGTATTTGCATTTTTGCTTTTCCAGTTGATGTCATATATAATAAGAGATTCTTCAAAGGATCATATTAAAACTTAGCTAAAGTTTTTGTTCCTATTAGAACCTAGCTTCATAAAGTTTTACATATGAAGTTGTATTTGAATCTTATGGCCAAAATTGTTAAAGCAAAGGAAAATAATAAGCAATCTTCACAAAGTTCTTTAACACAAAATATGAGGTAGCAACATCTTATGTAAGCATTATCCATTTTTACAGGATAATGAGATAAGAAGTAAAGTGGTTTGCCCTTAGTCACATAGCTACTCAGTACTAGTGTGGAGATTAAAATTTGTTTCCTCTCGTTTCAGCGATAGCATGCTTATTTTTAAGCATTTGTACATTAGACGGCTCAGTGGATAGAGTGCTGGACCTGGAATCAGGAAGACCTGAGTTCAAAATAGGCTTCAGACACTTGATAGATTTGTGACCCTGGGCAAGTTAGTTAACCTCTTTGCCTTAATCTACTAGAGAAGGAAATAGCAGATTTAATCTTGGACAAGAAAACCCCATGAACAGTACAGGTTCATGAAGAATTGGATATAACTGAACAATTTTTGGGGAAACTTAGAAATAAGTGATGTTAGATTTTCCATAGATAAGCACTTATTTGATATTCTTAATAAAACTACTGAGTTTCAGTAAGAGTTTTATCTCTTTGAAAACATTTTTTGTAATCTAAAAACCTTGCAAAGTCATGTTGGCTTTCAAAGTATTTTAAGATTTATTACAGTTGTTTGATAATGTTACCTTTTGGTTATGGCCCAAATTACAATTTAAACAAATAGAATATCTCTGGGGTTCAAAATCATTGCAGAGATTTCCCTAGAGTGGAAGAATTTGATTTTGTCATAGAGAGAGAGGGTTAGTAGAGAGTTGTTTTTTTCTCCATATTAATTTTAGAGGGTGTGTTAACTAACCTGCAAAGCTGAAGATAATCTGGCTCATAAAAAATTTTTATGCTGAATTAGCACCTTTTAGTGTCTGGGAATGAGGTCTGCAGACCTAAATATATATGTTCTCTTTGTATGAATTAAAGATTATTTTACAGTTCTGGAAAGGGAAAATATTTATGAGATTCTTATGCCAGTTATAAACACAGAGATGTTTGTCTTCCTCTTCTTTCTTGTATTCAAATGAAAGGTAACTCCTTAGAAAAAAATTGGAGTTAGGTCATCAAATCAGATACTGGAACAACAGCCTTAAGGTATTGATGATGGTGACTTGCAATTATGTAACTTTGTGGGTAGTTTGTTTTAACCTTATTGCTACTCACTATAATGTTTTTATTCATTCCTAGAATAACTAAATCGTATTTTAAGATAAATTTTGTGAGATTGAATAGATTTTTTTTCCCATTTGATGTATTTTTGTGCCTTTTCTGTTTAACTAACAGATATTTGAGATGGGTAATGGTGGTATTGAATTTAATAAAATTATTGAATCATCAAAAAAAGGATGAATGTTAGATTAAGCAGTTTTCACTCAAATGCTTATTACATTGTTTATTATTAAAATAATATTCACAAGCAAAATTTTTAAAAATCATTTTACAGCAACAAGCTTTAGAATTAGCTTTGGACCGTGCAGAGGTAAGAAATAACTATTGAAATTTTGTTATTTAAATAATTTTGTTTCAGATGAATTATGTTGATTGGTTCATTTTCCTTCATTTTTTAAAAAAAGTTTTTAATGGATATAATTTTTTTTGTATCACTACAGTATCCTCCAAAATTACTTTTCTACCCCTTCTCAAGAAAACCATCCCATATAACAAAAAAAAACTGAACAATGCATTAAAACAAATCTGAAAATATGTACCATGTTCAACACTTGTGGACTTCCCATCTCTCCAGAGATGGAGTGAGTGATGTCTTCTCATAGTTCTTCTTTCAAGTCATTCTTGTTTTTTAAGTTTGCAATACTCACTTTTGATTTTTTTTTTAATGATTACTCTTTTCATTTATGGTGATCTTTCCCTGCCTCTCTCTTTATCACATATAATCTCATATACCACAATTTGTTTATCATTTTCCAACTTTGGTTCCAAATCTTTAATATCACCAAAAGTGCTGATATAAAAATTTTTAATAATTAAAGAGACTTTCTAATTATCCATGATCTCTTTAAGGTATAAGTCTAACAATGTATCTCTTATCTAATTCTAAGTTGCTTTCCAAAATGATTTTACTGATTACTTCATCACTAATGCTTTTATATGTCATTTTCCACAACCCTCCAACATTCATTACTCCTGTCTTTTGTCATCCTTGCCAGTTTGCAGAGTAATACTTAAGATCTTATTTTGATTTGTATTTTATTAGTGTTTTGGAGTACTCTTTCATATGTTTGTTAAAAGCTTGCAATCCAACTTTGGAGAACCATTCATTTAAATGCATTGTCCACTTAACTATTGGGAAATAGTTTTGGGTGTGGGTGTGTATCAGTTAATATCATTAGAAAGATGTCTGCTAATTGTTTTTTTATTTTGAATATCAAATCCTTTTCAAAGAAATTTGATAAAATAAGTCATTAACTTTGCTTGAACAGAAGCTTTTCATACAATCAGTGCTATCTCTTTTAATTTTTATAATTTCTCCCCTCCCTTATTTGGCAAAGAATGCATTTCTTATCCATAACTGAGAGGTTTATGTATGATCTATGTTGGAGTCATATTTTTTGGAAAAAGACATATTTTTGGGGGGGGAATGTAGTGTATATAGTTAGAATCTAGACATAATACAATTAAAGACCCATTATAGAAGGAAAGTTTAAAACAAAAGCATTGAAAGCTTATTAAGATAGGTTTAATGAAAGTCACAGTACATGTCTTTTTCTTATTTGGGTTTTCTAATCATCTGTATGGTAGTAGGCTCCCACTGATTTGTTTAGTTGAATTAGATAATTATGAGGAGAAAATAATAGAAATAAGAAGAATGTTAGCAATTAAATGTCTTAATTTCTAAATAAATAAATTATAAATATTCTTATAAAACTTGGTAAGGTTGGACAACTTCCCATCTATGAGGTAGATAGTAACTAGAAGTTATGGAGTCTTTTTTACATTTTTATATTTATATTTACATCTTATATAAATATCTTATATATAGCGTTAGTGATAATACTGCTCTATTCCAAATAATTGGGTATTTTGTAAGGCATAATTTAACATATTTCAGAAATTTGCATATACCTTTATGATGTCACTGAAATGCATTTATAATCTTGTATCATTCATAAAACAAAAGAAATCAGTGTTTTCATAGTCTTTTTTTTTTCAGTATGTCATTGAAAGCGCCCGTCAGAGACCTCCCAAACGGAAATATTTATCTAGTGGAAGGTGTGTACACTTAAAATTTTTTATAGTATAGTTTATTTAACATTTAATGTTTTATAATTATTGTCATGATTACATTTAATTTTTTTTGGAATCATTTTTAAGGAAATCTGTATTTCAGAAGTTATATGACTTATATATAGAAGAATGTGAGAAAGAGCCTGAGATAAAGGTAAGTAGAATTTTTCTTCATTTGATATACTTACTGAAATTCAAGGAAAACAGTTAATTGGGAGGAGCAAAATTATATAAGTTAATAACCTTTTCATTTTTAACTTTCTGGGGAGGTATTCTTTCCTCTGAATATAATAGTATTTTCAAAGTAAATATCAACCTAGTGTATAGATTTTTAAAGATCTTATCATCCTGTCTCTAAGTACTGAGAACTAATAAAAAATATGAGGAAGGTTGTATTTCTAGGAATATGAAAGCATGTAGGAGAAAATTAAAAACTAAAACCAAAGGAACAAGGTAAAATAAAGTTACGAAACCAATTCCTTAAACTTTTTTCACTGGAAGATAGATGACTGCTAAGGTGATCCCCTCTGTCTTTAGAAAATCAGTTGAATCCAAAGGTAAATTAGTAATTGTCATCTAAAAAGTTTGCACGTGGTCAGAAAGATTAACAAACTTCTTTTATTAGTATAAAAAAATTAAATTATAGGCACTAGAAACAGTTACTATAACTAGTTGGTTATGTAGCTAAATTTGTTTGGGGCCAGATTCCCTAGGCCTGTGCTTTTCTAAAACTATATCTAGAGACAATCAATAGTAATCAACTTACTTTATCAAGAAGGAATTTATTGAACTCTATTCCATGTTAGACTACTAAAAGTTCTCTCTGTATTGCAATAGCTTTCTTTTTGTTTTTAATTCAATGCAAAGGAGTTAATAATGGGGTAGTTTTATTTCCCAGAGGTTCTGCTAAAATGTTGAGTTAGTTAAAACCAACATCAATTTGTTTCTTTTTAAAAAAAAGTCATCCTTGGTTTTTTTTTAAATTTTCAGTATGTTAAAGAAAGCTTTTTATTCAAGAGTGGCAGTGTATCAAGAATTACAATTTTCCATTGTATTTAGCTAAAAGTCTCACAGAAATTTGATAGTTGATTATTGTGTATCATTCCTGATCACCTAAAAGACGTTTTTGACCTAGATTAATGTCTTTCCTAAGCGTAGAAATCTAATAACAAATAATTATGGTGGTTTTGCTCATGAATATAGTTATCTCTTAAGATAAAATACTTGTGACTATTTGAAATATCTCCAACATTTTTTCTAAAAGGGGTTGAAGAAAAATGTGATTCTTATTGACTCTGAAGACTTAAGAAAATAATGTAAGACGTATAGAAGATCTTCAGAACTAGTTTTCTTCTAACTAATTAATTCAAAGGAAGTATTTTTAGTAATATTTTGGCCATTTTGGGAAATAAACAAAATAACACTGAACTAAAACCCCAGGGTACTTTTCATATACTGAATTTCAGTAGAAAATAAATATTTTCATAGTAGTACTGATTTCCATAAAAAAAGAAAATCATTCAGATTTAGTTGCTCAGTTACCTTTGAAGAACATGTTTTATTGACATGGAAAGTGTCCCCGACATCTTTTCTTTTACTGTGCCAGATAAAGTTAGTTGCTTTAGTAATTATATTTATTTAATTTTTTAATGTTCCAGTATGTAATCTTGAATTCATTTTTCCAAAGAGTGATTTATGAATTAAATAGGTTTAATGATTATTTTTATGAATTCTGTCTCCTTTTAAAGCAGAAGCTGAGACGAAATGTGAACTTATTAGAGAAACTTGTTATGCAAGAAACACTCTCCTGTCTGGTAGTCAACCTATACCCAGGAAATGAGGGCTATTCTCTGATGCTCAGGGGAAAGAATGGTTCGGGTAAATACTACATGCATGCATCATTTGACTTCTAAATTTGTCTCTAGATCCATACCTGGAGTCATCTTGTTCATTGTGACCTATCAGAATTTATGCACTATTGAAGTAGTTTTTGAAAGGCCAGGTTCAATTCCACATCTCTAAGACTAGTAAAGGAATGTATTTTAATTTAGACATTTTTTTTAGGGTTGTTTTTTTTTTGGCAAGGCAAATGGGGTTAAGTGGCTTGCCCAAGGCCACACAGCTAGGTATGTCTTGAGGCCGGATTTGAACTCAGGGACTCCTGACTCCAGGACTGGTGCTCTATCCACTGCACCACCTAGCCACCCTAGACATTTTTTTAATGTAGGTCATGAATTACATAATAAATTTTAGTGGGGTGAATATTATAGTTCAGATTATTTTTAAAATATATGTAGAAATTCTGCCCCAAAAGTTTTTATTTCATATTGGTTTCAAATTCTTTTTACAATTGTGTAATGAAGAAAATTCTATTATTAGAGACCATTTTGTAGATAAAATAATGAAAGCATCAACATAATTCAAGTTTGATTATGATGAAATTTGGGGAACTATCAGCTCCTTCGTTTGGCATTTTCTTGTGTGTAATTCAGTAAATGTTAAGTGCTCTTGTGTAAGAGATAGATCATTTTCTCAAAGAGCTGAAAATCCAGAGATTATTGATATTTTTTTGACCATTAAGGCAGGTGCCTAGAATTTATATTGTGCTTTATATTAATAATTTTCTTGAACTGGGATTGCTTATGACAGTATTAATCCTCATACCTTGTTGGTTAGATATTCTTAAGAAATTTTGTCCTTGTCTTTTTTCCTTGCCCTGTGCATGCTTCTTTGTAGTTTGTCATTCCTCCCTCAACCTTTATTCCTGTTGCCACCATCCTAATAAAAGAACTGTTTTTACCTCCACTCCCCCACCTCTAATTTATCCTTTATACCATTTTTTTTCCTTACTGGTTGTGCCATTCCTCTTCGGAAATGTTCAATAATTTTTTTATAGCCAGCTAAAAGTAAATTCTTCTGCCAGTCATTTAAGGCTCTCCACAATCTTTTGCCAGTCTGCTTTTTAAGCTTTGTGTCTTATTTCTGATTTTTCTAATATCATGATGCTGTTTTTTCTAGTATTCCATCTCCTCATTTCCATTCTTCCCCTCCCTGCCCAAAAAAATGCACAACAGCATTTGAACTTTTGTTTGCATGATTTTCCTTACATGGATTTATGTATCCTTGGTAGGCTTTTCTCTTGTTCTTTTGAATTTCCTCCCATCTTGTAAGCTTAACCCAAATGCCACTTTCTCTCCTGTGTCATGTTCAGTCATTGACAATGGTTTGACCTCCCAGGACATTACACTAATGTGTAATACAATGCATTTCATCCTTATTTATTTGTATTTTATTCTCTTATTATACTTTAAGCTCTGAGAGACCAGAGAACACATATAATCTAAGCATACTAGCCTCCTTAACCTAGCATTGGTGACAGAGTGGAGCTTTTTGGTAATGTTCTAAATTATTAACATAACTTAAGTGACAAGGAGAGAATAGCTAATGTTCATTGATCTTTTGTATGTCTATTATATTCCTTTTGGAGAAGGAGCATTTAAATTATGAAAATGTACTTCTTTACTTTATACACAAGCTTTACTTTCTCATTTTAAATTCAGATTCTGAAACCATTCGCTTGCCTTATGAAGAAGGAGAACTACTTGAATACTTGGATGCTGAAGAATTACCACCTATTTTGGTTGATCTCCTGGAAAAATCTCAGGTGAAAAATATTTCATCTTTATAATGTCTTTTTATTAGTTGTATATTTCCTTTGATGGGAGAATACATATAATTCTCCCCAATTAACTGCCTTTAGAAAGTGGAGTCACCAAACCTTAGCAATGGAAAGTTGATTTGTTGTAGGATCTGAAATAAGTTGAGTGTTTTTGAAGTGGGTTATTATTTGCTGGATCTAACATAGATAGGCAGAATCGTGTGCTTCTTACTAAAATCATTACTCATTTACCTCAGCAATTATCAGTCACCTGTTGTAAAAAACAAATTACTGATGTTCCTAGAATGATCATGACTTAATGTTTGGTGATTTGCATTTGCATAAGCTTAAATGTGCTTGCTTCAGGCAAAATTTTATATTTTACCTATGATCTCTATGTAACTCTTATGATAATGTTTTCTGCTTTTATTAAGCTCTGAATCTTCATTTAGCTAAACTTAGGTCAAGTTTTTTCCTTTTCTTTTTTCCAGAAATGAGGGGGGAAATAATGGTCTAGTTTAAACATTTTGTGCTATTAATATTAAGCATTTCACCACAGCCTTGTTTTTTGTCTTCTTAAACAGGTTAATATTTTTCATTGTGGGTGTGTCATAGCAGAAATACGTGACTACAGGCAATCTGGGAATATGAAATCTCCAGGTTACCAAAGTAGACATATTCTCTTACGTCCAACAATGCAGGTGAGCATTTTTTAGTTAAATTCTTAAATTGTAGATTATTGTTTTAATTGCAGGTTAGTGTTTTAATTGCATGATTTATTCCTGTGCTCTTGAGTTTTTATATTGATGTGCTCTTTATTCTTTTCCAGACTTTAATCTGTGATGTTCATTCTATAACAAGTGATAACCATAAATGGACACAAGTAAGTTCAGCAAATTTTTTCTTAATAAAGTAAAAATATCCTCAAAAGTATTGATATATATATATGTATATATATATATTCATATTTGAAGGTCATGAAACAAAATTCCTCCCTACATTTCATGTCCCCTAAACAGTCCAAAATTCTCTTTTGAGTTTGATTATTCTGGACACATTGGATTTACTCCTTCTTAAATAATTTATAAATTAGATACTTAACTATGGAATCTAAAATTCTCTGATTATCAGTTAATGATAATATTAGTCTAATAATATTTTGAGTAGAATTCAAGTTATTAAAATAGTCACATTTCTCAAACCTTAGAGCTTTTAATTCATTTTCTTCTGTCACCCCAGCCTTCTTCCCTTTGGGGGAAATACCTCAGTAATTCAGCCTCCTCT
Organism: Macrotis lagotis; assembly: GCF_037893015.1. Taxonomy (NCBI): domain Eukaryota; kingdom Metazoa; phylum Chordata; class Mammalia; order Peramelemorphia; family Peramelidae; genus Macrotis; species Macrotis lagotis. The sequence continues at coordinate 833,481,806 of NC_133658.1, forward strand.
AAAGAAAATAAATGACCTAATCTAGTAATTTAAATGATTGTTTCTGTGACATGTGATTATAAAAGAACCAATAGCCATTACATTGATAGATAATCAGTAGCCATTACATTGATAGACAGTAACTTTCCTGTTCGTTTCACAATGTATTATAAAATGATAACTGCAAAAAATAAACTATGCTTATTTCTTTGCAAAAGTACTTGTATTGCTATATTATTTATTAGTTTTTATAAATGTCATCTTCATTTTAAAATTTTTGAATCATGGCATTTTTAAAAATGCAGGATTAAGGGGCAGTTAGGTGGCACAGTGAATAGAACACTGGCCCTGGAGTCAGGAGGACCTGAGTTCAAATCTGGAAGAAACTTAATAATTACCTGGTTGTATGGCCTTGGGCAAGTCACTTAACCCCATTGCCTTACCAGAAAAAACCTAAAAAAAATGTAGGATTAAGTTCTAATAGAAGATTCAGTAAAATACTTAATGCTTAGTAAAAGTATATAAATATGTATACATATAAATATATATTTGTGTGTGTGTGTGTGTTCATTTGTTTTTTTAGATACAGCTGAGTTTGTCTATGCAAGACAAGTCTAGCTTTGTTCAGATACAATATTTTGGCACTGGCCAAACTGCCAAAATTATATATGTGTATTTGTTATATATATATATATATATATATATATATATATATATATATATATATACACATATATACATGTGTGTGTGTGTGTGTGTGTGTGTGTGTGTGTGTGTGTATGTATATATATTATATATTTTGGAGATGGGGCAAGACACTGAGGTTAAGTGACTTGTCAAAGGTTATAACAGCTTAGTGGGTATCTAATGTCTGAGGCAGAATTTGAATTCATATCCTCCTGGCTATAGGGCTCTATCCATCTCCCCTCTAAATTATAGTGCACTTTTTTTTGTTTTGTTTTTTTGTTTGTTTTTGCAAGGCTGGGGGGGTGGGGTTAAGTGATTTGCCCAAGGCCACAAAGTTAAGTAAGCTTTAAGTTTCTAAGGCCAAATTTGAGCTCAGGTCCTCCAGGGTTGATGCTCTATCCACCCAGTTGCCCCTCTAAATTATATACTAAAGCAATTTTTTTTTAACTGAGCCTGTCTCTTAACTGTAAAGAAAACAGTGAGTTATCATCATTGTTCATTTTGGACAAGCATATGACTTTTTAAGAATGTACAAATTACTATACTTAGCAGTAGAAGTGTTTGTTGTCAAATCCTTAAAATCTTATGCTGAAATTCTAAAATTAAATTCATTTCACTCACATGTTTGAAGATCAAGAAGTGTTTAAAAGTCTTTAAAGTCTATATTTATAATTTTAAAATTTTGAAATGTTTTAAATGTGCTAACTGTGGATTTCTATGTCTCAGGAAGACAAACTTCTCCTTGAGAGCCAGCTTATCTTAGCCACAGCAGAACCATTGTGTCTTGATCCTTCTATAGCTGTGACCTGTACCGCAAACAGATTGTTGTATAATAGACAAAAGATGAATACCCGACCAATGAAACGGTAATAATCTTTGTAATAGGATTATATGTCAGTTTAAGGAGATTCTGCCAAGAGTAGGAGTCCTAGCTTTTGCCATAGCCTCTTGCTATATGGATAATATTTTCCCCCAGGTGTCCTAAGGGGCTCATGTGCTTTGGTATGGACCTCTTTGCATTCCTAAAAATTTCTCTGAGATCTCTTAGAACAACTTTCCAGAATTTCAGAAGTTTGGAAGCCCATCAGAGGAAAAACTGAAAGATAAAATGAATAAGAGTCTACATAGGAACAAAAATGCTAGTTTTTTTACTTATTTTATAAACTAGTATTCAATTAAATCTTTAAAGTGGCTACTGCTTTAAAAATTATTTTTGATAAACTCAGATTTCCTTTAGGAAATGTGTATCGATTAATGTTTCAGTCATCTGCATATGCCATAAGACTAGTATTACTAGTATAGTATTATCATGCTTAATTCTTTTTCTCATGTTGACCTCTTTAACACTGATCAGGTCAGGTGGTCTTTAAAAATCTGATGCAAGGGACCAGCTGGGCGGTATAGTGGATAGAACACCAGCCCTGTAGTTAGGAAGACCTGAGTTCAAATTCGGTGTCAGACACTTAATAATTATCTAGCTCTATGTGACCTTGGGGAAGACATTTAACCCCATTGTCTTTTAAACCCCCCCAAATTTTAAAAAATAAAATAAAACTTGATGCAAGACCAGAATACAGCTTAAAGGTGTCTTTGAGAACAGTAATTTTCTTTTAATAGATTTGTTATCTAAAGTTTTACTTTATAATTTACAATACTGAACTATGCAAGTTCAGGGGAAATGGTGTAATTATTTATGAAGATAATTATTACAAATGTTACCTTTACAAATAACCAGTAAATAAAGGTAAGAAACGATCTGTTGGAACTCATGAGTTGTTTTTTTCTTTTGTTTCCTTAATTTAAATCAACCTTTACAATATTTGCTTGTTTAGCATATTGTCTTTCACTCTTAAGATCATTGCCATAAAGATGTTATATCCAATTTTATAAACTGGTATTTAATAAAGATGTTACATTCAATTTTATAAACTAGTATTTAATAAAGATGTTACATTCAATTTTATAAACTGGTATTTAAAAACATCCTGTTTAAACTATGCATGGAATGTACCAGTTTTCTGTCCACAGCAAGTCCTTAAAGAATGATTTAGTTTATGTATATGCTGCCTTAGTAAATAAATAAATCTCCAATGATATTATAGTAATGAACCTGGAAAACTTCAAAGAAACTATGAGTCTTAAAAACAGAAGGACAAATGCTTTGACTGGCTTTTTTGTGTTGATGTCCCAAATAGAAGCAGACTCTTTCAACAGCTCCACATCTAAGGATGACCTCCATTGTGACTAAAAAGATTAACATCTATCTAGTGGTGGAGTTGAGTCAGGAGTTTGAATCCTAGCACTGACATATACTAATCTTGTGCTTTAGGATAATCACTTAGTCTTATCAGTAAGTTGAGAATAATTGTACTTGTACTACAACCAGAGTTGTGAGAATAAATAGAAAGTACTTTGGAAAACCTTAAATCTCTACAAGTAATAACTTAAATTGTCAGATTTTAGACCAGAACTCCTTGGTGCTGACATTAATTTGCTTAGCATAAATGTTAATTGTTCTTTTTGAACACATTTTAAAGCACAAAATATATGCTAATGCTGTAGAAAAGAATGAGAAACTTCTTCAAAATAATACTTTTTTCTGCTTTTTTGCACCATGAAAACCTACCATTTAGTGCTTTTATTTTTAATAGGCAGTATATAGAGCTGCTTTCCTGGAAATATTCACAGATGCTTTTTTTATTCAGTCAAAATTTTAGTGCCTCCTACATGCAGCATAAATTCATTAAAGATTTCTTTCAATATCATTTTTCATTTTAGATGTTTCAAGAGGTATTCTAGATCTTCCCTGAATCGGCAGCAAGATGTGTCCCACTCCACAGCTCCTCCACAGCTAAGACTGCTTGATTACTTGCAGAAAAGAAAAGAGAGAAAAACAGCCCAGCAGTATGACCTCAAAATTTCTAAAGCAGGAAATGTAAGCACATTTTCTTTTAAAAATTAATATTGATAAAATAAAAACCTTGTTTTGCTATAGTTTCTGGGATACTTACACTGTTATTTAATTTTTAGTGTGTGGATATGTGGAAACAGAATCCCTGTTATTTGACTATACCTTCAGAAGTGGATGTAAGTTAATTGACTTACTTTTATAAAATTTACATAAATTTAACTGACACTGATTTGAATTTTGGAGTGGGAAATTTTGAAAGAAGTTTATACAATAACAGTTTTTAAAAATATGGGCTTATTTAAAATGCTATTCTTTATGTACTCTGTATTGTGTGGTTGTGAATGAAATAACTCAAGATATGAAAAAACTATAAAACTTTTTGTAATGTAAGATTAAGCAAATAATTCCCAAAGTAGTTTGAACTACAAATGGAACTTCCATTCTTTAAGTGGTTTAGTTTTTCACAATCATAACTTGTAAATGTCCTTTTTCTCTCAAGTTGATTGACAGTTTTGGGGTGATCAAGGTTAAGAACTTTGTTACCTATGAACTACAAGTGAAAGAAATAAGAACTTTGTTACCTATGAACTACAAGTGAAAGAAATAATTCCTTAATAAAGTAACACTATCAAACCTTCATACCACTATTCATGTCTTTCTCTTTTTCTAAAATAATAGTATTTAAGAGTTAGAAGGAGCTAACCTGCTCATTTTACAGATGAACCTGAAACTTAGGGCTTTATGAATTCCATAAGATCACACTTATAGTAAGGAGCAAACCAAGACTCCATATTCAGTGTTTTTTCTATTATACTATCTGTTCTCTTTTCTTAATATGTTCATTTATAAAACTTCTAAGAAATAGCTTGGAGATAGTAATAAGACTGAATGTTATCTTTCAGTTGTTTAATGTGTTTCTCTAGGACCTAATTCTGAACAAAAAAATTTATTTTTAGTATAAATACTGGGGACAGAATTACACTTGAAAGTTACTTAGTTCTCAAACAAAAATTATATACATATGGAGTTTGAGTTTAATATTATGCAAATTGTAAGTCTTCATCTAATGGAATGCGCTGGCAGAGAGAGAAAGATAACACAAAAACTGTAGGGATTATTTTAAAAGTAAGTCACTTTTCCAGAATATATAGAAGTTCTAAACTCTGTTAAACTATATTTGTATAGTTGAATGTTATTTCATTCATCTTAATAGCTTCTTGAATTGATGTGCTTATTTTATAAAGTTCTTAGAATTGCAATCAAAAGGATTACTGAACTTCTTAAGCTCTTTTCCTTCTTTCAGACTTTTTTATTCATTGCTCTACAATCCAGTGTTTGTTGGTTTGACTTTTTAGGTGGAAAAGTATGCTAAAGTGGAAAAGTCTATCAAATCTGATGACTCACAGCCAACTGTCTGGCCAGCACATGTGAGTAATTGAAACCTTTGCCAATCTCTGTTTCAGTTTAGTGAAGATGTTCTGGAATAGAATTAATAAAATATTAAAAGTTAACTTTTTAAAAATAATAGAAAACATCTGACTTTATAAGGTGTCATGAATTTAAAGAAAGAAAAATTACATTCTTCTTAGCTTATAAATAACTTTATTAAAAACCAGATGTTAAATGTTATTTATTTATTTTTTGCAAAAGTGTGGGGTTAAAGTGACTTGCCCAATGTCACACAGCTAGGTAATTATTAGGTGTCTGAGACAAGATTTGAACTCAGGTCCTCTTGACTCCAGGGCCATGCTGTAACCACCACGCCACCTGGCTGCCCCCTTAAATGCTAATTAATTGCTGCTATTCAGTTTATTCTAAAATTGTGATGCACATTTTTTCTAGAACTGAACCTTGTAACAAAAAATTCACTATTATTGATCATTCCTTGAGACTAAGATCTTCTAGATCTTTTGTTAGGGGAAAGTTTTCAGTTTAATTAGGTCATCCCAAGAAAAAGAATCATTTTCTGTGTAGTAGAGAAAACATTTACAATTAATAAAAATTAGAGTTGACTTAAAAGGATATATCCTTTTAATATTATTTAGTGTTTGCATTTTATATGTCCACTATGTGCTTCTATAATATTTCTATCAAGTTGAATACATGGAATTAAAAATTTCATTATATTTTCCAAGTGATAAATAATACAAAAAATACTTTAAGGTTATTTTTATTGTTAGACAAAGACTTAAAAGTCAGGTGTCACAGGAGCATTTTCCCATTTACCTACTAGACAAGGGGTAGTAGTTGGGAACAGGTGGGCATGCAGTAGAATAAGATTAGGAAACCATTTTAGGCATCTATTGACAGTCAGAATTTGTTACAGCAGCTCTGCCCCCACTCACCTTTTCCTTGTTTTGCTACTAATTTGGATTGCTACCTTACTTTGGAAGAGCATTATATATGATATTTTGTCCTTTTTTTTTTTTTAAGGAAATAAAAGAAGATTATGTGTTTGAATGTGAAGTTGGTAGTCAGTTTCAGAAAACAAAGTTAACCATTTTTCAGTCACTTGGTAATCCACTTTACTATGGTAAAATACAGACTTATAGAAGTGATGAAGAAACTGAGAGCCCATTGACACCAACCCAGTAAGTTCTGTTTAGATACACATGTATTTCGATTAACTCATTATTTCTTGAGCTTTTAATAATTGTAAAATTCCTGATGGAATTTTGACAAATAAAGATAAATTAATTTTTGGTTTGAAATAAGATGAAAATTTTAGTTATATCTTAAAATTTAGAGTTGGTAAAAACCCAAAGAGGTAATTTATTGCCTATCTTGGTGTTTAGTTAAATTTAACAAATATTTATTAAACATCTGTTGTGAACAGAACTTAAAGGTACTGAAGGAGATAAAATTGTAGTTTACATTCACTTTAGGAGTTAAGTCACATAAATAATAATGCACGAAGAGACATGACAACCAGATGCTGTTGCATTAGGTTTAAGGGTGAGGATTTTCATCTAAAGAGAGAAAATGAGAAAAATGGAAAGACTTCTCATAGGATTTGGCATTTGAATTGTTTGCTAAATGAGAAATGGGAATTCAGAAGGAGAGGGAGGGGAAAAAAGGTGCATATTGTAAAAGGATAGAATTCCAGACATGGAGAATAGAGTGAGTGCAGATGATTGCAAGGCATATTTGGAGCTAGAGAATAATCCAGCTCTTAAGTAAAGAAGATTTGGAGAGAAAGAATTTTAGTTAATAGCTGGAAAGAATAGAGTAGAAACAAATATAAAGGCTTTGAATGACATTCAGCAAAGTTAAGCATTATTACTCAGAACAAAGGAGTGACTTGCATCAAAAAGATTATTATGGCAATAATAAGAATATATCATATTTGAGAGAATGATCTGGGAAGACCTGCAAGAAATCTATTCCAGTCTTTCAGAACAGTGTCAGTAAAGATCTAGACTAAGGTGGTAGCATTGGAAATAAAGGGGAAAAAATGTAGGAGTAAAATTGTTAACTGGATGTTTGAAAGGTAGAGGAAAAGAAGCAGCAGAGATAATATCAGGGTTTTGAAAATAGACTGAAAATAGAGAGTAAATAATGATGGCATGGATAGAACATAAAAGGAAGTTTAGGGGAGGGGGGAAATAAATCTCATCACCAAAAGAACTGGAATATCCAAGTAGATTTGAGCCTGGAGTTCATAAGAAAAGCAAGAGTTGGTGATAAAGATTTCAAGAGTCATCTATATAGAGGTAAACTCAAATGAGTTTGCCAAAGGAGAGAGAATAGAGCAAGAATCAGTCCATGACACAGAACCTTGTGGGGTAATATCCACCACATAAGGAGCAGCGAAAGAATACTGAAAATTATCAGAAGTGGACAGAGATTAAGGTATGTCTAATGTCTCAGAATTCCAGTAATTGAAAGAAAAAACAGCAGTGTCAAAAATGATGCAGAGAATTCCAAGAAGGGAAGAATTGAGAAAAAGATCATTAAAAGGATGTCAGTAGAACCTACTTTTCCTGGGTAAACTTTGTATTATAAAAGATTGAGGAGAATGGGTAGTGAGACAAGAATGCCTGACCTCAAATAATAGGGAAATTTTAAAAGAAATTTAGCAGTTTATCTTGTTCATTGTCATTGACCTTTTTACTCAAAGAGCAGCAAAGTGGCAATCACTCAGGCAAGGTTAGGAAATTGTAGTAGGGTGGAAGGTGGAAGAAAGAGTGGAGAGAGGGGGAAAAAACTGAAATTTAGGAGGTAAAGAGGATAACTCCTAATGCAGGATCTAAAAGCAGGAGGGAAGTCCTTTTCTAAAAGTCTCAGTCTTCTGAAGTAGATACAGATGTCATCTGATAAAAAGGGTGGGGATTTGGATTGCATTTGAGAATCTTAGAAAAGGGAGTGGGAGTGGGGTGAGCTTTGAAATTGTCACTGTAATGATATAATAATGGACATTTATATAGGGTGTTATGTTGTGCAATGTCCTTTACTATGTATTATCTGATTTGAGCCTTATGTCAACCTTTTGAAGTGGGTACTGAAAATAGGGAATGTGATGGGGCACTTGATAAGGATACAGTACAATCTCAGAGCTGGAAGGGACTCCCAAATAGCCCAGCTCTGTTCCTGGTGCATAAACCCTCTCTATGAGATTTCTAACTCATCATCTCCTAAATAGAATTTTTCATTTGTTGCCCACCACTATCAGGAAGTTTCTTTATATAACCAGTCTCAGTTTACCTCTCCAACTTCTGTCTGCTGTTTCAAGTTCTGTCCTATAGGGTCCAAACAAAATAAATCTATCCTTTCTTTCACATGACAGCTATCATGTCTGAAATCTTCTCTCTGGACAAACTACCACTAGTTCTCTCAGCTGATTGTTGTGTAATAAACATTTGAATCATTTCACGTCCCTGCTTGCCTCTTTCAGTGTGTGCCCCAGATTGTTAATGTTCTTCCAAAACCAAAATTTCCCCCAAATCCTTAATTCCTAAGTACCAAGAGGAAGTCATAGGCTAAATTTTGTGAATGTCAGATTAAATATCAAATTGGGGGTTACAAATACCAGTTTCAGAAATATGAGTAAAAAGGATTTCCTAGAGTAAAACATTTTTCTGCATACTCCAATACTTATTTTTTAAATTTGTTAAACTGGAAGAATCATTGAATCTAATGGCCCACCATTACTTTACAGTTGAGGAAAGTGATCCATGATGTCAACAGTGTCTATGGACATTTTCTTGCTTATATTTCAGCATTAAACTGTCAGTTCTCTAAGGCAGAACAATTTATAAGTGTTAAGATTCAATTTAGCATTGTGCCTCCTCTATTCAAAGTACTGTGCTGGGGCAGCTAGGTGGCGCAGTGGATAGAGCACCAGCCCTGGAGTCAGGAGGACCTGAGTTCAAATCCAGCCTTGGTCACTTAATACTTATCTAGTTGTGGGACCTTGGGCAAGTCACTTAACCCCATTGCTAAGTAATGGTGACACTTGCAAAAACAACATGCCTTCCACTTGTAGGGAGCTCGTAATTGGGAAGTTAAAAGAAGTGAATTATGTTGCTTTAGGTAGCAGTTTTTTCTAATGGTAAAACATCCTAAAGTCTCTCCTTCAGGTTTCTGAACTCTTAAGATTTTTCTCTCTCATGGCAGTCTTTTATTTTTGAATTTATCCTATCACCACTCTTCCTCAACTTTCTTCTTCTGTTTCATCATCAGTGTTTAAATTTCACTTCTTAAGCAGAAATAAAGATCCAGAAGAAATAATGCACCATAAATTTGTAGCAAATGAAATCAATAATTATATAATTTTTCTCTCTGGGCAATGGAAATCAAATGATGGAGCTTACCCAAAAAATGTGTATTAGGTGAGATAAAGATACAGACTCCAAAGAAATAGCTAATTGAAATGTTAAAACCTAGTTATAATAGTAAATGAAATAAGTTAATAAAGTAGACTTGGAGAAGGAAAAATTGGACAAAAAGAAGAGAGGGGGGAAAAGCAACAAAGCAAAGGGGTCATGTAATTATCAAAACATTGTGAAATTTTTTTTTTTGAAAGTTGCCTGCCACATGTTCTGACATTTGAAATCAGACACTAGAGTTTGTTAACCAGTTAAGGAGATTTACCTGACTAAACTGAGTAGAATCTTTATTCCAATTCAGGAAATTTTACTTAAGTACCTTGAGTCTAAATTCCTTGAACATTTTTCTCACTTCCTTTACTTTAGATAAGTTGAACATTAGATAACAAGTCTAATGTAAACTGTTTTATATTATCCTGGTAGTTTTAAAAATCATAATACACATACAATTAAATTTTTCCTGCTAAAACTTGAGGTTTAATTCTGAATCTGGAATTTTTGCAGCTAGTCCATCCTACTGCTGTAGGAAATGACTCATATCTGAATTTTTCTCTAATACTTCAGGTTCCTTATTGGATCAAAGACTGATGCTGAAAGGTAAAACATTCAGATCTTATTTTTTGCTTGTTTCATATTTTAAAAAAATCCAGAATCAATCCAGAAAGGAATAAATCTACATGGTATAGTACAAAGGAATGAGAAATCCTGAAATTTTTCTGGTTCCTGTTCTATTATTAGCTAAATGATATGATTTAGGCAGTCAAGTTACCTCTCTGGGCCTCAGTTTCCTCATTTGTAAAATGAGAGTATTGATAAAGATGAAAGCTGTGATCCTTCACTGGTCTAAAATTATGATTCCACAAATTATTCCTAAAGTGTAATTTTTTTTTAATCCAGTGAGAGGATAGTGCTAAGTGAATCTACAATTATTTTAGCTACCAAAAGTGGTTTTAGTTGGATTTAAAAAACTATAAGCAGGTGCTTTTGATGACTTTTGGTTAAACTAAAAACAGATTCTAAAGACATTTATAGGATTAAAAAATCAAGTGTTTACATTATCAGTATGGGAAATTTAATTGGTATGATCTGACCACTGAATAGGGCCTTCATAGATCATTTTTAATGAATGTGGGAGCTTGTTTATATACTAATTCTGTTAAGTTCATGTCGGTTTCTAGAGGAACATTTTCATGGGATTTTTGTTATCCATTCAATACATCTGTAATGAATTCATTTGAAACATTAGCAATAAATTATTTTTTCATATATATTTCAGAATAATTAATCAGTACCAAGAGTTGATTCAGAATGAAGCTAAATGTCCGGTGAAGATGTCCCACTCAAGTGGATCTGGCAATCTTAGTCAGCTTTCTCCAGGGAAAGAAATGGAAGTAAGATTGATCATTGTTTATTTTCTTATTAATAATCTAGCCAGAACAGTGAAGACAATTTTTTTGTTTTTAAAAAAGATTGTGTTTCTTTTGCTACTTCATATACACAGTAATTCATAGATCTTGAATCTCAATCAAGTTACAAACTCTACTCTCCTTTAATTTTTAGTTGCCTATTTAATAGCATGACTGCCTAAGGGGTCTTGTTTGGGTAAAAATTTATAGTATGGGTTAAAATTGATAATATCACTATAAAGCCTAACCTGTATCAAATTTTAAGATAATTTCAGTATTCCACATAAATTCTTTAGTGTCTCTCTTAATGCCTATCTAAGCTAAATAATGATTTGTTAATGATTGATTTAGCTTTTTATTATGGCATAGAGTTTTTAATATAGTATTGCATTTTTCTAAAACATTTTTCACTTTTTAGCCTTAATGAATCATGTATAATAATAGGAATTTTTTGGCATTTCATTAATTTGCTTTATTTTTTTACTTGGAATCAAATTTCCCTAAGTACGTTTCACTATTAAATTAATAATGTTATGCTTCATTATAGTGCACCAACTTAAGGGAAAAAATGTATCATTCCCATATTATTCCAGTTTGTTCCCCAGTTTTTCTCATTATGAAACATTTTTTTTTTGCAAGGCAAATGGGATTAAGTGGCTTGTCCAAGGCCACACAGCTAGGTAATTATTAAATGTCTGAGACTGGATTTGAACCCAGGTACTTGTGATTCCAGGGCCGGTGCTTTATCCACTGTGCCACCTAGCCACCCCGAAACATTATTTCTTAGTACATGTGATTATTAAAAGACTGTTTTTTAAAAGTTAATCCTGGTGGGGGCAGCTAATCAGGAGTACCTGAGTTAAAAATCCAACCTCAGACACTTAATAATTGCCTAGCTGTGTGACCTTGGGCCAGTCACTTAACCCCAGTCACTTAACTCTTTAAAAAGAGTTAAACCTAGTGTAATAGAAAGAATACAGAATTTTTGAATTAGGAGACCTCTCTCTTCTCACTTTAAATCTACTATTAACAGTAGGATATATGATTTTGGCAAGTCACTTCACCAGAGTATCAATTCTTACTGTGAAAAATGAGCATTTTGGCATTAGAGCAGGCATTATTAACCTTCTTAATTTCAAGAACTCCTTTGACATTCTGGTGAAGCTTACTGTCCTTTTTTAAAAATGTTTTTTAAGTGCATAAAATAAAATGCATATTATAAAGGAAATCAATTATATTGAAATACAGTTGTCAACCAGCCAAGATGGTGGAGTAGAAGGAAGTAGTACAGCAGAACTGTCCCCAACAACCACTCCACAAAGATCTAGAAAGCGCATCAGACCAAGTCCTGATCGGGAACTTCAAGAAAAAATCACAGTGAGTCATTTTTCTAGCTCAATTTGGTATAGTGAGCTCAGCAGAGATTGGAAGATAGTGGAGAGAAATTAGAGGGTAGGATTTCTGGGGAGAGGGGAAAGGGAAAGAGTCAAGATTTTTAACCAGGAAAAGAGACCTCCATGGATGTTTTACATAAAGCTTTGCACCAAGGATGAAAGTGATTCCAGATTTGACCCTGACACTATGAGGGAATAGGAATAGATACTAATAGGCAGCTCAGTCACAATCCACTTTTGGGTTACAGATCAAGTTTGCTGCACAGGGGATCTGTGTCTGGTTGAGGATGGGTCAAGGTAAAAGAGCTGTTAGTGCTCTTAGACTGAGAACTAAATAAGTATCGAAGCAAGCAGTAGCTATGTGTCTCTCACTTGAGAACTTGCTTAGATCTCAGATCAAGCTACTAGCCTAGAGTCATTCACAAAGCCTTATCTTACTTCAAAGTCAGGAAGGAAGTTTGGAAGAATGAGTAAACAAACAAAAAAAAAGAATGAGCTATAAAGAGGTGTTATGGCACAAGGATCCTCAAGATTCAATCCCTGAAAAGAAGGATTCTCAAAACATGTAATAAGCAGACTCAAACCATTTGGTCACAAGTTCAAATAGAATTCCTGGGTGAGATGAAAAAATTTAAAAAGAGCTAAAATGACTTTATAAGTGAAATTTAGTGTTCTAGAGGAAACAGTTGGGGAAAAGAAATAAGAACATGAAGGGCTGTCAGACTTCTTGAAAATTACAGTGGGTCAGATGTAAGAAAATGACTTGATGAGAAAACAAAATAAAATATTAAAGTAGAAAAGACTGGGAAAAAAGTATTTGGTATCTCTTAGTTTTTAAAAAGCAGCTAACATAAAACAGATCAAGGAGAGAGAATTTAAGAATCATTATACTACCTGAAAAATCTTCTGACTTAGGCATCATAATTCAGAAAATGGTAAGAGAAAAAAACTACCCTGACTGACCCATTTGAACCAAAGTACAAAGTAAAAATAGAAAAAAATTCACTGGGCATTTCCTGAATAAAAACCTCAAAACAAAAATTCTCAGAAGCATTGTGGTCAAAATCCAGAATTTCTATAGATGTCAGAAAAAACCACAAGCAGCCAGAAAGGGGGGAAAAAATAATATGGAAAAGCTTTTGTTAGGATCAGATAATATTAGTAACCACCAATCTAAAGGATCAGAGTTTGGAATATATCTAAAAATAATGTACCCAGCAAAACAATATATAAATCTACAAGGTAAATATGGACCTTCAGTGAAATAAAGGACTTCCAAGTAGTTCCTGATGAAAAGATCAGAGTAAAATAGAAATTTTGAAATACAGATATGGGAGTCAAGGGAAAAAAAAGTTGACAAAAATGAGCAATCTTAAATGATTAAAGTATGAATTGTACCCTCATAACCCTATCATCATTAGGATCCATAGAGAAAGTCTAAAAAAACAGCAAACCCGGGAATGATTTTGTTATATTTTTTCTGATCTTCACAGAATACAAAGGGAAAGGAGTGATGACAAATACCTCACATACCAAGGGTCTTTAAAGAAGAAGGGAAGAGAGGGCTGAATGGGCTACTCTTGAATCTTGCTTTCATTTGAACTCTGTAAAAGAAATACATGGCACAGAATTGGGTACAGAAATACATTTATTCAGTAGGGAAACAGAAAAGGACAAGAGGGAAGAGAGTATTAAGGGAGGGCTAAGTCCTAATCAAAAAAAGAAATAAACAGAAAGTATATCATGAAGGGAAGAAAATATACCAATCCACAATTGGGCTCGCTAAGAAGAGAGGAGAACAGAAGCTAACTACAGTTTCAGAGGCTCATGATGAAACATTTCCCACCTCTGACAGATTTGTTGAACTATGGATATTTTTGACAAGGGTTTTGTTTTTTAATGGGGGGGGGTGAATTTTCATCATGTGTTTTTTTAAAAAAAATAGTATTGTCAGAATTCTCTCTCTCTCTCTCTCTCTCTCTCTCTCTCTCTCTCTAACCCCTGGACTAGAGGACTTCCAAGGTCTTTTCCTTTCATATTCTGATAATCCTCCTTTGTATAAAAGGATATGAAAATAATAGCTTTTATTTTTGCCTTTTATCTGGTTTCCTGATTATTACTTCAGAAGAGGGTGTTGACATTAAGAGGAATAGGATTGTAAATGGTCAGTATAATTGAGTTTAGTTATGATCCCATTCTCTCTTTCACCAGGAAGGTGATAGAACCTGTCCTCTTGAGGACTGATATAAAAAATGAAACAACACCTGCCTTTAGCTCATGTTTATCTGGCTGCCTCTTCTTTTTAAAAGTATTTTCAGGGGCGGCTAGAGCACCAGCCCTGGAATCAGGAGTACCTGAGTTCAAATCCGATCTCAGACATAATAATTGCCTAGCAGTAGGGGAGGCTAGGTGGCATAGTGGATAAAGCACCGGCCTTGGAGTCAGGAGTACCTGGGTTCAAATCCGGTCTCAAACACTTAATAATTACATAGCTGTGTGGCTTTGGGCAAGCCACTTAACCCCATTTGCCTTGCAAAGAAAAACCTAAAAAATATATATATATATTTTCAAACCAAAAGGAAAGCTGAAATTCTCAAGTTAAAACTATAACCCTATGTGGGACTAAGATTATATTCCAGCCAATATCCTGAGTTCACCTTTCACTTTTTCTGCCTTTTGTGGTAGCCCATAAATCTCAGACAAAGTAACCTCTCAGAATCAAATTAGACTCTGAGTATGTGGTACTTCATAGATCACAGTCCTTGAAATTGTGGTATCTGTTATACTAAATCTCTTTTAGGTAGTGAAGTTGTGTTTTTTTACTTGAGAATGTAAAACTATGTGATCCACAGTTCTCTATTTTTGGTAATAATCATAATCTTAATAAATATGTCTTTAAAAAATGTTTCTTTCAACAGCCAGAAAGCTTATTGGTTCAGCCATCAGTGTTGGGAAAGGGAGTAAAACATCGGCCGCCACCCATTAAACTTCCTTCAAATTCGGGAAGTAGCTCTTCAGGTAATACAACTCTTTATTTTTTTTTATTTCTCTTTAGGGGGGGGGATGATCTTGGATGAAAGCTGATTAATTGTGTCAAAAGTCTTTTTGGGGTTGACTAGGTGCGGTAGTGGATAGAGCACTTGCCCTGGAGTCAGGAGTACCTGAGTTCAAATCCGGCCTCAGACACTTAATAATTACCTAGCTGTGTGGCCTTGGGCAAGCCACTTAACCTCATTGCCTAGGGGAAAAAACTTTTTTTTGAATTGTGTTTTTACCTTTACAAATTAAAACCTACTGTGATGGTACAAAATAATCATAAGGTTTTTTTTCCCCCCAGGTAATATTTTTAGTCCTCAGCAATCAGGCAGCCATCATAAGTCCCCAACACCTCCCCCTACATCTAAGCCACCTGGTCTTTCTCGGAAACCTTCCCTGGATCTTAGTCAAGTTAGCATGCTTTCTCCAGCTACTCTGTCACCTGCCAGCTCATCACAAAGTGAGTCACAACCTAAATTCTCCATTAAATATTCATAAGCTTTTCATTAGTACACTCCAAGACAACTTCTTGGCCAGTGAAATGATAAAACTGAAATGTATAGAGGGCCCCCAATTGTATCAGTTTTGCAAAGCTGAAAGCAGGTCTTTTGTTGACTGTATGTACTTTATGTTTATTGTATTGTATGTTTTTCTGTATCTATGTATGCACCCTTGTGTATACGTTTCTAATAGATTTGCTATCTGTGTTACTTTTTCCCTTTAAAAAAAATTTAGCCTGGTAATTAATGTGACAGTGAGATTCCAAAGTGTTCTTGATACCAGTGTACCTTGGACCACTTTACATTTTACATAAATTATGCAGATTTGATAAAAAAAAATGTCTTAGGGGATACAGCAGTTATATCTTTGTGTATGTAACAATCTGTTTAGTCCTAAGGTGGTGATGCAATAAATTAAAAGCTGATTTTTAAAAACACTCCTATATTGTTTTATAAATCATTGTCGATTATTAAGCTGTGATAATGATTGTAAAGCACTATACTGAAGAAGTTAAAATATAATTTTTTTCAACTGAGTGATCCCACAGGTTTAGATATCAGTGACATGATTACTAGAATTATAGTTCAAAGTTGAACTAAAATCTTAAAATGCAAATGATTCTTAAGACATTTTAGAAACAGATTTGCCCAAAGAAACTCCATTCCAGTTTTCACATTTTTTGAATAGACTATGTATACTGAACCTTTTAGTACATGGCACAGTGGTAGAATGTGGTTCTCTGCATTAGTTATAAGCATCTTCATCCTGATAGCTCAAAAGGTGTAATTTTTCTGCCTTCTTGTTTTGCACAAAGAAAAACAAAAATCTTTGATAAATTCTCTAAGTCTTCTTCACACCTTCTTATGTTGGGGGTATGGATTATGTTACTCTACTGCACACGGTTGTTACTAGAATTAAGGGTTGGGTGACAGCTTCTGGACATTCACATTTCTTTCCTTTCTTTCTGCAGGACATGAAAGCTAAAAAAGAAAACACCTCAAGAGCTTTTGGTTTTGCTTTTTTTTTTTTGTTTTCTTTTTTTAAATTGATAAACTGTGCGTACTGCATTCACAACAGATTTTCTATACATTCTACATTTAAAGAGAAATACACAGTTACTGTTAAAGATACAGTATTGTCACCTTTAAAATGATTTGCTTTATTACTGGCTTTTATGATTTGGGTGAACTATGTTGGAAATTATATTTATTCATATATATATTTATATATATAGGTGCCCTTTTTTTGTCTATTGGCCAAAACTAATTTATTAATACTCTTATCAGTTTTATTCAGATTTATCAGATTATTGTATAAATTATATAAGTAGTTTAGAGTTAAATCAATTTTAAATGATTCATTATAAAAATTAATCTGGGTTGCTTCAGAACTTTAATAAAAAAAACCAGAATATAAGAATTTTAACTTTTAAATGGATGTTGGAAAAATACCAATTTGTATTAGTATTGTGATAGTAAAACTGCCACTAATGGACTTTTTAGGTGATATACTGCATCCTTAATTGTGATTGAGTGTAGAAACACTCTTGTATCATATGTAGAAATTAACACTGCAGTTTACTGCTTTAAAAAAACTGGAACAAATTGTCAGTGCTAAGTAAGATTCCATTAACCTTATTTTAAAAAGGACTGGCCTTTTATAACAAACTAGCACTTTTTATTTTTCTCAATGAGCAGGATCTGGAACTCCTAAGCCATCTACTCCTACACCAACCCCTTCATCGACCCCACACCCTCCTGATGCTCAGAGCTCAACTCCTATTACCCCTTGTGCCACCCCTACTCCCCAAGATTCAGGCTTCACCCCTCAGCCCACTTTGTTAACCCCGTTTGCTCAGCAGCAAATGTCTCTGAGCCAGGCAATGCCTGTAATGACCATTCCTCTTTCCACCATGGTAACATCTATAACTACAGGAACCACGTCCACCCAAGTCATGGCAAACCCTGCTGGACTTAACTTCATCAATGTAGTGGGCTCTGTATGGTAAGTTTGCTTTGCTGTCATGTTTTCTTATTAGTTTATATTAGCCATATCCCTTAAAATGTATTTTCAGAAAGATTCAATGCCTAAAAAAAGATGGTTTTAACTTTTCTTGCCTAAAGTTTATTGGATCTCCACATGAACCAAATGTGAAAATTACTTCAATTTAGCACTACTAAAATTATGCATGTTAATTTTTAGAAAAGATAATGGCTACAAGTAGTATAGTATGACTCTTATTATACTATAATATCATCTCAGTGTTGATCCATGACCTCATAAAATTACAGGGAACTCAATACAGTGAATTTCTCAGGTTTACAAACTTGTTAGCTCCTTCATTTGACAGAATCTTTTCTTTTTCCCAGGTTACACTTTTTTAGGAGTCCTTTTATTGTATACAATATATAGTTTCAGTAGCCTGAAGGCAACATAAGATAAAAATAAAAAGGAAATACAGAAGTCTCTATACAAGAAAGAAAGGAAATACTGTGTGCCTGTGCATGCGCGCGCGCACACACACACACACACACACACAACATACACATATACACATACATATGCAGATGTTTTTTCCCAGAAAAAACATCTTATGTTCTAGAATTTATTCTATCAAGAGTTTAGATATTTCCTAAAATGAAAATATATACAAAACACTAAATTAACTAAAGCTATGATAATTACAACCAGATGTTTGCAGCAAAGAAAAAATCTCCAGCTGAAATTGGGGGGGGGTCACCAAGGGGAGGTTGTACATTTCACATGATAAGGCATTTTTAAAGAAAGACAAAGTAAATGATTAGATTTCATTTAGCCAAATCACTGTTACTAATGATGGTAAGTTTGACCAAGGGTAAATGTTTACCATTGTCAAACACATGTTTGTTTCTTCATCTACAGTGGAGCACAAGCGTTGATGAGCAGTTCAAATTCCATGCTCGGGTGTAATACTGGTGCCATAACCCCTGCAGGTTTAAATCTGAGTGGTATTTTACCCTCAGGAGGTCTGGTACCAGGTGCATTGCCAGCTGCAATACAGTCAACCTCTCAATCAGGTTAGTATATTTTAAATAATGTAATCTTAAAAATGTTTATGTTGTCAAGACAATATCACTTTGACCATGAAAAGACAAGCCTCCAATTTAACTACATATAATACATTTCCTACCATGACTGCTGAGGGCTTTGGGTTATTTCTCACAGAATATGTTCCAAAAATAGATTAAACTTGTGTAAATGTCATCAAGACTATTTCCTTTGTAGCATCCTTTAATACATTTATTATTTTAATCTAATTTGTTTTCTAAGAGCCATGCTAATGCCATATTTCCCAGAAAATAACAACTAAGTGGAAAATAAACCCTAGCATGATTTTTTTTCAGGATGCTCCTAATATAAGATCTATCCCAAAAATAAACCCCAGTTAAGAACGTCAGCCAGATAGGTGCATTTAGTGCTTCCATTGCAACATATGATGGATGTAGTGAATTATAAAATCATGATATATTACTGAATGTAAATAAATAATATTATTGATATTAGTACTTAAAGTAATTGATAATAGAATTTTTAATTATTTGTAAATACCCAAGTGGGTGCCTTTGGATAAGAAGTAAATGCCTGTGTAAACAGACGTCCCCGAAACTTACTGTTGAATGACCAATCAGAATACAAACACAAATGATGTGTGCGCTTGATAATGAAGGGACATAGTTGTGTCTAAAAGAATCTTCATAATTCAATGTCAAGTGTTATAACAGACGTACTTAACGCACTCGTGTGAAATAAAGAAATGTTTTCTGTATTTTGATGCCTGCAATTTTTCATCCCTTTTAATGTGAGCCATTATTCTTAACTGTCATCATTTTTGTTGCCACCGCTGTCTCATAAATCTTCAATTGATGTTTGGTTTAATGGTAAAATTAAAGGAAATATTTTGACCCCCCAGACAAGATGAGTGCAAAAAAGAAAGAGCTATCCAATTGAGTACAAGAAAGGAACCATGGAGGACTCTTGGCAAGAATCTTATAGCCTTCTGCAAAGAAGAAGTTGGATCTTCAAATGGTTTAAAAATGGCAAATAGAGTACAGCAGGTGGATGAGGGAAATGCTAAGAATCACATGTGTGGATCAGGTTAGCAGCCATTATTTTCTGAACTAGAAGATGTCATCTGTGAATAGATTGCCAACAGAAGTGCAAAGGTTTTGGTTGTATGCAGGGCTGATATTCAGGCATTTGTCCTTGCAATAAGCACCACAATTAGAAGTATCCCCAGAAGAATTCAAAGCATCACAACACTGACTGGATGGCTATTTTCAGTGGTATGAATGGTCTCTAAGAAGATTGACAATACTGTTCAAACTGGGAAGATACTGAAGTTACTAACTGCAATGGGCATTCAAGTCCTTTGTTGATGGTATCGACTTTCTGAATACTAATTCTCCAGTATGATTGCTGTGGATGAAACTGCAGTGATTATGAGCTAAGGATCTCAAAATGACAATTGATCAGAGGGGTGTGTGTGTGTTTTAGCAGTTTGATCTGGATTTTGTCAGTTTGTCTGCATGGAAAGAAAGCCCCACCTCTAATCTAAGAGCAAGAAAGATAAAATTGAATGTGTTTTAGGCATTTATGTTCTTTTAGCCAAAAAAACCCTAGTGAACCCTAGCTGTTAAAGAAAATGGGTGCTGCCACTTGGTTTTTCGAGGTGACCAAAGAGGTCTGCTAGCCTAGGATTCAACCAGCACTCACTGCTCCAAATAAAAACATGAACTTCCTTGCAGAAAGAAGAATAGATCAAATAATGATTCCCACAGTAATGACTGCCTATCTCGAGACTCTTGATGTTACAATAAACAAGCTGTTCAGGGACCATTTGCACATGGAAATCATTGGCTATTGAATATAGAATGGAGAGAAATCAGCGTAGAAACTTTGAAACCAAGCTTACAAGAGGTCATAACTTGGGTGAAGACTTCATGGGATAAAATCACTGACAGCTATGTTGCCAATGCACTATGAGCAGGCTATGTGGACAAGAAGTGCTCATTTAAGGAGAACTATTACTAGATATGAGAGATTGCAGCCAATGGTTCTACAAGAAATGGAGTCACAAGATATTATGTCCAGCTCAAAGAGCAATAAAAATGTGTATACCCTTTGATACAGCAATACCACTATTGGGTCCATACCATGAAGAGATCATGAAAAATGGTAAAAACATCACTGTACAAAAATATTTATAGCAGCTCTGTTTGTGGTGGCAAAGAATTGGAAATCGAGTGAATGTCCATCAATTGGGGAATGGCTGAAGGAAATTATGGTATATTTATGTCATGGAACACTATTGTTCTATTAGAAACTAGGAGGGATGGGAATTCAGAGAAGCCTAGAGGGATTTACCAGAAGAATATTGTACACCCTAACAGCAACATGGAGTTGATCAATCTTAATGGACTTGCTCATTTCACCAGTGCAACAATCAGGCACAATTTTGGGGTATCTGCGATAGAGAATACCATCTTATCCAGATAAAGAATTGTGGAGTTGGAACAAAGTCCAAAGACTATTACCTCTAATTTAAAAAAAAAAACATTATTATGTAATTTTGCTATCTCTTTTACTTTATTTTTTTCCTTAAGGATATGATTTATTTCTCAACACATTCAATTTGGATCACTGTATAGCAGAGAAACAATGTAAAGATTATCAGACTACTTTCTGTTGGGGATGGGAGGAGGGAAGTGAAATTAGAGGGGAAATTGTAAAATTCAAAAATAAATAAATTTTAAAAAAAGAAATTATGTCCAGAATTAGGGGTTTGGAGAATATGAAAATGTTCCAGAAAAAGATGATAAGATTGTATTTGAATAAATATAGTTCTTGTACATGAATAAAATGAGTAAAAGTAGATTGTTGTACATGAAAAAAAAATTAAGACATCCCCTGAAAATAAACCCTAATGTGTCTTTTGGAGCAAAAATTAATATAAGACCCAGTCTTATTTTCAGGGAAATATGGTGATGAATTAAGTAAGGGTTAACCCATATGATCTCTGAGTTCTCTTCTTAGATTTTATTATTCTTTGCATGTTTCCTGTAATTGATAAAAAAAATACCTTAAAATAGTGTTAGAATAGTAAAAGCCATTATTAGCCATACAAAAAAGAAATAAGTTCAAAACGCTATTATGTATGAACAATTTGAAAAATTGAATTTTTCTTATCCATTACAGGAATGGGAAGGCAAATGGTACATCTTTTTATCAGTTCAGTTTTTTAAATGTTTTCCTGACTAGAAGATTCTTATGTAAAATAATATTATTTCAAGTTGTTGGTTTCACTTCTTAAACAGAATTAAACAAAAGAGCCTTGTCATTTGGAATTTCATATAAACATTATAATGAATCCATTTATAATTTAACAAAAATGTATATTCCACAGTGCATATACAAAACTCTTTGAGAACCTCTCTTGTTGAGTATCATACTTGTCTTCTTTTTCCCCTTTTAAGACCTCATCTGGTTATATGACCAGTTGTTATTGAAAATAATGCTCCATTGGTATACTTGACTGTAGTACCTTAAGAGTCATAACTTCAAGTTTGGGTATTCAGAGTTTTCTAGGAACTGGATTAACATAAATTAGTTACAAGATTCCTGTTTGTGCATTGAATCCCTAACATTTTCTTGAGTTTAACCTTGATGTGGGTAAAAGATGTACAGAGACTCCATGTGTCATGGGCATTCTGGTATACTTAATGATATGGCATCAGACAGTACTGATATTAAGTCATTTGTTAAGAGACAGAGTTGTTCCCCCTCTAACAAATTGCAGTTGTTCCTTGATTCATGAGTGACATAAAATATACCTCCTCTTTATTACAGCATATAGCATATATGCTGCTTTTCTGGGAATTATTATATGTGTGTTCTGCCAAGACTCAGTTTAGAATATGAGGTCCAGCTTGGGTTCTGGTAAATGGATGAGTATCAAGACCAAAATGTTTTAAGGTTTCATTATGTGTGGCTTTTCTCAGTTGAATATCTTATATCTGTGATGTACAAATACATGCAGTATGTTTTCATGAAAGATTTGAAATACATAATCAGTCAACAAACATTTTTTTAAGAACTTATATGTGTCAGGTATTGGAGAGGCTTAGAAAGACAGGCAGAAGAAGCATGGTATCTGTCTTCAAAGAGCTTATGATGTTGGGAGAGGCAACTTGCAAAAAACTATGTA
This sequence comes from Macrotis lagotis, assembly GCF_037893015.1. Taxonomy (NCBI): domain Eukaryota; kingdom Metazoa; phylum Chordata; class Mammalia; order Peramelemorphia; family Peramelidae; genus Macrotis; species Macrotis lagotis. The sequence goes on from NC_133658.1 coordinate 833,504,791, forward strand.
TGTTCAAGATAGATATAAATGGAAAGTATCCCCACTCAAAAATCATGTTGGAGTGATATTCATGGTACCTACATAGCACTATGCTAGTCTTCTATCAAGAATGATTCTTGGATGAATTCTAATATCAGTAAATAGGAGGTTTTTATTTTATCAAAGATTATCAAAATCATCACTGTTTTTTAAATTTTCTTATGTCAGATATGATGATGATGATGATGATGATGATGATGATTTGTCCTTTGTTCTTGAAGAGAACCATGACATCAGGGAGATGATACTATGACAAGTACATGAATTGGATTTGAGTGAGGGGATGCTATGCTAAGTCACTAGCCTTATTTTCTCCTCCAGAACCATCTGGATCCAGGGGCCAAATAAGAGTCAAGACAATTGGAGATGGCCCTGGATACGAGACAATTAATGTTAAGTGACTTGCTCAAGATCACACAGCTGGTAAGAGTCAAGTATCTGAGGCTTCTATCCTTCTGACTCCAAGACCAGTGCGCACTATTCACTATACTACCTAGCTACCCTTATGTCAAATCTAAGATATTGAATAAAATACAAACAAAACTAAAAATAACCAGAATTTGTTCATAATATTTTAAAAATACAGTTAGTGGACAAGTATCAAATTACAAACCCATTTTAATGCACATTGTGTTACTTCCTTTTTATAATTAAAAAAACTTTTTTTTGTCAGGTGTCCCCTTTGGCTTAAAAAATACTTCAGGTCTCAGGCCCTTAAATCTACTCCAGGTAAATATAAGATAAAATAATAATTCTGTTCACACTTTCTGTGTGTTTGTGTGTGTGTGTGTGTGTGTGTGTGTGTGTGTGTGTGTGTGTGTTTGTGTGTAAAAGATGTATAAAGGATTGTGTGTGTGTAAAAGATATGGTAACTCCTATTAATTATTTTCTGCTGCCTATACCAATCTTTGAAAATGAGGGGTTTTTTTCAGGAGTATGTTGAGAGTCTTTGAACATTCCCAGGAAACTATGTGGTCAACACTGTGTCCCCAATCTCACTGTTCTGGGCACCTCTGAAGTGAAAGGTTGATCTAGACCTGGCAGGGAGAGGAGAAAATGTAGTTCTCTCCTGAGATACATAGTTCTCAACAAAGAAGTTGAGAAAATGTCAAACCATAAATTTTAATGTTATATTTAACATTGTAGAACACTCACATTTGTCTGTAGCTCCATCTGAATACCCTAGTCCCTGATTTTTTTTTAATGTTTCAACAGTACTCTTCTCCCCCCCCCCCCCATTCTTTTAGAACAAAAGTTTTAGACTTTGAGTTGAAGAGTCATATAGGGATAGCCTGTTTGAAAGTCAGCTATCTACAAACCAAAAAATAACGTGCTTGTATATACATTGTAGAAAATACTGTTAGTTGCCATTGGACTTTTCTGCCTACCTAGAAGTATTGCTAGTCTTTGCAATAAGGATCATCTTTTGGTAGGAGATGACCCTACCTGAAGGGTAGGGACTGAAGGGATGTGACTGAGACCCATTTTAGCATTAACTAATATATCAGGCTTTTACCATAGCTAGTTGTATTTCATGGATAAGATTTAATCTTTTATATATTTAAGTCTGTACAAGTTTCCACGGTGATCCAGCTGCCAATATCTTGCTAATTGCATCTAACCAAGAGTTGACATAGATCAATTCAAAAACAGAAAGCTAATTAAAACTTAAGAAATGATGAACTTGTTTTCTTTTAAAAATTTTCATTGTGCTAAATAAAATTAAATTATGAGTTAATAATGAGTTCAATCTCTATATTAGTGGTTTTTTACTTCCACCAAGTTTTTTTGTTAATAGATCGAGTCATGGTTGTCAGATTGCAGCTAAACCTCTCAATAATTAAGATTTTGCTTTACCTCCTTTTCCTTCCTCCTTCCTCCCCTCCATATACTCACTTTGGATATGATTCAAAAGGACAACAACACTGACACAAGGTGAAGAGAGGGGTTTGTTGAGAGAATCAATAAAGTACTTTAGAAAGGTACCTAAGAAACAGTGGAGGAGCAGATCTTTGATAGGCAAGTGACTCTCAAACCATTTGAATTGTGTGTGGAAGGATTAATAGCTGGTGAATCAGGGTCAAAGAAGGGAAGTTGTTTGAGAAAACAGTAGAGGATTTGTCTCCATAACTGCACTCATCCAAGACAGAACTGTTTTTTTCCTGTTTTAAATAGCTCCCTTAATTCCAGACTTTCTACAGATTTCTTTTGAAGACCTTTATGTTAAAGATTTAGAGCTTATTTGATAAAGCAAAATTGGCCCACTTTATTTTGATGCTACAATGTGTCATCTGTCCCTGAACAAAGGAGTTTCAAACCAGACTCTTTATGAGCTTATACTTGGTTAGCTTTGGAATTTGGGATGGTATAGGATAATTCCATTTCTTTTGAGTTGTCAAAAGTAGAAAATTATTAATTTTCTCTATTATCAATGCTATTTGTTCAAAGTGTAGAACCATCCAGGGAAACTAAGTCTAAATCTGCCCTAACTCATTTTCATTCCTTAGCCTTTTCCCCCCCTTTTTTTGGTTTGGGGGGGGGGATAATGGCATAAAAACTTCCACATCTACATAATTCTTTATAGTTACTAAATATTTTACATATATATTAGCATATTTGGTCTTTGGTATTGTTGCTATTAGAAAACAGGCTTAGAATGATTTACTTAAGGCATAGAATTAGGACTTAAAAAGTCTTCTCCAAGTCTAATGCTTTTCCCACATTTGCCTGCTTTTTCTAATTTAAGAATCCTCTTCTGTTCTATCAGTGCATGGGCCAAGCAGCTGAGGCAGCATGGCATAGTGGATAGAGAGCCATTCTTGGAGCCAGGAAGACCTATGACATATGTTGTTGTGTGACCATGGGCAAGCCACTTATCCTCTCCATCTAAGAAACTCTTAAGACTCTTAAGTTGCAGAGAAGGTGTCAGCCTGCATTGGTAAAGGAGGTTTTGTTTTGTTTTTTTAATCTAGGCCCTTCCTGTACCAGTGAAATCACAGATCAAGTACCTAGCACTTCCTACTGCCAAATGAAAAATTTGTGTATGAACCATAAGAATTTTATATATATAGCTGTAGGCAAATACCAAAAAGACCTCAAAAGCATCTATAGATTAAAATTCTAATTTATAACAATGTCCTAATTATAGTTAGGAAAAAAAACTAACTTTTTTACCATATATTTGGTACATATCCTAATATATATGTGTGTGTGTGTGTGTATATATATATATATATATATATATATATATATATATATATATATATATAATCATATATTTTATATGATCCTAATGTTTTAAAATAGATATTTTTATACTAAAGCAAGATTCCAAACTATCAAGTGCCTACAGGTACTGCATAATGTGCTTAGAGAGCCAAACTTAGAGGCAGTAAAATCTAGATTGAAATCCTGCTTCTACCTGAATTTGGGCAAATTCTCAGTTGCCTAAATGAATCTGCACTGATAGAGGGCATTTCTTCCCCTGGATGATATCAACAATGATGACACTTTTAAAAAACCTGGACAAAGAAAATTCCTAAAACAAAACATTGGGGGGTCAGAGCTAATGATATTTTTTTAGAAATGGCCTTTAGCTTTTCACCTCTTTCAGAATTTCCCTCTAGGATCTACCTGAAACTGAGTTTTATTTTGTAAAGTTCAAGCCAGTTGTGGGGGGAGGGTGTTAAAGATGTGAGAAAGATGAACTAAAAGGTAAAAAGAAATAAAAAATAACAAAGGACTTTATATATCTATAAAAATAAAATGTTTGTAAAAAGAACATTCAAATTTGCCTTTTAATTGTATTGTCTTCAAAATTATTGCCTTCATTCTGGACAATGAACCAGCCATCAGGAATCCAGAATTTCCTCTCCTTTCTGAGCCCCTTGCTCCTTAACAGTAGAAATGCACCGATTAGGTGAGGCAGATATCTCAGAGATGCCTTTGTTACTTTTGTCTTACTTTTAGAGCTTATATCTTGCTCTTCTGCAGTTGACCTCTTCTGTGTGTTGTCTTCCCATTAGAGTGTAACTTCCTTGAGAATGGGGACCATTTTCTTTTTCTTATTATTTCCCTAGTGCTTGGCAATAGTAAGTGCTTAATAAGTGATTTTTCATCCTAAAAAACTGTCCACAGAGGTTGCCAGGGGTGTTTTGTTCATATTTTTATAGTGGATTAATCATTGACTAGAGTCGGACATTGAGATTTTCAATGTCTCCATGGCTTTGAACATATAATTTAATCTCCCAGTTTCCTCATCTTAGAAACCAGACTGGGACTAGATAACCTTCTGAGGTCCCTTCCAATTCTAAATTTAAGGTCCAACAGTCCAGATATAAGTTCACTGTAATATTATATAAAAACACTGTAAATATAGCCAGTTAACAATTTTAAAATTCCTTAACAGCTTCCAGGTGGTTCACTCATTTTCAATCCACTGCAGCAGCAGCAGCAGCAGCAGCAGCAGCAGCAGCAGCAGCAGCAGCAACAGCAACAGCAACAGCAACAGCAACAGCAACAGCAGCTCTCTCCCTTTTCTCCACAGCAACAGTCTCAGCCTCCTACAACTTCTAGTCCTCAGTTGCCAGAACAGGTATATTCCCTCTTTGTTCTTGTGTGAGACCAAGATATATTGTACTTATAACAACAAAAATGTCTAAAATTAATCACAGTGTGACATGCCTTGTAAATTAGATGGACAGAGGGCATAGTAACTTTTGGGGTATTTTGCAGAATTACCCAGCCAATTCAGTTCTTTTTACTTGCAACAATTTGTAATTTTCCTCTTTTGTCATCTGCCAGTCATGTGAACCACAAAGTTAGTTTTTTCAGTTGGTTATTGATAGTTTGAATTTTTTCCTTTGGAAACTGCCTTTTATCTTTTGGGGATTGGCATTTTCTCATTTTCACTTCTGCACTGATGTTAAGTTCCTCTTAAACTTCATTGATAAGAACTCTTTCGTGTGTGTGTGTGTGTGTGTGTGTGTGTGTGTGTGTGTGTGTGTGTGTGTATGCTCAAAAGATTATTGGCACATTATTAAAATATAAAGTATAAGGAATTTGTTGAGGCTATTGGATTAATGCAAAAGAACATATTATATTTCCTATATTGAATGAATTAATGTTTAAAAATATACAAACTTACAAGCACATGATATAGTACCTTTCAGATGGTACCTTTCTTTCTGAGTATATTAATAGTAATAAAAGTAAAATACCACAAATTTAAAATGTAGACATACACATATAATCAATATATTATTATATTAAATAGTTGAAACCAAGGAGATTTTTGCAACAGTTCTGCTTAGGACATACTACCATTTGCTTATTAAATTAAAAGAAGATAAAATTGGTATGCCCTGATATTATAAGTTCTTTCTAATTTATACTCATTCTATATATTGTCTCACACTAATTTAAAATTATCGCCTCAGTTGGAAGTCAAATTTACCCAAACTTCAATGGTGTGTGGCACGCTGATGGCCTTCACTAGTCTAAGATGGTATCAGGCTGTTGGCTACCAGACCTTGATCAAGAGAGAATTTTATGTAACTGAATTCTGAATTTTATAAAATTATGTTGTTTCATATAATAAGTGAGTGATAGTTCCAGTTTGTTAAGCAGTTTTAAATCCTTATGTTATGCAGTTTTGTTTTTTCCCTAAAATTTAAATCTAACATTGCAGATATCCTTTTAAAGGAAAAAAGTTTTTAATCATATTTTATTAAAGTAAAATTGTTTTTTTAATCGCATCTCTTTCTTGACACAAAGTTTAGTACTGCCTTTTTTTGTTTGATTAGAGTTCTGAACCAGGTACAGCCAGTCAAGACCAGGCCTTGTCTGCTCAACAAGCTGCTGTTATTAACCTGACTGGAGTTGGGAGCTTTATGCAGTCCCAGGCAGCTGGTATGTGTTTGCTATATTTAAGTTGTATTTTCAAGCAAAAAGTACTTAATCCAAAATTCACTTGCAATTTTTATTTCACCTTTTGAATTACTTTTTCTTTTCCTTTCCAGGTAGATGATAATTGGGGACTTATAAGTAGAAAGTAGAATTGGTCTTAATCTGTGAACTCTTGAGATGTCAGTCGAGGCCCTTCTTAGTTTTTCATTATTTTCAGTTTCAGTTGACCAGTTAGAAATACCTGGCCCTCCACAAATTATTGACTGTAGTTCTACACGTTAACAGTTCCAATTCTGCAGTTACTGAAGGAATTAGGGAATCAGAAAATGTCTATTTAAAATGTTTTATCAATAATTGTGCATAGTATCTACTTAATCGAATGCATTTTTTCCCTGTATTTTCTTTTTTTTCTCCTGGCAGTTTGACTATCCAATCTATTGGACAAATCAATTAACCATTCTGCTTCAGGTCTTCATCTTTAAAGTAGAGGGATTGGACCAAAAGGACCCTAAGGTCTTTTCCATCTATGTAAAATAATTAATTAGAAAAACAACTTGAATTGCTAAAGCTACAATTAAGATAGTCCATATTGTGTAGATCAGGTGAGGTGCTAGAGGAATGGTTGTTACATAGAACAAATTTTAAGATTACTGGATTTTAGAAAGTCCTTTACATATCCCATTCCCCACCCTATACTCTCACATAACAAAACTCCATATATGTGAATTTAGATACCATTTAATATATGGAAGGATTAAACTCTTGAAAATAAGCAATTAGTCATTTGTTATTTGTAGACTTGAATTATAGTGCAGGTACCATACCTACAAAGTGGTTTAGTAGAAAGAGCAATGAATTGCAAATCATGTGACATGGGTTCTAGTTCTGTCACTAACAAGCATGTGAACTTGGATAAAAATTATTTAAGTTCTCTGGGCCTTGAGTTATTACCTTGGAAATTGAGGGGGTTTAATTAAATTATTACTAAGGTTCTTTCCAGGTCAAAATCTGTACTGTAATCAAAATGCATATGTCAACCAAATTTGTTAAACTATAATTTGAACACAAGTGTATAGAACAATCATTTGGCATCTATAAGTTTTCTTATTTAGGCTGTCTTTTCTGTTCCTGAGGAACATCAGAAACATACTTCTTAATTTTATGGGTAGCAGTTTTTGATCCTGGAAAAATACCTTTCAAAATAAACAGCAAAATTTCATTTCAAACTTCATCGAGTTCTCTTTTCAACCCTACTCCCCCCCCCCCCAAAAAAAAACAATCCTTAAGAATATATATTAACGTCCTATAGGGATATTTGTTGCATGACCACAAAGCTTTATAACCTAATTGCATGCATCGACTAACAAGTGACTACTTTGTTCTGAAATGCTTGTGATTTTATATCTAGGATTAATCATACTGACTACCTTTCTATTATTCCCATTTTCTGTGTTGCCCTTTTCTAACTCTTGATAACCTTCAAACCTTTTTGACTGGCCTGCTTTCCCCTTCTCCTTTCTGTAGTGTTGTCTCAGCTTGGCTCTGCCGAGAACAGACCTGAGCAAAGCCTTCCTCAGCAGAGATTCCAGCTCTCCTCTGCCTTTCAACAGCAGCAGCAACAGATACAAGTAATCCAGCAACTTCACTCTGATTACATTTTTTTAAAAAAATACAATTCTAAGCTCCCAAAGTACCCTAATACTTTGGTTTAATTCTCTCTTAATTCTTTTATGCACTATAATATTCAGTAAAGTGATTAGTAAATTTAGCATCCAAACTTCCAACATACTGGTCATTCAACTTGAATACTTAACATTTTATACATTTAAGTCAACTTTTCTTAATTCAACATTCAAGGAGTCCTAGCGGCACATTACCAGTTCTTTCCAATCGCCATTTTAATTTCAAAATCGGACAATGCTTAAGTGCCAACTATTTTTGACATTATAGTGCAGAAAAATTTTTTTTATATTATCAGTGTTCTTAATACTAAATGTCATAACTTCTGGTGTTTTTCCCATTATTTTAGTATAAATAACCAAAATAGGAAGGAACTTAAGATGTAAATATTTTTATTGTTAGAAACTAGGAACCACGTTGGTAACTGAAGTTGCTGAGTTACTACAGTAGTAAAAACTGACAGGGCAAAATAACAAAACAATTTAAAGTTGATCCGTGATCTTTAAAAAGCCCTCAGCAGGCTTCCGTGCCACTGGTGCTGCTTGACTGTGCATTGTCTTAATGTGGTACAGTCCCCTTTTTGTTATTATGGTGCTTTCTCACTTTCAAGTTTTGTTGTTTTCCATCATTCTCTCTCAAAAGCACCTGTCCATACCTACCTAAATTTAACATAACTTGAATTTTTTTCCTTCCCCCTCTGGCAGCAGTTGCGATTCTTACAGCATCAAATGGCTATGGCAGCAGCAGCAGCAGCACAAACAGCTCAGCTCCATCGGCATCAACATACAGGCAGCCAGTCAAAAAGTAAAATGAAGAGAGGCACGCCAACCACTCCAAAATTCTGAGTCATGAATTATTTAGGTTTTTTCTCTTTAAAAAAAAATCATTGAATCAAAGGGTTCTTCTGGGTTATTTCACTTACTTTTGATTTGTTGGGTTTTTTTAAGTGTCAGTAATTTTACATGGCTAGAGTGGGGGCAGAAGTACCAAGTTAATATGGGGACCCAACCCTGAAATTTAAAAAATTAGGGAGTTCATCTAACAAATTTGGGTTGGTTTTCTTAAGTCACAGCCTTTGAAAAAGTTGCTTTACTGTGCTTTTTTTTCCCATAAAGGAATACTGTATATAGTATAAGGAGGTGGCCTAAGAAATTCTAGGGGGAAAAAGGACTCTGTAAATGTAGTATTGATATTTGTTTATTTAGTATAAAAGTTTTGTGAGCACTGTAACAAATACAATTTTTACAAATCCATTTTGAAAAATATGTGCTGGCTGTTTATTTTGATTTCACACTATCAATTACTTCATCCATCAGTTTCTTTGCTTCTTTGTGTCTTGTAATTGCCCGACTCATACAGTCCTGAAGTTTAGCTCCAGTTAGCCCACTTCCACCTGAAAAGAAATTTTATATACTACACTGGTTATTTTAATTTTCCCTATTATTGCTGATTGGAAACAAAATACAACCATTCAGGAAAGCGTAACATGGGAAAGGAAGAATATTTTATTGTCTTTATAAGCTAATTTTTTGTCCAACATATCCTACAGAAAAGGGCAGCACACCTGGACTATTTTTTAAAGTTGAAATAAAACAACATGCCTGGTTTGTGCAGACAACACAGCTTGCCTTCCTCATCCATTACAACAGTTAAGGTTCCTGTTGCCAGCTGTTCCTCTTCTGCAGTAGGGTCAACTATGAGTAAAGTGCTGTAGAAGACAAGACATACTAATTCTTTACAAATTAACACATAAAACAAACTTTCAGAAGGGAACAAGTTCAGCTAATTTGAACTTTTAAAATTTACAAAGAACAGAATTCCAATCCAGTCATTCTTAAAGAAATTGTGTAGTAGAATCAGAATTGGTTCAGGTCCCAATATTGTGACTTTGGGTAACATCTCTGATTCTGTTGTTTCACCTGTAAAATAAGTATAATTCTTGAGCCACCTAATTGAAAATAGTATGTGTAAAGTGTCAGCTCCTATTTAACCCAGAGTAGGATAAAAAAAGTGAAGTAATAGTGAAGAAATTTTTCCCAAAAGAAAATTCTCCACGTAAACCAAGAAGAAAAGGGGAATATATTTTAAAAACTTACTCATCAAATATAGCAAACGATGTGGCGATCGGATGTGTCCTAATATTCAAATGACTCTTCTTTTTAAAATTAACTTCAGCTAGGCCAGTTTCTTCATTTATAGTAACTATTGGCAATTGGACTGTAAAAAGACAAATAATCATTAGTTTATAAAAAGCATCTGAGTTTATTCTCACTGGGAAACCCCAGTGATTTTTCTTTTCTCCTACCTCCAGTTTTACTAAAAACAATTTTAACATCTAAAATACCTGAAAATAACCTGGCTTTCTCTTAATTATGATTGTGAATTTTTCCCCATTTATTGTTGTCATAAAATACAAAGGCAGAGGTAGAAGTAGTAATGTGAATAAAACAAATGTGTAAAATTAAACAATTCATGCCCACATAATTTTTCCACAAAACCTAAATATTAAAGTCATCACTGATACTTCAATAGATTAATTTCATTTAGCTTACTTTACTGGTAGGAAGACCCAGCTCTAAGTGTTACCATTCCACCCTAATGAAACAAAATTCACAGCAACAGAAAGGTCATGGGAGCCTGAACATGTTAGAACCAAATTCCCCTTGCAAGGGAGCTTATGTAGATAGGCAAAGGTAGATGAAAAAGAAAGAATATCAAAGTGTGCCAAGCAAGATTCCTAAGTGCAAACCATTCCAGCCTGCCCAAATTAAGATAAATTTCCCCCACAGCAAATTGCTTTGACAAGGGAGATTGTGTCCCAGATCTGTGGATGGATTTAAGAGTTTGTAGCTGGGTTCTTGGGGAAATCACATTAAATCACTTGTTTCCTTGTATGTTAAATGGGAACAACCACCTATTCTTAAAAGGTTTTTAAGATGTCTTGTACATATGTGTGATATTATACAAACTGGGTAACTCCTTTGCTTTAAATGTTTTAAATGTTTAAACACAAAGATAAGCAAAACTAAAACAGGGCAGTATTAAGTAAAACCATTCTATATGTCTTTGCAGGGGAATTATTAGTCACAAAACTAAATTTCAGTTATAAAAAAGAACCCATGTAACTATAATATGTTTCTATTAATACCATTGCTAAATATGACTTCAAATTATACTATTTATTTGCAGTAGCTGAAGATGTCTAATCAGCAGCACATGCTTGATTATTCAATTACCAGTCAGTTTACTTACCAGTTGGAATCCTATTACTGAGGTAAGTCTATAAACCTTGTTACTAAACTCACTTACCATTTTTTAAGGCTGCTAACAAAGCAAATGTGCAGGCATCCAAGAGGTTCCCGTCATAGTCAAGGCAAATGAGATTACAATATAGAACCCATGCAAGCTATAAAAAAAAAAGTTTCCACAGAAAGAGTCTTTTACTTAATAAAACTACAGAAAAGTTAATTTTTCTTAGCAGGAATCTCAAACCCAGTCCAGGAGCTACTTATCTTCCAAGTCAAACTACAATAACCCTTTGTCCCTCAGAATTTGAAATTTTTCCCAAATGAGTATCATTAACCAATGTTTACCATCAAAAATTCTCTTGGGAATTTCACATTTTATTTTATAAAATGAATCCAATTTTCCCACAGAAATCTTATTTTAGGTAATAGTACTCTTTTAAACTAATACCACTCATCTTCATCAGTATGTTACATAGTACTTTAGAGGTTAAATAGCTTTTTGAACACTAGCCTAGGAATTTAACAATTTGGTAGTATTGTTCCTATGAGAAAATGCATAACAGAATTCAAACAGCTGACTTATAAATTTCAGAACACTTTAAAAGACATCCTCAAGCTCTTAGCTCTCCCTCAACCCCAGCCCTAATTCTCAATCCAATCAGTCTACTTACATAACATCTCTTGCCTCCCATCCCTTTTTCCCCCATTCATGGCCAATATCTGGTTTAGGTCTCATTGCCTTTTACCCAGACTTTGCACAATAAGCTTTTAATTAATCTCCCTCCTTCCAGACTCCCTGTTCTTTAATCTACTCTCCACAGCACTTTGTGAAGGTAAAAGCACAAGTCTAACATCACTTTCCTAATTCAAGAAGTTTTATGGCTGCCTTCAGCCTCTAAAATAAACTACAGCTTTTCATTTGAAGCCCTTCATAATCTGGTTTGTCAAACTGAATTTATAAATTCTGAACATGAGAGATGGGGTAAATGCTGGTGCTGCTGACAGAAACAGAACAGAGGAACAAGTATAATGGAGAAAAATATGCTTTGTGTTGAAAACAGATTACCAGGGGCCGACAGGACATGTCAAAGACAAGTACGTAATTGAAATATGAGTTATGAATTTGAGATTTCTAAAGGATAGCATAAAGAGCTAGGGATGGAACACTGATGAAGAGTTGTAGGCATACATTTTGAAACTGTTAATAGGACAAATTGTTAGTGAAAAAAGGAGTAGTAAAAGATGAAGCTAGATCCTGTCCAAGGAAGGTAAAAGGATCTGGTAGTAAGTTGGTCAATATCAGTAACATAATATGTTATGAATTTTTAGATTGAAGTGGTTCTATTTTTAAAATATAATTTTTAAATATAAAAGAAATTGAAGAGAACTTTAGTACTTAAAGGAGCCATTAATCTCAATGGTGTAGGTATATCCTCCACCAATGCAAAATACCATTTCTCTAGGCCTTCATAAGATCAGTTATGACTTTCTCAATTATGGTATCAATATATCTTGAGTTAGCATAAGAAATTAAATGAGAATTTGCTGAGGAGAAAGGGGTGTATGAAAGGATAGGGGGATTGGGAAGATGCAGACAAGACGTGAAGGCCAGAAAACTATTGAGTCTATGACCACATAATTAACCCTAATTATATAATAAAAAAAGAAAAAATTCAAGACTTCTCTGGTACCAAGGGAGGGCCCAAAAGATTTTCATGCATTTTGTGCAGTACCTCTAACCCCTATTACTATATTTCTGTGACCAAAATAAAAAATTCATTACTGTTTTGTAGCCAAATGTCTTCTCACAGACATCTCTACTTAGGCTTATTGGCTAGTGAAAGACTTAAAAAAAATATGCAGTCTGCTGATAACAACTTTTAAGAATTCAGTGTTATCACCCTGCCACCAAAAAGTAAAGGAGTAGGACTGGTAGAAGAGGGAAGTTAATGATTCATACCTACAGCAATTTAAAATCAGATAAAACAATCAGTTTGCTTCTCACTTTTCAATAGTGTTTATTTTCTAAGATTGATGTCTTTATTGTATTCCACCCAAAACAAGCTAGAAGGATAACATAGGTTGTGATGGTGTTATATTTCATACCCACTTCATCCCCCCACCAAAAAACAAAAATCTAGAATACTTTAAAAAGAGAAAATGAAATCACTCACTATGCCTCTTTTTACTTTTTTTCTTACCTTTCCATGAGAAATGCACAAATCTTCCTTCTGTATTATCTGTGAACTTGATCAAAGAAAGAAAATAGAGTGAATTACAAGTGAAAATTAACTTTAAAGTCACTGATGTTCAAATTATTGAAATATCTTACTTTTCAATCACATCTGCAATGAACTGACTAGCCACTTGGGCCTCTTCTCCAGGAGGTCCAGAACGAAATCTTGATGAACACAGAGGTGGTAGATCCACATTTGGAACTGTTTAAAAAAAGGGGGAGTGGGGGAATCACTCTACAACTATGAACTCAAGAAAAATCACATACAAAAACTTTTCTTATTAAATGCTGCTTTCAGTACGTTTTCAAAATGGCATGCTCTTTTTAACATTTTAAATATAGAAAGTCATCAGTCATTTGCAAGCACAACAGTGAATTAGGAACCCTCTGGACCAAGAAGTTTGAAAAAGTGCACGGAATTAGAGTTGAACAGATCCATTCTCTCTGTGTCCTAATCAACTTAATTTATAGACATTTTAGGCAAAAGCAGGTCAGTTCTTGTCACATCAGCTCCCTAGTGACCATGGGAAGAAGTGATCTAAATTTCAGGACTCTTTATAGGAGAGTGGTTTGGTGAAGCATTTCAAACTATTCTTCTACAATACTTTTATTCTATCTCAAGGGCACTGGTTTTTCCAAAACTACCCCAAGTTCTTTTAGCTTTGCCAAAGGAAGTATCCCTAGAAGAATTTCCTTTAACCTGAAATTCCACAATTGGCTCTTTTTTAAAGTTAATTGGCATGTGTTGATTCATAACATGAAAGTAGAGAAGTCAGAATTATAAGAAATACATATTGGTATAAAGAAATATGTTTCTGGAAATAGAGAAAATCAAATGACAGTTCATATATCTTTAAAAAAAATCTTATCTACCAATTCCATAGCTTCACTTAATAGCCATGATTCATTTAACCTCGGTGCCTCAATTCTATTTTTAATAAGGGTAACAAAGAATCCTACCTTTCTCACAGAGTTTTTAGGATATAAAAGAAAAAAGATTTGCTAATACTTCGAAATATATGAACACTGTATAAATAGTGTAAAGGAAAGAGCACTGGACTTAAAATCAGGAGACAACCAAGATAAACTCCCTCTAACACTGCTACCTAGGTGACCATGGGCATGTAACTAACTTGCAACTCAGTTTCTCAATCTCTATAATACAATAAAAGAAGTGCCTACCTTATAATATGTTGTGAGGATCAAATGAAGTAATGTAAAGTGCTTCATATAACAACAGGGTTTTTAAAAATTATTTAATAATGTAATGATAACAAAATTTCATTGTTTATAGGTACAAAAGATATAAACTAGTTAAATGAACATGGAGATAAACAACTTCAGCTCAAAATTATCCTAAAAAAAGCATTACATTTAAAATGCAGTTTGACAAATAGCAAAAACATGAATTATTTTAAATTAGAACCTAAGAAAACTTCAGAAAGCAAGTGCTACAAAATTTGGACAAGGTGCTAATAGACTACATGTAATCAGAGCTAGATGACTGAATGAATTCAGAGCAGAAAGTAATGAATCAATGCAATGACAACTTGGAGGAAAAACTCTTAATACAATACCACAAAATCATTTCTTTAGTCCTATCCTAATCAACATCTACATCTATAGCTCAAACAAAGTTGGCATGTTTGTTAAAAGTTTCAGAAGACACAAATGTTGGGATATCTAACATGTTGAGAAATAAATGGGATTCCAAAAAAGACTTTTTAACAAGCCCAAATCATGGGCTATTTTTGTCAGATCTAATGGGAAAATCAAACAGAAAAAAAAGGTGAAGCCTTTTATGAGTTTTAAAAAAATTTTCTTAAGTATATAGAAGTGCTTTCAAATAGAAATGTACATCAAATAGACCCAAGAGTTTTAGTGGTTCAGAAGCTCCACATAAATTACCAGTGAGATAGGTCATTCAATTCAATCTAATAAGCATAAGGCAGAGTTAGAGATTCTGAAGAGTAAAGACAAAATGAAAAGGTCAATCCCTGCCCTTAAAGATCTTACCACTTACTGGGGATGTTGCAGAAAGGATTCTTAGTCAGTAAAAAGGCTCATTCACAATGTGAACCTTTCCAACTCAGTGATTCTGATCCAAGGCTAACATAAATCAATGATTTTCTGTAAAAGGGGCTCCTTATCAATTGTTCACATTAGCTTTGTCATTTCCCTACTTTGTCTATTCCATGGTCCTTTGGATGGGGCTCAAAATTGCCTCCATCACATATTTAAATTCCATTCAACAAATGATACTCCAAGGCACAACACATGCTCTAGTGCAGGCGCATTTGATGTGAGGTCCTGGCCTGAATTTGCAGTTTGCTAGCTGGTAGTATAGGTTGCATCATATTCATGAACAGGTATTGAATTCTGTATTCCTGGGGCAGCTAAGTGGCATAGTGGATAGGGCACCAGTTCTGGAGTCAGAAGACCTGAGTTCCAATCCAGTCTCATACATTTAATATTTACTTAGCTGTATGACCTTGGGCAAGTCACTTACTCCCATTGCAAAATATTTCTTTAAAAATTTTTTAAAAATTGTTTTTGTGTATGGAATCTATTTACATATCCAACTAGAACAAGATACAAGTGAATGGATGTGTAATCACTTGGTAAACAAATATAAGACATAACTATTGCTGCCTAAGGAGAAAAATAGTGTGAAAAAATAAAGAAATGCAAAAAAAAAGGGAGGGGGGATGATTTGCCTAAGTTTAACAGATTTCTAGGCCCTTGCAGCTAAGGTAGTATAGGCTAAAGTCAGGTCCAAGTACATGTTCGACCTCAGACTAGCTATGTGACCCTTGGCCAGTCACTTCACTGTGTCTGCCTCAGTTCCTCATCTGTAAAAACAACTGGAACCCCACAGGGGCTCACAGAGTCAGACACAAACGGAAACAACCCAAACAGAGAAGCATTCACCATATCTCCAGCAAATCCCAATAACGAATTTGCTAGTTGGAAACATAATTCTTACAACAATCACTTGATTTATCTAGAGATATACAATATTGGGCCTACCCTTTCCATACATAGACATATAATAGTGACAACAAACCTCATTTCCTTGAATAGCCAAGTGCTATAGTTTTAAAGTAGTCTTTTAAAACCAAGTTCTGTTGATAACTGCTAGATCAATAACTTCAAAAGTATGTGGTCTGGGGTCCATGAGGTCAAAACAATTTTCATTTCTAATATAAATATCAATAGACATAATAATGACAAAACCAATCCACATAAAAGGTATAGGGGGGTGAGGCTTTAAGAATGAAAGGGTTCTGAGAATAAACAGTTGAGAACTGCTATGCTAAGTGACAGCTTCAAAACATGAAAGCAAAGCAAACTCTTGATCTATGATTAAAAATAGGAAATCTTCTACTCCATAAAAGTTAATTTACAAATACTACATAATAGTAATAGTGTTCTTAGAACACAAGTATCCCTTGGCTATCCATCTGCACTGTAAATGGAATTTAATTTTCACCTAATGTATCTGAATGTATCTAGTATGGTTACCAATATAAATCATAACCCTTCTAATTCTTACTAGATAGTCCTAAATGAGTCATGGCTAAAAAAAAAAAAACTATCATCTTGTGGCCAGCCTAATGATTAGAATCTCCAAATTTAGCTAAGCTAGTCCCAAGAAATTAAACATACAGTCTCTCTACACCCATACTTGATGTCTTCTGGCCAGAGCTGGTAGCATAACCTACAAGAACTCAGGGTCTGTATTTTAGCTAAAATGACACATCAGAGGAGGACTTTAAAATGTGAGACAAGTTATATATCACATCAGTAATGTGTTAAATTCATTCCACAATTTTTATCTTGGGATTTTTTCCCCACTGGATAACAATGCTATCCCAGAGCACTTTCTGGGAATATTCTTGTTTGATAAAGGGATATGTATATAGTTTGTAAACTTACAAAAACATTTCCTTTTCTCTAATATGTATTTGATTTGCCTTCAGATACTCTGAAATAAAAGTATTATACCTAATTAATATTTTTAAAAACACATTTTAACTTACCAATATAACCTTTATTGAGCGAATCTACTGGGGGTACTGCAAACTCCTGTAAACAAAACAAAAAGGATTTCTTCTAAAGAAAATTTACAAAAAAATTATACTGAAGTTCTACATGTAAACTATTTTCTTTTGAACAGCTTATATTTTCCATTATGTTCCAAAGTTAAATGCCTAAAAATAAAATGTTTAACTATCATTTCATGTGTACCCACAGATTTAAGGATCTTAATTTCTCAAATAATTTTTAAAATCTGAAAATTTTTAAAGGAATTCTAATTTTAGAGTATCCAAAGAATATCATAATTAGTGTGCCTTTATCGAATTTTGTTTCTCTGATCTTTGTTACAATCAACTGTATTATTAATCCTTAAATTACTCTATGGAAATAAAAACATTTATAAAAATGTTATTGAATGTTCCAATCAGCTGCAATGTTACAGACATTCATTACCATCTAAAAAAGAGAAATGAGAAGCTAAAGAATAGTGAGTTTCCCTGGTAGTAAGGAAAACCTGGGTTTAAGTCCAGCATCCGCTACATAGCTGACTTATGTCACCCTGGCCGAGTTACTTAATGTCTCTGTGTCCCAGGTAAGTCTCCAAGACTCTCATCTGTACTAGTAGAGTTTTCTCACTAGGAGCTCCCTACACTAATGAAATCACAGGTCTGGCTGAAAAAAAAAAAATGACCAATGAAACTAATTTGCTAACTCTTTTAGATGATTAAATGAAAAAGAGACCTACCGCTTTAACTCCACAAATTACTGTTGTATTTCCCAACTTCACTAAAGCAGAACCTTCTGCAGTAGTAATTGAACCTGACATTTAACAGATTAAAAAACTTATTAGAAAAAAATTCAAAAGTCATCTTATCAGTAATTATTACCAGGTTTAACATTTTTGTCCACTTGGTTAAAAACCCATCCTGGCTTTACATATACTTGGAGATTTTGGTTAAGTCAGTAAAATTTTGCTTCTAGTTTGCCTCATTAGTCAGTGGAAAGAAAATAGTCCAATACTAACAACTAAAGTTAAGTTCAATTCAGCAAACATTTATACTGTGTCAGGTGCTGGAATATAAAGACAATGTCCAAACAATTCCTGTCCTTGTGGAACTTATAATCTTTGAAGGGGATATACTGTTAAGTGCAATATAAGGCAATTTGAGTAGAAGTAAGCATATCAGAAAGGATGGAATAGAAGTTGGCATAAAAAGAGCTAAGAGGAAATGCATTTCAAGCATGAGAATCAACATACAGAAAAGAATTCAGAGGTGGAGGAACAGTTAGTAGACCAGTTTGGGTAAAGTATGAAATTGCATAAAGGTAAATTTTATGAAATAAAAATGGAATGGCAAACTGGAGCCATACTCTGAAGGGCTTGAGATGCCAGGCAGAAGTTTGCATTTATACCAAAGGTAATCAGGAACCACCAAAGATTTTTGGACAGCTGTGTTAAGGCTATAAGATAACTGACTTGTACTTTAACAGATTACAGTAATTCATAATCAAGTGATTATGCTAAAGTTAATTATATTACAAAACATTTTGACTCCTTTGCTTTATTGAATTTGATTGCTGCATGTTGTTGGAAACAAACTGGGATTTAGATTCCATATGGAAATTTTAATTATGGCTAGTTGTTAAAATGAGATTTGTTTTATTATGCATAAGAGAACCATGTTTCCAGCACCACTTTTTATTCCATTTAGCCTTTCAAAAATTACTGACTCATATACTTAAGTCTAAGCAAACAATTTTTGATGGGTGAATAGGAAGGAAAGATGTTTGTTTAAAAAAAAAAATCTCTAAAAACAAACAATTTATTACCATTATCCAACAAGCACTACATATAAATTTGACTTTGTATTACTAGAGCATTTACTTGCTTTTTTATGAGTGCTCTTACCTATGTTAACAGTAGTGGTCCTGTATTCCCCAAGCTCCCTCCCATCTGGACGGCAGTTCTCTTTCTAAATAAACAAACATGTTTCACATATGTTTACTTTAACAATCCCACAAATCCATCATTCATTCCTACTTCTCTGCATCAGGTTGTGTGAATCATAGAGACTTGGCTAAAATCTAGTTTGAACTAAACAATGAGAAAAGCACACGGCATATAAATAACATGGTTGAGCTTAATTCTTGACTCCACCACTAATCCTGAATGACCTTGATCCATCCCTTACTCTCACTAAGCCTCAGTTTCCTCGTCTGAAAAAAATGGGACAGGACTAGATGACTCGGGTCTCTTCCAATTGTAAATTTAAAATTCTAAATGTATGCAATGACCCTGACTTACCAAAAATCTCCTGTAATACTCCAATGGTTCCACTGTCCTGAAAAAAATGATTAAAAACATTTATTTTGAAAGATCCTCCAGAATCTTGGCGCAAACATCGGATGCCCACGTCTGTGCCCCCGTGCTCGTGGATGTGTGCCCGTATGCCCACCCGTGTCCCCATCTCTGCAGGCACGTTCCGAGGAGGCTCCTCCCGCCCGGGCGCCCGCGGCGTCCCCCGCTCTGGGGGGCCGGACGCTAACGGGGGCCCCCCGGGCCCCGGGCCCCCGACCCCCGGGCCCGGCGCCGGCCGCGCCCCCCAGGGCACATGCAGCAACAAGTGCGGAGGCTCCGGGGCCCGGCCGGGCCGCGGCGGGTGGGCCTGGAGCCCGCCCCTCTGCCCCGGACCCCCGCCGCCCCTCCGGGCCCTACCCGGACACTCACTTGAATCCAGCCGCCATGTTCAACGCGGACCACGTGCTGCGGGGCCGCCCCGCCCCCCGCCGCCGCCCCGCCCCCCGCCGCACTTTCGACACGGAGGAGCCGGGCCCCGCGGGCCGGGGCGGCGAGGGGCGGCGGGGGGCGGGGCGGCCCGGGCCGGCGCGGCCCCCTCGTTCGGGGCTCCGGCGACTCTGTGCGCGGGGAAACGCAGAGCCGGGGCGCGGGGCTCAGCCGGGGCGCGGGGCTCGGCCGGGGCCATGTTCCCGCGCGGCCCCGGGGCGGAGGCGGGGCCGGCGCCGCTGGGGGCACGTGATGCGCGCAGAGCGGGCGGCCCCGAGCCGGGCCCGGGCACCCCGGGGCGGGGCCGGAGCTGGGGCGGGGCGGGGCCGGAGCTGGGGCGGGGCCGGAGCTGGAGCGGGGCGGGGCCGGAGCTGGAGCGGGGCGGGGCCGGAGCTGGGGCGGGGCGGGGCCGGAGCTGGGGCGGGGCGGGGCCGGGCCGGGCCGGCAGGCGGCGCTGTGGGGTGGGGCGGGGCCGGCAGACGGCGCTGTGAGGTGGGGCGGGGCCGGGCCGGAGCTGGGCCGGGCCGGCAGGCGGCGCTGTGAGGCGGGGCGGGGGCGGGGCACGGCCGCGCGGCTCGCCGCCACTTCCGCGTCGGTGGAGCCGCCGGATAGGCCGCGGCGGAGCCTGGGCCCGGCATGGACGATGGGGCCCTCCCTGGAGCAGCTGGCGGTGCTGGCGGCGGCGCTGGCGGCCGCGGCGCTGATCCTGGTGAGCGGGGCCCCGGGCCGCGTTTGCGGAGGGCAGCAGCGCGGGGCGGCCCCCGAGGCCCCGCGGCCCGGGCCCCCCGGCCGCGCAGGCCGTGCCCGGGCAGGGGCCGGAGCCGCGGGGCGCGGGCGGCCGAGTGAGCGCCGGAGGCCGCCTCCCGGGACGCGGCGGGGGAGCCGGCTGCGGGCGTGGCTGCACGGCGGCCCGCGGGCGCCCCCGGCCCCTGCCTGGTGACGGACTTAGGGCGCGCTTGACCGTGGTCTCTCCCCGTAGGACGCGGACTTAGGCTCAGTCAGGAAGAACCGGATGTTCCTTTTTGCTTTGGGGAGGGGAGTGGGGTCAAGTGACCCGCCCAAGGCCACGCAGCCGGGGAAGGGGCTAGGGCCGAGGTCGAACTCGAACTCGGGGCCTCCGGACTCCAGGGCCCGAGCTTTGTCTACGCGGCACCCGGCGTCCCCGGCCGATGCCCGCGGAGCGGATGGCACAGACCCGCATCTGCCTGCTGCCAGCCCGGGAAGACTCCCTCACCCGCAGAAGCGGTGGCCTTACCCTTGTCTTAGGGCCTTGCCCTGGTCAGCCTAAGAGATGAATCCCAGCGCATCATTTAGTTGAATTGGGCAATAGGAATTTTTTCAATCAGTTGAGCCGCCTCTGTTTTGGGAGCAGGAAGAATAGCTTTTGCCCCGCTCAAATGCAAACTATTGAGCATTGAGGAACTAAATTCAACATTTTATTAAACCTCCTTTATAACTGTTCCGCATCCTAAGAAAACAAAGAGGAGAGAGCTATAATAATAAGTGGAGCAGAACCCCGGGGTATATTGCCTCAGATACCGACTTCTGGGGAGACAACACTTTCTTCCTTAGAGTTCTCACCAGGACTGTGCCCCCTCAGGACAGCAAGAAGCGGAGATGGGTTGTAGAAGCGGAGGGGTCTGTCCTCCCCCAGGAAAGACAGGTGGGCCCGGGAGAAGGCAGGGGAGTAGGACTACTGTCTTAGGGGCGAAGACGAGACACCTGTTGTGAGCGCAAGCACCCTGGACTGGCCTAGATGCCCCAGAACCGTGCCAAGTTTGACACGCCTGAGCTGAACTCAGTACCTTTACTCCCATTTCTCTCTTTCAACCTGACTTATTTAAGTTAATAAACCATCATTGTGATTTCTCGGGTTAATCTTGGCATCATTCTTGCCTTCTCACTTGTCTTGACCCCACATAACCAATTAGTTGCCAAATCTTTTCTGTCTTAACAAAACTTCTCACTTCTGACCCCTTCACTCCCACTGCCACCACCTTCATATTTTGCTTCCGTATTTCTTTTGTTTTGATATTAAGGCCTAGCTTTCTCCAGAAGATGCTTATTTTTTTGACACTACAAATCTGGTTGCTACTTTATATGTCCCAACCTGGCATAAAAGGCCAGGATTCCTTGCCTCCCTACCACTCTCTCTACCATGGTCACCCACCAGCCTGCTCTTTTTCCTTTAAGGTTCATTCCCTCCATGTCCTTGCGACTGACATCTCTGGAATTCCAAAACATTCCTGTCTCCCTATTAAGTTTAGTACCTGGTTCATAGTCATCTTCATCACAGCTTAGACCCACATGACTTCCCAATTCTTTTGCCTCAAGCAGTTTTGGGGGATAGTAGCAGTAGCAGTGTATCTTTAGCCTTCTTGGGGAGCACATTGGGAACTCTGTAATTCCCTCTGCAGCTAGGAGGTTCAAGTAGATACAGCTCTAGATCTGAACTCTGAAAGTCCTAGGTTCTGTTAGACCCTCCTTGCTTTGTGGCCCTTTTAACTTCTGTCTCCCTCAGTTTTCTCATCTATAAAATGGGGATAATGATAGAACCACTTTTTAGAGTTCTAGTGAAGATGAAATAATATTTGTAAAACTTCAAAAATGTTAAAGCACTCTATAGATGATAGTGGTTATTATTGTTGCTGTTAAAGAATCCTAAAGTGAAGGACAGCCTTTATTTTAGCTTGATACATCCTAAAAGGATACCAGAATTGTATACCCATATTCTATAAAAATAAATTGTGGAAACTATTTTAATTATATCAACCTAACAAGACCAGAGTATATTTAACTGAATTTTTTTAACTGAATATTTTATTCTATTTTTAGCTTTCTTTTGTCGCATTTATTTCTGCTACCAAAACGGCACACATTTACTGGCACAAGGAAGAGAATTTCTTTTTAAATGTTTCTGGCAAGAAGGGAACTGTACATACTATACATGACTCACCAACTAAGCAGTTATCCATTGTTGTGCCTTCATATAATGAAGAAAAACGGTGTAAGTACAATTTGGTTTTGGTAGTGGGAAGAAACTTGGAGCAGAGTGAACTTCTGGGTCCTAGTATTTGATTTCACTTTTTTCCAGAGTGTCAATAACTGTTAGGCAATTATAAAATGGTTATTAAATAGTACTCAAGTTTTACAAGCACTTATTTTGTTGAAATTGTTTTTACAGGGGTTCTTTGATATTATTTGCTTCAGTTTTCCTTTTCTCATAGTTGCAAGAACAATAGACAGTGTTTTGAAATAACATTCTTTTGGTTGCACTGACAGTGATTTGAAATACATTCTATCTGTGGCACTGTGCTAAAAGTTACCCAGATTATGGAGACCTTGTCACTCAATCAGAGTTTAAATAAGGTGTAAGAAGACTGAAAAAGTGGGGTAAGGGCAAGTTAAAAAGACTTTGAATGTCAAACAGGGTTTTATATTTGATCCTGGAGATAATAGAGAGTCCCTGGAAAAAACTAATATGTCCATATCAAAGAAGACTACAACATCTGAGAGGGATGCTATACTAATTCACCAGTCTTACTTTCCCCTCTAAAACCATCTGGGTCCAATGGCTAGATATGAACCAGAATGACTGGAGATGACCCTGGAGGCAAGACATTCAAGGTTAAGTGACTTGCCCAAGATCACACAGCTAGTAAGAGTCAAGTGTCTGAGGCTAGTTTCAAATTCCTGTCCTCCTGATTAGAAGGCCAGTGCTCTTCTCCATTGTGCTGCCCTGGGAGTCCCTGGAGCTGATTAAATTGAAAGGTGATTTGGTTAGACCTGCATTTTATGAAGATCACTTTGACAGCTAAGTGAAGGATAAACAAGTGAGGGAGAGTGGAAGCAAGTGAACAAGCTAACAGATTATTTTAAGACTCCAGGCTTGTGATGTTCAAGATTTGTACTAGTGTGGTAGCATAAGAAGAAAAAAGAGAGTATATATGAGAGATCTTAGGATGGTAGAAACAACAAGACTTAGCATAATTAGTTGACTGTGGAAGGTGACATTGAAGAGTTTAGGATGTAACTCTTGAGTGACTTACAAGATGATATTCTGGACAGTAATAAGGAAATTAGGAAAAAGGGAGGGTTTGAAGAAAAAAATTTAACAGTTTTGGACATGTTAAATTTCAGATATCTGTGAGATGTACAGTTTGAAGTAATAATTAAGAGGAGTTGGGAAAGGCTTTCTGTAGAAGATTGGAAGTATCTCTTGGATCTTCTTTGAAAATCCTTAAAAAGAGAGGTCAAAAAAATACTGAATGGTTTGGGGAAAATGATTATCCAACAGTTTTCTAAAAAGTTAGTGACTATGAAACAAACAAAATGTTAAGTGAACGTTTTACTTTGCACACCTGTAACTTTTCTTTAAAATCTTATTGTAAGATCCTATCTATAGTTAGGGACTGCTAGAAACTCTGAAATGACTGAGAATTGAGAACTTTAAAATCAGAGTTACTGTCAAGATTAATTTTTAAAAATGTTTCTTTCAGACTTGTGCCTAATTAAAGGCGTCTTTCTTAGAAAGGAGGAAGACATTTCAACATGCATAAATTTAGAAGGTTTTTCTTTTAGCTTAACCCAAAGAATAAGATAATTTTAAAATGTTTTCATAATATTTCTATAGGGGGCTGAAGTAAGAAGCTTTAGTCTGCTTCCAAATCCTCATTTTTTAATCAGTTGCTTTATCTAGTTTCTTCCTCCACAGCATTTCTCTGGTCAAAAGGACACCACCCTATTTCAAGCCTTCAGTCACCTTTTAAATGAACTATTGTAATAACCTCATAATTGGGTCCCTTAACCCAAGACTCCCTTTTTTAGTCTGTACTTCATACAGCTATCAAGTGATTTCCCAAAACACAAATCTGATCATAACCCCATATCTACTCAATAAATACCAGTGATTACCTGTCCTTTTCATTTTGGGGTCTTATAGGACACCCTTGTTATAATATGTAATCCTCTTTAGCTCTTTGCAGCCTCAACCACCTTTCTAACCTTATTTTATATTATTTCCCTTTCCAAACTCTTTCTAGTCAGTCTGCCCATTTTTGCGTTTCTCAGTACTATATTCCACCATTCACCCCAATACTGCAGCAGTGTTCTCTCTCTTCACTTCCATCTCAATACATTGAAAAAGCCTACATGTATAATATTTGTATATTCATTTATTTTATATTTAGTCGTATTGTGAGGAATGATCATTTCTTTAGATATACTACTTTGATTCTATGACCAATAATCTGTTAAGGAATATAAGAAGAATGATTTTATGAAATTCATACATATTATCTTACTGACAGTTTATGCTGACTAGCAAACTAAGAACACCTCAGCTAAAACAACTGATTGCAGCTGATGAAAGAAGCATTAACTTGACCCAATTATATTTCTAATAATTTTCTTTTTATTTGACTATCCTTGCCAGATAAATTGTATACCAATCAAAAGCAAGTCCATTTTAGCAATAAAGGACAGGGAAGCAGGCCATAGAGAAAGGAGCAGAATTCTGTGTGTGTGTGTGTGTGTATGCATATTATGTTCTTTGATAGATTCTGGGTTTACTGAAACCAAACAAACAGTCCTGTCTTGAAGAAATTTATGTTCTACTAAATCAGAAATTTTAAGTCTAAGGAGAACAATATTTCCTAATTATTATTTATGATACATTTAATTTGAAAGAAGATCCTTTAATATGACTTAGTTATAGGAAGACTTGTAATGTGTACAGTGTATTCACTAGCAGAAGACAGATTTTTCCCATGTAGCTGGTTTATTAATAGGTTCTTATAAGATCCTTTTTCAATTAGATTAATTTATGGCAGCTCATCTTGCAATTTATTTGTGAGACTCTAGCATGGTACTTAATAGAAACTATTAGTTATATTAAAGATAAACACAAACCTACTGCTGAGTAAATATTTTTTGGAAGTAATTTTAGCTACTTTTTTTTTCAGTGCCCCTGATGATGGAGGAAGCTATGGCCTATCTAGAGATGCGCCAGGTAACTATTTTCTTATTCAAAGCATGAGATCTTTTCATTAATTAAAAACTCATTGGAATAAAGATATTCTTTATGACTTTTGAGTCAGAGATTAAATTCATCCCAAGTGACAGTCCTGGGAAAGGAAGCAAGATCCCATTCTTGTGCTAAAGTGTGTACAGAGTGCTCCCATGACAAAACCATCATATAGATCATTTTCTGTATCTCTCAATTGAAATTGTAAAGTACATCCTTCAGAATTCCTTCTTTCTACCTCTCCTGCCTCTTAATCTTTCTCATCACCATATGCTACACCTCTGTCTACCATTAATTAATGAGCTAAACCATTCTGGAGTTACTTGTTTTGGAATATCATTTGGGTTAAGCCATGCAAGCTTTTGAGATATATATATATATATATATATATATATATATATATATATATATATATATATACACATACATACATACATATATATATATACAGAGAGAGAGAGAGAGAGAGAGAGAGAGAGAGAGAGAGGTTTTTATTAGGCGAAGAGTGGCTTCATTAATGCCTCATCCTCTAGCCAACATCATTCTACACAACTCTAAACTGAGTTGGTTGACCTATATGGCCCCTGAGGTCCCTTCTAGCTTGAGATCTTTGTTCTTGCTCCTCTTGCCCTATCAGATGTTCAGTCAGTAATTTGGTTGCCTCCCTAGTGAAATAAGAAGAGTCTGAATAATTGGTAAACAGTTTTCCTAATGAATAACATCCTTGAAGTGTTAATATGGATTGTTGAGGTCAAGGTTAAATTTATGAGTTACTATGTTAGTAGCATCTGACAGCCTGGGATCCTGTTAAGAAGCATGTAAAGATATACAGCATAATAGAATAAAATTTTCTGAGTGGTGGTAGAATTTTGTTTTTAGTCCTCTGGCTTAAAACTTTTTATATGTAAAAAAGTTATCCTTAATTTATGTTCAGTAATTTTGCAACTTGAATTTAAGTATAGTGTTAAGGAGTGATTCTCCAAATTCATTGGCATAGGAAGTTCATAGGTGAGGAAGCTCCCTCTACCCTGAAGTCAGTACCTTCTCTGTAACATCCAACCTTAGAGAGTCCCTTAGATCACTCAGAATTTGAGTGACTTATCTAGTCACACAGGTGTCAGAGGCAGATTTGAACTTAAGGTTTTCTCACTTCAAAGGTAGCATGTATGTTGCCACCCAACTTGAATTTAAATAATATAGTTGGCACGTGTGTCATTTAAATGCAGTAGTATGGTACTTCTGTTCTCTTTTAGTATTTGCAGATTTTAAGGAAACAATATTTAAATTAGACCAGTAAGGGGGTCAACGAGGTGGCACAGTGGATAGAGCATCAGCCCTGGAGTCAGGAGGACCTGAGTTCAAATGTGACCTCAGACAGTTACTAATTGCCTAGCTGTGTGACCTTGGGCAAAGTCATTTAACTCCATTGCCTTAAATACATAAAAATTTAAAAAATAAATAAATGAATTAGATCAGTAAATTGATTTAATTCCAAATGCTTTTGCCATATCTTTGTATTTTCCTTTCAAATGGTCTCCCTAAGATTTAGAGAAGAAAATTTTCCCCAAAATAATTATTATTTTTTTGAATTTATTTTTATTAAAAATATTATTTAAGTTTTACAAACCACTCTGTCAGTCTTTACTTTGTTTCCATGTTCTACCTTGATCCAAATTGGATGTGATGAGAGAGAAATCATATCCTTAAAGAAGAGAAGAGAAGTCTAAGAGGTAACTAGATCAGACAATAAGATATCTGGTTTTTTCTAAATTAAAGGGAATAGTCCTTGCACTTTATTCAAACTCCACAGCTCCTTATCTGGATACAGCTGGCACTCTCCTTTGCAGAAAGCCCAAAATTGTTCCCAATTGTTGCACTGATGGAATGAGCAGGTCCTTCAAGGTTGAACATCACTCCCGTGTTGCTGTTAGGGTGTACAGTGTTTTTCTGGTTCTGCTCATCTCACTCAGCATCAGTTCATGCAAATCCCTCCAGGCTTCCCTGAAATCCTGTACCTCCTGGTTTCTAATAGAACAGTAGTGTTCCATGACATACATATACCACACTTTGCTAAGCCATTCCCCAATTGAAGGACATTTACTTGATTTCCAATTTTTTGCCACCACAAACAGGGCTGCTATAAATATTTGTGTACAAGTGATTTTTTATCCTTTTTCATCATCTCTTCAGGGTATAGACCCAGTAGTGGTATTGCTGGGTCAAAGGGTATGCACATTTTTGTTGCCCTTTGGGCATAGTTCCAAATAGCTCTCCAGAAGGGTTGGATGAGTTCACAGCTCCACCAACAGTGTAATAGTGTCCCAGATTTCCCATAACCCTTCCAACAATGAACATTATCCTTCCTGGTCATATTGGACAATCTGAGAGGTGTGAGGTGGTACCTCAGAGAAGCTTTAATTTGCATTTCTCTAATAATTAATGATTTAGAGTATTTTTTTTCATATGGCTATGGATTGCTTTGATCTCCTCATCTGTAAATTGCCTTTGCATATCCTTTGACCATTTGTCAATTGGGGAATGGCTTTTTGTTGTAAAAATATGACTCAGTTCTCTGTATATTTTAGAAATGAGTCCTTTGTCAGAATCATTAGTGTAAAGATTGTTTCCCAATTTACTACATTTCTTTTGATCTTGGTTACATTGGTTTTAATCTGTGCAAAAGCTTTTTAATTTAATGTAATCAAAATCATCTAATTGGTTTTTGGTGATGTTCTCCAACTCTTCCTTAGTCATAAACTGCTCCCCTTTCCATAGATCTGACAGATAAACTAGTCTTTGATCTTCTAATTTGCTTATAGTATTGTTTTTTATGTCTAAGTCCTATAACCTTTTGGATCTTATCTTGGTAAAGGGTGTTAGGTGTTCTTCTAATCTAAGTTTCTTCCATACTAACTTCCAATTATCCCAGCAGTTTTTATCAAAGAGGGAATTTTTATCCCAGTGGCTGGACTCTTTGGGTTTATCAAACAGCAGATTACTATAATCATCTCCTGCTTTTGCACCTAGTCTATTCCACTGGTCCACCACTCTATTTCTTAGGTAATACCAAACAGTTTTGATGACTGATGCTTTATACTATAATTTTAGATCAGGTAGGGCTAAGTCACCTTCTTTTGTACTTTTTTTCATTAAGCTCCTGGCAATTCTTGACTTTTGATTTCTCCATATGAATTTACTTACTTAAAATTTTTTTCTAACTCACTAAAGTAATTTTTGGAATTTTGATTGGTAGGGCACTAAACAGTTTAGTTTTGGTAGAATTGTCCTTTTTATTATATTAGCTCTACCTATCCATGAGCAGTTGATATTTGCCCGGTTTTTTAAATCTGATTTAATTTGTGTGAGAAGTGTTTTATAATTGTTTTCAAAAAGATTCTGAGTCTGTCTTGGCAAATAGACTCCCAAGTATTTTATATTGTCTGAGGTTATTTTGAATGGGATTTCTCTTTCTAGCTCTTCCTGCTGTATCTTGCTAGACATATATGGAAAAGTTGAGGATTTATGAGGGTTTATTTTATAACCTGCAACTTTGCTAAAATTGCTAATTGTTTCCAGTAGTTTTTTGGATGATTTCTTGAGATTCTTTAGGTAGACCATCATGTCATCTGCAAAGACTGAGAGTTTTGTCTCTTCCTTCCCAATTCTAATTCCTTCAATTTCTTTTTCTTCTCTAATTGCTGATGCTGACATTTCTAATACAATATTGAATGGTAGTGGTGATAATGGGCACCCTTGTTTCACCCCTGATCTTATCGGGAATGCCTCTAGCCTCTCCCCATTGAATATGATGCTTGTTGATGGTTTCAGATAGATACTGCTAATTATTTTAAGGAACAGTCCATTTATTCCTACACTCTAGTGTTTTTAATAGGAATGGATGCTGTATTTTGTCAAAAGCTTTTTCAGCATCTATTGATATGATCATATGATTTCTGATAGGTTTGTTGTTGATATAATTGAGCATACTAACAGTTTTCCTAATGTTGAACCAACCCTGCATTCCTAGAATACATCCTACTTGATCATAATGTATTATCCTAGTGATAATTTGTTGTAATCGTTTTGCTAAGATTTTGTTTAGGATTTTTGCATCTATATTCATCCGGGAAATAGGTGTATAACTTTCTTTCTCTGTTTTAACTCTTCCTGGTTTAGGTAACAGTACTATATTGGTTTCATAGAAAGAGGCAGAGTTCCATCTTTCCCTATTTTTCCAAAGAGTTTATATAGAATTGGAACCAGTTGTTCCTTAAATGTTTGGTAGAATTCACTTGTGAATCCATCAGGCCCTGGAGATTTTTATTTAGGGAGTTCAATAATGGCTTGTTGAATTTCTTTTTCTGAGATAGGGTTGTTTAGGTATTTCATCTCTTCTTCATCTAACCTGGGCAACTTATATTTTTGTAAATATTCATCCATTTCACTTAGATTATCAAATTTATTGGCATAGAGTTGGGCAAAATAATTTGGAATTATTTCTTTAAATTCCACCTCGTTGGTGGTGAGTTCACCTTTTTCATTTATGATACTAGCAATTTGGTTTTCTTCTTTTTTTTTTAATCAAATTGACCAGAGGTTTATCAATTTTATTGGTTTTTTCATAATATCAAGTTTTTGGTTTTATTTATTAATTCAATAGTTTTTTGCTTGTGATTTTATTAATTTCTCCTTTAATTTTTAGAATTTCTAATTTGGTATTTGATTGGGGATTTTTGATTTGTTCTTTCTCTAATTTTTTTAGTTGCATGTTTGTTCATTGATTTCCTCTTTCTCCAATTTATTCATATAACATTTAGAGTTATATCCCCTGAGAGTCGCTTTGAATGAATCCCATAGGTTTTGGTATGTTGTTTCATCATTATCATTATCTAGGATAAAATGGTTAATTCTATAATTTGTTTTTTGATCCACTCATTTTTAAAAATGAGGTTATTCAGTTTCCAATTTGTTCTGGGTCTATATGTCCTTGGTCCAGTATTGCATATGACTTTTATGGCATTGTGATCTCAGAAAGATGTATTCACTATTTCTGCCTTTCTGCAGTTGATCATTAGGTTTTTATGTCCTAGTATATGGTCAATTTTTGTATAAGTTCCATGTACTGCGGAGAAAAAGGTGTATTCCTTTCTATCCCCGTTTAGTTTTCTCCATAAGTCTACCATATCTAATTTTTCTAACCATCTATTTACCTCATTCTTGTTTATTTTATGATTTGATTTATCTAGATCTGATAGCCGGGAGGTTGAGGTCTTCCACTAGTGCTGTCCCACTGGGTGCATATACATTCAATATTGAAATGACTTTATTGTCTATGGTACCTTTTAGGAGGATAAAGTTTCCTTCCTTATCTCTTTTAAGACTATCTATTTTTCCTGCTGCTTTGTCTGAGATAAGGATTGCTACCCCTGTTTTTTTTTTACTTCAGCTGAAACAAAATATATTTTGCTCCAACCTTTTACCTTTATTCTATATGTATCTCTCTGCTTCAGATGAGTTTCTTGTAAGCAGCATATTGTAGGATTCTGGTTTTTAATCCACTCTGCTATTTGCTTACGTTTTAAGGGAGAGTTCATCCCATTCACATTCAAGGTTATGATTACTAATTCTTTATTTCCCTCTGTGCTATCTTCCCTCCTTTTTTTGTATTTTCCCCCTTCCCCCCTTTATCCATAGCCCCCAGTATTTTGTTTCTGAATACCACCCCTTTTAGTGTGTTTGCCCTCTTCTATCACCCCCTCCCCTTTCTTTCCCCTTTCCCTTTTTCCCTTTTCCCTTTCCTTTTGTTATTTCCCCCTTTTTTCCCCCACTCCCCTTCCCTTTCTCCATCCCCCCCTCCCCTTTTCCCCTTTTAATACTTGAAAGGTTAGATGTTTTATAATTTAACTGAATATGTATAGGTTCACTTTAAGCCAAATCTCATGAGAAGAAGATTCAGGTGTTTTTCATCTCCTCCCTTCTTCCCCTCTATTACCATGGGTTTTTTGTACCTCTTAGTGTAATGAGATTTACCCCATTCAATCCCCTCCCTCCTCCAGTCTCTTTCCTGTCCCCCTTTTTAAGGAGGTAATGTTTTTTTAGATCATTCTAAGTCATAGAAAATTCTGAGTGTCTGTCCCTTCTAGTTCAGTATATTCTATCGAATAGAGTCAAAATTCCTGAGAGTTATTAGAGTGTTTCTCCCAAGTGGGGTTAAAGCCAGTTACATCTCTTTAGACAGCAGTCTCATGGATAGGTCATGAATGTCCATCATTTCTGGCTAGGTATATTCTCTCTGTTAGAGTTACAATTCTCAAGATTTATGAGAATCTTTTTTCCCTCCCTGTGCTGGGATATAGCCAGTTTCAACTTACTGCATTGCATTTTTGTTTCCTTTTACCACCCCTCCCTTTTTTTTTAACCTTTTCATGTGTCTCCTGAATCTCCTGTTTGATGTCCAGATTTTCCGTTTAGCTCTGGTCTTTTCATCAGAAATTTTTGGAATTCTGCCATTTTGTTGAATGTCCAAAAACCCTGGAAGAGAAGGCTCAGCTTTGCAGGAAAGTAGATTCTTGGCTGCATTCCAAGCTCCCTTGCTCTTTGAAATATCTCATTCCAGGTCCTTTGATCCCTTAATGTTGATGCAGCCAGGTCCTTCGTGATCCTTACTGTGGCTCCTTGATATTTAAATTGTTTCTTTCTGGCTGCTTGCAGGATTTTCTCTTTTATCTGATAGTTCTGGAGTTTGGCATAACATTCCTTGGTGTTTTCATTTTAGGATCTTTTTCTGCTGGGGATTGATGTACTCTTTCAATAACTACTTTGCCCTCTGATTCCATGGTATCAGGGCAGTTTTCCATCACTAGAGGCTTTTTTTTCTCTTCAATGTTTTTCAGGAAGTCCTATAATTTTCAGGTTCCCCTCCTTGATCTATTCTCAAGGTCAGTGGTTTTGTTGATGAGATATTTTACATTTGCTTCTATTTTTTTCTATTTTTTTGATTTTGTTTAACTGACTTGCTATCAAATGGAGTCATTAGTTTCTGTAGACTCCATTCTTTTTTACGGGGAGGAGTTTTCTTCATTAACCTTTTGCAACTCCTTTTCCAATTGGTCAATTCTACTTTTGAAAGAGCTTTCCATTTGAGCAATTGAGGTTTGAGAGAATTATTTTCTTTTTGCATTTGCCCATTTCAGGATCTGAGAGATTTATTCTCATTTTGTATTGGTCCAATTGATGATGTGAGACATTTATTCTCATTTTGTAATTGTCCAAATGATGGTCTGAGAGTTTTATTCTCCTTTTGTATTTGTCCAATTGTACTTTCTAAGGTTTTGTTTTCTTGTTGCAGGGTATTAATTGTCTCTCCCAAATTTTTAAGCTCCTTCCTTATTTCTTCAAGGAAGTCTTTCTGTGCTGAAGACCAGATTGTATTCTCCTCAGAGGTTCAAGGTCTCTCCGATTTAGGGTCTTTCCCTTCCAGGAATTTTTGTCGATCCACCTTTCCACTGACCCTTCTTCATTTTGCTAAGACCTTCGTGGGGGCGGGTTCACAAGGGCTTGGGATCGCTAAAGGCTTTACTCACTGAGTGCAGTTCCTCTGGCTGGCCAATAGGAGGTGTTCGTTGCTTTCTCTGGAGTGTCTGTGACCTTGGCTGAGGCCTTCTCTCTTTGCTTGAAGGGAGGAGTTGGAGCTTTTGAATTCTTTTGAGTGCAATCAATGGTGGGCTTTACCCTGGCCTGAGGTCATTCCTCTGCTGGGCTGGTTCTTCTGCTCACACACCTGGGCCTGAGGCAGAAGTAGTTTGCACTTGTTTGCTCTGGGAAGTCTGAGCTGTAATGGGACTTGGAGTTCCTTAGACCAGAGGAGCCCAGTGATGGTGACCACAGCTCTCCTGCACCAGAACTCTCCCCCAGGCCTGTCAGCAAGCTCCAGGGGCCATCACCAACACCAGCGCCTCTGTTCCCCTGCCATCTAGCCCCACCACTGATCCAGCAGGTCTGGCTCTCGGGCCCTCAGGCTCCAGGTTCCAATTCAGCTGCTAATCTTGCTGATTGGGGCTGATCCTCACTCTGAGCCCAGACTCACCACCTGAATTCGGCCAATGCTGCTGCTGGAGACAAATCCTGAGGTAGATGTTCTTTCTCCTGGCTTTTCTTTCTGGGTTTTGTGGGTCAGATTTCTTTTAAGAGGTTTGTTTCATGTCATAGATGGGGAAGAGATCAGGAGACTTTAGAACTGTGCCTGTCTTCTCTCTGCCATCTTGGCCGGAAGTCCAAATAATTATTATTTTTAAAAAATTTATTTTTTCCAATTACATGTAAAATTAGTTTTCACCATTCATCCATTTGCAAGTTTTTTTCTTTTTCTTTTCTTTTTTCTTTGTTTCTTTATTTCTTTATTTTTGGTTTTTGCAAGGCAGTGGGGTTAAGTGGCTTGCCCAAGGCCACACAGCTAGGTAATTATTAAGTGTCCCAAGCCGGATTTGAACTCAGTTACTACTGAATCCAGGGCCGGTGCTCTATCCACTGCACCACCTAGCCACCCCCATTTGCAAGTTTTGAGTTCCACATTTTTCTAGCACCCTTCCTTCCCTCCTATGGCAGTAAACAATCTGATAAATTGTACAATTATATTTAACATTATATTGGTCATGTTGTGAAAGAGAAATTAGAACTAAGGCAGGGAAAAGCCATGAGAAAGAAAGTATAAAAGAAATTTTTAAAAAGCAAACATCATATGTTTTGCCCTACATTCAGACTCTATAGTTTTTGTTTTGTTTGTTTTTTTTCTGGATGTGGATGTCATTTTCCATAACAGGTCCCTCAGGGTTGTTTTTGAATTGTTAAGAAGAGCTACATCCATCATGGTTCATCCTTCTCACAGTGTTGCTGTTAATATGAACCTTCAGCATCAGTTCATGCAAGTCTTTCTAGACTTTTCTAAAGTCTGGCCACTCATAATTTCTTACAAAACAATAGTATTCCATCACATTCATAAATCACAATTTGTTCAGCCTTCTAAGTTCATAGGTATTCCCTCAATTTCCAATTCTTTGCCACCACAAAAAGAACTGCTATAAATAGTATGGATTTTCCTTCTTTTTTGTGATCTCTTTGGAATACAAACAACCTAGTGGTAATTGCTGGATCAAAGGATATATGTATGCACAGTTTGCTTGCCCTTCAGTTGTAGTTCCAGATTGCTTTCCAGATCCCTTAAATAATTGTTTAGTTTTTTTTCTTTATCTTTAAGGAATTATCATTAAGATAATTTGAGCAACTATTGGAAGATTCCTTTAAAAATATTGATGTGTTTCATGACTTGGAGCGTGACATTAAATTCAGAAGGCATATATTGTTTGTATAAACAGATTGTCTAAGGAAAACCAAAAATTAAATTTCTATACTGCCCTGGCATAGATATAAGAGACAGCTAGTCAATAATCACTCTTGTATTAAAATGCCTATCTTTCTTCCTTTTTGTTTTTATCTTGGTATTGTATATATGTATTACGTACATATGTGTGTATTGTTGTTCTTATACCAAAGACTTTTTTTTTACAGGTACAATTGTGTTTAACATATTTCCATATTAGTTAAGTTGTGAAAGAGGAATTAGAACTAAGTGGAATAATTGCTATGAGAAAGAAAGAAAAAGCATAAAAGAAATTTTAAAAAATGAACAAGAAAGGGGGCAGCTAGGTGGCGCAGTGGATAGAGCACTGGCCCTGAAGTCAGGACTACCTAGGTTCAGATCCAGTCTCGGACACTTAGTGATTGCCTAGCTGTGTGGCCTTGGGCAAGCCACTTGGCCCCATTGCCTTGTAAAAACCTAAAAAAACAAACAAACAAAAATGAACAAGAAATTTTAAGAATAAAACACAAAAATACTTTTAATTTGAAGCGTTCATCCTTGGTTATTAAATAAAATTATCTTTAAACTCTTTAAACCAGCATTCCTTCTAAGAGGCAATTCTGCTAAATTCTGTGTTCCACTTTTGTTTTTGAAGAAACAAGATCCTGCATTCACATATGAAGTGATTGTGGTTGATGATGGCAGTAAAGACCAGACTTCACAGGTAAAGAAGTGGCTTTTTGGTACTTGATTCAGAAAAAAATGTAAATTTATGTAATGGCTACTGTTTACTAGACTCTTTAAGTATTACAATGTTAACTCATTTCACTACAACCCTGGGAAGTCAATGCTGTTTTTAAACCCACTTTATAGTTGATAAAACCCATTTTATAGTTGATAAAATCAAAAGTAAAGAAACTTATCCAGGGTCATAGAGAAGTGTCTGAGGCCAGATTGGAAATCAGGTCTTCCTAAATTGAGGCTAGTGCTCTGGGCAATACAGTGTCCCCTGGATGCCCATTTTCATTCATTAAGGCTCCCTATATATCTGTCTACTTTTCATCTCTACTTAACCTATCAGTATAGGGAAAGGAACAAGGAAAAGTTTCCAGTAACGAGGGGGAAGAATAATAATTCCCAGTTTTCAACCTGGATGACTGGGAGAATGGTGGTACATTCAACAGAAGTATCAAAGCTTGGAGGGAGAACAGTTTAAGATGATAATCTGTTTTGTATATATATTTGAGGTGTCAACAGTACATTCAAGGGTGAGGTATATAGTAGAACGTAGGTCATATAGAACTGAAACCTTATTGAGGGGTAAGAACTAGATCTAGAGATTTGTGATTCATTTGAATAGAAATGATAGTTGGACACCTGGGTTAGATTCATTCATTTTTTCAGTAAGCATTTATCAAACAATTACTGCTATGCCAAGCAGTGTGCTTGGGGCTACTGATACAAAAACAGAATACAAATCACCTTGTCCTTAAGAAATTTACATTCAATTTGGAGAAAACTATGTGCAGCAAAGAAATACAAAATAATTTCTGTTGAAAACAAGATTGACTTTTTATAGGTATAGGCTTAACCTGAAGGAAACCAGGAAATTCATTACAGGTATGTGTCGGCCAGCTTTGTGCCAAAGTATGAAAATAATAGATAAAGTAGATTGTACAGAGAAACCTAGTTTGACTGCAAGGTGAAGGAAACTAATGTGCATTTTTTCTTGGAAAAATAGATTTAAGGCAGATTATAAAGGATTTTAAAAGCCCATGATGATTTATATTTTATCCTAGAGGTCAAATGGAACCTGGAACATCTTGAAATGGGGAGTGACTTAGTCAGACTTGTGCCTTAGGGGTGTCAACTTGGCAGTTTTATGGAGGAAGGATTAAAAAGAAAAAAATATTCTGGACAGTAGGTGATCAGTAGCAGATCCAGATTGGTGACTGGGTAATGAAGAGAAGAGGACAAGACAAATATCTGGAAGTTAGAACTACTGAATACAATGAATGAAGAGGAGGCAGAATTCAAAGGTGACTCTCTAGTTGTGAACTTGAGTTACCGTAAACATGGTGATGATTTCAAAAAATATTGAGACATCAGAAGAGGGATGAATTTTAGGAAAAAAGATAATAAGCAGTTAGGGCTGATACTGTAATGTGGGAACAGGATTAAGAATCCTCTGTAAAGGGATAGGTGAATCCATGAAAGAACCCATGGTGATCAAATCACCAAGAATGAGAAAAGGAAAGGAAAGAGCTCAGAACAGTTTTGTGACACATCCACAAGTGGAGTAGTGGTACAGATGATGATTCCTTTAAGGCAGGGGTAGGGAATCTCTTTGCTGTCGGGGGCCTTTTAGATATTTATAACATCATTCAAAGGTTATATTTGGTCAAACATTTAATTAATTAGGGGCAGCTAGGTGGTGCAGTGTATATAGCACCAGCCCTGGAGTCAGGAGGACCTAAGTTCAAATTTGGCTTCAGACACATAATTATTTACCTAGCTGTGTGACCTTGGGAAAGTCACTTAATAAAAAATTTAAAAAGAACAAAGGACAAACATCATCATCAATATGATCAGAAGTCAAATTTCAGAAGTGAATAGAAAATAAGAAAGTAGAAGCAATGAATGTAGTCTATTTTCTTGGAGTTTGACAGAGAAAGAGTTGAGAGATATAAGACAATAGTTTAAGGAGATGTTAGGATTAAGAGAATTTTTTTTTTAATTTAAGGATGAGATCACTAGAAGAGGAAATGTAGAAGATAATGAACAACACTTTAAGGAATCCCCACTCTTGAAAAGGTTCAAGATGATGAACCAGCAAAGAAGGCCCAAAGGAACAATTACATAGTTAGGAACTAAAAAAAGAAGAGGGCATTATCATGAAAGCCATAGGAGGAGAATATCCAGGAGAGAATGGTGATCATGTACAGGATATAGCAATGGTTTTTAAACCAAAATAAGAAATATAGAATTCATTTTCCTGGTAACCTAAACTAATATTTTATTTTATGTACTTAACAGATTGCTCATAATTATTGCCAAAAATATGGAAATGACAAAGTACGAGTAATAACAATGATGAAAAATCGTGGGAAAGGTGGCGCTATCAAGATGGTAATGAATTTTTATTTAAAATATGAGTATTCTTAGTAACCTATACTGCCAGTCATAGTATTTTTATGTTCTATAACTGCTCAGCTATGTCCTAAAGTTTCTGGTTTAATAGAACATATTTCACAATGAAAATTAATATTTAATATACCTCTTAATTTGTTTCACATTAACTTATCAATAAGTATTTTACTGCATTTATAGAAATTGTGTCCAAAATGTAGAAGAGGTACAACTGTTATGGCATGACTATATATATGGAATGCTATCAACTCTTCTGGGAACTACATTTAGGAAGAATATTGATAAACTAAAACTTGTCCAGAAAAAGGTAATCAGGATGTTGAGAACACTGGACACCAATCCAAATAAAGAACAGTTGAAACTGGGGCGGGTTTAGCCTAGAGTAGCTAAGATATAGGGGAAATCTGATAGCCATTTTCAGGTGTTCGAAGAGTTGTTATATGTAACAGGGATTAAACTTCTGGTTATCTCCAAAAAACAGGGGCAATGAGTAGAAAGTTAAGGAGCAAATATGGCCTCAACCTTTAGAACAACATAAAAAATTGTTCCAAAGGAAAATGGACTTTATCAGGAGGTAACAAATCTAGAGATTATCCAGAGCCATGCCAGCATATTGTGTCAGAAGCAGAACTTGAACTCAGTTCTTCACATTTAAGAGGCCAGCTAGCTCTCTAGCCACTATACTACACTGCCTCTCTTTTGTATTATACAAAGGTTTTCCAACAGTGTCACAGATCTATGTATTTGTAATAAAATTATTCAAATGTGAATTATACTTTGATAAATCAAAATTCAAATCATTTATACAGCTTCCATGTATTTTTTAATGTGCTGAATGATGCTCTGCAGACTAATATACACATATACCACATGTATCTAAGTCTCTTCTCTGACTTACCTCCATTTATCATTTTAATTTCAGATGATTACATGTATGGGTATTCACATTCTCATTCATATTTACAAATTTTGTCTGGCATTCTGTTTTCCAGAAATCCACTAAAAATGAGCTTGCATTATTTGAATTGGAGTTAGATGTGACTCCACTATTTTTATTTCTTCTTTTTACCCATTTTCTAATTAATGTGATTCTATCACTGTAGCATAACATTGCTAATACAATCTGATTGCATTACATTGTTAATGCAATAACTATGCAGTCTACACAAAGAGCTATCATTTAAAATCACATTCCAGTGATTTACTAGGAGACATTTTTAACAAATAGGCAAAGTGGTAGTTGGATGAATTGACATTACTTGAATTTTAATGAAATTTTATCTATGCACATGATTTTCATGTACTCTGCCAGTAAAGAACTTAACAACTCTATAACCAGGTTTGTTCCGTAGATCTGTGTTTAAATATTTATTTTTCCAACATTTCATGCAATGGTAGTTTTCAGTAGTCATAAATGGTTTTAAGTTTTACATTTTTCCCCCTCCCCTTGACAGAAAGCAATCTAATAAAGGCTGTACATGCATAATCATGCTAAACTAGATCCTTCAATTATGTTATGAAAGAAGAATCAAATCCAAACAGGAAAAAAAAATAGAGGAAAAAAAGACATAATACAAAATACAACTTTTAAAAATTGAAAATAGTTAGCTTTGATCTGCATTTAAACTCCATAGCCCCTTCTCTGGATATGGATGGTATTTTCCATCACAAGTCTTTTAGAATTGTCTTTGATTATTGTACTGTTGAAATAATCAAGTCCACATAATTGATCATCACCCAATGTTGCTGTTAATGTATATGTAATGTTCTTCTAATTCTGCTCACTTCACTCAGCATCAGTTCATGTAAGTCTTTCCAGGCTATTCTGAAAGTCCTGTCCTTCATGGTTTTTTATACAATAGTGTCCCATCACATATTCTGTAGATCATATTTTATAAAATACTTTATTATATATAAAAAGCATTACCTATCGATGGTTGGTCCTTAACCTCAACAAAATCTATTTGAATTCTTTCTTTAAAATCACCAGTAGCCTTATGAAACTTGACTCATATCTACAAATGATAATACAATCAACTCCAGCAACCAGATAATTGATAAAAATATTAGTGAGAACTTAAAACACTCAAGTTTATTGGAAGTTAAATAATATTTAATCATTACCACAATTAGAATTATATTAAGTAGACTTTGCAAGGATTTTGCAATCTAAGCTACAAATGAAGAACGTAAACTTTTGAAAATTACCTGAGAATGTTTACAGGATAAAGTGAATTTTAGGCTAAAAAGATGATTAGAGAGTGGATTGGAACATAAAAAGGTTGTTGGCATACAGACTACAGAAACATTTTTTCAATGGTAACTGATAAAACTAACTGCTTTTTATAATGTTAGGGTCAAGAGAAGGAAAACTTAGTGAACCAAGAGGCATTTTAATTAAGAAATGATTTCTCAAAGTAGTTGTTTAAATCCACATTTTTTTAAAAAAATACTGAATTTTCATTAGTATTAGGTGGAGAGGTCAAAATCATTGAAAGAATTAAAATGGGAATTAGGAAATGTTTGAAAACATAAATAAAAATATGAAACAATATAATTAATACTAATATGTGGTTTTTAAAGTCAGTATGTGGCCTATAGGGATCTATTTAAATTTGACACAGCTTAGTTTTAAGAACTCAAAATGAAGAACTTGTTCTTCCCATGCAAAGGGACATCTTCTCTACAGTTTATAATCTTAAAGGGTTGTCTGGGGCATTGAGTAGTAAAGGAACTCACCAGGATCACACAGTCAATACAAGGCAGAGGCAGGATTTGAACCACCTTTTCCTGATTCTGAAACCACTTCTTTATCCACTATACTCCTCCCTGCTTCTCTATAATTAAATTTTTAAAAAACACCATTTCTTCACATCTATACAGTCAAAAACTTAGTTGTAGCAGAACATAATACGAGCAAGTCTAAGAATGTAAAGATTTGAACATTGGGAACATAGATGTGATTTCTTCATCTTAACGAATTTTTGCTTTTCTCTGCTTCAACCTCATTTTAGTCCGAAGTATTTCAAATGAAATAATTCAGTTAAAACTATATAATTTTGTCAGTTCTATTAAAAGTATTCTTATTGACCTATTTAAATGTAGGGTGTATTCACTTCTCGAGGGAGAAAGATCCTTATGGCAGATGCTGATGGAGCCACAAAATTTGCAGAACTTGAAAAATTAGAAAAGGAACTTGAAAATCTACAGCCTTGGCCTGTGAGTATATTTTACAATTACCATTAAAATATCAATAAGAAAACATTTTTTAAATTGTGACCAAAGCCCTATATAAATCTTAAAGTTATTTATGATAGAAATGTATTTACTACATAGTGCAAGACAGAAAAATCCATTTTTTAATATCAGCCTTCTCTTGATAATACTCTTTGACTGCTGTTTATGGAACATGACAATCAAATTGCCAGTAACTGAAAAGACAATAAAGAAATACCTGTTAGGCAAAGTAAACTAGCATATTGTGACTGATCATTTGCATCCAGGAAATGGCACAAAAAAAAGTCTGGCAGATAGAATGTCCCAAAAGTATATGTGCTAATTAATAATGAAACAATTGAATAGTGCATGAGTGATCTGAAGACTATTGGTACCCGCAGAGTATCAAAAACCCCTAAAGGAAGGTGTCCAGCATTTTGGCTTGGTACTTTATAGCGGATTTATGATGGGATGAGAAGCATAGATGGATCCGTTGGTTGGCTCTTGTCCTTTGTTATGGAAGAAGACCCAAACAGCATCACTATGTTAGAGACAAATTACAATGTGTCAGACTGTGGCTAATCAGACCAATAAGAGCCTGGAATGATCTGCCACAAGTTGGGCAAAATAGTCCATGAGAAGACCTGGGAAGGTTTCTCTAAACTTACTTATGTGACATTTTCTTTGAGCTGCTTCAATTCTGCCTTCCTCATAGAACACAGTACTTCACTGATGAGGGCATGCCAGGTTGGATGGTGCTGTGCCAGTATCTCCCATGCTGTACAGTCATTTCTAAAGTTTTTCAGTGAGACCTTTAGGGTGTCTTAGTATCATGTCTCCTGACCCCTTTGAGAGCACTTGCCCTGTGTGAGTTCTCCATAGAATAGTTTTTTTTGGCAAGTATATGTCTAGTATGGATGGATCAGTACCATTAGAGGAAGTAACCACATTATTGAGCTCGTCCATTTATTGAAGTATAAGTAAAAAGTAACATCATTCTGAAATATTTGGGATTTCTAAATCATATTACTGTCTGTAAGGATGACAATTTTGTATTTTTTTATATGATTCTCCAGTGAGAGCCCAAATAATTATCCTGCCAATTAATCTTTTACCTTACTATTGAATCATTTCCATCTTAACTGACTCTAACCTAGTTGGGGTCATGGCAAAGATACTAGAGTGAATTGCCATTTCCTCCTCTAACTCATTTTACAGATGGGAAAACTGAGGCAAACAGTAGCCAATTAAGTAACTTGCCCAGGGTCATACATCTAGTAAATATCTGAGTCAAGATTTGAACTCAGATCCCTCCAGTGCTCTATCCACTGTTCCACCTGGTTGCCTTTTGTCTTTTACAAAGCTATTAATGTTTACTATGTAAAATTACTATGCTGTCACCTTTGTTGAGTTTGTTTTTAAACAGT
The DNA here is from genome assembly GCF_037893015.1 of Macrotis lagotis. Taxonomy (NCBI): domain Eukaryota; kingdom Metazoa; phylum Chordata; class Mammalia; order Peramelemorphia; family Peramelidae; genus Macrotis; species Macrotis lagotis. Next base: position 833,547,891 of record NC_133658.1, read on the forward strand.
TCTATATTATGTTTTTTCCAAGAATGTTTTAAGAAATATCTTTTTACTTGATTCCATGGCTCATACAGTCCTTTCTTTGGCCCTACCCAAAGATGAACCAGGATTGAACATGTAATTGAGGAATCAGCTGCCAGGATGCTACCTTCATTGATAAAAGACAGCCTTTGAGACTTTAAAGGAACGGATAGGAGCTTGTCATCAGGACCAGAAGGATAGAAGCAAAAGGCTTATTAAACAGTACTTGAGACTAATCACTTGCTAATACCAGAGATAAGCAATCAGTGAATTGCTTCTATTGGTCAAATGCTACCAAATTTTTGATCCTTTTCCAGGTCATAGAGCAAACTAGCTTCAAGTATATTAATGACTTTCATGTGGAAGGTAAATTAAACTTATTCTCCTTATCCTCCATAGAACAGAAAGAGGAGCAATGGATGGGAGTTGCAAAGAGACAAGGTTATACTTGATGTGAGGAGAAGCTTCCTCATAGGCAGCTTATGAGGTAATGACCTCCTTCTTAATAGAGGTCTTGAAGCACAGTTTGAGTGATAACAAGAAGCATTTATTAAGCACCAGCTTGATGCCAGGCACCATCATGACCCTCGATACACAAAGACCTTCCCTCAAGGAGCTTTCCTCGATAAACAAAGACCTTCCCTCAAGGAGCTTTCATTCCTAATAGGAGAGAGAAGCAACATATACAAACAAGTAAAAGGTAATTTTTGGTGCAGGGCAGGTAGAATCAGGAAGGCTTCATGTAGAAGTCTACAAAGAAGCCCAGTGGAAAAATCTGTCTTACCTCCTTGTCATTATGTAGCGCACATTTAAAAATATGTGGGTTATGTTCTGGAAGTTTACCTTCTGTAGTAATAAATGGATGATATATCTAAGCTTAGTGAACATCTCTGTGAGCTCACTAGAGGGCACTAGCTGGCTAAACATATCACATACTTAGAATTTTGTATTTGTAGGTCTTAATTCAGGAATTTTTATAACATTTTTATCACTGTCTTTCGTCATTGTTTCCTTTCTTGGATTTCATTTTTCACTGTAACTATAAAAAAATTCCTCCTTATCTTATAACTTAATATTAAAATATTCTGATCACTTTTGGAAATCTCATTGACTTTCTAAGATCTGATGGCCAAAATTGTATGTAATTAGTTTATTTTTAAAATGTTCTTTTCCGGGGTAGCTAGGTGGCGCAATGGATAAAGAACCAGCCCTGGAGTCAGGAGTACCTGTGTTCAAATCTGGTCTCAAACACTTAATAATTACCTAGCTGTGTGGCCTTGGGCAAGCCACTTAACCCCATTTGCCTTGCAAAAACCTAACAAAAAAAATGTTCTTTTCCCTTTTTTTTTTTTTTTTTAGATTTTAAATTAAATGGTAAATAGGTTGAACAGAACTTTTTACAACCCCTACTTATAGAAAGGGACTTTACATTACAGTTTCATACTTTTTTAAAAAATTCTTATCAATTTTCTTTTTCTTAAAAATACTTTAGTACCATATTTTCAATTCCTGGATAATATATAATGTAACCTATTAATGAATGCATATTTACTTTACATTCATTTTTCTAAATTAAGTAGTTTTTTATCCAAGGTTCCTTTATATTGTTGTAAATTATAGTCCAGAACCAGAAAATAAGTGCACACACACACAGACACACACACGGAATCACAACGTCCATAAGTCTAAAACGCATAAGTCATTGAGAGTTTCTGAAGCTCTCTGTGAAAGAGGAAATGTAGAAAGAGCCTTATCTGGAGTCAGAGAACCTGGATTCAGATCTTGCCTCTGATTTTAGGCAAGGCACATCATTTCCCTGGGCCTCAACTTCCACATTTGTAAAATAAATGGGTTGGAGCAAGATGGCCCTTGAGATACCTTCAGACTCTAGCTCTTTAACCTAAGGATTCTAATTTCAAAAACATTGATTATCTTGTTTCTAAACCAAAAGCAGATTAAAAACATCTAATTTAGGAGGGGACTGTGCAATTGAATCATACATTCTGACAAGAAACAAGGACAACTGAGAACAAAGAAAGAGAAAGAAAAACCAAACACAAAAGTTTAAAAGGCATGGCAATCAGTGTAGGACCATCTAGCACAAAAGCAAATAGCCCTTATCTTACTGGTTCCTTGATTCAAGAAAAAATTACATTATTTTCTGTTGACTATGTTAGAACTGTGAATACTTAGAAAAATTTTTTATCAAAAATGCTAAAAAACATAGTTCTGGTGCTTAAGTAGAAATTTTGCTTTCAGAATATCTACTTATTATTCTCCAAAATAAAAAGTCACATTTTTTTTATTAGATACTCATTATTTGTTGTCATCAGTGATATCCAAGAACTAGTTCTTATGGGAGAATTTTTAGGAAAACACAAACTTAAGACTCTCTAGTTCTTATTGAATAGATTTCGGGATAGCAGTATGCATGTAAAGATAGTTGATTATAGAAATTTAGAGTTGGAAGGTATTTCAAGAAGTTATCTAATTTAATGCCTCATGAAACAAGGATCTCTCTCACAGTATTCCCAACAAATAATTAGCCAGTCTTTATAAACCCTCAGGGAGAGTAGATCTGCAACTTTCTGAGGGAAACTTTTTTCTTGATAATAGTCCCATCTCTAGTAATAATTTAGTGAATATATTGACTATAGCTAAGTCATTTAATCTCTCTCTGAGCTCTAGTTTTCTGTCTGTAAAATGACAAATAAAATCATCATACTATCACTATTTTTGATGTTTTTCCAAGGCAGTGCGGTTAAGTGACTTGCCCAAGATCACACAGTTAGGTAATTAAGTGTCTGAAGTCAGATTTGAACTCAGATTCTCCTGACTACAGGGTCAGTGCTCACCTGCTCCAATACTGTTGCTTTTTTAGGGTTATTGAAATGTTAAATAAATAAATTTGAATAATTATTATGATAATGACTGTGGTATATAGCTTGCCATCCTTATCAGTAACACCTTTTCTGGTACAGATCAGGGCAGTTAGGTCACACAGTGTGTAAAAAAACTGATCCTGGAGTCAGGGAAGCTCATTTTCTTGAGTTCAAATCTAACCTCAGACATTTAGTAGACCCTGGGCAAGTCACTTAACTCCTCTTTACTTCAGTTTTCTCATCTGTAAAATCAGCTGGAGAAAGAAATGACAAACTATCCTTAATATCTTTTCCAGGAATATCCTAAATGAGGTCACAAAGATTTGGAATAACAACAACAAAAATAGTACTCCCATCTAATAGGTTTGTTAATTCAAGAAGTTTGATCAGTTATCAGTTGATAATTGTATAATCAGAGAAAAAAGAAAATGAATTTCAGCATGAGACATGTTTTCCATTTTATTTTTGCATAATTTGATTTTCACTCATGATTTATTCTGTTAGCAATCGTACTTTGGTCTTGGTTTTTTTATTTTGGAACATTGAATATTTCCTTCTTTCCTTTATTCCCCCAGATTCAGTTTTCCTACCACCATCCATGAGATGTTTTATTAGAGTTTTAAAGAGAAATTCCAATTAGACATTTCTTTCTCAAAAAATAATATAGTATTTTTATGTAGAATATACCCCATTTCACAGTCTAACAAAAGTATTTGACTTGAATAGATTTGAACTTCTTTGGTGGGAAAAGTCCCCATAACTTCCTTAGGAACAGTTTTTAGAACAAGGATGTCCTTAAGTTGTGAAGAAGTATGAGTTGGCTTATCATTTTTAGTCTCTTTAGATTAATCCACTCTGATATTGAGATCAGTATTGTAAATTCCTCTATAAAGTCCCATGTCTAATTAATGCATATAGTCTTCTGATATACAAAAAAACAGAGATGTTAAAAGCGCTCAGGGAATAAGATATACTGATAAACTGAACAAAATGTCCAAAAAAGGTTTTAGGTGACAGTTTTAAGTGGCATCTAGTATTCTTTGCTTAGAAAAGTCATATTTCTCCCCCCCCCAAAAAAAAAAAACTATAAAGAGTTTTAAAATATGACTATCAAGTAGAGGAAGGAGGGAATGAATGTATGTGCACATTTCTGCTATTAGTGATACTATATATGACCTTTCTTTGCTATAAAATTAAACATAATTTATTATTGATTTCTGGAAGAGAGAGAAGTTGGTTTTGTTATTGGGGTGTTTTTTAGTGTTTTGAGAATGGGTCTATGCATTTCATTCAAACTGAAAGTATAGCAACCCAGTATTACTGTGTTGTTTGGCATGAGAGTGTAGACCTGTTCTATTTCCAGGCTAGATTGGCTCCTCCCTCCCTAGACAGTCTGGGGACCCTGTTTGTTGAGGGGATACTTATTATATCAGTAGTGGTCTTAGTGTGAACCTTGGTGATCAATTCTCAGAACTCCAGAGGTTTCATGATGTACCAGCCTTAGCCTCACGAGTAGTAGGAGTTACAAACTTATTCCATCGTTAACAACATCTTTTTATATTATCATATGATATTTTTCCTGTCTGTAAAGTTTTCTCTCAATCACTTCTTGCCTTACTCTCACCAGCCACCCTTCTATCCCCAAAGGAAAAAAAAAACTCATTTTAGAATATTAGAGGTAGAAGGTGTCTGAAAGTTCACCTTTAATTTTTTGACTGAGGTTCAAGGAGGAAAAAAATCAGAGTCCCAGCAGACCTAAGTTTAGAAAAATCTATCTTTAGACTCCTGATTCAGTACCTATTATGATCATTATTATCACCTATTTTGCACCTTATGCTTTATAAGGCACTTTATATACTTTCTTGCATTGGATTCTCACAACAGTTCTTTGAAGATCCCTAGTTTTACTAGTATTTTTCTGCATAATATTGTTGGCTGATACAAAAAAGAAATGCAAATAGGTAAAAACTATATCCATACATATATGTAAAATCACCCTTTTACATAGTCCCAATATTCTCCTATATGGTAAGCATTATAATACTGTTCCTTAAGTCTACAAGCATTCTGAAATATATAAGAAATCTTTTTGGGGGGGGTAGGGCAGTGGAGTTAAGTGACTTGCCCAAGGTCACAAGTCCATAAGTTTTTTAGTGTTTGAGGACAGATTTGAACTCAAGTCCTCTTGATTCCAAGGACAGTGCTCTATCTACTGTGCCATTTGGCTGCCCCATACAAGAAGTCTTAAATATTGAAGCACTATATATTCTGTATAACAATTTGAAGCCACACCCAAAAGCTATAAAATTATGCATAATCGATCTAGCAATATCACTTCTGGGTTTGTATCCTAAAGAGTTCAAAGAAAAGGGAAAAAGATATATTTGTACAAAAATATTTATAGAAATTCTTTTTGTGGTGGCAAATAATAGGAAATAGAAAGAATACCCATCGTTTAGGGAATGGCTAAAAAAGTTTTCTTATAAGAAATATCAAGCAGAGTGGTCTGGGAAGACTTAAATGAACAGATATAAAGCAGAGTGAGCAGAGCCAGAACATCATACATAGGAACAGCAATATTGTAAAGGTGATCATCTGTGAAAGACTTAGTTTCTCTGATCAATGATACAAGAAAATTCCAAAGGACCCTTGATAAGGAATAGTATCCATCTCCAGAGAGAGAATTGATGAAATCTGAATGCAGATTGAAGCATATTTTTTTACTTAATTTTTCATGTTTTATTTTTTTAATCTGAATTTTCTTTGGCAATGTTTTTTATATGATTTCACATGTATAATTGATATCAAATTATTTGTCTTTTCAAGGAGGAGGAATGAAAAAATTGAAGCTTGAAACTTTAAAAAATGAATTTAAAATAATTTTACATGTAATTGGGAAATATTTGGCAAAAGCAATACAAATATATAAAAATGATGAATTGTTTAAATATATTAAAACTATTAAATTAAATAATATTAGATAGAATATTTTGAAATAAACAAATTATTATGAAATAAACATCGATGATAAAAATTCAACTTCACCACATGGCGAAACATTCATATTGCTGAATGAATTCATATTTTCATCAGTGATGAGAGATACTCCAGACAACTCTCTAAGACTACAAGTTGTGTAACAGCTGCACATAAAATACTTTGAATTTTTGGTTGCTTTTTCCCCACCAGGAACAAATGGCTATTGCTTGTGGATCTCGAGCTCATCTGGAAAAAGAATCAATAGCTCAGGTAAGGCTTTCATAGGGTGGCTTAGAACAATTTCTTTTCATTTATACAGGCTACAAGAAATTAAATGAGCCCTTCAAGTTTAAGAAACAATGTTTTTTTTTCTTTTTAAAAGAAACCTTGAAGAATCTGGTGACTTTCTAAAGTTCAAAGATACCATTGTGAAAGAGAAAAAATAGGATACTAATAATTTGTGTACGGACTAACACTTGCCATGTTTACTTAATTTTAAATGGTGTATTTTGTGTTTAACTAAATGTCCAAGTGATTATCTTTCATGGTGTTGCCTTCATATAAGCAACTTAGTGTTAGTCTTTATGAAAAGCACAAAACCTAGAATCTTTTCCTTTGCTACTTAGTATCTGACTTTAATTTCATAGTATAAGAAATCTTAGGAAGGCTCTATAAACTTCAAGAAGTTAGGAAATTAACTTGGTACCTGGAGGGAAAGGGGTTTCAAATGTATTACAGAAGAAAAATACAATGATCTATGTTCTACAGACAATAAATATCCTCCTATTTAATTTTTATTTGATTCAGCTACATATGAAAAATACTAATACCTTCTTAACTGTCATTGAAGCAACTTAAATTGCTCAAAAATTTATATACTTCAGGCCATTGTAATTTTTTTATCTTTTTTTTTTCTTATCTTTTAAGAGTGATAGAGTATGTGTTGTTTTTTTGGAGAAGCTCTCCAAGAGAATTCTTTTGAGACAGAAGAATAACCCTTGATAACTTGATTAAGAAAGACTGATAGACAGTATGCCTTAAAATTGGAGATTTCCTCTTCCATTAAATAGAATTGTAAACTTTTTGGGAGTAAACTATCCCCTAACACCTATTGCTAGTTTGATGACTATTTTTGGTTGCTGCTACTCTTCTGTGTGTGTGTGTGTGTGTGTGTGTGTGTGTGTGTGTGTGTGTATTTGTTAATCATTTGGATATCTTGAATACCATATTCTTTTTAGAGAAATTTGATACTTTTCACATTCACCCACTTCCCTTCTTATCCTAGGTGCATTAATTTTGTCTGTGAAGTTTTTCAGTTTTCTTTATTCAAATTTATCTGTTTTGTAATTGCCTCTGTTCTTTTTTTTTTTTATTAAGAATATGTCTCCTATCCATAGCTGTGAAAAGTTTATGATCTGCTTCCCTTATAATTTTTACTTTAATGTTAAGGTCACATCCATTTAGAATGTATTGGACCATTATGTAAGCTTTTGAACTTAGTGACATAATCATACCTGTGCCCTGGGAGGATTATTGTAGTAACTTTTCAGATGACAGAAAAGACAGAAGAAACAATGGAATCAGGGAGAACTAGTAATACAATATAGTGCAGTAGTATAGGCAAGAGATATGAGGACCTAAATCATGGTGGTGATTATCCAAAAGAGGAGAAGAGGACAATTGTGAGAGGTGTTGTGGAAGTAGAAAGATCAAGACTTAGCAATGGCTTAAATGATGAGGATGGATAAATAATGTGAAAAAGAGACAAGAATAAAGAATGAATCAGAAGTTGTGAATAAAACTGGGAAGGTGGTAGTGTTCTCAATGGACATTGCAAGGAGAAATGAGTTTAGAGGGGAACGTTGAAGTCTGTTTTAAGTTTATTTCATTGGACTGCCCACAAGATATACCAGAAAAGATATGTAACAGGCAGTTAATACAAGACTAAAATTTGGGATAGTGATTATGGTTGGCTGTATAGATTTGGGGAATCATCTGCATAAAAATGATTCTTAAACCCATGGAAACTAATACAATATCTGAGAAAGAATAGAAAGAGAAAAGGCCCCAGGTCAGAATTCTCATCAACAACCCTGACAAGATGAGAAGAAATGATCAGAAAGGTAGGAGGAAAGCATTGTCTTGAGAGGCAAGAAAAGAAATAAGTCAGAAATAATCATTCTCTTCCTTTTTAAATTCCCTATTACTGTCAGAGGCACTATCATCCTTCCAGTTGTTGAGGTTTAGGTAGATAGAAGAGTGGAAAAAAATGATTGTATATGACACCATGCATTTTTGTCATTCATTTACTTGTTTCCACTGTTAGAATACAACCTCTTGAGGACAGGCACTGCTTCTGCTTTTCTTTGTATTATCAGCTCTTAGAACAGTGTTTGGCACATACGTTGTAAGCACTTACTGATTTAGCAAGTGCCTATTGATTTTTCTATACTAAATTTAACCCAGTAATTTGAATGCTGCCCTACTTGTCTATATCCCATTTTGGACTTGGGTCTATTTTCTTCTGTGTACTTTTAATGTTTTGTTGACTTTTTCTTTGTTGTTGTTGTGTCATTATTGCCATCCAGTCTTCTCTCTTAATTCTCTCCTGGTCCCCCCCCCGTCCACTCCCCACTCCCATCCCATTGTAGCAAATAAGAGGATGTGAGAAAAACAAATCCATGTAATAGCTCTATGTGATATTTGTCTCATTCTAAACCTGTCAGAAAATGGGACTAAGGCTTCATGATCAGTCTCCTCAAGACTGGATTGGTCATTTCATTGATCATAGTTGTTCAATCTAATGGGATTATTTTTTACATAGTATTGTAATCATTGTATAGAGTGTTCTGGTTCAATGCTCTTCACTGTGCATTATTTCATATAAATTCTTTCAAGTCCCTCTGAATACATACCTTTTGTTATTTTTTACAATACAATAATGTACTTTATATTAATGTTTAGCTTTTATTCCCCTAATCAATGGGCATGCATTTTGTTTCCAATTCTTTGCTCTGACAGCTATAAATATTTTTGACATGGAGGTTTGATCTCTTGATGTATTCACTAGCAGTGATGGTATTGCTGGATCACAGGATTTATTAGTGAATTTTTGAGATAACTTTTCAACTTGCTTTTTCAGAATGGTTGGATCAATTTTTAGCTCCACCAGCAGTGCCTTGGCATACTTGTCTTTAGGTAAAGGTTTATTAAATATAGGATAGACTTGAATATGTTTGTAAGCAGCAGAGAAAGAGTCAAGTCAGTTTATTTACTCTGTGACACTTTTTTTTCTAGTTACTCAAGAAACATTTATTAAGCATCTATTATGTGCCAGACACTGCTAAACATGGGAAGTGTAAAAGAGACAAAAGGTATTTTGGCAACAATTTAATGGAAAAAACAACCAGCAAACAGTTATGTACAAATAAGCCATCTGCAGGATGAATAGAAAATAAGGAAGGCACCAGAATTTAGAAAGGTGGAAAAGACTTCCTCTAGAGGAAGAATTTTCACTGGGATTTTAAGGAATTCAGGGAAGTCAGGAGATAGAGATGAGGCATGGGGGTACAACCAGAGAAAATTTCTGGAGCTAAGAGAAGACATCTTCAGCAGCACCTATTTTACTTATTTATTTATTTTACTATTAAAGCATCAAGGTGGACTAAGGGATAAAATGTGGAATAGAGTCATGAAGACAGAATTTGATTTATGCTTCAGATATGTATTATCTCTGTGTAACTCTGAGCAGTCATTAGCTTCTCACTGTAGCATGGAGCTGATCATAGCACCCAAATCACAAGACTGTTAAGATCAAATGAGAAGAAATATCATAGCACTTTAATAATTGCACAGTGCTTTACATGTTAGTGTGAGCTACTGATCAAAAAAACTTTGGCCACCTTATCATAAAGCTATACAACCAGACTATTTGTATTTATTTTCACCTATCCTATGCAGTGAGGATTTGTTCATTTGGCATGTGAATGCTTTTTAAAGATCATCTAGAAACTCTCTTGGAGTTAACTTGGACAGATGTTAAAAGACTGCTTAGACCTACTAGATAAAGAAATAGAATTCTCACTTGGACCACACTACAAAGACTTGATGTGAAGCCACTTAGAGAAGTGGAAAGAGTGCTGGATTGAGGCTCAAAGCTCTTTTCAAGTGCTGACTCTGTCCCCCTTACTATGTGACTTTGAGCAAATCACTAATCTCTGGGAGTTCATTCCCTTTACCTTTAAAATGATGGGATCAAACCCAGTTCCTTCTAAGTTGCTTTCCAACTCAAAATCTATGTTCCCATGACCTTAAAGAAACTATTACAAATTTTGTTTATCCCCATTTTATAAAGAAACCAAAGCCTAGGTTAAATGACTTGGTGTTGTAATTGGGAATCAGACCTTCACTCCTTGTCCACTGCTTTTTGCAGGAGGCTACCCATGTTAATCTCTCATTATTGCATTCTACCATGATATCTGTCAACTTTCTCTTAGACTGATAAAAATTTGTGAGGCAGAGAGGAATCATAAATGCATGTGACAAACTTCTTGTTTGTAGCAACTTAAAGCCCGTTTTTCATGGTAGACTGCCTGGAGACTTGTGCTTTTGTGAAGTACTATAGTATTTTTTCTCCTCCTTCAACCATTAATAACTCAGGAACTTGTTATCCTTGCTCAATGGCTTAGCCTCCAGACATTCTCGCTTGTTTTTATTAAATTTAAAAACTGTCCTTTTGATATGTTTTGTTAGTGAAACTAATGGAACTTTGTTTATATGTTAGGTGTACACAGTCAATTCAAAATTAAAACATAGTTATGTGAAGTCGGATACTTTCCACCACTTTAGAGTAACCTTGACAAATAAATGCAAATGCCTTCTAAATTGTGTCTGTACTTTGTTTTCAGCGTTCCTATTTCCGAACTCTTCTCATGCATGGATTCCACTTTCTGGTGTGGTTCCTCTGTGTCAAAGAAATTAGAGACACACAATGTGGTTTCAAATTGTTAACTAGAGAAGCAGCCTTGCTGACATTTACAAATTTGCACATTGAGCGATGGTAAGTTCTCTGACTCGGCAATGTCTATTGTTAAATCTTTTTCTTATAACTGCATGTACAGGGGCGGCTAGGTGGTGCAATGGATAAAGCATGGGCCCTGGAGTCAGGAGTACCTGGGTTCAAATCCAGTCTCAGACACTTAATAATTACCTAGCTGTGTGGCCTTGGGCAAGCCACTTAACCCCATTTGCCTTGCAAAAACCTAAAAAATAAAAAATAACTGCATGTACAGACTTTCAAAAAATTGTGTGTGTGTGTGTCTGTGTGTTTGTATACATATACATACATATATATAAATAATCCAGTTTGAGTCATTACATTTCCATTGTATTTATTATATCCTAGTTTAAAGCATGAAAATTATTTTCAAAGATATTAAAATTCCATTATACAGATTTATAGAAGCCTACATCTTATCTATTGAAAAGTAATCTTAATTTGAACATATAAAAATAAGACTCACACTGCCTCTTCCCATCAGTACATTCTTTGTCTTTTTTTTAAAGAAACAATGAAAATAAAAAGTCATAATAATAATAATGTTTATTTAGCACTTTAATATTTATAAAACCTTGTATAAATTATTCTCTCATTTTATCTTTACAACAACCCTGGTAAATAGATGGTATTATTATCTCCACTTTACAGATTAGGAAACCAAGTAATTTGCCCAGGATCACACAGCTAGCAAGAATATGAGGATTTTTTTTTTCCTTTCAGGAGTAAACAGGAGGGGGAAAAAAATTAGAACCATTCATCAAAAATAGTTTTTTCCTTTCCTTTATGGTCTACTTTGGTGTGTATATGTATGCTTTTTGTCTTGTGTCTTAGTCAGGATTTGAACTCAAGCCTTGCTGAATCCAGGTCCAATGTACAATCAATCCACTTTGCCCCCTGGTATGCCAAAACTCAGTACATTTGGAGTCAAGGAGTCTGTATTTAAATTCTTACTCTGCCATTCATTGCTTGTATGACTCTGGATAAGTCAGTTAAAAACCTTGTGCTTCAGGTTTCTCATCTAAAAATAGAGTTAATGATCTGATAGGTGTCTTCTCCCTAAAAATTATGACCCTATCATAAATTCATTTGTTATATAACCTTATAGAACCTTCTAAGAATGACCACTTTCTCTGTTTCTTTCCAAATAAATACTTTTATTCCATGTGTGTTACAGAAATTTTCACATTTAGAAATATACATTTTTGAGGAGTGCAAGATACTTAAAAATGTATTTGGTAATATACCTCTATGACTAATTTATGATTAAATTCTTATCTGTTAATTTATTAAAAAAATATGGACACTTTTATTTTAATAATCATGTCATTGACTGTTAAAAAGAATGCTTATTCCCAGTTCCATACTTCAGTTACTATAAATATTTTCTTTAGATTAAAAGACTCTTAGCATTTATAAAGTTTTCCTTAACATTGTTATAAAATGATAATTATCCTTTTTAAAAGTGAGAACCTTTAGTTTAGTGAGAACATTTAGTTTCTTCAATTTATATAATATCATCAGTCTCTTTGCCTTGGTCACTGAAACTTATCCAGATTCTAATTACTTAGTAGTCTCCACCAGTTTTCAGCACTTGTTTCCAGAGAAACAAATGCCACACCAGAAAAAATGAAGTTACTTTGGAGAAATCTTTGTTCAGAATTAAAAAGATCATTAGGATCCAGAGCTATTTAAATTCTTTGTTTAAAAAAAATGGCACATTTTTCCTTGATCACACATTTGTTGTTACTGTGTGGAATAGAAAAAGAATCACTGATATGAATAATCTCTATGAAATATGAAACCAGTAAACATAATTATAAGAAACCACACTTGAAAGGAAGCTCCTTCTCCTAGACCTGAAGTTATTCATTCAACTGCTATATGCAGATGGGCCAAGAAACTTGTTCTTTGTAGTTTAAAAGCAAGACTTTAGTAATAGGAAATAGTGTTTTCATTTTTGAGGAGTTGTTTTTTCCTTGAAATGTAAAACTAGTTATGCTCAATAAAAAATATGATGAAATTGGCTTTTTTATGTAGATTTTTTTCTTTCATATTCAATTTTTGTAAACAGGAGGAAAAAAATAGCATTTATTAGAACAGTTTTTTCCTTTTCTTTATGGTCTACATTGGTGTGTATGGTTTTTTTTTTGTCCTGTATTTTAATCATTTGGGATCAGTAAAAATCAAAAGATGTCTAGTCAGTGCCCTTTTCTTCAAAAGTCTGCTGTGTCCCATCTCTTGATAGCATTCAGTAGTATTTCCTTTAAAACTAAATGGAGAGGGGCAGCTGGGTGGTGCAGTAGAGAGAGCACAGGGGGACCCAAGTTCAAATCTGGTCTCAGACACTTAATAATTACCTAGCTGTGTGACTTTGGGCAAGTCACTTAAGCCCATTGCCTTTTAAAAAAATAGAATTAAAGAAACTAAATGGAGAATCACTGATTTTGTGTTAATAAACCCTTAGTCAAAGCATTTTTTGCTCGTAAGGTTTTTAATTTGAAAACTTATTAATTCTTCTCTTAAACATAGAAAAAGTGGGGGAAAAAATGTATTTTATTTCACTGTGATTAAGTCCCTAGAACTTCAAAATCCTTGTTCTTTCTTAGCATTATTTTGTCCTGATTCTTTTGTAAAAGAAAATGTCATGATCTGTTTTTGCATACTTTTCCCAAAGTATTCCTACACAGTATAACTTATAAACCTGGACTTGATTTTTCAACAGAAATGTTTTGAAGTTAAGGTGGAATAGCGTTAGGCAGCTAAGCACTTACATTACTTAAAGAAGCATAGATTTTCTAATTAGAGAGAATGGGGTAGTATAAAACTGTAGACCTGTAGAAAAGCCTAGAATTGTAGAAAAGTTAATTCTCAAAGGTAGCCACAGGATACTTCCAGGATAATGTTTGTTTAAACCCAGCAAGTTAACTTGGTAACATCTCTAAAGGATATGTCATATGTCTTAGCTTTTCCTTATGCAATTAGGGAAGTTTTTAATTTCTTCTAAAGAGGTAGCATATTTGGTAGTTTTAATCTCCTAGCAAAGATTCCAGGATGCATGTGGACCCCAAAAAACAATTAACATTCATATTTGTCATTTCTTATGGCATGGTAATGTTCTGATACCTTCATATAACAGTTTATTCCTTTGGTTCCCTTTTGATAATTACCTGCTTTGTTTCAAGTTCTTTACTGCCACGTAGAGTACTGTTATAAGTATTTTATATTGTATCCTATTGACTTTTGGGGGGTTATTTTCCCAGTAGTGGGCCAAAGATTGAGTATAGTTCTAAACTGTTTACCAGAATTGTTGTATCAATTTATAATTCTACCAACAATTCATTATTCTAATTTGCCTAAAACTTTTCCAGAATTTGAGATTTTTGTCTTTTGTCATCTAATATGAGGTGTGAAATCTTAGTATTTTTTTAATTTACCATTTTTATTTTCATTTGTGATTCTGGGTTTTTTTATTAAGATTCTTTTACATGTTGCATTTTTTCTTTTGAAAACTGCATGTTTATATCTTTTTTTTCAGTTTTTTTGCAAGGCAGTGGAATTAAGTGAGTTGCCCAAGGTTACACAGCTAGGCAATTATTAAGTGTCTTAGGTCGAATTTGAACTCAGATTCTCCTGACTCCAAGGCCTAGTACTCTATCTACTGTGCTTCCTAGCTGCCCCATATTTATCTTTTTAACATTTATCAGAATAACTTTTATCTTCGATATTTTCCTTAATTTTCTCTGTTGGCTATTAGAACTTTATCAAAAATATTTTCTATAAAGATTCTTTTCTTTTTTTTTCGTTAAAGGTTTTATTTATTTTGAGTTTCACAATTTTCCCCTAATCTTACTTCCCTCCCCCACCCCCTACAGAAGGCAATTTGTCAGTCTTTACATTGTTTTCATGGTATACACTGATCCAAATTGAGTGTGATGAGAGAGAAATCATATCCTTAAGGAAGAAGAAACAAAGTATAAGAGATAACAAGATCAGACAATAAGATATCAGTTAAAGATTCTTTTCCCAAATAATTGCTTTCATTGTAATTTTAGTACATTGGTGTTGTTTATGCAAAAACTTTTTGATTTCATATAATGAAAATTAGCCATTTTATTTTCTATGGACATCTCTTTTCTTAATTAGCTTAGGAATTCTTAAATGTGAAAGGTATCTTTTTCCATTCTTCTCCATTTTTTTGGTAATAAGTATTTTATTTTTTCAATTACATGTAAAGATAGTTTTTAAAATTCATCTTTTATAAGATTTTGAGTTTTAGATTTGTTTTCCCCCTCACTCTCCCCTCCACCCCCAAGATGGCAACCAATCTCATTGGTTATGCATGTGTAGTCATGTAAACATATTTCCACATTAGTCATGTTGTAAAAGAAGAAACTAAACAAAAGAGTAAAGCCTCAAAAAAAAGTGAAAATAGTATGCTTTGATCTGCATTCAGGCTCCATAGTTTATTTTCTTTAGGTGGATAATATTTTCCATAATGAGTCTTTTGGAATTGAATTAGATCATTGTATCAGGGATATTATAGCTGGGAAGCGATAAGTTGATCATTACACTGTTGCTGTGTATAATGTTCTTTTTCTTCTCACTTCACTCAACATTGGTTAATGTAGACCTTTCCAGGTTTTTCTGAAACCTGCCTGGTCATTTCTTATAGCATAATAGTATTTTATTACATTCATATACCACAATTTGTTTAACTATCCCCCTTTTGATGGACATGTCCAGTTCTTTACCACCACAAAAAAGAGCTACTTTGAATCTTTTTATACATATAGGTCTTTTTCCCTCTTTTATGATTTCTTTGGAATACAGCCCTGGTAGTTGCTGAATCAAAGGATATGCACAGTTGGATTGCCCTTTGGGAATAGTTCCAAATAGTTCTCCAGGTTGGATTAATTCATAACTCCACCACCAATGCATTAAGGTCCCAATTTTTTCACATCTCCAAAATTTGTCATTTTCTTTTTCTGTCATATTAACCAATCTGATATGTGTTAGGTAGTATCTCAAAGTTCTTTTAATTTACATTTCCCTAATCAATATTAATTTGGATCATTTTTATATGATTATCAGTAGTTTGAATTTCTCATCTGAAAACTGCCTGTTTATATCCTTTGACCTTTTATCAACTGGGGATTAATTTATATTCTTATAAATTTTGATTCAGTTCAGTATTTTTGAGAAATGAGTCCTTTATTAGAAACACTTGCTCTAAATATTTTCCCCCATCTTTCTGCTTTGCCTCTAATCTTGGTTGTATTGTTTTTCTTTGTTCAAAAAATTTTTACCTTAATGCAATCAAAATTATCCATTTTGCATTCTGTAATGTTCTCTATCTCTTGTTTGCTCATAAATTCTTCCCTTCTCCATAGATCTGACAGGTAAACTATTCCCTGTTCTCCTAATTGGCTTATGGTACCACCCTTAATGTTGAAATGATGTACTATGACTTTCTCTTGGTACAGTATGAGATGTTGGTCTGTGCCCAATTTCTACCACACTTTTCCCAGCAGTTTTTGTCAAATAGTGAGTCCCAGAAGCTGGAGTCTTTGGGTTTATCAAAATGTAGAGTACTATAATCATTTACTACTGTGTCTGGTGTACCTGGAGATCTAGGCACTGGACCCAGATGATTCTGGAGGAGAAAGTGAGAGCCATGTCATGCCATCACATATCACAATCTATTTCGAGGATAAAGGACAACTCTTTATGTATCTGATCTATCTCACTGATCTTTCACTCTATTTTTTAGCCAATAGCAAATAGTTTTGAAGATTGCCATTTTATAATGAAGTTTTAGATTGGGTTCAGCTAGACCACTTTACTTTGCATTTTTTTTTATTAATTTCCTTGTTATTGTTGAGCGTTTGTTCTTCAGATGAATTTTATTATTTTTTCTAACTAATAATTTTTTGGTAATTTGATTGGTATGACACAGAATAAGTAAATTAATTTAGATGGAATTGTCATTTTTATTATATTACCTCAGCCTATCCAGGAGCAATTGATATTTTTCCAGTTGTTTAGATCTGACTTTATTTGTATGAAATAATTTTTTGTAATTATGTTCACATAGTTCCTGGTTTTTGTCTTGGTAGGTAGACTCACAAATACTTTATTTTGCCTACTGTTGCCTTAAATGAAATTTTTCTGTCTATATCTTCTTGCTGAGCTTTGTTGGTAATATATAGAAATGCTGATGATTTATGTGGGTTTATTTTATATCCTGCCACTCTGCTAAAGTTGTTAATTATTTCAAATGAATTTTTAGTTTATTCTCTAGGATTTTCTAATATACCATCTTATCATCCACAGAAGTGATATTTTGTTTCCTTTTTACCTAATCTAATTGCTTTAGTTTCTTTTCTTTTTCCTTCTCTTATTGCTAAAATTAACATTTCTTAGCACACTATTGAATAGTAGTGGTGATAATGGACATCCTTGTTTCACCCCTGATCTTACTGAGAAAGCTGGCTTATTCCCATTACAGATAAAACTTTCTGGTGGTTTTAGACTGATACTATTTATTATTTTAAGAAAAGCTCCATTTATTCCTATACTTCCTAGTATTTTTAATAGGAATGGGTACTAGTTTTTGTCAAAAGCTTTTCTTTCATCCATTGAAATTGTCATATATTTTCTGTACATTCCCTCCATTTTTAAAAAAAAATGTGATTAAAACTAAATAGTTTTGTGTCCATTTAGAGTTTCTTTACAGTTTTTTCAAAATAATAGGGTATATTACAAGTATACCATATATTTTACTAATAAATGTCCCAGTCTTTGTTTTAGTCCTTCAAAATCCTGCACTGGTTCAAAATCAGTGTATGTCAGAAGAAGGACTTAAACTGAAGCATAATATCACTAACGCTTTTCCTTCATTCTTAGAAGACCATGACATCAGAGGAAGTGATGCCATGACAAACTTAGGAAATGGATTTCAGTTGAGGGGGTGCTGTGTTAAGTCATCAGCCTCACTTTCTCCTTCAGAGCTGTCTGGGTCCAGTGGCCAAATATGATCAGGACAACTGGAGATGGCCCCAGATGTGAGACAATCAGGGTTAAATGACTTGCCCAAGGCCACACAGCTAGTAGTGTCTGAGACTGGATTCGGACCCCTGTCCTCCTGACTCCTAGGCCAGTGCTCTATCCACTGCACTAACTAGCTGCCCTAAACTGAAACTTATCTACTGCAAGGCCCCTCTCCAATATGACATGCTGTCTCTAATAACAAAAAACATAATAAAATGTATAGCATGATTGAGTATTTTCACAAGTTGATTCCAGTTTCCTCGAATAATTCTTGATTTGAGTCACTTTTCATATCTGATAAGGTAAAGATTTGACTAACTAGGTTCTTGCACAATGCAGTACTTAGAAAGTTATTTAATACTGAAAATCCTGTTCAAGTAATTCAGCTATCAGAAAAGCTATCTTATTCCAACAACTATCACTTCTCTTGTAGTGTGCTCTTATGAAACAAAAAACAAAGGAATAATGGAGAGAGTTCAGGGTGAAACATAAAGGCTTAATGTTGGGTTTCCTTCCTTCAGGATTGTCAATCCTATTTAACAGAGAAGTTTTTCTATTTTCTTTTGGAAAACACAAAGCGCCCTCTTGATTTAGATGATTCTATCTTCTTAATACCTTTACTTATCCTATTTAAATATCTAGTTAAGTGAGCCTAAAATAACTTTGATTCTGAATTATCCATCTACCTCATTTTGAGGTTAGTTACATAATTAGAATTTGAGCAGGGGCAAAAGGGAAGAGATCTACATCCTGTGTAGATTGAGACTAAAACCAGCCTCTTGGGGCCAGAGTCATTAAGCATCACTTTATTATTTTTTTTTTAATATGTATTGAGACCTAGCGGGAGTGTGGGTAGAAACTTCTGCCACCTGAAGAAATGTAAGAGAGTAGAGACAGGAAGAAGGCTGTTTCTTTTAGAACATAATTTTTAAAGGGAGAGTAAAGAATATGTTATCATTCATTTGGATCATGAACCGTGCACTTACGAACAGGTGACATTCAGTGGCAAGAGGCAAGAAAACAACATGAGAGGAAGTGCTTCTGAACATCTCTGCTTCAGTGCAGGGTAGATATATTTGTCTTCAGAGATTAGGAAAACCACAAGAAAGTTTCACCAGGAATGGGGAAATAACAAACTAGGAAGGGGGACAAGAAGCGTGCAAAGCCTTTTTTGATGTATTTGCTTCTCTCAGTAAAGCTGCAGTAGGATTACCTACCTGTGCAGTTACACCTAGCTTCCAACCCATAGTTGTGCTCTGACTATTTTTGTATGGACAGTATTATAGATACACCATAGCAGTAAGGGCAAGGGAACTATCATTTAAAAAGGGCCCTCTGTGCCTAGTCACTGTGATGAATTAGGTGCTGTTATCATCCACCTTTTACAGAAATGGGGGGAGCTAAGTCAGGATAAGTGACTTAACTTACCCACGTTCACACAGCTAGGAGAAGCCCAAGTTACATTTGAATTCAGGTCTTACTACAGGCTTCTTATTCTATCCATTGCTCCATCTTGCTGCCACAATAGGGAAGAGGATCCCATCAGTCATGGAACCCAGATCATCACTTATAAGGAGAAACCTTGATTCTCTGAGTAGTGGCAGAAGAAATTTACATGAGAGGCTCCAGACTGTGAGCCTTCTGTTTGGGAGCTTCTTTGCTGTCAGGTCTTCAATTTTAGATTATTGTTTATACATGAAAGACTCACAGCTCCACCTGTACATCTTAAAGTTAGGATTGGTGATTGTCTCAGATGATTTGGGTGAAAACATTCTTTAAAATAATAGGCCTGAGTTTAAGACCCCCCCCATCATATTCTTCAAATGCTCTGATTACTAAATTACACTCTCAGTTTCTCCTATAACTGAATCTTCAACAGTCACATCCTTTTTTTTTTTTTTTTTGGTTTATTTATTTTATATTTTTACAATTAATGAGAAACCTCAAGAATAGTGAGAGAGAAAAAAATGTGTACTTCAGTCTGTGTTCAGATTCCAGTGGCTCTATCTCTGGGATGAGTTGCCTTCCACCAAAGAAGTTACTTTAATATTCTTCCACAGTTGCTATTTCTAGATGTATTTCCCTCCGCTTTATTCATCCCCACTCTCATTTATTCTATTCTCTCTCTCCTTTCACCCTGTCCCTGTTCAAAAGTGTGTTGTAACTGAATACCCTCTCCCACGATCTTCCCTTTCTTCTATCACTTATTCCCCATTTCCCTCCCTCTGTTTCCCCTTATCCCATCACTTTCCTTTCATTTTTCTCTAGGGGTAAGATAGATTTCTATACCCTATTAAGTGTGTATGTTATTTCTTCTCTGAGCCATTTCTGATGAGAATGAAGGCTCACTCATTCCCCTTGCCTTCCCTTGTTCCACTCTATTGAAAAAGCTTTTTCTTGACTCTTATGTGAAATATCTCAGCCCCTTCTTCCTCTCCTTTCCCTTCCCCCCTGTACTTTCCTTTATCACCCATTAACTCCATCCTCACACTATATTATACCATTATATTCAGTTCCTTCCTGTGCTTTGTCTATATATGCTCCTTCTAACCGCTCTTATAAATGAGAAAGTTCATATGAGTTATCAATATCTTCTTCCCATGCAGGAATACAAACACTTCAACATCATTAAGTTCCATGTAATTAGTCCTTATCCACCCACTCTGTGGTTCACCTGAGGCTTGTACTTGGAGATCAAACTTTCTGTTTAGCTCTGGTTGTTTCAGTAGGAAAGCTTGAAAGTTCTCTGTTTCATTGAAAGTCCATCTTTTCCCCTGAAAGAGGATGTTCACTTTTGCTGGGTTGTTGATTCTTGATTGTAAACCAAGGTCTTTTGCCTTCTGAAATATCATATTCCAAACCCTAGGAGCCCTTAATGTCGATGCTGCCAAATATTGTGTAATCCTGACTATAGCACCATGGTAGTTGAATTGTTTCTGGCAGTTTTTAGTATTTTTCTCTTTGACTTGGGAGTTTTGAAGTTTGGCTATAATATTACTGGAAGTTTTTCTTTTGGGATTTCTTTTAGGAGGTGATCAGTGAAGTCCCTCAGTTTCTATTTTACCCTCTGCTTCTAGGATCTCAGAACAGTTTTGCTGTATTATTTCATGAAAAATGTAGTCTAGGCTCATTTCCTAGTTGTGGCTTTCAGGTAGCCTAATAATTTTTAAATTTTCTCTCTTGGATCTGTTTTTAGGGTTGTTTATTTTTCCAATGAGATATTTCACATTTTCTTCTAATTTTTGTTTGTATTTCTTCCTGATTTCTTGCAAAGTCATCCAGCTTCCTTTAGTTCCATTCTGCATTTGAAGGAGGTATTTTCTTCAGAGACCTTTTTTATCTCCTTTTCCAGCTGGCCAATTCTGCTTTTTAAGGTATTCTTCTCATTTGCTTTTTGTGTTGCTTTTTCCATTTAGCCTAAACTGGTTTTAACATATTTTTTTGCATTTCTTTCACAAAGCTGTTGATTTGGTTTTCATGATTTATCTGTATTGCTCTCATTTTTCCTCCCTTAATTGCTTTTCAAAGTCTTTTTTTTTTTAGCTCATCCATAGCCTGAGTCCATTTTCTATTTCTCTTGGAGGTTTTGGGTACAGAGGCTTCAATTTTGCCATCTTCTGAATCTTCCATGGGACCAAAATAATTTCCTATGGTCAGATTCTTCTTTTGTTTGCTCATTTCCTCAATCTGTGGCTGATTTACTGTACTTTCAAGGCTTTTGGGAGGTTTGGGGGACAACCCACAGTGACTTTAATTCCTCCAAAGTCTTATGAGAGGCTCTGACTGCTCTCTTGCATGTATTCAGGCCCTCCCCTCTGCCCTGGAGCTGTGAAGATGGTCCCTGCTCAGCTATGGTGTTGTGGGGGCCCAGACTGCAATCTGGATCTGAGTATGGGCAAATAGCTGAATTCTTCCCCAGGGAGAGCAGAGAGACCTCTGCAGTTTCTCCCTGACCCCCTTACCATCTGTGGGCTATGCTGTGGAGGTACAGGCTGGCTTCCCCAATTCCCGTTGCAGGTTCTGACTGCATGGCTGCTCTGAGACTGGCGCTTGCTCCATACTCACTCTGGTGTGACAGAGTTCTCTCACCACTCCTTTAAGCTGTTCCCAGTAATCCCTGGGCCAGGAGGCCTGGAAACTGCCCCCTCTGCCACAGACCCAGGTGTCCCCAGAAATCTAGGCACTGGACCCTGCTGTGCTGTGGCTTTTTCCAACCCCTGGTCCCAGTGGAACAGACTAAGTTGTCTTGGACTGGGAAATTGTATCACTCAGTCTTTCTTTGGTTTCTGCCCTTCTAAATTTTGTCATACTTTGATAGTTTTTGGAGTTTTGGGGGGGAACAAGTTTCTAGGAATTCTTGCCTTCACATCGCCATCTTGGCTCCCAACAGTCACATCCTTCAAGTCAATTTTTCCCCTTCATAGCTAGTTTTTTATTAATTTCATTTTTAATGGGTCTGACCGTCACATCAACTGCACAGTTGCTTTACAAGCTAGTTTTAATTATGAGAAGAGAATTAATTACAGCTGACTTTTTTAAAATTTATCTTTCAGGGCATTTGATGTAGAACTTCTTTATATTGCACAGTTTTTTAAAATTCCTATAGCAGAAGTTGCTGTCAACTGGACTGAAATTGAAGGTAAGTGAATTGCTCATA
This sequence comes from Macrotis lagotis, assembly GCF_037893015.1. Classification (NCBI taxonomy): domain Eukaryota; kingdom Metazoa; phylum Chordata; class Mammalia; order Peramelemorphia; family Peramelidae; genus Macrotis; species Macrotis lagotis. The sequence continues at coordinate 833,570,533 of NC_133658.1, forward strand.
TGATAACTGATCTGAAATCAGCCCAAGTCAAAACAAAATTCTAAGATGCCTTCCTTTCCCTGTTCCACTCCATAAAAAAGATATACCTTTTCTGCCATAGTATTTCCAGCTTCTGCTTCTCTCCCTTAGCAGTAGGAAAGGTGCACTTTCTTAGCCAAGAGACTTCCAAGAGATTCAATAAACATAATCTGTTCATTAGATAGCAGAAAAGATACCATACTTGTCAAAAGTTAGAAAAATAGGGGCAGCTAGGTGGTGCAGTGAATAGAGTACCAGCTCTGGAGTCAGGAGGACTAGAGTTCAAATCTAGCCTCAGATATTTACTAATTAACTAGCTGTGTGACCTTGGGCAAGTCACTTAACCACATTGCCTTGCCCCCCAAAAAACCTAAAAAAAAAAATAGCAAAAATAGCTTTAGAATCCTTGAAGATAGATATTGCTTTTTCTTAACATTGTCTAAATATCTAGAGATATTTAATGGACATCTTTTATGTACCTAATACTTAGAGGGAATTAAAAAATCCATGCCCCTTTAGCCATTTTGTGTCAAAAGAACTATTTTTACCCAACTGAAGTCCTCTATCCTTTAGACCATACTGCTCCTCAGTCCATAAATATTCTAGGCTATGGTGATTTTGTTTATAGCGGTATACTATTTATCAGATAAGAGTGCCCAGCCGGCCCTCCATTACCTTAATGTATAACTATATACAAGCTGGTAATTTTAAATGTGTCTTTGGTTTGGCACAAGTTCTGACATTAGCTGTCTTTGTAGGCTGTGTCTCCTTTAAAGCTTATAAGACAACAAACAAGACGAATGAATGCCTGAATGTTACCTTTCTCCTCATTCCATTCCATATCTTACCCAGCCACTGAATTAATTCCATATCTGGAAGTCTGTTCAGTCTAAGAATTAAAACTATCAACATAAAATTCTCCAGATTATAGATTTCTAAAATCAGACTCTGCCTCCCCAGACTGTTCTAAAACAGATCTCTTAACTTAGGTTTGAACTAATCCCTGTTTTAAAGAATTAAAGGAGAAGTAGAGGTGTGTTTTCATTACCCATACTTTTCAATTCAGTTTAATGAGTGTTTATTAAGTGCCTCCTACTGGCCAGACACTATTTGAATTTCATAGTGGAAAAATCACATCCACAAATAAGCCAATGTATTATATATATTAAAAATGAAATACAAAATGTAGCCCTTGGTCATGTAACCTTTATAACCCATTCTGCTCAGATGGACAATGTGATCTCAAGAGGGCTCACCCTTTTCTCTTTAGCCCATACTGCCTCCAAGCAAAAGATTTGCTGGAAAGTTTCTAAATATACATCATGACTGGTTTTTCCTGGATAAAGAGAGTCCCTAGCTTCCACACAAGCACTCAAGGTAATAGAACAAGTGTAGAATAGCCTTTACTTCACCCTTCAGAAAATGTAAGAGAACTCAAAGAAGTTTGTTAACAAAGAAAGCTCTTAAAAATCATTTCTCTTCTAAAAGAATGAAACTAGGGGTTGTCAGCAGGACAGAGTTCCAGTATTCCAATGAATCCGTAATCTTCCAATAGGGTCCTCCAATGTCTTTTTGAGACACAACAGAACCTCTTCTGGATTTCACAAGCAAATATTTTGTGGCTCCTAGACAGTCAAATCTCTTCTCTTCTACTTGTATTGTCCAAATTTTGCAAGGTACTAGGAGAGGTCTTATGCTCCCTCATTTTGTTGCTGTAGTGTCTCGATGCAGCAGCAGTGACAGACACGTTGGCAATTTGTAGTTGCTCTCCAGGTAATGTGCATGACTGACAGTGTCCTAGAAAACCTCCTTTCTCTGCTACAAGGCTAAATCATGGGATCATATTGCTTAGGAAATTTTTCCCTCCTCTAATTAGGAGACTATGAATCAGGAACTCCCCCCTCCCACTCCCCCCATTTGCCTTGTGGGCAAATACTTCCCCTTCTGCCTGTGTGCAAAAGAATTATTGTTCTCTCTCTCTCGGCCTGGGAAACTACACAGTCAGGGACTCTTCTCAAAGACTGAGTGAGAAAGCTGTTGGGTGAACATCTGTCACTTGCACATCATAGCTCTACCTGTAGACAATAAGGAAGGTTACTGGAAGTGGCAGGAGACTCCAGAAATAAATGTCTTTACCCACTTGCATTCCTTGGACAATGAATTACTTACATTACATTTTACTTCAGGTGCCTTGGTTTTCTCATTTATAAAATGGAGATAACATTTAATTACATGGAATGAGAGTAAAATGTTCAGAGTTCTACTGCATATATCACAATGGTGGGAGAAGATGTGCTTTAAACATGAAATATACTGTTAATTGACTTTATGCCAACAGTTTTCGAACATCTATAAATACGGGACTAATATTAATTTATAATGGATGAATTGTTTTGCATGATGTCTTACATTTAGATTATTTGTGGTGTGACAAGCTGTAGTTTAACCTGGTAGTTGGGTATAATAGAAAGAGTAGGAGATTGGGAGATGAGAGAGACGTATTCATAATCTAATATTTTCACTTTTTAGGCATGAATATTCCTTTTCCCTTTCCCCCAACTGAAGTTTACTCATCTACAGAGTGAGGGAAGTAATCCTCATCTTAATTGCAAAGTTTAAAGAAAGTACTTTAAAAAACTAAGAATCCTTTTTTTGTAACCTCTCTTTTAGTTTATTTTCCCTATATTTTATATGTAATTGTTGCTTCTCCAGTAACCAAGTGTATTGTCTTATGGAGCATAGGATTTAGAAGGAAGCTTAGAGATCACTTAATACAATTTCACTTCAGAAATGGAATTACTGAGACTTCAGTCACTTGAATAGAAATAAGAAATAAGTGGCAAAGCCAGGATTCAGACTTAGGTTCTTTAACTCCAAACCAGTGCTCTGTACTATATGACACTATCTCGTTATATATCATTATTAAACCTAAACTCTGTTTCCCATAAACATCCTAGTTTCATTTTGTTTCTAGATTTTGCCTTCCAGTTATTTCATTTGATTTAAATGTGAATACATTTAAAGTTTGATCACGATTTAAATAGATGAGTAAGATTAATTGCTTGACTTTCTAGTGTATTTTTAAACTAATTTGCCCTTCAGTAAATATTTGAATTATTTTATTTCAAATCCTTCTTTAATTACAGGTTCTAAGCTGGTCCCATTTTGGAGTTGGCTACAGATGGGCAAAGACCTACTTTTTATACGACTTCAATATTTGACTGGTATCTGGAAGCCTATAAACACGCGAAAAAAAAATTAGGTTATTTACATTCACTGAGGGTATTAATATGTACCATTGCCATTTTATTTGAAATTAAATATTAAATAAAATTAATATAAGCCTGTCGTTCTTTTTTTTTTCCTTAAAGAAAACAAAAGGCGGCTAGGTGGCATAGTGGATAAAGCACCGGCTTCGGAGTCAGGAGTACCTGGGTTCAAATCTGGTCTCAGACACTTAATAATTACCTAGCTGTGTGGCCTTGGGCAAGCCACTTAACCCCATTTGCCTTGCAAAAACCTAAAAAAAAAATTCAATTCTTTTGGGAGGTAATTATAGAGCAAACAACTTTTTAAAAGTAGGTGTAGAAGTAAATGATACTATTGGGAATGTTCAAAACAACTCTTTACTTATCACTTTCCCATACACAAATGTTTTCTTATATGTATCTGGTTTTAATCATGCACATGCATACTTAAAAGATAATTGGAAATGTTTAAATGTCATAGATTGTAGCGAGTGAAATTTTGCAATAAATTTGTTAGAAAAACTAATAGTCAAAAAGAATTAATATGGTAACATTATTTCAATTTTGTATGAAGTATTCCTGTTGGACTAAGTTTTTTGAAATCTTTCCTTTAATCAAATTCATTAAGAATTGTTATAAACATCAGTGTCCAAGTTTTGCTACAATATTCAGTTTTCTAAATATTGTGTAGGTCTTCTAACCTTGGATATCTCTTTACATCATAATAACTTCTATTTTTAAGATAATAATTTCAAAATAGTCATTTAAAAGATAATTACATAAGAAACATGTTTTCTAAGCAATGGTAATTTGAAATTAAGCTTGCACATTTTTAATTGTTCTCAAAGTGGTATTTTTAAATATGTGACTAATGATTGCCACAGCACTTGGTTTTTGTATTGGTTTTTTGAGGAAAATTTTCATTAATGACAGTTTTATATTTAATTTCATTGAATTTTCCTTCCTAAATATAAATTATATTTTCAGGAAGTTTAAAACTTAACTCAGATCGCATGTTTAAAAAGAATACAGCCTGAGCCCTTTTAAATTTTTCATTAGAATATTACATCCATACTCTTCCCTTTCCTAATTATTCCTATTTATGTTTAACTCATTTCAGTATTCATTCTTGAATAAAATATTATATCTTGACATTCTTCTCTAGACAATTCTCCCAAACTGAGGACAAGAAAATACAGGACTTTTTTCCTTAACAAAAAGCTAGAGAGTTCTCAGAAAGATGTTAAAGGATGCATTGCATTTAAACTACTCTTTCATATAATTTTTGTAATTTTGTTTATTTTCTTCAACCTGACCATGACAAGCTTTTATTGTTGTTCAACCTTTTTTTCAGTTATGTCCAACTCTTTGTGACCCTATTCAGTATTTTCTTGGCAAAGATGTGGTTTCTTTCTCAGCTCATTTTACAGATGAGCAAACTGAGGCAAACAGGGTTAAGTGACATGCCCAGGGTCACACTGCTAGTGCATGTCTGAGGGCTAATTACTCTTATCCACTGCACTACCTACCTGCCTCATGATAAACTTAAATTTTGTAAAAAAAAAAATCATTCAAAACATACATCATTCTCTGGACAAGGTAGTAAAAACAAATAGAAAGGAATCATGTACCTATAAACCTACTTAACTAATAATTACAGTTCAAGACAAGATGAAATCATTTTCTGCTTTCACTTAATTTTGCTATGTTTAATACTCTTCTCTTTCATCCAGGTTGAAACTTTGGTTGTGCATCATGTAATCAGGAATAACATCTTTATTCCTTAATATCTGCATAACCAAAATAAATTAGTAATCCTTTCAACTAGAAAGATAGTTTCATTCAATCTATATGTTTACTGTTATATATAAACACCTTGATCTTTCCAACTTGTTAACCTTATGGTGAGCAAATAGATTTCATAGATTCTTAATGTATTTGAGTGAATAAATTTCTGATTTTAATTCATTTTCTTAATAGTAATAACTCATTAAAATTTTAAAAAGACACCAATAAAACATTTTTTAGTGTACAAAATGGGGAAAACTTAGGAGAGCAAACAGTAACTTATCTTATTAAATGTAATTTTTTTTTAATTTAACAAGTTCAGTTTCTTATGCAATTATTTTTGTATATTGTAATGATTTTGTTCAATTCACAATAAAGACAAGTTGCCAAATTGAAGGAAAGGTTTGTATTTTAAACAGAAGAGATTCTAAATTAAAGATTCTAAATTTAAGCCACATACATCCATGGGAAGATAAAACTTCATTTTAATGTTTATTATTTCAAATAGATTATCTAGTAACTTGTTAAAGATTGCCAAAATTGCAATTGTAATTTGGAAAGAAACAAAGAGTTCAGAGGAGAGTAATTCTTTAGTGTAGATACTTAAGCTCCTATTGAGGAGCCATAGTAGGATTTCCTTTAGCCATAGATTAGCATAAGGATCCTAAGAGTCAAGATTATGAGAATGGAGAAGGATTATTTCCATAAAATGGTTCAGTGAGGAATAAAAGAAGGTAGGAGTGTTGGTGCCAGCAACTGCCAGTGAATGTGTTACTAAAAATGACCTCATTGACATCTTTGACACAACACTGAAATTACCTAGAAAGCACATTGCCTTAGAAAAGGAAAAAAAGGTATTCAGTTGAGGCAGGAGTCACTCGTTATTCCCACTGATTAAGATCGACTTTCCTCTTCACAAAGTCATCTTTCTCTTTCAAATGAATCATTTTTTGATGAAGCCATTGAAAAAGATTTCTCTAAATAATAATGATTAACATCTGCCAAATGTTATGACTAAATGTAGATTCCTACTCAAATCTGATCTATCATTGTTATTTATAAAGAGACTGGTCGCTGCCTAGTATCTTTCAATGGATGTACAATCTTACTTGATAATGGGATCCCTCAATCATTGCAACTCTTTATTCATACTTCACAGCCTATGCAATTTTCATCAATGTTCACTAAACTTTTCTTGATATGCTGGAGCCCTATTTAATGCTCTTAAAACATTTTAATAATATTGCAGTACTTGAGCTATTCATTTTCTCATGTTTTTGCTATATAAACAGCCACCTTAAATAGATCTAGATGATCCTTTTAACATCAGTTCTTGCTTACAGTTCTGCACTGGTAAGATGAGCAAACAAAGAACTTGACCATAAAAAGTTAGTACAATGGAGAGAAGACCAAAACAATCTCGGCATTTTTTTTGAGGCTTTGGTTGTAGCTGTTCTCACGTTGTTGTTGTTCTCTTCTAATTAGACACAAGATTAACAAGAATTCTTAGAAACATTAAATAAAAATAAGGTAGAATTTGATTTTTTTAAATGTTAAATATAAGTAACAAATACTTTAAAAACTAAAACCCTTAAAATATAAAAAATTCTATTAAACCTAGCCAATATTTAAGTGATCAATAATCTTTTGAGCATAGCACAAATATTTAAAAAAAATTTTTTTAATTTAAGGCAGTGGGGTTAAATGACATGTTAATGTCACACAGCCAGGCAATTAAGCATCTGAGGGCAGATTTTATACACTGTGCCACCTAACTGCCCCCTATCTCAAATATGTTTCAATCCCTATTCCCCTCTTTTTATTGGCTTAAACTCTTCCTTGAATTGTCTTAAACTCTTTTCCTTGAATGTCTCAAGTTATTATTTATACTTAGTAATATTTGGTGCTAAAACATTCAAAGAAGAATATGACAGTAAAAAAGAAAAATTACAGTTGGGGCTGAAAAACTGACTTTATATCCTTTTTGAAGATCTTTATAGATGCTAAAAACTTGTTTATTCTGACACTAATTCCCCTTTTCACTGGCCAACATCTTGTATATTTAAGGAACATACAAAACCATCCAAATAATCAGAATGATAACATACAGCTATATGACCCAGTTGTTTTACAGATATCCCATTTGGTCCTTGCAACAATTCTGTAAGATTGGCTTTACAGATTATGTTATAATCTTTTTTTTTTAATTCGGTTTTTGTGGGGTTTAGTGACTTGACCAAGAGACTACAAATAAGTATCAAATGTCTGAGGTTGAATTTGAACTCAGGTCCTCCTGACTTGGGCTAGTGCTTTATCCAACTAGCTGCCCTTGTTATACCCTTTTTAACAGCTGAGAAAACAATAATAGGTTAAGTGACTTGCCCAATTTCATACAACACGTTAGTCTGAGAAGTGGGATTCCAACCCAAGTCCTTTTCAAAGCTATTTCTCTCTTTTCTATAATGCCACACTACCTATCACCCAACTCCAATGCAAACCATAGAAAATCAAGTTGGAAGTTGATTTTGTGAAGGAGCATAGACCTCAAATCTTTTCCTGCTCAATCTACCTCAAAGTTGAGGCAAAGAATATGCCTTGTAAGCAGCAAAATACCATAAATGTGAGATTATTCTTATAGGCAAGAAAGCTCTAAAAATGGAAAAATAGGGGCAGCTAGGTGGCACAGTGGATAGAGCATCAGCCCTGGAGTCAGGAGGACCTGAGTTCAAATTTGACATCAGACACTTAATTGCATAAGTGTGTGGCCTTGGGCAAGTTGCTTAACCCCATTGCCTTAAATAATTTTTTAAATGGAAAAATAAAATTTAAAAATCTAGGAAGAAGATATTTCAAAGATAAAATAATGACAAAAGCATGAACAGATTGAAGGCAATAGGGTCTCCATTAGAGGATTTTAAATAAAGATGACCACTTGTTTGGTCAATATTTCAATTGCCTGTTTCAAGGAATTCTTTTTTGGTCTACCTGACCTCTAAGGTTTCTTCACTTTGTAATATGGTGGTGGTACTTCTTGTTTTCTTCCCTTCTGCTATCTTACTGATGTCAAACAACCTCCTTACTGCATACCCACCATGTAAATCAATAGCACTGGTGAAAAAAAAATCAAGGTGGCTCTCCCCCAAACCTTCTCATACTCCTATGAGCCTTGCCTCTCTAATTTGTTTAGGATCTAACTTTTATCTCTATATCATGCATTCCTTTGGAGCTTATTTTAAGATATGAAGTGAAATGTCCATCTGACAATAAATATTAAGTGCCTATTTGTGGCATGCTTTGTGCTTAGTATTGGGGATATAACTATAAAAGAGAAAGACAGAACCTGTCCTCAAGGAGTTTACAATCTATTAGGGGAAGTCAAGACATGGGGTTGGGGGAGGGAGGGAAGGTACTTGGTGCCAGTGCATATTGGAGAAACCCAGAAGTAAAGCCTAGTAGGAAAGGAAGAGGTGGCTAATCTTGGTATCCTTCTTAAAATAGATTTTAAGGAAGAGTTTCCATTTTGCCCTCCAATCAGAGAAATGCCAGGGTCAAAGGATACAATTGAGTTGTGAGTACCAAAGCTAATGTGATGCATTTTAGTTTGGTTTTTTTTGCTTTTTATTCATCCAGTTTTTTTTCTAATAGGATTTTTTCCAATTATATATATAGTTTTCAATATTAAATTTTGTAAATTTCTCTCCCACCCTGCCATCCCCTCTCTCCTTGACAGCAAGTAATCTGATATAAATTATACATGAACAACTATGCTAAATAAATTTCCATATTAGTCATGTAATGAAAGAAGAATCAGAACAAAAGGGAAAAAATACACGAAGGGTAAAGCAAAAAAACATTTTAAAAAGTGAAAGGAGTATGCTTTGATTTGCATTCAGACTATAGTTCCTTCTCTGGAAGTGGATAGAATTTTTCTATACAAGTCCAGTGTCATTGATTGTTGCCATTGCTGAGAAGAACTGAATTTATCATTGCACAATATTACTGTTATTGTATACAATGATCTCCTGTTCATACAAGTCATTCCAGGTTTTTCTGAAATCTGTCTTTCATCATTTTTTATAGCACAATAGTATTCCATTACACTCATATACCACAACTTGTTCAGTCATTTCTCAATTAATGGATATCCCCTCAATTTCCTATTCTTTGCCACCACAAAAAGAGCTACTTATATTTTTGTTCATGTGGTTCCTTTTCCTTTTTTCAATGATTGCTTTAGAATACAGATCTAATTGTGGTATAGCTAGATCAGAAGATATGCTTAGAATTGTCCTTCGGCATAGTTCTAAATTGCCTTTCAGAATGACTGGATCCATTTACAATTCTAACAACAATTGCATTAGTATCCCATTTTTTCCCACATCCTCTCCAACATTTATCATTTCTCTTTTGTCGTATTAGCCAATCTGATTAGTGTGAGAAGCTACCTCAGGGTTGTTTTAATTTGCCTTTCTCTAATTAAAAGTGATTTAGGGGCAGTTAGGTGGCACAGCTGATAAAGCACAAGCCCTGGAGTTGGGAAGACCTGAGTTCAAATTCAATCTCAGACCTTACCTGTGTAATCTTGGGCAACTCACTTAACCCTGTTGCCTTAAATAAATAAAATTTTTTAAAAAGAAATATTCATCTCTTTAAAAAAAGTGATTTAGAACATTTTTTCTTGACTATAGATAGCTTTAATTTCTTCATCTGAAAACTTCATATTCTTTGACTATCAATTGACTTGTTTTTCCTATAAATTTGACTCAGTTCTCCACATAATTTAGAAATGAGGTCTTTCTCAAGAACACTAGCTGTAAAATTTATTTCCCAGCTTCCTGCTTTCCTTCTTATCTTGGTTGCATTGGCTGATGTAATGTTGTAAGATGATTAAAGTCCTGGGACCTAATGGAAACATCCAAAAGGTGATTTTTCCAGTTTTTCCAGCAGTTTTTTTTTTATGGAAGTGACTTCTTACTCTAGTTTTGGGGATCTGAGGATTTATTGGACACTGTGCTACACTGTTAATTTGTTCTTGTATCTTTTGTCCCTGGGTTCTGTGCTACTAATCATTCTATTTTGTAGCCAGTACCAAATAGTTCTAATGATTATTGTTTTGTTTAAGATCTGGTGATGTTTGAAAATTTAATTGAAACAGTAACTTCAGAAACTTGCAGAATACAAAGTAAACCCACATAATTCATCAGCATTTCAATAGCCCTAGATAAAGTAGTCAAAATTAAAATTCTGGTTTCTTAATGGCAAGCAGACTCTTTAGAAGAGAACCACAACTAATTCTAAAAATATGAAAATGAAGTGCCCTGTCAATTTAGAGAAAGAAGTTAATTCTTTTAAAGCAGTGCCACACTGAACCCACACTTCCAGGAGTCTCCAAGCATCATGAAATGTAGATGAAGAAATGGCACTGGTCGTTCTCTAATGTTTAACTTTTAGGAACTATTAGGGTTGCAACATAAGAACCTAGTCACATGAAAAATTATTTGGGATAAGGTCAGTTTTGACATCATCTAATCTCAGTTCAAACTTGATTATGATTTCTACAATTAGATACTTTGGGATTCAAACCCTATAACTGGCTGTAACATGCAGAGACAATTATAATTCAGGGAAAAGAATGAAGAACTTAAAAACAAAAGACCTGGCACTACTAACCACTAGCTATGTGTCTTTGAGCTTAATCTTTCTGAGCCTCAGTTTACTCATCTGTAGAATTAGGATAATTAATATCTGCATTACCAATCTTTAAAAATTGTTGTAAGACTATGCAATAACTTTAGAACTAATGAAGTACTTCATAAAATGTGAGACAGGAAACAGATGTATGATTTCATTACTATAGGCAGTTCCACCAATGCAGGTGGACTTATGGTCTTAATTGGCTAGAGCACTGAGAGTTTGAGTGATGCGTTCAATTACACAGCCAGTATATATCAAACACAAAATCTGAACCCAAGTCTTCTTGGGTTCTTATGATGCTTCTCACATTATGTGAATAAGAGCTATTATTGTCCAACTCATAAACAATGTCTTTTCCATTTAGGCAAATCTCTTCACTGTATACTCCATGACTAATAACTGTCTCCAGAAATTTTTCATATAATTCAGAACATTTGTTTAGTTTAGGATTTAGAGTTGGAAGTATTTTTGGCAATAATCGAGTCTAAACTTCATTATTAGTTATTGTATCATTTTAGCAAATTGTTAGCTAATTCAAAGTTCAGTGTTTCTTTGTGGTTCAGTATGAAGTACAGCAGATAGGGAAATAAACTTGGAATCATGGATTATGAGTTCCAATCTCAGTTTAGCCATTCACTACTACCCATGTGATTTTTGGACAAGGCACTTTCACCCTGGGTCTCAGTTTCCTCATCTGTAAATGGGTTGGACTAAATGACCTGTAAAATCCCCTCTAGGCTTTAGGACTATAGTCTTATAATCTGATAAGAATGGGCAAGAGAGTCTATGTTCAGAGGTTATGGATGAAATGTAGATGTTAAATTAAATTAATAACTTAAGTACATAGTATATTCAAGACTTAGTACTAGATACTATGAAGGTGCAAAGATGAAAAGTCAGTATAGGTGCTAACCTCCAAAAATTTATACTCTAATAGGATTTGACATTTCCAGTTAAAATATGTATCCATGAAGTTGGAAATGACTTAAATGTAAGGAGGACAAAGGCAAGATCCAAACAAAGCATTCTGATCACTTTCTGCTAAGAAGATAATTGGGGAAAATTTCATGAAGGGATGAATATTTTAATTGAATTCTAAAAAAAGGGACATTAATGGCAATTCACTTCTGGAGTATTAAAGCTAAAGGATGCACATAAATGAGTTCTAAAAACCAATGAAAAATTTTACAAGTTCCCCAAATCATGAATGTATTCTAAGCCCATAAGTAAAACACATAATAAAACAATGATAAAATTGAAAATTAATATTCATAAACAAGTTCGGTACACACCAAAAAATTCAGCATATTTTATGACTTTTCTCTGTTTTTTGTAATGACTTATGTGTGATTGATTTCACCATTTTTTCATACTTTTTTTAAAGAAACAGCTTCATTTTACGTTTGTTATTCTTCTTAAATAACACTGCAGGATTCCTTTGATAATTTTACCTGTGAGCCTCAAGATTTCCAAATTCACAGTGAATAGGCAGGATGATAAATCAAAAAGAAACAAAAATTATTTACTTTTTTCTGCTGTTACTTTCACTGTTACAAGTCCTAATGCTGTTATTGCTCCTATTGTTGCTATTGCTCTTCATTCTTATGATAATAAGAGCTTTCCATAGAGGGTCTTGCTTTAAAATATCAGTCCAACTACATTTTTTTTCAAGTAAAAGTGAGACTTTAAAATGAGTGCAGGACTTCTGTTCCCATACACAATCTTTTGGCAACATAATGGGGAGATGTGACCTATAGCTGAGACATCATCACTCTAAGTATTCATTAAGTGCCCAAGTTGTCTTCCTTAAAATAAAAGATGTCATTGCTTGATTCTGCCAAATTCATGCCCCAATCAGAATGGGTCAGATTCTCACTCTCCCACAGAATTAGGTACCATGAGATTTTGGCCCAATAATGTTTTCAACTATGGTTACCTTTCTCTTCCCACTAATGGATTATGCAAAGAGAAACTAAATTAAGTTTGAGATTTAAAAACCTGAGTTTTTACAAACTCTAACAAATTAATTTGACCTCCTATCAGACTTGCACATTCACTGAGTTGGTACACCACAAAAGCACAGATTTTCAAATACCACCAAAACTTTTCTCTTTGGTTGTTTAATTTTTGTCCACTCTAAGCTACTTATTTTATTAAATAAAGGATAGCTCTAAATAGGAATATGAAAATCATTCTATTTTTATTAGAGAGAAATGGTAAATGAATATGTGCTTCAAAAATATTTAATTGCTTCAGCATTACTGTCTTTTATATTAAAGGCAAAGGGGATGGTGGTCTGGGTGCTATTTAGATATTAGAAAATCTGGGGTCTACTTATGGTTCTATGGTTCTATGGGCAAAACTGTCTCCCTTAAACTCAGTTTATTTCTTTAGTGAGAATAATAATAAAAAATGTCCTGCCTACTTTGTATAGTTGTATTCAAGCTCAACTGGGATTCTGAGGCAGCTGCTAATATACTGGACCAGGAGTCAGGAAGAATTGAATTCAAATCCTGTTTCAAATGCTTATCAGCTGTGAGACTCTGAGCAAGAAATCCCTCTGCCTGGATTTCCTAATCTGTAAAAGAAGGGTTATCATTTATTTACTTTTCAGGGTTATTAAAAGTGTTTAGAACAGTGTCTAAAACATATTAAGCACTAAATAGTTTTTTTGACATTGATATTGAGGAAAAATGAGATAATATTCATAAAGCCTTTTGCAAATCCTAAAACATGATATAAATGTAAGCCTTTATAATGTGTGTGAAAGTTTGATATATTGTACAAAGAGAAGGCATTACTTCAGTATCTAGTAGCATGTTGAACTCTAGTCAATTTATAATAGTTTTCCTATATTTAATATTATAAAATTAACTTTTTACAGAAAAGGAAAAGGAAAAAAATTAGATTCTGTCTTCCTACTTAACCATTTTCATTAGGGAAGCAAAAGCAGAATTATCACTTACTCTATGATATTAGAATGGAAGAGAGACAGCAAGAGAGAAAAATGGTTAGATTTTATTGCCTCCATGTTGTGAAATCACTGGACATGTGCAACTTTCTTCTTTAGAAACATGCTTGTCATTTTATCATTTTAAGAGACTTGAATATCATATAAGAGTCATTTCATTGACTCTTAAAAGTAACAATTATCTACCTAAGAAGTTATCCCTGAGCACTTATTGGATTAAAAAGGTCTGATAAATTTTATTAGTGTCCATAAAGAAGCTAGGACTTCAGAGTGTGATTAAAGAGCAGAATTCTGTTCTACACTCAGACTATTAACAATGGAAAACAGAAATCTGTCTGCTGTCTGGCTAGTCAACAAAGAGGGATGAGTTTGGTACTTTTAAAATTCAGCCAGTGTTGCTAATCTGAAGGAGAAACTCTTTTCCTTACATATTTGGGTCAAGGGTAAAAATTTCACATTGAGAGTGTTTACCTTTATTACCAGTGATTTCCAACTGGATACCAGAGGAATGCTGACCTCTATCAAGCTGTATAGAAAAATTCTCCACTGAGTCAACTTTCATTCTTTAAAATTTTTATGTCAGATTTTTGGGGGGTACAAAAACCTTTGTCGGAATGGAGAGGAAGTTCTGAAAAAAACAGACAAAGATTTGCAACTCCCCCAAATCAGTGAACACAATTATATAGATAACAGGTTTGACCATTTAGCCAAACCTAATTAAAAACAAAGCAAGACTATTTTAAGCAAAGTAAGTTGGAGAATGAAACCTAATTCCCACAAATTGATATATCTTGGAATTCAGATTTAGGAAGATCATTTAATTCAACACTTTCATTCTACACATGAAGAATTTGAGGCCTAGAGATGGGAGAGGAAGTAGGAAAGTAACAAAAAAGTAATTGGCAGAATTGTCATTCAAATTCAAGTCCAAAATCAGTACACTCCTACTATTTATGGTACTTTTCAATGTACTTTGTTTCTGTAGACCCTAGGTCAACCTCTCCTCAATCTCTTTTTAGCTTTTTTTCTTGAGTTTAGTCATTGAGTGTAGTGATCTAATCTGACAAGAAATATATGATATAAACCATAGAGTGATCTCTTTGGGCATTTTAGATATGTATATAGATTTTCCAGATTCCTGATGATGGGAAAGGCAATGAATTTTAGCTAGACATTTGGAAAAATACTCATGAACAACAGAAACAAGCAAATGGGGATGAGAAGAGTAAAATAAAAAATAAAGGATGCATTTCTGTTTTAGGGATTTTTATTTTAGATTTGTCTTCTTTTCAACCAGCAAATGTGCTTCTACTCCATATTGGCCACATAATAATGCGAACTCACATAAAGATAAACATAAAGCCCCATCCCATTCCTCCTATATAGGCTAAGGGGTTGTGTTTGTAATTTTCTTCTCATTTGCCCAGTTCCATACCTATACCAACTTCATCTTCACTTCTCCATCAGGTTCACATTAAAGGGTCACCAAACAAAAGCAGACAAAAACAAGTGCTTTGGTTTAGATTTATTGAAATAGATTTATTTCAGATTGAAGGATACTGTGTTATCAAAAAGGGTTTTGTTTGTTTTTTTAGTTTTTGCAAGGCAATGAGGTTAAGTGGCTTGCCCAAGGCCACACAACTAGGTAATTATTAAGTGTATGAGGTCAGAATTGAACTCAGGGACTCCTGACTCCAGGGTTGGTGCTCTATCCACTACACCACCTAGCCACCCTGATCAAAACGTTTTAATGTTAATATTGAAGATATATAAAAAGCTAAACTAATTTTTAAAATATATCTATTTGCCACCTTTTGGGTATAAATTTTTTCTTAGAAATTACATATTATAAATTATATGTAGTTTATAATGAACTTGCGGCAAATTATATATGAGCAAATAAGATATTAATTTGCAATGTAAAATGATTTTAAATTGTCATAATTTGTTGTTTCTAAATATTTAATTACATGATTCAAACAAGAAAAATATCACCAATATCACAAATATCACCTCCTGGGCAAAAAAGGTCTAGCTTTAGAATGTCTTTAAAAATTCAATTCGTTCTACTTTCACATAATCTCCAATTAGTTGATACATATAAGTGACAACTGTAGAAGCCTGAATGTCCATCAATATAAAGGAAAGACTAATGTTTGTTTCCAGAACTTTACAGACTCCGGTAGCAGACCATGAGTTAATATAGAATTTATTTTCATGTTCAAAGGTCTCAAATTTGTTTGTGTCCTAAAACAAGAACATTCATGACAATTGTTTTGTAGCAGTGGCAAACTGTTCACATTATCCTTTATTTTAATTTGACATCCATGGATTAAATCCATTTTTGAACTGTCCAACAGTCCCAACCTTCTGTGAGAATCTAATTCTCATACAAGTCTCCTCTAACAATGTGAACCTCCATAGCCAGGAACTTCAGCTAATCATAACTTTCTTTGGTGCAAAATTTTAAGGTGCAGAGAATGTATTGAATTTTTCCAGACACTAGAATTTTTTTTTAAAGTAGCTGTAAGGCTTTTGCTATGGTGAGTGATGTGCAGGTCTCTTGCTACTAACACCAATATCCTGTCACTGGCCCCTGTACCACAATAGTAATTACACCAGGCTAGTAGTGGTAATGAATATAAGCTGTTCTGAGGACAATGAAGAGAAAGACCATCTTAGAGAAAAAGGACATAAAGATTTGTTAGGTAGGATTTAAAATACCACATGAAGAGTTTGAAGGAGTGGAAAGACTTTTGAGCAGGGGACTAAGATGATAAAAGTTTTGTAAGACTATCACAGTTGTGCTAGTTAAAAGGGTCTGAATTTCAGTGTCTTCACCTTCTCCCATCCTTGGTAATTAATAGTTTACCTGCTCCCACTGACATTTAGTTGGTCAGAATTAGTTCCAGTTGTATACACACATACTGTCTTATCCCTCTCCTTCTGTTTCTTAGACCTTTGACCTGGCACTGCCAGCAGGGAAATTACAGGAATATATCACAAACATCATATGCTATGATCAGACTGGATTTATAGCAGGGATGCAGGACTAATTCAAAAAAATTGTAAACATAATCGACCATATCAATAAGAAGAACAATAAAAATATGTATTAATATCTCTTGTAAATAACCTTTATTGTTAAATATATCTTTCCTCCCTCTCCCAAGAACCATCTCTTACAGTAAACACCTGAATTGAATGAATGAATGAAAAAAGCTTATGTGAATACAAATATAAAATCAAATATAGTAGAACTTAAATATTCTAAAATATTTATAGCAGCTCTCTTTGTGATATCAAAGAACTGAAAATTGAGGGGATGAATAGCTTGTGTTATATGATTGTGGTGTAATACTACTATGCTATAAGAAATGATGAGCTGGTTGGTTTTAGAAAAGTATAGAAAGACTTGCATGAAATAATGAAGAGTGAAATGAGAAAAATCAAAATAACATTGTACACTAATAGCAATATTATTCTAAGAAGAGCTTTTAAGGATTAAGTAATTATTACAAATATTCAAATCATGAAGGAAGAAGCTGATGAAGAGAAAGAAATGATAACTAGAAATATGTATATTAAGGTTTTGCACAAACACACATGGTACACAATAGAGAACAAAAAAAAATCTTAGAATAAAACACAGAAAAGCAAAGTTGCTTTCTTTGAAAACCATGTGTAATCTTTATTCCATAGTTTTGAAAAAAAGTAAATAGTACAAAGTGGAAATTCATAGTTTTAATATTGAATCCTCTTTTTTTATTGTTCTGTATACGTGAAAATATTCCTTTTTTGTCTTTTTTTGTGATTATGTTAAAAATG
The DNA here is from genome assembly GCF_037893015.1 of Macrotis lagotis. Lineage (NCBI taxonomy): Eukaryota > Metazoa > Chordata > Mammalia > Peramelemorphia > Peramelidae > Macrotis > Macrotis lagotis. The sequence continues at coordinate 833,588,080 of NC_133658.1, forward strand.
AATAAAAAGAAAAAACTTTTAAAAATAAAGCCAGTATATGGGCAACTAGGTGGTGCAATGGATAGAGCACCGGCCCTGGAGTCAGGAAGACCTGAGTTCAAATGTGATTTCAGACACTTAATGATTACCTAGCTGTGTGGCCTTGGGCAAGCCACTTAACCCCATTGCCTTACAAAAACTAAAAAAAAAAAAAAAAAAAAAGTTAAACAAGTCAATATAATCCTTGACTTCACAGATATAACATTTTAAAGTAGAGACAACACATAAAGTGCTGTTGAAAATAGACTGGGATAATTCTAAGAAACATAGGTTGATTTGAACATCATTCCAAAACTAGAAGTAGGGAACAGAGCAAATGATGGTAGGGAAACTTATGGGAGAAATGGTTGCATAGAAGGACGTAGACTGAAGTTTGACGGGAACTTTCCAGAACCAATGATATGGGAAACACAATCATCTATATATCAGGATATCTGGGACCCAGAGCAAGAATTCCTCCATGGCATAGTCCTTGGCATGGCCAGCATTTTACCAACTGACTTTTCTGGAATAGTGTTTCAGAGAGGGGGTTACCAGTCAGTACAGCAGGGTCCCTGGAGTATTTAAAAAAGCAGAAGAATTTAAAAAATGAGAGATAGAAAGACAGAGACAGGGACAGAGTCAGAGTCAGAGAGAGAGAGACTAAAGAGGCAGTCAGAGAAGCAATTTGGCTAAATTAACTAAGAAATCAACCAGGTCTGAGTATATGCATTGTTCTGTACTCACAGACTCCCACTATTGCAAAAGAATACAAAGGGAAAGAACATCTTTCCCTCCTTTTCAGGGTCCACTTTGATCAGTGAAACTGCAGAGTTCATTTTCATTTGTTTTTATTCTTTCCTTTTACATTGATCAAAGTAAATAGTTATTGTCTATGTATTGTCATACTGGTTCTATTGACTTCAATTTACACAGAGTATCCCCATGTTTCTCCATGATCAAAAAGTGAATTTCAAGGAATATGTTCTCAACAATGTCATCTGATGAAGACAGTAGCATGGTGTTAGGGGACTGAGATCTAATTTTCTGGGCAAGTCAGTTCCCAACCTGGAGTCTGCTTCTTTATTTATAAAACAAAGGAGTAGTATTAGATGATACACAAGCTCCTTCCCCTAGTTCATTTTTATGATTCCACATTAGTGGAAATGATTTCATAGTAAGGTCATTTATGTCCTTGAAAGAACAGGTTCAGCTGAGCACATATCTTGTCAATAGAAAGTAGATTGAAGTTAATTAAGGAGAAGATAAGGATGAAGCATTAGAAATTTTGCCATGAAAGTAAGAACAAAATTACGGGATGGTGGCAGCTAGGTCAAACAAAAATCAGTTTGTTTTTGTTTTTTCTCAAGAGAGGGAATACCTGACTGAGTTAAAGGCAGAGAAAAAAGACTGGAAGTTAAGGAATAGTTGATTTTAAGGTCCTGGAGGAGAGGGGAAGCTATGGCTTAAAAGTTCTCTTTCTGTCTGTCTTTTTCTGTGATAGACTCTTTGCTGACTACTTCTATATCTTAAGAATCAGGTCTTGAATCTTTTGCTCTCTAACTACAATTGCTTTCTTAGTAATCTCATAATTGTTGCATCAAATATCACCTCTATGAAAACAAATCCCAATATACATCTCTATCTTGATCTCTCACTAGTCTGTAGTTCCACATCTCTGTCTATATTTATATTTATTTATATTTATTTATTTATTTTATAATCCCTACCGCTCTAAATTCAACATGTCTAAATTAAATTTTAAGCATATTAAACTTCATTATTTTTGCCTATAAATCAGTTATTCCTCCTGTTTTATTAATTTTTTTCAATTAATTATTATTCTAGTTGACTTGGCTTGAAACTTTAGAATCATTCTCCCTATCTCTTGCCCCTTCTCAAGTCGTCCCCTTCAACACTTGTTCACATATCATCAACTAATCAGTCTACCAAACCTTGTATAGTCTTCATTTTAAGTGTCTCTCAAATTTTTTGTTTCTTTTCATTCCTACAGTCACCACCTGTTTACAGTGCAGACCTGTCTAGACCCTACAGTGAACTATTAATGTCTGATTCCTATCTCCCTTCATTTTAATCAGTCTTATATACTACTTCCAGATTGCTTTTTGTTGTTGTTCAGTCTTTTTCATGCATGTCCGACTCTTCTTGACTTTCTTAGCAAATATATTGGAGTGGTTTGCCATTTTCTTCTCCATCACATCTTCCAGATGGTTACGTGACTTTGCTAGGGTCAAACCATTTGTCTGAGACTAGATTTAAACTCAGGAAAATGAATCTTCCCGACTCCAAACCCAGTGCTCTATCCACTGTGCAACCTACTTGTCCCTACTCCCAGATTATTGTAGATGTACTTACAGATAGGATCCTCGGTCACTGATCTGGCTCAGAAATGTTAAATACCTCCCCATTGCCTAAAAAAACAAAGGCATACCTTACTAGCCTAACTGATAGAACATCAGACTTTCAATCATACTCATGTTTAAGCAGTAATATCTTTTATTTTCCAGGAAAGCATGGTAGGAGAATGGAAAGCATACTTTGGAGACAGAATACTTAGAGTTAAATCTATATTCCAATACTTACCATCTATGTGAAGTTGAACAAGTTAATTGACATCTCTGAGTCTTAGTTCCTCATATGGAAAATGAGGAGGTTGGATTTGCTGGCCTATGAGGTCACTTCCAGTTCTAAATTTATGATCCCAAGTCCTTTCATTATCTGGGCAAAGCCTATCTATACAGTTTTCTTTACTATGGGGACCTCTGTTCCAATCAAACTGATCTACTCATAGGTAGACACTTATTTTACAAAAAAACAAAAAATGGTAGATACGTCTAAAGATATTCTTTAAAATAATTGTAGGTTTTTTGCCTTTGTAATTTTGTACTCAAAGCTAATTAACACAAGCATTTCCACATTCAAAACTAGGGAAAAGAGTGGGATTTAATATTGCAACTTATAAACAATGTTCCTCTTTTGCAAATAGCACATAGTACATTTAGCATGTTACTTCTACAACTTTGTGAGGTTGAAAGAGTAAGTGATATTTTCTCTATTTTAAAGATAAGGAGGGGTGGCTAGGTGGTGTAGTGGATAAAGCACCGGCCCTGGAGTCAGGAGTACCTGGGTTCAAATCCGGTCTCAGACACTTAATAATTACCTAGCTGTGTGGCTTTGGGCAAGCCTTGCAAAAACCTAAAAAAAAAAATAAGGAAACAGGCCCAAAGAGGTTATCATGTGTCTGGTCAAACAGTGAGGAATTATTGAGGCTCAAACCAAGGTCCCTTGACTCCAGATCTAATACTCTGTTCACTGTTATACTCCTTCTTCTCTGTTATGAATGTTATGAATACTGTTATGATTTTGGTCATATTTTTTCCATTGCCTTAAATGTCACCTGTTTTCTGCTAAGTCAAACCCTACCTACAAGGCCCAGTTTAAATGCTACCTGCTGGGTAGCCTTTCTCAAGATACCTTTCCCCAATTATAAGTTAATTGTAAACTCATTTATATTAAACACTATCGTTATTTTTCTTTTTTTCATATACTCCATTTCCCCAGTTAAATTGTAAGATCCTTGAGAGCATGGATTCGATTGTGGCCCCTTACTATGTTCTTGTTGTGATGATGGCTCTCAAAGAAAAGTCTAGTGGAAAAGGAGGACAATCAAAGAGTTGGGAGGCAAAAGCTTGATGTTTCCAAAAACTTCCTGATAGAGCTAAATTCAAAAGTGGAGTAGGCTGCCCTGGTAAGTAGTGGAGTCCCCCTCACTGGAGGTTTTTAAGTAGAGGTTGGATGATCATTTGTTGGGAATACTTAATGGGGATTCCATTGGTTTAGTTGATGATTCAATCAATCAATAACCACACGCTTAATTGGCAAACATTTAAATACCTTCTCTCTTGACTAGGCTGGAAGATTCGGTAATAATAGCATTGACTTTTTTGGAGTCATAGGACCAGGACTCAATTCTACTTCCTGCACACATGTATGACCTTGGGCAAGTCCCTTAGTTTTCCTGGAGCTGTTCTTTCTTCTGTAAAATGAAGAGATTGGACTAAATAGCCTCAAAATTCCCTTTCAGTTCTAAATCTATGAATTCTTGATCCTACCTTGTTCCAGGCACTCTGCTAGGAACTGAAGATGCTAACATAACCAAGCAGTTTTCTTCCATCTCTGAGGTTCTGTGGTTATGCAAAATTTGGTACTAGGGTTAGTATATAGGTGAAAAGGAAGGAGGAATGTTAAGGGTGTTAGATTAAATGAAATAATTTCATTTGAAAACACTTAAGAAACTATAAAATGTTAAGCCCATGTAATTGTTTGCTATTACAATCACCATATTACCACTACCACCATTGCCACTACCATGACTACTACTACTACTACTACTACTACTACTACTACTACTACTACTACTACTACTACTACTATGGTAACAACTGCTATCATTACCTATATTACTTCTACTACTACTATTATTATTATTATTATTGTTATTATTACTACTACCACTACAACTTATTAATACTTACTTATACTTCTATTTCTACTACTACTACTACTACCATCATTTCTACTTCTATTACTACAACTACTACTTCTACTATGATTACTATTATTATCACTACTGCTACTACTACTATTATTTCTAGTACAATTCTACTATTAATATTACAACTACAACTGATTATTTCGTCACTTAGGGATGTGACTTACATTCAACAGGGTGTGTGACTTACACAAGGCAAATGTTATCAAACTGACCCATTTGGAAGCAAAGTCAAGTTTATCTCTTTCTGTGGTTTTGTAGTCCTGAATATTCACTACTTAGCCATTAAAAAAAAACTTTGTCCCCCTAGCAAAAAGTAAAAAGTCAAGAGAAAGTAGTGGATAGAGTTCTGGACTTGGAGTCAGGAAGCCATGAATTCAAATCCAGTCTCAAATACTTACCAGTTGATTGATCTTGGACAAAATATTTCATTTTTAGGGGCCTCAGTTTCCTCATCTGAAAAATGAGATAATTGCATTCAATGACCTCTAAAATCCCTTCTGGTCCTAAGTCCCTGGTCCTATACTACATTATCTTTTAAGATCCTTAGTGACTGAAATTGCCAAGTGGAATTTTAGCCAATAATTTACACTCTAGGCCTTAATTTTTTCCTGATCTATAATGAGGAACCAGGCATTGATCTACCTAATCAAAGTTTTAAAACAAGATACTAGGAAATTGCTTTCATCTCTTCTGTTTATTAAAGTTTCAGTCTTTGGCTAATAAATAGTGAGATAGTTAAAAAGTAAGAAAATAGAAGAGAAAGGTGAAGCAAAGAAGTCTGGGCGATTTAAAAGTTGAATAATGGAGAAAAAACTCATATTAACTGGTAGTGCACACTGAACCTTCTGTTCTGAATGTGGAATTTCCTAGTTCCTTTCTGGGCACCCGACATATCTCAGTGTACTTTAAATACATTCTATTTGTACAAATAATGATTGGAAGGGAATTGTGAATAGAGGCTAAGTTCTAAAAGGGGGTAAGGATCATATCTGTAAGTACAAATATTTACCAGTAAGGAAACAGGGAGTATACAGAAATCTCAGGCTGTGAGCACTCCAAGAATTTCTAAATCCAGGTCCTGCTAGATGATGAAAGAATTCTGAGAACGTAAAGAGTTTGTGCCAAAATCACAAGTAGTTACTACCACAAAGAGTTTATATTTTCTTAGCTTTAAGTCCTATATGCATAGGGTCCATCCCAGATGAAAAGTAAAATACAATTAAATTCTTTTTATTAAAAAAAAATTAAACTAAACCAGTGGTCCTTTTGCTGCTTTGAACCCTGAGTTTTAAGTTAGTTTACATTCAATGCTGTGAAATAAATCCAAACAAATTTTTAAAAAGTTTATTAAAATAATAAAAATGACAATTCTACCAAAATTAAACTACTTATTTAGTGCCCTACCAATCAAAATTCCAAATAGCATTAGAAAAAAATTTAAGTAAATTCATATGGAGAAATAAAAAGTCAAGAATTTCTAGGGATTGAATGAAAAAAAAGTACAAAAGAAGGTGATTTAGCTCTATCAAATCTAAAATTATATTATAAAGCATCAGTCATTAAAGCTGTCTGGTATTGGTTAAGAAAAAGAGTGGTGGATCAGTGGAATAGACTAGGTGCAATAGCAGGAAATGATTATAGTAATCTGCTGTTTTATAAACCCAAAGACTCCAGTTATTGGGATAAAAACTCTCTGATAAAAACTGTTAAGAAAATTGGACGTTAGTCATATGCAATACTGGGCCAAGGAGATACAGACCCAGAACAAATTGGAAACTGAATAACCTCATTTTAAAAAATGAGTGGACCAAAAAACAAATTATAGAAAGAATTAACCATTTTATCCTAGATAATGATAATAATGAAACAACATACCAAAACCTATGGGATTCATTCAAAGCGACTCTCAGGGGATATATTATAGCTCTAAATGCTTACATGAATAAATTGGAGAAAGAGGAAATCAATGAACTAAACATGCAGCTAAAAAAATTAGAGAAAGAACAAATCAAAAATCCCCAATTAAATACCAAATTAGAAATTCTGAAAATTTAATGAGAAATTAATAAAATCAAAAGCAAAAAAAACTATTGAATTAATAAATAAAACCAAAAGTTGGTATTATGAAAAAACCAATAAAATTGATAAACCTCTGGTCAATTTGACTAAAAAAAAGAAAGAAGAAAACCAAATTGCTAGTATCATAAATGAAAAAGGTGAAGTCACCACCAATGAGGAGGAAATTAAAGTAATAATTTGTATTTTGCCCAATTCTATGCCAATAAATTTGATAATCTAAGTGAAATGGATAAATATTTACAAAAATATATAAGTTGCCCAGGTTAAATGAAGAAGAGATTAAATACCTAAACAACCCTATCTCAGAAAAAAGAAATTCAACAAGCTATTATTGAACTCCCTAAAAAAATCTCCAGGGCCTGATGGATTCACAAGTGAATTCTACCAAACATTTAAGGAACAATTGGTTCCAATCCTATATAAGCTCTTTGGAAAAATAGGGAAAGATGGAACTCTGCCTAACTCTTTCTATGAAACCAATATGGTACTGTTACCTAAACCAGGAAGCGTTAAAACAGAGAAAGAAAATTATAGACCTATCTCCCTGATGAATATAGATGCAAAAATCCTAAATAAAATCTTAGCAAAACAATTACAACAAGTCATCACTAGGATAATACATTATGATCAAATAGGATTTATTCCAGGAATGCAGGGATGGTTCAATATTAGGAAAACTGTTATTATACTCAATTATATCAACAACAAACCCATCAGAAATCATATGATCATATCAATAGATGCTGAAACAGCTTTTGACAAAATACAGCATCCATTCCTATTAAAAACACTAGAGAGTGTAGGAATAAATGGACTGTTCCTTAAAATAATTGGCAGTATCAGGGGGCAGCTAGGTGGCGTAGTGGATAAAGCACCAGCCTTGGAGTCAGGAGTACCTGGGTTCAAATTCAGTCTCAGACACTTAATAATTGCCTAGCTGTGTGGCCTTAGGTAAGCCACGTAACCCCATTTGCCTTGCAAAAACCTAAAAAAAAAATAATTAGCAGTATCTATTTGAAACCATCAACAAGCATTATATTCAATGAGGAGAGGCTAGAGGCATTCCCAATAAGATCAGGGGTGAAACAAGGGTGCCCATTATCACCACTACTATTTCATATTGTATTAGAAATGTTAGCATCAGCAATTAGAGAAGAAAAGGAAATTGAAGGAATTAGAATTGGGAAGGAAGAGACAAAAATTCTCACTCTTTGCAGATGACATGATAGTCTACCTAGAGAATCCCAAGAAATCATCCAAAAAACTACTGGAAACAATTAGAAATTTTAGCAAAGTTGCAGGTTATAAAATAAACCCTCATAAATCCTCAACTTTTCTATATATGTCTATCAAAAAACAACAGGAAGAGCTAGAAAGAGAAATCCCATTCAAAGTAACCTCAGACAATATAAAATATTTGGGAGTCTGTTTGCCAAGACAGACTCAGAATCTTTTTGAAAACAATTAAACACAAATTGAATCAGATTTAAATAACTGGGCAAATATCAACTGCTCATGGATAGGTAGAGCTAATATAAGAAAAATGACAATTCTACCAAAACTAAACTATCTGTTTAGTGCCCTACCAATCAAAATTCAAAAAAAAAAAATTACTTTAACGAGTTAGAAAAAATTGTAAGTAAATTCATATCGAGAAATAAAAAGTCAAGAATTTCCAGGAGCTTAATGAAAAAATGTGCAAAAGAAGGTGGCTTAGCCCTACCTGATCTAAAATTATATTATAAAGCATCAGTCATCAAAACTGTTTGGTATTGGCTAAGAAATAGAGTGGTGGATCAATGGAATAGACTAGGTGTAAAAGCAGGAGATGATTATAGTAATCTGCTGTTTGATAAACCCAAAGAGTCTGGCCATTGGAATAAAAACTCCTTCTTTGATAAAAATTGCTGGGATAATTGGAAGTTAGTATGGAAGAAACTTAGATTAGACCAACACCTCACACCCTTTACCAAGGTAAGATCCAAATGGTTACAGGACTTAGACATAAAAAACAATACTATAAGCAAATTAGAAGATCAAGGACTAGTCTACCTGTCAGATCTATGGAAAGGGGAGCAGTTTATGACTAAGGAAGAGTTGGAGAACATCACCAAAAACCAATTAGATGATTTTGATTACATTAAATTAAAAAGCTTTGCACCGATAAAACCAATGTAACCAAGATCAAAAGAAATGTAGTAAATTGGGAAACAATCTTTACAACTAATGATTCTGACAAAGGACTCATTTCTAAAATATACAGAGAACTGAGTCACATTTTTAAAACAAAAAGCCATTCCCCAATTGACAAATGGTCAAAGGATATGCAAAGGCAGTTTACAGATGAGGAGATCAAAGCAATCCATAGCCATATGAAAAAAATGCTCTAAATCATTAATTATTAGAGAAATGCAAATTAAAGCTTCTCTGAGGTACCACCTCACACCTCTCAGATTGCCAATATGACCAGGAAGGATAATGATCATTGTTGGAAGGGTTGTGGGAAATCTGGGACACTGTTACACTGTTGGTGGAGCTGTGAACTCATCCAACCCTTCTGGAGAGCTATTTGGGACTATGCCCAAAGGGCAACAAAAATGTGCATACCCTTTGACCCAGCAATACCACTACTGGGTCTATACCCTGAAGAGATGATGAAAAAGGGTAAAAAATCACTTGTACAAAAATATTTATAGCAGCCCTGTTTGTGGTGGCAAAGAATTGGAAATCAAGTAAATGTCCTTCAATTGGGGAATGGCTTAGCAAAGTGTGGTATATATATGTACGTCATGGAACACTATTTTTCTATTAGAAACCAGGAGGGAAGGAATTTCAGGGAAGCCTGGAGGGATTTGCATGAACTGATGCTGAGTGAGATGAGCACAACCAGAGAAACACTGTACACCCTAACAGCAACATGGGAATGATGTTCAACCTTGAAGGACCTGCTCATTCCATCAGTGCAACAATTGGGAACAATTTTGGGCTTTCTGCAAAGGAGAGTGCCAGCTGTATCCAGATAAGGAGCTGTGGAGTTTGAATAAAGTGCAAGGACTATTCCCTTTAATTTAGAAAAAAAAACAGATATCTTATTGTCTGATCTAGTTGCCTCTTAGACTTCTCTTCTCTTCTTTAAGGATATGATTTCTCTCTCATCACACCCAATTTGGATCAAGGTACAACATGGAAACAAAGTAAAGACTGACAGAGTGCTTCCTTTGGGGGGTGGGTGGGGGGGGGAGGGTTAGCAAGATTGGGGGGGAAATGGTAAAACTCAAATAATATCTTTGATAAAATTAATTTAAAAAAAGAAAAAAATTGGAAGTTATAGTATGGCAGAAACTTGGATTACATCAACACCTCACACACTATATACTAAGATAAGATCAAAATGGATGCAGGGTTTAGACATAAAAAACAGTATTATAAGCAAACTAGGAGATCAAGGAATAGTTTACCTGTCAGATCTATGGAAAGAGTAGCAGTTTATAACTAAGGAAGAGGTGGAGAACATCATTAAAAACAAACTAGATAATTTCAATTACATTAAATTTAAAACCTTTTGCACAGACAAAACCACTTTAGCCTAGATCAAAAGAAATGTAGTAAATTGGGAAACAATTTTCACAACTAGTATTTCTGACAAAGGACTCATTTCTAAAATATACAGAGAACTGAGTCAAATTTTCAAAAAAACCAAGCCATTCCCCAATTGACAAATGGGTAAAGGATATGCAAAGGCAATTTACAAATGAAATCAAAGTGATCCATAGTTATATGAAAAATTGCCCTAAATCATTATTTATTAGAGAAATGCAAATTAAAGCACCTCTGAGGTACCACCTCACACCTCTCATGACCAGAGAGAGGACAATAATCAATATTGGAAGAGACGCGGGAAATCTGGGACACTAATACATTGATGGTGAAACTGTGAACTCATCCAATCTTTCTGAGAGCAATCTGGAATTACACCCAAAGGGCAACAAAAATGTGCATACCCTTTGATCCAGCAATACCACTACTTGGGTCTATACCCTGAAGAGATGATGCAAAAGGGTAAAAACATCACTTGTACAAAAATATTCATAGCAGCCCTGTTTGTGGTGACAAAGAATTAGAAATTGAGTGAATGTCTATCAATTGGGGAATGGATTAATAAACTGTGGTATATGTCTGTGATGGAACACTATTGTTCTATTAGAAACCAGGAGGGATGGGAATTCAGGGAAGCCTGGAAGGATTTGCATGAACTGAAGCTGAGTGAGATGAGAAGAATCAGAAGAATATTGTACACCCTAACAGCAACACGGGGGTGATCAAACTTAATGAACTTGCTCTTTCCATCAATGCAACAGTCAGGCACAATTTTGGGATATCTGTGATGGAGAATACCATTTGTATCCAGAGAAAGAATTGTGGAGTTTGAACAAAGATCAAAGACAATTATTACCTTTATTTTTTTTTGAAACCATTATCTTATTATGTAATTTTGCTGTCTCTTATACTTTATTTTTTTGCCTTAAGGATATGTTTTCTCTTTCATTACATTCAACTTAAATCAATGTACCATGGGAAAAGACTGCCTTCTGTGGGGGTTGGAGGGAGGAATCGAGATTAGGGGAAAAGGTGTAAAATTCAAAATAAATTTTAAAAAAGTTTATTGATGTCTTGCTTTTGTATCATTATCATTTCTCTATCTACTACCTTGTGCTTCCTTATCCTTGAATCTTCCTTTACAAGAAAATAATAGAAAAAAGATTCAAACAAAAATAACTGATCCAGTGACCTTAGCCAAAAAATGTTTTTTGACTTTCACCTTTGTAGTTCTCCACTTCTCCATGGAGAGGAAGTTGGTACATTTTGTAATCTATTCTCCAGGACCCTTATCTACTTTTTTAATTTTTTTGGATTCTTTTCCTTTCATGATCTGTATTTTTCATTGCTGTAATCATAAAATGATAGATATAGAGATGGAAGGGACTTCAGGGGCTACTTAATTCAACTTCCTGGTTTTATAGATAAGGAATTTGAGGCCCTTGGAGGTTAAATGACTATCCCAAGGTCACTTGGGTAGTAAACTTTGGGAGCATATTTAAACCCAGGTTCTCTTAACTCCAGAGCCATCTGCTGATTCATTGTCCTACAGGACATGTATTATACTTATGATTCTGATTCTCCTTATCTTTCCATGTTTCTATTAATTTCTCAAACTCATCTTTTCTTAATAGATAATCATATTCCATTACACTGATATAGTAGAATTTGTTTGGACTTCTTTTCCATCTACTTGGTTTAGATACCTGCTTTGTTGCCAGGTTTTGTTTTTTTGTTTTTGCTATTTCGGAAGGTATTATGTGAATATTTTGGTTATTTAAGGTTTTTTGTCTAAAAGACAAGAAGTAAGACTTCTTGAAGGAGTTGCTGGTCTGAATTCTGATGACTGTTTAACACCTGAGTGATGTGAAATTTTAGCACCTCTCAAGACCAGGGGTATTGGGGACTCAAGATGAAAGCAGGAATTTGCTAAGAATGTTATAGCATTTAGAAACCAGAAGACATTTACTGCCACAGAAACAGGTTGAAGCAGTTTTGTTTGTTTTACCTAACAAGTACAATTTGATGGACCCACAACATTTAGTAGGAGGAAAGTATAGTCTCATTTCCAGGACACAGAAGATCAACCAGGCACATTATATCCAAATATTTTGATGGATTTGTGATCCATCTCATCATCCGAGATCCATTAATCACATCAGATTGAACATTATCTCATTCAGTACTGATTATAGTCCTGAACACCTTTATCCATCAGGTGTGATTTCTGTTCAATTTCTTTGTAAATCCTTCCCAAAGGACCCACCCAATGTCCTAGAAGCCTTCACTTTCCATTGAGTCATCCTATAAGAGTGTAAGTTCTTTAAATATGACTTATCCCTAGTGCTTAGTTCTGCTCCTCCTCTACCATATTCTAAGCATCTGTCAAGGTATTTTACATTCATTCATTCATTCATTCATTCATTCATTTCTCCATATTTTGAAGGTTCCATTGTAGGATCTCAGTATCTGTCTTTTATTTTTCATCTTTATCACATGATTAGCCCAACTTCTTTTCAAAGACCACATGCCTTTTATTAAGTCAATTCTCTTGTACTGGGAACATGTTGCAAATCACTTATACTCACAGCATATCTTTCCATTACTCTTTGAGTCACTTGTGATCTTGATTCTTTGAAGACCATGATTTCCAATCATGTGCTAAAATTGTTCTTCATTCTCAAAAAGGACCATGACATGGAGAAGGTGGTACCATGACTTGTAAATGAATTGGATTTAAGTGATGTCGGTCTATGCAAAGTCATTAGCCTCAGTTTTTCCTTCAGAGCCATCTGGATCCAGTGGCAAGACATAGGTCAGGACAATTGGAGATGGCCCTCATGTGGTAAAATATTGCATACTTGAAAAGAATTTGCATTAAAAAAGAGATATTTGCAACAAGGAGCAATTTGGTGTCACTGAAAGTACCATTCAGTTCCTCAAATTCAAACTGGTTTGCCATCTCAGTTCTGGTTTCTTTTATTGTCAGTTTTTAATGTCCACCCATGATTGGTATAATCATGGACTAATGCAATGAACTTGTTAGCTCAATTATGTGTTATAAGCATTTTGGTATGATGGAAAGAATTCTGAATTTGAAGTTAAAAGGATCTTGGTACAAATCTTGGCTTTTAATCCCTAATTTGGTCTCCTTGGAAGATCAGCCTTTCTGGGACTCAGTTTTTTCAATCCAAAAAATGATGGAGGGTTGAATTGTTAAATCTGGAATCTTATAATATAAGGAATGGGTCTCTCCCTTACTGTGTTAATAGAATGGACGTTAAAGTGGTCTCTTGAAAATTAAAAAAAAAAATGTCAGTGAAGAGGCTTTGTGGTATGCCTGCTTTCATTGAGGAGCTGCCTCATTAACTTCAACTGGAATGCAATGGGCCCAGAACTAAAGGCCAGCAGTGTGTCCTCACTGCTGATACCATTCAGGGTCTAGTTCTAGGTGGCAGCCCATGAGTTTGAAGAGTCAAGTTGCAGAGCTAGTGGGCTGCACTATTAACACAGTCAGAGTGCATAGAAGGTTGTAGCTGTATTAGATTAGCTAGTATTACATATTACATGCTTGTCTATTAAGTAAATAAATACTCTTAAGAGAAATCTCAATCCACATAATTATATGACTAGTTTTAACCACTGCACAGCACTCAGAATGATTAGATTTTTCTTTTGCTTTCACCAATGCAAATCAGTTGAGTGGGAGTGGGGGTAGAGTGTGGGGGAAGGGGAATGGATTGTTTACTACTACTCTCCCTTTCTTTGGAAAAAACCCAATAAGGAACTTGGGGGCGGCTAGGTGATGCAGTGAACAGAGCACCGGCCCTGGAGTCAGGAGGACCTGAGTTCAAATGTGACCTCAGACACTTAATAATTACCTAGCCGTGTGGCCTTGGGCAAACCACTTAACCCCATTGCCTGGCAAAAACCTAAAAAAAAAAAACCCCAATAAGGAACCAATGGCAAGTAAGAGCAACGACTGAAGAACCTCTAAGCACCTAGGGACCTTGCAATTCCCAAGTGAATGTGTTTTTTTCCGGTATTGAATCTTTGCTAACAGATAATCTTTATCTCATAAGGGTTCCAGGTAGAAAAGTGTCCTGACATCAGAGAGGAGATGCCAGGACAGGCACAGGCGCCGGATCTGAGTGGGGGGTGTTGCGCTCAGTCCCCGGCCTCACTCTCTCCTCCAGAGTTCTCTGGGTCCGGGGGCCAGCGGTCCTGCGTGCGAGGCAGCGAGGGCGAAGTGACTCGCCCAAGGGCGCGCGGCTAGTGTCCAGTGTCCAGACTGGACTCGGACTCCCGGCCTCCTGCCTCCGGGGCCAGGGAACTGTCCACCGCACCGGACGGCCTCCCGCACGGATGGCAGGTTGGCCCGGACTAGGGAGTCAGGGCTCTGGGGCTGAACTGACGCCTCCGAGTGCCCTTGCACTGGGGCGCTCTCGCCGCCTGACCGGGGGAGCGGCACGGGCCAGCCCAGCGCCGGCTGCGGGGACTGAGCGGGGCCCCGGGCCGGCCCGGCCCCCGCCCGGCCGCTGCGCCCCAAGGTTCCGAACACGCGCCCGAGCCGCGCGGGAGAGGCTCTGCCGGCCGGCCGCCCCCCAGGGGCTCGCCGGCTCCGGGGCTCCCCCGCGGGCCGGGCGCGGGCCGGGCGCGCGCCGAGCCCCGCGGGGGCGGGCCCCGCTAGCAGGGCTCCCTGGCCCCGGTCCAGGTCGGCGCACTAATACGGGCGATGAGGCTGCCCGGCTCCAGCCTGACTGACGCCGCTCGGGGCTGCTGGGGCCGCCGCCTCCGCCGCCGCCGCCGCCGCCGCCGCCGCCGCCGCCGCCGCCGCCGCCGCTGCCTTGTCCCCGCCGCCGCCCCGCAGCCCGTCCTCGCGCCCGGGGGCCGCCGCCCGGGGGAGGGGGCAGCGCACGCCCCGCGCAGGTAAGCTGTGCCCCGCGCCCTGCGTGCCCGCTGTGGGGGGTGTGCGCGCGTGTTGTGTGCGCGCGTGTGCGCGTGTTGTGTGTGTTGTGTGCGCGTTGTGTTGTGCGTGTTGTGTGTGTTGTGTTGTGCGTGTGTTGTGCAGGCGCGTGTTCGCGCGTGTTTCTCAATGCTTTGTCCTCATCCCCGGGGCTCGGAGGCTTCGGGTGGGCGCTCGGTGCGGGGGAGGGGGAGGGCAGGCTGGGTGGGGGAGACGGGCGAAGGGCGCCCCTCCCTCCTGGGGTGCCTCCCCTCGGACGGGGTTCCCGGGGCCTCGGACCCGCTGCCCTTCCCTCCCGCGCTGCGCGCCCGCCTAACTTCGCACCGGACCTGCGACGCTGCCCCCTCGGGATCCCGGGCCGGGGACCTGGGGTGCCGGGCCCACGCGGCGGGGCAGCAGCCCCGGGGGGCGGCGGGCCGCGGCTGCCGGGGTGCGGGTGGCTGAGGCGGCGCGCTCGGCTGCGGCCCCTCAGGCTCGCGGGGATGCTCGCGGGGATGCCCGCGGGGATGCTCGCGGGGATGCTCGCGGTGTTCCCGCCTCTCTGTGGGCACCTGGCTGATGCCTCAAGGTTGGGCCAGCCGCCTGGCCCGGACCTGGAGTGAAGTACCCGGGGCCACCGAGCATAATGGAAGGGAAAGAGCGTTCTGGATGGGGAGCCTGCGTGTGTGTGCGTGATGTGTCTGTGTGATGTGTGATGTGTGTGTGCGCGCGTGTGTGTGCGATGTGTCTCTATGTGTGATGTTTGTGTGTCTGTGTGTAAATGTCACATCCCGGATCGGGAGCGAGTGTGTAGCTATCTTGTATCTATCTCCGTGCGTGGTGTGTGTGTGCGTGTGTGTGTGATGTTTGTGTGTAAATGTCACATTCTGGATCGGGAGCGTGTATGTATGTCCGTGTGTGTGTGTGTGTGTGTGTGTGTGTTTAGATGTAACTCTTTAGGATGATGAGAGACATCTTCAGAGCATGTGGATCATCCCGGCTGACCTGCACTTTTGCAGGCTAATTCCTGTCTTTCCCTTAGAGACAGCCAAGAAGAGAAGTGTGGAGTGCTTTCCAAGTGCGCCCGAGCTAGCCCTTGGATTGGCTTTTCGGGCTGGTGCATTTGCCTTTCCCTTGCCTTTGCAGTTAGTTCATTGCCAGGTCTCTGCTTGGGGGTGTGGTGGGGGGTGGGGGGGAAGTGAGGAGGGAGAACAGATACATGAGACAAACTGACGCCAGTATTGTGATCGAAAGGAGGAGCGAAAGGGAAAACATTTTTATGGATGGCTAATCGCTGACAAGTCTTCCCGTTATTATTTCCCCTCCCCCCCCCAAAGTGAAAATTCGACATGATAGCATAGAAATGCTCCGAAGGCCGAGGTTTTCTTTTTGCTCAAAATGAGGCCTCTGAGAAAAAGCCTGCACATGAAATCGATTACATTTGGGTGTAAAATTACATAGAAGTCATCCTTCACCCCATAATTCACAAGTTGATATAGATAAATGTAGAGTGAATTTTTCTTAATGGATGTAATTTATGGTGATCATTTTAGTGATTTCCTTAATTTCTTGGATTGTTTGCAGAAAGTGATTTACCAAGAATAATTTACCGAGATAACAATAGAGGTCATTAATATTGTCACCTGTGGCAAGTTTGTGCATCTTTCCATGTTAAGATGGCAATCCTGTCTTGCTTAAAGAGATATCATTATGAGGGATAAAATCAGATGTTTACATTTTAAAAATAGATACTCTATATTTAAAAAGGAATTAAAAATAAAACCAAAATAATTTTTGGCCCAAAATAGAAAACTTTCGATGAATGAATTTTCCTTTGCTTTGAAGAAATAGGAAACACGAATAAGATTTTTGAAACATGTTCAAGCTGTGGTGGTCCAAAAAGGCCGCTGCGGATAAGAAAATGATGAGACAGTTTATAAATAATGGCCATCTAAAAATA
The DNA here is from genome assembly GCF_037893015.1 of Macrotis lagotis. Taxonomy (NCBI): domain Eukaryota; kingdom Metazoa; phylum Chordata; class Mammalia; order Peramelemorphia; family Peramelidae; genus Macrotis; species Macrotis lagotis. Next base: position 833,605,255 of record NC_133658.1, read on the forward strand.
TTCATGACAAATGCATTTTGGTGCCATCAAAACAATTTTAAAGTATTATAGTTAGAGAAATGCAGACCTGGAGGAAAACATCTCATTCTTTGATGGCAAGAAAATGTCTGCACCCAATAGTCATTTTATTAATCTGCTGGAAGCAAAGAAGCTCTTTTCTGCCAGGCTAAGTGAATTTGCCAGATGCATGAAGATTCAAACTGATGATCTTTAGAGAACACCAATGATTCTTGATTTGAGTAAACATACATTTTAAATTAATAGTATCATATACTTTAAGAGAAAATCATTTGTATCCATAGATCTATAGACCAACATTAAAATAATTCCAGGTTAAAATTTAAAATGTCAAATAATTATCATTTCTTAGTTATTCTGTGACATTAGTGGAAGCTACTTTAGTTTCTATTTCTTTATTCTATTTTCCTTTGACTTTAAGAATTTCAGACTAACAATAGATGAAAGATTCCCAGTTGCTGAATCCAAGAAAAATATTTTGGCTAAATATTGAGGGAGTCAGAACAATGATGTTTGCAAAGTAAGATCTCATTGGAGACTATTAAACAACATAAAGATAAGCCAGTTTGTTTAATTCTGTCTAGCAGGTGGACAATTCATCCATTCAGGAAACAATTGTTAATGAAGTATCTTCTCTGTGCAGAGCAATTGCTGGAAGATATATAAGAATCAAATCAGCTTGTCTTTTGAGTAGGGGAAAGGGCACTGACTTTATAATCAGAGGAAGCAGGTTCAGTTATTAATTCTGCCAATTACTTGAACAGTCATTTCCTAACTTGGCCCTTTTCTACCTTTCCATGATGCAGTGACATTGGCCTTTTTTGCAGTTATTCACAGCACATTCTCATTCCATGTCCTGAATCAACAAATTTTCACTAGATGTCCGCCATAGCTGGAATCCTCTCCCTTCTCACCCTTACCTCCTGGTTTCCCTGACTTGCTTCAAGTTTAAGCTAAAAATTCCACCTTCTGCAAGAAGCTTTTCCTGGTCTTCCTTAATGTGCCTTTTCTATGTGTCCCTGTCTCTGTCTCTGTCTGTCTGTCTGTCTGTCATTGTCTCTCTCTGTTCTCAACAAAATGAGTGTTTATTAAATGTTGGTTGAGTGACACTTTTTTAAAGCATCTGTAGGTCTTTGATCCCTCATGTGTAAAATGAGAGGGTTGGACTAGTTGACCTCGAAGGTCCTTTCTGGTTCTAAACCCTCTGATTCCTATTTCATAAGGTGTCCAATAGAATAACAACATGATACATAAACAAAGAATTAAAATACAAAACATAACATAAACAGTTCATAAGTGCTATGGGAGGCCTATAGGATGGGAGGGGAATGAAAAATCAGGAAAGGCTTTGTGGAGGGAATATCATTTGAATTGAGTCTTAAAATTAGTAGGATTTCAATAGTAAAGAGAGAGTAAGTTGGTGAAGGCAAATCAATTAAACTGCATTATTTTCATTTTACTTATCCTTCCAACTCAGATTGACATAAGTTTGTATCACTTTCTAAGCTGGAGGGGTGGCATGTAATAACAGCAAATTGCAGCACCGAGGTAGGATGTTTATATCTATCAAAATTCCTTCTGTAATTAAGGAAAAAGCAATTTCATTTGCCTTTATTCTGTCATTGATAATAATAATAAATGTCATCAAAGTTTTCAGATGCCTCATGATGTGGAAGTAAGTACTAAGTTGTGAACTCTGTTTCATCCTACCTAAAAACTTCAAGGAGGAGATGATGATGATATGATGATGATGATGATGATGATGATGATATGATATCAGGCCTCTGAGGACAAGTATTTCCAATTTCTTAGAGTTTCCATCACAAGTTTGACCACAAGGTGATGAATTGTTTGGCCATAGTCACTTTCATTACCTCCTTAATATAGGGTTGTTGAGAGGAAAGTGTTTTACAAAAATTAGAGATATATTGTTAGTAAATTTATCATTAGTAATTTTAAGTGTTATTAATTAATTCCCAGTGCCTATAATTGCTGACTTTCCTTTCCTTTAAAAAAAAAAAGTAGACAGAGGTGAAGTGACTTGCCCAATTAAAGTTTTTAATTTTAACTTTATCCATCATGTCATTGCTGCTCCTTACTGGGTATACAGAGGCTATGATCTCAGTTGGTAAAGGGAGTAAATCAAAGTGTGGAAATCATGGATTCTTGAAGGATTCAAGTAAATAACAATAACTTACATAATGTTGTCTGACATTAAAAAAGCTTGTAACAAATGAAAAAGTGATCTAGTAAGATTAGAGAATGTTAGCACTGGGTAAGATGTTAAGCGATCACCTTGTCACAACACCTACTTTTACAGTTGAGGAAGGTGATCATGGGAGAGGTGAAATGATTTATCCAAAGTCATCAAGCTGATAAGAGCAAGAACCAGTGTTTAGACTCTAAGTTATCTGATTCCCTATTCAGTACTCTTCAGCTTACACTATGCAGCCTCTTTCTTGGAAGTAAAATAATTTTATTTTTAATTTGACAAAATGCTTACTGAAAAACATTGAACTTATACTGTATTAGTAAAGTAGATAGAGAATTATGGTTAATTGTTTTATGCCTAGAGAGATATTCAGAAAAAGTGTTTTGAAATAAAATAAAGTAAATATAGCAAAATTTTGAAAATGCTTATCTCTACAAATAATTTTAACCCTAAACTGTCAGATTTATTTTTTGGTGTTACAAGTGAGCTAAATGCATCATTACTAAAGTTAAACTACAATAACAGTGAAATTCACAACTTGCCTATTATGACAATATGAAAGCTTTTGTGAATGTTTTAATGTTAATTCAGAAGTCATGGCTGCTGGCATAAAGAAAAGTATACAAATATTTCCTGGCAATAAACTAATCTTTTAAAATAAATATTCCTGTAAGTTATGCTTCTTTAGAAATTTCTTGCCAAGGCAAATTGTTAAGATCTCAAGATATTTTGTTAGGATTAGTATTCATAGACATAAAAATATGGATGTTAATCTTTCCTAATAGTTAGTCTCCAGACTCTCCCCCTCCAATCCATTCTACATACCATCGCCAGATTAATCTCTCCAAAACACTACTTTGTACGTCACTACTCTGCTGAAAAAATTTTTGAGGGCTCTCTTTTGCCTACCAAATAAAGCCCCAAATCCTTATTCTGGCATTCAGAATCCTCCATAATCCATCCCAAGTTATCTTTCCACGCTGTCTTCCACTTACTCCCTGTGTACCTGGTGTTCCAGCTAAAACCAAACTCATTACCTCTTCCTGAACATACCTTTCATTTCTCTGCCTCTCTTCCTATGTTTACATTTAGCTTAGAATGCTCCTCCTCTGTCTCTACATAGATGATCAGTTCATATATCCAGACCTTAAATGGATTTTAAGTTTTGAACTTGAGAAAACTAAGGGCAGATGGTGCAGCCATTTTCAAGGTTATGCTCAAAGTAATATAGATCATTACTACTAATGGTAGTTTCAGTATTTGAACGCTGATTTTGTGACTCCAAATTAAGCTCTCTTGCCACTGCTTCATGGATTCTACTCATCCTTCAGAATCCAGATCACATACCCCCCTCTTCCATGATGCCTTCCCTGTCTAACTCAACCAGTCTTTCCCCTTCCTCTGAACTCCTCAAGTACTTTGTTATATATATGTACACATGTTCTGCCCTTTACTAGAATGTAGGCTCATTGAAGGCAAGAACCATGCTATTTTAAAAAGTCTTCGTGTCACCCTCATCACACTATGCAGAGCTCTCCTTTGATGCTTCACCTTGGGATGGAATGACCCTGAGATTTTAAATTATCTGTTAGCTGAGTGTTAACTTGAAAGACTCTACTGAACTGAAAGTGTTTGGGTCAGCTTATGGATTATGTGAGATGTCTGACGGTCAGACATAAGTGTGGAAGTAGATCACCAGGAAGCTGGCTAACAGGTCATTAAGGTTTGGATAGCGTAATTCTTAAGAGAAGGTTGAGGTTTGTGTGGGTGGAATTGAAATCCACACTAGTGAAATCATAGATAATTCAAAGTATCCAAGTATCTCCTACAGTATTTGGCATAGTGCCTTGTACCTGATTGTGCTAAATACATATTTGTTAAATGAACTAATCTTTTTTATTCCTGAACATATGATCCCCTCTCAAAGCAAAACTCATGAGAATTACTCCCTCCCCCCACACACAATAATTCAGTCTTAAAGGACCTCAAGAAGATACAGAATCAAATTCTGAAACCATGACTTTAAGGTCATAGTTACATAATTGTCTGAGTGAGAATCCTCAAATCACTACCGCACCTAATTCTCCTACATTTTGGTCTCATAAATATTGTGAGGGATCACAATAAGTTTATAAGATGCTCTTATTGCATTAGCACTTTTCCATATCAGATTTACTAAATATACAATGGAAACCATTTAGAAAAAAATATACTTTACTTTGATATGATTAACAATGAAACTTGAATATGATCTCACAGAAAATTGCTAATATAATACTTCTAGCTCTCTTCTCTTCCCATAAAAATAGATACATAAAAATTGATATTGTTTTCTGTGTGCCTATTTACAACCTTTTTCCACAAAAGAAAAAATAAGTTATTACTGGTGTACTTTTCTTTTTCTGTTAGTTTCTGGATCTTTCTAAGAGTTCTTGGAATCATCAGATCTGTTTTTGAAGAAAGGAATTCACAATTAATTTGCTTTACATCCTTTGATTAACGTAGCAGCTGGAAAGTCTAGTAGATAGGGTGCTGGACCTGGAGTCAGAAAGATGAGTTCAAATCCAAATTCAGACACTACCTTTGTGACCCTGAGCAGGTCACTCTATTTTAGTTTCCTCATCTTTAAAATGTGGATAAGAATAGAAACCACTCTCAGTTTGCAAACTTTAAGGCATTATATAAATGCTTTTCTTTTTCTCCTTTTTTTCCTTTTCTTCCTTGTCCTCTTCTCTTTCTTCCTTCTCTCCTCCATCCTTTTCTTTTTATTAAACATAGCAGACCACTGCACTAAATGCATATGTAGATGAAATGTTGAGATACTACAGAGTTCCTACCATTATGAAGCTTTTAGTCATGATGATGATATTGTCCTTCTTACTTGAAAAAGAGTTATGACATCAGGAAGGTGATGAATGCGATGACAAGCAAGTGAATTAGATTTGAATGAGGAGGTGCTGTGCTAAATCACCAACCTAATTTTCTCTTCTGGAGCCATTTGGAGCCATGGATAGATGTGAATTAGGATGAATAGAAATAGCCCTGGATGAGAGGTCTTAAGGATTAATTATGATCATAACACATATACATGGAGAGTTGTAAAACATGCTGGTAAGAGAAGGCTGGTGAGGTAGGGGTGGTTTTAGATTATGAAGGGCCTTGAATGCCAGGCAAGGGAATTTGAACTTAATTTGCTAGACATTGAAGATTTTTTATTAGGTTTTTGCAAGGCAAATGGGGTTAAGTAGCTTGCCCAAGGCCACACAGCTAGATAATTATTAAGTGTCTGAGACTGGATTTGAATCCAGGTACTCCTGACTCCAAGGCCGGTGCTTTATCAACTAAGTTACCTAGCCGCCCCTACATTGAAGATTTTTGAAAAGTGGTGTGACATGACCACATCCCTAAGTAAGAAAGGTTATTTTTTTGATCTATCAGAAGAAAGACTATTTAGTATTGATAATGCTTAGTGAATAAAATAGCACCTGAAACTAAGTCTTACTTGTATTGGGAGTTTATTGGTGAAGAATTTTATAATTAACATCATGAAAGAAGTGTTTTCCAGATGAATTTACTCCGTTATGTATCTGTGATGTCATCAGTATGGACACTTCCTCTATCAAAGAAAATATTAACTCTTTCTTGCTTTAGAAGATGGTCTTTGTTAGGGAATTGCTGTGATTGGAAGAAATTCATCAGGGGATATTCACTCTCTTAAAGATAAGCTTCTCTATGGTTAACTGAAAAACTAACTTTTCTCAGCCTCCTTTTCCCAATTCCATGTTTCTAGTGACATTGAAATTCTCATAATTGACTTGAGCTTGTGAACAACAATCCCAGTTGTATCTCCAGAGTGTGGCACCAACTACAGAACAAAGTGAAAACTCTTTGGGGAGGGAGAATTCCCAGAGTTCCTTTCCCATTAACAACCTTAGAACTCTCTAGGATTCAGGGGAAGGAAGTAATAGACTTTGTAGTGAGTTCCTTATTGCCTAGGGATTCTAGAGTTATGGTGTACAAACTACAAGGATCTGCCTTCCTTAGCTTATGGAGACTAGCTCAGCCTTCTCTCACTCAGACAGGTGAGTGGCAATAGAGAAATTGAAGCTACTGCTTCTGATACTATATCTAAGGCACTAAAAACATGTTTAAAGACTACATTTAGATTTTAGGCAATCTATATGTAATAAAAAAAAAACGTATTCAGTCACATTCAACTCTTCATTACCCCTTGTAGGAATTGCAGTGGTTTCCCATTTCATTCTTAGGCTTATTTTATAGATGAAACTGAGGCAAACAGGATTAAATGATTTGCCTAGATTCACCCAGCTGTGTTTGAGACCTTAATTTGGATCATTAAAACATGAAATAACTTTTTTTTTTTTTGCAACTCAATGGGGTTAAGTGACACACAGCTAGATAATTATTATTTTTCTAAGGCTGGATTTGAACTCAGGTCCTCCTGACTTCAGGGCTGATGCTTTATCCACTGTGCCACCTGGCTGTCCCTAAAACATGAAATAAATTTTTCTTAAAGAAAGATTTTATTTATTTTGAATTTTACAATTTTCCCCCTATTCTTGCCCCTCCTCCCCACAGAAGGCAATCTGTCAGCCTTTACATTGTTTCCATGGTATACATTGATCTAAGTTGAATGCGATGTAAGAGAAATCATATCCTTAAGGAAAAAAAATGAAGTATAAGAGAGCAAAATTACATAAAAAGATAATGGTTTTTGATGGGGCAACTAGCTGGTGCAGTGGATAGAGCAGCTAGCTGGTGCAGTGGATAGAGCACTGGCCTTGGAGTCAGAAGGTCCTGAATTCAAATTCAGACTCAGACACTTACTAATTACCTAGCTCTGTGACCTTTGGCAAGTCACTTAACCCCATTGCCTAGCCAAAAACAAAAATAATATTTTTTTTTCTAAATTGAAGATAATAGTCTTTGGTCTTTGGTCAAACTCCACAATTCTTTCTCTGGATACAGATGGTATTCTCCATCGCAGATAGCCCAGAATTGTCCCTGATTGTTGCACTGATAGAATGAGCAAGTCTATCAAGGTTGTTCATCACCCTTATGTTGCTGTTAGGGTATACAATGTTTTTCCGGTTCTGCTCATCTCACAGCATCAGTTCATGCAAATGCACAGGCTTCCTTGAATTCATGTCCCTCCTGGTTTCTGATAGAACAATAGTGTTCCATCACAGACATATACCACAGTTTAAGCCATTTCCCAGTTGAAGGACAATGAAATAACTTTTGAGGAATCTTTGGGTTCTGACATGAAAATAAGGAATAGCAAATATGACTTGTGGTGACTGAACCAAGGGTGAGCTCCCAGAGAGAGGAGTGGTAACCTAGAAAGTATCCTTTCCTGACCAGAAAATTTTCTCATAATTTTTAAAATTTTTATTTTACTTTATTATAATAACATATTATTAATTAGATACTTATTTGGGTTAATAAGTTTTCTTTAAAAATATACAAAGGAAGGGGCGGCTAGGTGGCACAGTGGATAAAGCACCGGCCCTAAAGTTAGGACTACCTGGGTTCAAATCCGGGCTCAGACACTTAATAATTACCTAGCTGTGTGGCCTTGGGAAAACCACTTAACCCCATTTGCCTTGCAAAATCCTAAAAACAAAACAAAAAAATATATACAAAGGTATTGGAAGATTAAGGTAATTTATATCAGGATGGATTCATTTCTTCCCATTACTTTCCTTTTAATATCTAAGTGCAAGTAAATCTGGTAAATGAAAATTTTGATTAGAGAGGAGGAAAATTTTTATGCCATACTTTGGCGGCATAATAGGTTATGGTGGTTTGTAAGAATGCTTAGAGAGAGGGAGGAGTAAGCACAGACTATGCAAGTCAAACATCATTTTGACCTCTAGTCTCTTCTCATCCTACCTGTTAGAGGTATCCTAGGACCCTGAACCCAAAAGTCTTGGGAATAGCAGTCTACCCTCACCCAGACCACCACCCTGCTCCAAGGCCTAGTCCTGCAGCCATCACTGAAAGAAATAATCATTGTGGTGAAAGAACATCTTTCTCTCTATCACCAACACCCATTAATGGATAGATAATCTCAAGAATACTAGGAGTTGAAGCACTCTTAAGATTCAGTCTTGTTTCCAACCTAGACATTATAGCTATCACTCTGGTAAATGTTCTAGTAGAGGTTTGGTCTGGCAATTACTTCTATTTTTGCTGAAGCCACAGCTACTAGAGAGCAATGAAAGAAAGTGCTTGTCGCTGAAGTCTTTGGCACTGTCAGATGATTCACTATCAGAGACTGATAGGATTTTTCAGTGGAAATGATATTAAACAAAACGATTGCCATCTACATTGCCATTATACTCTAAGGACAATGGGACCTTTCCATCTGACCATTTGGATCTATCTAAAAATAATGGAAGGTCTGAAAGAAAGGGGGCACAGAAAAGGATCAGGAAGGTAACAAAGGCAAATTTCACCTTGAGTTAGAACTAGTAGCATTGTAATTTACCAGTACCATAGACCAAGGAAGCCAAATGGGCAAAATATTTTCTGACCTACACAAAAACTAACTCACATGGCTAATGTTCCAAACTAATGAATATCATGATCACCAGAAATTTAAAATCTGATAATGAACCTAAATTGTTGGGTAAAAGTTGTATAGTTTTAATTTCTTTGACAATGCTAAGTAGTTTTGTGCTGTTTTATTCCATATATATATATATATATATATATATACATAAAATGCAAATATATGGAATATATATATAAAATGCAAATGCAATAATGGTAGAATTCCATCTTCAAGAAACAAGCAAAAACAGTAAAAAAGATTTATAAATATTTTCCATTTATCAAATGTTCATAGTTTCCCAAAACATTTGTGTACAGAAAGGATAGCTGTATTTTTATGATATTTATTTTTGTTGTTTAGTCATTTTTAGTTATTTCTGGCTTTTTTTTTGAAAGGCAGTGGAGTTAAGTGGCTTGCCCAAGGCCACACAGCTAGGTAATTATTAAGTGTTTGAGGCTGTATTTGAACTCAGGTACTCCTGACTCCAGGGCCAGTGCTCTTTCCATTGTGCCACCTAGCTGCCCCTAATTCTGATTCTTCATGATTCCTTTTGGGTTTTCTTGGCAAACATACTGGAGTGGTTTGCCATTTCCTTCTCCAGTTCATTTTCTAGATGGGGAAACTAAGGTAATGCCCAGGACAACAAGGCTACTAAGTGTCACTTTATTTTTTCAATTTAGCAAACAAGAAATTGATAGGTTTCTATGATGCCTTGGAAGATGGAGACTTTATAATGAAGAGCCCTAGGTCAGGCCTCTTACCAAGAACTGTGAGGTGATTAGGATCTATGACTTTTGATTTGGACTATTGCAGCAATCTCCTGCTTTACCTCTTTGTATCCATCTTTTTCACTTCTCTAATCTACCCTTTGTACAGCTGTTAAATTGATTAATAAAGCATGGATATGACCCCATTCTGCTTCTACTTGAGAAGTTTCTCTAATGCCCTTTTGTTTCTAGGATTCAGTACAGATTCCTATTTGATCTCATGATCTGACTATATTCTATACTCCCTATATTTCCAGACAGATTCCACATTTTCCCCTTCTAAATTATAGACAGACTGACTTGTTTTCTTTTTCCTTTTTACAGTTCACCTTCTATCACTGTATCTTTATATAGTATGTCCTCCATGCTTGGAATGTTTTCCCTTCTCCCTTCCACCTTTTGGAACCCCCGAATTCTCCGTTCTCTTCACCGGCTATCTCTTTTAGAAGGCCTTTCTTGATTTTCCCAGTTGTTTGTTTCCCTTCCCTGTAAGAATGTATTTATTTTGCAAGAATCTTAAATTGACTTATTTGTATATGTGCTGTATCAGTTCAATAGAATATAAATTTCCCTTTGTCAGAGCCTGTCTCACTATTGTATTTGTATCATTAGCATCTAGTACAGGGTTTATATAGTAAGTGTTTAATAATATTCATTGACTGATTCATTTAGCTATTATTCTGTCATAGGCAGTATCTAAATATAGACACTATGGGAACTCTTAAGAGATGCTAGACTATCCTTAGTCTTTAGGAGATTAAAGTCTCTTTGGAGGTAAGCAAATAGCTGTATTAAGGGTCATTTTTGAGTGAATCACAGAATTATAGATCTAGAGCTTAAAGGGATTTTAGAAGCCAACAAGTTCAATCTCTTCATTTTATGGATGATAAGTTGTGCATCTTGCCCAAGATCATAGAGAGATAATAAATTGCAGGGCTATTATTTAAAGTCTTCTGACTCAATAGAGTTCATTTTCTATTTATTTAAAAATTTTGTGAGAATAGTTTTATATAGATATTGAGGGCCACCTAGAAGGGAGAAGGAAGGGCTTTTATAAATCATATGTCACATCACATTTTTAATATCACACAATTGAATGAAATATGTTATAATTTATTTCCTTATTTATTGACTATAATTGATTTAGTTGAGAAAAATGAAATTTTAAAAACTTTTTTTCAAAATTGACTCAGTTCATATATCAAACATGAATCCTACAGAAGGATTTCTTGAAAAATATAACAGATATTATCTTGCTTTAAAGAGTTTGGCTTAATTTCCCAGTGAGGAAAAGCAAGAGGATGATTACTGCCTCTTACATATAATAATAGGAATCCTTCCTCATTCTCTTGGATTTGGATGAACTCTTGGAGCTCATCATCAGTATATATCTTTAACTATCTTTAACTAACATGGATAATGAGTTAGACCTAGAGCTGTACAGGAAGTACTGAGCGGACTGAATTGCTTTTGAAAAATTATGAAATCCTTTTAATGACCACAGCTTTTCCTTGAAACACAGTCTATTTAAAAAATATCAGTATTTTCTTGGTGGTTGTGTATGGCTTCAAGCCATGGAACACTACAGCTCTGAAGAACTGAAGCAAAAGATCATTGAAAAAGCAATGGAGAACTACATGGTAGTTGTTAGCATGTCACAAACAAGGGCTTATGTAGGGGAAGTAGCAAAAAGGATCTCATCAAAATAATATGTGATTTTAAGGAAGATGGGTTAGTAATATGGAATTATTAAGGGATAACCCAAATGCTACAGTCATAGCCCTGAAATATAAGTAAGACCTAGGAAAGGACCCTGTAATGAAGCTGTACTAAGACATGGATATTAGTTGCACAGGATGGGCCTGCATTAATTAGATGCTATTTCTATCACTGGATCAGCTATTCATATTGGTAGGATCATAGATCCATTTGGGATCTTAGCCAGGCCAAGTCTTGGCTATTTAGGCTTTCAATAAACTTATTGAAAAAATTAACTTCTGACCCTGTTCCCTTCTCCTCAAATTCTGTTTTACTATTTTAACTTTTAAACTTGGCTTCATTTCACTAAATAATAACTTGAAAGAAGTATTAGAGAAACAATGGAGGAAAAAAAATCTGTTTCCCTGAAGGAATGACACTGAAACATTTAAGTATCTTAATTTTCTTTACCCATTAGGCAGCCTTATTATCTGTGACAACTTAGGAAATGATGACTAAGCAATATTTACATTTCATTTGGAAAATCAAACCAAAGGTATGGCCCAAAGAGAATTCTGATCTCAGGGATAGAGGTAAAGTTAGGTTAGAGCTTCCCAAATGGCTTATTAGGTATAAATTCCATGGACACTATCTTCTATGAGAGGTTGGTATTCTAATACAAAGTTGGTTAGTGGAGTCCCATTAGCTTTCATTTAGATTAGGAAGACATTATACTTACAGATAATCTTTGTTACTTACTTTCAGTATTGAGTCTTAAATCAGACTAGCTTCTTTCAGCTTTTATATCCTGGAATTAAATATATATATATATAATTTATAATATAATATAAATATATATGACATCTTTATGATTATATTATATGTAAAATTTCAGTATATGAAATCTAAGAGGAGCTAGGCTGATATGTATATATGAATATTTTATACATTATTTCATATATATTTTTAAATCATGTATTTTTTAAAAATTAAGGGATATTTATATGCATATATGTATAAGTATGCATATATATTTATATATGTACATATGTATAAATATCCCTTAAAATTCTTAAAAAATACATATTTGGGCTTTCATAGACTCAAACGAAATTCACTTGCCTCTGGGAATCTCTACACCTCAGCTTTACAAGAGATTTCAGAAAAATTCTGGTTTTAAAAAATTCTGGTTCTTAAATAAAGAACCTCTGTTATTTATTCAGCAGACTGCTCCAAGGTAAAACTCACATTTAAACTGAGAGCACTCTTGTGCAGTAAGCTCAATTATATTTCTTTTGTGGGGCGAGGAATCCAATCCTTTATGCTACTGAGAGAGTCTAATCTTCTATGATACAATCAAAATGAATTTTTTTCTTTAAGTTCAGATCAGAAAGTGTTATTCTGCTACACAATAAATGCTAGTGGCAGTTTGTCTCTAGGATCAAGTATAAACTCCTCTGATTAGCTTCTAAAACCTATGTTTCCAGTCTCTTTTCTTCTTATATTCTGTAATCCATCTGAAATGACCTTCTCTCTGTTCCTTAAACATTAAACATCATCCTACCTATCTTTTTCCTCTCCCTCTGTCCACATAGGGAATAATACCCTTACTTTTTCGTTTTCAATGTAAATAGTGATAGCTGAAACCCAAATCACTCTCATTGAATTACCAACTGGAGTTCTTTTTTTTGTTTTGTTTTTGCAAGGCAAATGGGGTTAAGTGACTTGCCCAAGGCCACACAGCTAGGTAATTATTAAGTGTCTGAGGTTGAATTTGAACCCAGGTACTCCTGACTCCAAGGCCAGTGCTTTATCCACTACACCACCTAGCCGCCCCTTCAACTGGAGTTCTTAGCCCAAACTTTACTTGACCATTGTTTGAGCCCTGATGACTCAATGAGTGTAAATAGCAGTTGTTTCTGTTTTGACCAGAAGCCCTCAGTCTTCCCCCTTCCAGATTGAATATTTTATTTTTGACTAGGTAAAAGAAGTCATTCTTTCCCTCATTTTTCACCTAGCCTTAAGCACTGAACGAGTATTGCCTCGGTCAGGCTGAAGACCTGGAAAACTGAGCCCTTAAAAAGACCAAGGTCTCCCACTGAATCTAGACTATCTCCACTTGTCCTGATCTAAACCTTGCCCCTGGACCCAGATGACTCAGGAGGAGAAAATGAAGCTAGTGGCTTTGTATAGCCCTCCCTCACTTAAATCCAGTTCACTTGCATGTTTTGGTATCACCTTTCTGATGTCACAGTCCTCTTTGACAATGCAGGACAACCAACAATTATATCTTATTCCAGCTGTCTGCCTCATGCCTGGAATGAACTTTCTTCTTAGAGTCTCTTCAAGATGCAACTTAAGCATCACCTTCTTTCTACATGAAGTCTTACCCATTACCTGTCTGTGTATATATACATGCACACACATACTTAAAACTTTAATAGCTTTAATTGACTTTTGGAGAACTGTGTGTTTGTGTGTGTGTGTGTGTGTGTGTGTGTGTGTGGTTATTCACATACATTCATGTTCACAAATTTGTATATATATATATATATATTTTTTTTTAAAATTTATTTATTTTCTCTCTCATTAGAATGTGAGCACATTGCAAACAAGAATTCTTTCATTCGATGCATTTTGTATCTCCAGGCCCTGACATAGTGACTAGAACATAGTAGGTATTTAATAAATATTGGTTTATTCCTGGATTGATGGGGTCATTATTTTTAATCAGAGTTCAGCTTCAAATCTCATAGCAGGGTTGAAATGCTGATCCTCTGTGGATTCTGGGGTGTCATTAAAACTTAAAAGTGAGTTCAAATGAAAGATTGGTAGGCAAGTTACTTGAAATATTTTTCTTTTTTCTCTTTTGAAGACTTTCTATTGTATTCTTTTGATAACCAAATGATTGCACTTTAGGAGATCAAAGCAATTGACTCAAAGAAAACAAACCAGCTTGTAATTTACTTCTGAAGTACAAAATTGCTCTTACTTCTGATATAAAATAATAAGCTTCATTTTAGCATAAGGTTTCAAGTGATTCATATTTTTCTCTTTTTCAAAATATAGAAGTAAATAACATTTTTTAAACCTTCTTCAGTGGAAATTGATGAATATGGGTGGAAAGGGAAAGAAGGGGTAAAATTAAGCTTTAAATGGTGCTTATTATGTGCCAGACATTGTATTAAAAGCTTTTTCTTCATTATTATCTCATTTAGCATTAAGTAGAAGAAAAGATATGTAACTAGAGACTATGGATAGGACATCAAGGTCATCAGAAAACTGGCTAGAATTTTTAGACTTTAAACTATATAGAAAGAGGTAGGTGCAACCTATAAAAGTTTGTTCATCAGTAGGCATGAACATTTTCTTAAGGCCTTAGTTTGATTGAGAGGCTAATTTCCTTTTTTTATCTTAATAGTATTTAATTTTTCCAATTACACAAAGATGGTTTCCAGCATTAATTTTTGTAAAATTTTCTCCTCCCTTCCCTCCCCTTCCCAAGACATCAAGCAATCTGATATAGATTATACATGAATGTTAAGGACATTTCCATATTAGTCATGTTGTGAAAATAGAATCAGAACAAAAGAGAAAGATCATGAGAAAGAAAAAAATAAATAAGAAAAAGTGAAAATAATATACTCTTATCAGCATTCAGACTTCATAGCTTTTTTCTCTGGATATGAATATATTTTCCATCACAAGTCCATTAGAACTGATATTGATCACTGTATTGCTGAGAGGAGCCAAGTTTATCATATGTGATCATCACATATGTACAATGTTCTACTGGTTCTTCTCACATCATTCAGCATCAGTTCATTTAAGCCTTTCTAGGTTTTTCTGAAATCTGCCTGTTCATCATTTCTTATAAAACAATAGTATCTCATTACATTCATAGACCACAACTTGTTCAGCCATTCCCCAAGTTGGACATCTCCTCAATTACCAATTCTTTACCACCACAAGAGCTGCTATAAATATTTTCATGCATGTGGATCTTTTCTCCCTTTTTAATGACCTAGTAGGAGTATTGCTGGATCAAAGGGTATGCACAGTTTTATTGCCCTTTGGTCATAGTTCCAAGATAGTTGGATCAATTCATAATTCCACTATCAATGCATTAGTGCCTCAGTCTTTCCTCATTCCCCTCAATATTTATCATTTCCTTTTTTCTATCATATTAGCTTAATTTGATAGTTGTGAGGTGGCAGCACAGAGTTGTTTTAATTTGCTTTTCTCTAAGTAATAGTGTTTTGAGGCATTTTTTCTTATGACTATAGAAATCTTTAATTTATTCATTTGAAAACTGAATGACTTGCTTTCTTATAAATTTGACTCAGTTTTCTTTACAGTTCAGAAATGATACCTTTGTCAGCAACACTGGCTGTAAAAATGTTTCCCAGCTTTCTGCTTTCCTACTAATCTTAATTTCAATGGTTTGGTTTGTACAAAACCTTTTTTTTTTAGTTTAATATAATCAAAATTATCCATTTTGCATTTCATAATATTCTCTTTCTCTACTTTGGTCATAAATTCTTCTTCTTTCCATAGATTTGACTTATGCTATTCCTTGTTCTAATTGGCGTATAATAACAATCTTTATCTCTAAATCATGTATCCATTTTGACTTTATTTTTGTACAAACTATAAGATGTTGGTCTATACTGAGTTTCTGTCATAGTATTTTCCAGTTTTCATCAAATAGTGAATTATTATCCGAGATGCTGGGGTCTTTGGGTTTGCCAAACACTAGATCACTATGGTCATTGTCTTATGTAGGTCTTATGCACCTAATTTATTCCACTGATGTACTATTCTGTTCCTCAGCTAGTAGTAAATAGTTTTAATGACTGCCAATTTTTAGTATATAGTTTTAGATCTTATTTGGCTAGGCCACCTTCCTTTGTGGTTTTTTTTTTTTTCATTAATTCCCTTGATATTCTTGTTCTTTGGTTCTTTCAGATGAATTTTGTTATTTTTTTCTAGCTCTATAAAATATTTTTTGGTAGTTTGATTGGTGTGGTGCTGAATAATTAATTTAGGCAGAATTGTCATTTTGATTAGATTAGCAGCTAGACCTACTTTTGAGTAATTGATATTTTTCCAATTGTTAATATATGACTTTATTTGTGTGAAAAGTGTTTTGTAATGGTGTTCTATAATAAATGGGTTTGCCTTGGCAGGTAGACTCTCAAATATTTTATGTTGTCTAAAAATGCTTAAATGGAATTTCTCTATGTTTTGCTGTTGGACTTTGCTGATAATATATAGAAATGTTGATGATTTATGATTTATTTTATAACCTGCAGCTTTACTAAAGTTGTTAATTGTGTTAAATGGTTTTAAAATTGATTTTTCTAGGTTTCTTTAGGTATGCCATTACATCATCTGCAAAGAATGATAGCTTTGTTTCCTCATTGCTTAATCTAATTCCTTCATTTTTTTTCTTCTCTTATTGCTAAAACTAACATTTCTAATATATTTTTGAATAATAGTGGCAATAATGGGCATCCTTGTTTCATCCCTGATCCTATTAGGAATGCTTCTAGCTTATCCCCATTATATATATAATGCTTGGTGATGATTTTAGATAGATACTACTTAACATTTTTAGGAAAATTCATTTATTCCCATGCTCTCTAATGTTTTTTTTAAAGTTTTAATATTTTAGTTATTTGATTTTCCAACTATATGCAACAGTAGTTTTTACCAATAACTTTTTTGCAGGGTTTTAAATTTTCCATTTTTTTCTTCCTTCCCCTCCCTGTCCCCTCCCACAACAGAAAGCAATCTGATATAGGTGCTACATTTATAACCATGATAATAAGCAATAGATTCATAATTGATCTTGTGAGAGAAGAATCGCATCCAAATGGAGGAAAGAAAACATTAGTCTCTAGTGTTTTTAAGAGGAATGGGTGCTGTATTTTCTTAAAAACTTTTCACCATCTATTGAGATAATATGATTTCTGTTAGTTTTATTATTGATTTGATTAATTATTCTGATTATTTTCCTAATATTGAACTAGCTTTGTATTCCTGGTATAAATCCTAGCTGGTTGTAATGTATTATCTTGGCTATAAATTGCTGTTTTCTCTTTGCTAATATTTCACTTAAAATTTTTTGCATCAATATTCATTAGGGATATTGATAATTTTCTTTCTCTGTATATAATTTTCTTTCTATTCTTGTATTGCGTTTAAGTTGTGTCACCAAAGGAATTTAACAGGACTCCATCTATTTTTCCAAATAGTTTATATAGAATTAGAATTAAACATTCTCTGAATGTTTGGTAGAATTCATTTGAAAATCCATTTGGCCCTGGAGCTTTTTTCTTAGGGAGTTCATTGATAACTTGTTCAATTTCTTTTTTTTTTGAAATAGGGTTATTTAAAAATTTTATTTTCTCTACTGTTAATCTAGGCAATTTATATTTTTGTAAATATTTATTCATTTGACTCAGATTGTCAGATTTTTTTTGATTTACAAAATAGCTCTGACTTATTACTTTAATTTCTTCTTCATTCTCTATGTTAAAATTCTCTTTTCATTTTTGATATTGGTAATTTGGTTTTCTTCTCTCTTTTTAAATTAAATTAACTAAAGGTTTGGTCCCTCCCCCCATAAACCCTTAGTTTTATTAGTTCAGTTGTTTTCTTACTCTCATTTTATTAATCTTTAATTTTTTAGGATTTCTAATTTGGTATTTAGTTGGGGATTTTAAATTTGTTTTTCTAGCTTTTTTAGTTTCATGCCCAATTCATTAATCTCCTCCTTCTATATTTTATTCATATAAGCAATTAGAGAGAAAATATCCCTTAAGAACTGCTTTGGCTTCATCCAGTAAGTTTTGAAATGTTGTCTCATTATTATCATTGTCTTTGCTGAAATTATTGTTTCTGTGATTTGTTGCCTGACCCAATCATTCTTCAGGATTAGAGTACTTAGTTTCTAATTAATTTTTAATTTGTCTATGGTCCTTTATTACATATAATTTTTATTGCATCCTGATATGAAAAGGAGATTTGTTTTTGCCTTTCACTATTTCATTGTGAGATATTTATGCCCTAATAACGTGGGCACTTTTTGTGTAGGTGCCAAGACTAATTTCTTTAAAGCTTTGTAGAATCCATTGTTTCTTAATTTCCCTATCTGTAAAATGGAGAACCTAAGCAAATAAAGGCCAGAGGGATACCAGTCTAGAGCTGGAGGGCTCAGGGAGAGGTTAAAAGACTTGATATTCACAACAAACCACTGTGGGAGGAGAAAAAAAAAGATTTCATTTGTAAAATTCAGTAAAAATGAGTGAAGAAGAATATTATAACAAAATTTTGGAATGGAGTTTTTAAAGGAAATGTATTGAAGACTTTTGTGTAAATCATTTGGATGTATATGAACCTCCACTTTAAAAACTTCATCCCCTAGGCTTATAATATTGAGACAAACAATAACAGGCAGGCAGATTTTTTTTTCTCAAAAACGTCCAATCTTAGGTCATTTATGCTAAAGAAACCTGTGCTAGATTAAGGAGTACCTATCTAGGTTTTTTTTAGGTTTTTTTTTTTGCAAGGTATATGGGGTTAAGTGGCTTGCCCAAGGCCACACAGCTAGGTAATTATTAAGTGTCTGAGACCGGATTTGAACCCAGGTACTCCTGACTCCAGGGCCGGTGCTCTATCCACTGCTCCACCTAGCCACCCCGCTACCTATCTAGTTTAAGAGATATCAGTGTAGCTAGGTGGCGCAGTGGATAGAGCACCGGCCCTGGAATTAGGAAGACCTGAATTCAAATCCAGCCTCAGACACTTAATTGCCTAGCTGTGTGACCTTGGGCAAGTCACTTAATCCCATTGCGTTGCAAAAAAAAAAGCAAAGAGAGAGAGAGAGAGAGAGAGAGAGAGAGAGAGAGATTAGTGTATCCTATGATACAGCCTACAGTGACAGAACATTATTCTAAATAAAATGAAAAGGATCATTTGATCTTTGTAGATCCAGAAATGTGGAACATTATAGAAAAATTTACTTCCATTCTTCAGATGCTTTGTTTTTTCTTTTCTTCTTTCTACTTATCTGGAAAAGCTTGGGAGTGTGTTTTAAAAAAGTAGTTAAGGGAGTTAGATTAGGAATCAAGATTTCAGAGACCTTTCCTAGTCCTTTAGCATTTGTTAGGATTGGGGTGGCTAGGTGGCGCAGTGGATAGAGCACTGGCCCTGGAGTCAGGAGTACCTGGGTTCAAATCCGGTCTCAGACACTTAATAATTACCTAGCTGTGTGGCCTTGGGCAAGCCATTTAACCCCATTTGCCTTGCAAAAAAACCAACAACATTTGTTAGGATCCTAATTCAATTAAAATATACTTGAATGTATAATTTATAACCAAAATCATGATTAGCCTAGTAACAATTTTTTTAAATTAAAAGATGCTGTTCTTGTCCCTGAAGAAATTACACTCTAGGTAAGGGGAAAAAATCCTAGCATATATTAAATGCCCCATGATATGATTTTCATATTACATATGACAGGATTTAGAAAAAGCCAGGAGATTCATATGATCAGGGATAATACTAAAGTTATTCTAAGTTAATTAGACCAAAGTGTAACTAACCATATGGATACTTTTATCTAAAAATTATTAAGACATATATGTAATGTTGTCATACTAGGCATAACAGTCTTTATCTATTAGCATATCCCTTTTACCAGGAGTTTCTTAATCTAATATTTTCTGAGAAACCAACAGTTTGCCTTTGGAAAATCCATCCCTCTTGAAGGATGAACTTTGAAGGATGAAAAAGATTTAGAAAAGTGAAAGGAAGTAGGGAATCCAGTTTGGGACAAAAAGGTGAATAAAGGGACACAGGAATGAGCATGATGTATAACTGACAAGAATAAAACATTTATTAAGAACCTACACACAGGGGCGGCTAGGTGGCATAGTGGATAAAGCACTGGCCTTGGAGTCAGGAGTGCCTGGGTTCAAATCCAGTCTCAGACACTTAATAATTACCTAGCTGTGTGGCCTTGGGCAAGCCACTTAACCCCATTTGCCTTGCAAAAACCAAAAAAAAAAAAAAAAAAAAAAAAAAAAAAGAACCCACACACAGCCAGACAAGATGCTAATCATTGAGCTTACAAAGACAGAACAAAAACCTCTTGCCATTATGTACTATTGGGCTAAAACAACTTGGACAGAGAAAAATCAAATACAAAATAGAATCATAGTAATTACTAACAAATTAGGAAGATCAGGAGAGACTTCCTTTAGGAGGTGACAACACAGTTGAACTTGTAGGAAGTCAGGGATTCCCTGAGGTGAAGGTGAAAAGGTTTTGAATTCTAAACAAAAGGAATGGCTTATGAAAAGACTCTGAAGAGGCCAAGTTATATATAGAAATTACTATGTATCTATTTTGCATTTGATTTTTCTCTGTTCAAGTTGTTAAATTCCCTTTGGAAAATTCATTTCATAAAAGGAAAATAGCTCGTACTGTTCATGTAGAGGCAACTGGGTAGTGCACTGCACCTGGAAGGGCAGAGTCCAATCCTGGACATGTTAGCTGGGTGACTTTGGACAAGTTACCTCTATAAATTTCTTCATTTGTAAAGTGGGGCAAATGATAGTCCTGATTTCCCAGGATGTCATTAGCATAAATGAGAAAATATTTGTATAGTACTTAGCATTGTACCTGGTGATGTACAGTCACATTTATATGTGTGTGTATGTGTGTGCATGCAAACATACACACACACACACATATAATACTCATTATTATTATAGAGATTCCTTTACTAAGAGCTTCTCACAAGGTATTAAATATAGCCAGTTAGAACCAGAAGTGAGTCGATGATTACATTTTTAATGTAAACATTTACCTCCCAGAAACTGGCAAAGGCTACAATTTAGGGCATGTTTTGTTGTTTGTCTAGACTTAAGTAATGGAGAAAATATTAATGCAGAATAAACTTAAATTTGTGTCCTGGTACACTCTTCCCATTTCCCCCCACCAGGAGTCAATTGTTAAACATTTACCAGCATACCCCTGGCTCATCTTGAATTTCTATAAATAATATATGTGCTAAATAGATTTCCATTCTAAAATGGTATGAACCATGCTTAATATGAAATTTTGTTTTTCCTTATTTTCACATGTAGAACAGATATGTTATTTGCCATTGTAATGGATGGGGGAAGGGTGGAAGGAAGGGATTTGGAAGTTAAAATAAGTATTTAAAAATGTTATGGCTTAATTGTATTCCCTCTGTTGTCCTTACTGTTACTCCCCCCTCTCACCTACCTTTGTTATTTCTTTCCTCTTAGCCAGTGACACTTTGGATGTGATAGTCTCCAGATCATAGATGTCATATGGGTGGCAAACATATGATGTGAAGCTTTCCTCTCTCTGCCTAGAGAATTAGAATCTTGGAGTAGCAATTAACTGGGAATGAGTGCTTAGGGGCAATTTTGCTTTTTTCCCCAAGGTCTTAGTATAATGATTAACACCTGGTTTATCCCAGAGCTAGGCAATTTCAGCAAAAGTTTACATACTCTGTTGTTTTAAGTCATTATCAGTTCTGGAGAATCACAATATGCATATCTAACTCCTGAGATCTTCTTAGGGTGTAGTTCCGAAACACCGGCAAATGCCATTTGTTCCATACTCATACTATGCTCATTTTGAAAAAATCTGGAGGAGAAGAAACCTGTTACTAGCCTTTGGTTGGTATATTTCCTTATTAACCAGGAGCAGGTGCAACACTGCAATGAAGCATCTAAACAGATGGGACCATATGGTTTAATTTGCTGATTGGCAAAATATTGTGTAATTCCAAAAGCAATTCACAGTTCTTTAAAGATAATATAATTATTAAATTACAAGATATAGAATTTGCATCTGAGGATCATAGATCTGTCGAGAGTTGAAAGGGAAGCTTCACAATCTTTTCCTTCTCCATCTTCTCCACCTCTCCTCCATCATTTTATACATAGGAAATTTAGGTCTAGAGAAGCTTGTGACTTACTCTAGAGCATGCAGATAATAAGGTGAAGAACCGGGATTTGAACCCAGATCCCAAATTGAGTGCTTTTTCCAGTGTTTTTATTGTCTTTTATACATACAGTAGAAATGTTATTTAGTATCACTAAATGTCCTATTTTAGGGACTCATAATAAATAATGTAGAGATGAAAATGAATTCTTGAAAGTACATGAAAGGATCAGCCTACACTATGTTCCAGTCAATTTGGAAAGGCTTTGAGTTCATATCTAGTAAGAGACTTTATATCTAGCACTTGAGAGCTAACTAGCTTAAGGGAGATAATCATTAGAAGATTGGTCTTTAAATGATAATTTTTTGGGGGGGACATCCACAACAATGAAATCTTGTGTCCTTGAACCATTTGAGGATCTCATGCATCTTTTAGAGCAGAAGTGCTATTTAAATTTTAATGATCTTTTGTGTTTTAAAAATCCTACATTGAAAAAGAAAGTAATGAACATTAAAGGTAATTGATTAATATATTTTTCTTAAATTACCTCCCATGTTCTTCAGAGTTTTGCGTTTTCTCTTTTGTGGATCTCATTGGCCTCTTTCCAATGAGTAACAACAGTGGTTTGACTCTTGCTGATGTCACAACTGAGTTATTTAATTTGATTGAAAGATAAATTTATTTAAAACTCTGTTCAGAATTGTTTTAAGGTCAGTATGCCACTTTTATATTGAAGAGTATGTTTTCTGATATGAGCTTAGAATTACATTAGTCTAGCCCCAAGAATAATTATTATACACACTAAAAACTGTGGAGACCTTTGAAATTTAAAAGACAGACTATTTTTCCTTTCCTTCCAGAGCAAGAACAGAATATTTCACTGTTTTGCATGCTTTTTCATCTTATCTAATAATTCCCATGTATTTGATGTTTTCTTTTTCTTGAGACAAAAAACATCACTACTCAAAATAATAGTGATTTTCAGAGCCCCTGATTTATAAACATTTGATTCATGAATAGCTTGTGCATCATCAGTACCCACCTAAGAATCTCTTCAGTTCATACTGAAGCTTCCAACCTGTTTCCAGAAAACATGCTATTGTAGTCTCTGACCCAAATTTTATTTTAGGAACTGCCCCAAATTCTAGAGCCTATGTCCAGCACATTCCCTATAATCTAGACTTAATTCGGGGAGGGGGTCTCTTGGAGCCTTAAAAACTGTTATAAATTGGGGCGACTAGGTGGCTAAGTGGATAAAGCATCGGCCCTGGAGTCAGGATTATCTGGGTTCAAATCCGGTCTCAGACATTTAATAATTACCTAGCTGTGTGGCCTTGGGCAAGCCACTTAACCCCGTTTGCCTTGCAAAAACCTAAAAAAAACCCCAAAACTGTTATAAATTAACTGAATTTGGAGATGAAAAGTATTAGAGATTATCTAGTTCATCCCCTTATATTACATAAAAGAATACTGAAGCACAGGGAGAGGCTAAATGACTGGCTCTAAGTCATACAACTATGAAGAAGAAGGGTTTGTTTGAAGCCTGTATCTGTTTCTGTTCCATTATGGGTTAAATAGACTTTACAATATTGTTTCTGTGGTAACATGTGTTCCAAGTTCCTTATGATGGACCTTTGATATAAAATCTACATTTGACTTGAGGATTGCTTGTATTGGGCACACATAACTGAAATCTTTTAAGCTTGGGTTTCCTTTCTCACTAATTAACAAGTGTTCTAAATGATAGTAGAAAAATTTAAATAAAGAATTTCTTAAGTTGCAAATCTGCCAATTGGCTATCTATTCCACTATATATCATTCTTATTTTCTAAATAGTTTATTATCTCAATGATACCCATTCTGACCACAAATTTGCAATAAGTGCTCACACAAATATAGATCAGAATCACTATTTCCTGATGTAATATTTTGACTCTTGGACTTGTTTTATGTGGGGGAAAGGAATTCAAGATTCATGGCTGAAAGGGAAATATCTAGACTTTATAGAAATGACTGAGATATATGAAAAGGCTACTTAATATATACAAAGAATACAAGACTTGGAATGGTTATAAGATTATGATTGTCATTCAGTTGATGTGATAGTGTAATTATGATAGATTTTCTGACATATTCTAATGCTTGTCTTTATTAAGTTTTGGGCAGCAATGATATTTTAAAATAAAAAGTTCAATTGAGGCATGATTATTGTTGAGCAAACAGAATCAGCTCTCATAATTAATGCTAATCATTTATTCTAGAGTGACCTGTGGATGATGTCTCCATAGAAAAACTCAAGTTCTATCTTGAAGCTTTCCTTGTAATCATTCTTTCACCCCCACCTAGAAATTCTATATGGAAACATTGTGATCTGGCTTATTTTAGCTATTCCTATGGTTATTCATTTTATCTCTTGTAGGTATTGAACTTAAAATAATTTTATGACAGCATGTAAGGAGTAGAAAAGGGAATGATTAGGGGTAGTTCCCCTTGTACTGAGGCAGTTATATTTTTCCCCTTGCAATTTTAGGTTATAGTCTCCACAGGACTTAAAATAGCAGTAAGTGAAGTCATGAAAACCTGAGCGGACTACACAAGTCCCTAAACTGTTTTATGTAGGTTGCTTTTTTTTGTTTTGTTTTCCTTTTTTTTTTTTGTTTGAAGAATCTGGCAATCAGAATTAAGTGACTTGCCCAGGTCAAAAAGCCAGTAAATGTCTGAGGCTGGATTTGAACTCAGGTCCTCCTGACTCCTTGACTGCCACTTTGAAACCTAGCTGCTCCTTAGATTTCTTTTCAATTCCCCCAAACCCCCAATCACTGAGCCCTTGTTACAATTTATCCCATTTTGTTACTGATACAAAACTTGTGGGTTTCAAAGAATAATGAATTCTATTTTGTACATGTTAACTTTGAGATTACTATGGAATATCCAGTTTTATTTTATTTTTTTAAAATTTTATTTATTTAAGGCAGTGGGGTTAAGTGACTTGCCCAAGGTCACACAGCTAGACAATTATTAAGTGTCTGAGGTCGAATTTGAACTCAGATTCTCCTGACTCTAGGACTGGTGCTCTATCCACTACCCCCAAAACATCCAGTTTTAAATGTCTAATGGGAAGATGATGATTCAGAATTGGAATTTAGGGGAGAGTTGAGAAATTTCATTTCCTATCAGCTGCTTGGTTTCAGCTCCATGGTTTTCATGCCTTCAGAATAGGCTCATCACCAGGAAACACAGTATCCTGGAAATTGTTTCAGCTTTGGTTCATCAGTTACCTTAGTTGTCTCTGTCCCTTTATTTAGTGGGCAAGAGTATAAATTTCAAAGCTTCTCTTTAAAGAGGGCTTAAAAGCTCATTCAATTTTACTATCATCCCCATGGCTAACCTCTGCTTTTTAGCTTCTTTTTGTATGCATTGTATCTACCTTGTAAGATCCTTGAGAGCAAGGAATGTTTTTTTGTATTTCCAGTGGATGGCATATAGTATGTGCTTAATAAAATTTGTTTTGTATTATATGTGAATAGTCTACATAGAGGTAATAATTGTACTTGTCAAAACTGATAGGTTTACCAAGAAAGAGAGTCTAGAGAGAAGAGGCTCCAGATTGGAAATTTGGAATCTGCTTATATATAAAGAGCATGATTTAGAGGATGACTCATTAGAGAAGCCCCTGAACAGAAATCAGACAAATAAAAGGAAAACCAGGAAAGGCAAAGTATCAGAATCTCAAGGAGGAAAGAGTACTTTAATAGTGTTTAATGATGCAGAATGGTCAAGGAAGATGAGAACTGAAAAGAAGTCATGGGATTTGCCGAGTAGGGGCTCTTTGATAACTTTGAGGAAAATAAATTTAGTCCAGTGATGAAGCTGGAAATCGGATTTCAGTGGATTAAATGAGTGACAGAGGAGGAAGTGGAGAAATGGAGTGGCAATCTCATTGTGGAATCAGAAGAGTAGAGGATCAAGAATACAAGTAAAGGTTGTGGCCTTCATGAGAAGAAGGTCCATTTTTTCATTAGGGAATGGTAAATTATGTAAAGGGAGATAGAGATAGAGAGAAGAAAATACTTATGAAAATGTTTTCGATTTTCTCAAAACTTACAGAGAAGTATGCTGAGAAAGTGAGGAGAGGAACTCCTTTAGAAGATTTGAAAGGAAAAGAAAAAGTTTGTAATAGTCACTGTGGAAGTAGGATAAAATATAATTTTGAAAGGGGTAAAGGGATTATCCTGCTGCAATTAAAGCACAGGGGAGATTAGAGTATATAAATTAGCTGGGAATCTAGCTGTCATGTTTACTTGTCCCTTTCTAGTTCCATTCAGTATCATATGTATAGGCATGAAGGAGGTGGATAGTGGGAGTAATCCAGGGCTGGGTTTTGATAAGCTATGAGCCAAGATAGAATGAGTATGCAAAGGATTCAATATTAGAGGACAACATAATGGTAGAGGATAACAATAATCTTGTGAGATCAAAATAAGGAAAGTAAAAAAGTGAAATTAGAGCACCGCTTAATGGCTTTGAAGAATACTGGAGGGAGTGGAAGGATTGTCCACAGTGAGAGGAAAGCATGGGTTTTGCAGGAGTGAATCATAGGGAAAGGTGGAATGATGCAAAACTGTGGTTGATAGAGGAATTTCAGAATTCTTTGTCATGTAAGTAGAAAAATTATGGACAATGAACAGATCAAGAATGTGTGTGGCTAAGATCATGTGAAAGAATAGGTCATTGAATTTGAGGAGAACAAAGAATTGGAAATCAAGATATTTGAGGAAATATGAATGTTTATGGAAGTTTATCATAGTGTATGATAATTCAGGGGCTGCTAATGGAGAGGAAGATGGAGCCAGATGCTTGAAATCATTGAGAAAGGAGAGAAAAAATGAAATGGGAGCCATTAGATAACTGCTACCAGGATCTCAATTGGTTTATATACCTGGATAGAGTGAAACTCAAAGGAGAGTTTTCAGAATGATGGTGTCAGAGGGAAGATCTGGAAGTGGCAATGGGAAGCAAAGAAGGATGCCAGCTTCCCTTTCAGGACCAATGTATTAGGAGACATGGCAAGAATTACTTCTAGTACTTGAAAATACTAGTAGTAATCAAGTAACTTTTGGTGAAACCAGGTCTTCTTGAATTACATCAGATGGAAGAAACATGAGGAAAAGGAATCTAAGATTGAGTGAATTTTGTTAATGATAAAAGGGAATACCAGAGACTGTAAAGTAGAAGGGGGGACAGAGCTGGATTGCTCCTTGAGAGACATAGAGTTAAAGTGGAATGGGTTGAGCAAAGGAGAAGTGGTAACAGGAGCAAGGGGCGGTTTTCACTTAGCCAGATATCATCATTGGGATTGGAAGAGTGAGGAGAGGGAGATGTAGAAAGGCAGTGGAATTTGGAGTCAGTGGTACCAGGTTTGAATCCCAGCTTTTCCTGCCTGTGTACCTAGGAGAAAAAGGGTCTTTTGATTGTGATTCATATCTCCATCTCTCCAAGTCAGATTGAACTTCTCACTGTGACCTAAAGATAATCATACATATTGTGAACCCCAAGTTTTTTCTCATGTTATTTCTTTCCTCAGCTTTGAATGTAACCACTTCTCTCTCTCTCCTATTTTGGTGCTCATCCTTCAGGACCTAGCTAAAGTGAAGATAATCTCTTCCTCTTATGATTGTGAGTTTTGTTAGTTTTCATTTCTCTTCCTACTGGGGAAATGAAACATTGTTACTTAGCTGTGTTTTTTGGTTGGTATGTATATACCTAAGCATTCCTTTCAGAACCTGACTGTTATAAGCAGTAAATATTTAATAAAAATATTTTGCTTTTTTCTCCCAATACTCAAAATTTTTTTCAGTTGTTTCTTTTTCTGCTCTTATTTCATTTATAAAATCATTTTGAACTCTTAAAACTCTTGTTGTGTCCAAGCTTTGTTTTTCTTTGAAGTTTTGTTTGTAAATGTTTTATGGTCATTTTCTTTTCTGTTTTTATTTTGTCACCATAATAATTCTTTATGGTAGGATTCTTTTTTAAAAAAAATTGTTAATTCTTCCATACTTCCTGGCTTTAAATTTTATATAAGGACCAGACTTTGCATGCTCTTGGAGGGAATGATTGAGCCATACTTGGTCCAGTTTTGTTCCCTCTTCAACTGGAAGCTGACTTTGGAATGGATTGGCTCCATTTCCTGGTCACAGCCACACAGCTACTAGTGGCTTCTATATTGGTATCTTAGTCCTTATACAACTTAGAAATAATGCTCATTTTCTGTTCTGGACAACTACCATGAGAAAATATAGGCTTCTTTCTCAGGTCTTAGAACTGGAGAGTAAGTGACAGTGTTACCAGTTGTTACCTATTCTTGCAGCCTGCAGAAATCAGGCCATGTAGGACTGGATCTTGACCTGGAGGCCACAAGTAGGCCTTCATAATTCCACACAGTCAGTCTTGCCCAGATCCTCTTCCATTGTCCTCAGATCTCTCTGTCTATTTTTATGCTAACTGGGATAGTAAAATCGACTTATTTTGATTTTTTTCCCCTTTGAATTTCTCTATCAGTATAGTCTGGTATATTTTTCTAGATGTGAAAGAGTTGTCTCAAGGATCTAAGCTGTCCTCTTTTCTACCTTATCATCTTGGCTGATGATAAATAAAAAATTTTGAATGAATTGCTTTACATTTATGCAATTAAAATAATAGTAACAGTCCTTTTAATAATAACATTAGCTCACATTAGTTTTATAAGATGTTAGTCATATAAATGTTGTTAACCTCATTTTGCAGATAAGGAATCTGTAGAGGTAGAATGTCATCTTTAGGGTAACAAAGCTGGCAAGTTAAGTGCAGAGGCTGAATTCAGAGCTGAGACTCTGGGTCAGTACTCTAGCCATTATACCATATAGACAGCTGCCCTACATAGTATTATGATGGTGTGAAAGCAAGTTTTCAATTTTTTTTTAGGGAGACATAAAACTTCTCTTGTACCTTATGGAACAAAGTTACTTGTTTATATGACATGTATAATTGAAATATCTGCCAGATTATGAACTTCTATGTCAATGAGGTGATTTTAGTGCTTAATGATTTTTTTCCTATCTACATATTTGGAGTATTTGATTGATTCTTTAAAGGCGTAACCATGCTAGTGCTTTCAGTTTTTGACTGCTTAAAGTTTTTCACTCCCTTTTGTCTTTTGAACAAAAACAAATTTTCAGTCTAGCATTAAATGTTCTCCACAATGCATCTAATTTTTTTCATCTGTAAAATGGGGACCAATAATATGTCTATTTGCTATTTACTACACCATGTCACAGGTGAACAGAACCATTGTATACAATAGATAAAATTTTTAAAAATTATTGTTGCCATTGTTTTCATTATAACAGCCCCAAATCATTATTTCCCTACACAGACTCTCTGTTCTCACTAGACTGGTTTACCTACCTTAAACATTCTTTGTACATTCCTGAGCCCGAATCTTAGCTTACACCACTCCTTGCCTGGAATCTGGAATCATTTCCTTTCTCCATGTGTCTGTCCTTTCAATTATAACTAATGTCCTACTTTTTGAATGAAGGCTTCCAAAATGATTAAAAACAACAATGATCTTTCCCTTCTCTAAACTTTTATGGTATTTCTTACTATAAAAATGTCATGACAATATAATACCTCTTTCCATATTCTCTATTATATTGCTAATTACTATTAGTTTTTAAATTATACTCATATAACTATAGAATTATATATATATTTTATGTTAAAACATAAAGTATTTTAATATATATTGTTAGTTTTTTAAATTATAATCTGTTGTTTCTTCAGAGAGACTATAAAATCTTTGAAGGCAGAGAATGTGTATTCTTTGTATCTCTCACATATGGTAGTACCTTTTCTTTAAGAAGCACTAAAAATGTTATATAAGTAGAGAGAGACCGAGTCAAGATGTTACTGTACAAAAAAAATTAGGGGGTGTGAAGGTTCCTAATCTCCACTTGCTAAAAAAACCAAAATAATATAAACCCTCCAAATAGATATATCAAAGGGAAACAATGACCAAAAAAAAAGCATACAAGTTGGGGACAACTAGGTAGCACAGTAGATAGAGAATCAATTCTGGAGTCAGAAGGACCTGAGTTCAAATGTGGCCTCAGACACTTAATAATTACCTATGTGACCTTGGACAAGTCACATAACCCTATTGCCTTGCAAAAAAAAGCATGCAAGTAAATAAAAATCAGTACATCAGCAAGTATTTATTAAGTACTTATTTTATAGCAGACACTGTGCTAGGTACTGAGAAAAATGAAATAGTCCCCTACCCTACATGTGCATACATGCATGCATACACAAAATATATACAAAATAATTATGAGAGATTAGTCACAATGAAGATTTGGAAATACTTCATATAGAAGATGGCACTTGAGTTGAATATTTTTTTTTGTAATGGAGTAAGTAGGTGGGACTGATTTAATGGACACTGGGAACTTCCAAAGCAGAAACCTCTCTGCTATTGCAGGTTGGCATTTGCTTTGCAACTTTATAGTATTAGTAAACTGCCTATGATGCTGAAGAATCAAGTGACTTTCCCAGCACTATATGTGAGACAAGTTATGAACCCAGGTTTTCCTGTTGTCTGGCTTTCTATTTACTACACCATGCTGCTTCTGAAGAGAAGCTTAGATTTCTAAGATGCAATGAATAGGCAAAAAGCAGAGAACCATCACACAACTAAAATAAATACTGTGAAGGAACTATTCTAGATATACTGGAGATGTTAAAAAAACCCAAACAAACCATGCAGGATAGAACCTCTGAGAGATATCCTCAAATAGATAAATGAAGCATTCAAAGAAATTAAGCGAGAATTGAAATTCCAAGAGATCACAAAACAAAATTTAAAAGAACTTAAAGCAAAAGATAATCAAATGATTATTAAACGATATTTTTAAAAGAACACAGGAGAAAAAATAAAGAAAACTATAATATGAGTAAAATAGCAGAAAACTTTAAAAATGAACTGTATAGTAGTAACCAATAACTTATTAGACTGGAAAATTAAATTGCACATACACATACAGAGTAGTTGAAAATATAAACTCCTCAAATTACTGCATTATCAAAACAATTGGAAAATGTATAGAATCAGGAGACAAATTTAGGAAGGAAATTGCTGTAAAGCATTTTCATGATTATTGATATCTCAGAGAACTTAAAAAAAGGTGAAAGAATTGGAAAAATAGAGTTGGCAAATAAACAAGCCCAAACACAATCCACTGTTAGCATCAAACTAAATAAAAATCAGGGTAAAAAAATCCACAAGATACCAGAAAAGAAAAACCAAAGACTGAACACACCTAGGAAACCCATAGTTAAACTCCAAAAACTCCAGTAATTTTTTTAAAAAAGCGTTCCTAGTTCCCAGAAGCACAGTAATTACTTATGATGGAAAAATAATTAGTGTTATAGATAACCTTCAAGAAAGACAAGAGAGGATCACAGAAAATAGATTATAATATAGCATTTATATTGATCATGTCCCCAGTATTGTCTGTCAAAGTTCAAGATGTTTCAAAAAGGAATAGGATGGTTACATGAGAAGCAAGCATATTTAAAAATTTACAGATACATCCAACTTCAAGAAAGTCTTCAAAAACAAAATTAATTCCCTAGTGAAAATACATAAATGCATATATATAAATATACATATATTCAAGACAATTTATACTTCTTAAATCAAGATAAACTCATTGTTTAATGAAATGTTTGAACTGTCAGAATATTGTATTGGCTAAATAAGAAAGATTTTGCAAGATGTTTTAAAGACATGGAAGTGAAAGACAAAAAGGAAAGTAAGGAGGATAATCCAAAGGGAAGAACACACACACACACACACACACACACACACACACACACACACACACACACACACACACACACACAATTCTCCGGTGAAATCCATAAAGGAAACACTTTCAGTCAAAGAAAATAAAATTAGCATTACTTTATCTAGCTTAGAGTTACTTTTCCATGCTCTTGAGTTGGACTCAGGAATTCATTCTTCCTTCTGAGGTAGTTTTAAGGTTGTATTTAAAAGAAAAGTTACTATTGCTCATAATGGTAGCCCTTGGGATAATTCCAGGACATCTATTTATTATCTTCAAATCCCACAAGTAAACATATACCATTCCCAAAAGATATATCATTTGTTCTTGTTCAATAGGAGTTTTAAATCTCTTCCAAGTAGACAGTATGCCTGGTAGTTTTGAACCCCTAGCAAAGATTACAAAATGCAAATGGGTCCCATAAAACAATGAACATTTCTTTATTGTTTGAGAATGTAGAGATGACCTCATTTGAATGCCATCTCACTTTTCTTAGTACACTCAAATGTTAAGTCCCTACCTCAACCATCCAACCTATCACTTTTTCTCTATGCCTTTGTTTTATGTCAATTAAGAAGGTTATGTCCTTCTCACTGGGGTTGCTGGCTTTCCAGAGATTGTCAGTCTGATACTCTTTGTTAAATATTACTCATGTCATTGTTAATAAACTGAATTTGCTCAGAGCTCTGTATCTCAGTTTATCTTTATTAGTTTTATTTGACACAGTCATGAAAAAAGATTTTAAAATAATAATGGTAGACTTTAATATCTCATTAATCCAAATATCTCATTGTCAAAATATGACAAATTAAGCAAAAATAAATAACAACTAAAAGATAAACAGCATGTTCAACATCCTATAGTTAATAGATTGTAATTATGATATCTAAGGAAAAGAAAATATTACTTATTTTTTCTAGGTTTCATGGAATTTACCCTAAAAATAAATCATGTAGGGGCAGAAAGACTATTTAGGCAAATATGGAAGATCAAAGAGATAGTGCCATAATGCAATAAAACTAGTAGCAAATAATGATACAATGAATAAAGTCAGAAGACCATGGTAAAGTAAAAGTTAATTTGAGTGAAACAAATTTATTAAAATAGTAGATTATGTCAAAGGTATTAACTATGAAGATGATAAATATCAAAATCTAAGGCAGGCACATGCTAACATGCAAATTCATAGTTTTGAATATGTCAATAAGGGAAAACATTAATTGACTGGACATTCATGCAAAACACTTGGAAAAGGAACAAAGCATATTGATAGAAAACAAAAAGGAGAGATATAATCTTTATCACAGAGGCAATCTAGTGGAAAGAACTGACTTTCAATCCAGGAAGGTCTGGGCTCAAGTCCTATTTTTGATACATAGTTGCTCTATGACCCTGAATAATTTAAAATCACTCATTTGTTCCTTCTAACCATTTAGTTGTTCTAAGCAACTCTCTAAGAACAGAATTCTAGGATTCCATGCCTCATTTAAGTGGGATTTTACAATGAACTATTTTTTATTAATCACAGTAATTTTTTTCAATTATAATGGTCTATCATCTGTTAAAATATATGTAAATTCTTTGCATACTTATTTTCTTTGTTAACACTAAATAACTTTGTACCTTTTGTGAATTTAAATGTGAAGTAATGATCACAAATACCTTTTTTTAGGTTTTTGCAAGGCAATGAGGTTAAATGACTTGCCCAAGGTCACACAGCCAGGTAATTATTAAGTGTCTGAGGTTGGATTTGATTCCTGACTCCAGGGCTGTTGCTTTATCCACTGCGCCACCTAGCTGCCCTACAAATACTCTTATATAGAAATATTTCATCACTTTTCATAAAAGAAGAAGAAAGAAAAGATCTTGGCCTTCATTTGTAGGACAGTCCCCTCTCTTAGGACTTCTCTGTATTCTGTTCCTATCCTTTAATCAACATTAGTCATACTTAGTATACCTGAAAATAAGTAAATAATGGGATGATTAATCTAAAACTAATTTTTTAAAGGCTACTGTTTGGAAAAAATAAGTTCAATGAAGAAAAGAGATGGAACCCAAAGAAAAAATAGAAAGTTACAACATGACAAAAAAATAGAAAGATTCAATACAGGCAAAACAAGTTAATAAAGTTATCAGAGGCTATTTTACACTTCTCTATGGTAATAAATTCAAGGATCTAAAAAATTTTGACCTTCAATAAAAGATAGTGACCTCCAGGCTCTCATCTTCAACTACCTTTCAAATGATTTGAACTGGATGTCCAGAAAACATCTTAAATTTAATATGTCCCAAACTAATTTCATTATCTTTTCCTCAAAGCCCTTTCTTCTTCCTAATTTCCCTGTTACTGTAAAGAGCAATATTGCTCTCTCAGTCCCTCTGTTTCTCGACCTAGGTGTCATACTTGTCTCCTCATCATCTCCTCATTACCTGCTTATTTCACCTTTGCAAAATCTCTCAAATAGGTCCCTTTCTGTCCTCTGACTCTGCTTCTACCCCTAATGCAGACACACATCATCTTCTGCCTAGATCATTGCAATAACCTGCTGGAGGGTCTGCCTGCCTTAAGTCCTTTCCCACTTTATTCATCCATTATTCAGTCACCAAAATGATTTTTCTAAAGTTCAGATCCAGCTATGCCACTCCCTGTTGTTTCCAGGATTAAATACAAAATATTCTGTTTAGTGTTCAAAGAACATTCCTACCTTGTTGCCTGCTATGTACTCTTAGATTCAGTGACTCTCCTCCTGACTGTTCCAGGAACAAGACACTCTATTTCTTGGCTCTGGGCACTTTCTCTGACTGTTTTTAAAGCTTGACTTCCTTTAAGACCCAACTACTATCCCATCTTCCACAAGGAACCTTTTTCAATCCCTCTAAATTCTAGCACCTTCCTTCTTTTAATTAGTTCCTGTTTATCTTGGCTATAGGTTGTTTTTACATATTTATTTATTGAGGTAGCTTTGTCATGCAATGGATTGAGTTCTGGGCCTGGCATCAGGAAGACCAGTGGTTAAAGTTCAGTCTCAGACACTCAATAGCTGTATGAACCGGGACAAGTTACTTATCCTGTTTGCTTCAGTTTTATCATTTATGAACTGGCAGTCATAATAACACCTCCCAACTAGGTAGGTGAAAATTGTGAAGATCAAATGAGATAATATTTATAATGTACATAGCACAGTGTTTGGTATATATACTATAGCATTATATAAGTGCTAACTATTGTCACTAGCAGCAACAGCACCTCTCCCTTCAGATTTTGAGCTCCTTTTGTTCATTTTTTGTTTCCCGGTGCTTAACACAGTTCCTCATATATAATAATTACTTATTGATTCACAAATTCTAATGCTTTCCTTTTCAAAATCTGTAGATATAGAATCATGCATTTAATTTTCTTAAATTTTCTATTTTCCTAAAGTCTAGAGTCTAGATACATAGAATTGCAGATTTGGACTATATTCAGAGATTATCTTGTCCAATTTAAGTCTTCATCTGATTGTTCTTAGCATAATGCCCTTTGGAGACAGATTTCAGAAGGTAGAAGCCTCTTAGAACCAGATTCATGGAGTCCTGGGAAATACAGTCCAGTGTCCCAGTGATAATGTTGTATAACTAGACCCAGGAGATTTGGAACCTTTTGTGTGACTCAGGATGTATGTTGTTGTTCAGAGATGAAGAATGTTGTCAAATATGACGCTTTTTTTCCCTAGAGGTAAACACAAGAGGCGTGACCAGAGGTAGAGATATTTCTGATCATTAGTGAACTTTTCCCCTGCTTGAAAAACCAGGTCGAGTCTCCTTTCAAATTTCTCTTCCCTTTCCCATTTCTGTCTGATAGGAGGTTTAAATCCAAACTTCCTCTTTCCTTTTATAGGTTTTTTTTTTGTTTGTTTTAATAGTATTTTAAATCTCTTTTTGTCTTAGAATCTTGATCTTAATTGTTTTGGTGTGTTTGAATTCAGAGAGGACAAACAGGGAAGCCTTTGGCTGTTGGACTATTAAAGGAATAAATTCTTTGGAAAATTTCTTTATTCTACTTTGATAGCTGTTTGCCACCTAGGAGTATGATGAACTAATTTTGCCCATTTTCAACCAGAAGGAGAGTAAAAGAAGGTAGTGGCCAGCCAACCAGCTTGCTCTCCACAGTGGTAGCTTCAGTTAGACTAATATTTAATTTTTTCCTATCATGAACTCTAGATAAATTTGGATTTTCTTCCCTGACATCAATTTGATTGTGTTCTCTGATGATTAGAATTAGATCCTGAGAAGCAGTTTCTCTATTTTATTTATACCTTAAATTTCCAAGAGGTGAAATTTTGAGCAAACAAGTCAGGAAAATATCATATGTTCTTTTCAATCTTTGGCCAGTCTAGTGAAAGTATCTAGAGAATTGACTAGTGAAGAGGGTACTGGACTTGGTGTGTTTAACTGGGGTTTAGGCAGTGCCCTAAAAATGCAAAATCATTTAAGCAGATTAGGTTGTACGAAATTGATGAGCTATCCTTTCTTAAATTGTTAATTTATTATTTTGCATCCATTTTGTTCTTCAGTCAGCATGCTGATTTAATTCAGCTTTAGTGATTGAAAGTTCATAAACATTGAGTAGACAGGATGTATCCACAACTCTGGTTGGTTGGTGTTAGCAAACTTTTGCATTCCATGTTATTCATTCAGAAGCTGACTTATTTTTTAAAATTTGAGTTGTTAAAATGGAATTCATAATTTTGAAATGTTTTCAGAAGCACTTTTGTAAACCTTAAAATGCTACATGGCAACCCTTCTTATTTATCAATACAAAAAATGGGGATATTAAAATGTCTGTTGGAACAGATGAAATACTTAATCTTTGGATTTCCCCATATAACTTTATGTCATATTCTGGAAAAACTGACTTTCTTTAGCTTTCTCCCCCCAATATTAGATTGTTTTTGAGTGGTCATAGATCTGATTGAGAATTCCAGAGTGTTCTGGAATATAATGTTATTTAGCACTATGTCAACTGCTATTGGGAACATCTAGATTCTAGAGCAAAGGTGTCAAATATGCCACCCCTTGAGGGAGGCATACTATGAGTTCATTTTACCAGATTAAAATGTAATTTGGTAATATTTAACAAAATATATAAAAATTCAATAAAACATAGATTACATTTTAAAACTAAGTCAATATATTGCCTGCGGGGATCCTTATGTGTAGATTTGTGGCTCTATTTGAGTTTGACACCACTGATCTAGAGCAGCTTAACATCATAGGGAACCCTCCTTTCCATGTGAATTCTACAGAAGACTGCTTCCTGAAAGTGGCAAATACTGTGGGGAAGATTATTGAACAAAGTTTAACTTTTGCAACTATCAAGGCCCTTGGATAATCAACATATTGGGACATACCTTTTGATGGAGCAGATGCCTTTTGGTCTGCTGAATCAAAAGCTTTGAAAAAAATAAACAAACGATAAACACAGTAGGATACTGTATTCTCAGAATTCTTTGGTCAACAGTGCAACTAAAAAAGTAACATGCTTTAGAAAATTGTGTACCTAGGCCTGTCTGTTACCTTTTATTTCTTTGAAGATACTCAATATTTGTGTAGATAATTTTAATAAATTTTAATAAAAATGACTTAAAAGAATGGCATGAATTTTGATAGAAATTAGGAAGAGGAATGCTATTTTGATAGGTATTTAAATAAACATTAGATAGAATTTTATTAATTAATTTGATTGGTCAGGCACTGAATAAGTAAATTAATTTGGGTAGAATTGTCTTTTTTATTTTTTTCTCTTTTATTTTTATTAAAGATATTATTTGAGTTTTACAATTTTCCCTCAATATTGCTTCCCTCCCCCCAACCCCCCCACAGAAAGCACTCTGTCAGTCTTTACTTTGTTTCCATGTTGTACCTTGATCCAAATTGGGTGTGATGAGAGAGAAGTCATATCCTTAAAGAGAAGAGAAGTCTAAGAGGTAATAAGATCAGACAATAAGATATGTTTTTTTTCCTAAATTAAGGGGAATAGTCCTTGCACTTTGTTCAAACTCCACAGCTCCTTATCTGGATACAGATGGCACTCTCCTTTGCAGACAGCCCAAAATTGTTCCTGATTGTTGCACTGATGGAATGAGCAAGTCCTTCAAGGTTGAACATCACTCCCATGTTGCTGTTAGGGTATACAGTGTTCTTCTGGTTCTGCTCATCTCACTCAGCATCAGTTCATGCAAATCCCTCCAGGTTTCCCTGAAATCCCATCCCTCCTGGTTTCTAATAGAACAATAGTGTTCCAAGAATTGTCATTTTTATTATATTATTTTGGTGTACCCATGAGCAGTTGATAAAGTCAGATATGACTTTATGTGAAAATTGTTTTGTGATTGTGTTCATATAGTTTCTGGTTTGTCTTCATAGGTAGATTCCTAAGTATTTTATATTTTTTTTATTCTTTTTTTTAACATTTTTAAAATTTTTTTTTATTCTCATTTTGTACAAATGTTTTTTTTACATTAATAAAATATACTTGTTTACAAGTAAACAAATACCCCTCCTCCCCCATGAATATAGATAGACTTGCTTGGGCGAAAAAGTAAAGGGGAGAGAAAAAAAATTAAAATAAAAAAATAATAGTAATAATTGTAGGTATGGCCAGGTGGCACAATGGACCAAGCACCAGCCCTGAAGCCACAAGTACCCGAGTCCACATCCAGCCTCATAAACCCAACAATCACCCAGCCATGTGACATGCAAGCCACCTGATCCCCACTTCCCTGCAAAAACCAAAAAGAAGGAAAAAAAAGACCCAAAATAAAATAAAATAGTAATAATAGTAGGGGTGGCTGGGTGGCAGACAGAGCATTGGCCCTTGAGCCAGGAGCACCTGGGTCCAAATCCAGCCCCAGACATCCAAAGATCAGCCTGCTATATGGCTCCAGGCAGGCCACCCAGCCCCACTTGCCCTGCACCCTCCCCCAAATAATAATAACAAAAAATGTACTTCAGTCTTTGTTCCAACACCATCAACTCTGTCGTGAGTGGATCACATTCTTTATGATAAGTCCATCACAATAGTTACTTCCATATTTTTCCAACGTTGCCATTGCTGATCGCAACTCCCTCCTTTCTTATTTCTCCACTACCATGTACTATATTTTCTCTCTCCTTTCACTCTGACTCTGCAGTAGGGTCGCTGAGTGGCGCAGCAGACAGATCCCTGGTCCTGGGGCCAAGAAGCCCTGAGCCCCCATACCACCCCTTAGGCCCAGAATCCACCTGGCCCTGTGGTCCTTGGCAGGCCATCCAATCCCAGCCCCTTGCAAGAAGTAAAAAAGAAAATATGTTATGTCTGACCACTGTCCCCCCCATGGTCCATCCTCTCCTCCTTTATTCACATCCCCACCCCTTCCCCTTGCTCCCCCCTCCTTCTTACTCCAGTTGTCTATACCCCATTGAGTATATTTGCTGTTTCCTCTCCTAGCCCTCTCTGATGAGAGCAAAGGTTCCCTCATTCCCCCCTTGCCTCCCTGCTTCCATATCATTGCACTAGCTCATTGTAATAAAAATAAGTCTTATTATGTGAAATATCTTGGACTATTCCCCCTCTCCTTTTTCTTTCTCCCATTCCATTTCCCTTTTTTCCCTATTGACTCCATTTTTACACCATATTTTATCTTCAAATTCAGCTTTCTTCTGTGCTTCCACTATAAAAGCTCCCTCTACCTGCTCTATTAACTGAGATGGTTCATATGAATATTATCAGTATCATTTTTCTATACATGCAGTTCATCCTCATTAAGTCCCTCATATTTCCCCCCTCTCCTCCAATCTCCATGCTTCACCTGAGTCCTGTATCTGAAGATCAAACCTTCTGTTCAGCTCTGGCCATTCCAAAAGGAACCTGGTTCATTGAAAGTCCATCTTTTTCCCTGGAAGAGGACATTCAGCCTTGCTGGGTAGTTCATTCTTGGCTGCATTCTAAGCTCTTTTGCCTTCCGGTATATTGTATTCCAAGCCCTATGAGCTTCCAATGTAGTTGCTGCTAAGTCCTGTGTGATCCTGACTGCAGCTCCACGATATTTGAACTGTGTCCTTCTGGCTGCTTATAATATTTTCTCTTTGACTTGGGAGTTCTGGAACTTGGCTATAATATTCCTGGGGGTTGGGTTTTTGGGATCTCTTTCTCAGGGGGATCGGTGGATTCTCTCCATTTCTGTTTTGCCCTCTGCTTCTAGAATATCAGGGCAATTTTCCTGTAGTAATTCTTTGAAAATGATGTCAAGGCTCTTTTCCTGATCATGACTTTCAGGTATTCCAATAATTTTCATATTATCTTTCCTAAGTCTGTTTTCCATATCAGTTGTTTTTTCAATGAGATATTTCACATTTTCTTCTAATTTTTCATTTTTTTGGTTTTGAAGTATTGATTCCTGATTTCTGGTAAATTCATCCATCTCCCTGACTTCTATTCTTTGTCTGAAGGATTTGTTCTCCTCAGAGAGTTTTCTTATCTCTTTTTTTCCATCTGGCCAGTTCTGCTTTTTAAAGCATTCTTCTCCTCAATAACTTTTTGAACTGTTTTATCCATTTGACCTAAGCTGGTTTTTAGCATGCTATTTTCTTCAACATTTTTTTGGATTTCCTTGACTAAGCTGCTGACTTCATTTTCATGTTTTTCCTGCATCTCTCTCCTTTCTTTTCCCAGTTTTTCTTCCAACTCCCTTATTTGATTTTCAAAGTCTTTTTTGAGCTCTGTCATAGCCTGAGCCCAATTTCTGTTTTTCTTGGAGTCTTTAGATGCAGGAGCTTGTGCTTCCTCATCTTCAGACTGAGTATTTTGATCCTTCTTGGGCTCATTTGCAAAATATTTCTCAATGATCTTCCTCTTGTTTCTTTGCTTGTTCATTTTCCCAGCCTAAGCCTGTTTTTTGGGGTGCTTCCTGAGCTTTTGGGACACTCCCACAAGGGTCTCAGTGTGTGGGGCTCTGTCATCCCTCCTGGTCTGTGAATGAACATAAGCACCTCCCTGTGCCACGGGGCTGAGGGCTGAGGTGTGGGGGGGGCTGTTGTTCTATTGGGGGGGGCTATACTGGGATCAGGATCTGAATGTGGTCAGAGCCCCAGAGTCCTGTTCCAGGGGCAGAGGACAGAGCTCTGCAGTCTCTCTTCACTCCCCTCCCTCAGCTCAATGGGCTCATGCCCTGGGGGCTCCTGCTTACTGGCTCCCTCCTTCTGTTTCCTGGTCTAGGCTGCAGAAAGACCAAGCTGCTCCCTGTGTGCCCTGAGGGCTGGGCTCACGTGTTTAAGAATGAACAAAATACCCCTCCCCCCATGAATATAGACTTGCAGCTCTGCCTGCTTCTGTTTCTTGGGTCAGAGCTGGGGAAAGACCACTCTGCTTGCTGTGTGCCCTGAGGGCTGGGCTCCACGTGCTCCCTCTGGCAGAGGTCCCCAGCTGTTGTTCCCCCACTTTGTGCCCGGTGCTCCCCAGGGTGCAGCTCAGGAGACCCCCCCCCTGCTGTGAGCCTCGGCTCCCAGCGCCCTGGGGCTGCCTCCGGGAGGCTGAAGTTCTTTGGCTCTGGCGGGCGGCCTCTCCGACCCTGGGGGAGCTGTGCCTTTCTGCTCTTTTCCAGGTTACCTTGAGTAGAACTGCCTCACTGGATCCCTTTGTGAGTCCTGTCTCTCAAAAGTTTAGTTAGAGTCCTTAGCTTATGAGTTTTTATCAGAGAGCTCGTAAGATTCTATCCCTTCATGTCACCATCTTGGCTCCCAGTATTTTATATTGTTTACAGTTATTTTAAATGAAATTTCTCTTTCTATCTCTTGCTTCTGGGTTTTTTGGTAATATATAGAAATGCTTATGATTTTTATGGGTTTATTTTATATCCTGAAACTTTGATGAAATTGTTAATAATATCAACTAGATTTTTTTAGTTTATTCTCTAAATAAATCATCATACTTTCCTCAAAGACTAATCATTTTGTTTCCTCATTGCCTATTCTTATTCCTTCAGTTTCTTTTTCTTCTCTCATTGCTATGGGGGTATTCCAAAAGGACAAGCTAAACCCCTTTATATCCTTACTGTTCACCTGGCATTCAACGGTTAGTTGTGGCTCCAAGAAACTGCAGTACATGTAGCAGTCACAACCTGATAAACTTTCCCATGTGAGCTAAATCAGGTTGAGGATAAATGACAGGACTCAAACCTATTGATAAGTTGAGGGATGTCTACTCATGAAACCTTCTGCTGGGTGAATGAGAACAGTTTATTACAGTGACCATAAAGACAGTTGAAGCAGGCATTGTGAAGTGCTTAAATTTGGTCAGATGTTGGAGATGGCAGAGTCATCTCCTGCATTCTGCCAGTCTTGACTTTTGTCTTGCCACTGGACTTTGATGACCCTAGAAGAGAGAATAAGACTGATAACTTTGTGCAATTTGCCTCACTTAAATCCAATTTATGTGTAGGTTAAGATATTGTCATATGATGTCAAATAAAGGACAAACAACAGAAATAACTAGCTAGGAAGACTCTTGAAAACTTATCTATAAATGACCAAAGTATTATATTTACACAATGATTGAAAAAGTGCACACAATGAACTATAGAGATAAAGATTCTCCAATAGAGTGTCCTTCTCCAATAGTGTCCTTCATGCATGTTAATGCATAGATCACCCAGCTGCTAGTCCCCACTTGTCCTTAATCTTTGTGTTTATTTTTAATATTCATATGTACACACACACACACACACACACACACACACACACACGCATAGAATGTAAGTTCCCTGCTGGTAGGGACATTTTACTTTGTCTCCAGCTCCCATGACAATGGACTGGTATATAAAGCATGTTTAATACATGCTCATGGTCACTTTTTAAAAATTATAAAATTGATTTTTTTCCTGATCATTCCTTTCCTTTTTTCAGATATCTTAAAATTTAATCCCTTAGTGTTTTCAACATGGTGGTGTCTCCATCATCCATTTCTTCTTTGTATACTTGGTCTTGTCCAGTTCCTTTTCCCAACTTCATTTTAAGTGTTATTTATATTTTCTGATATAGCATTTCATAGCTATGAACAACTAGTTGGTGCAGTGAACAGAGCATTAGGCCTGAAGTCAGGAAGACTTGAGTTCCAGTGTGGCCTCAGAAATTTACTGGCTATGTCATACTGGGCAAGTCACTTACCCCTGTTTTCTGGAGAATGAAATGGCAAACTACTTTGGTATCTTTGCCAAGAAATGGAATCATTTGGACATTATTGACACAATATCAATAAGATGATTTCAAAAATGTTTACTTGTCTCTTACATTTTCCCCCATCTATTTATTGTTTATATAAGAGTTTCATCTCTTAAATGCTCTTCAGATTATCTAGCTTGTTTTGGTCCTCTGCCACAAAACAACAAGGATTGGTAGAATGGAAAATAAAGTTGTAGTAGGTGAGGTAAAATATATAAACAAATTATTACAATACAACCGTATGCAAGGAAAGTGCCAAATAAACAATCCAGGGTGCTTAAATAATTCAGAGGAAGGAGAGATCATTTTTGTGTATAGTCACCAGGAAAGTGGTATTGCTGATGGAGGAAAATGACTTAAAAGATTGGCATGAATTTTGATAGAAATTAGGAAGAGGAATGAAGAAGAATTTATGAAAAAAAGACATGGAGGCAGTCAATATGGTTTTAATTTAGGTCTTCATTGTGTAATTTCATTCTGTTCTTCATTTGTTTCATATGTATTAATTAATCTTGTCTCCCCAGGAAAGGCAAGTACCATATTTTGTGACTCCTTTGCATAGCAGATATTCAGACAGAACTTATTATTTTTTATGTCATCTTTCCTTATGCCATTTTTTTTGCATTTGTGCTTAGGAGACTGGTATCTGTTTGTGCTTGATTGAGTTTTCTATAAAGTAATCAAGCTGGTCTTTATTGGTTTTGAGTTTCTCTACTTCTGCCCTCAGATAACATTGTTAATATAGCAATAGATACTATGTGACAGGTGTCTACTAAGGATTTGCTTCACATTATATGGTCAGTAAGAACACTTTCCATTAAATTAATTATATTTATAAATCCTGATGATACTTAATTATATAATACCTTCAGAGTAGAAAATTATTGAACAAATGTAATGCATGCATTTTTATGAGAAAATAGATAAGAACAGTTTATTACATAAACAGTTTATTAAATAATTTCTGAACCATCCTTGATTTCAATACTTTGCCCTGTCTTCTTTGAGTTCTGACATAGGAACCTTACTAGTATTAAACCTTTACTATATTTACAATAATATTAGTTGTATAATTTGTATTTCTATTACATAAATAATGCAAATCATTTCTGTGTCATTATTTGAATTTCTGTAGCACATTATGAGGTGGGTAATACAAGTAATACATTTGTTTTAGTGTAACCCACATCTCCAAAATGAAATATCTTGGAAAGATAATATACTAACATAAAAATATGTATATATGTTTAATATTTATATGTATATATAATGCCCCAAATAAAACAAATTAAAAGCCATAGTCAGATTTGTTATAAATTATATTTGGGAAAGGGAAGAGAATAACTATATTTATAAAGTATCTACTATGTTATAAATATAGTATGCAAAGTGTTTTTATAATTATTATATCATTTTATCCTTGTAGCAACCTTTACAGGTAGATAATATTATCTCCATTTTTACAATTGAGGAAGCTGAGGCAAACAGTAGAAATGACTTGTCTAGGGTCACACTAGTGTAGTGTGTC
The DNA here is from genome assembly GCF_037893015.1 of Macrotis lagotis. NCBI lineage: Eukaryota > Metazoa > Chordata > Mammalia > Peramelemorphia > Peramelidae > Macrotis > Macrotis lagotis. The sequence continues at coordinate 833,650,170 of NC_133658.1, forward strand.
TGAAGCCAAACTTGAGCACAGGTCTTCTTCTTCTTCTTCTTTTTTTTTTTAGGTTTTTGCAAGGCAAGTGGGGTTAAGTGGCTTGCCCAAGGCCGCACAGCTGGGTAATTATTAAGTATCTGAGACCGGATTTGAACCCAGGGACTCCTGACTCCAGGGCCGGTGCTTCATCCACTGCGCCACCTAGCTGCCCCGAACACAGGTCTTCTTGACTCCAGACCCAGAGTTTGATCCACTATGCCCTCAAGCTGTCTTTTTTTGGGCCACAATAATATTATCATCTTGTAAATAGGGATATTTAGAATCAAAGAGGTAAAATGACTTCTGTTAGCAGACTTCCGTAAGCATTAATAATGACTTATTAATGTCAAGGTCAAGCTTCAAACTCAGGTTTTCAGTTTTCCAAGTCACATAGACCTTTCAGTCTGCAACAGAGTCTTGAAATACATATTGTCCACTGTGCTGTTTATTTTGTTGGTATGAAAATAACATGGTGTAGTGAGAAGGGTCCTAGCTATGAAGTAAAAGAGTCTGAGTTCAATCTTACTTTTAAGGCTTACTCCTTGGTTAAGTCCCTTAACTTCCCTTGGTCTTAGTTCATCGGAAAAATTGCAAGGTTAATCTATATGACTTCAAAAGTCTCTTCCATATCTAGATATATGCTATATTTAATTTCAGTTACAAAATTTGGTGACTATAGAAATACTTGTACCTGGTAAAAAGGCCTCTGTTTCTGTTACAGAGAGTGTACAGAATTCTCACTAATTGGAATAAGTCCTTGTCTTATAAATTTCAAAACACATAGAATTTAGGTAGGGCTATGTTTATATAAACAGGTTGCTTTACTGAGCCAATTAGGAAAAGATGGAAGATCCAGTACCTTTGTGCACAGTAAGGATAGTAATTTTAGTGATTATTTAATTAATTTTGTTTATTCACCTTTTTCCTTAGCTTTTAGAATAACTCTTGAGATGCTACCTTTAGTCTTATCATAATAGCCCTTTCTGAAAGGAATGTTGTTAGGAAAGTACTTAGATTAAAGTTTCTGTGTTAAACTAAAAATTGATTAAGACATCAGAGATTAGTGCCCCTTCACACATTAGTAAAAATTTGTTTGCTTAAATAATTAGAGAGACACTAGCTATTAACAATAGCAATCAAGGCATACATTTCAAATTAAGACAGGAAGAATGTAGAACAATATTTGAAGGGGAAACTGATTTGGTGGAGGATTTTGTTTCATGAAGACATTCTTTATTTGGGGAACAGGAGAGGGGAGGCAGTAAAAGGAAAATCATGACTATTTTGGATCATAGGATTCAAATGCTGATAGAGACTTTAGGAATCATTTATTTCAAGTCCCTTCATTTATAATTAAGAAATTTGAAGTCCAGGAAGGCAAACTGGTTTGCCAAAGACAACTGTGATTGCCTAATTTCATTTTCATTATAGGTCTTGGGGTAGTTAGATGTCAATAAAAAACAACCCTCTGCTATTAATATGTTAACATATTAAAACTGGTCTGAAGTGCTGTAATTTTAACTTCCCTAATTTAGTCTTCCCATCCAGGTCAGTGCAGATGAGTACCTTTCCGTAGTTGAGTTCTTTCCAGCTTGACCATGGATGCAGTTATAGCAAGCAAATCCAATCATCCCCAGAGGCCCACTTCACTTTTACTTTTTGTTATCATTATTTTTACTCGTGTTGATGTGATTTCTAGTTTGATTGTGTTCTCAGTTTCATTTATATTTGATTTGTATTCTCTTCTGAGAATTACAGATTTTATTACCCTGTTTGAACTCATTCTTATTACAAATTGACTTGGGTTATCAATTTATACTATAGTACTTTGTTTCTGAATAGAGAAAATCATAACTAGATCCAAAGAAGCATTTGCAATATTGTGGGAGTGAAAGAGTTACTGGATGCCAGATGAAGTGAATGGAGTTGATAAAAGTATAGTAATGTGATATTCTTGGAATTCTGTTTCTTAGTCTTACTAGACTTACCCCACCAACCACTCCTAGTTATATTTTCTGAGGTACTCAGTGTGAAAAAATTGAAACACTATCTAAAACTTTTATAGAAACCTATTCTGTTCTAGGGGTTAGGATATAAGATGGGGGTATACATGAGGTGTATATGGAGGGGGGAATCTGTTCCGGTTGAAAACAATTTCAAATAGATTGATCTGACCCTGGATCCCACAATTCAAGTAAAGGCTTAAGTGACTGCATTGATTCCTGAGCACTTAAGAAAATAATTGATGTCTGTCAGTCTTCTCTGACCTGTGTCCCAGCCAATGCTGCTTGGCTGTTCTTTTGTCTCTCTCTCTCTCTCTCTCTCTCTCTCTCTCTCTCTCTCTCTCTCTCTCTCTCTCTCTCTCCTTAGCCCTTCCTATGTTTTGTAACCTTTTAAATAAATTTTTGTTTTGTTTCCACCCTTGCTTTCCCGAATCTGAGTAAGGATTCTTTATAGGCAAAACTAAACTTAAGTAGCCAGGATACTCTGCCCAGCCTGGGAAATTGGATCAAGTGCCATAGGTGAGAAGCATACCCCTTTTTTAGATCCTAGATTTTTAGAAAAGTAAGAGATTATTGGACTTCTTGCTCTTCTTCTGTGTTTCCCTTTTTTTCTGGAAAATGGAAAAAGGTTGAGTTTTGTGGCGAGTCAGCTAAGTTGATCCCATGTGGTGTTTTGCAGTAGCCCTGGTATGGGCCTGCCCTGTTTTCAGACTGACCAGAGAAAAAGCAGTTCTGAGGTGTTTTATACCCCATTGTAGAGTGCGGGTTGTTAAGGACCTCCAATTGACATGTTTGCCTAGCTATAAATTGATGGAGAATTAAAATATGGGGGGGAAACTTGGTACCAATACACCTCCCCCAGTTGTGGGCTTTCCCCTTGGAAGGAATTAGACTTGACAAAAGCAAAACACTTGAGCTCCCAGAAATTATCTTTGGGTGGAACTCTTGTCTCTCTCTTTGAAAGCTCTCTCTCATTCTCTGCCACCCCCACCCTTTGCAGAGGGAGGGGGGAGGGAGAAGGAAAATCTTCCTTTTTAGAACTTTGAAACTCAAACCTATGCCTCAGGTGGAATGCATGCTTTGCTGCAGGAAGAGTAAACTTGTTTTAGAAAACAAGGGACCCTCAAGACTTCTTCCTGGTTGGGGGGGATGGGCAATGACCATGTATTCAATTCCAAGCCCTATTCCCCAAATATATTAGCTGAGCTGAGAAAGTCTCACCTTGGGAGGGAGAAAGGGAATGGGCAGATTGATTGAGAAACCTCCTGTTCAATTAGTTAAAGGGAAAAAAAGGGGGAAGATAAGTTTTTTGGGACTAGGAAATTCAGATTTCATCCTTTAATTAAGCCTGTGCTAATAACTAACATCTCTATATTAGACTAACTGGATTTGAACTTTATAAAGTTACTTAAGAATGCATTTAATTTTAATTTTATCTATTGGTTGGCTACTTCAAAATCTTAATGAATGAATATATATATATATATGAGTTTCCTCAAGAAATTCTGACTGATTCTAAAAATTATTTTTTGACTGATCTTAATTGGTACATTCAAAAAATAATATAAATATATGTGTGTATATGTGTGTACTTGTGTATTTAAACATCAATGGGATGTTTTCACATCTCTCTACTGGCCTGGAGAGGTGGGAAAATGTTTCTAGATTCTGAGATCTGGTACCGACCAGGCTATCCAATAATCTCACCTTGGTAAATTTGATACAAAAGAGTTGTGTCTGTGTCTAAACTCCTATGTCTTTGTGTGTGTGTAATTCAGATCTGAAATAGTTATAGTTACCAGAGTTAAATGTTACTCCTTTTAGTTTGGGTTTTGAATTAAATTGCTTTAAAAGGTCTAATTTTATGTAATTATTGAAGTTGGGATCTGAGCCTATCTCCTTATACCATTTGAAAGTTTGTAAGTGGCAAAGTCTGAAATGATTTCAGCTGTGAGCTAAGTTTTTGATAACCTAATATTGATTGAAGACTATATTCAATTTAGGTTAATTGAGATTTTAAGGTTTAGAAAATGTAGACTCCCTGCCCTCAAGAGGTTTTGAAAAGATGGCAGAAAGGCCTTTGATAGGAAAAGGTCACCTCCTTGTATTTAAAAAAAGAAGAAACTATCTGAGAGTAATTTAATCACCTAAATTTTGTAACAAGTCTTGAGAATTTTATGTGTTTTTTCTTTATTTTTTAGTTTTTGCAAGACAATGGGGTTAAGTGGCTTGCCCAAGGCCACACAGCTAAGTAAAGATTAAGTGTCTGAGGTGGGATTTGAACTCAGGTACTCCTGACTCCAGGGCTGGTGCTCTATCCACTGCACCACCTAGCCACCTTGAATTTTATGTGTTATTAAGAAGGAAAGCATAATTGGAATAAATTGTATGTCAGAGAATTTGGGAATATTGAATCATATATAATATATTTACTGATGTCTTTTGGGAAAGAGAAATATTGTACTAAATTTTGTAGTCTGATCTGTTTTGTTGTTAATATATGTTGTCAATCTCACAAACTTTTTTGTTGGTAAAGGAAGAAAGTTTATAATAATCTTTATCTTTTATCATCTGCCATTACATGTTGATGGAAGGGAATATATATATATATATGTATTTATCAGTTATGTGATATTCTCTTGTTACTTCAAAGAAATTATATTTACAGTGTTTGGTTCGCTTGTGAACATATAAGCTATTTGAATACTGTAATGTGAAAGCCTGGAATTAACATGTGATTGTTTTGAAGGGGTGATAAGGGAAATATAATATCACAAATCATGACCCCCTTCTGGGATAAATTTGTGGATTTATACATAATAACTCATGTTCTTATTTGACAGACTTGAATGCCTGGTTGTTTTTACTATTGTTTTCTTGCATTGGAATCAATAACACATGTTAGAAATTTAAGGTTATCTAAGATGTTCTAATGGTTTTTTAAGAATTCTAAAAGTAATAATTTGTATTTTTGAAGATGGCAAGTAATTAAAAGCTTATGTATAGAACTTTATACATATATATATATATATATATATATATATATATATATATATATGTAAACTGGGGACTAAACTGTGGTTATTTGCTTTGAGGGACAAGCACCAATGTAACATGAGGAAGATAAAATAATGATGATGGTTGGAGATTTCTCTGTGGTAATCTCTAGCCAGTTGTCATGTGAGAAGGATGGAGATGATGGGCAACCTCCTAACCAGAAGGAGATGTTTAGTTATTTTAAACATAGTTAATAATTGATGCCACCTGGGTTTGATTAAGTGTGACTTTTCCTTTGAGCAATTTTGCAAGATCAATTAAATGTTGTTCCTATTTTGCCTTTATTAGTTATTTTTAAGAATCAGAAATTTGGAATTAATTTTATTTGGTTGTTCAGCATACATCTTTTCTAGGTAGATGATCAGTGTTTCTTAAGCAAGGAGTAATTTGGATGTTGAAAATTATTATGTAGGGTGTCAAATGTATGTCAGGAAATTACTTAAGGAAGGAGAAGAAGAATTTCATTATTAGAAAAATCTTGGGACATTTTAAGTCATGTAGACAGAAAAATGAGTTTTAGTCTTATTTGAATAATAGCCTTTCCACAACAGTAAAATATTAAAAGTCATAAATTGATTGATGAGAATGGCAAGATTAACCACCTTCAATGGGAGTGCCCTTCTGATGAATGTGGTGCTGGAGTCTTTATGGCTAGCCATTTTGACAGACATTATTGTGGCAATTGTCTAACCTACTGCTTCAACAAGCCAGAAGACAAATAAATGTATATAATAAAGAATTCAACTACTTTTTTGAGTTTTTAGGTTTATTTTATTTTTGCATGTTAAATAGACTTTTCATTTAAATCATCCTAAGCAATATGCTTATGGCCCAAAACAGGTTTTTTTCCTACTCTTATATGTACTTCACTTTTAGGGGAGGTAGAAGTATGTAATAAATCTGTTAACATTCTATGGGTGATTTCTTTGACATGTTGGCTTATTTGAAGAATGTTTTAAATAAAAGAGAGTTCTCTATACAGAAAAAAGTCATAAATCATTTTTTGTGTATAAGGTAGTGACAGCAGTTGGAGTTCAGTGGAAAAATTAAGACGCATATTTCCACGCCCTTTGAGATAGCTGTACTCAGTGAAAGAAGTGTTCCATGCAAACTTATAATTGCTATAAGTCAAAGGTATCAGCAAATGCCAAAATTAAGAGAGAGAGAGAGGAGAAAGAGGTTGAGAGAGAGAATACTCTGTGGAAAATTTCAAAAGAAATTTTCTGTGATTTGAGAAGTTATCTTTGACTACTTTGACAGCTAGCATGGATAACATTAACATGCGTTTCCTCTATATTATGTAGCTTCAGTCTGTAGCCCCTAATTTAGGTTATTGAATGCTTTATGAGTACTTATTAAATTTTAATTGAATAACTTTCTTTTTTTTTAAGGGTTTTGCAAGGCAAATGGGGTTAAGTGGCTTGCCCAAGGCCACACGGCTAGGTAATTATTAAGTGTCTGAGTCCGGATTTGAACCCAGGTACTACTGACTCCAAGGCCGGTGCTTTATCCACTACGCCACCTAGCTGCCCCTAAATTGAATAACTTTCAATACCTGCTTGAGTTGTATCATGTGGGAGAGAATTCCATCAGCTCTTACTATTTTGATTCATAGAATCACATAATCCTGCATTTGTAATAATGATGACATATATTTCTAGTGTTGTATGATTTTAAAATGTGCTTTCCTCATGATGACCATGAAGTTATTCCCATTTTTGTGCTTCATCTTGTCATTGTTCTTCCTAAAAAGGGCAAAGATAACTAGTCACATTACTCTGTATATGAAATGACTAGTACAGAGTAGGATGGCTCTCATTCTGAATCATGTTAATTCTCTTAAGCTTATGGTATAACAGAACACAGGATTTTATTAACTTAAATCAATCCAAAGACTTTTGTTTAAAACTTGCTTCTGCTATTCATCATCCTTATGATTTTGGACAAGTCACTTAACCTCTAGGGGGTTTCAGTATCTTTATATGTGTTTTTTTTTAGATTTTTTTTTTGCAAGGCAATGTGGTTAAGTGGCTTGCCCAAGGCCACACAGCTAGACAATTATTAAGTGTCTGAGACTAGATTTGAATTCAAGTACTCCTGACTCCAGGGCCAGTGCTCTATCCACTGCACCACCTAGCTGCCCCTTTATATGTATTTTCATAGATAATCTCTAGGTTCTTTCTTGGTTCTGAAGACAATATTTATTCTATGATACTTTGGCATAAGGTCACATTAGCTTTTTTTCACTGCCATGCCATACCTTTGGTGTGCCTATTGAGCTAAAAGCTCTCTAAATTGTCAGTTTTTGTTTTATTTTTACATTTACTACTTGGCTATTATCTCCTCCTTTTATATGGCAGTAGATGTATTCCTTTCATTATATGATTTTTTTAAACCTAAGTTCAATATTTTGTATTTATCCTTTTGGTAAAGGTCACATTCCTGCACTGATATCAAACAGGCAGTTTTTTGAACAGAAAGTTTCTAGATATAGGGAATATTTCTAGAATGCTTGAATGTGACAGATTATAAGAACAGTTATCTTGGCACTCTAGCATACAAGGTGGCAGAAATGTCACCGGCAACTTGTCCTCCTTGGGAAAAATGGGATGACAGGTCAGAACTGTGACCTCATGTTCCAAAAATAGAAAGGTAGACTAACATAGTACTGTGGACTTATATTTGGATCCCAGCTTAGCCTTTTTAGTCATGTGACCCATGGCAAGCCAATGAACATTTGAGCTTTTGCTTTCTTGTTTGCAAAATGGGAAAGATAATAGCTCAAAGAGCTGTGAGATTAAAATGAGATAATATGCATTGTATGCTTTGTAAATCTTAATGTCATTGATTACTTCTGAATAGATGGGCAGTATCATATCATATCCCATATTTATTTCAGTGTTTTTGAGGATCTGTGATTTTATCTGAGTATTCCCAGCAAGGCAGATCACAACTATTCTATACAAAGGAGAAATATTAATGGATGCTGTAACTAAAACAATAGTCTTCTGGTGACTAATTCTTCAAATTTAACCACTGATATTTCTATTTCATTGGAACTTTGCAAAACTTGATTCCTTGTCAGAGTCTTTTCAATCCTTGGGTCACTTCCTTGTCAAAAATGAGACTTTGGACTAGCAGTTTAATGGAGGGTGGTGACCTTAGGTCCCTTTAATGATTGTTTAAAATACTTTTTAGGCTTTGGAATGATGGGAAAATTTTATATCCATTTTTCTTTCTACCTGTCCTCCCCAGACCTCTCTCTCTCTCTCTCTCTCTCTCTCTCTCTCTCTCTCTCTCTCTCTATGTGAATTCCTGAAAGACTTGTCTGTGTGGTACAAGAATTGAACTGCACCTTGTCCTCAACTGATGAGAAAACTGAAGGCCCTAATTACATTACTCCCCATCTTCAACTAATGTATACATACATGCATACATACATACTTATCACATGGCCTCAACATCATAGGTTTCTCTGATCCATAGCAGAGCAATCCTCTTCTCTGAATTTCAACTTCTATAAGAACCCTTTCCTGATCCCCCTTAATTCTAGTGCATTTCTCCAGTTTATCACGAATGTATCTTTTGTACATAATTGTTTGTATGTTGCCCCCCCCCTCATTATGGGAGCAGCTAGGTGGAGCAGAAACAAAGCATTGGGCATGAAGACTCATCATTCCAAATTCAGATCTAGTCTCAGACACATACGAGGTATGTGACCCTGGACAGATCACCTAACCCTGTTTGCCTCAGTTTTCTCATCTGTAAAATGAGTTGGAGAAGGCAATGGCAAACCACTTCAGGATTCTTGCAAAAAAAAAAGCCAAATGGGTTCTGAAGAGTCATTTGCAGCTGAAACAACTGAACAACAGCTCCTTCATTAGACTGTGAGCTCCTTGAAAGGAGACTTTTTTTGTTTTTTTTTTAATCTCTAGAAGTGCCTAGCACTTAGTAGGTACTTATTGAGTGAATGACTGGTTGCTCTAAATACCCTAGTGTAAGTGCTGATGCAGTAAGTCTGTATGTGATTCATCAGTCTTCCAGGGCTTCATTGCCATGGGAATACTTTCAGAGGAGATAGTCACTAGCTGTGTGACCCTGGGCAAGTCATTTAATAACTATCTTCCTCCATTGTATAATGGGAAGAATAATAGTGTTGTGAGGATAAAAATAAATAACATTTAAGTGCTTTACAAATCTTAAATCACTATATAAAAGTTAATATTGTTGTGCCATCTCTGCTCTTTCCTGTGCCCTGAAGTGTGCCTATTCTCCCTACTATGCTGACATGTTAGGACTCCTCGGTTGCTCTTATATTCATTGAATCCAACTTGCCATCCTTTATATGTGGAACAGATAAATAACTAGATAGTTAACTACAAAAATATTTTTAAAGACTTCTTTTAAAATAAAAAGAAATATCTTTTTCCCACGTTTGAACTGAACTGTTCTTCTATGTATCATCTGATATTTAGACTAATAGAACTTATCTTCTGTCTAAAAGATACACTGGGAACATTTAAAAAAATGACTCATTGACTACAAGTTGTAATTTAATACTGTAGTGCTCACAAAAAGTTGGAACAGTTGTAAAATTCTTGAAAGTTTTTTTAAAAAATGTTTTGTGTTCTGATGGGCAAAAGGTTTTTATAAGATAAGGTTAACAGAAACTAACTTCATTTGTCACAGTCAAATAATTGTATCCTTCAGCACCCAACAAAAATCATAAAATTGCAAGATAGGCATGATACATTTTTTAGTTAGTTAACATCCATGTAAACTAGCAATATAAGAAATTTAGTTCTAGCAAAAGGTGCTTGATTATTCCTAATCATGACTTGATATTCCTCCTGTAGTAAAGTTTTTAAACTGTCAATTAATTATGAACACTTAGTCAACAACTATAACTATATATAAAGTTCCTAATATACTAGGAAGGTTCTGTGACTCCAAAGAGAAAAGTGAGATAGTTTGTTTTCTAAAAGAGATTACATCTTGTTGTGGAATATAATAGGTACATGTAATAGTGACGTCTCAGATTCTCCTTGCCTAAAGATAGATAGATAGATAGATGTCTCATCCAGAATTCTATAGAAACCTTAAAGGGCTGGAGAGTGTCCATTCTCTCAGCTATTTGCACAAGTTCCAATGGATGGTATTCTTGTAATTTAGAGATTCCCTGCATCTAGTTCTATTTAGTCATTTGATAGGATAGCTTTTCCAGAGGAATATTTACTTCAAAGGTTTAACAGAAATCAATCAATTCAACATTGTCAAACCTGCTATATTCTAGCAAAATGAGGCAAAAGTCCTCAAGGAACTTACAATGTGCTAATAAATATATACAAAGAAAGATATATACAGGAAAACTAGGATATAACAGAGTGAAGGTATTATAACCAAGAAGCTTCTTGTAGGATAGGATTTTAGTTGGAATTTGAAGGAAACCAAGGAAGTCAATAGGTCAAGTTGAGGAGGGAGAGCATTCCAGACATGAAGGACAGTCAGAGAAAATTCCTGGAATAGAAAGATGGAGTGTCTTTTCATGAACTTCCAGGAAGTCAGAATAAACATAAAACACTATCCCTTCCCACCCCATACCATCTAAATCTATCTCTAGAGAAAGAAAAGAGGATTGAGTTCATAGCTTAATGCAATTCCAATACAGCATGGTCACACACACACACACACAGACACCCTTAACTTCCTTCTTAAGATTTCCTTGTTGGACTGGCAGCAACATCTGGCCTGGAATTCTGCCTCCAATGTCATCTTGGCTTGACTTCCCTTAACTGAAAATACTACCTGCACCTAGAAATGAAAAAGTTCAAACAAGCTTTAGGAACACAGAGACTGAAAGAGATAGGGAGAAAGGTAATCCCTTCTCCACATCTATCTGGATCAATACATAGTGCCTAAACTTTAGGTTAATAGAATCTTTACCCTTTGGAGACAGGAAAAATTAGAGTGAGGGAGTCTGTTGGTTTTAAACACATAGTCTTCTTTGGTTATGCATTTAATTAAAAAAGGCTGCTTCTAATCACTTGGCATGAAAATGAAGGATGTTTTCTCCCAGAAGCAGGTCCTAGGTATCTCCTACATGTTGCCTCCAACTTAGGTGATACAGGACTGCAAAATTTGGGCTACATTTTATATATACAAAAGAACTAGAACATAATTTGAGGAAGGTAAGATCACTAACAAGAAGATGATCAGAAAAGGATTTATCTAGAAACTGACACCTGGGATGAACTTTGAATGAAGAGAGGATTTGAAAATACAAAGGTAAAAAGACATTCCAGTTTCAAGATATAAGATGTGGTGCCTGGAGATGGAATGCCAAAATCAGCAAATATCTCCTAGTCCAATTTGGCAGAAATGGACTGTATTTGAAGGATAAGTAATATGGAATAAGTCTGGAAAGGTAACTTGGGAACAAATTGTGTTTGGAGCCTTAAAGAGTTTGGAGAATGTCATGGGGAACTAATTTTTTTTAAGTAGGATTGGTGACATGACCAGATCTATCTGGATTAAATAGAAGAAAAAGAAACTACATGCACATGAATGATTTCTGGGAAAGATGGAGGTTTAGACTTGGAATTTCACTGGTATAGAGAACTCCTTTATTGATGCAGGCTGGCAGCTGTTCTTAAACTTATGAGTCTGAGAGTGCTTTCCTGTGGGTGAGGAGGATGGAAAAATGGAATGACCTAGCCAGCCAGTAGATGTCAGAGGCATGACTTGAACCCAGCTCTTCTTGACTTTAAAAATCAGTTGTCTATCAATTACACCATATTGCCTCTCATATACACATGTGTGTTTAGGTATATGTCATCATACATACATATATATCTTTATATTAAATATACAGAAAGGTAGATAAAGAGCTGGTCTCAGGAAGACCTCAATTTAATTCCTGCTTCTGACAACTAATGTATTTGAAAACTTTCCATTTTATTTCCTGTGTTCCTTTCTATCTCTTCACTGAATATAATTTAACATTTTCTTAATGACTTAGCATCAGTAGTTTTTGTATTATGATAGCGTAATACAGGGATACCTCCCAGTTGTGAGGTGCAGAACTAATTGTTTCATACTAAATGACCACAGAACCGGCACAGGTTTAAATTGCTGTCATTTCTTGTTGTCTCATAGCTGTGTGTAGGGATCGCTCTTCCTTGCCAATATAATTTGCTTCTTCTAATCTGTTGTTGGCTAGGAAACCAGATAAATATTGTTATAACTGTTTCTAAATTAAGAATAAATAGTCTCTAAGTTAGGGCCTGAGGGATTCTTCTAAGAAATAAAGTGAATAAACTTTAGTGCATGAATTTTGTGGCATCTTTATTAGTTTGATCAGCAAACTTTAATGCTTTCTGTTTCTTAGCTATGTTCTAAATAGATGATTTTTTTGGAGAAGTGACATCTAGATAAGTGAAATACAATTTCATTTTGTATGATCTGTCCCATTGGTCAATTGAAAGTCTGGTTGTCAAGTCATTATCTTGAAAAAATGAAGCATTATGTCCCATTTTAGGCTTAGGAGAACCTTTCCACATGTTTCTTTACTGCTCCTAATAGTCCTAGCTGAGTATATTGCAACACAGCAACTTATGTTCAGGTTGCTCACCTGTGTGAGAATTGAATTAATAGTTACTTTCCCATTTGGGTAGCTAATCCTCCCTGAAGTTTGTGGAGATTTGTGATTCCATGCATCTTTGTCTTATGAGCACATTTTCTCTCTACACACATGTACTCTGTGTTAGTATTTTCCCTCTGTGTCTCAGGATGCACAATGTGTAAAAGCCCTCCATTGTAGCATACCAGGCAAACCTCACTCACTCCTTCCACTCATGTATACAGAAGAAAAAGACACTCTTCTCTGAATGCCCTATTTATTTAGTAATTAGAAAAATTTCTTCTAAGTATCATATATATATATGTATATATATATATATATATACATATATATATATACATATATATATATATGTATATATATATATATATATATATATATATATACAAGGACCTGTGCTAGATAAAAAAAAATAGTGTAAATCCTCAGAAAGCTTATAGCCTAATGCTTTTTAGCTAGGAAATAGGACAAAGTTCCAGGTCAGTACGAGGTGTCTGTGATAGGGATGGGGTATTTTCAGTGGCAGCAGGAGGGCAGGGCAAAGGTCCTTAGCTATACCCCACTCCAGTGTTACTAGGGGCCTCCTTGTGACTCTGGAAACTTCAAGGCAGTTTGCATGAACAGAGCAGGTTGCGGGGTGGGTGGGAAGGTACATGTCTTTCTGATGAGAAGTCAATGAGATGAGACAAAGTCTGACTAGCCATCTGAGTGATGACTTTGTATGCCAGCTTGATATAAAGAGATCTTACTAACAAAGAACTACAAATGTCTTAAGTAGTCCCATAGGGGATTGACCCAGATCAGTTTCATAGTCCAGTAATGACACTTCTTGGAAGAAGAAGCTTCACAGTAGATTATAGTTTCAGCAGATGGCAGTAGTAGCAGTGGCAGCATGCTTTAGATGGGATGTGGATACATTAGCTGCTTTAGTGAATGGCTTCTTTAGAAACAAACCCTGGGTGGGTGCAAAGTTGGAGGGGAGAAGAACTAGGGATCTCTGGAATTGTGTAGAAGAGGTGAGAGGTGGAGTCAAGAAGCAACAAGGGGCACATGAAGTTTCCAGGAGATGAATCTGTGAATGGTTCCAGTCATGATGAAATCACCTTGGAGAGTAAGTTTTCTAAAGAATGTTCCCTCAGATGGGAGTCTGGAGATTTTACTTCATTTGTGAGGGGATCAGAAAATGATTTATTGCATTATTTTTCTGTTATTTACTTCCGCTATTTTGTCCCAATTAAATGCTTTGCTACTTGACTTATGACTCCCCTTTGATCTCTTGTTAGAGAGTTTGAACCATATTATCATAAGAATACTCAAAACTTGCAAGCTCTTTCTTGAGATAGTGGTGATGGGGGGAAACAATTTGCTCTCTATGTCCTCTCCTATTTCATCTAAATCTGGGTTCCTCCCTCTCTCCTCTGGAATTAAAATACAGTTCAGGGCTTGCTTCTTGTTTAAGTAGTCTCTTGCTCCCATTAAAGAATGAATATTAATACTGTATACAGTCTGCAATTTAGTTAAAAGTCTGTCAAATAATTTTAAATTAATTTAATGATATTCTAAATCCATATATTTTTACATTAAAGAGAAATTTCCAAACCAATTTAGTCCCCCCTCCCACTTTCTTCCTTTCCCTTGAACAGGTAGTTCTCGAGGTAAAATTTATAGGAATCCTGATTAATGAAAAAGATCACAATATGTTAAAATACAGTTTTGGACCAGCCATGTGTAATCTCTATTACTAGAAAAGTTTGAAGAAATACTAGAAAGGCATCCCACAGGTTGTATGTATATCCATGTAATTTCAAGAGATCTAGAATTAGTAATATGAATTGATAAATGCTGTGCAAAGAATACCAATAAAAAGTTTTGTGGTAGGCACTTTAGAAAATGGTTGTTTTTGTTAAAGTGGGGGATTGGTCCCCAGTCAACCTTCTTTAAGCTATTAGTTAAATCAACAATTTGTTTTTCATAGGTAAATAAAGATCAACTTATTGCTGGTTATAGTATGGATCCAATTTGATGAAGCTTCAATATATTTTTGAAAAGATGTTTGATAATTTTGTCCGATTTTCTTTTGGCTCCTAAGTCAAAGGTGACAATAGAGATATATGAAAGAACAAATGGCTTTGGATTTAGAGGACCTGAGGTTGTGTCCTGGTTTAACTATTTTAACTATTTAACTATTAACCTGTGTGATTTTGGAAAAAGAATTACAAAAACCATTACCTTGGGGCGGGCTAGGTGGATAGAGCACTGGCCCTGGAGTCAGAAGGACCTTAATAATTAAGACAGACACTTAATAATTACCTGGCTGTGTGGCCTTGGGCAAGCCACTTAACCCCATTGTCTTGCAAAAAAAAAAAACCCAAACCATTACCTCTCTGGACTTCAGATTTCTCTGAGAATGAATGAGAATGAGAGAAAGCTAAGGACAGTTTCACCTTATAATCATGTGATTCTATAATTTTTGGACACCAGAGCAAGTCATAGGGCTGTCCTCATGTACATTTATTGAAAAATTAGGTATATCTTTATCTTTTACAATGAAAGAGATAATAGCATTCAAAATTTGTTAGCTACTCAGTGTTGTGACTACAGTCAAGCAGTACCCTTTAGTGTTGGGAAAGAGAGACAACCAGGAGGTATAGTGAATAGAGTCAGGAGGACCTGAGTTCAAATCCTGCCTCTGACACCTGACATATATCTTATGTATGACCTTGGGCAAGTCACTTAACCTAATTGTCTCACATCCAGGCCCATCTTCAGCCACCCTAAATCATATTTGACCACTGGACCCAGATGTTTCTGGAGGAGAAAGTGAGGCTGGTATAATAGCACAGTACCTCCCCACTCACATCCTATTTATGTATTTGTTATGTCATCACCGCCTTGATTTCATGGTCTTCATTGAGAAAGAAGGGCAAAAATCATCATTGGGATTGAGAACACCTATTCACTGTCTTAAATGTGCCAATCAAGTAACAACAACCTTCAGCAACTTTTTATCTGTATTGAATTTAAACTGACTATTAGAATTAAAAGGTTTTTTTAATCCAAACATTTATTTGGCCCCAGTAAATTATATTTTTTGCATGCAAAAATGTCTTCATGGCATCTGCTCTGAAGTATGTGGTCAATTTTGCCTTTCAAGTGGTCTGGTTTATTTAAAAACATGAAAATGAGAGGTTGTTTTGCTCACTTTGTTGGAGTTTATTGTTCAGGCTCAGATTCCAGACAAAGAATGAAATGCCATATTTTTCCTAGAGGCTCATGAGAAGCAGACTGTGGACTTTATGATAGAAAAGGGACAGTCAGAATAAGAATTATTTTTTCCCCAAAGGAAGAATTGCTCTAATAATCAACACATGCAGTTGATAGAACTACTGGCTTGAGAGAACTGGGATAACACAATGCATTTTCTCCATCAACAAATGCTTTCTCATCATGTCAAGAACACATTTCTACATTTATTCCTTTGAATTAATCAAAAGGGAGAAAGAAGACTACTTGAAAGTAAAGAACACTGTAAGATAAAGGAAAGAGAATTTTTCTAAAAATGGTAATGAGACAACAGTGGAAAGATAAACTGTTGCTTGACCTTCCTAATACCCTTCTATTTTTTCATGATTGGTGCTCACTGAATGAGATGTGTCTACCTCTTGAAATACCCCAATAGACTTGCAATGTAGAATTAACTTAAATCACAAAGAATCTTGTAAAGCATCCCCTGATATCACTAAGAAGTCACTTCTATTATTACTATTATTATTATCATATATAGCACTTTGCATTTATTTATTGCAATTGGTTCTCACAAATCAGTACCCCATGAGGTATTGCTATTGTTATCCCCAAAAATGAGGAAACTGAGGGTAAGTCAAATAACTAACAAGTGCCTTAATTGGGATTTAAATTTAAGATTTCATGAATCCACATCTAGCACTTTTAGTCAGTACTTTTTATCTTCTTCTTCAATGAGAGAATGTAGCAACCCCAAAAGAATTGCTGTTTTAGAATTATCTCTCATCTTTACCCCATCCTTATTCTACTTCTTCGTTATTACTTTTTCAACTTTAAATTTAACCTCAGAATGAATAGGAGCCTTTAGAGCTGGAATCTAATCAGTAAGAAATTGAACACGTGGTAATATTGTTGTCAGAGTTTTTTTCCCCCAAAGATCAAAAACAAATCCTAAAAAAGAATCATATGAATTGTAGCATGACAAGTGGTGAAGGAGATATAGAACAAGAGGCCTCTCTGTTTGTAACTGAGAGTGAAATAATACAAAATGTAGCATAACCCCCAAAAGTCACATATAGTCACTTCAGGAGGGACAGAGCAAGCAAGGTATATACTTTGTCACTCCTACCACTCAAAGATGGAACATCCTGAATTTTGATAATTTTATTAATTTTTTTTATTCTGAACTTCATAAACACCAAAAAAGTATATGTAAAACAGACTTTCTTATGTATAGTTCGCTTTTTTTAAGTCTCTAATGCATACAAGTTAATACTTTTAAAGCTATTCTGTTTATTTGTGTTTCCTTCTCAATTGTTATCTTCTGTGCATTTATATAAATGATTCAATTGCTCTCTTCTTTTTTTTTCTTTTTTACTTGTCTTCATTTTTGAAAATGGTCTCAAGTTTGAGCTTTCATATGGTGGCTAGAGAAAAGCAAGCACAGAAGACTTTAGATCTTCTGACTGAAATACTGGGAATTAGGAACCTATACATTATTATGGATAAATGAAAACCTGTAATTTATATAGGGAGATTGAAATCTTATTTTTTTTTTTTTAGCTTTGAACTGTGTACTTTGTACCAGGTCATTTTGATGAAAGAACCTGTAGTCAGGAGGAAATAGGAAAGCAAAATTTAAAGCCCTTTACAATTTAGCTCCCACCTACTGTTCAGCTTTATTATTTTTTCTCCCCTTTGCAAACTTTTCAGTTCAGTTAGACAGACATTCTTTGAATTCTTCAAATATCATGATCCATCTCACATTTCTTGGTCTGTGATATCCATCATACCTAGAATGCACACTCTCTCTCTTTGCATCTGACTCCTATAACCCTTAGTTTCCTACAAAACTCAGTTTGAATGGCACCTCCTACATTAGCCCCTTTTATGTCTCACCATTTGCTAGTGTCTCCCTCCACCCCAAGACATTACCTTGTATTTGTTTTAATCACACTTGTTTTGTATGTTACAACTTTGTATTATTGTGTACACAGTTCCCATTATACAATGTAAGCTAATTGAGTCAGAGATTATTTTTGCTTTTCTTTTATATTAACATTATGGCTGACCATGGGACCAGGATCACCTAGCTAAAGAATATCTGAGACCAGATTTGAACTCCAGAAATGATAAATCTTCATGTCTTCATGCCTGGCACTCCATCCACCTAACTGCTCTCCCCAAGTCAAATCAATAAGCATTTATTTATCTGTCTGTCTACCCACCTACCTACCTTTCTACCTATTTCTCTCTGTCTGTCTGTCTTCACACACAACTAAAAATAATCTCATAGGAAAGAAACTGCCATTAAGTAGTAGTCAGAAAAACTTTTTGTAAAACAGGATTTTAGCTGATATTTGAAGGAAGCTAGGAAAGCCAGGAGGCAGGGATAAGGAGGAAGAGAACTCCAGTTATAGGGAACAGCCAATGAAAATCTGGAGTCAAGAATGGAGTATTTTGGAAAGATGACAAATATCAATGCCAGGGCACTGGATTGTAGTGTTTAATTGGGATTAAGGAGGAAGAAAACTTGAAAGGTAGGAAGGGGTTAGATTATGAAAGACTTTAAAATTCAAAATGGGGATTGACTTTTGATCCTAGAAACTACTAGAGTTGATTGAATTGGGGTTGGTGAGGTTGCCCACTGGTAGGACCTAACACAAGATTACTTTGATAGCTGAGTGGAAGATGGACTGAATTGAATAGCAGAGGAATTGGAGGTCACATTAGGACAAAGAACAAAGTTAAATGTTATAAAAAAGAAAATGGAAATGACAATAGATTGTGATGAATTTCAGAATTCATGAACATGGGATTGGAACACATGGGTGATAGGAATATCAAGGGTATGATCATCTCTGTATGTACTTGAAACATGATAGAGAAGTCATGGAAAAGTAATAAGGTAAGGAACTTGGAGGAAAGAGTGTTTGAGGGAGTAACTTTCTATATAACATATATGAATATATATAGAAATCTTCTACTATGAGGGCAGGAGTGGAGGAAGAACGAAAGACTGAAAATCAGTGACTGAGCTCATTGAAGATAGAAGGGAAGTGTTCTGAAGGCCAGCAGATAATAACTAACAGAATCTTGTTTGGGTGATAAATATGGATTGAATGAGCCTCAAAAGAATAGAGGTCTAGAAGTCTGGAAATAACAATGTGGAAGGAAGAAAATGAGTATTCAGTTAGACACTGTATTAAGTGCTTTACAAAAACTCTTATTTGATTCTCACAATCACCTTGAAAGCTATATAATCCCCATTTTGTAGTTGAGGAAACTGAGTCAGGCTGAGGGAAGGACTCTCCTTCCAAGGTCTAATCTAACTGTTTTTTCTGTTTTTGGTTTCTTTAGTGCCATTTCTATTTTTTTCATGTGGCATATGGGGGAATGTGATGTTATTGTTCAAGTATGTTGTATCCACTGATAATAATTTTTAAAAAAAATTTATTATTGAATTAGTTGGCAGCTAGGTGGGACAGTGGATAGAGTGCCAGCCAAAAGTTAGAAAGACTCATTTTCCTTAGTTCAAATATGGTCTCATTTACTAGCTGTGTGACCCTGGGAAAGTCACTTAATCCTGTTTACCTCACTTTCCTCATCTTTAAAATGAGCTGGAGGAGGAAATGGTAAACCATGCTAGTATCTTTGCCAAGAAAACCTCAAATGGGGTCTGAAATGACTGAAATGACTGAAAAACAACAGAAATTGAATTAGTTATAGTTAATTCCATTTTCAGTTGATTATCCTTTCAGTTGTTTTCTTTCTTACTTTCCCTTAAATGTCTTTAAGATAGGCTACCTTAGTTCAATCTCCCATTAAGCTTCAGTAAACTTGGTTTTTTTCCTTTTGTGCTTCACTATTTTATGAAACTGTATTGTTTATGACCTTCCTTTGTAAAATTTTACAAATTGATTTATATTTTAAACTAGTGTTGCCCTTGGCTGCCATACTATCATCTTGGCTAGGATATCAAGTGTGTTTCCTGGCTCATGTGACTTATAGATTCATGGTTTCCTCATTGTGGCTATTGATTTACATCAGTTAAGCTTCCTTAGGAAATGATGGCCTTTGTTGATTCTTATCCATTTGTTATTTCCTATTTATTGCCATCATTAGCTTATTTAAAGAGAGTTAGTTGGTGTTGTCTTGATTGAGTGCTTATCTTTTCATTTTTTATTCTTGCTTTTAACTGGGTGTTGATTTAATCTTTTGCTCTTAAAAAGGTGTTGACCTGACTATACCTTAGCAACTGATTCATAAAATGACTCATATCAGTAACCAACCATTTCCTGTTTATTAGAATATATTCATTTTTGTAATATAATTTGATTTTTTCCATCTGAAACTTGTAAGTTCTGGGAGGTCCTTATACTAAATCATTCTCACAGTAGAGAGTTGAGACCCCCCCCAAAAAATAAGACTATCTCTCTCTCTCAAGGCTTTAGGAGAGCTCCTGAGGTTTTATGGGCAGTCCTCTAATGTTGTCAACTAAAACCTGCATTTCAATGTGATTGTGAGGGAATATTTGCCCAATATCATTAGCTATTTATTGATCCTCAATTTCATCTAACCAATTAATATCAATTAACTTTTACATAGCAATGTGTACTAAGAAAATACAGCAAAAACAAAAGTACAAACATTTCCCCTCAAGCACACTCTCTCATGGTCATTCCTTGAGGAAAGTAGACTCAAGCTTAATTTACCTACTGGAGAAATATGCTCCATCAAGTTCATTTTTGAATGTGGCATATTAGATGGATGCATTCCTCCCATTCATTAATGGTCTGGATCCTGATGCAAAAATATTATAGCAAACTCTGGCACAGACTCCAACTCCAGGTTCCTGGGTGCTATATCAGCCTTTCTGAACTCAAAGGTGCTTGGCATATCTTCCACAAGGCAAGAAGGAGTGCCCAAATTGTCCTTCATGGGAGTCTTTTCTGCAAATCAGCTCCAGCTTAGAAGCCAATCAGAAATTCTTTTCTTTCTCCTGAAGTCAGCTGCCAGAATACCTGCACAAGGTTAAATTCAGAGATCATTGTACCTCATGGGGACTAAGTCTTCCATTCTTTTCTCCAGAGCTGACATCAGTTAGAGCACAGAGTCTGTGTTTGGGGGACAGGAAACCCATTGGTCAATCTCCCTGTTAAATATATCAAACATCTCCAACTTTTCTTCAAGAAAATATTTATAACATATAGGTGTGTTTCTTCTAAAGTGTTCATAATTATATAGCACTCAGGTTACCAAACTATGTTCATTATTTCATTTAAGATTTACAACCCTTTGGGCTAAAGAATATGATTGTGTCCATTTTAAAGGAGCAGGGTGAGGGGTGGCTAGGTGGCACAGTGGATAGAGCACCAGCCCTGGAGTCAGGAGTGCCTGGGTTCAAATCCGGCCTCAGACATTTAATAATTACCTAGCCCTGTGGACTTGGGCAAGCTACTTAACCCCATTTGCCTTGCAAAAACCTAAAACAAACAAACAAACAAATAAATAAATAGATAAATAAATAAATGAGTAGGGTGGGAAGTGAGAATCAGAAAATGTAAGTGCTCAAGACTACAAAAGCTAGGAAATGTCTGGAAAAGGATTAAAAACTATTTTTCCATATTGCCTACATTTCCATATCTGTTACACTATCTCTTAAGCCTTTGATTTGGCTTCTCAACCATGTATTTCTGAATGTTTTTCACTATGCTCCCTTTGCATTGAAGTTGTGGAAATGTTAAATCAACATGTTGATTTAATTTGGAGTGTCCTATCAACTTCTTCCTAGAAGATTTTTACTTGAATAAACTATGTATAAATTATGATTCTCTTCATAGTAGTCTTTTTTTGTGAATATTTAATATTTGTACAGAATGACCCAGTGCTCCTGAAATGATGTTTCTTGTTTCCTTTGGTCACATAGTAAAAGTCATTATCTTATCCCTCTCCCAAAATGCTTTCTCCTCTTCTAAACTCACCTATTAAAATCAAAAGGCACCACCAACCTTTCAGTCATACAGATTTTGAATGATATATTTCACATTTTCTTCTAATTTTTGGCTTTTTTTGGAAAAGTTTTATTTCTTCCTGATTTCTTGCAAAGTCATCTGCTTCCTTTAGTTTCATTCTGCATTTGAAGGAGTTGTTTTCTTCAGAGAACTTTTTTTATCTCCTTTTCCAGCTGGCCAATTCTGCTTTTTAAGGCATTCTTCTCCTCATTTGCCTTTTGTTTTGCTTTTTGCATTTGATCCAAACTGGTTTTTAACATATTATTTTCTTCAGTATTTTTTTTGTATTTCTTTCACCAAACTGTTGATTTGGTTTTTATGATTTTTTTCTGCATTGCTCTCATTTCACCTTCCAATTTTTCCTACGCCTCCCTTAATTGCTTTTCAGTCTTTTTTGAGCTCATCCATAGTCTGAGCCCATTTTCTATTTCTCTTGGAGGTTTTGGATAGGGAAGCTTCGATTTTTTCATTGTCCGAGTATGTGTTTTGATCTTCCATGGGACTAAAGTAATTCTCTATGGTCAGATTCTTCTTTTTCTGTGGTTTAGTCTCTTCCCAAGACTAATTTATAGCACTTCCAAGGCTTTGGAGGATTTTTTTGGGACACCCCACTGGGACCTTTATTCCTCCAAGGTCTTATGCTCTCTTGCTTGTGCTTTGATATGTAGATGACAATAGCACTACCCTCTGCCCTGGAACTATAAGGAGGAATCCTGCTGGGCTATCTTAGTTTGAAAGACCAAATGGCAACCTGGATCTGAGTGTGGGCAAACAGTAGAGTCCTGCCCCCAGGGAGAGCAGAGAAACTTCTGCAGTCTCCCCTGACCCCTTTTATCATCTATGGGCTGTGCCCTGGAGGTGCAGACTGGTTTCTCCTGATTCTCACTGCAGGTTCTGTGGCCAGTGCTCCTTACTTCACACTCATTCTTATCTAGCAAGATTCTCTCCCTGCCCTTTCAAGCTGTTCCTGGGCTGTGCTGCGACCGGGGTTTTTTCCAGCTCCTGGTCCTGGTGAAACACACCTTCCCTCAGAACTTCTAAGTTATCTTGGACTGGGAAAATGTATCACTCAGTCTTTCTGTGGGTTTTGCCCCCTCTAAATTTTTGCTACAGTCATAAATTGATAGCTTTTGGAATTCCCTGGGGAAGGAGTTCTCGGGAAATGCTGCCTTCATGCCACCATCTTGGCTCTACCCCCAGTCATACAGATTTTCAGCATCCTTGAATGTTCTCTCACAATCCACATAACCAATCTACTGCCATGTTTGGTCATTTCTTCTTTCTCTCATACTCCTTCCTCAATATCAGTCTGTTGCCCCATCCTGTTATTTCTCTTTTACAATAGCTCTTATTTCTTCCTGCTATGATCCATCCTCCATTTAGCTTCTAAAGTGATTTTCCTAAATTTTATTTCTCCTACTCAATAAACTTTAGCAGTTTAACCTGTTATTTTTAATATCAAATATAAAATCCTTCATAACCTGTCCCCTTCCTTCCTTTCCAGTATTTGTGTATATATATATTTCTTCTCTCTATGTACTCTACAATGTAGCAACAACATGATATACTTTCTCCTAGTTCTTCGTTTTTTTTTACTGTATGTATCCTATACCTAAACTCTTCAATTCTGCCTCCTGGTTTCCTTGGGGATTCAGCTCAATCCTGCCTATCGAAAAAAATTTTTTTCCACCTAACTAAACTTCTGGACTTTCCTTCAGATTATCATCAACCTGTAAGATCCCATCAACTCAGAAAAGCATCCCCTCTTCTGTACCCTCTGCCTGATTGGAAAGGGTGGAGAGAGGACAGTGGATCACTCCTCCCAGATCTTCCATATAAGGAAGGCAACCAGGGCAATTATTTCATAATGTCCCACTGGTATGCACTCCTCTGGACTTTTGTAAACCCCTTTCTTATCCTCTCTACTCTTCCTTTTAAACTTTCTCCACTATGTTCTCCCATCAGATTGTGGGCTCCTTATTTTGTAAGTTCAACATATAACACAGGCTCTGGCATAGTAAGCATGAGTAATGCTATTGACTGACTGACTTTCCCCAAGAAGAAGCCTTTTCTACTTTCCCTACTGCCAGCATTTTTCCCTCTTAAGATTACCTCTTATTTACAGTTTATAAGTCTTGGATGTACCTATTTTGCTTAGATGTTTCCCCCCATTAGAATGTCAGCTTCTAAGTCAGGGACCATTTTCCCTCCCTTTGTAACCCTGTTGCTTAGCCAGGTGTCTAAAATATAGTATGCTTAATAAATGCTTATAGATTGGTCCTGTCATCTCCTTTACTTGCCTCTTCAAAGGCAATTTCCTTTTGTTTTAGAATTTTATAAATTGTGAGAATATCTGCCTCTGCTTTTAGACATTAGACAAAGATCTCATATTTTTAGTACCAACTGTTAAGGTCTTGTTTATAGATGTTCTAAAAACTGGGATTTAAAATATCCTTTTTCTCTTCTACCATTCTACCCTAATCATTACCTGAGGGTCATTTTGTATTTTTAATTTGCTTGCTGAGTTGTTGTGGGCTAAAGAATTTATTGACTAATGACTGCCATACAGAGGGTGAGCCTTTCTGTATTTAACAAGAATAGACTTCATGAGAAAAAAAATTTATTCTGTTTTTTCCTCCAAGTTTTTCTAGCATGCTAACACCCAGAATCTACACCTCAACTAGGGTCACCTCCAGACCTTGTCAAAAAAGCAGAGTGGACTTAATAGAGGTCAATTGTAACTTTATAAAAAGTATATTCATATCTGAATATATATATAATGGGAGAAAAGTTAGACATAAGTATAAAAAAGTAAGCATAAAAGAGTTATGTTCACCCACATTTCACCTTCTTCTTGAGGCTTTTCCTTATCTTCCTTCCTTACTAATACCTCCCTTTCAAACAATCACCATGCATTTATTTTGTACATACTTATTTTATGTACATTTTTATTTGTATCTTGTGATTTTTACTAATTATAGAATGTTCCTCTGTGGCAGGGATTGTTCCATTTTTGTCTTTTTAGTGCCAGAACTTAAGTAGCGACCTGTACATAATAGGTACTGAACAAATGTTTGTTGATTTTTTTGATTGGATAGAAGCTTAGTAATTTTTTAAAAACCTAACTCAAGAAGATAACAGGACAGACATAGGTTTTGTGGTTTAGATAGATAGATATAAATATAGATATAGATATAGATAGATGGATAGACAGATAGATAGAAATACTAGATTTTGGCTGAAAAGAAGTGAATTCTTTTTCTTAATGAAATCTGCTGTTCTTTTAAAATATCTTTTGATTCTAGCAATCTTTAACCTGTGTTACAGAGGAGATTTGTAATGAGCAGGAAGGAACAAGATGAAATTTGCTTTGATATTCAGTGATAGCAGAGATGGAATAGAATGAGGTAAAAAGCACTTGAACTAATGGAGAATTATTGGCAGCTAGGTGACAAAGTAGATACAGTCTGGAGTGAACAAGACCTGAGTTCAAATTCCAGAGGGCAGCTAGATGGCACAGTGGATAGAGCACTGGCTTTGGAGTCAGGAGGCCCTGAGTTCAAATCTGGCCTCAGATGCTTAATAATTGCCTAGCTGTATGACTTTGGGCAAGTCACTTAAATCTCATTGCTTTAAATAATGAAATGAAATAAAATAAAATAAAAAAACAAATTCCATTTCAGACATTTACCATGGCTAAGTCACTTAAGCTTTGTCTGCTTCAGTTTCCTCAACTATACAATAAAGATCATGATAGCACTTACCTTTCAGGGTTATTGTGAAGATCAAATGAGATAAAACAATTTTGTAAAGCTTTTAACACATAGTAGGTGCTTAATAAATTTGTATTCCCTCTTCCTTTTCCCAGACAGAAAGGATCAAGATGGTATAACAGTGACTAGGAGTTAAGATAAAAGCCCCATTAGAATAGACATGGAACATGTAGAGAAGGTGATCTGTTTTTTTCTTCCAACATTCTGCTAATATGCCAGATAAAAGATACCAAAGTTTTTATACCCTATATAATCAATAAATTAGAATTTATTGACCAGTTGCTATCAGACTTGGGATAAGAATGTGTTTACTTTAGATAAGATGTAAAAATTATTATAGATATGCAACAATCTCCCTCTTTCCCAATCACATTTGAAAGTTGTACTCACTATGGCCTTATGTTCTATTAAGCAGAAGTTTTGCACCTTTTAATAATAATGATGATGATGATAACTAACATTTATTTGGGCATCTAGTAGCTCAGTGGATAGAGTGCCAGGTTTGGAGTCCAGAAGACTCAGTCATTTTATTCATATTGGACTCTTCATGACCTCATTTGGGGTTTTGGTTTACCCTTTCATTCACCAGTTCATTTTCCTGATGGTAAACTGAGGAAAACAGGAATAAGTGACTAGTCTGGAGTCACATAGTAAGTGAGGCCAGATTTGAGTTCAAGAAGCTGAGTGGGAGTGGACCAGGGACTAGGGAGGATATTTGCACTCGTATTCTGGTAAATAAATGGAGATCTTGGAGATTTAGAGATCTTGGAGAACTTGTCTCCTTTGACTCCTGCCCCTTTAACATTCACTAAGGATAAGCTAGCTGGCAGGTACTTAACATATCCTGAGCATCTAGCCAACAGGAACTTAACACTCATGAAGATGAGTCTTCCTAACTTTAGGCCTGGCACTCTATCTCTTAAGGTATCTACTGAGCTCTCAAATTGAGATATTTGAAAGGCAATTGAATATGGAAGATTGGAAATCTTCAGAGAGATTAGGGCAGAATAGGTAGGTTTGAGAATCATCAATACAGACATGGCAATAAAATTCATTAAAACTGATGATTAAAGTGAAGTAGAATAGAGGGAGAAGAGAAGAGGGCCCAAACTCCCCAAAGGACTCCTACAGTTAGAAGTCCTGATCTGGAAGAGGATCCAGCAAAGGAGACAGAGTCTGTCTTTCAGGTAAAAGGACCAGCAAGAAGAGAGTGGTGTCCCAAGATACTCCCAAGAGAGAAAGTAGGATGATCAACAGTGTCAAAGGCTGCGAAGAGGAGTATGAGGATTGAGAAAAAGCCATTGGTTTGATCACATTTGTAACTTTGGAGAAAGTAGGTTCAGTGAAGTAATAGTCTGCATACTACTCCTACCACCCTTGTGGTACAAGTCATTTAATCTCTCAGCACCCTCTTGGTAACTCTTTAAAACTGTCTCTAAGTTGCAGAACAATTACTACTCTGCATTGGTAGAGCAGATTCCTGTGAGCTCCCCCCAAAACCAATAACAAAAAAACATGCTCTACATGGTTATAAGGTGTGTATGTATATATAATTATATAGCTATATTTAGGTACATATGACATGTATTCTAAGAGCTCAGAGAAAGGAGAGATTATGTTAGGCTGGAATATTTAGGGATGGCATGCTGGAAGATGTGAGATTTGAAATAGGCTGTTGTTCTCAGTCAGCAAGCATTTGTTTTGCCAGCCGTTGTGATAATTAAGAGTGAGGAGTTTTAAGAGAAACAATGACATGGTTCCTACCTTCAAGGAGCTCACATTCAAATAGAGGAGACAACATGCAAATAGCTATATACTACAAAATTTGAAAAATGTAAATGAGAGGTAGTATCAGAAGGATAGCACTAACTCTGGGGACAGAAGGGACCTTCAAGAAGATATCTTGTATAAGGCAGAATCCAAGCTGTCTTGACGGAAACCAGGAGTAGACATGAAGAGAAATAATCCAGGCAAGAGAGTTAGTGAAAAGGAATGGAGTCCCCAAATGAAGAGGCCATTGTTGTTGGATATTAAAATATAAGCATCCCAGGAAGGTAGGAAGGGGTCAGTTAGGGAAGGACTTTAAAAGCTAGGGATTTTACATTCAAATGAAGAAGGGCATTCTAGGCAGGAGAGACAGTGTGAGTAAAAGCTTGAAGGCAGGAAGAACACTAAATGTATGGAGGACAGTAAAAGAGACTATACTTACCAGAGCAGAGAGTAGGTGTTGGAAAATAATAAGATAGAAGACATTGAGGATAAATTATAGAGGCCCTTCAAAGCTTGATTGGAATGTTTATGCAATTTGCCAGGGAATAAAAACAAAACGAAACTATTGTAATTGTCAGAGAGAATGACATGATGAAAACAGTTTTAGGGAGGTTAATTTGGTAGAAGTATACAAAAAAGAGAAGGCTAGTTAGGGTTTATCAAAGAGGTACAAAAATGACTTTACAATGTGTCCAACTGTGGCTGATCAGACTAACATAAGCTCAGAATGCTCCACCACAGGTCAGGCACAAATAGGTCATGTGAACATTTGGGGTGGATTCTCTAGACTTGTGTATCCTGCAAATTTAATGATTACAATTCAGATATGAAATGATATGAAAGGCTTCTTCTAAAATGTTGGCAGTTGAAATGAGAAAGGGCATTTCAAAGGAGAAGTTAATAGAATTTGGTGACAAAATAAAAAGAATAGCAGAATTTTTGAAATGGAGGGGATTTTATAGCACTGGTCCTGGGATTCTTAGTCATGTTGTGATAGAAGAATTAGGACTAAAGGGTGAAAACCATGAGAAAGAAAGAAAAAACATAAAAGTTTAAAAAATGTACATAGTATGTCTTGCTCTGTATTCATACATTCATTAATATTTTCACTCAGTAGATCATACTTTCATTCAAACTGCATCCATAGTTTTTCCTCTGGACTTAGATGATGTTTTCCATCACAGATCTTTTGGGATTGTCCTTGAACACTGAATATCTGAGAATAGCTAAGTCCATCATAGTTGATCATCTCACAAAGCTGCTATTAATGTGTACAATGTTCTCCTGGTTCTGCTTGCTTCACTCAGCCTCAGTTCATGCAAGTCTTTCTAGATTTTAGACTGCCTGTTCATAATTTCTTATAGAACAATAGTACTTCATTACCTTCATCTACCACTGTACAGCCATTCCCCAAATGATGGGCATCCTCTCAATTTCTAATTCTTTGCCACTATAAAAAGAGCTACAATAAATATTTTTGCACATATGAGTTTTTTCCATTTTTTATGATCTCTTTGGGATAAAGACCTAGTAGTGGTATTATACATCCAAGAGTATAAGCACAATTTTATTACCCTTTGGGCATAGTTACAAATTGCTCTCTGGAATGATTGGATCAGTTTATCACTCCACCAACAGTGTATTAGTGTCCCAGTTTTTCCACATCCTGTCCAATATTGGTCATTTTCTTTTTTGTCATTTTAGCCAATCTGAGTTGATATCTCAGGGTTGTTTTAATTTGATTTAGAACATTTTTATATGACTATAAATAGCTTTAATTTCTTCATTTGAAAACTTCCTGTTCACATTCTTTAACCATTTTTCAGTTGAATGACTTGTTTTGTAAATTTGACACAGTTCTCTCTACATTTTAGAAAGGAGTTTTTTATTAGACAAACTAGATATAAAAATTGTTTTCCAGCTTTCTACATTACTTCTAGTCTAGGTTGCATTGGTTTTGTTTGTATAAAAACTTTTAAATGTAATCAGAATGATTCATTTTGCATTTCATAATGGACTCTATCTCTTGGTTGGTCATAAATTCTTCCCCTTTTCATATATCTGACAGATAAACTATTCCTTGTTCTCCTAATTGACTAATGGTATCATCCTTTGTCTAAATCCAGTACTCATTTCAACCTTATCTTGGTATAGTGAAGAGCTTACGGTATAAGGGAAGAAGTCAACAGACACACACACACACACACACACACACACACACACACACACACACAAGAGTGAAAAGCAGATTGGAGGGACAAGGAGAAGGAATCTTATAGGGAAACATGATATTGACTTTGAGAAAGTTTGAAGCACATCTGGGAGGGGCTGATGAATGTTCTAGGGGGAGGAAGCCCTGGAAAGAAGGTCCAGCTTGAGGCCATGAGCATTATGGTATTGGGAATGTAAATTCTAAAGTGAGATGATTGAACTCTTCTGGACACTTGGAAAGGAGTTTTTGTTGATAACATGTAGTCAGGATTTAAATTTTTCATCTTTAGAAGTGAATTATCCTCAAATCCATGATAAGGAAAATGGATTTTATACATGAATAATAAAGATCTTTGAATTCCCCCAATTTATCTTGGAGATGACCAATCAATAAAGAGAACCTGAAAATCACTTTGATCCTTCTCATTGTGATTTCTTGGTTTTTTTTTTTAGGACCTTCCAGTACTTTCAGGTTACTGGGGAAAAAACAACATCCTTCCCAACTGGAATCTGTCACCATTACTCCCAGAAGCAGAGAAGCAACTGTATATATGGACAGTTCTTGAGATTCCTCGAATGACACTCTTTGACCTTTAGTCAGAGAAGGGAAATCTTTTGTTTCTGTCTGAGGGTACCATCCTCTGCTTGCCGCTTATGCACTCCAGCACCCCCATCAGCTCTCTGTTCTCCTTCACTAGCCCAGCAGTCAAAAGGCTGCTTGGCTGGAAGCAAGGAGATGAAGAGGAAAAGTGGGCGGAGAAGGCCGTTGACTCTCTGGTGAAGAAGCTAAAGAAGAAGAAAGGAGCGATGGAAGAGCTGGAGAGGGCTTTGAGTTGCCCAGGCCAGCCCAGTAAATGTGTCACTATACCCCGATCCTTGGATGGAAGGCTGCAGGTGTCCCACCGCAAAGGTCTGCCTCATGTGATTTACTGTAGGGTGTGGCGCTGGCCAGATCTACAGTCTCACCATGAATTAAAACCACTCGAGTGCTGTGAATTCCCATTTGGCTCAAAGCAGAAAGAAGTGTGTATTAACCCGTATCACTACCGCCGAGTGGAAACCCCAGGTAATAAATCCCTACATTAGTAGAAGAGGTAGGTCTAGGTCTAATGTATATCAGATGAGTAAATATGTCATTAGCACTAGGGTTTGCAGGTAAGCTAAGAAAATCTGAACTGTCCTCTGATTGAAGGAGAGTGAAAGAGAAAAGCACTTCCTTATTCTGGGTCTGTTTGTAGGTTTTCATTAAAAGAGTTACTGAGAAGTAGCCTTGGGTCTCAAAACAACTAGGGATAGGGTGGCTCAAAGGATAGATCATTGGACCTTAATCTGAGGACCTTAATCTGAGTCCACATCCAGCCTTAGATTTGTGAATTTTGATCAAGTTACTTAATCTCCGTTTGCCCCAGTTTTCTCATCTGTAAAAATGAGGATAATGGCACCTGCCTCTCAGGGTTGGGGTAAGGCTCAAATGAGATAATAATTATCAAGTAATCAAAGGCTATATAAATGTGAGTAATTGTTAACTGACCTCAGACATTTATTGGTCATCTGCCTCAGTTTCCTCATCTCAAAAATAAGCTAGATAAGGAAATGGCAAAACACTGTAGTTAGTATCTTTGCTAATAAAACTCTAATGGGGGGTCATGAAGTGTCAGAAATGACTAAACTCAATTTCAAAATGGTAAAAAAAACCTGTTAGAAAACTTTTCACTTTCAAAAAAACTCACCTATTAAAAGTCAAAATATGCCTTCCACTTGTAAAATAGTTTAATAGTAATTTTCACTAACCATTCAACAATTATTATAACTATTATTATTATTGTACACATTTTGTACAAGGCACTGTTCTAGGTCTTAAAGATACAAAGACTACAAAATGATATAGCTTTTGAGATGCTTATATTGTATGTGTGTAGGTGTGCAGGCTTGCACACATGTGTGCATCCATGCTAGGGCAAAGAATACAATATATACATAGAGAGGAATATTGTAAGGTGAGCATTAAGATAAAATGAAGACAAAACACTATGAAATTTTTTTTTAGGTTTTTGCAAGGCAAATGGGGCTAAGTGGCTTGCCCAAGGCCACACAGCTAAGCAATTATTAAGTGTCTGAGACCGGATTTGAACCCAGGTACTCCTGACTCCAAGGCCGGTGC
The DNA here is from genome assembly GCF_037893015.1 of Macrotis lagotis. Lineage (NCBI taxonomy): Eukaryota > Metazoa > Chordata > Mammalia > Peramelemorphia > Peramelidae > Macrotis > Macrotis lagotis. Next base: position 833,682,062 of record NC_133658.1, read on the forward strand.
TTTATCCACTATACCACCTAGCCGCCCCAACACTATGAAAATTTAAGGAAAGGATGGGTTTGGTTTGGTTTGGTTTTTCTTCACTTTGAGAGATCATCGAAGGCTTAATGAATATACTGATACCTGAGCTGAGTTTCTAAGGGAGACAAGGATTCTGAAAGGGGTAGATGAGTAGAATAAACATTCCAAGCATGGGGAGTGACCTCCAGGGATCCATGAAGCCAGGAAATTACATGTCAAGTTAATAGAATTTCTTCCAGGGATTCAGTTTTGCTGGAATTTGGAGCATTTGAAAGGAAAGTAATTTTAACTCTGGCTAGAAAGGCAGGTTGGAGTCTAACTCTGGAAGCCCTTAAATTCTAGGTTAAGGTTCATATTTTTATCCTTAGTGCAATAGCTCTTGGAGTTTTGGGGTAAAGGAATGACATTGCCTAGGAAGATTATTTTGGTCATTGTGAGGGGAGAGTTTGGAATCAGAGACCAGAGAGGAAAATATTCTTATAGTCCAGGCCAAAGGTAATGAAGGCTTGAATTAGGATAGATAAGAAATGTGGAAGCAGAATAGGTGGAGAGGGAAGAGTAAAAACATGCCTCTGAGGTTCTGAATCTAAGGTGACTAAGAAGGTCTCCCACCCTCTTCATCTTGTTTCTTGATGTCAACACCCTCAGAGTTCATCCTAATCTTTTATTTTTTATTGTGTATACAGGGCAATTAGGAGAGTTAATTTAATGTCAATTTTCCTTCCCTTATTTTTTTTTTTAGGTTTTTGCAAGGCAAATGGGGTTAAGTGGCTTGCCCAAGGCCACCCAGCTAGGTAATTATTAAGTGTCTGAGACTGGATTTGAACCCAGGTACTCCTGACTCCGAGGCCAGTGCTTTATCCACTATGCCACCTAGCTGCCCCTTTCCTTCCCATTTTTACCTGTCTGCTTCATTCTGAGAATCAAAGCCCCAGTACTATTGAGTGTGGAAAGAGCCAGCTTCAGAAAGAAAGATTAAGTAGGTTCTCTAAGAAATTTAGCAGGTTTCATCATTCAATATTTTTCTTAAATCTTCAACTAAAATTGAAGAAATGGTTAGTACCTTTTATCTAATGGTAGGTAGGTGACCCTTTAACTTTTCCCCAACAATTACACTGTGATGTGCATTGTTAAAAAAGAGATGATTTCACTTCACTCACAGTAAATTTATTCCATTGCTACTTGTATCAAGAACCTCTATGAAAATAAAAAAGGTCTTATATTTTTATATTCCTGACTGGTTTCACCACATTCTGTGCGCCAAGATTCACCTTCCCTTCTTTTTGTGCTTTCAAATTTGGGGGAGCTCCTAGAAGGAAAAAAATACTTGGTCTTCAAAAAAGATTAGAAACAGCTGACTATTTCTTGGACAAAGTAATAGTTCTACAATTTCTAGATGAATTGAACAGCTAAATATTGACATATTTTCCCCTCCTCTCCCTCATCTCTTCTTAAAAGAGAAGCTGAGATTTAACTGAAGTCACTAAAAAGTCCACTGGAGCCTTGTTTTAACAGTAATCTACATGAGGTAGCTCCATCTTGCATTTCATAGAAAGAAGTTTAGTATTGAAACAATTCATTATATACATTTCCCTTTAAGCCCTTTAAGGTAGCCAAAGACCTTGAGTTTCTAGGGTTGTTGTAAAATTTAGATTTTATATTTAGAACTAAAAAAGCGAGGGCCACTAGGTGACACAATGGATAGAGCACAGGCCCTGGAGTCAGGAGTACCTGAGTTCAAATATGCCTCAGACACTTAATAATTACCTAGCTGTGTGGCCTTGGGCAAGCCACTTAGCCCCATTTGCCTTGCAAAAACCTAAAAAAAAAAAAGCTAAAAAAGCCATTAGTGTTTTTTTTATTTGACCCCCTTATTTTCTGCAGGAGGAAATTGAACTCTAGGGAGAGCTGATGACTTGTCTAAGGAACATAGATAATGTAAGATGGAGGTAGAATTTGAAATCAGATCCTTTAACCACAGATTCTGAGCTCTTTCCATCTTTCTGGTTCTATAGATAAGTTCTCATTTTCAAAGTGTAGCAAAGCCTAAATAATAGAAGAATATTTGTAAACCAGTCTTCCTTATAGACTTAGCCTAATGTTACTTTCAGCATGTAGAGGGAACTACTGTTTTGACAAATATTCATGGAGAAAGATAGTGTTCCATTATGTTAGAAGTTGTTTTAGAATCAATGTTATCTAATAAAGACATTTTAAAAAACCTCTATTTTATTTTAATATTCTCTCATGTCATCCTTTTTTTCTCTGCAGAAAAGAAACATTTTTTTCTCTACCTATTTTAGAACATGTATCCTCTGCATGTAAATAGCTCAAGAACAAGGAAAATTAAGATTTCATGGAAGATTTCTATGTTTTATGATATTTGTTATTTCCAATTACCATGAAGTTCACATTTTTCATTTTCAGGAATATCATTCCTTAAAGCAGGGATGCTGCAGGTAGCTTGATAATTATTCTGGGCACCTTTGAAACTTCTCTTTGCACCTCAAGGCAGCTAGTGGTACAGTGAATAGAGTGCTTCAGACATTTGGTGACTGTGTTACTTAACTAACTGGCTACCTCACCTCTAGCCACCTCACCCTGGGCTACAACACTCCCTGAGAGTTGTCATGTGGATAAAATAAGATTATGCTTATAAAATGCTTTTCAAAACTTAAAGGGATATCTAAGCTGTTATTATTATTGTAGAACTGCTTAGATAAGTCACTGGAAGTTCATCTATACTGAAGTACAAAATATACTGTGATTCTGCCTCAAGGGACTGAAGAGATGACTATCTTTTCTCTTTATCATAGATATTCCCCTCTTTTTTGCCAATGTCTGTTTGAAAAAGATGTTATGGTTCTAATATAATCTTTGGATATGTTGAATTAAGATGACTGGGTGCCTTGATCAAACCATATCTGTGTCTATTTCTAAGGACCAGAGTTTGGGAAGAATATTGACAGATAGGAGTGTGACCAAGATGGTAGGGAGACTTGAAATCATGCGAAATGATGATCTTTTGAAAGATCTTGGAATATTTAGTTTGTAGAAAACTAGAGAAGATGAGGGACATAGTTGCTTGTTGGAATGTTTAGAAGATTGTTGTGGGAATGAGGGATTTGATTTGTTTTTCTTGGTGCCCAAGGGTAGAATTTGGAGCTATGAATAAAAGTTGCAGAAAGGCAGATTTTAGTTCTGTATAAGGACCAATTTTTTAGCAATTAGAGCTGTCCAAAAATACAGTGGGGTGCCTTGGGAAGTTATAATAACTGACATTTTTATAGAACTTTAAAGTTTATAACATATAACTGTACAATGCATATCCAGTTTTGTATTTAAATAAAATATCTCATTTGGACCTTATACAAGCACTGAAAGGTAGGCTCTACAAATTTTGTTATCTTCATTGTATATATGAGCAAATTGACACTCAGAAAGTTTAATTTTTCACTTTGCATCTATGATTTCCTCTTCACTGAAAGTACTCTGATTGAAAGTAGATGATTACTTGTCAGAATGTTGTAGAAAAGTTATTATATGAATTGAGGTTAAACTAGGTCATCATTGAAGTCCCCTTCCATCTAGATTATTTAGTCAGTCATTTAGTCAATAAATATTTATTAAGCTCCTCCTAGGTTTAATACTATACTAAATGCTGAGGATAAAAAGAAATTCAAATGACACTCTACTCTCTTAGGGAGCTAAAGTAAGGGGATTAGGAAAGTCTTCCTTTTGAGCAGGTTTTTAGCTGGGACTTGAGGGAAGCTGGAGAAGTCATGAGGCAGAGAAGAAGAGGGAGAGCCTTTCAAGCATGGGGGAAATAGCCAGTAGAATACCCAGAATTGGGAGATGGAGTTCTCTATTCAAGGAAAAGGGAGGAAGTCCAGTATCATAGGATTTCACAGGGGTGGTGATGGGAGGGAGAGAATTGTAAGGTATAAGACTGGAAAGGTGGGAGAAGTTATAAAGGTATGCCAAACAGGAGATTTTATTTTTGATTCTTGAGATGATAGGGAACCCCTATAGTTTATTGAATAGAGGAATGACATCGTCAAAGATGGGCTTTAAGATGATAAATTTTATAGCTTAGAGGAAGATGTACTGAAGTTGTGGCAGTTGATTGATGTACTGAAGTTGATTGGGAGACCAACCAACAACCTATCGCATATTTTCATTTAGAAGTACTTATAACTTTAGCATTAAAAAGTATTTTATAGCATCATTTAAATTTATTTTGATATTTACTACCCAGTCAAGACTCCAAATGAGCAAAATGGGAAGCAAATGGATTAAAAGATCTTAGAATTTGTTTTCTTGGTAACAGTATTTAAAACATACTCAAGGTATGCATAGAATAAGTGAGTCAGATTAAAGAATGATGATAATAAATAAAGACTTTCACATCAAGGTTTATAAAGTGATTTTCATCCCAAAAATTTTGTTAGGTAGATGGCCCAAACATTATTCTCATTTTACAGATAAAGAAACTGAATTAAAAAAATTTAAACCCTGAAATTTAGAGAGGTCCAAATGAAGGTAAGCATTGGAGCTGGGGTTCACCAGGTCTCCTGGATTATCCTGGATAATCCAGTCTCCTGGATTAAGGTCCAGGTTCATTCCCCTTATCCCTTGTTGTATGATTCTGCTTTAAGCAGAAGCAGGCCCATTAAGTGAATTTTTGGTTACTGTTAGTGTTTATTGTTGAGAGGTGGGGAAAAGGAACAAAGACCAGGCAACTTCTAATACCATAAACTGAATTACTGACATTTAGTTTCTTTTCCTTACATTACCTGCATTGAGTTATGAGAGCAGAAAAAAGTAGCTGCAGCTCAATTTAATAATTATGTGAGTAACATTATACTTGAGAAAAAACATGTTCTTTTCTTCTTCATTGTAAGCTTATAGGGTTGCAAATATGCTTTTCCACACAGAATTATAAAACTTTGCTCAGGGAAGTATGTGAAGGAGGTTTATTAATACCAAGCTACTTCAACTATGCCACATGTAAACTTGGATCATAGAAACTTTATTATCATTATCATATTTTGGTGAAGGACCATATATCCCTCCTCACAGTGAAGAAAGTGAATAAATTGTGCATTAAAAACTGTCTTTAGAAAGGAACCTTTATCCCACTGAATGTATAGGGAGGTCTTTGTTGGACAGGTTTTACATGGAAAAGTCATCTTCTCAATTGATCTTTATTTCTATAGATAGATGGAATAAATAAAAAGCTATGTTAAAATTTATATCTGTCATTTTTATAAGAGAAATAAGTGTTTTCTTCTGTAATATAGTAAGAAGTTTTATAAATAACTTATTTGTTATAAGAGAAGGGGACAGCAAGGTGTGCAGTGGATAGAGTTTGAAACCTAGAGTCAGAAACACTCATTTACCAAATTCAAAACTGGCCCCAGATATTTAATAGTTGTGTGACCCTGAGGTTGACCTCAACACTGCCTCAATTTCTTCACCTGTAAAATGAGCTAGAGAAGGAAATGATAAAGCACTCCAGTATCTTTGCCAATAAAACCCCAAATGGTGTCAAGAAAACCCCAAATAGTGTCATGAAGAGTCAGACATGACTAAAACAACTGAACAACAGTAAGAGAAAAGCCCACTTTCTTCTTTACTCTCTTGGTATCTCTTTAAAAGCTATCATTTGATTCTTTTATTTCATTTTCCCATTATTCAAACAAAGAAAGAAATATAAAACAACATGATAAAGGACAAAGGACCAATACTAGACTGTACATCATTGTTTCTGATTGATCATTCTGTGTAGAAAGTCCTTGGAGCTGGTGTAAGCACTGAGTATCAGGAGAACATTTGGCTTTAGGATTTGAATCTCTACAATTTAACTTCCTGCAGGAAGAGTCATCTAGGAGATCATGTTCTTTTTTATTTTTTTTAACATGATACTCTAGAGGAAGACAAGACCAATAGGCAGCTAAAGTACATTTGAAAATAATTGTTTATTGTTTATTTTTTAGTTTTTGCAAGGCAGTGGGGTTAAGTGGCTTGCCCAAGGCCACACAGCTAGGTAATTATTAATTGTCCAAGGCAGGATTTGAACTCAGGTCCTCCTGACTCCAGGGCCAGTGCTCTATCCACTGTGCCACCTAGCTGCCCCTAATTTTTTTATTTTTTAAAAATTATTTGCCTTTACATCTTTGCACTCAGGGCTAAGAAATAGTTTCATTTTATCATTAATAACAGATTTGAAGTTCAAAAAGCTAGCAGTGGTCCATAAGATTCTTTTGGTCTCTAAAGGGAAAAAAGTATCACCCTAACCATGATGTCTCCTTCTCATTGCAGTGCTTCCTCCTGTGCTTGTCCCAAGACACAGTGAGTTTAACCCCCAGCTCAGCCTTCTGGCCAAGTTTCGGAATACTTCCCTCCACAGTGAGCCCCTGATGCCACATAATGCTACTTATCCTGAATCATTTCAGCAACCCACAGGCACTACCTACTCATCGTCACCCAGCCACATGTTCTTACCATCTCCCAGCACTGTAAGCTATCCTCATTCCCCAGGAAATTCATCTGGACCAGGGAGCCCATATGAATTTACAGGTGAGAAACAAAACCATAATCTAGAAATGATGAAGAAATGACCTGAGATAACTATTGGGAAGAGAGAATTAAAAGCTGCTTGATCAGAGGATTATATTCTTACAAATGTTCATAAATCATATAATCATATATTTAGAAATAGAAGAGACCATGGAGGTCCTTTAGTTTAACACCTTTGTTTTATATTTATAAAGAAACAGAGTATCAGAGATACAAAGTAATTTGCCAAAGACCACACAAGAAGAAGAATGTGGTAGAGTCAGTTTGATTCTAAATATACTTAATGAGAATTCTACTAATATCTAATAGCACCTCTAGGGATTAGGAATTCATAGTACTGGGATTTTAGAATAAAATCATTTGGCAAGAGGAAAGTGATCAACATACACTTAGCACTTTCTCATGATTTTTTTGACTTTTAAACCAATCACCAGTCTCTTCCTGTCTATATATAAGTATGAATTAGTTTGAGATTTTTAAGGAGCAGAGATAATGCTTAGGTCATCCTATATAGCCAAGAGTTTAGTTTCTGTTCATTTAAAAACCAGAAAATAAATCAATGAAATTTGGGGAGATAGAGAAGACATCTTCCATGTATACCAATGTGCAAAAAGCAGAATCTAGTATAATCAGAATAATATTTTAATTAATAAATGAAAGAAAATAGTACATCAATTCATAATTATCTATGCTAAAGCAGATAATGGAGTTGGATGAGTCAGAACATATCCAGGAGAGGTATGAAATAGAGTATTGATGTACAGCACCCTTGTATTTATCTTGAGCAGCCCACATCGGGAGCTCAGTTCTAGGCATACATGGGCAAGAAAGAATGATAATACATTGGAGCATGTCCAGAGGAGAGCAATCAGGTTGCTGACAAAACTATATCATATAAGCTTTTTGAAGGAACTGTGAATATTTAATATAATTGATATTTTTCTCTGCTTTTGTAGAAGACATCTTAACAGAGGAAATACAGTCATCTTCAGATATGTAGAAAAAACAGGAGACTTTTTAAAAATACTATTTAGAGTGGCACCATGGCACAGGAGAAAGAGTTTGGATGAGGGGGGACCTAAGTTCAAAGCCCACCTTATTGTCTATATGATGCTAGCTGGGTATCTTTAGACAAGTTACTAACTTCTCTATGCCTCAGTTTCTTCATCTAAAAATGGGGATAATAACCTCTGGGATGCACATTTGAATCTGACTTGCAGTTGAAATCTTCTATATATGTTTTTCTCCCCCCTATTATTTCAATGTGAGCTCCTTGAGAGCAGGGGCCATCTTTGTTTTGCACATAGTAAATACTGTACTTAGTATGTACTTTTTCAATCATTGTTGTTTCTGAAGTGTTGTGAGACAAATAAAGAATATAAAAATCTTAAAGTTCTTTTCTCTTTTTAGAAATTTCTGACCAACTTGTATGTTTATATTACTACTTTATTTTTCCCAATTACATGTAAAATAATTTTTAATAGTTTTTAAAAATTTTGAGTTCCAATTTCTGTTCCTCTCACTATCACCTCCCCCCCTCATTGAAAAGGCAGGCAATTTGATATAGGTATATACATATATGTATTATATATATATATATATAGTCATAAAAACATATTTCTATATTTGTCTTGCAGACCAGAAAACAAATAAACAAGAAAAATAAAGTAAAAGAAGAATGCTTTGATCTGCAGTCAGACTCTATCAGTTCTTTCTCTAGAGATAGCATTTTTCCTCATAAGGCCTTCAGAATTGGCTTGGACTACAGTATTGCTGAGAATAGTTGAGTCAGTCACAGTTGATTATCATACAATATTCCTATGTACAATGTTCTCCTGGTTCAGCTCATTTCACTTTGCATCAGTTTGTGTACATTTTCCCAAGTTTTTTTTGACAGCATCCTGCCCATCATGGCATAATAGTATTCCATTATGATCATATATCACAACTTGTTCAGTCATTCCTCAACTGATGACCAAATTTTCAGTTCATTCCCACTACAAAAAAGCTGCTATAAATATTTTTGTACACATAGGTTCTTTTCCTTTTCCTTTTCCTTTATTTCTTTGATATCTTTGGGATACATACCTTGTAGTGATATTGCTGGGTCAAAGAGTATATATGGTTTTATATTCCAATTTGCTTTTTAGAATGGTTAACAGTTTTCAATTCCATCAACAATGCATTAATGTCCCAATATTCCCATATTATTTCCAACATTTGTCATTATGTTTTTCTATTATATTATGCAATTTGATAGGTGTGAGGTGGTATCCCAGAGTGTTTTAATTTGCATTTCTCTGATCAATTTTTCTTCAACCTCTCATTTAATTATTAAAATCCTTTTGAGCATTTTAAGGACTATTGATAGCTTTGATTTCAGCTTCTGAAAACTGCTTGTTCAATTCTTTGACCAGTTATCAGTTGAGGAATGACTTGTATTCTTATAAATTTGACTTAGGACTATATATTTGAGAAATGAGGTATTTATCAGACTTACTGCAAATTTTTTTCAGTTAAAATTACTGTGTGTTTCCCTCCATCCTATCTTCTCCATCTTTCCTCCTTTCTCTTCTTTCACCCTGTCCATCTTCAAAAGTGTTATACTTCTGACTGCCACCTCCTCCAATCTGCCTTCCCTTCTATCCTACCCTTCCCTTCTCATATACACTTTCCCTTCTATTTTCCTGTAAGTTAGATTTCTCAGCATGTAGGTAAACCATATTCATGAAAGTAAGGTACAAGCATGCTTTCCTACCTCTGTTGTCTCTTCTATTGTAAAAGTTTTCATTCATTTTTTATGTGAGATAATATATCCTATTCTATCTTTTTCTTCCCCCTTATCTCAGGGCATTGCTTTTTCTCACACCTTTTATTTTTTAAATAACATTCCAGTATATTCAACTAACATTTGTGACCTCTTGTATATGGATACTCCTTCTACAGCCCTCATATGATAAAATTGTTAGGAATTAAAATTATCATCTCTTTATGTAAAAAGTTTAACTTTATTAAATCACTTAGAAGACCAAGCATGTTATGAATTTCATAAATGAGATTAATGCATAGGACAAGAAGTTGAACTAGTTGCATTTGAAATGATCTTTATGATTATTTACAATTCTAAATCCTACAATCTTATGATTCCTTACAACTCTGATGTTTTGAAAGTAATTTTATAATCGGATCAATAGCACCATTTGCTCAGTGTTGGACCTGGAATCAAGAAAACCTGAATTCAACCTGAGCCTCAGATACTTAATAGCTAAGTGATTCTGGGCAAGTCACTTAATCTCTGCCTGCCTCAGTTTCCCAATAATAATAATAATAGCACCTACCTCCCAGGGTTATTGTTGAGGATAAAATGAGATAATATATGTAAAGTTTTATATAAATGCTAACTATTGTTATTTATATTGAATTACTCATGGAAAAACTACTTAAAGCAGTATGTATATTGACTTTAAACTCTATCTTTAGTTAAATTAAGGGACTTCTTTCCAGTGGTAAATTATGGTGTAACTTCCCTCTTTCAAGCTTTTGGGGAGATCATTCCTTTGTTTCCTAAAAAAGTAAATAACTATTGTTTTCTCACCTCAAAACGAACTCCTTCTCTTTGTATGATATGGAGCCAAATAATATTTAGAATTCCTTCTAGCACTTCCATTTTGAGGAATGGCCCAAACCATCCATTCTTCTTGATTCCCTGCTATATATTGTTTTATCCTGTTAGAATGTAACTGGGTAGCTTATTAGCTGTGTCACCCTGGGCAAAACACTTAACCCTGTTAGCCTCAATTTCCCCATCTGTAAAATGAGCTGGAGAAGGAAATGGCAAACCATTCCAAGGTCTCTGTCCAGAAAACCCTATGTTTGTTTTTACATGTAATTGGAAAAAATAAAATATATTTTTTAAAAAAGGAGAGAAAAACCCCCTAATTGGGTCACAAAGAATGACCAACAATAGTGGAATGTACACTTTCTCCAGAGGTCTGGGACTGTCTTTCTTTTTGTTTGTATCTATATCCTCAGCACTTAGCATAGAATCTGCCACATAGTATTTAACAAATGTTTGTTGACTGAGCCCTGGGGATACAAAGAAAGTTGATTAACAAGCTCCTTCTTACTTCTTTCTTGTTCTATCTTTGACTCAGGTATTTTTCCCCCAACCCCAGGAATGCTTCAATTCAGTAGGTTCAATTCACTACCCTGCTATATATACCTAATGCTACTAGGTGCCATTCTCCATGGACTTTTATCTACCATAGTTCCCCGTATGAGATGCACACTTTTTTGAAAAATTTGGGATCTAAAAATTAGAAGCATCTTATATAGTGTTTGGAAATTTTTTTACTTGCATTTCCTGCTTTTTTGAGCTTGTTGTCTTTGTGTTCATTGTTTCATATTTGTTAGCAGTATATTAGGTTATGTTTTACCATGTTCTACCCAGAAATGGCTCAGAAAAGATTTTTTGTACAGTTCTGAATTCAAGTTCAAAGTGATCTAGTTTGCAAAAGTGAATGGAAATTGTGCTGCTGAACATCAGTTTGGTCTTCCTCAACTGAGAAAAAAATCTGAGACTCCTGGAAGAAGAAGCCCAACTGAAAATGCCCTGGTGGAAGAAGGCTATGAGAGGCAAGTCAGCTAAATGGCCTGAGTTAGAGAGGGAATTGAAGAGATGGATTGAAGAGCGAAGGGACATTGGAATTCCTGTGTCCACAAAAGTGGTTCAGCATAAGGAAAGAACTGATGATGAAAAGTGACTGATCCAAGGAGGACACAGTATGTGCTTCAGGTTCATAAAACAGAATAGACTAATCCTATATCCATGCACCAGACTTGCCCAGTTTCCTGGTCAGCCCTAGACCAGAGTACTGGTAGCGGAACCTCTCCTGGGACAGTGATTTGTCATCAAACACAGATGGGGCCAAACTAATGGAAGGGAGTTTTGACAGTGATGAGGAGTTGTATACATTTTATGATGAATAAAACTTGAGTTCAGGAACTTTATGTGACACATGTTTTTTCAAATTTTGGACCCCAAAATTAAGGTGCATCTTATATATGGGGAAATATGGTACGTGCCAACTATAGGGTTTAGAAGGGATTTCTCTTCTCTCACTCCATATGTACCTTTATGTCATTTTCTACAGAATCTTTGGGGATATATTTCCCTAAAAAGAACTTACCTTTCTATCTTACTTCCAAATCTACTCTTAAAACACAATCAGATTCTGGAGAAAGGAAAACTATACATAAAGAAATAGTCATTTATCTTTGGATATGAAGATCTGGCTTCAAGACCACCCCTGATTCTTTTTAAATATGATCATAGGCAGATTATTCACTATTAGTATAAGGAGCTGACCCTCATTTTCCAAGGGAAATACCTGGGACATACCACCAGCATAACAGCCTGATAGACATTCTACTACTGACAGCTGGTTGTCCAAAAACACAAAATAGAAGTTTACCCAAAAGTGTCTGTAGCTTTCTTCCTACACAGTCAAATTAGGCAGCAGATTTTTATATTGTTTTGTCATTGAGGAAAATGACATTTTCCTGCTATCAAACTTAGATTTGAAAAGACAGTCATAAAGTAGTCATCATCCTTTGACAATTCCCAGAGCCAAGAGAAAACTAAGCAATTCTTTACTGGGAATCTGAGAGTAGCTGGTCCCTTCTTCCTTCTCTGTTGTCTGTTCTCTATTGTCTGTGCTCAGAATCATCTTCAACATTAGTTGTTTTACCTTCTGTAGTGACACTGCCCATGGAGATTATAAATTTAACTGCAAAGGAGGGGGGAGATCAGTCTGACCATAAGGAATTGGTTGGTTGTTGATTTTCTTGTTTTTATTGCTTTTTTTTCTTTAGTTGATACACCACCCCCACCTTATCATGCCACAGAAACACCAGGGAGCCACAATGGAAGACCTCTAGATGCCACAGCTGACAGTCATTTAGTGCTGTCATTGCCTAATGGAGGTAAATTTGTGGATGAAACACCAAACACTGGTACTTTTTGGTAGTAATTCTTGCCATCCTCTCCCTTGATTCTCTATTAACCTGTGATTTCCATTGTGGACTGAGGGCTATGATATCTTAATTTCTGTTTGATAACCTCTTCAAAACAGAGCAAAGTCTAGATTTCTTGTCACCTTGACTGTTGGAATGAGTTAATTATTCATTTTAATTTTGTGCTTATAAGTTTATCAATTTTAATATTTATGCAGTGGTGGGTATCTGTGTGCTGCTATAAATAAGGAGAATCTACTTTAATTTTTGCTAATAATTATTCAGTTTCAAAAGTGTATCCTTTAAAAACCTCCTCAGGTTTTATTTATTCCAGCATCACTTCTCTTTAGGTAGCAAATGTATTCTTGGAAAATTTTGTGGAAATTCTTTTTTAAAAACTTCTGAAGTTCCTTTTAGTTCTAAGTTTCATAAAACTTAATGAATTTATATGTTCTTGTGGTGTAGAAGCTCAGTGAGATAGTGAAAAGACATTGTTGGCCAGAGATGGAAGACCTGGTTTTATGCCTTGGCATGAGCTTTTGTTAGTAATGTGAGTCTGTGCATGTAATTTTGCATTTTACTAGCTCTCAGTTTCTACTTCTGTAAAATAAGGTCCTTGAACTCTATGGTTTCTAAGATTACTTCCAGCATTTTTTGATTTTGTAATTTTCTGATAACTTATAGACTCAAAAGTTGGAAGGCACTACAGATGTTTTTTTACTCAGAAATATGAATTCTCTTCACTAGTGGTCACTCACTTGGTCTCAGAAATTTAGCTTTTCCTCTGACTTGAAGTTATAATTAAAAGAAAAGTTGTTCTCTTTCTGGAATAGTTCTAGGACATCTGTTTATTATCTTTAAGTCCCACAAGTTTACTTTATACCATCCTCAAAAGATATGTCATCTGTCCTTGCCTATCCCTGTGCAATTAGAAGAGTTTTTAATCTCTTCCAAGGAGGTAGAAAATCTGGTAGTTTTTGTTCCCTAGCTAAGATTACAGGATGCAAATGGGTCCCATAAAATAATTAACAATCCTTAATTATTAGAAAGGGGAGTAATTACTTATCATGTGAATGCCAATCTACTTTTCTTAGTATAGTCAATTGTAATGTTCTATGCCTTCCAAGTTCTCTTCTTTGTTGTGAAAGCCCCCCCCCCTCTTATTATGATTGCTGGCTTAACTGAGGTTGTCCTGCTTTGTTAATAGTTAGTCATTGTTAATAAACTTTTTTTAGAGGCATTTACCTCAGTTTACCTTTATTAACTTTATTTGCTATGTTGGCTAGCATTCCTGCTTCACGTGTGAGTAGGGTTTATGAGGCTAATTGACCTTGAAGAGACCTATTAGCCTAAAATTCTATGATTCTAACAGAAATCATTTTCCTTTGAGGTCATTACTGACCTTAATTGATTAGATACTATACATGAGATAAAAAGGAGAATGAAAACCTAGTAAAAATGCTAGTGAGGACAGTTTTTCTTGTTTATTCTTTACTTCCTGGGTAGATTTTCAAATTAGTTCTTACTTTATTGAAATTCATCCTTTTCATTCTAGGCTCTTTGGAAAATGTTATGTTGCCTATCATTGCTTTCCATTAAGTGTGTCCTTCATAGACACTTGTTTTAAGTTATATATCTTCCACAGAGGGGAGTGAATACCCTGGTACCTTTACATACTTTTTGGACTGGTCTTCCCCTCCCTCTGTAAATATTTGTGCATTTTATAGTACAGAACTAAACTCTGGCTTATAGAGAGGATTAAAACATGAACTTTTTGGAATGGGGCACTAATCTTGCAGCTAGTTAGCTGCAAGACATCATTTACCCTGAAAACTTCAGAAAAATGATAGGTTTGAGAGAAGAACAAAGCAGTTACATCCATCATGCAGTCTATTTGTTGCCAAAAGGGTTGATTCACTGGGTCCTGGAATATGAAGACCGGATAAAGACTTATTCCTTCAGGTATCCAAAATCTGATTCTTTTCCTTTAGATTTTCGACCTGTTTGTTATGAAGAACCTCAGCACTGGTGTTCTGTGGCCTACTATGAACTAAACAACCGAGTTGGGGAAACTTTTCAGGCTTCTTCTAGAAGTGTGCTCATAGACGGATTTACAGATCCTTCGAATAACAGGAACAGGTTCTGTCTCGGACTTCTTTCTAATGTAAACAGAAACTCCACAATAGAAAATACTCGGAGACATATCGGAAAGGGTAAGAACAAGTGTCCTTGTGAGGATGAAATTGTGAATAGATAGAAATACCACCCATATAGCTCATTTCTCCATTATTGAGAACTCACAGGACTTAGAAGCTAAATAAATGAAGTTCTAGACTTGACTTCACAATTTATTACCTGTTTGACCTTAGACAAGTCACAATTTTGGTCTTTATGTTCTATCTATGAAAAAGGGAAAATAGCATTTTCCCTTAATTTATCTCGTTGAAATGTTGTGGTAACAAATGAGATGCTACATGTGAGAGCATTCTGAATCATTATAATAAATGTTCTATACAAATGCTAGCTCATTATTTGAACCTTTTAAAACTGATTTTTGAGATGATTTCTGAAGCAAAGCCTTCTCTAAATTGTGACCCTTTAAAAGCAGCTTTTTAAAAGTTATTAACATGAAAAGAATTGAATATTATCTAGTTATTAACCAAATGTTTTATTTATGTTTTTCTCAGTAGATTAAGTAGATTAATGACATCACAACTGGCTGGGATTTTTTAATGTGATATGATCCTTTTTTGAATCTCATGGTTTAAAAGCCTGATTAGCCATCAGGACTAAATTCATTCTCTAGCCAGGAGAATATTCTTTTTTGGTAAAAGTTTAGGAATAGGGGCACCTGGGTGGAACTGTGGATAGAGCACCAACCCTGGAGTCAGGAGGGCCCGAGTTCAAATCCAGCCTCAGACACTTAATACTTACCTAGCTATGTGACCTTGGACAAGTAACTTAACCCCACTGCCTTGCAAAAAAAAGTTTAGGGATGACACTTTAGGTAAAAGTGAAACTTTTTGGCTAAGGCTATATGGGGAAAACAAAACAAAACTATGTTTTATAAATTTGTTTTCAGCTGTAACTTCCATATGACAGGATCTAGCCAAACTATTGAAGTTAATACATAGTCTCTGTAGGATTCAAGATCTCAAACAAGTTAGAAAACTAGTAGGCTTGAAGTCAGTCAGTCAACAACCTTTATTAAGTATGAACTAAGTTCCAGGCATTCTGCATGGAGATAGAAAGGCAAAAACAAACAAAAACAAAACAAAACAAAACAAAAAAACCCAACCCCAGTGCTTGTTTTCAAGTTGCTCCTAGTATGGCGTGTGGGAGTTGAGGGAGGTGGAGACAACATGCAAATCATCACAGGTTAGACTAGCTCACTTTTAGTGGTTAGAGAGCCAGCTTTGGAGTCAGGAAGTCCCCCTCTGACTTGTACTGGCTCTGAGGTCTTGCATTAGGGACTTGTGTCTCTTAGGGTATCAGGCTATTCTAGACTTTGAGTTACAGAATTATTGGTGATTTGTATTGGCTACGATTAACAATTCATAAAATCACAGGTTCCCAGCAAATTGCTGCATGCAAATCAACCTTACCGAAGAGTTTTCTGATCTTTCTTTAAAGTCTCATGAAGACCCTCTCTTCCCCTCCCCATTTCATTTAGTAATGTATTCTGTGTTCTTCCTAATATATTATTTAAATTGATTTCCCCCCTAAGTACTCCATTATAGGTCAGTAATTAGGAACAGGTTAAGTTTATTAAGTACATTAAAGTGGACTCAGTGGCTCTTTATGTTGAATACTGACAGACTAATTGACTTATCACTGAGGAATACTTCATATAGTAATGTAATAAGGATATCTAGCATTTAAATAATGTTCTAAGGTTTACAAAGCATTTTATCTCAGTTGATTCTTATAACCATTGGTGAAGGAGGTGCTATTATTATCCTCATTTTACAGGTCCCTATTTTATTGGAGCAGGCAGAGATTAAGTGACTTATTCAGGGTCATACAGTTATTGAGGGAGACACCTTTGAACTCAGGGTCTATTGATTCCTTCCACAGCACCTCCTGGTTGACTAAGTTGATGCTAGTGTACTATCAATAGTGTATCTACTTGGAATTATTTTTCCATTTAGTGGTGTGCCTTTGTGCTGATTCCACATTCTAAATCTTATAATCAAGATAGTTGACTTGACTTAAGGTTGTAGCCTATAAATTTGCAGAGGAACACAGTTAACTGCTGTTTGGGGTATTGCACATGGGGCCTCAGCCTCATGTACAAGGTGTTATAAGCAGTAATAGCCACTAGTACCAGTTAGGCATAAGAAGATTCTAGTTGATTTTAGAGACAATCTTAGACACTAGAAATTAGAGCATTGCATTCCCAGTTAACAGATTTTATATTCCAAATCACTTAAACCCATCTTTTAGATTTCCTTTCTCTAAAATGGTATGAAAATATTCATCAGAGAGAGGGGACCTATTTGCTGATAGTAAGGACAGCATGTGATTTTTGGAATGTTACTATAAAACTATGCAATTCTCTGTCTTTTTCTCTAGATGAGCTGTTAGCATGGTTATAAACTGTTTCTGAATTATGAGTAAGACCTCAGAAGTTTCACTTTGCATCTGCCCAGATATATTATGAAGATAAATGAGAATATCATTTTTGCTTTTCAAGCATGTGGCTATTGCAAAAGATATTTTTTGCAGTTGCCATTGATCAGTAATTATTATTGCATTTCTATTGTTGGGGAAATGGTCAAATTCTTGTTAGAAAATGATATTGTGAGAAGAGCTTCCCTTGAGGATATGGACCCTCTGCTTTTGCCATTTATAGGGAAGATGCTGTTAATGAACCATTGCCTCCTGGTGGTGGACAACATTAAGAAATTGTAGATTTCGAGTTGGCAATAGTCTTCAGATTGCCTTTGTCTTTAAATATGTTTAAACTTCCCTATCATTAAAAACAAAAATAAAAGCATTTTATTAGGTTTCCTTTTTCAGCCATAATTTCATTTCCTTTATTTCTCAGCTAAACAAATGGAATGAATGGTTTTTGTTCATAGTTTTCATTCTATTTACTGTCCAGTCTCTTCAACTTGTATAAGTCTGACTTCTGAGGATACCATTACACTAAGCAGCCCATTGTTGAGAGGAGTACAGCAAGGCAGGGTCTTGTTGGGGGGTTTTGCGTACCACAGGGAGAGGAATGAGTGATAACCCCCCTTTTACATATTTGCCTCAGTCAAGGACCTCAAACTTCTCAAAATAACAAGGATGCTTGCTGGATCTGAAACATACTGGAAACCAATCTAAGCAAAAGTGAAGGTCTTTACAAAATCCTACATGACAGAAAATCTATGATATTAAGAACCATGTTATTTGGGATCTCATACATACCCCGATATCATGTTTTTTGGGTCTAAGTTTATTAGTGACAGTTAAACTGCAGTACATAGTTCTAAGAATTTTAATATAAGGCATTTTCCTTTTTATGAATATTATGAGTTATAAAAATTATTCATTTTAATGATGACAAATTATGGTGATGATTTTAAGCATTTAAAGAGAAGATAATTCCATTCTGACAAAATGTAAGATGCAACAAAATTGGCACAAGGACAATTTTTTGTTGTTCTTTTTAAAGGGAAATTATTAGCAGAAATAAAAAACTCACACACTCACAGATAATGAATTTTAGGTTCCAAGATTTATAGTTTCTATTATATATTAGAGAGTTTGAAAGATACAAAAATGGAAAAAAACAAGCAAATCTTTTTTTTTATAGAAGAGATTTGCAGGTGAAAGATTGTAAACTAGAATTATCATTCCAAAGAAACTATTTCCTGAAAATAATTGTCACCTATAAAGCAAATGGCAGATCATTTCATAAAAACCAATGTTCCAATTTCAGTGCCTATTCAAAATGGATAGGTTGAACTTCTGATTTATATAAGCCATGAATTTTGCATATTTGGGAATATAAATTGAATTTGACCATTTAAATCCTCTGTAGATGAGTTGCCCCTTGCCAAAGACTGAAATTCTGCATCTTGCTGCTCTTCTCAGCCGAAGTAGCTAAATATTCATTAGTCCATCCAACTTAGCATGCCAAGTCTTTCTTTCTTGGTCCTGGATTCCTTATCCTCTAAGTGCCCTCTAGGTAATGGGGGGGAAAACTATACCTAGAGGACCAAAATGTTTCCACAACTTCTGTCACCATAAGCAATATGGACTCTGGATATAAGTAAGATATTAATAGGAATGTGAATCATGATCCAAATAAAGACCAGACCCAGATAAACAAATTTACTTGTTAGACATATTAGACCAAAAAGAATCTTATAACCAGAAGTCATCTAATTAAGTTGTCATTAAATACAAAACATTTACAATCCCCCATTCTATCTTTTATAAAGATCAAAAAGCAATCTTCATGATATAGACTTTGGCATTAAAATAAAACCAGCACTTTTTGCTACCCCCCCCACTATAAATTATTATTTATTTCCCAGGAATACTGACAAGAAACTGTCTTCAAATATATTTAGCTCTGTGATCACCTACCATAGAGAGGATCCTTTTTGATCTTAAGTACAATGAGTGAGGCTAAATAATACCTCTGGGTTCCAATGTATAAGGCATAAGCAATTTAAAATAAAAAGATGGAAAAAAAGGAATTGAGTGAAAAGAGCACATGATTTAGTGGAAGACCAAATGAATAGAGAGTAAGGAACTTGAGGTTTTTTTCCTAATTATGCAAATAAACTAGCTCTGTGACTTTGTTGAAAACCTTGGTCAAGACACCATTTTCCTCATTTATAAAATGAGGATGTTGGATTCAGTGGTGTTCAAGTAACTTTCAGGTTTAAAATTCTAAAACAGAGAAAGAAGATAGAAAAAAAAGGATAAAAAAGCTTTGAGTGGTAAGGAATAGTGGAGTACATCTAATAATTTTCTCAAAGTGTTACTAGTTACTAGTAAACTAGTATATCCTTGATGTGTATATAAACCCCCAAAATTCTATTCTTAAAATTCTCTAGTCAAGGAAATTAATGAATTTCCTAACATTCTATTATTTAATATTTCTCTCAGTAATAAATCTTCTTTATAATTAATATCAGTTTCTTGCTTTAAATATATTTAAATTAATGCTGAACTTCAAAGTTAGAATGGATTTTTTAGAAATTTTCTTTAAGGAGAATTTTCAAATTCTTCTAGTCTAATTTTAGCAAATTTCAGTGAAACATTGCTAGCTCCAAAATGCTTCCTTTTATATTAATCTCAAGGATGTAAAGCAATTGATAAAAGATACATCTGACTTTAAATTTATATAAGTAGATATATAGTTAGAAGAGCATATAGATATATAAAAATTTCTTTTTTAAAACTGGAAATTTTGTAGTATCTCTGTATTGTCAATGAGCATAAAAATCATTCTGTAGCCTTTAATACTTTTATAGCCCTTTAAATACTATAAATTTTGAACATTTACAAGCTATAGTAGATTTTAAGATTACTGGAAATTATGAAACCAAATTAAAAAATTTTTGAACTACTTTAGAACAAGTTTTTTATACTATATATACATGTTGCATTCAGTTTTCTTTATGAAATAAGCATTTTAGAATTATGTGAATTGCAAAGATATACTAAACTCTGGAATTTTGAAAGTTAATGTGGCTAAAATGGTTATGGTAATGTGATGTATAAATTAAATCTGATACCCCACAGAGAAGTCTAAAATTGTAAATGAAAGAATATTTTTAGAATCATTCTGAAAAATGTTCTTGTTACTGACTTTGCAGGTGTTCATCTGTATTATGTTGGGGGAGAAGTTTATGCCGAATGTGTAAGTGATAGCAGCATTTTTGTACAGAGCCGTAATTGCAACTATCAGCATGGCTTTCACCCAGCCACTGTTTGCAAGATCCCCAGTGGCTGCAGCCTTAAGATTTTCAACAATCAACTCTTTGCCCAACTGCTTGCACAGTCAGTTAATCATGGCTTTGAAGTAGTCTATGAACTGACCAAGATGTGCACTATTCGAATGAGTTTTGTTAAGGTAAGGGTTACTTTCTTTTAGACTTCTAAAATGAGACCCCCCTCCCCCCCAAAAAAACCAGCTTCTTTGATATGAAAATTTTACAATCAAATTCCTGGTGTAGAAGAAAAAATGCAGGCATCACTCATCCTAGATTTATGGAGAATAGATTTCAAAGGATTCAAAGGAAAGGATAGAATTTTACTTCTGTAGGAAAAGTTACCCCAAGGGAATGACCTGAAGATGAAGTTGAAGATGAAGCCAGAAAAAAAATGCAGACCAGTGGGATGCAAAGTAAGTCTATCCACCAACTTTTCTTTATAGAGGATAGCAGCAAAGGTAGGTGAGGAAGGATGAATATAAGAGTGTGGCATCATTCTGTCAGAAGAGTATTAGTGATAACCTAAAGAATAAACTGAGGCTGATGACAAATGATAAGTAAAACAAAAAAGAACTTTTAAAGTAAATTAGGAGGAAAAGGAGATCCAACAAAGTAAAAATCCAACAGCTTAGGATGGGTGGGGAAATGATAAGAAGTGATGGAGAGAAGGCAGAATTTATCTCTTATTTTGCTTCTAGTCTTGTTTTGTTATGTTTTATTTTGCAGGGGGGAAAACATCAGAGAAAGTTATTTTTGTATTGAAAAGGTGCCATAAAAATTATTATTGGGAAATTGAAGTTCTAGATAAGGAAGGAGATAGTAAGAGAGCAAATGGTTCTTGATGAGTTTAGGAAACCCTAGGTCCAGATAAATTACATGCCAGTATACACCCAATAGTGAGAGAACTGGGGCATTTGATTGTTACTTATCTTTGAAAGATCAAGAAGTATGGGGAGAAGTAGCACAGGACTGGAGAAAGGTTAATGTTTTCCTTATTTTTATAAATGGAAAAAAAAGTAGATTCTGTGAACTGTACTCCAGGGAGCTTAATTTTAGACCATGGCAAAATTTGAGAATGCATTATTAATTAGGAATCATTTGTAGATGTGGTAGTTATTAAGTACCAGAATGACTTCATCACAAATTGATGATGGCAAACTAATTTTCATTTCTTTTTTCTGACAAGGTTACCAGGCTACAGATAGAATTTACCTCAATTTTATTTAGTAAAGCAGTTAATGAAACCTCTTGTGTTGGGGCGGCTAGGTGGCATTGTGGATAAAGCACCGGCCCTGGAGTCAGGAGTACCTGGGTTCAAATCCGGTCTCAGACACTTAATAATTACCTAGCCGTGTGGCCTTGGGCAAGCCACTTAACCCTGTTTGCCTTGCAAAAACCTAAAAAAAAAAGAAATCTCTTGTGTTATTTTGTTGATAAGATTGAGAGATATATTATAGATGATAATATAGTTAAGTAAATTTGGAACCTGGTTGAATGATTAGATTCAAAGAGTAATAGTTATTAATATTTGCTCAGAGGGAATATATTGGTAATCTTTACTTTGTGTGATTGAATATAGTTGGCAGTGAGATGAAGGCAAAGATCGTGAGCCTAACAAAAAAAGTTGAACATGATAAAAAAAGATATCATAAATGACTAGAATGAACCAAATCTAAAAAAAAGATGAAATTCAGTAAAGATAAATGTAAAGATCCACATGGGTTTTAGAAAAATAAGCATCACAGATATAAGGGGGAAAGTATAGGTAGATACAATCCTAATGAAAAACCTTTTGAGGAGAAATATAGATCAGCAGTGAAGTGGCAATCCAAAAAACAAACAAACAAAAAACCCCAACAATTTATACTGCACTATGAGAGGCAATGAATAGAAGACTGATCTTGGAGTCAGGAAGACCTAAGTTCAAATCCATCCTCAGATGCTTAGTAATTATATGATCTTGGCAGGTCACTCAGCCTCTGTCTCTCTCATTTTCCTCATCTATAAAATGATGATGAGGCAGCAAGGTGGTATAATGGGTAAAATACCAGATCTGGAGAGTATAGCATGCCAGGTCTGGAGAAAGGAAGACCTGAGTGAAATGTGGCCTCAGACACTTACTAGATACTTGATGTGGTAAAATCACTTTACTTTATTTGCTTCAGTTTCCTCATCTGTAAAATGAACTGGAGAAGGAAATGGCAAATCACTCCAAAATCTTTGCAAGAAAATACCAAATGGGGTCACAGAGTGAGAAAAACTGTCTGAACCACAAAATGATGATGATAGCACCTATCTCCCAGAATTGGTATGAAGATAAAATGAGCTAATATTTGTAAATCCTAAAGCACTATAAATATTAGCTACTATTTTAGTATCTAAAATGTGGGAGACAATAGTCATGTTACGTTCAAATCACATATGGAATTTCATGTTTTATTGTTGGTGTCACATTTTTGCAAAATCATTGGTGGTAAAGGGTATCCAGAAGTTGACCTGGATGGTGAAAGCCTAGAAGCCATGTTGTATGAGGATTAGTACAAGAAACTGGGGATGTTTAACCTGCAAAAGAAAGGAAAGTGGCAACGTTAACTGTTTTCATGTATTTGAAGGCTTGTCATAGCCCAAGAAGGCAAAATTAGGAATAATGGGTAAAGTTAGAATGATGTTAATTAAAGTTTAATTTAAAGAAAGGCTTTCTTTCAAAATCAGGGGTGTGTAAAAGTAGAGTGGGATGCCTTGAGGGGTTTTGTGTTCCCTCTCACGCAAAGGCTGAACCATTATTTTTTGGATTAGATAGCCCCTGATAGAATTTTGAACTTGAAGATTATGTAATTCTTTGACCCCCCCCCCCCCGTTCTCTCTCTCTCTCCTCTCTCTCTCTCTCTCTCTCTTTCTTGGTCCTTTTCTACTTTCTCTATCATACTCTTAGGGCAATGGTAGGAACTAGTTGAAGGAATTTTCATTCTTTGAAATATTTTTTTCCTGTTTTCATATATAAGTTTTATTTTGTCATATTTAATGCTTTCAAAAGCAATTCTTCATTTATAAGAAGCAAGAGTTTCATTTATACTGGTAAATTGCTTCTTAGTAATTATTGTTTTGTTAGTGGCAAAAATAAAGGAACTTACTTTATAATCTTTGTATACACAAATAGTTTTAAGTATATTAAAGTCCAGAGCAAAATGGAAACATGCCAGCAGGTTTTACCTCCCATAGAGCCAGCAGAGGGCAGCACATTGCTATTTCATAAGCATTCACTTGTACTGATAAAATTATTTGTCCTTAGAATTAACAAGTAATATTAGTTACACTCTAGTTAAGTATAATATTATTATACATCCTTAACAATCTGATGTTAGTTGAGTTAGCCATTGTGTTTTCTCAGTTATTCAACTTTTAAATTTAATGTACTTATAAACCTCAGAAAATGAAACTACTGATGATTAGAAAAGCAACATATTTAATAAATACACAAACTATCAGGCACCGGTGATTAAAGCCACAGCAGCAACAATAGCACCAACAATAACAACACCACCAGATAGCCAGGTATGGGAATTGCTTTATCATACTGGTGAATAGTAAATTAAAATCTAGAAATGCTGAGACTTTGTCTCAACCAATATTGTAAGCCACCACCTCAAGGATTCTTTCTTTGACTGTATTATACTGATATCATGTAACAAAATTGAATTGCCTGAGGTTCCATCTCTTTTCTTTTACCTTGCCCACACTGTAGTTATTGATAAATAGAGAATATCCAAAAAGCAGTCATATAGAGAAACAAAGGACCTGGATCATCTATAAATAGGAAAGTAAACTTTTGAAGGGTTAAGTTGGCTACAACTCTACCTTGCCAAGGGAGAGCATGGAAGCCAAATTACCCAAGATCACCCAGGTAGCAAAGACACCTTAAAAATTCAATTCCATTGCACCATGATCTCCACGCTGGTGAGAGTGGGGGTATTTGATGGGAATCTGCCATTAACTGAATTTAGACTAGAGACTATAAGAGGATTTAGAAGAAAAGAGTACTGTATTATAAATGCCAGTTAATGACAAATTAAAAATAATCACCTCTCCACCTACTTCTGATTTTCAGGGCTGGGGAGCTGAATATCACCGTCAGGATGTTACCAGTACCCCCTGCTGGATCGAGATTCATCTTCACGGACCATTGCAATGGCTGGACAAAGTTCTGACCCAGATGGGTTCACCACATAACCCAATTTCTTCCGTATCATAACAATGATCTCTAAAGCTACCCTTCTAATAGAATAGATGCTATTGCAGGAAGTGGTTTATATCATTTCATATTTGCAATTAACTGAAGTTTCTAAATATATATGTGAATACAAATGATATACTAGCCATATGTTTTTTCACAATCTGTTTTGTGCTTTCAAGTTAGAAGGATGCCAATACAATGAAATTAGAAAGATTTATTGTGTCTGTGCTATGTTAAGAAGCAGTTTTTATCAGAGGAAAAATAAGGGACATTGTGTCAATAGCTTTTGTAGGATACTGCTAGAATAAGAAAAACAGCTGCTGTCTGTCATATCATTACAAAACACTGGGAGTATTCTGGGTCAGTGGAATATTTTAAATTGTTTATACAGAAAATATATAGTACTGGGAGCACCCAGGCAAATAACATTTTCAAACAAAACAAAAAACCCAAGTTCACATGGTTTAAAATGATTCCACTGTTAGTGCTATTGGCAAGAACACAGCAAGTTTATAAAATGAATTTTACAAGATAAGTCACATGAAAATCTTTTGTTTCTGAAATAGAACTGCCCAACAGCTAGGCTATTCTGTTGTTAATGGTACATTTTTAAATGAATTTAAGTTGTGATGGGGAAAGAGCCAGGAACTGTGAAGTTTAGAATTGTGTTGTATATAGTACACCATGGTAAAGTTTCTTCTTTGAGAAGAAACTCTTAATAACGAAATAAGTTGCTAAGAACATGATGTTACTTGGGTAATAGGAATAATAACTCATCAATATAGCACTTTAACATTTACAAGGTACTTTTCTCACAATCACACTGTGTGGTAGTTAGCAAAAGTGTGCCCATTTTATAGGCAAGGAAGGAAGGCTCAGAAATAAGTGATTTGATGAGAGTTATGCACACAAGTTAATAGAGCAGATGGGTATTTGGCTCTAGATGCCGTCCTCCATCTGGAAAATCCCTTCTTCAGGTGTTTGTATTTGTGGCAGGTCCTCTTTCTATATCTTGCCATTGGGAATAAATAACAATGGTCATGGGAGGAGGGATAGCATAGCTAGTCACAGAAGAAGGACCATTACCATGGTGCATCCTCCAAGAGGCCAGTCTTTTTATCCTGATCTAATTGTGAAGCAGGATGGCCTACTAGATTAACTCACCTGCTGCTCAGCTCAGCTCCAATCTAGCTACGGCCACCATCTCCTGCCATGATGCTTAAAAATTTCACAAATAAAATGTTAATCATTTCTGAGTTCCCTCGAGTTCTTATAGGAGGAGGTGCTTGAACAATGGAAGATCTTTTAAAAATCTATACACTACAGAAAGTTCTCACTTTCTAAGTATAAAAATAAGGAATCTTTAACACTTTAATGTGCACATTATAAATAAAATAGCCACCAATAAGCACTGCATCATTTTAGAAATATTTTTCACAAATGCTTACAAATTATATCATTTGAGACCTAGCAGGAACCTTAGAAATCTTCTACTTTAATTTTCTCTTTCTGAAGATATAAAGGCACAGAAAAGTAAAGTTGCTCAAAGTCACATAGCCATCAAGTAAGAGAACCAGAATTTGAACTCCTATTTTCTGACTTTAATAATCTTCTCACCATTCTATGTTTCTCCATTGGTAATATGTTTTTTAACCAAAGATGACCAAGTCCTGGCATTTCATTCACTTGATTACTCATTTATATTATTATGTCTGTGGGGCTACTCTCCCCTGCTACTTGTCCTATCTCTTCCCTACATGTTTCTTTATCTAACAATAACAATAATAACAGATACCATGCTATGTCACTTCAGATTACAAAGTATTGTACATACTCTTTCATTTGATCCTTACCACAGTCCTGTGAGTCCTATGAAGGATATAGTTATTGTCTCCATTTTACAGGCAAGGGAACTGAGATTCAGAAATTAAATGGACAGTTCATGACTATGAAACTTATATGTGGCAGAATCAGTATTTGAACCCAAGTGTTTCCTGACTCCCATAAACTTTCAATTTCATGTTGCTTGGACCTCATCTTTTCAAGGAACTAATTACAGATGCTAGGCAGGCAGGATAGTTATGGTGAAAGAAGGTACTTTAGTCAGCAGGGTGTTTTATCTAAATTGTTTCCAACAGTAATGCCTAAGTGAGTTATGTGCTATTAAATCAAGAATTTTTAACCCTTTTTGCATGTCATGGACCCCAGTAGCAGTCTGACAAAGCCTAAGGACCCTGTTTCAGAATCCTGTTTTAACATCCATAAAATAAAACGTTTAGAATTATAAAAAGAAACAATTATATCAAAATATATTAGATATATTTTAAAAGGTTCATAGATATCAGTTTAAGAACCTTTGTAGTAGATATTAAAAATGTGTCATTCAGTGTGTATATAGATACATATATATATTTATATCCAGTTATCTATGTAGTAAACTTTATCATTTAATATGGACAATGTTATTTGGAATTTACTGCATCAATTCAATCTTTTTAACATTGAAACCAGACTTCTAATTAATTGGTTAATCAACTAATGAAAATGTGTTTGAAAAATAGTCTTCCTATTTTAAAACTCTAAAATAATCCTTTTACCAAAAAAACCCACTTCTAATATTCATTCCACTATCTTTTATTTTTATATTTTTGAGGAATTCTATTTCTAATATTTTGGAATTTTACTAAATTAAATTTGTCCTGTTAGCAGAGAAATTAGCTTGAATTAGTTTAGTTTTAACTATCTATTTTTAAATATTTTGACATTCAGGTGGTTATCTAGTACATAATATACACTAATAGATCACTTTTCAGCTTACAAAGCACTTTTCTCATTATAATTCAGTGAGGCAGGTAGTTTGAATTATTTTCTTTACCTAGGCTAAATGGCACAATGGATAGAGCACCACATCTGGGGTCAGGAAGATCTAAGTTCAATATGGTTTCAGACAACTTAGTACCTGTGTGACTTTAGGCCAGTCACTTGTTTTCTCCAGTTTCTGCATCTGTAAAATGCGCTGGAGAAGGAAATAGCAAACCACTCCAGTATCTTTGTCAAGAAAGCCCCTATGGTGTCAGGAAGAGTACAACATGACTGAAATGACAAAACTAGTTTCGTAATTAGTTAAATAATTTCTCCAAGGTCTCATAGCTAGTAAGGTACAGAGTCAAGACTTGACCTGAAGACTTCTGTGTCTGAGCTTTAGTATTCTTTCTATGACATATAATATGACATGTCATTTTTAGAAACTTTCACAAAAATGCCCCAAAGATATCTGTGGAACTAGACCTGAGTAAGGCAGTATAGAAAACTGTGATGGAAAAGCTCTAGTTTCAAATCTCAATTCTGTTGCTTTGTTTCTGTGTGATTTTACTTTCCAGGATCTGATCTCAGTTTTCTCATCTATAAAATGGGGATGAGGGAAGAGTTGGAATTAATGAACTATAAGGTCCCTTCCAGTTCTAGATTCTATAACTTCTGTGACAAAGAAATGAGATTACCAGATTGGTAAAGGGGTTGAAATTCCATCTAGTCACTTTTGGTCATCAATCAGAATGGATGAGAACTATAGGAGATTTAATAGTTTTTACTGTCCAGTAATTATAAATCAGTATTTGATGTTTGAACCCAAATTTCACAATACTATCATACTTCAAGTCAGACTGCTTCCATAATGTAATAACTACTCTTAGAGGGGCACTACCAAAGATAGGGTTTTGTAGATTGCCATGACAAGCATTTAGATGAATCAGTAATTCAAAGTAAGTTTTAGGTTGCTATGGAAAAGCAACATGTACCAAGAGCGAATAATAATAATATTTTGACCTGCTCACAGCACTCAGAGTGTTTATCCTGTGGTGCAAGTCAGTTAATTTTCTGTTAAGAAATTGGTATGAAGTATTTGTTTGAGATAGGTGATATTTTAATAGATGCCAGTGCTTTGGAGCTATTAAAGTGCCACTTTTAGACACGATTGCTTTCAGCTTTTATGCTTATTGTACATGAAAGAAAAATCTGTTAACCAAGAATGTAGAATTCCTTGTATTTTTAGTGTCTCTAAAGAAACTGGTTGTTCCCATAGCCAAAAAAAAAGTAGATGAAAATATGCAGTAGTTCTTGTTGAACCTTTCAGTCAGGTCAGTGCTGCTTCACTGAGACTACTTCCCTAGAATTTACTACACATATGCTGATTGAACTAGAAACTAACCATCATGCCAAACTCATCTTTCTTAACAATATTCAGTTAAACTTGATGACAAGAGGAGATTATCCTGTCCAATGTTGTATAAGTTAAAATTAATGCCAAAACCTGAAAAGATGTTTTTATTTAGGTACACTAGAGCCTTTGGATGTAGCAGCTAAATGTAGCTGACCTAAGTGCATAGATGATCTGTTGATCTGATAGTTCATGATTAAAGAATATTATACCTCTATGTTTTCTGAGTTTTTGTTTCCATTCTCACTGAAAATACTCTGCCAAGCAATTGAATAAAATATTCAATGCCAACTGAACCTGTAACCACTCTTTTATAGATAGAAATGAGATCAGAATTTTAACAGCTCTCATTTATGTAACACTTTGCAGTTACAAAACACCACCCACATAAGACCTCACCTCTGTGAGGTAGCTAGTTGAAATAATATACCCATTTTCCAGATGTGGAAGCTGAAGCTCATAGAAATTAAATGGATTGCTCAAGGGAACACAGTTTATAAGTGTCTGAGTCAAGACTTGAATTTAGCTCATCCACCTTGAAGTTCAATAGGGTGAAGTGTTTGGGAGGACTGGCACCTTCTGATGTGAGGGCTTACTGAGGAGAGGAGCCCTTTTCAGTGCTAATCCACTTTTGGTGTCTATTTGATTAATCCAACTTTGATCTATGGCTTCTTGAAGCCAGAGCATGCACAGTGAATATAATTTGGTACACTATCTCAGCAAATGAGCTAAATGAGGTTGAAGGTTATCAACAGGTCTCAAACTTGTTGGTGAGTTAGATTAATCACTTTTTCTGGTGGAATGGGCAGATGAGAAGTTTATTTCAGTGGCCATGAAGGTGACTGAAGCAGGCACTGAAGGTCACTTTTAGAACTTGGTTAGACATCAGAGATGTCAAGATCATGTTGACTTTTGTCTTGCCACTGGACTTTGATGATTCAGGAGAAGATAGTGAGGCTGGTAGCTTTGTGCACTCTACCTCACTTAAATCCAATTTACACACAGGTCAAGATGTCACCTGTGATATCATTGGTTTTCTTTGAAATTGAAGGAGAAGTGCCACCACCACCACCACCAAATTAATAAACTTCTCCCTGTGTATATGTGCAGTACTACATGGTCTTACTGGGTATTTCTTGAAAAATATATATTTTACTTTTAAGAGTCACAAATCATCAGAATTAAATTTTAGAATTGTATGAACAGAATTTGGAGGTAATACAATCACAGTAATACCAAGAGGAAATTTAAAGAATCCTCATTCTGTGTGGTATACTGAAATTAGGGTAATATATGGATCATGGATTTAGAGTGAAAATAGATTTAAAGGTCATCTGGCCCAACCCTTCACTGTACAACGAAGGAAACTGGTGAACTTAATTTATTCATTCAAGGTCATACAGAGAGTAGTAGGGTTGAGATTCAAGCCCAGGTCCTATATAACTTCAATTTCATATTCCTTTTTTTTACTACATGATTCTGTCTCCAAGTAGTAATCATATATCTTAAATGTTTATAAATCAATTTATGGTTAATAATCATGAACATTTATGTGAAAAAGTATTGAGGGAGAGTAGAGTTTAATGAGTAAAATGGAAATTTTTGTTCTTTCATATTCATATTTTTTAGTTTGAAAATAAGGGGTTAATTATCCTGGAAGATTTAGAGAAGAAGTTTCGACTTCTTTTCAATTGCTTTCTAAGGGCAAAGTCCTTAATTTATTATTCTTGGCTTTTCCAAGAGAACCTAGCACAGTGCCTTGGGTATAATAATAATAAATATTTATTTGATGATTGTTTATTTTATTATTAACATTTAAAGTTCAGTATAGAGCTCAGTAGGATAATACTTATATTTCAATATTTCAGTGGATCTGTTATTTCATGAATATGGTTACTTCCTCAGGCAGTAGAGAGAACAGTACATTCATATACATATTCTATAGATCCTCCATAAAGTGCTGAAGGACTTGCTCTGGATCTAGTATGCTAAGACAACATTTAAAATGTCTGTCATCCTTAACTCTTACTCTGTGATTAGCCTATGTATATCTACTGCATATTATCTTTTATAGCATTATTTGTGAACACCTCATCATTAAAAACATGCTTCAGGCTACCTACATCAACTGTGGATCTCTCCATTGCCTTCTAAATTACCTTCAGTATTATTCTTTGGAAATTATGGTGTATATTATTTTCAGTCATATAGCATCACTATATATGAGAGAATATTGATGTTAAAATTTTGGATTGCATGTCAGAGGGCAACTTGGGATTGTTACAGGCTCTCTACAAATTTGCAGCTATTACCCGTTTACTCCTTCTTCCCAGTTTTTTTTTTCCATCTGCAGTGTTTATTCAAGGTCA
Source organism: Macrotis lagotis (assembly GCF_037893015.1). Classification (NCBI taxonomy): domain Eukaryota; kingdom Metazoa; phylum Chordata; class Mammalia; order Peramelemorphia; family Peramelidae; genus Macrotis; species Macrotis lagotis. The sequence continues at coordinate 833,713,439 of NC_133658.1, forward strand.
GTCTGTTAGTGGACTATCTCAATGATTTGTCCATAGAACTGGATTTTATAATCTGGACAGTAAGCATTCTTCATTCATTTCGTTCTTTTGAGTAGTTATAAATTTCTATTGAGGAGATCCTGTAGAATTTAAGGTTTGATGTAATCAAAACAACGTCAATCACAAACAGCAACATCTAGAGCAGTGATTCTTTAACTATTTGTTCTCAGAACTGCTGTACACACTTAAAGATAATTGTCAACCATGAGTTTTTGTTTATGTGGGTTTTGTTGTTCAGTCATTAAGTCAGGTCTGATTCTTTGCAACTTCATGGATCTTTTGTTTTGTTTTTGCAAGGCAATGGGATTATGTGGCTTGCCCAAGGCCACACAGCTAGGTAATTAATTGTCTGAGGTCACATTTGAACTCAGGTCCTCCTGACTCTAGGGCCAGTACTCTATATACCACCTCACCTAGCTGCCCCTAACTTCATGGATCTTGCCAAGACTTGTTGCTCTCTACTGTTTCTCAAAATCTGTCCAACTTGATGTTCAGTGTTTCCATGTTGTTATCTATCCATCTCACCCTGTTTTCTTTTCCTTTTGCTTTCAATCTCCCCAAAACAGTGAGTTCCATTTTTTCATTACGTGGCAAAAGTATTTAAGTTTCAGCTTCAGTATTTGACCTAGTGAATAGCCTAAATTAATTTCAAATATTAATTGATTTGATCTCCTTGGTGCCCCAAGGATTCTTTTTGCTTTTGGGTTTTTTTTTTAGGTTTAGTTTTTGTTTTGCAAGGCAATGGGGTTAAGTGGTTTGCCCAAGACCACACAGCTAGGTAATTATTAAATGTCTGAGGCTGGATTTGAACTCAGGTACTCCTGACTGAGGACCAGTACTGTATACACTGCGCCACCTAGCTGCCCTTGTTTTTGTTTTTTGCAAGGCAATGGGATTAAATTATTTGCCCAAGGTCACAAAGTTAAGTAATCCAGGGATTCTTAAAAGTCTTCTCCAGCACCACAATTCAAAAGTGTTGATTCTGTGGCACTGAGTTTTTCTTATGGTCCAACACAGTCATACATTGCTTTTGGAAAAGTCATAGCTTTGACTATATAGACTTTTGTGAGCAAAGTGACTCTGTTGTCTAGATTTACCTAGCTTTTCTTCCAATGTACAAATGTCTTTTAATTTCATGACTACAGTCGCCATCTGCAATGATCTTTGAGCCCAAGAACATTAAATCTGGCATAGCTTCCATTTCTTCTCTATTTGCCAGGAAGTGGTGGCACCAGTTGCCAAGATCTTAGTCTTTTCGATGTTAAACTTCAACAAGAGATCTTATCATTTCTCTTCACTTTCTGCCATCAAAGTGATATTATCTGTATATCTGAAATTGTTACTATTTTCTCCCAGCAATCTTGCTTATGCCATTTGATTCATCTAGCCTGGTATATTGTACTCTGCATATAAGTTAACTAAATAAGGAGACAATATACAGCACTGTTGCACTCCCTTTCCAATCTTAATTCAATCAGTTGTTCGTTCTATGTTTGGCTCTTAACTGTTGTTTCTTCGCCCACATACAGGTTTCTCAGGAGACAAATAAAATGATCTGGTATTCTCCTCTTTGAGGCTTGCCACATTTTGTTGTGATCCACACAGGCAAAAGCTTTAATGAGGACAATGAAGAAGTAGATGCTTTTCTGGAACTTCCTTGTTTTCTCCACAATTCAGCAAATGTTAGTAATTTGGTCTGTAGTCTCTCTGTCTCTTTGAAAACCAGACTGTTCTGGTAATTCTTGGATCACATATTACTGAAGTCTAGCTTGCAGAATAAGAATAATTTTGCTGATGTGTAAAATGGTAAAAAAGTAATTTGAATATTCCTTGGAATTGTCCTTTAGGATTGTGACATCAATCTAGTGATCACAGTTGAATTTTCCAGATTTGCTGATATATTGAGTGTAATTCTTTAACAGCATCAACTTTTAGAAACTTGCATTCTAGTTGGTAGGGGAGTATGACATTTACACAGTATATGGGGTAACTGAAAGTGTTGATGGCTTGTCTATATATATACATAGATATAATAAAGTCTGAGTTTCAAACTGGATTTGAGGTGCAGGAATACATGACCATTTTTGTCTTTTATACACTATTCATTGCATGGGACACCCAAAGAGAATCTTAAGGGCTAAGGGAAAACTGTAGGGTCTCTGACCCAGGTAGACTCTTTATCAGAGTCCACAGTCTATGAAATGAATTAAACAGTAATTACATGGAGTTCTTAACCTTAAGCCATATTGTTGACTGAGTCAATAGAATGTGATTCAGCTCTAGTTGTAGGGAGTTAAAAAACTAACTAAATGCCTAAAAGTTTTAATTAATTGGTTGTTTATTAGTGACAGCAACTGAACCTGTTTTTATAGAGAAACTTTTCTGGATAAGGAGTCCCTCCACCTCTGCTGACTGATACTTTCTCTTCAGTAATCTTGGAGATTGCCAGGGAATTGCAGGAGTAAAGTGATTTGTCAGGTTAGGTTAGACTCTAGTTTCCTTGATTCTGAGGTTGTTTGTGTTCCAAAAATTTGACAACTGGGAGCTAAGAATTTTGGAATGGATAGATTCTTATGGAAAGAACTGCTTTTCTCTCACATAACTGATGAGGAATGTGAAGGACCTTCCTTCCTCCTAAGAAAGTCAAAGCCTAGACACAGGATTGAGCTGAAAGAGAGATGGCAGAGAAAAGTTGCACCTTAGTGGAGGACAAACTTTGACTTTGGAATAACTTTTCAGGAGGCTCCACATTTGGGAGGGATACAAATAAATGTAATGTAAGCAGAGAGAAAGCACTAAATAATTGGAGGAGGAAAAATCTTCCACAGTGGAGGCAGAGAGGGGCTGAGGTAAGAGATAATAGAAATTAACATTGAAGGATGCTAAGGATTTTAAGAGGAAAAACTGGAGAAGGCAATACTTTCTAGGCATCCAGAACATTCTATATAAAGACAGAAATGGAATATAGAACACCTTAATTTGGAGGTGGGATTTGAATTTTAGATTTTCCATACCTGGTTTTCATTCCATTGTATTCCTTTTCCCTTTTCTTTTCTTTCTTTTTTTTTTTGAGAGCATCAGAACACAACAAAACCACTTCTAAGTCTGTTTTATTTAATCCCAGACTCTTGAAAGTATTGGGGTCCTGAGGGACCCAAGAATTATCTTAGAAAAAGGTAAACACTTAATCATGTGTTCCTTTCAATTGTTCAAATTAATTTTTTGTCTGTTTCTTCTTCCTCCTATGTTTCCATTTCAGGATTTCATTGCTTGCTGATCTTTCGGGAAAATATGGAAGGTCTCTCATCATTAGTCAGCTTTTTCTTTCCCTATGTTTCATTATCTTTTGTCTTTTGGAAGAGTATATTATTAGCTTTTCTCTGCTTTATAATGGTAACTGCTAAGTCTTGAATGATTCTGACTGTGTCTTCTTGGTACTTGTGGTGGGAGCAAAATCCTATACCTCCTACTCCCATGTAAATTATGCTAGTTTTCCATTAAAAGTTACTGAAACTTTACTTGAGATTTAAATGACTCAGGAATGAAAGACTCAGGCAAGCCCAGGCCAGAAAAATACTCAAGGATGCTCTTTCCTTACAGTACATTATTTTTTTTTTACTTGGACGTTCTGAATTTTTGGCTTTAATATTCTTGGAATTTTATATTATAAGGTTTATTTTAGGAGATAGGAAGTGAATTATTATTTATTTTGTCTTTTAGTTCTAATAGAACTGAACAATTTTCATTCATGATTTCTTTGAATATGGTATCCAGGCCTTTTTTTTAATTTAATTTTTAGGTAGTCTAATGATTTTTTTAAAAAAAATTATATGAATATTTTATTTATTTTTCAATTATAAACAATCATATTTTCTACCAATAATTTTTTGTAATGTTTTGAATTTTACAGTTTTCCCCCTCCCTCTCTTCCCACACTCTCCTCATACCAGAAGGCAATCTGATATAGTCCTTACATATGTTTCCATGATATGCATATATCAAAATTTAATATTTTGAGAGAAAAAATATATCCATAAGGAAGGAAAAATATTAAAGACAGCAAAATGATGTTACACATAAGACAACTTTCTAAAAATTGAAGATAATAATCTTTGGTCTTCCTTTAAACTCCACAGTTCCTTCTCTGAATACAGATGCTTTTCTCTATCACAGCACCTAAAATTGTCCCTGATCCTTGCACTCATGGAGTAAGAAAGTCCACCAAGGTTGATCATCATGCCATGTTGCTGTTAGGGTGTACAATGTTCTTCTGATTCTGCTCATCTCACTCAGAGTCAATTCATGCAAGTCTTTTCATAGTCCAGTGATTCTTAGATTATCTCTTCTTTTTTTTTTTTTAAGGTATTTTGCAAGGCAAATGGGGTTAAGTGGCTTGCCCAAGGCCACACAACTAGGTAATTATTAAGTGTCTGAGGCTGGATTTGAATTCAGGTACTCCTGACTTCAGAGCTGTGCTTTATCCACTGTTCCACTTAACCACCCCTAGATTATCTCTTGTTGATATGGCAGAATAGTATGGTTGATATAGATTTGGAGTTAGGAAGACCTTCCTTCAAATATTTCCTCAGCTGTGTAACTCTAGTCATGTCTTCCAGGTGACCTCTCTGTAAATGTTTCTTCATCTATAAAATGAGAAGACTGGTTAGAGGACATCTTAATGATCTTAATTTTTCTTTTAGCTCTAAATTTATAATCCTGTAATCTGTTTTCTAGTCAATTGTTTTTAATTGGTTTTTTAAGTCTTGTGATTTTGTTCCAGTATTTCTTGTTTTATGAAGTCATTGATTTCTATTTGGTCCAGTCTAATTCTCTAGGGAGTTTGTTACATGGAAAAGATTTTTCATCTCCTATACTAAGGTGTTTATTTTTTTCTTTAAAGTTTCCATTTCATTTATAATTTTTTCCTCTAGAGTGCTTATTTCATCCATAAGGAAAGAAACAAGCATTTATTGATAACTTGCCAATAATGGCTAATTTAATTTTCACAACAACTCTGGAAGGTATGTGATGTTATTTGCGTTTTACAGATGAGGAAACTGAGTAAGCAATGGTTAAGTGATTTGCCTCTGGTCATAAAGGTAGTGCCTAGGGCTAGATTTGAACTCTTTCTGATTTTAGGTTCAGTGTTTAATTAGCTAAACTACCTGTCATTGTTTTTCTTTTACTACATTAGTCACCTAATATCATTTTTAAAGTCCTACTTTTTTAGTTCTAGGCACTTGAGATTTTGTAATCTGGGTTTGTGTTTTGGGCACAGATTATTTTATTATCATTGACTTTGATTTTTCTTTTTTTCAGCCTTATTTTCTCAGTTCTATGCCCTTCTGGAAGGCATAGAGGGATCTGATTTAGCTCAGATCTTTCTTTCTTCCTTCTTACCTTTCTTCATTTATTTATTCAATATTTAGATTTTTTAAATTAATTAATTAATTAATTAATTCCTTTTATTGTGTCCCTACTTCTTCTAGTTTATGAGGTCTGCGTTCTACAAGAACCTAGGGGAGGTTCATTTTAGTGAGTGGCAAACTTTCAAGCTCCTAGGACATGGTCTGATCTAGGATTTGGTGTGATTACTAATGACCTTGTCTGAGTTTAGCAGGCTTCTAATTCTGGTCTGGGATCAGAATGACATAAAGTGACATAGCTTCAGTTCTCCTGTTTCCCTTCCTGTCACCTAGTCCCCAATCTAATTTCCTGCCTTGCAGTATACAACTCTAGGTTCCAGGTTTTTCTGGGTCACCCCAGTCCCTGAACTGAAAAGACTTCTTTGTACAAATAAAAATGTTACTGACTGGACCCCTTCCCTTACTTGTAGTTTTTAACTTAAATTTCTTGATCATAGGCTTTGCTGTTATGAGAGCTGGACTGTTCTGCTCTGGATTATTTGCCATTCTAGCTGAAACCTAAATGCTATTTCTCAAAAACAACAAAATCTGTTGTCCATAGCCAGAGAAGATTCAATTAATCATCCCAGAGGAATCTTATCTAGCCATCGAACAATATGAGGGGAGGGGTGTTACTGATTAGAACTGCAGTCTTGCAGTTTGGAGTTGTGATGAGAGGAAAAAGCAATTAGTGGGAGTGAATTTGAATTTTCAGAAGTAAGGCTAAACCTTTTTAAAGCCTCAAAATCTTTTCTTTGTGTTCCAGCATCCACTAGGTAAAACAATTACTTTGATGCCACTTCGCAAATGAGGTTGCTGATAAGGTCCTAATAAGAAAACTGCTTATACTCTTATTTAATATTTAAAACCATAAATGAAGAATGAAGACTCATGGGGCAACAGGAAGAGCTGGGTTCATATTCTGACAAGAGATCTTTCTTTGTAACTGAACACTGAACTTTACTTTAGAATTGTTATAATTCCAAATTGGGAAATTAGGTTGTTTGGGACACAGCTTCATTGTGGATCATAACTTTATTGTTTTAAAACAATGAAATCATTTTTGCTTCTAGTTGGAGACAAAACTTATTTTAATCCCTACATTGAGCGGTATAAATAAGTACCTTATAGATAAGTACTAACCAAATCCAATGTAAAAAGAAAGACACTGACAGGTGAATTAAAAGAATAATGATTTCATTTATATCTCAAATATTGAATTAATATTTAGGTCCCTTTCAATTTTAAATTCTCATGGTTCTCCTTGTTGAGCACTCACCCAGTGCAAAATATTATGCTAGCTGATGAGTGATTCAAAAATATAATAAGATTTGGCTCCAGTCTTTTAGGAGTTTACAATTAAGTTGATTTAAAGCTAGTTACAAAAACATAATGTTCCTGAAGGTCAATACAAATGAGTTCTATTTTTCTAAACTATTTTTATAAGCCCTACATGCTATTCTCAGAGGTTTCCAGGATATAGGCAGGTACGTCTCAAATGTTAATTATCATTCTAAGGCAATAATTTCTTCAGGCACTCCATAAACAATAATAATGCCGAGCTGCTAGGAGTAACAGAGGCACAACCAGCTTATAAGGGAAGCATGTGAAAACAAAGCCTCCTCAGTTGATTTTCAAAGGCAACAGTGTGAAACCTAATCAACACCAACTGTCATCCTCAAGTAGGAAGCCAGGCAACAATATAGGTATTAATTTTAGAATAATAAACAGAACAGAAAAACCTACTGGTCACAACTTGTCTACTGGATCTATTTTCCTCATGCCTATGTTTTTTCTTAAACTTAAGTTACAAATAACTGGTGAAAATGAGCTTCCATGATTATTCCATATACCCTATAAAAAAGCTATTTTCTATGCTTCATCATTATACCTCCCTAGAGAAAAGAAGATTCAACATTTTCTTCTGTGGAATCACAAGTAATATGTGTCTGAATATTGACAGAAAAAGAATATGTTTAAATATATAAATTAATGGTAAATATAAATGAATGTCCATATGCGGAAATTGTTCATTTGCTAATTGATAGAAGATTTGATTAAGGGCTAAGAAAAACATAAAGTAGCACTTACATTAAAATTAAAATAATTTTACTCAATTTTGAACTTAAAAAGTATTATTTTAATTGAGCATTTTTTTTTGACAGGTCTCCTCTGTTATTTTATAGCTATTTAGGCCTACTTGCAACTGGGCAGTTTTTTAAAATGGGTGTTAACTTCTACAGTCCTCAAAAAGTACATCTAATTATAATTTATAAAAAGTAACTTTACATATTGTTTAGTTGGTTAGTTCTTATCTTTCAATATTGAAGACCAAAATGACATCATTATGTTAGAGATAAGTTACAGTGTGTCCGATTGACTGATCAGACTATTGTTAAAGTGATGTTCCTAAAGTGCAAGTCTGACCATGTTACCACACTCTACTCCCCCCCATCTTCCCAATAAAGTAGCTCCCTATTACCTCCAGAATCAAATATAAAAATCGTCTGGCAATCAAAGTTCTTAACAACCTATTCCTTCTATCCCCCCTCCAATTTTCTTATACTTTGTGCTTTGATATATACTCTGTGATACTATAGCACCAGGCTCCTTGCTATTCCTCAAATAAGATACTCCATCTCCTGACTCCACATTTTCATTGTCTATTCTCCATCCTTACAGGGACCACTCCATCTCTACCCTCTGGCTTCCTTCAAATTCCAGCTAAAATCACACCTGCAAGCAAATTTCCCCAATCTCCTTTATTCTAGTGCTTCCTCTGCTGATTGTTTCAAATTTATTCTGTTTTTAATCTTATAAATCTACATTGTTCTTTTCTCATCCCCCCCCCCTCCATTAAACTGTGAGCTTGAGAGCAAAAATTGTCTTGGTTTGGGGTGGCTACGTGGCGCAGTGGATAGAACACTGGCCTTGGAGTAAGGAGTACCTGAGTTCAAATCAGACCTCAGACACTTAATAATTACCTAGCTGTGTGACCTTGAGCAAGTTACTTGCCTTGCAAAAACCAAAAAAAAAATGCCTTGGTTTACCTTTCTTCCTATCTCCAGCACTTAGCACAATGCTTCACTCATAGTGGACAAATATTGATTGCTTAATACAGGAATAAGACAAGAGAGAGTAAATGTTGATTTCATTTGAGTAAGAAGAAAATGGTCTAATTATATGCTTATATTTTATAGTAGCTACTTTTTAAACTGTATTTTAGTGAAATAAATCATGAAGAAACTCTTAGCCAAATAATAGAAACAAAGAATACTATGCTAGGCACTTTTTAAAAAAGTGTAGCTATTTTCTAGTGATATATTCTAATGTAACAGGAACTAGTTCAGATATAAAAATTTAAAAATTCATCTTTTTGGTCTTTCACTTAAGACTTTATTTTCTATAAATCATTAAACACAACCATCTTAGACAAATGACAACTATGATTACCTTAAAGTTCAATAAAAAAGAGTAGTCAATATGTACTCTTATGTACTAGTAATAAAGATCAACAAAAAATTTTATTTTGTTTTTTAAAGATTTTATTTATTTTGTTTTACAATTTCCCCCATCTTACTCCCCCCCCCCCCACAGAAAGCAATTTGTCAGTCTTTACATTGTTTCCATGTTGTACATTGATCCAAATTGAGTGTGATGGTAGAGAAATCATATCCTTAAGGAAGAAACAAAAAGTATAAGAGATAACCAGACAATAAGATATCTTTTTTTTTTCTAAATTAAATGGAATAGTCCTTGAACTTTGTTCAAACTCCATGGTTCTTTAAATGGATGCAGATGGTATTCTCCATTGCAGACAGCCACAAATTGTCCCTGATTGTTGCACTGTTGAATGAACAAGTCCATCAAGGTTGATCATCACCCCCATGTTGCTGTTAGGGTGTACTGTGTTTTTCTGGTTCTACTCATCTCTCTCAGCATCAGTTCATGCAAATCCCTCCAGGCTTCCCTGAATTCCCATCCCTCCTGGTTTCTAATAGAACAATATTGTTCCATGACATGCATATACCACAGTTTGCTAAGCTATTTCCCAATTGAAGGACATTTACTTGATTTCCAATTCTTTGCCACCACAAACAGGGCTGCTATGAATATTTTTGTACAAGTGATGGTTTTACCCTTTTTCATCATCTCTTCAGGGTATAGGCCCAGTAGTGGTATTGCTGGATCAAAGGGTATGCACATTTTTGTTGCCCTTTGAGCATAGTTCCAAATTTCTCTCCAAAAAGGTTGGATGAATTTACAACTCCACCAACAGTGTAATAGTGTCCCAGATTTCCCACAACCCTTCCAACAATGATTATTATCTTTTCTGGTCATATTGGCCAGTCTGAGAGGTATGAGGTGGTCCTCAGAGAAACTTTAATTTGCATTTCTCTAATAAGTAAGGATTTAGAGCAATTTTTTCATATGACCATGGATTACTTTGATCTCCTCATTTGTAAATTGCCTTTGCATATCCTTTGACCATTTGTCAACTGGGGAATGGATTTTTTTAAAAATAGTACTCAGTTCTCTGTATATTTTAGAAATGAGTGCTTTGTCAGAAACATTAGTTGTAAAGATTGTTTCCCACTTTACTATATTTCTTTTGATCTTGGTTACAGTGGTTTTATCTGTGCAAAAGCTTTCAAAATCATCTAGTTTGTTTTTAGTGAGGTTCTCCATCTCTTCCTTAGTCATAAACTGCTCCCCTTTCCATAGATCTGACAGGTAAACTAGTCCTTGATCTTCTAATTTGCTTATAGTATTGTTTTTTATGTCTAAATCCTGTATGCATTTGGATCTTATCTTGGTAAAGGGTGTGAGGTGTTGGTCTAATATAAGTTTCTTCCATACTAACTTCCAATTTTCCCAGAAGATTTATCAAAGAGAGTTTTTATTCCAATAGCTGGACTTTTGGGGTTTATCAAACAGCAGATGACTATAATTGTTTCCTGCTGTTGCACCTAGTCTATTCCACTGGTCCACCACTCTATTTCTTAGCTAATACTAGACAATTTTGATGACTGATGCTTCATAATATAATTTTAGATCAGGTAGGGCTAAGCCCCCTTCTTTTGTACTTTTTTCATTAAATCCCTGGAAATTCTTGACTTTTTTATTTCTCCATATGAATTTACTTACAACTTTTTCTAACTCATTAAAGTAATTTTTTAGAATTTTGATTGGTAAACAGGTAGTTTATGTAGAATTTTCATTTTTATAATATTAGCTCTACCTATCCATGAGTGGTTGATATTTGCCCAGTTATTGAAATCTGATTCAATTTGTGTGAGAAGTGTTTTATAATTGTTTTCAAAAAGTTTCTGAATCTGCCTTAGCAAATAAACCCCCAGGTATTTTATATTGTCTGAGGTTACTTTGGGATTTCTCCATCTAGCTCTTCCTGCTGTATCTTGCTAGTCATATATATATAGAAAAGTTGAGGATTTATGAGGGTTTATTTTATATCCTGCAACTTTGCTAAAATTGCTAATTGTTTCCAGTAGTTTTTTTGGATGATTTCTTGGGATTCTCTAGGTAGATCATCATGTCATCTGCAAAGAGTGAGACTTTTGTCTTTTTCTTCTCAATTCTAATTCCTTCAATTTCTTTTTCTTCTCTAATTGCTGAAGCTAACATTGCTAATATGATATTGAATAGTGGTGGTGATAATGGGCATCCTTGTTTCATCCCTGATATTATTGGGAATGCCTCTAGCCTCTCCCCATTGAATATAATGCTTGTCGATGGTTTCAGATAGATACTGCTAATCATTCTAAGGAATAGTCCATTCATTCATACACTCTAGTGTTTTTAGTAGGAATGGGTGCTGTATTTTGTCAAAAGCTTTTTCAGCATCTATTGATATGATCATATAATTTCTGATAGGTTTTGATATAATTGATTATACTAACACTTTTCCTAATATTGAACCAACCCTGAATTCCTGGGATAAATCCTATTTGATCATAATGTATTATCCCAGTGATAATTTGTTGTAATCATTTTGCTAAGATTTTATTTAAGATTTTTGCATCTATATTCATCAAGGACATAGGTCTATAAGTTTCTTTCTCTGTTTTAACTCTTCCTGGTTTAGGTATCAGCACCATATTGGTTTCATAGAAAGAGTTAGGCAGAGTTCCATTTTCCCTTATTTTTCCAAAGAGTTTATATAGAATTGGAACCAATTGTTCCTTAAATGTTTGATAGAATTCACTTGTGAATCCATTAGGCCCTGGAGATTGTTTCTTAGGGAGTTCAATGATGGCTTGTTGAATTTCTTTTTCTGAGATAGGGTTGGTTAGGTATTTAATCTCTTCTTCATTTAACCTGGGCAGCTTATATTTTTGTAAATATTCATCCATTTCACTTAGATTGTCAAATTTATTGGCATAGAATTGGGCAAAATAATTTTGAATTATTACTTTAATTTCCTTATCAGTTGTGGTGAGTTCACCTTTTTTTCATTTATGATACTAGCAATTTGGTTTTCTTCTTTTTTTAATCAAATTGACCAGAGGTTTATCAATTTTATTGGTTTTTTCATAATACCAACTTTTGGTTTTATTTATTAATTCAATAGTTTTTTTGCTTTCGATTTTATTAATTTCTCCTTTAAGTTTTAGAATTTCTAATTTGGTATTTAATTGGGGATTTTTAATTTGTTCTTTCTCTATTTATTTAGTTGCATATTTAGTTCATTGATTTCCTCTTTCTCTGATTAATTCATGTAAGCATTTGAAGATATAATATATCCCATGATAGCCGCTTTGAGTGAATCCCATAGGTTTTGGTATGTTGTTTCATTATTGTCATTATCTAGGATAAAATGATTAATTCTTTCTGTAATTTGTTTTTTGGTTCACTCATTCTTTAAAATGAAGTTATTCAGTTTCCAATTGGTTCTGGGTCTATATCTCCTTGGCCCAAAATGCATATGACTTCTATTGCATCGTGATCTGAGAAAGATGGATTCACTATTTCTGCCTTTCTGCAGTTGATCATTAGGTTTTTATGCCTTAGTCCATAGTCAATTTCTGTGTAAGTGCCAAGTACTGCAGAGAAGAAGGTATATTCCTTTCTATCCCCATTCAGTTTCCTCCATAAGTCTACCATATCCAGTTTTTCTAACAATCTATTTACCTCTTTAACTTCTTTCTTGTTTATTTTATGATTTGATTTATCTAGATCTGAGAGTGGGAGGTTGAGGTCCCCCACTAGTACAATTTTGCTGTCTATGTCTTCCTGTAGTTCTTTCAGCTCCTCTAAGAATTTGGATGCTATCCCATTGGGTGCATATAAATTCAGTATTAAAATAACTTCATTGTCTATGGCACCTTTTAGGAGGATATAGTTTCCTTCCTTATCTTTCAACACTATCTATTTTTGCTGCTGCTTTGTCTGAGATAAGGATTGCTACCCCTGCTTTTTTTACTTCAGCTGAAGCAAAATATCTTTTGCTCCAACCTTTTACCTTTACTCTATATGTATCGATCTGCTTCAAATGAGTTTCTTCTAAGCAGCATATTGTAGGATTCTGGTTTTTAATTCACTCTGCTATTCACTTGTGTTTTAAGGGAGAGTTCATCCCATTCACATTCACATCACTAATTCTTTATTGCCCTCCATGCTATCTTCCCACTGTTTGTATTTTTCCCCTTTCCCCACCCTTTATCCATATTCCCTAGTATTTTGTTTCTGAATACCACCCCCTTCAGTGTGTTTGCCCTCCTATATCCACCCCTCCCCTTTCTTTCCCCTTTCCCTTTTTCCCTTTTTCCCTTCCCTTCCTTTTGATAGTTCCTTCCCCCCTCCTTTCTCTGTCCCCCTCCCCTTTCCCCCTTTCTATACTTGAGAGGTTAGATGTTTTTAAGTTAACTGAGTATGTGTCTAAGTTGATTTTAACCCAAGTCTGATGAGAAGAAGATTCAGATGTTTCTCATCAACTCCCTTCTTCCCCTCTATTACCATAGGTATTTTTTACCTCTTAGTGTAATGAGATTTACCCCATTCAATCCCCTCCCTCCTCCTGTCTCCTTCCTGTCCCCCTTTTTAAGGAGGTAGTATTTGTAAAACATTTTATTTCAGTCAGAAAATTCTGAGTATCCATCACTTCTAGCTAAGGACATTCTATCTAATAGAGTTAGAATTCTTGAGAGTTATTAGAGTCTTTCTCCCAAGTAGGTTAAAGCCAGTTACATCCCATTGGGTAACAGTCTCATGGATAAGTCATGAGTGTTCATCACTTCTGTTTAGGTATATTCTCTCTGTTAGAGTTACAGTTCTCATGAGAATCTTTTTCCTCATGCTGGGATATAGCCATATAGCCAGTTTCAACTTATTGGATAACATTTTTTTTCTCTTTACCCCCCCCCCCTTTTAAGCTTTTCATGTGTCTCTTGAACCTCCTGTTTGATGTCCAAATTTTCTATTTAGCTCTGGTCTTTTCATCAGGAATTTTGGAATTCTTCCATTTCGTTAAATGTCCATCTTTTCCCCTGAAAAAGAAGGTTCAGCTTTGTGGGATAGTGCATTCTTAGCTGCGTTCCAAGCTCCCTTGTTCTTCAGAATATCTTGAGGCCCTTTAATCCCTTAATGTTGATACAGTCAGGTCCTATGTAATCCTTAGTGTGGCTCCTTGGTATTTAAATTGTTTCTTTCTGGCTGCTTGCAGGATTTTCTCTTTTATCCAATAGTTCTGTAATTTGGCCACAACATTCCTTGGTGTTTTCATTTTAGAATCTCTTTCTGGAGGGGATCGATGTATTCTTTCAATAACTACTTTGCCTTCTGGTTGTACGATATCAGGGCAATTTTCCATCACTAGATCCTGTAGTATTATGTCCAGGCTTTTTTTTTCCCTTCAATGTTTTCAGGATGTCCAATAATTCTCAGGTTGCCCCTCTTCGATGTATTTTTTAGGTCAGTGGTTTTGCTGATGAGGCATTTTACATTTTCTTCTAGTTTTTCAATTTTTTGATTTTGTTTAACAGGCTCTTGCTGTCTCATGAAGTCATTAGGTCCTGCAGACTCCATTCTTTTTTTAGGGAGTTTTCTTCATTTACCTTTTGCAACTCCTTTTCCAATTGGTCAATTCTACTTTTGAAAGAGCTTTCCATTTGACCAAATGAGGTTTTGAGACAATTATTTTCTTTTTGTATTTGCTCAATTGAGGATGTGAGAGAATTATTCTCATTTTGTATTTGTTCAATTGATGATCTGAGAGATTTATTCTCATTTTGTATTTGTCCAATTGAGGATCTGAGAGATTTATTCTCATTTTGTATTTGTCCAATTATATTTTCCAATGATTTGTTTTCTTGTTGTAAGGTGTTAATTGTCTCTCCCAAATTTTCCAACTGATTTTTAAACTCCTTCCTGATTTCTTCAAGGAAGTCTTTCTGTGCTGGAGACCAGATCACATTCTCCTCAGAGGTTCTAGATCTCTCTGAGTTAGGGTCTTTTCCTTCCGAGAATTTTTCTATGGATCTACCTTTCCACTGACCTTTCTTCATTTTGCTAAGACCTTGAGTTGGGGAGGGGCTAGTTCACAGAGGTTTGGTGTTGGGATCCCTAGAGGCTTTACTCACTGAGTGCAATTTCTCTGGCTGGACAGTAGGAGGTGCTGGTTTCTTTCTCTGGAGTGTCTGTGACCTTGATTGAGACCTTCTCCCTTAGCCTGGAGTGAGTGAGTGAAGCTGTTAAATCCTTTTGTCTTCAATCAATGGTGGGCTCTACCCTGGGGTGAGTTCATCCCTCTTCCTATTGTCAGCTGGGCTGGGTTCTTCTGCTCACACACCAGTGCCTGGGGCAGAAGTAGTCTGTAATTGTGTTTTTTCTGGTAAGAGGCCTCAGCGAAATGGAGGTGTGGACTCAGAGTTCCTCAGACCTGCGGAGCCCAGGGATGGTGTCTGCAGCATCCCTTCATTGGAACTCTCCCCCACCCCCCAGCCCTGTCAGCAAGCTCCAGAGGCTCATCACCAGGACCAATGTCTCAGCTCCCTAGCTCCCTTTGACCCAAGCCCCTGCGGCCAGCCAGGCTCTAACCCTGCTCATCAAGCAGGTCTGACTCTTGGGCCCTCTGGCTCCCAGGGCTTCTGCTGCTAATGAGGTTGATCTGCAGCTGGTTGGCCCTCTGCATGGGACTCACCCATGACTGTGGAAGACAAATCCTGAGGTAGATATTCTTTCTGACTTTTCTTTCTGAGTTTTGTGGATTAGATTTCTGTTAAGAGGTTTGTTTCATATCATAGATGGGGAAAGATCAGGAGACTTTAGAACTGTGCCTGTCTTCTCTCTGCCATCTTGACAGGAAGTCAGGAAATTTTAAAATTTTAATTTAATTAAAGTTTAAAGTTTTTAAAAAATTTAAAAACCCTTTACATTAACAGAGACTTTCAAATATTTAAGATTTTACCCACCCA
This sequence comes from Macrotis lagotis, assembly GCF_037893015.1. Classification (NCBI taxonomy): domain Eukaryota; kingdom Metazoa; phylum Chordata; class Mammalia; order Peramelemorphia; family Peramelidae; genus Macrotis; species Macrotis lagotis. Next base: position 833,729,316 of record NC_133658.1, read on the forward strand.
GAAATATATACGAATCACATAAGAAAAATTAAAATTGTGACTTAAAATAAAAGAAGACTTAATTGGAGGTATTCAGCATTTTTATTGGGTTGCATGTTATAGCTAAAATGTCAGTGTTTTCCACAGTAATTTACATGTTTAGTAAATAATTAAAATATGTAAAAAAATTTCTTTTTAGAGCTAGATAAGTTCACAATGAAATTTATATGGAAAGCAAGTGGACAAGAATATTACTGAGAAGAACTGGTGAAAGTGGTTTTATATTCTCCAGATTGTAAAAACATATTACAAAGTATCAATCACCAAAATTATGTATTATTGAGAAAAGAGAAATCAATCAATCAATCAATATTCATTGTGTGCCTATTATATGCTAGGAACTATGTTTAGCACTGGAGATACAAAAAGAAGCAAAGGACAGTCCCTCCCCTCAAAGAACTTACAATCTAATGGGAGGACAACATGCTATGTATATGCAAATACAAATGTACAAAACAAGCTATAGTCATGATAAATAGGAAATGAATAATAGAGGGAAAACATTGGAATGAAGAGTTTGGGGAAGGTTTCCTGTATAAGCCGAATTTTAGTTGGGACTTGAAAGCAGAGTGATCAATAGTCCAAACAGAGGAAGGAGAGCATTTCAGGCATGAGAGATGACCAGAATGAATATCTTGTTAATGGAAAAGCTAGGAGGACAGTGTCATTGGATCTGAGGATAAGATCTGAGAAGACCGAAAAGGTAGTGATGCAGAGAATTATGAGAGAATTGTGGATGTAGCAGGAAACAAAATTCTGTAATCATAAATGCTGTTAAAACTTGCTAAATTGGTGAAGATTCCTCACACTTGAGATGTAAATTGACTCCCATTGTTTCATTGTTTAATGTAAAATGTAAAATCTCATTTACAAACCTCAGTCTTCAGCCCTCTACTTGAATCCAGTCACCTAAGGGGGAAGGGAGTTCCTCTTTTGCCCTCAATGACCAAATAAGGGGCAAGGCTATAAAACCTGAGCCTGACCTCTGCTTGCTCAGCATTCTCGCCCCCCCTGCCTCAACTCTGCTTGATTGCTCCTTATCTCTGTCTCTTTTTACCTATCACCCTCTCTCCGTTGTCTCACCCTCTACCAGGCAACCATGCCTAACCTTTTGTTTCCTTAAGCTTGCTGACCCTTCAGGAGAAAAAGTTCTTTAACCTGTTTACTTTGCTGTATTTCATAATAAAATCCTGAGTAATTTTGACATCCCAGAGACCATGGGAATTCCTTTGCTTTTCAGTGGCCCCCACATTCCTATGCTTATCTGGTTATTGTAGATCTCATCGGCTACATTTGGAGAGGCCTTCATAATGCAGGGTAATGCAGCCAGAATATTTTGTATTTGATCCTGGAAGCAATGAGAAGCCGCAGGTGGCAAAAATTGGACTTGTGTTTTAGGTAAATCATTTTAGTGGCTGAATGGAGACTGGATTGGAGTAAGGAGAGACTAGAGGTGAATAAGCTGCTGCAATTATCCAGGTGAGTTGATCAGGATCTATACTAGAGTGGGCAGCAGAAAAGGAGAGAAGGGTGAATATTTGAGAGGTATTACAAAAATCAACAAGCCTAGTAACAGCTTGGATATGAGAGGTGAACGAATGAAGAATCCAGGATGACTCCTAGTTAAAAGCCTTTGGGACATGGAGAATGGCATGTCCCCCTACAATAATAGGGAAGATGGGAGGCAGAGAGGTTAGGGGAAAAGATAATTTGTTTTGTGTAATTAGTTTACAATATCTATTGGACATCCAGTTCAGAATATCTGAAATGCAGTTGGAGATGTCTGATTGGAGATCACCAGAGAGTTTAGGACAGAACAGGGAGATGTGAAAAATCATCAGTATCAAGATGACAAATAAATCTGAGAACTGATGAGATCATCAAGTGCAGCAGTACAGAGGAAGAAGAGGTGTCCCTGAGGGACACTTCTGCTTAGAGGGCAGGATCTGGCTGAGGATTCAGCAAAGGAGAACCAGGAGAGAGTGATATCCAAAAACAATAGAAGGAAGATTGAGTGTCAAAGAGGAGGGATTGATCAACAATACCAAAGGCTACAGAGAGGTCAAGGAGACTGAGGTTAGACAAAAGATCATTGGATTGGTGAGGAAAGGATCATGAATAATTGAGGAAAGTAGCTGTGTTGGAATGATAAGATGTGAAGCTTGATATAAGGGATTAAGAAGAGTGGGAAGTGGAGATTCCTATTGTGGATGGTCTTTTTTGAGGATCAATGGAACCGAATAACTACACCAGAGCATCAAAATTATATACAAAAGATTAATGTTTGATAAACATATAGAAAATATAAACCTGGAATAGAATTATGTAACAAACATACTAGGAACATTAGTTGGTAATCTGTCGGATAAAGATCCATATTTAGGATCATACACTCCTGACAGAACTATAAATATGGTGAAAGAAAATGGAATAAAGTATTTCATTTGTGAAGGGTAGTTTTTTTAATTCAACAAAAGCAATTACTAGAAGATAGATGTACTTGTTTACATGAAAATAAAACATTTCTCTATAACAAATATTTATAATTAAAATAAAAATATAGCTAGGGAAAACAGAGTTAATATATGTAAAAACTTGACATCTAAAAATATATAAAGTATCTTATTTTAAAAAATGATTGACTTTCCTTATGTCTACCAGTCTGGAAGTACTGGGGTCTCTATCACTCTAATGGTCAGGGGAACTTGGGAACTTTGACATACTTAGTTTGTGTCCTTGATTGGTTTGTCCCTCATCAAATAACCCAGTGATGCTACTCCCCAAATCCCCCTCTGTAGATTCACTTTATTAATGACAAACTTAATGCAGATGCACATTTGGCATAGCCTAATTCTACAGCTCAAAACTCCCAAACTCAAGAAATTTGCTCATCTCAGTCTCCCTAGGAACCAACATTACCAAAATATGCCAAAATGCCTGGCAAGGAAGTAACTCTTAAAAAGTCCTAATGGATGTGGAGCCAAGATAGCAACTTGAGGGCAGGAATTCCCAGAAACTCATACCCCCCAAAACTCCAAAAGCCATCAAATTATGACTCTAGCCAAAATTTAGAGGAACAGAACCCACAGAAAGAATGACTGAAATAATTTTCCAGTCCAAGACAACTTAGAAGATCCAAAAGAAAGGTCTGTTTCACTGGGACTAGGGGTTGGAAAGAGCCACAGTGCAGCTGGGCCGAGTAAACCAGTTCCAGCCTTCTAGGAACAGCTCGTGGGATGCCTGGGTCCCTGGGGGCACCTAGGTCCATGGCATAGGGGCCAGTTTCCAGACCTCTTGGCCTGGGGATCACTGGGGACAGCTTGAAGCAACAGTGAGAGAACTCTGTTGCACCAGAGCACAGAGCCCTGGCCAGGGCCTCAGAGCAGCCCTTTAGTGGGAACCTGCAGAGTCTCCTATCCCTGGGGCAGGACTCAGCTGTTTGCCTACACTCAGGTACAGGTTGCAGTCTGGGACCCTCCCCACAGCTCCAGGGCAGAGCACAGGCAAAACAGCAGTCAGAGCCTCTCATAAGACCTTGGAGGAATTAAGGTCCCTGTGGGATGCCCCCCCCCCCCCCCAAGCCTTGAAATTGTGGTAAACAGATCATAGGCTGAGGACATAAGCAAACAGCAGAAAAATAACCCAAACACAGAAAGTTACTTTAGTCTCATGGAGGATCAAAATACACACTCAAAAGATGACAAAGTTGAAACTTCAGGAAAAATAGGAAATGGGTTCAGACAATATAAGAGCTCAAAAAAGACTTTGAAAAGTAAGGGAGCTAGAGGAAAAAACTGGGAAGAGAAATGAGAGCGATGCAGGTAAATCATGAAAAAAAGCTTAAATACAAAAACTTACTGAAGAAAATAGCATGTTAAAAACCATTTTAGGTCAATTGAAAAAAAGCAACTCAAAAGGCAAATGAGAAGAATGCTTTAAAAAGCAGAATTGGCCGGCTATAAAAGGAGATTAAAAAGCTCTCTAGGGGTGGCTAGGTGGCATAGTGGATAAAGCACCAGCCCTGGAGTCAGGAGTACCTGGGTTCAAATCTGGTCTCAGACACTTAATAATTACCTGGCTGTGTGACCTTGGGCAAGTCACTTAACCCCGTTTGCCTTGCAAAAAACCCCAAACAAACTAAAAAATCTCTCTGAAAATAACTCCTTCAAAAGTAGAATGGAGCTAAAGAAGCTGATGACTTCATGAGAAATCAAGAAACAATAAAACAACATTAAAAGAAGAAAAAATTAGAAGAAAATGTAAAATACCTCTTTGGAAAAATGACTTATCTAGAAAAACAGATCCAGAAGAAATAATTTTAAAATTATTGGGCTACTTGAAAGATATGGCCAGGAAAAGAGGCTAGGTTTCATCCTTCAAGAAATAATACAGCAAAATTGCCCTGAAATCCTAGAGGCGAATGGTAAAATAAATATTGAGGGAATTCACCAATCACCTCCTGAAAGAGATCCCAAAAGAAAAACTCCCAGGAATATTATAGCCAAATTCCCAAACTCCCAAGTCAAAGAGAAAATACTACAAGCTTCCAGAAACAAACAATTCAACTACCATGACTCTAGTCAGGATTACACAGGATCTGGCAGCATCTACATTAAGGGCTCATAAGGCTTGGAATATGATATTCCAGAAGGCAAAAATATCTTGGTTTACAACTGAGAATAAACTACCCAGGAAATCTGAACATCCTTTTTCAGGGGAAAACATAGACTTTCAATGAAAACAGGGGACTTTCAAACTTTCCTGTTGAAACAACCAGAGCTGAACAACAAGTACAGGACTCATGAGGAACTTAATGATGTTGAACTGTGTGTATTCCTGCATGGGAAGAAAATACTGTTAACTCATATGAACCTTCTCATTTATAAAAGCAGTTAGGAGTATATATATAAAACACAGGAGGGAATTGAATATAATGGTATAATATAGTATAAAGATGGAGTCAATGGATGATGAAGGAAAAAGGGAAGAAGTAGAATGGGCTAAGGTATTACACATTAAAGAATCAAGAAAAAGCTTTTGCAATGGAGTGGAATGGGGGAAGGCAAGAGGAAATGAATGAACCTTTATTCTCATCAGAAATGGCTCAGTGAAGAAATAACATACATATCCAATAGGGTATACAGATCTATCTTACCCTAGAGAAAAAATGGAAAGGGATGGGATAAGGGGAATGGGGTAGGAGTGGGGGAGTGGAAAGAGGGGAGTAGGTAATAGAATAGAGAAAACATTGTGGGAGAGGGGAGTCAGATACAACACACTTCTGAACAGGGACAAGGTGAAAGGAGAGGGGAGAGAGAGAGAGAGAGAGAGAGAGAGAGAGAGAGAGAGAGAGAGAGAGAGAGAGAGAGAGAGAGAGAGAGAAGTGGGAAGGAATAGAATGGAAGGAAATACAGCTAGTAATATTAACCATGGGAAAAGATATCAAAGCAATTTTGTGGACTTATGATAAAGAAAGCAACACATCCCAAAGACAGAGCCGATGGAATCTGAACACAGACTGAAGTGCACTTTTTTTCCTCTCACTTCATTTCTCGAGGTTTCTCTTTTTGGGGGGGAGAAAAAGGGGGGTTTATGTTTACTTTCACAAGATTATTGTAATAATATAAAATGAATAATCATAAAAAGCAATTACTGAAATCTCAAAAAAAGGCATAATAGTCATTTCTAGTTCATTATGAATAAAAAGTGAAAGAATATGAATTTTTTCAAAAGAAGCACAAGTTAACTACTTGGAAAACTATCAATATCAATTAGAGATTAAAAAAACAATTGAAGTATGATCTCATACCCTTAAAATTGGTAAAAAATAAATCAAAACTTTACTGCTGGCACTCTTACTAATAACTAATAACATTATAAACTTGAAGAATGCTTTTCACAGATCAATGTAGCAAATATAACAACTAGAATTTATTAAGCCCTTAATGAGTTAGGTACTGTACTAAAATGTTGGGTTTCTTCCTCAGTTTGCATTCTAATGAAATGCAAACAAGTATTTATATAAGCACAAGATATATATATATATAAACACAATGTAAATGGGAGATCATCTTAGAGGGAAAGTGTTAACAATTATAGAAAAAGACTTCCTACAGAAGGTGGAATGTGAACTGAATCATGGAGGAAGGCAGAGAATTCCAGTCCCAAGGGACAACTGGTGAAAAGATCAGTTGAATGTTGTAGGTCAGCAGGAAGGACAGTGTCAGAGCTGTTAGAGTATGTGGGAATCAGATGTAAGAAATCTATCCTCTTTCCTTATAGAAATTATTGACCTGGGAAGTAACATGGTCAGACCTCACTTAAGATCACTTTGTAGCTCAGTGGAGGATGGATGGAAGTGGGGAGAGCCTTGAAGCAGGGAGACCAATTAACAGGATATTGCAATAGTCTGAGTGGTGTGAAGAGATGAGAACCTGCACAAAGTCCATGGCTGGCATCTGAGATTTTGAAGAGTAGGAAATGATAAGAGTGAGAGGATGAATGGGTAGTGTTGGGGAGAGAGATGAAGACGACATTAAGGTTGACTATCCTTGGAAATATCAGAAAGAGAGGGCTTTGGAAGATGAGCTCTTTAAAAACCATGTCAAGTTTAAGATGTCTATGAGACATCCAGCTCAAAATGTCCAACAGGCATCTGACGACATTAAACTGAAGGCCAGAAGAGAAGTTAGGGATGGAAAAATAGATGAGATTAATTTTAATAGAGATAACTGAAACAATAGAAGTTGATGAAATCACCAAGTGAGACACTGTAGATAAAAGAACCAAGCACAGCCCCTTGGAGGACACTCAAGATTAGTAAGTGAATATCCAGCAAAGGACACCGAAATGGAGAAGGTAGGTAGGTAGAAGAACTAGGTTAGAGCAAAAACATTAAGCCTAGAGAAGAGTGAGTATGCAGAAGGTGCAATAGTAGTGAAGCTGCACAGAAGTCAGGAAGGATGAAAATTAATTTGAATAGTTTCAAATTCCTCCATCTACTCAGTTGTCATGACTCATCACTCAACTCTATCTCAGTTTACACTGGCTACTTCCCTTGATCCTGCCATCTCTCACAAGTATTCTTTCAGGTCTAAAAATTCCAAAATTCCTTTATCTTTTCTACCTCATTACCTTCAATCTTTGCCTTATCCCTGCTTTTGTTCTGGGGCACATGTTCTAGCATATAACTATCTCATAACCTTATTCTTAATAGCATTATGAATTATATTTTAATACCTAAATAGTTTAAGTCATTTTCTTTTTTAAAATTCAGGTGTCAAATATATAGCCCTATTTTAGCTGAAGAAGAAATTACCCTCAATTCTTAAGCTTCAACACAGGTTTGAGTTTCTTGACCAAATAGATCAAAGGCATTAACAGCCTGACCAAAAAAAATGATCAATTTAAATTAATCCTCTCTAAAGATTAAAGCAGCAAGGTATATGAATAAATTACAACTCAAAAATACACAAATTTTTATTTTATTTTTTTGCACCAATTTATAGTTAAAAAACCTATACACAAAAAAAAAACAACAAAGAATACTCCTTGAATGATTATCATAGAGCTTTGTCTGTAGAGGCCATGGCTTAGAAATCATCTTACAAACAACAGACATATTTCAACACAACCCAGCTTGGTACACCTTTGGCATTAGGCTGTGCATAGTGCAGGAGTAATATTTACTGTAACATTCTTTTGGGTACTGTGATTAGATCTGATTTTGAGTTTTGTTATCTTAGGAAGAAAGGATAAAAACTCACTTCATTCTTTGGACATCTATTCAATAGTAACAATCTTGAAATGGCTCGATTTTTAAAAATAATTCATAAAATACAGGGAGTTTTTCCCCCATTTTCAAAATTTCATATTAAAAATGAATAATAACAAAATCAGTGCCAATTTTAAAAGAGAAATAGTGAAAAGGGTGAACCAGATACAATCTCCGCCAATCACAGCTTCTGTACTTCAGAATACCTGCTTCCCCAGAGATCACATCTAAAAGATGACTGCAATAGACAATGTGGTGTTGGGCAATGTAATCAAGCAGTTTCTTCTGTATTTTCTTCATTGCAATTTCCTTTGTGAATTCCTTTTTTGGTTTCGGTAGGACATTTCTGAAGACAGGGGCATACTTCAGTCTCAAAGAGCAGCTGATTATTACCACCCTTCTTCCTACATATGTATTTACACACTGTATATTTACTTCCTTGTTTACTCTAGGGTTAAGTGTGCAGAAAAGCATAAAGAAGGTTATTCCTCAGCCAAGGCCTCCTGAACGTCCAGGCGATATCTTGCCACTTTCAGTGGCTTAATAGTTCAAGATCAATATCTATTACTTTTACAACTTCCACAGAAAGTAACTATCTCATTTCCTTCATTAATAATAAACTTAAGAATGACCATATTTATGATCTTTTGCCTGATAATTTGTTGGGAGATTTGGGGCATTTCTGAATAAAATTGAAAAATTATTTTTAAAACAACGAAGTTAAATGAAGTTTTGGAAATATAACACAGAATAAAATTTCTTCAAAATCCAGATTCCCATGGTCTAAAAACCCATAACAAAAAAGCAAATATATATATTCCTAGGAATAGGTTTTATGACAATCATGTGCATGTGTTCTATTTAGACTGCTATAACCTATTTCTCTTCAATATAAAAATATCTTCAGCCAATAAGATACTAAATCTGTGGATAGCCTCAATGAGTCTCTTCATACTGATGCTCCAGGAAACTGTTGTTGTCTTTGCTCCAAAACTTGTTGATTTAGTAGCTGTTGTTGTCTCTGCAAAAACTGTACAACTTCTGGACTTCTTAATAGTGCCTTAAAAGAAAAAGACAGTACAATGCAATATTAATAATCTGGCATCATAGAGGTTAGTAGTTTCATGCTAGGAACCACAACATAAAACAGATCTACAAATAAATGAAACTTTTGTCCTATTTAATATCTGATGCTAAACTCAAATTATTAGTACATATGTTAACAGAGTTTACCATTTTGACTTCTAGGGCAGAGCCAAAATGGTGGTGCAAAGTTAGGAAGCTCCCGGAGCTTTTCTTGAAACAACTTTGAATGAAGCCTCTAAATAGATTCTAAAGAGGCAGAACCTACAAAACAGCAGGGAATCAACTTTTCAGTGATAAATCTTGGAAGAACTTTAGGAAAAGGTCTGTTTCACATAAGTAAAAGGAGAGTGTAGCCCAGTGTAGAGAGGAGAACTGGAAAGCCAGCGAGTAGCTCTAAGCCACAGCACAATTCAGGTCCCAGAGCAGCTCTAAGTCCTGGCATAGCAGGTCAGCAATAAGTGTCCCAACCCCAGGTCGGAGAGTGAGGTTTGAGTCTTAGAATGCTGCACAGCAAAGGGCTACCCTAGCACAGGGAGCAAACTGCAAACACTGGAAATGCCAGAGCAGAAAAGCCAGGGACAAGACCTTGGGACCTTGATCTTCAGTACAAAAAGCTAGGGATTATATACCCTATCCCACAGGAGCAAAATGAGAACAAAAGCAAAAAAAGCACAAACCACTGACAGCTGATAGGTATAAGAAAAATATCACTGCAGTGACAAAATAACTTTATGTAAAGTCTCAAAAAGATTTATGAATTGGCCTCAAATCCAAAAAGACCCTTTGGAAGAACACAAAAAAGATTTTAAAAGACTAAAAAAGGACAGGAAGAAGAAAAATGGAGAAAAGAATGAGAAACACGTAGGAGAATTATGAAAAACTGACTGGAGAAAACAACTTTAAAAGCAAAAATTGACCAAATGAAAAAAGAAATCAACTCCTCTAAAAGTAAAATTAGTCAATTGGAAAAGAAAATACAAAGGTTAAGTGGAGAAAATAAAACTCTAAAAACTAGAATTGGACAAATGGAAACAAATGAATCCATCAGATACCAAGATTCCACCCATCAAAACCAAAAGACTGAAAAAAATAGAAGATATAAAGTACCTCTTGGGAAAAACAACTGATCTGGAAAATAGATCTAGGAGAGATAATTTATGAATTATTGGTCTGAAGGTCACCATCAGAAAAAGAGCCTGGACAATATCCTGCAAAAAATAGACTATCCTAATATTCTAGAAGAACATAAAATAGTCCTTGAAAGAATTGATCCCTCATCCCAGACATGGATCCCAAAACAAGGTTACCATTTTATTAAAACAGAATCCATGAGCTACCTTATGATACCAAATCATGGAATAATAAAGACAGAAGTTGTTATGTGCAGGACTTTGCATGAAAAACAAGTAACTTTCCACACAGGTTTTTAATCTGAAGAAGGTTTACTATTTTCTTCATGTGCTAAATGAGCATTCTATGCAGATATGGAAAGTTTTACATTTACAGAATAAAACACTATAGGCCAAAGTAGCAGGATAAAAAAAAATAAGAACTACCAAATATTAAGGAAATGGAAGCTAATTATTTCTACACTTTCAAAAATCTGGATAAGCAGTATGGTGCATTGGAAAGAATACCAATCTTAGACCAAGATCCAAGTCCTGGTTTTCATTTACTGGTCTCTGTGACTCTGGATAAGTCCAAGTAAAACAGACAAAACCTCAATCTCAGTTTCATTATCTGCAAAATATGATTGTGACTAGAGTAGATTCTCTTTATTTTCACATCAAGATCTAATATTAGATAATGTCATTCTCCTAGAGGGTGCCATTATACTCTGATAAAATTCAGGAACTAAAAATAAAAGTACTTGGGTGCTAGATCTAAGTCTTAGAGATATTTTTGAACTTAGTTCTGGGATTCACATTCCTACTACCTAAACCTAATTTTCAAACAGATTATAAAATAATTATTTACTTAATATGAACATATTTTATTAATTAAAAAAAGCAGTATTGTCAAGTTTTCTAAATATTTCTTTCCTAACTTATACCCCAGGGTTTTTATAATGAATTACATATTCATTATGGGAAACTATGCTTGGTTCATTGAATATATTGAGATACTTCATTTCCACATTCATACCTATTTGACTGGGGGGAAAAAAAAGCAGAACCTTATACCAAATAAATATTAATGTACAACTATCTATTCCATTGTTTTCTCACTTTAAGCATCAAAAAAAATTGGCTCAAACATTAATAATTTTTATTTTGGAAGATTAACTTAAAAGATAATTCACATATAAAATTTAATCTGTTGTAGAAATAACCAGTGTAAAATATAGTTTCTCTATGTAAAATGAACATTTCTGAAAAGTCCACTATTATTTAGGCTAGTCCAGCTCTAGTCAAAGGTATATGATAACAATCAAAAAAAGCACTATTGTTGTGTCAGGCAATTGGGATCAAAATTCAAAGAAATAATCTCTTCTCTACAAGACTTTACATTCTAACAAGGAAGAAAATAAGTATACAAAGAAAAATTTGAAGAGAATAAATATAAAGTAGTTGCTTCAACAAAGTAGTTTGGAAAGGATGACACTAGCAATTAGAAAGAGCAGGATAAGCTTATAGAAAGTAGCTTCTAAATTGTGTCTTGAAGGTGGGGCAAAATTCTATGAGATATTCAGGAAGAGGGAGGAATTCTAAGGTTAAGGGACAGCAAGTGCAAAGGTCCAAACAAAGGAAAATGTCAGACTGGATTGGAGAGTGCAGGAGGGAAAGTAATGTAAAATGCCTGGAAAAAGAACAGGGTCAAATTGTGAAGGACTTTAAAAAATTTTGAAATACAAGAGTTGTTCCTACTGGCAATAGTGGAACTGAGGTATTAGGAAAGTAAAATGGTCAGATAAACAGTATTAAATTGAAGGGAGAAATCTGAGGCTGGGAGACCAATCAGCAAGCCACCTGCAAATTAGATAGATGAAAAAGGACCTCAACTAATGTGCCAAAAGGAGGGTTCCATCAGAGATGTTGTAGAGATGTGTCAAATGAATGAATATGTGAAGGAAAGGAAGAATGAGGAATTGAGACTAATACTAAGGCTACAAATCCAGGACACTGGGAAAAAGAGCAGTATCCAGATCAAAAATAAGGCAGAAAGAAAAAGGAAGTTTGAAAGAGGAGACAGTGATATCTCCTGAAACTAGGTAAAAGTTTATAATGGAGACACTTGATATTAGGCCAACATCACTGAAACTTAACACCAAAATAAAATTCGTGATGACAAGTTTACACTAAATTCTATTTTGCTCAAATAACCAAAAGACTTAATTAATAGGATTTCACTGAAGGATATCTTCTCTACATGATGACTCTATGATGTAGTCTTTAAGGATAATCTTATGTCAAGGATCCAGTGTGGATAAATAAAATAGGATAAAGTGTTGGTCAGTTTATGAAGCCTGCAGATACTTCTCAAAGCTTTAAGGTTAAAACAAAAAAGAAAAAAATCATGTTTTAAATTTGTTTTGATTTTACAAAAGGAAATCATATTTACCAGTCGTTTTTGATTTAACACTTGCTCTAAGAGAGTAGGTCTTGTAGGACGATCGCCAATAGAACCAGTTCTTTGTTTTCCAGTGGACGCTGAGCCATCTGTGCTTTCCTATAGTTAATGATACAATAATTTTTTTTTAAATTAACCTTTCCATTTACAGTCTGGTCTATTTCCTAGCATTTGCAGTCAAATGTAAGTATTACAATGATAACCCCTAAACAATCTGACACCAATCTCATCAGAGTAGAGCATCTAGACCTAATTTTGAACATGAAGATATTTCTTTCCTATTATTGTAGAACCTCTCTGGACCTAAATCCTCATGTTCAGAACTAGAGGATTGTATCAGATCTAGACATTATACCCTTCACAAACTTTTCACTATCACTTAACCTTTGCTCAGGGTCTTCCTCCTGACTGTCTATATGCCCACCTACTTGCTACCAATCTGGGTCCTATCTCCATCCTTCAAATCTTAAGTCCAAGGGTCCTCTTTTCCATGATGCCTCCCATAAATATTCCAGTAATCTCTCTTTGGAATGAAACATTTCTGCCATTAACTTGAAATCTATCTTATACTATACAATTAGATATGTTTTTAATAGAAATATCTTTTCTCCTCAACAAGGATATGAACTTCAATTTGGAGGCAAGGACTATGTCTTCATGGTTCTTGCAACTATACAAAGTCAGCATATGTAAAAATTTGTGAATCAAATATTTTCATATTATCCCCATGGGGAAATGAGATTCTAAAATTTTTCAGTAGCATTCTCATGGTCACACAGGTACTAGGTTATATGAGGCAGGCATTAAGCCCAGGCTGCCTGATTGAAATCTCAGAACTCTTCATCCTACTTGTCTGTCCCTTTTAAAGGAAAGATCAGAATCTCCTAAATTATTTGGAAAAGAGTTTAAACATGAACTAGTTTAATCTTTAGAAATCTCAAACATTGTGGGCTATCATCATTTACCTTCCAGCCTCTAAGATCTCTTAGTACCACAACATTTAACTGCTAGAGGATCATCTCTGGGACCTGTAAAGATCAGAGTTCCTCCATTTCCTACCTCATTGTGACCCTGCCATACTACATAGATATCACAAGTCAACATGCATTAATTAAGCACCCATTGTAGACCATTCATTGTGCTAAGTGCTAGGGATACAAAGAAGAGTAAAAGGTTCTCGAGGAACTATTCTTTCCACAAAGTAAACCTGCTGCTTTCAAGAATAAGTCTTTTTTCGTTAACTGGCAGCTGTCACAACAACCCAATTGAAACACTCCAAATATCTCGACACATATATGCCTGAAATGCTTTTTCTTTGGAAGGAATAATACAAATGACTGAGAAAAAAAAAAAGGAAGACAATTAGACCTCTAAGTTGCCCATTGTGCCTGATTTTCTATATGGCCCTGGCTTACCCCTTCAACGGTTCATTAGACTCATCATAATCTGCCCAATGTAGTCTAGTTTACACAGCTTTGCAGAGTGAACGGTGTTTTTCCTAGTCACCTACTTTGATGGATATAACATTTATATAGTGTTTTAAGATTTATAAAGAGATTTAACAATAATAGCTATCATTTAGAAAGCATTTTACAATTCTCATCTCATTTAAAAAGCATAGTAACTCTGGTAGGTAGATGCTATTATTCCCCCTTTTCTGTTTTTGGGTTTTGCAAGGCAATGGGGTTCAGGCCACACAGCTGGGTCATTACTGTCTGAGGCCACATTTGAACTCAGGTCCTCCTGTCTCCGGGGCTGGTGCTCACCCACCTAGCCAACTCTATTACCCCCTTTTTACAGATGAGGAAACTGAGGCAGCCACTTCCTGAGCCCTTTAGCCTAAGTCAGTCTAAGATTATGGGACTTAGACCTTCAACCGAGGTGTTCCCACAGCTATCAGGTGTCTGAAGCTTTAAACTGGGCTATTTCGGCCGGGTCCAGCTCCCTGGCCCCGGTGCCCTCGTATCCGGGGGGGCCGGTGTGGCTCCGGCCCTTCAGCAAGTCGTGTCCCAGCTTGGAGTCCAAGTTGAAACTTTAGTTTTACGAGTTTTTATCACTCAACTTTTAAATTGCGGTTTAAGCTTTGCTAACTCGACCGCACTGAGATAATAGTAACAATAACAGCAGTCATTATTCGTGTTATTGGGACCCCTGTGGAGCGGCGGCCCCGGGCCCCGGGCCCGGGCACAGCGGCGCAGGGTTAGTCGCTGGTTCTGCCCACAGCCCATCCTCTCCCTCGGGCCAGCCGGGGAGGCTGCGGCGGGTACCTCGAGCTTGAGGCCGGCGCCGCCCGCGGCCGCGCCCGCCAGGCTGAGGGCCTGGTCGCTCTTCTTCTTCTTGTACTTGTCCTTGTACATCTTGTTGCGGTGCTTCTTGCACATCCAGGGCTTGCGCTGCTTGGCCACCTGGCTCGTGGTCTCGCGGCAGCCCTCGTAGGTGCACGTCTTGCGGCCGCCGCCGCCCGCGCGGGCCTCCTCGTCCTCCGGCTCCTCCGGGCTGGCCGCGCCCTCGCCGCCCCCCGGCGGCTCCGGGGCGTCCGGCAGCTCGGCCTCGTCCTCGGCCGCCTCGTCCTCCGCGTCCGCCGCCGCTTCCAAGACGGGCGCGAGGTTCCCGGCGGCGCTGCCGCTCCTCGGGGGCGGCGGGGTCGGCGGGGCCGGGGCCGCCGGGGCGGAGGCCGGCCGCAGGAGGGCGCCCGCCGCCGCCGCCTCGTCCCGCCCGCCGCGGGGCTGCATGAGCGGCGGCCCGGGGCGCTTCCGTGCCGCGCGGCCCCGGCGGCCCCGGCCCCGCCGCCCCGCGGCCTCCCTCCCCGCGCCTGCGCGGTGCCCCGAGCGAGAGGCCGCGGTCGGGAAGGGCTGGGGGAAGCCGGGCGGGAGAAGGCGGCGGCGCGGCCCGGGGCGCTGGCGGCCGGGGCGGGCTCGGCGGACTGCGCATGTGCGGCTTCCGGGACCCGGGGAGGAGGGCGTTCACCCGGATGTGCTCTGGGAACCTGATCCGGGGGAGGCAGATTCGCCCTGGGCTGCTTGACCGGCCGCGTCCGTACCCCGCGTCACCCCCTTTTTATGTCTCTTTAGAAAAAACATTCAATTCCGCCCTCTCTTTCTGGGTAGCTGCTTATCTCCGCTCCCGACTTGGACCAGAAGGATGCTCACCTGTCCCCTTCACCTCTGCCTCTCCACAGGGGGCCTGGCCTGGCCCCGGCGCTGACTGCTTCACCCCCTCCACCCACTGGGCCCCGTTCTCAGTTTCCTGACGATGCTGCAATCCCTTCAACAAAGAGGAACCCGTTGTACTCCACTCCCTCCATGGCTTAGGCAATACTGGAATTCACTCCTCCAACTTGTATTCCTACGATGTGTATGCTCAGTCATTACTACTGAGAGAGGAAGCCAAGATTTGCATACTACTCTGTAACAGATAATTTTAAAATGGTTGATTTAGGAATGGAGTTCTAAAACATTTCACAGTATCTAAAGATTGGAAAGGATCTCGATCTAGACTAACGCATACCCCTGGAGGATTAGAACAAAGTATCTCACTGAAATGAGCATTATCTTTGGAGTCAAAAGACCTGGGTTCAAATTCTACCTTTGATACTGGCAAATATAGACTTTTTGGGACCTTGTTTGCCTCATTGGTATAATGAGACAATTGGATTAGATAAAGCATTTATTAAACTTTACTTCTACAGGTATTGTATTAAGTGCTGCTCCAAATTTTTATTTCTATGAACACCAAAAAAATGTCATATAGCTGGTAGTTAAAAACTTCCAGTGGGACAGCTAGGTGGCACAGTGGATAGAGCACCCAGCTCTGAAGTCAGGAGTACCTGGGTTCAAATCAGGCCTCAGATAAGCCACTTAACCCCATTTGCCTCACAAAAACTGAATGAATTTGAATGAATGAATGAATGAATAAATAAATAAAACTTCAGTGAGGGATGACTCACTGTCCTTGAAGAAAACCTCTAACTCTTCTGGACAATTCTAATGGTTAGGAGTATTTTCCATATATCAAGCCTAAATTTGCCTTTTTAAATTTTCAATCCATTTTTCATATTTCTTTGCTTTTTTGGTCCAAGCAGTGCAAATGTAATCCCACTTCGACTTGTAACCCTTCAGATACTTAGCTATCATTAACATCCTAAAATTTCTCCTATTTTGAATATGAGTTTGTATGTTATATGATAAATATAGATAAACAAAACAGTGAAATTGTAATGAAACTAAATTCCATAGGTTCTAGAAAGCTTTCAGGTTTATCTGCACAGTTTTAAGTCCTGTAGCTCTTGCCATAATTCAGTTACTTAAATATTAAGTATCTACTACTGTATATATATATTTTTTCTACTTAGTTCTGGGCCTAACTTTTGTCTGTTTTTCTGTCTGTGTATCTATGTATCATCTATCCATCTATTTATATATATATATATATACATATATATATCATATTTGTGTATGTATAGATGTACTCAGTGAATTGTCCAGCTGAAATATCGTATTATGATATATCTTGAAATGAAAATTACAATATAATAATTTACATGTAGCTTAAAAGTTTGTAAACAATTTTTCTCATAATAACCTGGTGAAGTAGATAGTAAAATATATTGCCTATGTTTTACAAATGGAGACACAGACTCTGAGTTACTGTTAATTTTCTAAAGTCACACAAATACCCAAGAATTTGAGACAGAATTTAAGTACTAGTCTTCTACTACAGTCTAGAGCTTTATCTACTATCCATACTACTTCTTGATTTAAAGAGTAATATGCATTAATCTTTCAATCTGTTTTTAAAGGGTGAAGAGTTAAACCAGTCCTTTTCTTTGCATTACTATAGATTTTGCTAAAGATACTTTATAGTGTCTTGGTGCTCAATCCTTTTCAAATAGAAGCTATATGTAGAGTCCAAACTAAAGAGGAGTTTCTTGTGGATGGTAAGGTCCTCTGGATGCTATTGTTTGTGGATAATATTGGGCTAGTTACATTAAGCTTCTACACTCAGCCAAGCATCCTGAAAGACTTATAATTACTCTAAAGAGTTTGGCCCAACTATTCAAAAATTAAATTTAAAACTCACTTAAAACATATTTACAAATAAATGTACATATAAATGAACAATTAGATGACTATATGTTGAAACAGAGTCTATCATTTTAATCAATATTCAACCAATGTTGTTATATGGGTTGCAAGTCATGGAATATTACAATTTCTGAAGAATTAGATGATTATCAAAGTTAGGGTAATGGAGAGGTACATGGTAGTATGACCAGACTGTATCATATAATCATCTAGAACTTTGAATAAAACCTGCAATCAAAGATGATGTCAAATGAAGATCTCATGGAAAATAAGGTCAGTCAAATGCTGAGAGAGATAATTGGTGTTAAAGTCCAGGACTTCACTTGTAGCGGTATTTGGGGAAAATAAAGGAGCAACCTTCCCCCCCCCCCCCACACTTAGGAGGACTTTTGACTATGAATTGAGGATTCACCACAAAAACACAAAAACCCATCTTTTTAACACTAATATTGTTCTAGATTTTCTATATAAACAATCTATGGGATACCATGATCTCTAAAGAATCAAATTAATGGAAAGGTCTATGGAATCATGCATGCTTATTACATAATACCAACCATGATTTTCATAAAAGAAACTGTGACAGAGAATTCTAGGAAGATAGTGGAGCAGATTAGAAAATTTCAGGCTCTCCAAATTTCTTTCATAAATAAGGCAGATAATCTCAAAGTGAACATAGAATGGCAGAAATAAATGAAAGTTGAGGTAAAGCTATCGTCCTAAATTAACTTGAGGGGACCTCAGGAAAGTCCCCACCTCCAGGGGCTGAGGTTTGATTTCAGTGAAGTATATATATATATACCTCCAGGCAGACTCCACTGACCAAAAAAACAAACTCTTGAGGACAGATGCATTGGGCCACAGCTTTGATCTCAGGAACTTTCAAAACCTCATGGATGATGTGGGAGTTGGACAACTGAGTGGGACAAGATTAAAGGACTTTCTACAGTTCAGGCTGCCAGGGCTGTGGGTGATAAAGAGTGAGCACATGCATGGTGAGACAGGCATTAGCAGACAGGCAGGAGACACTCTAACTGAAGGCAGTTGCTGGAGAGTGGAGTCCCTGTTTTTTGGTTCCAGTGAAGAGGGGAGGGCAAATGTATGCAGAAGGACTGCAGGGTGTGTGGAAAACTATGACTGAGGACCCTGTCCATGGCTTGGTGAGGAAGAGTAATGCCTAAGTTTGGGCTCCAGGACAGACCTCAGAAAATGACAGTAAGAAGGACCGGAGCCCTAGACCTTAATTACAATAATAGATTGTTGAAAATAAAACCAAATAAAAATAAGTAAAGGAGAAAAAACAACAGTAGATAGCTACTATGGGGATAGAGAAAATCTGGGTTCATATTCAGAGGAATATAATGAAGTTTTAAAAAGCCACTCTTTTTTCAAAGAGAAATGTCAAATGATAAATCGAAAAAGAGTTCTTAAAAGAACATAAAAAAGAACTTCAAAAATTAAATGAGAGACTGGGGAGAAATGAGCAATCCAAGAAAATCAAGAAAATTATGAAAAGAAAGTCAACCAACTGAAAAAAAGATACAAAAAATTGAAAGAAAGTAATTCCTTGAAAATTATAATGGGGGGGCAGCTAGGTACATAGTGGATAGAGCACCAGCCCTGGAATCAGGTGGACCTGAGTTCAAGTCCAGCCTCAGACACTTAATAATTACCTAGTTGTGTGACTTTGGGCAAATCACTTAACCCTCTTGCCTTGCAAAAACCAAAAAAAAAAAAAGAAAGAAAGAAAAAGAAAATCAGAATCAGGTAAGAGAAAACTAATGATGTTATAAAACACTAAGAAATAAAATCACAAGAATAAAAAAAAAGAAATACAAAACATTAGAAAAGCAATAGATCAAGAAAACAGATCCAGAAGAGACAACATAATAATTCTTGTACCACCTGGAAAATTATGATTTAAAACCATTTTGATATAATATTAAAATAAATAAGAAAAATTTCTATGAAGTTCTAGAACAAGAAGGTAAAACAAAAATAGAAAAAAAAAACCCTGATCATACCCTGAAAGAGATCCCAAGAAGACAGCTTGTAGGAATATCAGTCAAGTTTCAAAGCTTCCAGGAAAAGAGAAAATAAAAGATATAAGAAAACAAAAGAATCTAAATATTGTGGAATTACAAGCAGGATAACACAAGACCTAGACACTTCTATATTAAAAAACTATTAAAAAATAAAAATAAAAAAGACTATAGGTCTTGGAACATTATTTTTCAAAGAATAAAAGAGGGAGTAGCAACCAAAAATAACTTACTTAGCAAAGTTAAGTATAATCCTGAATAACCACAAGACATTTAACAAAATGAAAGACCTTCAGATATTTGTGACAAAAAAGATAAGAACTTAATGGAAAATTTATCATATAAGAACAAGGAAAAATATAAACATTAAGGACCAATTGAGTGACTCATAAAGGTCAAACCATTTACTTCCTATATCTGAAAATGTTATTAGTACTCTTATGACTATCTTCATTATTTGAGTAGTTTGAAGAAAAATGTAAACATTAAGGACCAATTAAGGGACTCAAAAAGGTCAAACCGCTTATATCAGAAAATCTTATTAGTACTCTTATGACGATCATCATTATTTAAGTAGTTTGAAAAAAAGCTGAGAATGATAGGGTGATTCTAAAAATTAAAACTAGATAGTGAGAGGTTGGTTGGTTGGTTGTCCTTTGCTATTGAAGAAGACCAAAATGACATCACTGTGTTGGAGACAAGTTACAGCGTGTCTGACTGTGGCTGATTAGACTGAGATGAGCTTTGAATGCTATACCACAGGTTTGGCACAACTGGTTCATTTGAACACCTGGAGGGGTTATTCTAAACTTACGTATCTTTTGTTTTCTTTGAACTGCTTTGGTTCTGCCTTGCTTATAGAGCACAGCACCTGCTTGGATGAGGGCTCGCCATGCTAGGTGGTCCTGTGCCAGTGTCTCCCAAGCTGTACAATCAATCCCAAAATTCTTAAAAGAAAGCTTCAGGGTGTCCCTGTATAGTTTCTTCTGATTCCCCCAACCATGTTCTCTCTCCTCCCTTTTCCCTCCCTGACTCCCCCTCCCCATCTTGTGAGCACAGGTCTTTTTGTCAAAGCTTACATTTGTCATTTGAACAATATGGCCAGCCCAGCAGAGTTGCATTTTTGTAGTAACATTTGAAAGCTTGGTAGTTTAGCTCAAGAAAGGACCTCAGTATCTGGTATCTCCTCCTTCCAGGTGATTTTCAGAATCTTAAGACAATTTAAATGGAACCTCTTCAGTTTCCTAGAATGGTGCAGATAGACTGTCCAGGTTTCACAGGCATACAACAGTGAGATCAGCATAATGTCTCTGTAGACCTTCACTTTGATAGTCAGTCTAATACCTCTTCTCTCCCACACTTTCTTTCAGTCTCCCAAGAAGTGAGATAGCTCTGGCAATGAGTGTGTCAACCTCATTGTCGAGGAGAGTAGAAAGGAAGAGGTATCTCTTATAAATGATCTTTGAAAGGAAAAACTGATACAGAAGAAGCAAGTGGGTTGAAGGGCTGACAATGCTAGAATCTTACTCACAAAAAATGTTTAAAAGGGAATAACACATCTAGAAAGATATAAAAATCTTAAATTTATAAAGAAATAAGACAGTAAATGGATAGGACAAGGGAAAGATTTTTCAAAGGGAGTGTAGATTAAGAGGATAATAGAGGAACTCTTACATGGGGTGGGTAATCAAGGAATAGGAGAGCAAGATTCTCATTAGAAATATTAAGGATGTTGTTATTGGTCTGTCATTCTCAAAAAAGACCATGACATCTGGAAGGTGAAGCCATGGCAAGCAAGTGAATTGGATTTAAGTGAGGTGGTGCTGTGCTAAATCACTAGTCTCACTTTTTTTCTCCAGAGCCATCTGGCCAGATATGGATCAGGATGACTGGAGATGGCCCTGGATAGGAGGCAGTCTTGAGTTAAGTAACTTGCCCAGGACAACAAAGCTAGTAAGTGTTTGAAGCTGGATTTGAACTCTGGTCCTCCTAACTTCAGGGCTGTGCTCTATCTACTTTGCCACCTCAGATATGATAAAGAAGGTGAGGATTGTGAGGGAAAAAAAAAGGATGGAGGAAAATAGCCAATTAGTAATTATAACTTTGAATGTGAATGGGATGAATTTGTGCATAACCTGAAAACTGACAGAATGTATTAAAAAATCTGAAACTGAAAATTTGCTGCTTGCAACAAACACAATGAGAGATCCACAAAGAGGTAAAATAAAGGACTAGAGTGAAGTTTATTATGTTTCAACTGTTGTAAAAAGGCAGGAGCTACTAAAAATGATCTTAGATGA
The DNA here is from genome assembly GCF_037893015.1 of Macrotis lagotis. NCBI lineage: Eukaryota > Metazoa > Chordata > Mammalia > Peramelemorphia > Peramelidae > Macrotis > Macrotis lagotis. The sequence continues at coordinate 833,751,211 of NC_133658.1, forward strand.
AGCTAAAGTGAAAATATATAATTCAATAATGTTTTAGATCATTTAAAATAACTGTTAAAAAGTATAAGATATCTGGTAAAACAGATCCAAGAACTATGTAAACATAATCACAAAATACTCTTTATACAAAAAAGTAGTTTAAATTATTGGAGAAAGGGGTGCCTAGGTGGCACAGTGGATAGAGGACTGGCCTTGGAGTCAGGAGTACCTGAGTTCAAATCCAGCCTCAGACACTTAATAATTACCTAGCCGTGTGGCCTTGGGCAAGCCACTTAACCCCATTGCCTTGAAAAATCTAAAAAATAAAAAATAAAAAATAAATTATTGGAGAAATATTATTTATTCATAAGTAGGTAAAAATCAATATAATAAATGTGACCATTTCACTTAACTAATCTAATTTATTCAATGCCATCCCAATTAGATTGCTAAAATTTTATTTTACTGAGTTAGAAAAAAATAACAAAATTCATTTGGAAGAATAAAAGGTCAAGAATTTCAAAAGAACCAATGGGAAAAATGTAAAGGAAGGAGGTTCAGCAGTACCAGGTCTCAAACTACATTTTAAGGCTGCAAATATCAAAACTATTTGGTACTGGCTAAGAAATAGAAAAGTAGATCAGTGGAACAGAATAGCCATTCAATACACAATAATAAAGGATTATAGTAATTTTGTATTTGACAAATGTAAAAATTTAAGTTTTAGGGATAAGAATTCATTATTTAGTAAAAATTGTTGGGAAACATGGAAAGCAGTCTGGCAGTAATTGGGCATAGAACAATATCTTAAACCACTCACCAAGATAAGGTCTAAATGAATACATGACCTATATATAAAGGGAGATATCACAAGTAAATTAGAACATAAAACATATTACCTATCAGACTCATGGATAAGAGAACAATGTATGGGAAAAAGACATATAGTTGTTAGGTAAATGGAAAATTTAATTATGTTAAATTTAAAAAGTTTTGTACAAATAAAAAAAAATGTAGCCAAGATTACAAGGAAACCAGAAATTTGGGAAAATTTCATAGACAATAATAGTATTTAAAAAATTTGAGATGTAATTTCTGGATAATTTAATCATTTTATTAATACTGTCAGGATTTAATAAAAGGAAAATCATTTGGGCTTCTCTCTCTTAGGCCAAAGATCATCATGGTGGTGGGCTCATGGCTTATATTCTCACTGGAAGAGGGATATTCCTGAGAATGTCAGTTAACTCTAATTGACTAATAATTAATGAGAGAAGGAATATTTCAATGAAGGGCTATAATTCTAAGTTACCCCCAGCCTTTGGCAAGAATTTATCCTCACCCAAATCTGAGAGAATAATGGCTTCCCCATGTGGGTGGGATGTGAACAAGATTGTTAAGAAAGTTAGTCCAGTTTTTGCTATCAATATATCCTTCAGAAATATATCCTTAGAAATCAGGACTTTATAAAAAAAGGGGGAATTCTTGATCTCCTCATATCATTGGTTAATAATAAACTTTTCCCTCATACTTTCCTCATGTAAAGGTCTTATTTCTCAAATACATAATAAAGAGCTTTGTCAAATTTATAAGAATACAATTCATTTACCAATTGAGAAATGGTTAAGGATATGAATAGGCATTTTTTGATGAAGAAATCAAAACTATATTCTTATGAAAAATTCTCTAAATCATTAAAATAAGAGGAAATGAAAATTAAAATAACTTTGAAATATCTTTATATCAATCAGATTGGCTTAAATGATAGGTGCTGTTCAATTGGGGGGTGACTAAAGTTGTAGTATATGTTCATGATGAAATTCAACTGTGATTAAGCAATGATGAACTGGTTGAGTTTAGAAAAACATGAAAGACTTGAACCTGTGAGGGAAGATGATTCCACTTCCAGGGAAAGAAGTGACAAATACAAATATTTGGTCATACACCACACACACACACACACACACACACACAAAACACATTTACATAGAGTTTGGTTTAATTTTAACTTTCTCTTGTGTGGGGTGGGGAAAGAGAGAACAAAAGTGTTTAGCAAAGAACAAAAGAAAACTTAAAAGGAAGCACAGAAAAACTGGGTAGCTTTGAAAATTATGTTTAGCATTTATTACATAGTTTTTCAAATAAAAAGTAAATAGCACAACATGTAAATTGATGGTTTTATATTAAGTCCTCTATGTTCTGTTATTTTTATGGAAATGCTTCTTCCCCCCCCTTCTTTTGTGTTTCTGTTTAGCATGAATAAAAGATTAAAAAAAAGAAATTGTGATAAAATCCTTTCATGAGATATAATCAGTTAAATGAATATTTGTTAAGAGCCTTTTATTTGAATTGAACTATGCTAGATTCTGAGGATAAAAAGATAATAAAACACACCCCGACTTAAAGGAATTTATGTTCTCCTGGGAGATATAACAGGTACTTAGGAAATATAATTTAAAAAAGAAGACAATACTAACATGGGAAGATTAATAAAGTCTTCATATAGCATCTTATCTGAACTTCAAAGGAATGGATTCTAAGAGGCAAAGGTAAAGAGGGACCATATTCCAGTTATGTGAGAAACAATCTATGACAATGCACAAAAACATAGATAAAAAGTTAGTAGGCCATTTAGATGAAAGACTGAAGAGATCAACTGAATCTGAAATATGGAGAATCTTAAATTTCAGACTGAGGAGTTTGTATTTTATGAATAAGAAATAGAAAACAGCCAGGTCATTCAGTGAATATAGTGGTAGTTCTGAAATCAGGAAGACTCCTCTTCCTGGGTTCAATTCCAGCCACTGAGCAAGTAGCTTAACTCTGTTTGCCTTAATTTCCTAAATATAAAATGATCTGAAGGAGGAAATGGCAAACCACTCCAGTATTTTTGCCAAGAAAACCCCAAACATGTTCACAAAAATTTTGATTTGACTGAACAATAACAAATAGGGAGCCACTGGATACTTTCAACAGGAAAGTAATGCAGTAAGACATGTGCCTCAGGAAAATTATTTTGTAATTTATGTGAATGATGGTATCAAGAAGGGAGATACTAGAGGCAGGAAGGTCAATTAGGAGGCTATTATAGTAGCCTAGGTCAAAAGTGATGAAGGCCTAAATTATCATATTGGCCAGGTGAATGAAGAGAAGAGAGTGAACATGAAATGTGATGGGAGTCTCAGAAAAACATGATAACTTGAATATATGAAGTGAGAACAGAAAGAAAGTTGAGAAAGCATTTATTAAATGCTTACTCTGTGCCAGATTCTATACTAAACATTGTATACAAATACAAACAAATAGGATAGTTCCTGCCTCAAGATGCTTAAATTCTAATAGGGAAGGGGAAGATAACCTACAAAAGGGGGAAAGGAAGAGAATAAAATTATATTTTGAGTACATGATTTTGAAGCTGGAAGTCAAGAACAAGACTAGTAGGGGAAAGAAAGCTGATCTGGGTTCTTAAACAAAAATGGAGATTCCAACAAGAAATCACCAATGGGAAAAAAGGAGTGGGTCTTATAGAGGGTTACTCCAGGTAAGGAAGACCAGGAGGATTTTTAGAGAAGTTCCAAGATGATGCAGCAACAGCATTTTTTTCTTTTTAATTTCTAAAATAACACAAGTATTTTCATAACATAATAGAATAAAAAAAGATGATTGCACATGAAACTGCAAATCTGTTATGTATAATTTGCTATTCCTTTTAAATAGATAATAGTTATCATATCTTTTTTCTTCCCCCCCCCGAGATGGCTTCCATTAGATACAAATATATATATATATATATATATATATATATATATATATATATATGTATGTGTGTGTGTGTGTGTGTGTGTGTGTGTGTGTGTGTGTGTCCATTTATATTTATATGTAAAATTCTATACATCTATTTATCAGTTCTTTCTCTGAATGTAGATATCATCTTCTTTCATAGGTCCTTTGTACTTAATTTGGATCTTTATAATAGTCAACAGAATGTAACGACCCTATAAATTCTAACCTGTTTCTCAATAGACTTCATGACTGTCCTTTCCTCTCAGACCTCAGACACCATTGGCAACAATTTTAATACTTGGACAATGTTAGCTTGCCATTCATAGGACTATTCAAAAAGAGAATTCTCTCTGGGGCTCCAGCTGTATTCTCTGGAATCAGATGCTTTGTGGCACCTGTTTCTAACACCCTGATTCAGGGATTCCCTTTCAATTGACTGAGGGCAACAGAGGCCATCGCCTGTCCCTTTGAAATGATGCTCATCTATCTCTCAGTTCTGACTGACCCATGTTCAGCTGTTGCATTCTGTCTCCAAATAGCACATGATAATGCTTGCCTGGTGTTGATAGTGTACTATGGCCCTTTGCTGATACAGGCATAATGATGAATAGCTCCAAGGTAGAAGGTCTGAGAGGAAAGGCCATACTAATGAGATAGAATAGGATTTATTGCATTTTTTTCAACAAGTATCACATGCTAGTGCTTCCCTGGTATTGTTGATGACTGTGTAACCTTGCTGATCCTTGGAGAAGTGAAACCATTTTAAGGCTTGCAGCAGCCAGACCACCTCCAGTAGTCCTGTTTCCTATCAATCAGGTCATATGTATGGAATAATTCTGGTGAAGACAAGTGAAAAGAATGCCTTGCATAGCATACCCTCATTATAATAAACATGATTGTGAAATTCATGCCATCAATCACTTGATTATTTTATGTGATTCTTTTTGATACTGAGGAGCTAGTAGTAGTAGTAGTAATAGTCAAAATTATTCACTCTGTTGTTATTAATACAATAGTACTATTACTATATACAATGTTCTCTTTGTTCTGCTCCTTTCACTCTTCATTATTTCCTGTAAATCTATTCATATTTTCTATGGTCACTGAGCTCATCTTTTCTTATAAGTAATATAGCAGTATTTTATTACAATCATGTATCACAACTTGTTCACCCATTCCTCAATTGATGGACATCCAATATCCAGTTCTTTGCCACCACAAAGAGAGTGACTGAACATTTTAGAATATATAGATTCTTTTCCTTTTCCTTAATCAACTTTGGAAATAGACTTGGTATTGGGGAGGGTCAAAGGGTATATAGACAGTTTAATAGTTCTTTGGACTTAATTCCAGATTCCTCTCCGAAATGGTTGGGTCAGTTTACACTTCCACCAACAATGAATTAGTGTCCCAATTTTTTCACATTCCCTCCACATTAATTGCTTTCCACTTCAATCATTTTAGATGATCAGATAGATATAAACTAATGTCTCAAGGTTGGTTTAACTTGCATTTCTCTAATCAGTAATGATTTAGAGCATTTTTATCATATCACTATAAGCTATTTTGATTTCTTCACTGGGAAGTTGCCTGTTCATATTCTTTGCCAATTTTTCATTTTCTTAAAGGTTTGACAAGTTCTTTATATATTTGATATATGAGCCCTATATCTGAGAAACTGTCTATAAAATATTTTCCCCAACTTTCTGCTTCTCTCTGATCTTGGCTACATTTGTTTTTTTTAAGTCCAGAAATCAAGAATAGGCTCAAGAGAGGAAGAGAAAGGGAGGAGAATCAAGGTTAACTCCCAGATTGTGCAAATGGATAACTTAAAATGATAGTGTTGCCTTCAACAGAATTATGGAAGCATGAGAAACAGTAACTGATTTAAAGAAGGGACAAGGCAATCAATTTTAGAATGATTGTATATGACAGCAAATGGTGGTGGGCCAACCACGTAGCAATAGATAATAGATGGACAGATTGGTAATGCTCTGGTATTTGTGAAGTATTAACTCTGAGATTCCTAGTGCATTAGGATAAGATTTTTGAAAGACCATGAACAAAATTTGTATTTATTAAGTATAATAAAAAAAGTAGGTTGTGGTGAAGAAAGTACCAAAGCCAATTAAATCACAGATACATTTTACCATCAAGTATTCATTAAATATCCATGCTCGGGGTGGCTAGGTGGCATAGTGGATAAAGCACAGGCCTTGGAGTCAGGAGTACCTGGGTTCAAATCCAGTCTCAAACACTTAATAATTACCTAGCTGTGTGGCCTTGGGCAAGCCACTTAACCCCATTTGCCTTGCAAAAAAACCCTAAAAAAAATCCATGCTCTACAATAAAAATGATCATTCTCTTTGACCTAGCAATACCAATATTAGGCCTATATTGAAAAAAAATCATTAAAAAATAAGAAAAGTCCCACATGTTCAAAAATATTTAGAGCACGCTCTTTTTTGTAATGTCAAAGAATTGTCAGTTGGGGAATGACTAAAAGTTATATAAATGTTATGGAGTATTGTTGTTTTATAAGAAATCATATAGAGAAGCATAGAAAGAATTATATGAACTGATGCTGAGTGAAAGAAGCAGAACCAAGAGAACATTCTACACACTGACAACAACATTATGAGACAACTATATTGACAACTATGATGACTGTAGCTCCTCTCAGCAGTTCAGAGATCAAGGACAACTCTGAAAGACCCACTAAAGACAATGCCATTCACATCTAGAGGAAAAAAACATGGAATGTATACTATGTTCATATTTTTAAAACTTCTGTTTTTTTTCTTCCTATCTTTTGGTTTTCTTTCTTTCTCCTTACTTCTAATTCCTCTTACACAAAATGACTAATATGTAAATATTTTAAACACCAGTGTACATGTGCAACTTTTACTAGAGTGTTCCCTGCCATGGGGAGGGGGGGGGGAAAGGGAGGAGGGTAGAAAAATGTGTAATTCAAAAGTTTGCAAATGGATGAATGTTAAACACTACCATAGCATGTAACTGGAAAAATAAAATTAAATTTCAGTTACAAAATAAATAGAACTCCATCTCACTATTCTTTATGTTTTAATGCTCTATAGTATTCTATGCTCTAGTATTCTTTTGGTGAATCTTAACTTCATGTTCTTGCTTACTTCACAATATTATTACAATTATTATAAGAAAAATACTTTCATTTTGTTTAGTAGGATTAAATAGAAATGATCTTGAAGCATCATTATCTTGCTACTTTATGGACTACTGCAGAAATGAATAAAATAGCTACTTTTAGTAGTTGATTAAAAGTGTTAAAATAAATAAATAAAAATGTTAGTTTGTGGAAAACATCAGTAAAATTTCATTATCAGAATGCTAGAGTTTATAAAATCCTGTACCAATATGATTTTGATTTTTTCTGATCTGTATATTTTAAAAGCTTTTAGTTCTCCATAGGTTTGAGATTATTTGATAGTATTTGGTATGGTTACTTCTATAAAAAGGTTATTCTCAACTTTATGTATGATAACATTAAAAATGTTGTCCTTGGGGCAGCTAGGTGGCATAGTGGATACAGCACAGGCCCTGGAGTCAGGAGTACCTGAGTTCAAATCCAGTCTCAGACACTTAATAATTACCTAGCTGTGTGGCCTTGGGCAAGCCACTTAACCCCATTTGCCATGCAAAAAAAAAATGTTGTCCTTTATGTGTATCATTGTTACATCTAGGTGTACATTATCTTTATAGTTTATATAACTTATCTGTTATAATGTTCTTGTTCCAGTATACTTTATTGATTGGATTTCCAAGAAAATTTTGAAGTCTAAATTTGTAGTAAGGGGATTTAATATCTATCAGTATGGTAAGCTTCTGATGCAGAATCCTAAACCTGAGGTTGTCTTGCTTGGTATTCAGTTGGTACTAAATTTTTTTCCATAGTAGTAGTTTCATATATTTTTCAACTAATGATAATAATAACTATTCTCATGGACAAGAAAGGAAATTTTCTATTTTATTTTTATTTTCAGTTCCTAATTTCAACCCTTCATACCTCTTCCATCCACTGAGAAAGGAATAAGTAGGATACAAATTAAATATATCAAGTCATGGAAAACATATTTCTACTTAGTCATATTACATAAAAGAATTCATCAGTTCTCTAAATGAATCATTTTATTGTTCAGCGTAACTAAGTCTTATCAGTTGATTATTGTTACAAGTATTATAGCATTCTCCTAGTTTTGCTCACCTCACTTTGCATCTGCTCATTTAAGTTTTACTAGGTTTTTCTGAAACCACCCCTTCATAATTTCTTACAGCACAGTAGAATTCCATTACAAACATACCACAACTTGTTCAATCATTCCAGAATTTATGATAATCTCAATTTTCAACTCTTTGCCTAGGTGTTAAATTTTTGCAGCTTGAAGAGATGTTACACAGTTTATCCCCTTTCCTTGCATAATCTGCATTCATCAGTGAGTCCAGGTTCCTTAAGGATAACTGTTCTATAATTTCTGGTGACAGTGACCTGGTCCTGAATTACTAAATACAGATTCACATCACTCTTATTTCATGATTTTTGTTGGTTGTTGGATCTTAACTAACTCACACTACTACTCCTATTCCTGCTACTGCTACTGCTACTGCTACTGCTACTGCTACTGCTACTGCTACTGCTACTGCTACTGCTACTGCTACTGCTGTTCCTGCTGCTGCTACCACTGGCTACTGCTCCTGCTTAGTGCTACTGATATTGCTACTACTACTGCTATTACTATTGCCATTACTACTACTACCACCATCACTGCCCTCACCACCATTAACAGCAATTACAACTGGCATGTTTTTCGAAGAAGAGGATTATGGATTTTCTATATCTTAGTAAGTTCACCTATGGTTCAATTTGTTAATTCTCAGCTCTATTGGTTCAGAACATCTATGAATAGGCTGGTTATTCAAGGTCCTGGGAAACTGGCTTACAGCTTGCAAATGTACATGTCTAGAGTATTCCTAAAAGCCAGTCATCAACACTATAAATGAAATGGAGGCCAGCAAAGCCATTTACTTAGGGGATCTTCCTGGTCCAATCAGGAGAATAAATAAATTATGTATTAGAAAAATCACTTGGTGAACACAGAATTCAAGGAAAAGGAGTTAGATGTTTCTGAAACACATTTCAAATGATAAATTGTAAAACTTCCCTTCTTCAATGTGGGTATATTTCTAGCTATGAAACCGAGACCAGTTATCCATAATTTCAGCATTTTCTTTTCTTTTGGATCATACTAGATAAAAATTGTTAATTTTTTAATCCCCCTTTTTCTATCCTCCATTAGGACAATTAGGTTCAGATTTGTAATCCCAAAATTGGACTAAATAAATAAATCCATTGGATTAAATAAGTAAAGTCATTTACCGCCAAATGCACAGATGGATTTAGCTTGTTGATTTTGATGCTTCCTGTAAGGATGTAATCTGTAACCTATCTGGATTGACCTTTGAAACAAAGTCCCTTAATAATTAAAAATATTTTACAGTTTGATAATTCTAAGGTACTTTCAAGTGAGTCAGACAATCAATTAACAAGGATTTATTAAACACTTAATATGGGCCAGGCACTGTATCAAATTATGAGACTAATCTAATGGGGGAAAACATGCATATGATCATATTCATTTAAGATAATTTTAGATATTACCAATCCAACCTTAGAATTTATTTTCCATTGATTAAATATTAGGTTCAAGTCTTCATTATGTACAGAGTTTCACCCTGATCTTCTTAATAAAATTATTTCTAAATCACAATGTATTGTGAATTACTTCTGGGAAGGTTTGATGTTGACAATTGATAACAATAGCTAATAACATAGCTAGCATATACACAATGTTTTATGGTTTACATGTTGCTTTGCAAATATTATCTCATTTTATTCTCACATCAACCCTGGGTGCTATTTTTATCTCCAGTGTTCAAAAGGTAGAGATTAAGAGATTTGCCAGGGTCAAACAATAAATGCATAAGATCAAATTTGAAGTCAAGTCCTTCTGATTCTAGGTTCAACATTCTAGCCACTGTGTTAACTACTTGAGTTCAAAATCTGTCTCAGATACTTATGATCCCTATGTCTCTTGGAAAATCACAATCTCTGCCTGCCTCAGTTTTCTCATCTGTAAAGACTGTTGGGAGGAGAAAATGAGATATTTTTAAATTGCTTTGTAAACCTTAAAACACTATGTAAATGCTAGTTGTTTTTATCACCATCATTGCCACCACCGCCACCATTATCATCATCAATGTTACAACTGATTCCAAATCTCTAACCACTTTGCTCTTAGCTGTCCAGTTAATGTTAACTGCAGTGTGAGGTTTCTGTTAGTTTCACACTCAAACAATGCTGATATGTACTTAGATGAAGGATTTATCTTGCTTTGTGACATAATAGTCCTGTGTTTTCTTTGACCATAATAATATATCATATAAAAGTTTAGTTTTAAAAAAATCAGTTGTTTTAAGGTCTATATAGACAAAGCAAGAGTGAAACACATCTTCTTGGCAAGTGTTGACCATTTAGACATTTTTATGGATATATATTACCATATATACTTAAATTATAAGAAAGAAAAAGGATATACTGTTTGCAAAATTAGGCCCATATAATCCCATTTTCCTCTTAGTGTCAACATTTCCTCTCAATGAATCAATCCAGGATCCCCCTAAAACCATAGCATTCATTGTTCTTTTAGGGCTTGGGGATATTAGTGATTATGAGTAGTTATACCTTTTCGACAATATAAGTACATGCACCATAGTAGGTGATATAGGATCTGTAAAGAAGACTAGTTTTTATCACTGCTGTTCAAACTCAAGATAGTTTCTCAAATCTGCCTATGAAATCATTTTTTAGGGGATAACTAATGAAAAAATCAAAACCCCCTTATGTAAAAGGTAATTGAAGCTGCCTCCAAGAGAGAGTTTAAGAGGGAAAAATATTTTTTAATAAGCAAAGCACTATAATTAATCCTTGAATTTATATCTAGTATATGACAGAACAAAGAAATTCGCAAGGAATCAATAATATGTAGTATACAATTTTTGTCTGGTGATAGGGAAAGGTGGGGTCAGTACTTTTTTGAAAAACCTGATGAATCCCTTCATTCTAGTTCTTGAAAACTGATCTTTATCTCCTAGGTCCTTTCATGTGAAGGACAACTCTGAAGAAATTAAACCAACTATATTAATAATATGTGGAAGTCATTAAGACTCATGGATGAGCCATGTGCTCATTACTGTAAGGAATTTCTTTTGGAAATATCTGCCTAGAGCAGGTATGTACAAATAGTGAGGGCATGATTGAAAGGCATTCATGCACAATTCTTATTAATCTAAGGCACCCCAGTCCCAGAACAGTGACTTGCTGCTAATAGCTTACTTAATGGAAATGCAGGAAAAAAGATGAGACAGCATACTTGAAAAACCAGGCTATTAGCAATATAAATAGACTTCTTTCAAGAGGAGAAACAGATAAGCAAATACTGGGGGACATTAAACATTTGGTTCTCTCTAATAATATGAAAAATAAAAGCAAATCAAAAATATTGAGAAATAATGATTACTCACAGGCCTGGCCATTTTTTACCCTAAAACACTTTATGGGGTAGAAACTCTACTTCAAGATTTGCCATCATCTTCAGTAATTCATTTACAATAAGACCAGTAATGGGGGTCCTAAACCAAATAGAAATAACAATGGAAACATAAAAATACATGTTTTATTTCCACATCCTTGACTTTTCCTGGAACAAAGTTATATTTTTTTCCCGTTATGCCACCTATTCACTTACATTTTGTAAATGATACATTCAAGATATAGAGATATAAATGTTTGTTGTACAAGTAAGGAAAATGGCTATATATTTTTAAATTGTTAGGTGAAAATTTTTCTCTGTAAAATTGATAATATTGAAAAATAAGACTAAAAATCTAATATCATGATGATCCTAAAGTGGAAAGGTAATTTAAATGTAAATAATCTTGTTACTTTATTATAACATTATAAAATAAATAGACCAAGTGAAATGCTTATGATGCTTAAACATGACTTTGAGTAATAAAAGGAAACAATTATTTTCAAAGAAACTAAAAATGAATTTAAAAACCCTTCTTTAGAATTATGATGAATCCTTTAGAAAAAGTTTGAAATAGTGATTTAAGAATTTATAAATATTTTGTGCTTCTTAAGTAAATTATTATAATTACTTAATGCAATAAATGTTATTCAGAAATAATTATGAATACACAAGCACTCAAATGTATCTATGATTTAATTGATTTGGAATTTTCCCACTGGAACCTCCTGTCCTATCAAGTTTGCTTCAACAGGTCTACTCAGTGTTCCAGAGGCCTTACTTGCTTTTCTCCTTGTTTTCTGAGATTGTCAAAGAAACATTTTAGCTATCAACCTGTCATCCTTCATTCTTGCTATGGGACCAGTTCATCTTCTCTTCCTGTCACACAATTCTCTCCTGATGTCTTTTGCTTCAGGTCATCTTCATAGTTCTTCATTGGTTACATGTGGGAGTCTGATCACTTCTACCAGAGTCTTCACTCTATTGTCCACCGTGTGACAAATACTTTTAATTATTTGGAGGCATTCCATGTTTCTTTTTTATATAGCCATTTTGATGGCAACACTAGCAGAATGTTAGTATTAAGGTTATGAGTTTTTGCTTTTTATGAAGATATAGTATGATTATGAAAAATATGATTTCATAAAGCAATAGAAGAAAAGTAAAATCAGTTTTTAAAAATTGGCAAGATATTCATCTTAGCAAAGTACTAGTACTCAGGGATGAAAATAATGGAGGAATACAAACAATATAAACAGAAAAGATTTGCAAAAATCTTTTAACAAAATCGTTTCTCCTTCAAAGACAATAGTATCAAAATAATAGCTAACATTTATATGACACTTACTATATATCCAATATTTTGCTAAGCACATTTATAATTACTATCTCATTTGACCCTCACAACAACTCTGGAAGGTAGGTGCTATTGTTATTCCCCTTTTTAAAGATGAAGAAACTGAGGCAAATAGAGACTAAGTGACTTGCTCAGAGGCTTAAGGTTGAACTTGTACTCACTAGGTCTTCCTGACTCCAGGGCTGGTGCTCTATCCACTGCCACATCTAAGTCATGAGATTTGGACTTAACATCACAGTTTTGAAATAGTATAGCTGTGGAAAAAATGATACCCAGCAATGTTTGAAATTAGAGCTACCAGAGACCAAGTCTTCTTTATAAACTGATAAGAACATTTTTCCCCCTTTGGGAACTTAAAAGACTGCTAGTCCCAGAAACATATTAAAAAGACAGAATTTAGGGGGACCTGAAAAGTCCTATTTATTAAAAAATATTTCCCCTAAAATTTAAAAATTGTTTCATTGCTCTCTTTAAATCCTTCTGGAATCTGAGTTAGGGCATTAGAAGGAGAATCCTTGCTAATTAACTAATGTTTTAGACCAGATTTGTTTTTCGGACTTATCACACTCATTGTCACCTAGCTGAGGATAATAATATTGAAACAGCGGAATCTGACAGAAGTAAGTTCTCTTTGTGGTATGAGGAGGAAGGGTAAAATCAGAAGCATCAAGTATAGCTTTTGGGAGAAAAGAGATTTTAGTTTCTCCATACTTTGTCCTATGCAAACTACATCTGAAATTTTGTCTTCAGTTCTGAGTTTTACATTACTTCTAGTAGTTTCTTTGCTTGTCCTTCAGAATCTCTCTTGATTATTGGCACATCTAAGAGAGTGTAAACTTGGAGTGGCATTCTTTTCAAAAAGATTTCTGACTTTCCTTTTGCATGATGTTGGATTGAGAAAGACAATTCCTTCTTAACTTGTTTATTTGGAGGAATAAGTTGATTTTTAAATTCTGGGCTTCTTGTCAGGCTGCTCTTTTTATAAGAAAAACTATAGGTATTTATTATTCTCACCTCGGTGAAAATGAGTGATGATATATTAGATAAACAAATCTATGCTAATACATTAATTATCTGCCTTGTATTCCCCATCTATTCCAAAGGTCTAGGTATTAATAAAATTACCCATTTGTCTCCTTTTTCTCTGTGTTTTTAAAGGATTTTAAAAATCCTTCCTTTCTCTTTTTTCTTACATTATTATTATTATCTTCCTTTTCCTATAACTACAGAAGCCTATCTTGCAATAACAATTCAGCACACTATGTCTGAAAATTAATATTCTCACTCTGCATTTCTAGAACATTATCTTTCTGCTAAGAAGTGAGTGGCCCTCTCTAGCATCAGTTTTCTGAATTCATGATTGGTTACTTCATTAATCAGAGTACCTTTAATTTTCCATTTTTCTCATTACATTTTTGAGATTATCATGGGATTTCTTCTGATTCTGCTTATTTCATTCCATATAAATTCACATAACTTTCCCCATGTTTCTATAAATTTATTATATTTGTTATTTCTTATGATATAATACATTCCATTACATTAATATTCTCTAATTTGTTCAGCCAATCCCATATTGATGTGTAACCATTTTGTTTTCAGTTCTTTGTTATAACAAAAATGTTGTTATAAATGTTTTTGTATATCTGAATCTTTTTTCCACTATCACTGATTTCTTTGGGGTTGTATATACTGGGTCAAAGATTATGCCTATTTTATTGACTTTTTGGTTTAGTTTTTGAATTGGGTTTCAAAATATTTAGAAAGTTCCCAGATCCTCTAGCAGTGAAGTACATTAGTGGGCCTGTTCTTATACAGTTCCTCTTACAATTATCAATTTCCTTTTCTGCAATCTTTGCTAATCTGAAGGATATAAAGTGAAACCTCAGAGATGAATTAGTTGTCATTTATTTCACTATTATTTCTTTGAAGAATTTTTTCATTTGGCTGTTGGTAACTTCTTCATTTGAGAACTGCCTATTCATATGCATTGGCTATTTATCTACAATGAGAATGGCTTTTATTTTTCTGCATTTGTAAAGTCTATAAATGTTTGTTTATATCTATATCTATCTATATTATCATCCATATCTGTATAATGTATATTAGACTTTTGTCAGAGAAATTTGTTACAAGGTTTTCCAAACACCAGTTAACTATTTTCCTTATAAAGAACTAAATCTATTTTGCTCCTTTTGGTTTTATGTAATGAAAATTGCTCATTTCATCTCTGTCATAATCTCTATTTCTTTTTTGCTTAATGGTTCTACAATAGGAATATTTTTTTCAATCATAAATTGTAAGATCCCCTTCCAAATTTGAAATTTGGTGATTCTTTGATTTTGTTTTAACTCTGAGTCTCCTGGCAGCTGATGGTAGAATGAGGGAAATTAACATTCTGGTGTAAGGGGAGTTAGTAATAAGGATTGCTGAAAGGGAAATTAGGTAATATAGGGAATAGTCATTGAAGTGTGTAAGTCAGGAAAGGCTTTCCCTGGAGGAAATGTATTCAATTAAACTCTGAAGGAGATGTAAGACTTGGACATTTCTGCTTACCACCAGTAACATCTGTGACTTTAAATTTAAAAAAAATTATTAATTACTGTACCTGAAAGTAATGGAATATCACTGCAATGTTAGAAACAACAGATATGGTAACTACAGAGAAGCAGGTAAAGATTTATAGAATCAGAATCTGATTTGGAGCAAAATAAGCAGAATCAATATATATATATATATACATATATAAATATAATATATATATATATATATATATATATATGAATATTGTAACAATGCAAATGAAATGAATAAGCACCTAAATTTCAAAGGTGAATGTTGCAAAATTAGAAAGAACAAGTATGGTCCCCCAAAAGAGAAATAAGATATTCCCACATCTCTCAATATCAGTAGTGAGAGGCATGGATCGTAGCCTATCTTTTGATTAGTTTTGCTGATTTTTTTCTCTTTTTTTAAAGACTGTATCATATGGAATGGCTCTTTAGAATAAAGGAGATGGAAGGATAAAAGAAGAAATTTGGTCAATATAGAAACTAAATATATTAATAAATATTTATTTTAAAAGATATTAGTCATTCCCTAATTGATACATGGTGAAAGGATATGGGCAGCTAATCTTTCAAGGAAAAAAAAAAACCAGATTATCAAGACTCATATGAAAAAATGAGAAACATTTAAAGCAATTCTATGATTACACCTCACAATCATTAGATCTGCAGAGCTGACAAAAATGAAAAGTGACCAATGTTAGAGTGGCAATGGATAAATAGACTCATTAATGTACTGTTTGTGGAGTTATGAATTGGTACAGCCATTCTAGAAAACAATTTAGATCCATGTCTTAATAGTTACAAGTGTTTGTACCATTTGACCCAGTAATACTACTAGACTTGTAGTAGAAGCATTGTTTTAAGCCCTGTTTCCATGCAAATTGGTCTAATTTCCTCTAAAAGGTACTGAGATCATATTCAATAATTGATTTTCTCAGAAGACTAAAGACTTCAAGTACTGATGTCACTTCCTGGTTGCTCAAGTTGTAGACTAACTATAATCAGAGAAAAATCTCACCTCCTGTGTGTTATTGGCAATTAGTCTAACTGATCACAAGTTGATAGAATCTTGTGACAGAGTAGAATCTTTTAATAATGAAATATATTTGTTGAAAGTAATAATAAAAAGATGTCTTTCATTTTGCCTCCTATGTGTTGAATCCTTTGTTGCTAGTCATAGGGCATCTCAAAAGTCTGTGCATTTTAAGGTTGAAGCATAAATACTCAAATTTACCAAAAAAAACCACTTGAAAGGTTACTTATTAAATTTATTAAAATTGGTTTTTTGAATTTTGTAAAAATTTCAATCAGATGCTGCTCAGTGATTAAAAGGATTGCATTTGTAACCATAACCTTAGCATCACCCATAGAATTAGATTTTGCTGCAAACACAACAGTTTCAATGTGACCCCAGAAGAAAAGTATAGTGGAGAAAGATTATATGACTAGGGTGGTCAAGAAAGAGGACCTCTTTTGATGATCTATTGGGTGAGAAAATATCCAGAAACTGCTACACATGCAATTCATAATGACAAGGCAAAATTAAAATTGATAATTAAAAATCCTCAAAGCTAAATTGTTTATAAGAATTTTAAAAAGCAAACTTTCAAATGATGATTTTTATATGGGTTTTAATGTAAAATTATTAAAGTGTAAAGAGCAATGAGACTTTTGAGACACTGTACTTCTAATCCTGATTAATAACCAAGTCTCATTAGAGTTTTAGTACTGGGTTTCTATGAAAACTAAATACAAAAGAGAGGAGAAATAAGAGCTAGAACATAACCCATCTTTATTAGGCTTACTATTGCATAGATTTTCATTAGATCCACTTTTGATTTCCTTTAGGACATAAACAAGAAGTTTGATTTTTGTATTTTCATGGCTTATTTATTTTGAACATTTATTTTGTAGAAAAGCATAGGGTTATTTCTCTCCTGTTCATTTACTGTCTCCTACAAATTTGTACAATTGATAATTAGGCCATTGTGGGATCATGCTATTGATCATAATAGAAATAAGAAGTATCCCAGGGAGAGTTTGACTCAATTTTTTGAAGGTGATCTTTGTTTGCTTCATTTTATGCCATTCTCATCTTACAACTCATTAGCTTTATCAGTTAGATCTATCATTGTCTTTTCAAACCATGTTTTTCCTTTTCTCCATTATATTCTAGATATGGAAAGAGAACAGTTTTTTCTCTCTCTCTCTTTCTCTGACTATCTTTCTTTCTCTCCTTATTTTAAACACAAGGAAGTGAAGAACCAAGGATGTTAAGTGATTTGTCTGGAAGCACACAGGTCAACCAGTGGCAGAGCTAGGATTAGTTTCTAGTTCTCCTTAATTCTAATTCATGGTTTATTCAGTTGACAACCTTGTTTTTCAACTGTCTTATCAAATTTTATATATATATATATTTTTTTCCAAGCTGTGAATATGCAGTCATTGTGATCAAGACAACATAATACCTTCATTTATCTTTTAGTAATTCTTTAAGGATAAAAGACATAGTTTTTCCTCTTCTTTTTCCATTACTACATTAGAAATATATATTTGTAAAACACACTATAAACCTTAAATTTTTATTTATGTTCTAGTTATTATTATTTTCAATGAGATTCTATAAGAGATATTTTTCTAAAAAAAAGTAAATATAAATTTGTAACTTTTAAATATTCTTAACTTTTAATACTACCAGATTACACTATTGATATCTGCTTGAGGACAGATTCTGGACTTTTTTTATAGTTTCATGAAATCACATTTTCATATTTTTTTCCTAAGTATATTGAAAAGAATTTTCATATTTTTCCTAAGTATACTGAAAAGAATAAAACTTCATTCAATACTATGCAAATGTTACCTGTGGTCCAGATAGGAGCCTATATTTTTTTTACCTTTTTTGATTTTAATAATATTTATATTTCTCCCAATTACATGTCAAGACAATTGTTAATATTCATTTTTACAAGATTTTGAGTTTGAATTTTTCTCCCTCCCTTCTTCCTAAAATGGTAGACAATTTGAAATGGGTTATATTTGGGTTAATATTAGTCACAGTTGTGAAAGAACAGATCAAAAGGAAAAAACAAAAAAATAAAGAAAATGAAAAGGTTTACTTTGGTTAGCATTCAGAATCCATCAGTTCTTTAGATGAATATGGTTATCATTTTCCTTTGTGAGTCTATTGTACTTGTCTTAGATCTTTGTGTTTCTCAGAAGAGCTGAGCTTTCATGGTTGATGGTATGTACAATGTTTTCCTGATTCTACTCATTTCACTCTGCATCTGTTCATACAAGTCTTTCCAATTTTTCTGAAATCTGACTGCTCATCATTCCTTATTGTACAATAATATTTCATTACATTCATATATCACCATTCCCAATCGATGGGGATGCCCTCAAGTTCCAATATTTTGCCACCATACAAAGGGCTACTATAAAAAATTTACACATGGTCCTTTTCCCTCTATGATCTCTTTGGAATACAGATCTAGTAATGGTATTGTTGGATCAAAGAATATGCACAGTTTGGCTGCCCTTTGGGCATAGTTCCAAATTGTAGGGGCTATATTTCTTGGCCTTGGTTCTGAGCTAAAAGGAAGCTCATATTCAGTGTTGGCAGAGCCTTTCCCCAAAGAGAAGGAGGATCAGGCCTTCCTCACATTCTTTGGCTATTGAATGTATTCAATGCTCTCACCCAACTAATTTATTCTATATCCTGAGGAGACCCTGAATATTCACATCTCTGTTTGTTTTTTCCAAAGACTATTTGCCGTGCCTGGAATACCCTCTCATAAATCTAGCAGTTTAGATCCTACACATTATTCAAGAATTGGCACAAATGCTTTATCTCCCAGTATCCATTTTTGGCCTTCTCAGTCAGAGTTTTATTGATCCTCTGGTAATCTCCTATTGCACCTGTATTATATTTGTTTGTGTACATGTTTTATCTCTTCTATTAGATTATAAATTCCTAAAATACAGGAATTCTATCTCATTTACCTTTGTATCTTCTTTTGTAGCCTAAAAAACCACTTGCACATAGTTGGCATTCCAGAAATGTTTGTTGGTCTTACTTGACTTGGCACCAGAATTCAAAGAAGTTAATGAAGCAGATAACAGTCAGCTTTATATTAATATGTAACAATACAGGCCTAAAGTTTCCATTCATGGTCTGGAGATCTTAGGACAGAAATAGTACATCTCACTCCAACTTTTAACCTATTTTTTCACCTACAAAGTGAATTATAGCAATACATTTGTAAAGGACTTTGAGGCTTATAAAGTTTTCCTCACTATGTTCCTGTAGGTCATGACAAATATTATCATCATCCCTATTTTGTAAATAAAGAAACTGAAGCTCAGAAAGATGATGTGATTTGTTGGATGTTTCTTTTTTTTTTAGTTTTTTTTTTTTGCAAGGCAAGTGGGGTTAAGTGGCTTGCCCAAGGCCACACAGCTAGGTAATTATTAAGTGTCTGAGACCGGATTTGAACCCAGGTACTCCTGACTCCAAGGCTGGTGCTTTATCCACTACGCCACCTAGCCGCCCCTATGTTGGACATTTCTTAATTGAGGTATCATGACTATCCAGAGGAAGAGGTGAAATGGTATTATTAAAAAGAGGAGAATTAAATTTCTGTTACTAAATTCTGGTCATTCCATGGATCCTTTCATGATCCATGTTCAATGGTTTCCTTTTCAAACATTATACCTTTGACACTTTATGAGAAAATATCTGCAGATATTTTTTATCAATCTTTTAAAGGGCAATTCAAAACCCACCTCTTATAGTCAACCTTGCCTAATTACCTTAGACCTCACATAGCCATTTGTCTTATAACTTTCTGATGCAGGTATTATATGGCCAGAATTATATGCCAGAAACATGTCAAGTCCACAAACATTTATTAAGTATATACTCTGTGTTGGGAACTGTAATAAGTTTGCTGAACTTCAAAAAATCCAAATCTAAAGCCAAATCCCTGGACAACAAATGCAACACCCCCAATATACTTGAGAATTTACCAAATTAACTTTACTAGAACCGACATGTTACCATACACAGAAGTTGCCCAGAATATCCAGGACATCATATTGACCCACAAAAATGGTAAGGAAAACCTTTTTAGTAGATGTCAAGATACAAAATGTTTATGATTTCCAAGTAACGTAGAGTTGAAAACTCTCAAAATAGAGACACTCAGCAGACAAAAAAACAGGTGGGAAGTCCCATATTTTTTTTACTTTTGTGTCTGTCCTGATGATGTTTCCTTAAGGTCTCTGGGAAATGAACCTATATCTCAATTCTTTCATTCTATTCCCTCAGTGGTTTTTGATCTACCTGCTTAATTATTTTCAGAACATTAAATGAAAAAGAATAGAAGGATAGTGACTAGTTCTAGTATTAATTCTCTTTGAAAGATGACTAGAATGAGGAACAGTGATTCCAACAATGACACTAACAGCTTATTTACATAGTGCTTTAAAGTTTATAATGCATTTTATATACTTTATTTCATTTGAACTTTATAATCACCCTGTAAAGTAGCTACTATTATTATCCCAGTTTTATGAATGAGTTAATTAAGGCTCAAATGAATTAATTGATCTGCGCAGGATCATATAGTAAGTATGTGACACAAGATTCAAACCCAGGTCTTCCTGAACCTTGTACTCTATTCAGTTGATCATTCTTCCTAGGTAGCAGGACAATAATATCTGGAGATTAGACATGCTGTTTTCAGACTTAGGTAAATATAAAAGAAAAATAATTATTTAAAAATGTCAGAAAAATTAGATATCACAGACTTATGGCAACCATTTGCATATGGTAATCACAAACATTATGGCAATGGAAATTTTAAGGAGTCAATTTACAACTCAACATCATTTAGCACCTTTACAAAAATAAGTAACTCACAAATGTAGGAATGTTAAGTTAATTATTTATAGATTATAACAGTAAAGTTGTTACCAGCTTGGGACATATGAACTGAATTAAATGGATATAAAATAATGTTATGCTAAACAATGAATGGATAAAATGGAAAAAAAAATTGGCTATAACCAACGACATAGGAGAAAAATTTTATGTCTGGAAACATTTTAAGATAACATATTATTATATTTTGCTTTATATATTCTTAATTTCTGGATATATCTTGCTTCTACTCAGTGAGCCATCCTTTACAGCTAAGAAATACAAAGCAATCCAGAAAAATTAACTAATACATTAACAGGTTTTTTTGCTGTTGAATTATTTTTCAGTTGTGACCAACTCTTTGTGACAAAATTTGAGGTTTTCTTGGCAGAGATACAGGAGTGATTTGTTCCTTCCTTCTCAAAATATATTAACTGAATCTTCCTAAATGCAAATTTTCATACGCATATCTAGGCCTCTGCTAAAAAGGGAAGAAGGCTAATTTTTTTCATTTCTTCGCTAGAGTCAATATTTATCTTATAATTATATAATATCTGAATTCATATAAAAAGAGACATAAAATCAATTAATTGAAAAAAGGACTAAGAAAAAGCCCCTAAGAAATCAATAAAATAAGGAAAAAGAAATCTGACAATTATTGAAGAGATAAGCAAATTTAAAAGCAAAAGAACCATAACATCATAAATAAAAGTAAAATCTGATTTTTAAAATACCAATGAATAAAAAAAGAGAGAGGAAAACCAAATTAGCAATGAGAAGTGGTAATATATGACAAATCAAGGCAAAATAAGACATTTATCAAAAACTACTATATCAATTCAATGCCAAAAATCTTAAATGAAATGGAAATGCATAATTGTTAAATTATGGAATACCCAAGTTAAAAACAGCAGCAAATATATTTAAACCAAGCATTCTCAAATGGAGACAATGAGACAACCAAAAATTAACTCCCTAAAAGGAGTGTGTAAAAATAAACCGACAAGTCAAAAACTCTGGTCCTATGATTCTATAGACATAGATTCTATAGAAATAGAAATAGAGATTGTTAAAAAGCAAGTGTAATTTTATTAAGAAAAGATTATACTAAACTTATTTCATTTTTAGGTAAAACTACTAGACTAGTTGATTAGATAAATGATATATGAAGTTTACCTAGAGCTTAACCAACCATTTGACTGTCTCTCATACTCTTCATAAGGAAAATATAGATTTGATAAAGTTGAGTGGATTTGGAACTGATTGAATGACTGAGAACCAAAACCACAATTCTTGATTATTCATTATCATTTTGGAAGGAAATCTCCAGTGGAGGGTTCTTGTACACTATATTTGCTTTTATCTGTGTGGTTTTATATTTTTAGTAATGTCTTAGATAAGGCAATGGTTGGTATATTTATCATATTTGTAAATGACACAATATTAGAAGGAATAACAAACACATCTACAATGCATAAAGGAAGGAGCCTTAAAAAACATCTCTTGTAATTCTCCAAGTTCTGGGTCTTTCAGCTAACCATAGGTCTTTTTTTTCCTGAAAATAGGCACAATTTTAGTCCCTGGGCAGATAGGAACATAGATGATATATAGATGGAGAGATAAATAGGATGATATATAGGGTAGATAAACTTCTTATGGACTAGGTATTGTCCTAAACTCTAGAAATAAAAATAAAAACATACTACTCTGTCATTAAAGAGTTTACATTTAATGAGGTAAGATAATACAGAAAGGTTATGGAGGGAATTGAGGTGATGGCCCAGATGATTAGCTATATCTTGGCAGTGCTGTGATAGCCTGGAACCGAACAACATAAAGAACATGACTGAAAATAGTCATCTGGTTTAAGCTGGAAAGTGGGAAAAGGAGAATGAATGGGATACAATATCTTATGACAAATTTGTGTGATAGATATTATAAGTATTGTTTTCCATTTTCCAACTGAAACATGCTAAGGAAAGTTTTGATTTGTCTAAAATATCAAAGCTAGTAAGCATATAGGTCAAGATTTGTTCAGAACGTTTTACTGATTTGCAGAGAAGGAAAGAGTTTAATATATTAGTTAATCAAAAATTAGAAAAACATATATTAGCATCCTTGAATCATTTTATGGTAATGTATTCATGTAATGTGATTATATATTATACATATGTATTTATGTATATATATATATATATATATATATATATATATATATATATATATATATACACATATATTTAAAATATATGAGGTAAATGGCGAGTTCAAGGAGACCTAGAACCTCTGCTATGAGAGATTGCAGAGCCTTTTTCAGGTCAGCTCATTCAACTTTTGTGATTACCTGGCACTTAACTCTCACCTGTGGTTCCAAGAAGCTGTAACATGTTCAACAAACACATCTTGGCAAATCATCTTGACAGATGGGTTAAACTAGGCTGAGGGGAAGCATTTGACTTAAAACCCATTAAGTAGTTAAGAAGGGGGAATGTCTACTCAACTATGGAAAGGCTTCCCCCTGCAGAAAAGGCAGATGAGGACAATTTGTTTCAATTGTAACTGAAGCAGGTGCTGTGGAGCTCAGGGAGCATGGTCAGTAATTGAAGATATCAAGGTCATCTAATGCATTAAGCCATTTCCCGACATCCTGACTTTTGTCTTGGCACTGGGCTTCAGTAACTCTAGACCAAAATGACATCTCTATGTTTGAGACAAATTACAGGGTGCCTGATTGTGGCTGATCAGACCAATACAAGCTTGGCATGCTCTACTACAGGTTGGGAACAAATAGTCCATGTGAACACCTGGTGTGGGTTCACTAAACTTAATGAATCTAACATTTCCTTTGAGTTGCTTCAATTCTATCTTTCTCATGGACTTCAGCATCCTCTCCAATGATGACATACTGAGTGGTCCTGTGCCAGTGTCTCCCAAGCTGTATAATCAATTCCAAAGTTCTTGAGAGGCCTTCAGAGTGTCCAGGTATTGTTTCTTTTTGACCCGCTTAATCACTTGCCCCACATGAGTTCTTCATAAAATAGTCTTTGTGGCTAGTGTACTTCTGGCATTCTAACAAAATGACCAGTCCATTGTAGTTGCACTCTTTGTAATAATGTTGAAACGCTTGTCAGATTAGCTTGAGAAAGGACCTCAGTGTCTTGTATCTTCTCCTGCCAGGTGATCTTCAGAATTTTCCCAAGACAATTTATATGGAAGCAATTCAGTTTCCTGGTATGGTGCTGGCAGACTATCCAGGTTTCACAGGCATATAGCAATGAGTTCAACACAATGGCTCTGCAGACCTTCAGTTTGGTAATCAGTCTAATACCTCTTCTCCCCCCCCCACTTTCTTTTGGAGTCTTCCAAATACTGATTGTGTCAACCTCATCAGTGTGTACATCCTTGGAAAGGACATTGCCAAGGTAAGCAAACTTGTCCATAGTACTCAAAACTTCTCCATTTGTTGTAATCGATGGTTCCACGTATGGATGATGTGGTGCTGACTGATGGAGCACCTGTGTTTTCTTGGTGTTAATTATTAGACCAAAATTAGAACAAGCAGCAAAGAATCCATACTTTGTTGTATCTCAGCTTCAAAGGCCACAAAGATCACACACCAATTCTCCTTCCACTTTGGTCTTGGGTTGTAGCCATTTCAAATTAAAGAATTTGCCAACAGTGCAGTAGCTGACCTTGAGGCCACATTTATCCTCAGTGAAGGCATTGATAACATGGCTGAAAGCATCATGCTAAAAAGCATGGGAGCAAGGACACATCCTTGTTTCACCCCACTGGTGACTGGGAAATCTTGAGAGCATCGTCCGCTATCCAGAACCCAGGCATGCACACCATCATGAAACTGATGTACAATACTGATGAACTTCTCTGGGCAGCCAAGTGACATGGTTTTCTATAAACTTTCATGACTGATATGAATTATTAGTTGGTACAGTGGGTAGAAAGAGGCATTCCAAGAACTGGGTTCAAATCTTAATTCCAACATAGACTGGCTATGTGATCTTGGTAAATTCACTGACCTCTTTGTGCTTTTAGGCAGTTATAAATCTTCAAGGTGCAAAACAGTTTCCAATCCACATTATTGGTAGAGGGACTTTGTTCACAGGGAGTTCTCCATATCAATGAAATCATGTCAGGGTCAAACGAACATCTATATATACATAATTATATGTATATTACATATATATATATATGTTGTCTCAACACATTTCAATATTTTTCTTTAATTTCATTCTAATTGCTCTGACTTGATTGGGAAAAATTTTAGGGAATGGAAAATAAGCTAGCTATGTGAATCAAGGATGGGTTTGATTTGAATCATGCATTGGACTTATTATGTCTTAAAATTCTTAACTCCTAAAATGATTATTTTGGTAATGGTGGTAAAAATATAGGGAACTGGCAATAATACAGCTGGTTTTATATCAGTCCTTTTTCTTATGGTGGACCTATACCTTATTTTGTTTCTATCTCAAAAGTCCTTTCATGTTTCTAATAAAAGCTCCATTATCAAACATAGAGTTTTTATTGGTGTTAATAAATATAAGCACCTCATAAGGGATGCTGATTGAATTTCTCCTCTGCCTGTAATCTTATCTGCTTCTTGCTTCTAGTCAATAAATGGATCACCCATACAATTATATTCTTCAGAACTTCCTAGATTAGTTAAGTGTAGAATGTATAATGTAAATACAAAATGTCTTTTTTAACCTTACTACAGAAAAAAAGATCACAATACTGTAAAAGGAATATAATAATAAATTTGCACTCTTTTTGACTATGTGTCCTGGATCTTGCTTTTTGATTAGGCAACACATCACACGCAAATAGATTTATGTGTTTATCTACTTAGTTATTTATATGTAATTACTGACAAGGATAATTTTAATCTCCTTTCAATAAAATTTTGAATGTTATGGAGTAGTAAATTAGGTCATCAAGTTCTTTCTTTGTATGTCATTGCTATTCCTCTGTGTTTTTCTTTAAAGCTTTATTTTTTTCTTGTCTCATATCAGATGTGAGGGCACACGAAAATAAAAAATTTGTGATCATAATTGGAGCCTCCAGGTTTTTTAAAAAACCCTATAGTATTCAGAAAATGTGTATTAAAGAAACATAAAAACTCTCCACACATTATTGGCTATGTTTTCCCCTGCTTATGCCAGGTACTTTACAGTGTAAGAATCCTCTACCAATAAATAGCTTGAGAACCACTGGCTGAAGAAGCAGCGTGTTTTGGTGGAAAAAATATTTGATTTTGGAGTCATAAGATCTGGGTTTGAATCCAGTTTTTCTCCTTACTACCTCTGTGTTCCTAAGTGAGTCACTTCTTTTTAAGACTCATTTTCCTCATCTATAAGAGAAGTGGAGTAGATGATCTCTAAGGTCCTATCCAACTTTAACTCTTTTAATCTTATGATTTCAACACTTAACTGAGACAATGCAAATACAGAATAAAGATCACTGGGTCTAGAGTCAAAAGACCTGTGATAGTTGTTATCTGTTTGAACTTCGGCAAGTCTCCTTAGTGAATTTATTTATTTTTATGATGAGATTCAATTAGGTTTTATCTTGAATTCCCTTTCTGCTCTAGATCAATGATGCTATATATAAAATAATATTTAAAGTGTTTGCTACCCTCATGTTAAGTCTTGTAGATATGCAGTTATTTTTTTATCAGGAAGAAAAAGGAAGTTGACATTATCACACCATTATTCATTTCAGTGAGGATTTTTTTGCTCTCTCCCTACTACAAGATTTGAGTTAATAGAAAAGTGGTTCACTTAAACCATAACAACCTTTCCCCCACTGTTTTGCCCTTCTCCCCTTTATCCCAGATTTGATTTCTCCACCATCAAACACTTCTGATGGGGAGAATATTATAAAAGATTTGTGGAGGCATACTTAAATATTTTCATTTTCCAATGCTATTAGAACCTATGAGTTATACATAGTGTGAACCTGACACAGAGAATTCTATGCTGTCAGAAAAAAAACACAGAACTACAGAGAAAAGAGCCTTATAAGCTAGGCCCATCAGCTGGGGCACTGAAGGGAGTGGACATCAAGGTGGTATGCCAAGGGACATAGCATTCAGAAATGGGAAAAGGAATTTGTTATATCATTGCTCTAAATTTCAACCTATTTTGGAGCAAAAAAAGGATAAATTTCTAGGATTTTAATAATAAAAACCTCTAATTTCAGTATTATTCATAGACTCATAATTTTAATCTCCTAGAAGAACCTTGGAGTTCCTCTAACAAACTCCTTGGTCTACCTATGAATTATCTGTCCACAGTCACATAATGAGTAGCTGGGGCTAGATGTCAGTTTTCTTGTCTCCCAGTCCTGTGGTTTTTCTACTAAACATAACTGCCCCTCTTTGGTTAAATAAATTAAAATACACTTGGGAAGTAGAGTGACAGACTTAAACCTGAAATAAATTTTAAGACTTTCTGGGTTCTCTAGCCATGTCTGCCACCAACTAGCCAGTGTAAATGTGAGCACACTTTCTGGGTTTCAGTTTTTTTTTTTTAATCAGTAAAATAAGAGTGTGAATCTAGGTGATTTAAAAGATTTTTTAAATATTTAATTCAGTCCAAAAAGCATTTCTACTTCCTTTGACATGACAGTCACTGTGCTAGACATTGAGGATGCAAAGACAGAGCAATTCCTGCACTTAGGGAGTTGTACAGTTTTCCTGAGGGTTGTAGGGTAGAGAAGGAAGGGAAAAGGGATTGGGCATATGAGGTCTTGGGATAACAATATGTACACAGAGAAGTAAATTAAAACTATATACAAAATAAACTTGAAGTATTAGCCATGTCTCTCAGACATCTTCATTTTGATGACCATAGACTTCTCAAGCTCCACTTGTCCCGAATAGATCTCTTACTTTCCCCAATTTCATTGAATCAATCAACATTTGTTAAGGGCCTAGCCTACTTTGTGCCTAAACCCCGGGTGGGGGTGGGGGGTAACAAAAAGAGGGGAAAAAAAACAGTCCTTATCTTCAGGGTATTTACAATCTAAAAGAGGAGACATCATACAAACAAATATCTACAAAACAAGCTATATTCAAGATAAATAGGAAATAATTAACAGAAGGAAAGCACTGGAATCAAGCCTGGTTGGGGTAGGCCTCATGAAGAAGGTAAGAATTTATTTGGAACTTATAGGAAGTAGGGAGGTCTGAGCAGAGAAGGGAGAGCATTCTAGGCATGGGGGGGATAGACATCAGAGAAAATGTCTGGAAATGAGAATTGGAGTGTCTAGTTTGTGGGACAGCCAGGAGGCCATCATTACTGGATAAAAAAGTATGTGTTGGGAGTAAGGTGTAAGAAGACTAGAAAGTTAGGAGGGGCCCAGTTTATGAAGGTCTTTGAATGCTAAATAGCATTTTATGTTTGCTCCTTAAGTTAATAAGAGATCACTGGAGTTTAAAGAGTAGGGTTTTGTGTGTGTGTGTGTGTGTGTGTGTGTGTGTGTGTGTGTATGTGAGACATGGAAAATCACTTTAGTAGGTGAATGAAGATTGGATTGGAGTGGGGTAGAACATCAGGTAGGTGTAAGCAGACCTACCATCAGGCTGTTGCAATAATTCAGGTGTGATGTGATGACAGTGCCAGAGGGCAGAGGGGAATATAGTTAAGAGATTTTGCAAATTGACAAGCCTTGGCAACAGATTATATCAGGGTGGGTCGGGGTGGATTGGGTTTGGGGAAGATAATGAACATCTGAGAATGACTCCTAGGTTGTGAGCTTAATTACCCAGTGGTAGGGTAATTTGTCCCTTTCTGTCAACAGTATGATCATTCTTTTAGTTGCCCAAAAACCTTAGAGAGATCCTTGACTGTTTACTTTTCCTCTTTATTTACTTGATTGGTTATGAAGGAGGATAGCACAGACTGCCTGTTTCTTGTGCCTGGATGCATTTCTTCTTCATTTTTTTCTTTTAGAATCTCCAGTTTTCTTCAAGGTCAAATCCAAGTGCAATCTGCTATATGAGGTCTTTCCCAATATCCAAAATTTTAGAGCCTTGCTACATCTCCAAATTATTTTGTATTTATTGTCTATTGATCTGTTTGTGTTCACATTGTTTGCCCCTGTAGAATGTAAGTTCATTGAGGACAGGGACTTTAATTTAATTGTATACCTGGTGGTTCACACTATGCTTTGATAATGGAAGGCATGTAATGAGTAGGTATCAAATGAATGATTGAAGGAATGAAAGAACTAAATTCTTGAGAGCAAAGAGGAATTTCATGGAGCTTCTTGGGGAGGAGAGGAGTAAGTGTGAAGTTACATAGCTGGAGGACTGGAAGGTTACTGAGTCACAGTGGAGCAACAATTTTGCACTTAGTCTTTGATACCACTATAGGGATTTGAAAACTCCACTTTTTCTTTTATTATCATGAGTGTTTTTAAGTAGTACAGGTCTGTTAGGAAGTAGGTATCAATTTAGTAGTGTCATGTAAAATTCCCTTAGGATAGCAGGATAGTTTGGAGAACTATATAATCTTCAGGGAGAGAAGGGCTTTGCTGGGTTACTTGGTGGGGGGCTGGGAAATATTATTGACCTACAGACTCATGCATATCTCATTGAAGATTAAATCTGAGACACTAGGAATGATTTGATAGAGTAAGGATTTTGTGGATCTGAAGCCAGGTATAGAAAAGAGAAGTCAGATATATTCTTTGCAGAACTTGAGTAGAGCACAGAGTTCTTCCAAAAGGCCACATTGACACCTCTTATTCACTTGGGTGGGTCATGAGTCTCTGAGACTTTGAGTAATTATACTAAAAAAAAACCTGTCTAGACACTTTCACCAAGGTAAGTGGAGATAGTTGGTCACTTCCTTTCTTTTAATTCTGTATCTCAGTGAAAAATACCAGGTGACTCTTTTATCAGGGAAATAAAGGCAATATACATATTTATGTGTTCTTTGGTTTATTTTAGTTCAGTAACACATCAAGTATAATATATGCCTCAGTCTCCATTGAGCTCCTATTTTGAGAGCTAATCACTGATTCTAAAATGTGACTATTCCTTTCTCCTTCCCCAATGTGTGCTTATCTTCATTCTGCCTTAGGGCATATTTCTCATATTTGTGGTGCAAAGCACAAAGTGTCCTTTTTATGGGAAAAGCAATGTGCATGATGGCTCATTTTTGGGTGCCCATATATTTTAGAGGGAGTTGTTTTTTGCAGTAT
Source organism: Macrotis lagotis (assembly GCF_037893015.1). Lineage (NCBI taxonomy): Eukaryota > Metazoa > Chordata > Mammalia > Peramelemorphia > Peramelidae > Macrotis > Macrotis lagotis. The sequence goes on from NC_133658.1 coordinate 833,781,682, forward strand.
ATCTTTTATTCATTGCTTCAAGAACTGTGAGTCAGAATCTTTGGATACCACAACTGATTAAGGAAGTGCTGCTAAGTTCTCTGACTCAGAATCTTTGGACCTTGCCTCAAGAACTGGTTGAGAAGATTAGAAATGGTGACTGGTTCATCCCATGCTTTGCAGGTGTATTATACATGGCATATATAGGGGTTCATTTACATGACCTTCCAGGTCTCTATTTGAAACTTATTAGGATGTGAAATCTGAAAGATGAATTTTTTTGCAATTGAAGAATTTCATACAAGTATATGCATTTGCATATGTACTAATATGCTATTAAACTTTTAACCAACAAGCAAAAGTGTATATGCTCTGTAATACAAACATTTCTTTATCTGTAAGCTTCAAAAGGTTATATGCTTTCTTCTTCTTTCTCCTTCTCTTAGGCAAACTAGAAGTATAGAGGGAACTGATGGGTTCAATCCTACTAATGATTAGCATGGGAGCTTAGACTTGTTGCTAACCTGGACTAGTTTATACAGAGACAACTTTGAGGGTGCTCCCTTCCCCACTTTTGGGAGAGCACTATACTAAGGCAGAATTTAATGCTTCATCCTGGATGGGAACATGAAGTAAAGATAATGATAAGGATTGAACTCCAGCCATATTCCAGAATTCGGTGTGTTTAATTAACTATTGGTTATAAGGAGATATGAATAATACCAGAAGATCAGGGTCCTAATATTCCAAGGTCCTCTCACATTTTAAGGCTACATTATAATGAGAGAAGCACATGAGTTTCTATGGTAAAATTCCATGTTGGGGTCCAGCCTCCGCGGGATCCTTGGAACCTGACAGGAGGGATAGAGTTGGAGAAATGAGTTGAATCAACACAGGGGTTAAAGGCAGGAGCAGGCTGACTGTCAGCTGCTTGGATTTATTTTTATAGTCTCAGAATCATGTCAAACAAGAAAGCCAAAATTATTTCCTTGGTTACAATTTTCATTATCAATTATATAGTTCATATAGTTACAAATTTGGCCATGTAGTGGTTACAAGTTTGATTATCAATCATGTAGTTAATTTTTTTGTCCCTGCTCAGACTGTGATGACCTCAACCTGTCTGTTGCCTAGTTTATTGCTGCATAGTAAAGTTATTAATTAAGCAGAACTTTCCTGATAATAATCTTTGATATGATTCGTTTAAAGGAATGCTTTTATGTTTTTGTGCCGCGTAGGTAATGTTTTTCGATATACTCTCTTGACAACCTATAGTGAGGGCAGTTATGTTTGTCCACCCGTCCATTGACTCCTTCAATAACCAATTTTCCTTTCAGCCCTTGTTGGTAGACGCCACGGTTTCTATGACTTTTTATTCTTTCCCAATAAACTGAGGCTGAGTTCACATATCAGTCACCTATACTAACTATTCTCTCACCATCTTTATCATATATTCCTGTGTATGGAAAGGGGGACAAAACTATTAATTTCCCAGGAATTCTACCTAACCTTTCTTGTATCTGTTTTCCCTGCATATATTCTGACATCTCCCTGGAACTCCCAGTGCTGTATTTTCCAAAGATTTCATATTGTTGATACCTTTTGTATGCCTCAGGGAGATGCAATCCTGTTAAATTTGGACAGAGTTCACAATCTGTTTTATTCAAGGAATTTCTCTGGAATCCTTCCTTTATAGTCATTCCACTATTAGGATGAGTAATTATTGCAATCAGGAATAGACCTATAAATATTGGTATACATGGAATCCCTATATATATATTGAAGAAGGAAATGTTGTTCCATCAGGCGGTGTGACCGCCTTGAGTCTTCTTGCTGTGACTGTGTCAAACAGCTTAGAGATCCTGGCTCCCAACAATTCCATACCAGTACCTGGGAGTAAAGGGGCATTTAGATCTGATGTCTGGGTAAGTTAAATAGTAGTAACTCATGTGTATTATAGCTCTTTAAGATTTTGCAAAACTTTCATTTTAATGACATTATAATCAAGGTAGCATAAAGATTATTTTATAAAATGAAATTGAGACTTAGAAATGTGTTGAGACTTATCCAATCATAAGAGAAAATGTTGGAACTGAATCTTAAACCCATATATTCTAATTTCTATTTCAGTGTATTTCTTTTTTCCTATTCCCAATATTCTTTCAATCAGTGCCTATCGTCATTAATGTTACTTTTCATTTGTTAATATAATACATATATTACCTTTAATTTGATGTGAATTATAATTATGATAAGAAATTCTCTTGGGAACATTTAATTCTTCAATTAAATGGCACATTTGCCAATTAAATTAAAATTTCTAAACTTACTTTACTTTTTTTCACCAGATTTCTTTCTGAACTAGTAAACCCATAATGATGCTCTCATGAAGGATTAAGTTAATAAACAGACAATTTTCAGAAAAATTTAAAACTAAACTTTTTAAGAAAATTTGAAAAATATTCCAAAATCAGTTACATTTTTTTTATCAGAATACTTTCCCTTGCAGTAGAAATTGTCCCTGAACAATCATTCCAGATTGGATTTCCCTAGGAATTACATGTTTTGGGAGATTAAAAAAAACTCAGATGGACAGGAGAAAATAAATTGAAGCTAAATTTGGAAGCACTTATATGAACAAGATAGTTGTGATCAGAAGATTCACAAATTTCAATTTACTATGACTAGGTGGAAGATACAATATTCTTAAGTCTTGGACAATGTGGACAGATTGTAGCAAATTAGCATAAGTGAAGCTTTCAGTTAAGTTCAATTCTGCTACAGACTCTGCCTGGGGATTGTTTGTCAGATCATATAACAGGGAATCTGTTATTGTACAGAACAGTGAATTAAGTATAATCCTTGTCTCAGGTACATTGATTAGGTTCTTATTCTTACTTTCTATATCTCTAATCTTGAGTCACCTAATAATTTCCATTTGAATTCCTTACAGATTGCATATAAGAACATTTATCTAGTTAGTTCTAGGGCTTTTTTTTTAATGTTGGCTAGTGGTTGCAAATTTAGTGAGATTATGACATTTTAAAAGGAAAAGTTTCTGAACCAGAAACATTTAACCCAAGCCAACTTTAGTTGGCTTTGTTTTTATCAGAGATAACACTTTCCTCTGTTTGCTCCCTTTAGCCACCTATATCACTCATATTTTCTGATTCTTTCAGGAAAATATGATATCAGTAATATCTCTCCAGATAAAAAAAGACAGAAATACTTTGTGAATCTCTTACTTCTCTGATTTCCCCCACCCAGATGAGCTGAGAACTTCATTATGTGAAGTATTCTCTTTATTGTTTGTCCTTCTCTATAAGGATATCACAAGAGTGATATCTTGACTTCACATGAATTAGATATGAGTGGGGTAGAGCTACACAAAGTTATCAGTCTCAGTCTCTCCTCCAGAGTCTCAAGATCCAGTGGTGAGATAAAGGTCAAGACAACTGTGATGGTCCAGGATGCAGTGGGTGACCTTGGCTTTTCCCAGATCTCAATTTGTCTAAGATCACACCTATTTGATGCTGAAGAACTGAATGAATTAAGACAAAAGATGGGCTCAATTTATCATCACAAAGATATTAATCTAGGAAGAAAAGATTTTCATAGTATCTGATCAGAACAGAATACAGTTGCTATTTATATTCATTCTAAACCTAAAGAATGAGCCAGAAAATCTTCTCCTAGGTCTATTATTGGTTATTCATTGAAAACCAAAATGATTTCCATGGAATATGTGCTTTTTTCAATTTACACTTTTTTATTTTTATTTTTTAGATTTTTTTTAGGTTTTATTTTCCAATTTACATATATAGTTTTCTGTGATAAGTGATTAAGTTTCATTTCTATATTAGTTTATGGGAAACAGGAAAATAATTAATATCTTACAGAGAGATAACTAGGAAAGATGAGGAAAGAAGCTATAGTGATAGAATCTGAGGAATGTTGTCTTACAGGTGTAAATCAAGCTAATTTACATTTTACCCAAAGCTAGGGAAATCTCTCTATATGGAGAGGAAAGGGCTTGCCTGGCACAGGAAGACAAGGGACCATAGAATTAGCAGATTAGGTGAATTAGTGAAGGAAGTGATGCCAGTAGTTGGGTTCACACATTGGAGTTATCCCTTTCAAATCCTACTGCCACATTGTGGGAAAGGGGAGGTTTGATAAGGAATTTGAACCCAAGGAATTGGGTACTTTAGATAGATCTTTGACCTTGGCAATACTTAGCTAATTGAGGACAAGGGAGGGACTTGTGTTTCTACACATGAGAAAAAAGGCCCTGATTTCATGTGAAATGTGTGCCCATTTCTATTATGAACACCAATCCTTAAAGATGTTTTAATAAAAGGATCCACTTGATCCATTTATGATGGTTCTGAGTTATTGGTGAGGTGCTTGTTTTATTTTAAAAATTCATTTTTTTATAAAATGTTCTCCCTCTTTTCTTTCTCCCCCCCCCAAGACAATAAGCAATCCGACATAGGTTATATATGCACAATCATGTTGTTTCTTTTTTTTTTAACAAGGCAGGGTTAAATGACTTGCCCAAGGTCACACAGCTGGATACTAAAGTATCTGAGGACGAATTTGAACTCAGATCCTCCTGACTCCAGGGCTGATGTGCCACCTAGCTGTCGATTCTGCTTGTTTCTTGAATTCTATAACTGTTCTGCGATGAACTCATACTCTGGAATGCAGGTTTTGGAAAGATAGAGATTTATTAAAAGAAGTTACAACATATAAGAAAGGTGATAGAAAAGTTAAGAAGAGTTCAAAGAGTAGACTCATGGGTTGTTGATTGAACTGATCAGGCCAGCTGACCAGGGTTTTCAGCAGGAGTCTGGAAGGTCAAAGAGACAGATCTCCTTCCTAAATCTCCTTAAATTCTCCCTCAGAGTTCATGGGAGGGGTGGTGATCTGGGAGTGACCCAAGTCCCACATTGGAGATTTTGCCTTTTGGGGAGGGGTCTCTTTTGGGTGATCTACGCTACTTCCCAGGCCTCTTCACTGGACCAATCCAAATCAGGTTGAAGGTCAGCTCCTCAGGTATGGCCTAAATTAGGTAAAGGAAGAAGGAAGATCCTCTTAACAATGCAAACAAAAGATTTACAAAGTATGTCTCCTATGCTGTCTTCACTCCCTTTCTCTGCATCATATTTGCAAGTCAAAAAAGACTGCCCAGTCTAGCTGCTCTTTTGTCTCTGGCTTTCTTTACCTACCATTTTCTTATGTGTTGTAACTTCTTTAATAAATTTTTGTCCACCCTTGCTTTCCCGAGTCTGAAAAATGATTCCTCATAGGTAGAACCAAACTCAAGTAGCCAGTGGCTACGATGTCAAACTTATTTCCATATTAGTCATGTTATGAAAGAAGAATCAGAACAAAAGGGAAAAACCATGAGAAAGAAAAAATAAAAAACGAATTTTAAAAAGTGAAAACAATATACTTTAATCTGCATTCAGTCTCCATAGTTCTTTCTCTGAATGTGAATGCTATTTTCCATCTCAAGTCTTTTAGAATTGTCTTTGATTCATTGTATTGCTGAGAAGAGCAAAGGCCTCATAGTTGATCGTCACACACTATTGCTATTACTGTATATACAATGTTCTGGTTCTGCCCACTTCATTCAGCATCAGGTCATTTAAGTCATTCCAGGTTTTTTTCTATCTGTCCATTCATCATTTCTTATATTACAAATAGAGGAAATATTGGGCAGGGAATATGTTTTATAATTAATCTATTTCCTCTTATTATGAACCTTTCCTCTGTTCCTATCCTATTGTTCATGTTATTGAGATGAGGTCAATGAACTAATAAAGTACCTTGCCATTCCCTGAAACTCTAATAACAAAACAATGGATCTCTGCCCCATTCAGAAAGGATTAAGTGTTGAGCTACTTCACCTCAGCAACATATCTCCTATTATCTCAACTCTATTCTCTGTGCTTTCTGCCCTCCTATTTACCTCTTCCTATATCTCCCTTTGTATGCCTTAAAAGCTCACCTTCTACTTGAGTTGTCTTCCAGTGAAGGTAGCCTACTCTTGGGGATCATGATCTCTCAGGTAACCTCTCATGCTCCTATACCTTTCCTTACTGCTCATCTTCTCATGGCAGCTTATGTCACTGATGTTGCTGAGGTCCTTTCTCCAGCTAAACTACCTAGCATTGCAACATTACTACAGAGAGTGCACTATGATGGAGTGGGCACATTATTGAAATGCCAGGAGTATGCTTGCCAAACAGACTATTTTATGGAGAACTCACACAGGGTAAGCATTCACAAGGGGTCAAAAGAAGTGATTGGGACACCCTAAAAGTTTCTCTTAAGAACGTTGAAAATGATTATATAGCATGGAAAATACTGCACAGGACCACCCAGTATGGCCTGTTGTCATTAGTGAGGGTGCTGCACTCTATGAGGAAGGCAGAATTGAGGCGACTCAAAGGAAATGTGACATCTATAAGTTTAGAGTAGGCAGTCATATGAATTATTTGTGCCCAACTTGTGGTAGAGCAATCCAAGAGCTTGTATTGGTCTGATCAGTCCCAGTTGGACACTGTAATTTGTCTCAAACATCATGATGTCATTCTTTGATAATGAAGGGCTATTTGCTACAGCAATACTTAAATAAACCTTCTTTTGGGTCAGAGTCAATCTTTTACATGAATTTTTTTCATGTTCTGCCTGAACCTTTAACTGTCTACATTTTTCCCTGGTATCAATAATATTCTATTACAATCAGTAACCTCAACTCGTTCAGCCATTCCCCAATTAATGGGCATCTCCTCAGTTTCCAATTCAGTGCCACTACAAAAGGAACTGCTATAAATATTTTTGTACGGGTGGGTCCTGTTCTCTTTTTTATGATCTGTTTGGGTTACAGACCCAGTAATGGTATTACTATATCAAAGGTATGCACAGTTTTATTGCTTTTTGGGCATAGTTCTAATTTGCTCTCCAGAATGTTTGAATCAGTTCACAGTTCCACCAACAGTGCATTAGTGTTCCAATTTTCCCACATTTATTATTTCTCTTTTCTGTCAATTAGTTAATCTGAAAATAATGAGAATTCTACCTAAATTAATCTGCTTATTTAGTATCATGACAAACTATTAAAATGTATTTTATAAAGCTAGAAAAATTTATCTGCAAAAACAAAAGGTCATGAATTTCAAGGGAATTAATGAAAAAAGTACAAAGGAACATGAAGTGACAATCATCAAAACTATTTGGAACTGACTAAGAAATAGAGTGTTGGATCGGTGGAATAAATTAGGTATAAAAAAACAGTAGTTAATATTATATGATAAACTCCAAGACTGAGCCACTCATTGCCCATTAACACTTAACTCCAGGACTGAGTTTCAGTAATTCCACTGAATGGAACACATTATCCTTTTTTTTTGGTGACTTTATTCAGACTCTGGTAACTGTGAGTAATATAAAAGTGTATTTGCATATGATGATCTCTGAATTTCTAAATCTCAAACCCCAAGCTCTGCTTTTAACACCATATGGTGCTATTTTGAAAGGAAAAAAAAAATTCTGTAGTTAGTGTATTGCCACTATGCAATTGTTATACATTTTTTTTGTGTAAGTACCTCCTTCCCTTCCCTTCTTTATCAGACATTTTGCAGTTCTAAAAAATTTTAAAAGAGAAAAAAGTAATAGTAGCACCTTAATCAATGATATTAATAAAATCATAAGATGTGGGGAAGAATTTTGGACATTATCTCATTTCGACTGTCTCATTTTTATAGACAAGAAAAGTGAATTATCCAAGGTCAAATAGGGTACAGAAACCAGTATTTGCTGACTCAAAAATCAGACCTTTTTTTTTTATTATTATACCAACCTGTTTCCATTGACATGTTTTAAATGTACTGACCAACCTGCATACATTATCTAATTTGAGCTTCACAAAAGTCTGGTAAGGTAAAATAGTACTAGCCTCATTTTGCCAATGATGAGAGACAAAGCGATGAAGAAATTTGTTTAAGGCCATGTTGTACTTGAAGGTTATGCCCTAAGGGACAAGAAATACTACTTCCTAGAACACTATCCATGCTTATTAGAGAATACCTAGAGTCAGGTACTGAACCACTCCTCAAGCACTACCCTTGTCCAACCCCTTATGAAAATAGATTTAATCAAGGTCCTCTGAAGTGGAGTTCTTTTATCCCCCTCCCCATCTTTTCTTCTTTGTAGGATGGCCACTTTCTCTCTCTCTAAGCTAGAACCACATACTTACGACCTATGTTGCTGGAGCAATGGGGTCGCAGCTCCATGTATCTGGATTTATGTTGATTTAAGCTTTTTTTCTCTCCTCTCCTGAACTCCTGCCATTTCCTTCCCTCTTTTTTTTTTCTTCTAAGCTCTTTCCTATGTTGTTTCTGGGCTTGTAACTAAATTCTTTTCTAGGTCTATGCTGTTTCTGTAAACTACTTGTGTTTTGTAGGCTTATGAAATAAAAATTCTGAGCTTTCCTAACTCCCAGGCCAGTTATGAGTTTTTTCCACTTTCAAGAGCCCTGATCTTTATGGCATCACCACACACTTCCCTGTTATCAATATAGCAAGTGAGCTATAAAGCTGAAACTGGAACCCAGATCTTTTGGTGGAAAATTTCACAGTCTTCCTATCACATTGCCACTCTAGACTGGCAAACATTAATGACAATTCTCCAACAATAACTTCTAATTTCTTCTTTGTCCCTGCATTTTCATATCCTGTTTCCATTTCTATAAGTTTTTGTACTTATATACAGTACAATGTTTTGAAACCTTCTTGCTGTATCTCTTTTCTTTTCCTTTTTCTTCTCTGGCTGCTACTAGAGAAGTGCGTCAAGTGTCCCTGTAGTGGGACAATATCACTTGCTCTGCACCTGTAATATGGACCATGTCCTGTAGAAGTCTTCAAGATGAAAATGGAAGCATCATTGTAGAGCATTATTACAGATGAGGATTTTCAGGATTCCCACTACTTCACAATGACACCAATGCACTATGGGGTTTCTACCTCTGCATCTCCTTTTTTCACAAATCAAAGCCCCATTTACTTTCTTCCTTTTCTTTTTCTACTCATTCTTAGTTGTTTTCTCAAAACCATTCCATGGCCCTGCTTGCCATACAGAATGATTTCAGGCTTGTCCCCCCCCCCCCATTCTTATTAAATTTCAGTCTTCTCTTGGGATTCTAAATTTAGCACCTGAGTAAGCAAAGTTCGCTATTGCAATTTATGAAAATATGTAATGATGCAATCGTAAAACATTCACTTCATTGGAATAACCTCCCCATTCCCTCTCCTACTCCCATTTCAGAATAAGAATTTCTATAACTTTAGTGATTTAGTTACTCAATTTAAAAGAATAACATTTAGTGTCTCTGTAGCATTAAAATGTTAGAATATAATAGGACCTAACAGCAGCTTCTGATGTTTTTTTTCCTACATAGGCTTGTCATCAAAAATATTATAGCTCTGGTTTCTAAGTGATCTTTAAAAAACTGAAATGATTTTCTTTGACATTTTCCCTAGGCATAACATGACATCTTAAGTTATAGACAGGCAGAAATGTAATTGGGTTTCAAAATTCATTACCTTTTAGGCTGATTAACTCAGTTTAAACAAACACATAAATAAATTTAAAAAATTAATGCAGGGAGTGGCTAGGTGGTGCAGTGGATAGAGCACAGGCCTTGGAGTCAGGAGTATCTGAGTTCAAATCTGGCTTCAGACACTTAATAATTACCTAGCCGTGTGGCCTTGGGCAAGCCACTTAACCCCATTGCCTTGAAAAATCTAAAAAAAAAATAATGCAATATACCCTCTTTATATGTCCTTCTTAATAGTATTTGATTCCAAATATTTCAAAAAATTAGTGAGAAAGTCTTAAAACTCAGACTTGGGGAATAGAATTGAGCAGAAATATCCTAATTAGTAGTCAGGTTGCCTTTTCATCAGATAGAAAGGGTCCAGGTAGTCTTTGAGAAATTTTTCATACCTGTGAATATGACTCCACCCAGATGTTATAGAAACTTCATTTAATGACACTGCTTAGTGGATTGTTACCATCTCCTCTGCAAACACAAAATTCTCCAAGTTAAAGATAGAATGAATGATTTGCAGGTGAAATAAAACAAATAGATTTAGTATCAGAGCTTATAGAAAATAGTCAGTCACACATAAGCACCATTTTCACTTCTATTTGTCCAATAAACAGCTCTCTCAGGTTTGTGGTGCCTTCTGTAGATCAATTTAGTTTCCAGCAGGTGGTGCCAATCATTGATCCCTTCTTATTCTCTACTTTTCCCATTGGTTGGCCAACAATAGGACTCAGACCAAGCCCACTTGATCAATGTTTGGATAGATATGGATGTACGTATGAATGTAAAAAATGCAAAATTGTAAAAAACTCAAAATGAATGTAAATAGCAATTGTTTTTGCTTTGGGCACAAATCCTGAGGATCTTCCCCTTGTAGTTTGGTTTTTTTTTTTTTTGTTTTGACTGCAAAACAGGTCTATTCTTTGATTCATTTTTTTCTTACTTATTTTAATTACTTAGAAACACTGAGGGTCTTGTCTGACCAGTTTGATATTTTTGGGGGGCGGGGTGGACACTCAAACTGGACATTCTCTGTCTCTTTGCCTCATTTCTTTCTTACCTGTAATAAGTGATTAGTTTTCATTTCTACATTAGTTATGAGAAACTGAGGAAAGGAATTTATATCTTATAGAGAAACAGCTGGGGAGGATGAAGAAAAACTATAAAGTGGATTGATGTATAATTAGAGGCCACAAAGTGAGGAGTGTAGGTTTACAGGATGTAAATCAAGTTAATTTACATCTGACTATGAACAAACTTCTCTATAGAGAAGTAATAATGTTTGTCCTTCATTTAAAGACCAGCACATCAGGGAGGTGATACCAAAACACATGAATTGGATGTGAGTGAGGGGTTGCTGAGTTGAGTCACCATTCTCATTTTTTCCTCCAGAGCCATCTGGGTCCAGTAGCCAGATATAAGTATAACTTGAGATGGTCCTGGATGTGAGACAACAGATTTGAATTCCCATCCTCCTGAATTCAAGGCCAGTGCTCTATCCGCTGTGCCACCTAATTGCCCTAGAGAAGAAGTAGATAAACTTGCAACAGAAAGCAACAATGATCAAGTGGGGCTTGGTCTGACCAATCAATTGTTGGCCATTCAATGGGTGAATTAGTGAATAAACTGGCTCCAGTCTAAGTGTCAGATTCACACATCTGTGTTATACCTCTCAATGGCATAGCTATTAAATTGTGGGCAAGGGGAGGTTTGATAAGGGATTGGGAGAAAATTGGGTACTTCAGGGAGGTCTTTGACCTCTGAAATATCCAGCCAACTGGGGACATGGGAGGGACTTGTGTTTCTAGAAAGAAGGTAAAAGACTGTGATTTTGTGACCCAAATGTGCCCATTTCTGTTTGAGACATCTGTTCTTAAGACCATTTCAACAAAGGATACTTTTTCTTTACTAATGTGGTTCTGAGTTCTTGGTAAGATACTTATTTCTTTAATCACTGGTTGGGCATTGCCTCAGTCAGATAGACATAGCCTCAGTCAGGTCTTTTAAAGACTTAAACTTATAAAGACCAAGGTCTCCCAGGACATCCAGGTCAATCTCCAGTTGTCCTATCTATTTCTGGCTATTGGACCTTGATGACTCTGGAGAAGAAAGCAAGGCTGATGACTGTACAATTTGTACCCCTCCCCCCTTTAATTCCAATTCATTCTCATTCATGGCATCACTTTCCTAACGTCATGCTCTTCTCTGAGAACAAAAGGCAAAAAATAGTGCTTTCACTCAACTTAAACTCAACCAGTTAGAATCCTTGGTTTCCTACAAATTTCAGGTCAAGCATCATCTTTGAGATGAGAATTTTTCTATTTTTCTCCAGAGACTAATGAAATACTAGCCACTGGAGGTTCAGAGAGGATTAGAGGGAGATAACCTCCACTCAATTATTTGAATATATTTAATATCCATGCGTATATATGTATATATATATATGCATGCACACATATGTCTATGCACATATATCTCTGTGTGTGTATGTATGTTGTCTTCCCTAATAGCATCTAAGTTGCTTGAGGACAGGGACTATTTCATTTTTGTCTGTGTCCCTGGTGCCCAGTATAATGCCTGTAACAGAGTACTTAATAAATGTTTATCAATGATTGTTGCTTTTCTCAAACAGCCTAGCTCCTTTAAATCTCTTAGTCTATAGTTCTCTACAACTCCAGTGGGTGATGTTACTACCAGGGGCCCTAATTTTCCTTTCTTATTTATTTTTCTTCTTCTCCAACCCCCTTTCCCTTCTAAAAGGGTAAAATTGATGTGGGATAAATGGGTGTTGCATAATAAAGAAGAGAGTCCTTAAAGTAGAAAAACTCACAGATAGCTCTGGAGATGGAAAAGTTAAGAATTTTTATTTTACAAGTCTTCAAAGTTCACAGATTAAAACTTTTTTTTTTTTTTTCAGGAAAGAGACAATAAATGTCTTGAGGACAGGCTGAATAACAAAGTTCTATGCAAGAGTGGCTGAGGGAAAGAGAGAAAGGAAAACAGCCATAAGAATTGGCTGGACCAGGCAGCTAGGTGGCGTAGTGGATAAAGCACTGGCCCTGGAGTCAGGAGTACCTGGGTTCAAATCTGGTCTCAGACACTTAATAATTACCTAGCTGTGTGGCCTTGGGCAAGCCACTTAACCCCATTTGCTTTACAAAAAAAACCTTAAAAAAGAATTGGCTGGACTTAGACTCAAGTGAGTCTGGCCAAATGGAGCTGAGGCGATAGTTCTCCAGTGGCCCAGGCCAGGAGTGACCATCTTCAAAGAAAAAGAGAGGAAAGGGGAAAAAAGTTATCTTTTGGAAGACCTTTCTTAAATGCATTTATTTTTTATTCCCCCCATCTTTAATTAATTAATTTATTTTTGAATTTTACAATTTTCCCCCAATCTCACTACCCCCCCCCCACAGAAGGCAGTCTTTTAGTCTTTATATTGCTTCCAAGTTTGATTTAAGTTGAATGTGTTGAGAGAGAAATCATATCCTTAAGAAAAAAAAAATAGAAGAGATGACAAAATTACATAATAAGATAACTATTTTTTTTAAATTAAAGGTAGTAACAGTCTTTGGCCTTTGTTCAAAGTCCACAATTCTTTCTCTGGATACAGATGGTATTCTCCATCGTAGATACCCCCAAATTGTCCCAAATTGTTGCACTGATGAAATGAGCATATACATTAAGATTGATCATCACCCCTATGATGCTGTTAGGGTGAACAATGTTCTTCTGGTTCTGCTCATCTTGCTCAGCATCAGTTCATGCAAATCCCTCCAGGCTTCTCTGAATTCCTATCTCTCCTGGTTTCTAAGAGAACAACAGTGTTCCATAACACTATTTGTGTTCACAATTTGTTCAGCCATTCCCCAATTAATGAACATTCACTCAATTTCCAATTCTTTGCCATCACAAAACAAAGCTGCTATGAAAAACAAGTGATGTTTTTACCCTTTTTCATGATCTCATCACGGCCTAGACCCAGTAGTGGTATTGATGGATCAAAGGGTATGCACATTTTTATTTCCCTTTGGGAGTAATTCCAAATTGCTCTCCAGAAAGGTTGGATGAGTTCACAGATCCACTAATAATGTATTAGTGTCCCAGATTTCCCATATACCTTCCAACATTGATCATTGTCCTTTCTGGTCATATTGGCCTGTCTGAGAGATGTGAGGTACAGAGATGCTTTAATTTGCACTTAAATGCCTTTTCAGAGTGTGTTGGACAAGGGTGGTGCTTGGGGAGTGGTTTAGCACCTGGCTCCAGGTATTCTCCAAAATGTATGTCACAGGGGTGGTCCCCCACCCAAGGAGTAATTAATACAGTACTCACTACCTGTGGGTGGTGTTCTGCAAATTAGAACCTCTTCTGGTCCCTAAAGGCATGACCTTCAAGTCTAACATAGTCATTTCCTATGTCCTGCTTCAAAACCTCTGATTTGTTCTATTATTTCAGAATTTTCTTGTCATGGCAGTGTTATAATTCAAGGACCCCATCCAAGACAGGATGCCTCCTCTCTGAAGTATCTCCCTTATGCTTTGGTTCTTACCTCATATCTCACGAAAGTTCTCTGAGAGATCAGGAATATAACTCAATTTCTCTTATATTCCAAAGAGTATCCATTATTGATAATAATTTGGATCAGGTGAATCCAAAATGTTTTTTCTTTTCCTCAGATTCTATACTGTGTGCTTCATACCTTTTCCCCCACCCTCAGATTGGTCTTGGATTTTGGGCTGGAATATATTTTTCGGTATTATTTACTTTCCCCTGGAAGTGGGCTGAGCCTATTTTCTGGATTTTAATGATACTTGATAGGGGCAGTGTATGTGAACAGGAATCTAGATGCACATTTCTGACAGGTCAAAGGTTAAAGGTCTAGTATAAATAGCATTATGCTTGCCCATTCTCATGAGCCCCATGTTTACCGTGGAATTCTAAAAGCAGGTTCCATAGGAGGTACTACAGAGTTTGGTTAATTGTAGCTCAAGGGAAGAACCATGGGTGAGGAAGAGAATAGGAATAAACCTGGCAGGGGAAAGGGAAAAGCACAAAATGAGGAATGGTCTTCTTGTGTTTGAATGGGGAAACAATCTAAATTTACAGTCTTAGAAGGATTTTTTTTTTTGGACTGAGGAGGTTGTACTATATGATCTCTAAGCCTCCTTTTCGTTCTTACCCCTCCAATCTAAATGATGAGAAAATATTAGATACTAATCAGCTGGGAATTAGCTACAGTTTATAGGTCTCTATTTGAAATATGGTAGCTCTTGACTCATTTTAAATATCTGCAGTCTATATGCAGAAGCATTGATAATGATACAGTGGTCTTCTATGGGTACAAAGGCATTGGAAAAAAAAATCTCTGGAACCATCTGATCTAATCTTTGTTCAAATCTCTGTGCAAGCACCCTAGACAAATTAGTATTTGTTAATCAGCGAGAAAGTTCATTCAGAAACTCAATGAAATGAAAGCTCCTCTACTTCTAATCTCCCTTGTGGTGCACTTAAATCATATTTCATTTTTATAGATGTGCCTTATTCCAAGTTCTTATTTATTAGCAAGCAGACATATTGTAATTACAGGTCATTATTCTTAAAAAGCATTAGCCATAGTAACATCGAAGTTTTAAATTTCTCATAAAATTTGTCTGCACTTTTTTTTAAAAGGTAAAATTTGCTCCCATTAGCTTCCATGTCTTTGACTGTGTTTCTGTCTCAAGCTCTTTGTCTGGCTGTTAGGTTTTCCAAGGGAAGGGAAACATTGCAGGGTTCAGATGAATGCACTGTTCTGTAAATCTGCTGACATCCTTTCCCAGGAAGATAATTGAATCTTCTCTGCCTAATAAAAGATCCATGAAATATTAGGCAACAGATTTTCTGTGGGGTATAGAAACATGACTATTAAAGAGGTGAATTATAAAATCAAAGGAAACTTTTCAAAATCATGTGAATTTGGTTGCTCCTATTGTGAGACACATTTTAAGAAATATTCACACATATACAAAAAACATGAGAAATGGAACAATGTAAAGGAACAAATAAATGGGATGGAAAAAACTCAGTATGAAAGGAATCTGTCTTGAATGCTATTCAAGGGCATTTAATAGCTAATGTATCCAAATGGCTTCATTGCAATGTTGACTCAACCATCCTACGAGATGAACCTTGAGGATGGTATTTTGGCAAGTTTCTAATGTATTGTAATAAAAGTTAAAGTTTTAGTTACATTATTTTTAGTAGGAGAATCTCTATGCCTATGTAAAATGTGAGACCCTAGATGCATCTCAAAAATGTTTCAAACTTGAGCATCTGCTTAGTATAAAGAAACAACCATGGAGAAATGAACCATAGAAAGATAAAAGAAATCAATCAACTAATTAACTATTTACTTAATTTTTGCCAGGTTTTGAGTTAATTTCTGAGGATATGAAGAAAAATTTTTAAAAAGTCCTTGCCCTCAAGGAGTTTGCATTCTAATGGGGAAAACCACATCTATATAAACTGATACATTCAAGAAGCATAGAGAATAGGGACAAGGCAATCTCAGAGTAGAAGCACTAGCAATTAGGGGACCTGAAAAGGACTCTTAAAGATGGTAGGTTTGAATGAAGCTGGGGAGACCAGTAGGTGAGGAGAGGAAGTATTGCAGGTATGGGAAACAACCAGTTCAAATGAATATGGAATATTGAAAGTAGAACCGTCTGACTGGCTTATAGAATGCTTGGAAGTGAATAATGTAGTATTACATTTCAGAGAAAGAAAGGAGCCAGGTTCTTCACAACCTGAACAACTTGAAATGTAAAACATAAGAGTTCATATTAGATCCTAGAAATGATAGGATAGGAGTCACTGGAATTTACTGAATAGGTAGGTGATATCATCAGAATTACACTTTAGAAAATCACTTTGGCAGCTATATGGAGGATGGATTGGCATAAGGAAGCACTTCAGTCAATGGAAGAGATAAATAAGAGACTGTTGCAATAATCCAGGCTAGAGGTGTTGAAAGATGGAACCAGGGAAGTGGCTATGTTAGTAGAGAGAAAGGGACATTTACAAGAGATGATGTGAAGGCAGAGACAAGATTTGGCGACTGATTGGCTATCCAGGGTGAATAAAATAAGTCATTGAGAATAACACCAATATTCTAAACATTAGTTCCTGATTAGAAAGATGAGATCCTTGATGATACTCTCAACAGAGGTGTGGATTTAGTGCAAAAACTGAGTTTTTGTTTTGGACATAAATTGAAAATATTCAATGCTTGCAGAGAAAAGCACATTAATTAATATACTGATGCTTCCATCAATTGTTAATTGGCCGATGTTCAGATGAAGGGAGATCTATTATATATATATATATATATACACATACACATGTGTAATACACACATATAAAACATATATATATATATGTTACACACATAAATCAAATATGTATCTCTCTCTATATGAATATAATCATCAGCATAGAGAGAATACTTTAACCCAGGAACTGAAATCACCAAGTAAGAAAGCATATATATAGAGAAGAGGAGTCTTGGAGGATATTCATGGTTATATGTGATATAGATGAACTTCCACTTAAGTAAACTAAAAGTGGTCAGACATCTAGGAAGAAAACAGAGAGGGAGGGGGGAGAGAGAGAGAGAGAGAGACAGAGAGAGAGAGAGACAGAGAGAGAGAGAGACAGAGACAGAGAGAGACAGAGACACAGAGACACAGACAAGACAGAGACAGAGACAGAGAGAGACAGAGTCATGAAAACTCAGAAAGGAGAGAGTATCCAGGAGGAGAGGGTGCAGAGAGAATGAAGACTGACAAATAACTACTTTTCTATATAGAATATTAAGTAACAGTACTGCATAGGTTCTGAGATTTTAAGGAGTTGCATTTTATTTAATCTTATATAAAAAGGTATTAAAAAGAATTTTGTATCCCCCCCCATCACGCATTTACTTCTGTGTTATTTGGTAATTGTTCTCTGCTTCATTTGGCTAAGCCTTGACTCCCCATCTAACTCATAAGCTTCCTGAACACTGAGGCCATGTGCTCTTATTTCAGCATTCAGCATAATGTTGGTTAGTAACAGGCATTCTTTTTGCTTTTTGAATGGAGTTATTATTTTCAGAAGTTATTTTTAGTTGTTTTGATGAAACTGTGCCTGTATCTAAATGTTGAAAAATATTGGGATGAAAAGAAAAGCTTCAGTCTTTAATAAACATGTATTAACTATTTATTCTTTGCAGGGGCACTGAGAAAGTGAAGCAACTTAAATTAGACACTGTCCTTGAATGCGCTTATGGAACTCATAATCTGGTAGGAGTATATGATATAAACACAAAAAGATACAAAATGATATATGCTAATTGCCAAAGGGAGGTGAAATTTCAGTAGAAGATGATCTCAGAGTTCGAATGGACCTCAGTGGTAATCTAGTTCTAGTCTAGCTTATGCCATTACTGACCAAGAGGATCAGTAAAGGATTCATGACAGAGAAAATACGAGCTGGGTTTTAAAATGTGGATAAGATTTCAACAGGTGAAAATAGGGGTTAGCTGATGGGCTTTAGGGACTGACAACTTGAGTCAGATTCTGGGGACAGTCTACTATGATTGAAGCAAGAAAACACGCATTTATTAATATCTGTCAGGCAGGAACTGAGTAAAGCATTGGTATTAGAAATACAAACAAAAGAGAAGAGCCCTTGGTCTCAGAGAGTTTACATTCTAATAGGGGAACAGACAAATGGCAGCTGGAATGTAGGGGTGGAGATAAAGATACCCAACACAGAGGCATGGATTTTTAGCCCAGAAGCTACGAATAGAATCAAGGAGAATGAAAGTAAGGACTGAACTTTTATACAAAATGGGGGTTGCAGAAGCTCACCAATGGGATAAGGGAAGGTCTTAACTAATGTTATTCTAGGTTGAGGAGACTGCAGGGTTAATTGTAAGTTTCTGGGTAAGAATGACCTAGGTGCTAAAGAAAATTCAGTATAAAATAGGAGCAGTGGCTTAGTTTTGAGAACAAGGTGTGATGGATATGGGACAAGGGAACAGTGTGAGATAAGGATGGAAAAATAATTTGATACCAGTTGATGAAAGACCATGAATGCCAAGAATCTGAATTTTATTTGAGAAACACTAAGAGTCATTAAGGGGATTCAAAGATTGGATTGACATGATTCCATTTGTACATGATGATGCCAACAGAGCAAAGGTCAGAATGAAGGAAAATAGATTGTTTTTTGATTTTCTGAAATGTAAGGCCCTCCTAAACAATTTGGAACAAGAAGATAAAACCTAGCCCATGATGCCCAAACCTGAACTTAGCATCTTTCCCTCAAACTGACCTCTCTTTCAAACTTTCCTATTTTTGGATAGGCTTCCATCATGATGCTAGCTCAGCAGAGTACCTGCTATGTAGTCAATGCTTGATACATGCTGATCAAATGGTAATTGTTTGAGTTTGTGTTCTCAGAATAATTCTTACTTCTTGCTCTACTTCATTTCCATATCCAAATTTTTTCAGTACTATCATGTCTAACTCCACAATGTATCTCCTATCCTATCTCCATAAGTTTGCCACCCTAATCCAAGTCTGTATTACCATTTACCTGAACTACTGTAATAACCTTCTACTTGGTCTCCCTAATTCTACTCTCTTCCTTTTCCAGTCAATTCTCTACACAACTCATAAAATAATGTTTCCAAGGCACAGGTCAAGTTATATTCTCTTGTTCAAAAACCTTTAATGATTGTGGGTTGCCTTTTGGATAATATTCAATTTTTTTTCATACTGACCTGTTAAGGTCCTTCACCATTTGATTCCAACTTATCTTTCCAACTTAATACATATCAGTGTTCTTAATGTGTTTGATGTTCTAGCTATATTAAATTACCATCAGTTCAATGATATCTATGTTTTGTGTTTAGTACTGGATGCCACATCTTGGAAAAGACATCTGGAAGATGGTAAGAGACCTGGGCAAAGTCATATGAAGATTGGTAGAGGAACTGGGGGAATTTAGATTTATAAGAGATCTAAGGGTAGCATATTAGCTATCCTTAATTATCTGAAGGACCATTATGTAAAGGAGGGATTTGACTAATTCTGCTTAAACCTGGGGGCAGCACTAGGATAAGTATGTGAAATGAAAGAAACAGGATTTAGGTTTGATGTTAGGAAAAATTTTCTAATACTCATAATGAACTCTATCACAAAATATAGTAGGTTCCTTTCATTGAAGAACTTCATTTAGAGAAGTTCTTAATTTTTTTCTTTGGCATCCCTTTGGAAATGTAGTGAGACTAAAGGACTCTCAGAGTTGTACTTTTGCAAATATAAAATAGAATTCAAAGAATTTATGAGGCAAACCAATTATGTTAAATATAGTTAGCAAAATATTTTTAAAAATAAACTTATTGAACCCCAGGTTAGGAACCTTTGATGGAGGTTGATCACTACTTGTCAGAATATTATAGTGGTAATGTTTATAAAGATATGGGTTGGACAAAATGATATGATACCCTTCCAACTCTGTGATTCTTATGAAATGCACAGAAATAAGTTGAGCTAATCAGTCAAGATCCCCCATTCAGTTGAAGATGTTGAAACAGAAACAATCTATGTGTTAATCAGTTGAGAAAGTTGAGAAAGATATTATGAGTTTGCTCAGATAGATACTAGATGATTGAATCCCACTTAGAATAATGGGAAGTCAATAGAATCGTACATTTCTCCTTGCTAATAATTGAGTAACTTGATTATTCCTAGGGTTTTCATAGTTTTTGAAATACTATCAATTAGTAATGATTAATGATTTCTGTAACATTATCTTTAGCATAGATTTCCATTTTTTTTCTATGACATCCAAATTTTTTAAATTCAGAATTGAACAGGAAAAAAATAAACTAAATGGCCTTTTGGGAAAGCTCTATGCAGAGTTTCTCCTTGAATTATCTTATTGTGTTGATGCATATCAGAGAGAAGAATTCAAGATGCAGGTCATGCAATGGGCAATGAAAATGTGCATGCTGGGTGTGAAGGGGTAAGCAGCACATCACCACTGAAAAATCAGGAAGGAAAAGGGCAGAAAAAGTGGCAGCAGAAAAATCTTGTATCACTAAAAAAGAAGGTGGGCTAATGATATAGCAAAAGGAAGGGATAACAGATAGGTGGCTTGTTTGCTTCATTGTTGCAATGTCAAGAGCAATAGGCAAAGACTCTCAGTATGTTGGATAAAAGCCCCAATAGAAGATTTATGGGAAGACATGAGCAAAACTCACATAGAAGAAGGAGAAATAAATGGATGGATTTTGATTGTCACTATTTGAGAAAGTATCCACAATGAGGATCTCATCATACATTCATCCATTCACATATCTTCAAAACTTGGACTTATTTCAAAGAGTTGTGGGAATGAAGTAAACATAAAAATGACAGTATTTCAAATTGATGAATAGGTAATTAGTGTTTCCCTTTCTCTTTTTTTGCTATCCTACATTCCAATTATCTTAAGATGAACATGAAATTTTGCTGAGGTGACAAGTGGATAATTAATCACTTTAGTTGGAATGCAGGAAATAAATGATTGGAGGTTTAAAAATTATTTAACTGAAAAATAAAGTAAATTTTCAAAGCTCAGCTCAAAATACCACCTCTTTTAAAAAATGACTTATTTAAATAGAATATTAATTTTTCCCAGTTACATATTTGTATATTTATTTAATTTTTTTGATTTCCAAATTTTCTCCTTCCCTTTCTCACCTTCCCCTTAAGATGGCAAGTAATTTGTGACAGCTTAAGTATGTGCAAAAATGTAAAGTATCTTTCAGAATTGTTATGTTGTGAAAAAAAGTAGAAAAGAAACACTAAAAATAGCAAAAATGAAAATAGTAATCATGTTAAACATATTTCTACATTAGTTATGTTGCAAAAGGAACAGAGCAAAAGGAAAAAGCTACACAACCCCCCAGACCACAGAAAATAATATACTTTGCTCTGCATTCAGACTTCATAGTTCTTTTTCTGGATGTGGATAGTATTTCCCCTCAAGAGTCTTTTGGACTTGTCATGTCATTGTATTGCTGAGAATTTTTTTTTGATTTCCAAATTTTCTCCTTCCCTTTCTCACCTTTCCTTAAGATGGTAAGTAATTTTATACAGCTTATGTATGTGCAAAAATGTAAAGTATTTTTCAAATTAGTTATGTTGTGAAAGAAGAAGCAGGCCAAAAGAAAAGAACCATTAAAATAGCAAGAATGAAAATAGTATGCTTTGATCTGCATTCATAATACAATGTTGCTATTATCTTGTAAAATGGTCTCTTGGTTCTGTTCAATTCACTCAGGATCAGGTCATATAAGTCTTTCCAGGTTTTTCTGAAATCCACCTGCTCCTCAATTCTTACAGCATAGTATTCTATTACATTCATTTACCACAACTTGTTTACCCATTCCCTAATTTATGGGCATTCTCTCAATTTCCAATTCTTTGTCACCAGCTGCTAAGATTATTTTTGTACTTATAGTTCCTTTTCCCTTCATTATGCTCTCTTTGGAATACAGACCTAGTAGTGGTATTGCTGGATCAAAGTACATAGTTCCAAGTTGCTCATCAGAATGATTGGATCAGTTCACAATTCTACCAGCACTGCATTAGTGTTCCATTTTTTTCACAATACCTTCAATATTCATCATTTTCCTTTTCTATTACATTAGTCAAACTGCAAGTATTAAACTTTAGTACTGTTTTAATCTGCATCTCTCTAATCAATAGTGATTTAGAGCATTTTTTTTTCATATGACTGTAGCTAGCTTTGATTTCTTCATCTGAAAACTCCCTGTTCATATCCTTTGACCATTTATTAATTGGGGAATGACTTGTATTTGCTTAAATTTGACTTGTTCTCTCTATATTTGAGAAACAAGACCTTTATCAGAAATACTTCTTGTAAAGATTGCTTCCCAGTTGTTTTTTTGCATTGCTTGTACTTGTGCAAACACTTTTAATTTAATATGATCAAAATTATCTATTTTACATTTCATAATGCTCTTTATCACTTGTTTGGTCATAAATTCTTCCCTTTTCCAATTATCTGTGAGGTAAACAATTCCTTGCCCTTCTAATTTGCTTATGGTGTTGCCATTTTTGTCGAAATCATGCACTCATTTTGACCTTATTTTTGTAAATGGTGTAAATATAAGCCTATACCTAGGTTCTGCCATATTTTTTTTCTGTTTTCCCTTCAGTTTTTGTCAAAAAGTGAGTTCTTATCCCAAAATCTGGGGTCTTTGGGCTTACCAAATGCTAGGTTACTATGTTCATTTACTACTTTGTCTTTCCAGTTATTTAAGGGTATGCCTTGGCAGATAGAAACCCCAATATTTAATTTTGTCTACAGCTATTTTAAATGAAATTTTCTACATTTTGCTTTGGGACTATTAGTAATATATAGAAATGTTCATGATTTATGTGGGCTTATTTTATATACTGAAACTTTGCTAAAGTTAATTATTTTCAAGTAGTTTTTAATTGAATCTCTAAGTATTCATATCATCTGCAAAGTGATGGCTTTTGTTTCCTCATGGCCTATTCTAATTCCTTTATTTTTATTTTTATTTTCTCATTGTTAAAGGAAACATTCCTAGTACAATATGGAATGATAGTGGTGATAATGGCCATCCTTGCTTTATCCCTATCTTATCAGGAAGACTTCTAGCTTATTTCTCTGACAGATAAGGCTTACTAATAGTTTTAGGTAGCTACTAGTTATCATTTTAAGGGAGGCTCCATTTATTCCTAATATTTCTGGTGTTTTTAAAAGGAATGGATGCTGTATTTTGTAAAAAAATCTTTTTCTTTATCTATTAAGATAATCATATAATTTCTGCTGGTTTTGTTATTGATATGGTCACTTAAGCTGATAGTTTTCCTAATATTGAATCAATGCTGCATTCCTGACATCAATCCCACCTGGTTATAGTATATGATTCTTGTGATATAATGCTATAATCAACTTGGTAGTATTTTATTTAAATTTTTTGCATCAATATTTAATAGAGAAATTGGTCTGTGTTTTCCTTTCTCTGTTTTAGCTGTTCTTTATTGTTTTAAAAGGAATTAGGTAGAACTCATTCACCTATTTTTCTCAAAAAGTTTAGTATTGGAAATAAACTGTTTTTAAATGTTTGGTAGAATTTACTTGTGGATCCATCTGTCCCTAGGGATTTCTTTCCTTCTGTAATTCACTGATAGGTTGTACAATTTCTTTTTCTAAGATGGGTTTAAGTATTCTGTTTCCTCTACTATTAATCTGGCAATATATTTCATTTTTCATTGTCAGATTTATTGGCATATAATTGGTTTTTTTAGGCGTTTTGCAAAACAATGGGGTTAAGTGACTTGCCCAAGGATACAGTTAGGTAATCAAGTGTCTGAGGTCAACTCAGGTCCTCCTGCCTCCAGGGTTGGTGCTGTTGGCATATAATTGGGCAAAATATTTTGTTACTACTGATTTAATTTCCTCTTTTTTGGTGGTCAATTTATCCTTTTTATTTTTCATTATGGAAATTTGATTTTCCTCTTTCTTTTTTTAAAAATCATATTAAAGAATAGTTTATTTTATCCTATTTTTTACATAAAGCCAATTTCTAATTTTATTTCTTAGATCAATAATTTTTTTTAGTTTTATTAATCTCATCTTTGCTTTTCATGATTGCCAAATTATTACTTAATTGAGGATTTAAAATTTTTTCTTCTAGATTTTTAGTTGTATGCCCAATTTGTTGATCTATTCTTTTTCCATTTTACTGATGTAAGAATTTAAAAAAATAAATTTTCCCTTAAGTATTGTTTTGACTTCATTCTATAAATTTTGTATGTTGTCTCATTGTCATTCTCTTTAGTGAAATTATTTACTATATCTTTGTTCATTGTCCCACTTTTTTTAGAATTAGGTTATTTATTTAGTTTCTGATTAATTTTTACTCTATCCTCTATGCTTTATTAAATGTAATTTTAATGGCATTATGATTTGAAAAGGATGCATTTAATATTTTAGTCTTTCTACACTTGATTTTGAAGTTTGTAGGGCTTAATACATGATCAATTGTTGTGCAAGTGCCATATACCATGGAGAAAAAGGTCTACCTTTCTTATGCCCATTCTTTTTTTCTAGATATCTGTCATTTCTAACATTTCTAAAATTCCATTCCTTTCCTTAACCTCTTTATTTTTATTTTGTGGCTAGATTTATCTAGTTCTGAGAGGGAAAAGTTGAGGTTCTCCACTAGTATTGTTTTGCCATCATTTTCCTCCTGTAACTCACTTAGCTTCTCCTTAAGCATCTGAATGCTTTACTACTTGTAGCATATATGTTTAGAATTGATATTACTTCATTGTTCCTTTTAGCAAGACAGTTTTCTTCCATATATCTTCCAATTAAATCTATTTTTTTGCTTTTACTTTGTCTGAGATCATGATTGATACACCTACTTTTAAAAACTATATGTTACAGCATATTCAGCTATAGTTCCTTACCTTGACTCTGTGTGTGTATGTGTCCCTGCTTCAAGTTTGTTTCTTGTAAGCAACATATTGTAACATTCTGGTTTTTAAATCCACTCTGCTATTCACTTCCATTTTTTTGGGAGAGTTCATCCCATTCACATTTAAAGCTATGATAATTCTGTATTTACCCATTCTGTTTCTCTTCTTTCACTTTTTCCCTCTTCACCAGTGGTGTGCTTTTTCTATTGCCTCCCCAGATCTTCCTTCCCTTTTGTCAGGTCACCCCTACTCATTTGATTAGCCTCCTCCCCTCCGATTTACCTGTAGGATAAGATAAATTTCTATATTCTACTGTTTATGCATGTTATTCCGTCTTTTGAGTAAATTCTGATGAGAGTAAGCTTCAAGCAATACCCACTGCCTACCTTCTCATCTTCCCCTCCACTATGAAAAGTCTTTTGTTCCTCTTCATGTGAGATACTTTACTCCATTCTACTTTTCCCTTTCTTCTTCTCCTAATGTAATCTTTTTTTCTCAACACTTAATTTTTTTTACATCATCCTCTCAAAGTCACCTTCTATCTGTACTCTATACATGTATACTTCTAATTGTACAAAAAAATGATACAGTTTTAAGAATTATAAGGATAATCTTCCTTTTAGGAATGTAAACAATTTGGCATTATCAATTCTCTTATATTTTCTCTTTCCTTTTAACTTTTTATGCTTCTCTTAAGTCTTGAAATTGAAAATACATTTTTTGTTCACCTTTGATCTTTTGATCAGGAAGTTTTGAAAGCCTTCTATTTGATTGAATGACCATTCCCCCCCCCCCCCCCCACTTAAGAATTAAGTTCAATTTTGCTGGGTAGTTGATACTGGGTTTTGGTCCTAGTTCCTTTGCTTTCTGAAATATCATATTCTATTGTCTCTAATCCTTTAGTAATGAAGCTGCTAAATTCTGATTAATATTTGAATTTTTTTTTCCTTCTGGCTGCTTGCAATCTTTTATCCTTGTCCTTGGAGTCTTTTTTTTTTTTTTTTTTTTTTTTAGGTTTTTGCTAGGCAATGAGGTTAAGTAGCTTGCCCAAGGCCACACAGCTAGGTAATTATTAAGTGTCTGAGATCGGACTTGAACCCAGGTACTCCTGACTCCAGGGCTGGTGCTTTATCCACTGCGCCACCTAGCTGCCCCATGTCCTTGGAGTTTTGGAATTTGGCTATAATTTTTCTGGAAGGTTTCATTTTGGGGGTCAGTTTCAGGAAGTGATTGTTAGATTCCTTCAATGTCTATTTTGCCCTTTGGTTGTAGGATATCAGGGCAGATTTCCTTGGCATTTTCTTGAAGTATGATATCCAGGTTTGTTTCTTTGTATTTTTGGTCATGGTTTTGAGGTAGTCCAATAATTCTTAAATTATCTTACTTGGATCTATTTTCCAGGTCAGTTGATTTTCCAATGAGATATTATATATTTTCATCTATTTTTCATTCTTTTGATTTTGTTTGATTGATTCTTGATTTGTTATGAAGTCATTAGCTTTACTTGTCCAATTACAAATTTTAAGGTATATATTTTATAAATATTTGTAAGCATTCTATCTCCTTTTAGAAAATGTAAACTCTTTGAGGAGAAGGACTATTTCATTTTACCAACATGGTAGGTACCAAAATGCTTTGTGGTTGGTTTTCCTGCTTGTGCAAACAAAGACCAACTGGATCTTTTGGTCAAAATGGAATTATAATTGGTTGGGTATAGATCAGAATTTTTGCTTTTGCTTTTCAAACCTGTAACGAATAAGTAGTGTGATAGGTAATGATTAGGCAAGTAGATTTAGAATGAGGAAGTCTTGAGTTCAAATTCTACCTCAGATAGGTAACTGTAACACAGTTTCTTTTGCAAAATGAAGGAATGGGAGAACATGACTTTTTTTCCTTTTTTTTTTGCAAGTAAATGGGTTTAAGTGACTTGCTCAAGGTCACACAGCTAGGTAATTATTAAGTGTCTGAGGTCTAATTTGAACTCAGGTTCTCCTGACTCCAGGTAGATGCTCTATCCACTGTGCCACCTAGCTTCCCCAACTATATGACTTCTAAGATTCCTTCCTACTAGAAATTTATCTTCCTTATTTTCTTCCCTGTGACTGGATAAAATTAAATTCACTGGAAAGCTGGATGAACTAGATTATCTCAGCTTTGTATCACCATAACATAAGAAAAGTGAGCTGCTAAAGGTCACATCTGTCTAAAGTTGGTGATGGCAGTCAAAATTCATAGGATCATAGATTTATAGATGGAACATCCATCAAAATCCTTCTAATTCAACTACCTTATTTCACAGATAAGGAATCTGAGACCTGGAGAGATTCAGTGTCTAATCCTGGGTTAGAAAATATAAGCGTTAGGATTTGAATCTGAAATTCTGATTCTATTGACAGTGCTTTTTCCACTTAAACATGCTGAGTAACTCTCAACTTGGAGTTGAAGATTTCAAAACTTATTAATTCTGCTTACTTGGACAAGTCATTTAATTTCTGAGAGCTGCAGTATCCTCAACTGCGAAATGGGGAATAAAAGCAACATATTAGTTCAAGGAAAATCATGGATGATAGATATCATTCATGTAGTGATTTGCAATTTATGAAGCATTCTGCAATGTTATTTTGTCTTCTCAAAAACTTTGGAAGTTAGGTATTATTATTAACCCCATTTTACAGATAAGAAAACTGACTTGCTTGGAGTTAAGTGACTTGCTTGGAGTAACATAACTAGTAAATGTCTGAGGCAGGTTTTGAGAATCAAGTCCTCCTGAATCGAAGTTCAATGGCTTATCATCTATGCCATCTAATTAGCCTCTGTGACATGTTCTATATATTGTTGCTTCATGAACTATGTTTTCCAATAATATCCTCATCTAAATGCTGTAAATGCTTAACTAAAGATCACTAGTCCTTCACCCTTTTCTGATCAACTCAACTCAGTTCAGTTGTGCCTTAAGTCATAATATCCTGAGATATTTTCTCCTTGCTTTGATGAATTTAGCCCCAAATCTTTCCACTTTCTTATATGTTCTTCCCCTTCATCACCCCAACAACCACCTTCTTCTGTCTCCTACATCATCTAAGGAATGTACTTTCCTTCTATTTTTAGTATCATTATGCTCTGTAATGTTTCTATTAAATTTTCTTTTCATTGAACTCAATGACAATGTTAGGTGTGGTATGATTGTATGTAAAGCATATACAGATGTAAACTATTTCTGTTTTCTCTTAAGATTTACAGATTATTTTGATATATATTATTTAATTTTATTTTCACAACAACCCTGGACAGATCAGGGCTATTTTATCACCATTTTATAGATGAAGAAACTGAGACAGTCACTTAGGGTACTTGCTGTAAGTTTATAGCTGAGATCAGATTTGAATTTAGGTATTCCTGCCTCCAGGTCAAGCTGCACTTCCCACACAGATTATCTGTGTGACTTTGTCCATATCATTTCATTTCTGGGGCCTCATTTTATTTTTCTCCAAAAAAGAAATTTTGGATCAGTTGATCTTTTTGGTTACTTTTAGCTCTTATGTTCTCCTAAACAATTATCCCTCCAGGCAGTTTAGAATACGCTTGCTTTCCTTCTGGCATTCTTCAACTTCTATAGTATTAGACTTACTGTTTTTTCATCCAGATTTACCTTACTTCACAAAAATGACAGGGCATATTGCCATTTTTTGAAACCCTAAGTCTATTTGGATGACAGAGAAAGAGCTGGAGGGCCCACTGGGTAATTGGAATGAAATATAGTACCCGACCCAGAATTCCTTTTAAATGTAAATGTGAAGCTGTTGGTTATACAATTGACCACTTTTCATTTTCACTTTAATTACAGAGCTCTATTTCTTTGAAATCACCTCTCTCAAAAAGGGACTGTTGGTTATTCTATTATCCACTTTTTTAACTGTAGGGAAGTTTATTATTCAAAGAGACAGTTAGTAATCTAGAATAAGAGGGTACGTTATTTTCAAAGCATTTAAAAGACTGTTCAGACTCTTTCCTTTTAGTGGGAATCTATGAGAACACATAAAGAATAAAATTGCAAAATGAAATTTTAAAGTAAAGCTATGACAGTGATGGTGTCAAGCTGTTGAGCAATCTTTATAGGCTAATTCCCTTTGAACTAAATGAATACAAATAGCATAATAAGACCAATAGTAATGATTTTTTACATTTTGGCAGATATTTGCTTTCTGAGATTTCTAGGGGCCTCACATATGCAATTATCCCTCTACTTGGTACTGCTAAGCTTACTTTGTTTTATTATATAGGTCCATTTGACTTCCTCTATATTTATGATCTTTGAATAAGTTAGTTTTTTTCCCCTTGAACAGTGATTTTAGATTAAAGAAGTCTGATTATAAATGAGGGAATTCTCTTCTTTTTCTTTGTTATGCTTAAACTATTATCTGAGTTAGCCAAATCAAACTTTCTAGGACACTTGTAGAATTGTCCTCTGAAAACTTAAAAATAGGATACAATATTAATGTAATTCTGCTTGAAAGGGAAGAAATGGTTTAGTAGAGGTTTGAGGTTTGGGTAATGTCATTGAAATATTCTGATTGAAATGGTTAATTTAGAGTTTTGAAGTTTTTTTTTAAACATTATTTTCCCTCACATTACTGTTGTAATCCTTTAGTAAATTATTCTTTTGGTTCTACTCTGTTTCTATAGCATCAGTTCACAGATGTTTTTCCAAGTTTCTCTGACTGTCTTATTAATTATTTCTTGTTATTTCTTTACATTCATCTATCACAATTTGTCTAGTCATTTCTCATGATAGGCAAAAACTTTGTTCCCTTTGCCACAATAAAAGTGTTGTTATACATAGTACTATCATATAGATTCTTTACCTCTTTTTTTTTAATATCCTTGGAATGAAATATACATGACCGACAGTTTCTGACATTTTTGAACCAAAAAACATGTACAATTAATTAACTTTGGGGGTATTTTTCCAAACTATTTTCTAGAATGTTTGAACCAATTCACAGCATCACTAATACTATATTAATTAGCATTTTTTTCTTTTCTCATAGTTTCCAATAATAACTCTTTCCCTCTTTCTCCATTTTTGCCAGGTTGAGGGCTATGAGCTTGAATTATAGAGATGTTCAATTTGCATTTCTCTTATTATTAGTAATTTAAAACATTTTTTCATGTGGTTATTGCTAACTTGCATTTCTTCATTTGACCTGGATCTATTGTGGAATCTAACGTGGGATCAGTTACATGTATGTGTTTAAGTAGAGACAGACATACAGAGCACATGGGGTGTGCATGTGTGTGTATGTGTGTCTGAGTGTGTGTATATGTGTGTGTGTATAAGAGAGAGAGAAAGATGATAGATGTTGCAATGATTTTTCCTAGTTAATTGATTCACTTCTAATATTAAATACATTTACCTTGAATGCTCAGTTTTTCACTTTCATGTCATCAGAATTGTTCTTTTTGCCATTTGTGATAATCTTCTCACTTTATATTGGTAAGAATTCTTCCCCTTAACCATCAATGTGAAAGTTACCTCCTTCCTTGATAAGACTTTTACATTTCTTATTTATTCATTTGCACTTCATTGTGGAATATAGCAGAAGATGTTGGTCTAAACTTAATTTCTGCCAGATTGTTTCCCTGTTCTCCTAGCACCTTTTTGTCTAATAGGATGTCTTTATCTGCGTAATTATTGTTCTTTATTTATTGAACTCTATGCTTCTATGTGAAGTTGTCTTTGAGTCTTGTTTATCTAATGTGCCACATTGATCAAATTTTCTATTTTTTAACCAATATAGAAAGCTTTTGATGATTACTAACTTATAGTATAGTTTGAAACATGCTACTATTGGATTTTCTTTCCACCTTTCCTTGGAGATTCTTAATCTTTTACTTTCCCAGATGAATATTTTGTATAGATGAATAATTTATTATAAATCATATTTTATCAAACTGAATCTACAAATTAATATGGGTAGAGTGTAGTGGTGCTGAGGCATCAGGGACTGCTACTAAGGTATTGGGAATTTCTGGACCATTGAATAACCAAGACTTCAAACTACAATATCAGCAACAAGGGAAACTCTCTCCATGAATACTTGAGCATGGAAGGGACAAGTGACAAAATCACCAGTTGAAGCTTCTGCAGTTGCCAAAAAATTAGGTTCTAATGGCACTGTGATAAAGACACAAATTTTAGCTACCGGTAGAGAAAAAAGAGCATTTGAGTGTATTCTCAAAAGTGAAGTGAAGATAGTTTTTTCTCCAGAAGAAGCAAAAACTGTTTCTGCTAAAATGTTTGGGAAGGAGTTTTTTACCATGTAAACAGGGGAAAAGGGTAGAATATGAAATTATATTTTGGTCTGTGAGCATAGACATCCCTGGAAAGAAAATTATTTTGCAATAACATTGGAAAAGACTTGTTCTGATTGGAAGCTCTCAAGGTGGTGTCAACAATGAGGATGTTACAGCAGAGCATCCTGTTATTTTGGAAGGCATCAAAAATTAACAAGTCACTAGACTTGGAATTGCCTTCAAATCTTATGGATTCAGTAACAGATAATATGATCAAGTTGTATGAACTATTTTTGAAATATGATGCAACCATGGTAGAAATAAATCCAGTGGTAGAAGATGCAGATGGAGATGTGCTGTGTTTGGTTGTTGATTCTAATTTATGTTATTGTCAAAATAAAATCTTTGATCTGCAAGACTGGGCTCAGGAAGATAAGAGAGTTAAAGAAGCAGCTAAAGCACATCTCAGCTATGGAGGCTTAGATGGAAACATAGGGTGTTTAGAAAATGGTGCTGTTTTGGCTATGACCACAATACACATAGTTATAATAAAACTTCGTGGAGACACTCCAGTCAATTTTCTTGATATTGGTGGTGGTGCTTTAGTTGATCAAATGACAAAAGCATTTAAACTTATAATTTCAGATAAAAAGTACTGGTTATTCTAGTTAATATTTTTTGAGGAATCATAAAATGTGATGCTATTGCACAAAGTACAGTCAAGACAGTAAAGGATTTAGAAATTAAAAGATCTATTGTGTTATGGTTACAAGGTATAGGAATTGGTGTTGCTGAAGCACTGATAGCATCTTGTTTGTTTTGAACTGGATTAAGCTGCTAATATGGTGATAAAACTCTCAGAAATAGTCATCTTAGTTGAACAAGCTCAAGTAGATGTGAAGTTTCAATTGCCATACTGATATGCAATTGCAATGACTTACCCAAAGTATTCAGTGTTCTGTATTCTTTTTTTTCCCTTTACTGTAGTTGAGGTTTTAATTGCCTTCTGGATGCACAAACTTTAAAATATTTGATCTATATTAATTTTACCACCCATAATGGTCAATTCAAGTGAAGAAAGTGTAATGTAGAAATATGGCCTCTTTTAATTGTAGCCTCCTTCAGTTTCTGCTACAAAATATCACAAAATATACCTGTTTATTATCACCAGAAACAAAGCATTTCAGTTGATTCCTATGAATGAAATCTGAAGATAAAGTTTTATTTCTTCCAATCTTAAGATGAAAAGTCTTAAAAGTAGTCTCATTACTGGAAAGATTTATTGAAATAATGTTTTATATCAGAGGCATTTATCTTCAATACCTGTCTAAAGACCCAGCAATCGTTATTTATAAGCAGTGCTTTCAAACTCTTCCCAGAGGACTCCTTTAAGTATTTCAGTGAAGCGATTAATTATTTGGACTTCATATTTTCATCACTATAAAATACTGTAGCACTGAAAAGCTCATGATTTTGAGATGCTATTAATAAGTACTATGAAGTTTTGCATCTGAATAGATAAAGCATATTTACTGAGGACTTAGTAAATGAGAGATTAAAAATCTCCCAAAGTGAAAATAATTAATATGGGTAGAATTATCATTTCCTTATTATTTTGTCATCATGGTTCATCCATAAGCAAGTGATATTTTGACTCCTATTTAAGTGTTACATATCTACAAATAGTGTTTTGTAAATGTATTCATTTAAGTAGACTATTTTTGATAGGTGAATTCAGATATTTTATATAGTGCATATTTATTTCAAATGAGATTTCATTTTCTATCTCTTCTTGCTCAGTTTTGTTACAAATATGTAGAAAGGATGATTTTGTGACTTTTTAATTTAATTTTATTTTATTTTTATTTTATTTCATATCCTTTTACATTGTAGAAGTTATTATTTTCCTGAATTTTTAATTTAATTTTTAGAATTCTGTAAGTCAATTATTAGGTCGTACAAAAGTAATTTATTTTTTTTTGTAGCCTGTTGCTAGGTCTTTGATTTCTTTTCCTTTTTACTGCAGTTAGCATTCTAGAACTGTATAAAACTCCACATTAGATTGCTTTTCCTATAAGACCACTCATATTTTGACAAAAGTTTTTCCTGCATCTATAGCTATATTATGCTATTTATAATTATTTTTGCTATTAATTATATTTATAGTTTCCTCTATGCTGAAACAGTTATCAAGTTCTGATAGGAAGCTAATCAGATCATAGTGAATAATCTTTTGACAGTGTTGTTGTAGAATTTTTTGCTAACATTTTATTCAATATTTTTGTATTACTATTCATTAGAGATACTCATCTATAGTTTTCTTTCTTTTTGTCTTTATCTTACTTTAGTTTTGGTATCAAGGTCATATTGTTTCATAAAAGGAAACTGATAAAATGTCTTCTCTATTTCTATAACAAATATAAATAGTATTGGAGTTGATTGTTCTTTGAATAATTGATAAAATCAGAGGCAGCTAGGCAGTACAGTGGCTAGAACACTGGCCTTGGAGTCAGGAAGACCTGAGTTAAAATCCAGTCTCAGACATTTAATAGTTACCTAGCTGTGTGACTTGCACAAATCACTTAATCCCATTGCCTTGCAAAAAAAAAAACAAACCCAAAACAAAAACAACCCCCCCCCAAAAGAATGATTTGTAACATCTATTTAGGCCTATAGTGTTTTTCCCCTGTTGAGAGTTAAATCATTGTTTATTTAATTTTCCCCCTTTAGATTAAATGCTTCAAATTCTGTATTTCTTCTTCTTTGAATCTATTTCATATTTTAAAAAACTATTCACCTATTTCGTTTGTTTCCAATTTTATTGACATGTAATTGGGAGCACTATCTTCCAATAATTTTATTTCCTGCTTAACTGTTTTGATTCCTCTTTTTAATTTTTTTTATATTGACCAAAATGTAATGTGCTACCTCAGAAGGTGAATTTTTCATTGCTGGAGGTCTTCAAACAAAGGGATTATCTCCCCTCCCTGCCACCCAGATTCTCAAGTGTGGACTGGATTATGGGACCTCTAAGAGTCTACCTAATGTTTAGATTTAATAACAGAAATATAAAGTTTTCAAAGTCTACTTTGACATTTATAACCTGTGTGAACTTTGACAGGTCATTTACCCCTACTGGTCCTGGATTTCCTTATCTTTAAAATGGAAATGTTGGAAAAGTGACTTCTGAGGTCCCTCTATCTTTAAATGTGTGACTTTATGATTCATAGGATACTGGAGTAGTTTTGGTCTCAGTTTAGTCTAAAGGAGGTTCAGATCAACTGTGATGGTTTTAAGACTGGGTCAACTCTACAAAAGACCTTTAGTTCCCCAGAGATTTACTGTAAGGATAATTAAACATGATCAGAGACTGTATAAGTGGTGATAAGTGACAATAGAATATCTTTATATGATGACAGCATATAGTACAAAGTGTTAGGGAATTCTGTTTATAGTCCAATAGAGAAAACACTAGATTAGGGATTTTTCTTATTGTCTGACTTTTTGTTTGGATTTATGATTTCATTGATAAAGAAAACAATATCACTGCCAACTCTGCCACAACTTACAATCATAGTGAGTTTCTTGCAGGATCAAGATTTAGAAGTTGGGGAGCTACGTATTGCTACATGCTCCACCAATGACCTGCTTATAAATTTGGGACAATTATTCAATCTTTATGCTTCAGTTTCCTCATATATAAAATGAGGCTGGTAACTTTCTTACTTTAGGAATGTAGTATTGTACCATGTTTGACAATGCTTTGAAAGAAAAAGTAAAGCAACAAGTAAAGCAAAAAGTTATTTTATCAATAATTATTATTTTGCTCTTATTTTTATAATAAATAACCATAGTACAAAACATCTATTCAGACCCAATAGAGAATTGTGAAGTGACTGAGAATAATAACCTCTTGCATCTAGAAAAATGAATACTCTTTTTTCAATCATTGATATTGCCTTTATTAGTGCACCTAACACCATAACAGTCTAATATTTGATATGTCTTTACAAGGAAAAATTTTCACATTCTGTAATTTCATTCTTTTAAAAACTTGTCTAAGATTTATTTTTTCATTTAACAAAAAATATCTCTTTTTTCCAATCCTCCAATGGAAAAACAAAACTCTTCTAACAACAAATATTCTTAGTCAAGCAAACCAAATTCCTTCATTGGTTATGTCTAAAATATATCTATATCTATGTATATGTATGTCTTCATCTGTACCTTGCATCTATCATCTCTTTTTCAGGAGGTGGGTTGCATGTTTCATGATGAGTTTTCTGGAATTGTTATGTCTATCAGAGTTCCCAAGTCTTTTAAAATTGTGTGTTTTGAAAATGTTTGTATTATATAAATCATTCTCCTGCTTCTGCTTACTTCATTTTGCATCAATTCATGATAGTTAACTCACATTTCTCTTAAAGAACCTCTTTCATGCCTTTCATGCCACACACAATAGTGCTATATGATCATATATCAACCATTCCCCGGAGTTGATGGGCACCTTATTAGTTTCTTTTCTTTGCCACTATGAAAAGAATTGCTATAAATAGTTTTGTATATAAGGATATTTTCCTTTTTTCTTTGGTCTCTTTGGGGAATGACTGGTTCAAAGAATATGAATAATTTAGTGAATTTAGGGACATAGTTTGAAATTCAAAAAAGCTGCACTAATTCAATGCTCTACCAACAGTGCATTAAATGCGTGTTACCCATAGCTCTTTCAACATTTGTCAGTTTTTTCAATCTGATAGCAGTGAGGTAAAGCCTCACAGTTATTTAATTTATATTTTTAATCATTTATATAATATGGAGATTTTTCTCAAATGGTTAGTTTGTATTTCTTTCTTTGAAAACTAGCTATTCATATCTTTTGACCACATGAGGAATGATATTCTTATTAATTTGTACCATTTAAAAATATACCTTGGGGACTTCTGGCCAAGATGACAGAGAGAAGACAGGCACAGTTCTAAAGTCTCCTGATCTCTTCCCCATCTATCACATGAAACAAACCTTTTAAAAGAAAGCTGAACCAGGAAACCCAGAAAGAAAAGCCAGGAGAGGAAGATCTACCTCAGGATTTGTCTCCCACAGCAGCTTTGGCCCAGTACAGGCGAGGGAGGAACAGCCCAGGATCAGCCAAATTAACAGCTGAATTGGAACTGGGAGTCTGAGGGCCTGAGAGCCGGACCTGCTGGATCAGTGGTGGGGCTGGATGAAAGGGGCTTGGGTCCACGGGGAAGCAGAGGCCCTGGTGTTGGTGCTGTCCCCCTGGAGCTTGGGGAAGGGGCTGCGGGGAGAGGTCTGGTGCAGGAGAGCTGAGGATGCCATCCCTGGGCACCTCAGGTCTGAGAAACTCTGAGTCCACGCCTCCATTGCACTGACACCTCCTCCAAAACAAACAATTGCAAACTACTTCTGCCTCAGGTGTGTGAGCAAAAGAACCAGCCCAGCTGAGGAATGACCTCAGGCCAGGGTAAAGGCCACCATTGATTGAAGGCAAAAGAATTCAATAGCTCCAATTCCTTCCCTCAAGCAAAGGGAGAAGGCATCGCAACCAAGGTCACAGACACTCCCTAGAAAGCAACCAGCACCTCCTACTGGCCAGCCAGAGAAACTGCACTCAGTAAAGCCTTTGGCATCCCAAGCCCAGGTGAACCAGCCCCACCCAACTCAAGGTCTCAGCATAATGAAGAAGGGTCAGCGGAAAGGTGGATCCATAGAAAAATTCCTGGAAGGGGAAAGACCCCAACGCAGAGAGACCTGGAATATCTGAGGTGAATACAATCTGGTCTCCAGCACAGAAAGACTTCCTTGAAGAAATAAGGAAGGAGCTTAAAAATTTGGGAGAGACAATTAATACCTTGCAACAAGAAAACAAAACCTTAGAAAGTACAATTACAATTGGACAAACACAAAAGGAGAATAAATCTCTCAGATCCTCAAATGAGCAAATGCAAAAAGAAATTAATTCTCTCAAAACCTCAATTGGTCAAATGGAAAGCTCTTTCAAAAGTAGAATTGACCAATTGGAAAAGGAGTTGCAAAAGGTTAATGAAGAAAACTCCTCCCCCCACAAAAGAATGGAGTCTACAGAAACTAATGACTCCATGAGACAGCAAGAGTCAGTTAAACAAAATCAAAAAATAGAAAAAATAGAAACAAATGTAAAATACCTCATCAACAAAACCACTGACCTTGAGAATAGATTGAGGAGGGGCAACATGAAAATTATAGGACTTCCTGAAAACACTGAAGAGAAAAAAAGCCTGGACTTAATATTACAGGATCTAGTGATGGAAAACTGCCCTGATATCATGGAATCGGAGGGCAAAGTAGTTATTGAAAGAGTACATCGATCCCCACCAGAAAAAGATCCTAAAATGAAAACACCAAGGAATGTTGTGGCCAAACTGAAGAACTATCAGATAAAAGAGAAAATCCTGCAAGCAGCCAGGAAGAAACAATTTAAATATCAAGGAGCCACAGTAAGGATCACGCAGGACC
Source organism: Macrotis lagotis (assembly GCF_037893015.1). Taxonomy (NCBI): domain Eukaryota; kingdom Metazoa; phylum Chordata; class Mammalia; order Peramelemorphia; family Peramelidae; genus Macrotis; species Macrotis lagotis. The sequence goes on from NC_133658.1 coordinate 833,819,641, forward strand.
TGGCTGCATCAACTTTAAGGGATCGAAGGGCCTGGAACAAGATATTTCGAAGAGCACAGGAGCTTGGAATGCAGCCAAGAATCTACTTTCCTGCAAAGCTGAGCCTTCTCTTCCAGGGAAAAAGATGGACATTTAACGAAATGGAAGAATTCCAAAAATTTCTGATGAAAAGACCAGAGCTAAACAGAAAATTTGGACATCAAAGAGGAGGTTCAAGAGACACAAGAAAAGGTAAAAAAAGGGGGGGGCAGTAAAAGGGAAAAAATGCAGTCCAGTAAGTTGAAACTGGCTATATCCCAGCAAGGGGGCGGGGAGAGATTCTCATAAATCCTGAGAAATGTAACTCTAACAGAAAGAATATACCTAGCCAGAAATGATGGACATCCATGACCTATCCATGAGACTGCTATCTAATGGGATGTAACTGGCTTTAACCCCACTTGGGAGAAAGACTCCAATAACTCTCAGGAATTTTGACTCTATTCAATAGAATATACTGAACTAGAAGGGACAGACACTCAGAATTTTCTATGACCCAGATAGAATGATCTAAAAAAATACACTACCTCCCTAAAAAGGGGGACAGGAAAGAGATGGGAGGAGGGAGGGGATTGAATGGGACAAATCTCATTACACTAAGAGGTACAAAAAACCTATGGTAATAGAAGGCAAGAAGGGAGCAGAGGAGAAACACCTGAATCTTCTTCTCATCAGACTTGGCTAAAAGTAAACCTACACATACTCAGTTAACTTATAAAACAGCTAACCTTTCAAGTATTAAAAGGGGAAAAGGGGAGGGGGAGATGGAGAAAGGGAAGGGGAGTGGGGGAAATAAGGGGGAAATAACAAGGAAGGGAAGGGAAAAGGGAAAAAGGGAAAGGGGAAAGAAAGGGGAGGGTGTGATATAGGAGGGCAAACACACTGAAGGGGGTGGTATTCAAAAATGAAATACTGGGGAATATGGATAAAAGGGGGGGAAAGGCGGAAAAATACAAACAGAGGGAAGATAGCACAGAGGGCAATAAAGAATTAGTAATCATAACCTGAATGTGAGTGGGATGAACTCTCCCTTAAAACATAAGCAAATAACAGAGTGGATTAAAAACCAGAATCCTACAATATGCTGCTTACAAGAAACTCATTTGAAGCAGAGAGATACATATAGAGTAAAGGAAAAGGTTGGAGCAAAATATATTTTGCTTCAGCTGAAGTAAAAAAAGCAGGGGTAGCAATCCTTATCTCAGACATAGCAGCAGCAAAAATAGATAGCATTAAAAGAGATAAGGAAGGAAACTTTATCCTCTTAAAAGGTACCAAAAACAATAAAGTCATTTCAATATTGAATATATATGCACCCAGTGGGACAGCACCCAAATTCTTAGAGGAGAAGCTGAAAGAATTACAGGAAGACATAGACAACAAAACTCTACTAGTGGGAGACCTCAACCTCCTGCTATCAGATCTAGATAAATCAAATCATAAAACAAACAAGAAAGAAATTAGGGAGGTAAATAGATTGTTAGAAAAGTTAGATATGGTAGACTTATGGAGGAAACTGAATGAGGATAGAAAGGAATATACCTTTTTCTCAGCAGTACATGGAACTTATACAAAAATTGACCATGTACTAGGACATAAAAACCTAATGATCAAGTGCAGAAAGGCAGAAATAGTGAATACATCTTTCTCAGATCACAATGAAATAAAAGTCATATGCAATACTGGGCCAAGGAGATATAGACACAGAGCAAATTGGAAACTGAATAACCTCATTTTAAAAAATGAGTGGACCAAAAGACAAATTATAGAAAGAATTGACCATTTTATCCTAGATAATGATAATAATGAAACAACATAGCAAAACCTATGGGATTCATTCAAAGCAACTCTCAGGGGATATATTATAGCTCTAAATGCTTATATGAATAAATTGGAGAAAGAGGAAATCAATGAACTAAACATGAAAATAAAAAAAATTAGAGAAAGAACAAATCAAAAATCCCCAATCAAATACCAAATTAGAAATTCTAAAAATTAAAGGAGAAATTAATAAAATCAAAAGCAAAAAAAAACCCCATTGAATTAATAAATAAAACCAAAAGTTGGTATTATGAAAAAACCAATAAAATTGATAAACCTCTGGTCAATTTGATTAAAAAAAAGAAAGAAGAAAACCAAATTGCTAGTATTATAAATGAAAAAGGTGAACTCACCACCAATGAGGAGGAAATTAAAGTAATTATTCAAAATTATTTTGTCCAACTCTATGCCAATAAATTTGATAATCTAAGTGAAATGGACGAATATTTACAAAAATATAAATTGCCCAGGTTAAATGAAGAAGAGATTAAATATCTAAACAACCCTATCTCAGAAAAAGAAATTCAACAAGCCATTATTGAACTCCCTAAAAAAAAATCTCCGGGGCCTGATGGATTCACAAGTGAATTCTACCAAACATTTAAGGAACAATTGGTTCCAATCCTATATAAACTCTTTGGAAAAATAGGGAAAGATGGAACTCTGCCTAACTCTTTCTATGAGACCAATATGGTACTGTTACCTAAACCAGGAAGCGTTAAAACAGAGAAAGAAAATTATAGACCTATTTCCCTGATGAATATAGATGCAAAAATCTTAAATAAAATCTTAGCAAAACAATTACAACAAGTCATCACTAGGATAATACATTATGATCAAGTAGGATTTATTCCAGGAATGCAGGGCTGGTTCAATATTAGGAAAACTGTTAGTATGCTCAATTATATCAACAACAAACCTATCAGAAATCATATGATCATATCAATAGATGCTGAAAAAGCTTTTGACAAAATACAGCATTCATTCCTATTAAAAACACTAGAGAGTGTAGGAATAAATGGACTGATCTTAAAATAATTAGCAGTATCTATCTGAAACCATCAAAAAGCATTATATTCAATGGGGAGAGGCTAGAGGCATTCCCAATAAGATCAGGGGTCAAACAAGAGTGCCCATTATCACCACTACTATTCAATATTGTATTAGAAATGTTAGCATCAGCAATTAGAGAAGAAAAAGAAATTGAAGGAATTAGAATTGGGAAGGAAGAAACAAAACTCTCACTCTTCGCAGATGACATGATAGTCTACCTAGAGAATCCCAAGAAATTATCTAAAAAACTACTGGAAACAATTAGCAATTTTAGCAAAGTCGCAGGTTATAAAATAAACCCTCATAAATCCTCAACTTTTCTATATATGTCTAGCAAGAAACAGCAGGAAGAGCTAGAAAGAGAAATCCCATTCAAGGTAACCTCAGACATTGTAAAATATTTGGGAGTCTATTTGCCAAGACAGATTCAGAATCTTTTTGAAAAACAATTATAAAACACTTCTCACACAAATTAAATCAGATTTAAATAACTGGGCAAATATCAACTGCTCATGGATAGGGAGAGCTAATATAATAAAAATGACAATTCTACCAAGACTAAACTATCTGTTTAGTGCCCTACCAATCAAAATTCCAAAAAATTACTTTAATGATTTAGAAAAAATTGTAAGTAAATTCATATGGAGAAATAAAAAGTCAAGAATTTCCAGGAGCTTAATGAAAAAATGCACAAAAGGAGGTGGCTTAGCCCTACCTGATCTAAAATTATATTATAAAGCATCAGTCTTCAAAACTGTTTGGTATTGGCTAAGAAATAGAGTGGTGGACCAGTGGAATAAACTAGGTGTAAAAGTAGGAGAGGATTATAGTAATCTGCTGTTTGATAAACCCAAAGAGTCTGGCCATTGGGATAAAAACTCCCTCTTTGATAAAAACTGCTGGGATAATTGGAAGCTAGTATGGAAGAAACTTAGACTAGACCAACACCTCACACCCTTTGCCAAGATAAGATCCAAATGGTTACAGGACATAGACATAAAAAACAATACTATAAGCAAATTAGAAGATCAAGGACTAGTCTACCTGTCAGATCTATGGAAAGGGGAACAGTTTATTACTAGGGAAGAGTTGGAGAACATCACTAAAAACTACTTAGATGATTTTGATTACATTAAATTAAGAAAGCTTTTGCACAGATAAAACCAATGTAATCAAAATCAAAAGAAAAGTAGTAAATTGGGAAACAATCTTTACAACTAATGATTCTGACAAAGCACTTTTCTAAAATATACAGAGAACTGAGTCATATTTTTAAAACAAAAAGCCATTCCCCAATTGACAAATGGTCAAAGGATATGCAAAGGCAATTTACAGATGAGGAGATCAAAGTAATCCATAGCCGTATGAAAAAATGCTCTAAATCATTAATTATTAGAGAAATGCAAATTAAAGCTTCTCTGAGGTACCACCTCACACCTCTCTCACATTGTCCAGTATGACCAGGAAGGATAATGATCATTGTTGGAAGGGATGTGGGAAATCTGGGACACTATTACACTGTTGGTGGAACTGTGAACTCATCCAACCCTTCTGGAGAACTACCAAAATGTGCATACCCTTTGACCCAGCAATACCACTTCTGGGTCTATACCCTGAAGAGATGAGGGAAAAGGGTAAAAACATTACTTGTACAAAAATATTTATAGCAGCCCTGTTTGTGGTGGCAAAGAATTGGAAATCCAGTATATGTCCTTCAATTGGGGAATGGCTTAGCAAACTGTGGTATATGTATGTCATGGAACACTATTGTTCTATTAGAAACTAGGAGGGACGGGATTTCAGGGAAACCTGGAGGGATTTGCATGAACTGATGCTGAGTGAGATGAGCAGAACCAGAAAAACACTGTACACCATAACAGCAACATGGGAGTGATGTTCTTGAAGGACTTGCTCATTCCATCAGTGCAACAACTGGGAACAATTTTGGGCTGTCTGCAAAGGAGAGTGCCAGCTGTATCCAGATAAGGAGCTGTGGAGTTTGAACAAAGTACAAGGACTATTCCCTTTAATTTGGAAAAAAAACCCCCAGATATCTTATTGTCTGATCTTGTTACCTCTGAGAATTCTGTTCTCTTTAAGGATACGATTTCTCTCTCATCACACCCAAATTGGATCAAGGTACAACATGGAAACAAAGTAAAGACTGACGGAGTGCTATCTGTGGGGTGGGGGTGGGGGTAGGGAAGCAAGATTGGGGGAAAACTGTAAAACTCAAATAATATATTTAATAAAAATAAAAAATATATACCTTGAAAATGATACCCTAATCAAAGAAATTTGTTGCAAAGATTTTTTTTCCCTAAGGAGTTATTCCTTTCTAATTTTTACTACATTAAGATTTTTGGGGGCAAAACTTTTAAATTTCATATAGTCAAAATTATACATGTTGCTTTCTGTGATTCCCTCAATCTCTTTATTGGATGTGACATCTCTATTCAGAGGAAAGGTGATTTTCCTTAATCTAATTTTTTATTGTCACATTGGCACATTCCACGTCTAAGTCATGTATCAATGTAGATTTTATATGATTTGAGAAGGTAGTCTCCAGCAAACTACTTTCCATTTTTGAGATTTATTACCTCACTAGTTACAGTTTATGAACCACTAGTTTACTGTATTTGTTTGCTTCTGCACATTTTGTACCTAATCTGTTGCATTTGTCAATCTTTTTATTTCTTAATTAGGGTCAAATCATTTTAATGATTACTGCATTGTAGCATCCCACTTAAAAAAAATTATTTCCCCTTGAGATTCTTAATCTTTTATTCCTCCAAATAATCTGCATTGTCATTTTTTCTAGTTCTACAAAGTAATTATTTCACAATTGAGTGTAATAACACTGAATAAGGAAATTAATTTATATAATATTGTCATTTTTATTTTATTAGCTTGATTTATGAACAATTAATATTTCCCTAGTTATTCGAGTCTGTAATGAATTTTTGGAAGTTGCTTTCACATAATTCCTTTATGTATCTTTATTGGTAGACTCCCAAGTGTTTTATATTTACTGTAGTTATTTTAAATGAATTTTCTCTTTTGGTATACTCCTGCTGATAATTACGTCCTGAAAATATATATCAGTGTCTGTGAGTTATGTGGTTTTGCAAAAGTTATGTGAAACTTTGAAAAAGTGATAGATTTTTCAATTAATTTTAGTTGATTCTTTAGAGTTCTCTAAGGATGCAATCCTAACATCTGCTAAAAGTAATAGTTTTGTTTTTCCTTTGCATATCTTTATTTCCTCAATTTCTTTTTTAAATTTTATTTTACTACTGTAGAAGTTCTATTTCAAATAGTAGTAATAGACATCTTTGCTTTATACTTGATCTTATTTGAAGGACTTCCACTTTATTCCTTATAAATATAATGCTAGTTCTTGGTTTTAGGTGGATGATATTTATCCTATTAAGGAAATTTTGTTCCTGTTTAATAGTGCTTTTTAAAAAATTAGGTATGGGGGTGTTCTACATTGTTAAAAGCAATTTATTTATAATCATACCTTCTTTGTTTTTATTATTAATAAGTTGACAGTTGTCCTACTACAGACTAAACCCTGTATTTTGGCATAAATTTAACCTAAATATAGTGTATAATCTTTTATATATGTTGCTGTAGTAAAGTTGTTAGTATTTTTTTAAAGTTCCTTCAGATGTTCATTAGGGATGTTGGTCTATATTTTTTCTCTGTCTGTATGGATTTGATATCAAGACTATATTTATATCATAGAAAAAACTTCAGAAACTTTTAGTTACTTTTTTTAGGTTTTTTAGCAAGGCAAACGGAGTTAAGTGGCTTGCCCAAGGCCACACAGCTAGGTAATTATTGTCTGAGACCGGATTTGAACCCAGGTACTCCTGACTCCAAGGCAGGTACTTTATCCACTACACCACCTTGCTGCCCCTTCACTATGCCACCTAGCTGCCCCCTTTAGTTACTTTTTCAAACAATTTAAGTAATATTGTCTTTAAGTATGCTTTGAATGATAGTCTCTTGTAAATCCATCTTAGGATCACCATTATGGCTTACTCAATTTCATTTTTTTTTTTTAGGATTTTGCAAGGCAAATGGGGTTAAGAGGCTTGCCCAAGGCCACACAGCTAGGTAATTTGAACTCAGGTACTCTCAAGGCCATTGCTCTATGCACTGAGCCACCTAGCCGCCCCTCAATTTCATTTTCTAATACTGGACTGTTTAAGTCATCTATTTCTTGTTCTGTTGATCTGGGCAGTTACTATGCATGTATATATCTATACATTTCATTTGGATTATATTTTGCTGGCTAAAATTGAGCAAAAAAAGTTTCTAATATTTTTCTTCATTTATTTTAAATTTAGTTTTTTTCTGATAATTTTGTTTTGCTTTTTCTTCTTAATCAAATTAGCAAAGGGTTTATATATTTAAAAAACACCAACCAGCCCATTTTCTTTATTAATTCAATAGAATTTTGCTTTTAATTTTATTAATCCCTTCTTTGATTTTCAAAATTTCCATGTTAAGGTTTAATTCGACTTAAAAATATTTGTTGATTTCCTATTTATTTTAGTTTCATGTTTAATTTGCTTATCTGCTTTTTTTTTTTTTTTTTAACAATTCTTCTATTTTCTTTTTTTAGGTTTTTGCAAGGCAATGGGGTTAAGTGGCTTGCCCAAGGCCATACAGCTAGGTAATTATTAAGTGTCTGAGGCTGGTTTTGAACTCAGGTACTCCAGACTCCAGGGCCGGTACTCTATCCACTTTGCCACCCAGCTGCCCCTTATCTGCTTTTTTAAAATCTTTTGATGGTTGAAGCGTTTAGAGATATTTTTTCCCTAAGGGCTACTTTGTTAATATTAAATGTTTTAGTATATTGTTTTCATTTTTTTCTATGTAAAACTGCATTTTCTTTATTCTGCATACTTTAATTTCAGAAGAAGACAAATATTAACAGCCCACAATACACAACATCCTATTCTCTAGATCAGGAGAGGGGGAACAGGAACCCTGTAAACCCTTCCCTAATACACAAGAAAACAGGAAGAAAGAAAAAAAAAAGAAAAAAACATTACAGGACAAATGGAACTAGGCAGGACAGAGCCTCTACTGTTGCTGTGGGAATCAAAGGGAATTATACAGAAGGTGGTATCTGATGCAGAGGTTTATATAATGTACTTCCTCTATGGGAATGCATCTTCATCTTCAAGAGGTGGGGTTTCTTTAGGACAGCAGTATAAGGTTTTTCTGCTGTCAACTCATCCTCATCATTGTCAAGACCTGATTTTATTCATGTGGTAAATTCAATTTGAGTGAATCTTGGAATCTTCAGAGGAGAAGTCTGAAGATAGCAATTGTCTCAAAAAGCAGCACCATCAGGTCTTTCACAGCCTTGTCATTCTTGTCTGCCTCAGTCTTCTGCCTGAGAGTCTCCACAATGGGTTGATCCAAGTTTATTTCTAGGTTTTCCTTGGTCATGATATAACCCATTGTACAGTTGTAAAATGAGCCTTCATTATGTGATCCATGTTGACTGTTGAGCCATATGTACTAGTCACAATGCAACAGAAAAAGACACCAGTCAATTGGACATTGTTACATTCTCAACTTTCTTAACCAGAATTTCCTTTTTTACCTTATACAAGTTCTCAAATTTCGCCTTGCTTTTCTCCATTTTTTTTCTTTTCTTCTTCATCCTTTGGAAGTTCTAACCCTTCCTTAGTAACAGAGATAAGGATCTTTCTATTGAATTCCTTTATCAACTACACACAATACTAATCACTAGACTCTGTCATATAGCCTACTTCAAAGCTATGCTTCTATGCCCATTCCACAAAAGCAGAGTTGACCAACCGCTTGTTCTCACCAGTGATATAGTAGATGCATTTCTGGGTTTCCTTCATTTTATATATATATATTATATATATATTCAGACAAGGAAGTCATCTCAACTCCTGAGTGAGACATGTGATAGCATAGTAGTTCATAAAAGGGGCACCTGTTGGTTGAGTCCTCATGGATTTCAAGTTTCAGATGTTTCACAAAGGTCTCATAGAACTTTTTGAAATTCTCTCTGTCTTCCACCAGTTCAGGGAAGAATTCTAGACACTTTTTCACAATGTTCTTGTGAAAAGATCTTACTCTACTACAGCATCTTTCTGAGGCAAATCCTCAAAAATCCACCAACCTCGGATAAAATTAAGATATTCAGGAAAAAGCTCATCACAACTGTCCATGACGAACACATACTACACAGAAAGCTTACTGTTGTTCTTTTTTGTTTTCAAAGAGATAAAGCCTGGCAGGGGATAAACAACAGAGCTCTGAATGCCAGCTGACCTTCCACAGAGAGGTGCTTTACTGCAAAATGATGTTCCCAGTCATTGGTGAGACTATTATAAAACTTGCCATACTCCTCTTGGCTGATGTCATCAGGATTCTATGTCTAGATGTGCTTGGTCTTGCTCAGTTCTTACTGATCAATGTAGTTGTCCTTGTTTTTATCTTCTTCATCAGATTCTCCATCCTCAGTCTTGGTTTTCTCTTCATCCTTAGCTGACTTTTCTTTTTTTCCTCCTTATCTTCAGCCATATCATCTCATGCTTTCGCCAAATAAAGTGTGATAGGCTAGCCAATGAACTATGAGCGCTTCTTTACCACCTCCTCGACCTGCCTCTCTTCCAGATACTTTGTCTGATCTTCTTTCATATGTAAGATCATCTTGGGACCTCTCTCAATTGGCTCACCTTGGTCAGAATGAACTATGAAGGAGCCATCAGGCAGAAGATTCCCAGGCATTCTGTTCATCATCATTGTGCTTGGTGATGACAACTAGATTCTCTACCACCAAGTAAGCAGAGAAAAAACCCATACCAAACTGACCAAGGTATTCTCCAACCTGCAAAGCCTTCATGAAAACCTTGGTGCCAGACTTGGCAATGGTTCCCAAATTATTAATCAAATCATCTTTTGTCATGCCAATGCTGGTGTACACCAAGGTTAGAGAATGTTCCTGAGTGTTGAATGATGCCAATCTTCAGCTCTTTATCACTGTCCAATTTGGGAGAATCTGTCAGAGTCTCATAATGGATCTTGTCCTGGGCATCAGAAGCATTGGAAATGCCTTCATGTAGAAGGAAGATTGTTTTTTATTGGAATAAAGGGTGTTGATAATCAAGGACATAAGCTGGGTAATATCTGCCTGAAAGGCAAAAGTCCCCACCTCTATCTCTCCATGCTGTACTTCCTCAAGTGTCTTGAATAGTTGTGGCTAAGAAAGTCACTTCAGTGAAGTGTTGAGTGAAGCAACTCCAAAGAAAGAGAATGGTAACTGTGAGGAACTTGGCACAAAATACTTGTTTTCATTTTCTTTAATGAACTTATATATTATTTCTAAGATTTTTCAACCTGCCCTTTCTTTAGGATTTTTAGGCTACAATTAATTCCTAAATTAAAAGATTATTATTTTAAAAACATTTTCATCTTTTAAAATTTTAAGATGCAGATTGTCTCCCTTCTTCCTACTTATTTCTCACTCACTGGGAAGGCAGACAATATGACATTGATAATACATGTGAAATCTTGACTATAGCATAAAATCAGCAAAGAAAAAACCTAAAAGAAAACAAGAACATTATATTTTAATTTGCACTCAGCGTTCATCAATTCTTTATCTGGAGATAGATAGCATTATCCTTAGTTCTTTGGAATTATCTAGAATCACTGTATTGATGAGCGTCTAAGTAATCATTGCAATATTGCTGTTACAATGCTCTTCCAGTTCTTTTCATTTCACTTTGCATCAGTTCATGTAAGTCTTTCCAGGTTTTTCTGAAAGTATACTGGGTCATCATTTCTTATAGCAAAATAGTATTCCATTATATATTCCATCATATACTACAACTTGTTTAACCATTCCCCAGTTAATGAGCCTGCCTTCAATGTCCAATTCTTTGCCATATACAAAGAGTTGATATAAGTATTTTTATACATATAGGTCTCTTCCTTTTTCTTTGATTTCTTTAGGTACAGACTAGTAGGATACTGGACTAAAGGTTATATACTGTTTTATAGCCCTTTGACCATAGTTCTAGATTGTTCTTCAAGATGATTGAACCAATTCACTTTTCCACCAACAGTTTATTAAGAGTCCTATTTTTCTTCATCCTTTCCAGCATTTGCCATTTCCGACAGATGTGAAGTAGTTGTCTTAATTTATCTCTCTCTAATGAGGGGCAGGGAACCTTGTTGCTGCCAAGGGCCATTTGGATATTTATAATATTATTTAAGGGCTATATGTGGTCAAACATTTAATGAATTCATCCCTTGATAGTGCCAAGAGTTTTTGAATTTTGAGGCCAGAGGTTCCTCATCACTGCATAAGCAATAGTGATCTAGATCATTTTTTTCATTTGATTAAAGACAGATAGCTTTGTTTTCTTCTTCTGAAAACTACTTGTTCGTATGTTTTAACCATTTATTAATTGAGGAATAGTTCTTATTTTTATTAATTTGACTCACTTCCCTCCATATTTGAACAATGAGGTCTTTACAGAGAATCTTACTGTAATTTTTTTTCATATTACTTCAATCTATAGTACCTTTTGGAAAAACTATAGTTTCCCTGATTCTCTTTAGATTAGGCCTAATTTTGCCTTTGTATTTCTGAGATCATGATTACCAAACCTATCCCTTTCACTTTAGATAAAGCACCATAGATTCATCCAGATCTTCATTTCAGCTCTGGTTATGTCTTTCTATCCCAAGTATGCCTGTTATTCACAACATATTATTTGATTTTGGTTTCTAATCCCTTCTGCTATCTTCTTGCATTCTCTGGGTTAGCTCATTTCATTAACATTCACAATTGTGCATTTCACTCTATTCTATTTTCTTGTTTCTTCCTCTTTCTCTCTCTTTATCCTGTCCCTCCTCAAAAGTCAGACTTGTTTCTGAGCACTTCTTCCCACAATCCACTGATCAACTTCTCCTCTCCATATCTCTTATCCCATTCCTTCCTTATCTCCCTATTGAGTAAGTGATTATCCAATTGAATATGTATACATGTTCTTCCCTCTGAACAAAGTGAGGTTTAAGCTTTGCCTGCTGCCCCATTTCCTCTCCACTACTAAAACTCTTGTGTGCTTTGTTTATGTGAGCATATTTGTCCCATTCTTCCTCTGACTTTCTCCTTTTCCCAGTGCATCTTTCTTCTTGACCTTCCATTTTTAAAAATTTTTAAATAATTTCAACACAATCAACTTGCCTTCTTTCTATGCAGACTCTGTCTAACTGCCCTAATAATGATAAAATTCTTTGAAGTTACATGTGTCATCTTCCTATTTAGAACTATAAACTATTCAACTCTATTGAGTCCCTTATAATTACTCTCTTATGTTAATTTTTTATGTTTCTCTTATCATATGTTTGAAAGGCATGTTTTTCTACTCAACTCTGGTGTTTTCATCAGGAATACCTGGAAGTCCTCTATTCATTAAGTGACCATCCCTTTCCCCAAATACTAGTTCCCTTTGGTCTCTGGAATATTCCAAATCTTCTGTTCTTTTAATATGGGAAGCTAATAAATCTTGGATGATCCTGACTGTGGCTCCATGATCTTTCAATGATTTCTTTCTGGCTGCTTGCAATATTTTCTCCTTGATCTAGGAGCGCTAGAATTTGACTGTAATATTTTTGGGAATTTTCATTTTCTCATCTCTTTTAAAAGATTTTTTTTTTAGGGACTGTTGTGTGGGGGGGGAATACTGTAAATTATCTTCACCTGGTGACTTTGAGCATCAGAACCTTGTTTTACTAAGTACCACGGGAGTGGGAGTGGATTAGGATCTGGGAAGGATATTTAAGCACTTGTATTGTGGGTGAATAAATGGAACACTTGGAGATCTTGATGGAGTACTTGTCTCCCACTCCTGAACTGGGACAACAAAGGCAGTGTTATCTGAGTAAAATCCAGAATAAGGACATAAGCAAGAGAACCAGGTGACATCCCAGAGTAAAGGACTCTGGAGAAAGTAACAGGTTGATTCGTTACTTAGGGGGCTGACTTTAAACAAAGGGGAACCAGGAAAAGTGAGATAACAAGTATTTAACACAGAGGAGTCAGCAGGAAGTAGAGTCTTTGAGGCAGTGTCCCAGGGGATCGGGTTTTTTTTCAAGCAGCAGTCTGCCACTGAACACCCGCACCATGACTGGGATGTGGAGAACCTGCCGGCTGTTCTTTTTGCTGGCTGTTCTTTTTGCCATGGTTGCCTGCCTGACCATGCTGTGCACTCTGGGTACAACCCAAGGCCCCTGGACCTGCAACTGGCTGCAGAGACCTTTCATTGCTGATACGGGCTCTGACACTGACAATGAATTTTCCTCTGGAAGACAAAATGAGATTCACTTTTCATCCTTCAGCAGGGCCAGCTTATCAGTTGCTCAGGCAGCAGAGGGCTGTGAATGGAACGCTAGCTGTGCTTCCCGTGTGGAGAGCCAAGGTGTCACATGTTATGGGACAGTTTTTAATGGTGTTGACTACTGTTTAGAAAATGCAACAACTCCAAAGTGTACTGTTATCAACATGTTAAGTAATTTCAAATGCATTCTCTCATTCTCTGCCATTCCCACCCTCTGCAGGGGTGAGTAGGGGAGAAGGGAAATCTTCCTTTTTGGAACTTTGAAACTCAAACCCATTTCTCAAAAAGCTTATTTTAGAAATAAAGGGACTCCCCAGGCCTTCTTCCAGGTTTGGGGAGGAGAGGGAGGTTGGAAAATGACTATGTTTGTCTTACATTATTGATTGGGAAACTTTGTGGTCAATTAGTTTAGGAAAAAAAAAGGGAAGATGATTTTTTTCCCCTGGGATTGGGGAATTTAGATTTTGTGGCTATTCATTGGGAAGCTTTGTGGTTCAATTAGTTTAGGAAAAAAAGAAGACTTTATTCTGGGATTGGGAAATTTAGATTTTTGAAGCCTATGCCTATGGCTTGTATTTCTGTTGACCGATCTTAATTGTTATGTCATGTGTATATGTATTTAATCATCAATAGGGCATTTTTATATCTCTCCACTGGGCTGGAGAGGTGGGAAAATGTTTCTATATTTTAAGCTTTTGGTGCCAGCCATAGTGTCCAACAATCTCACTTTGAAATACAAAAGGGTTGTTCTCTGTGCTGAGAGTATGTTAGTGTCTAAACTCCTGAGTGTGTGTAATTCAGATCTGAAATAGTTAAATGTTACCTGAGTTAAAAGTTACTCTTTTTTAGTTTGGATTTTGAATTTGATTGCTTCGAAAGGTGTTTTTTGCTGGGAAAAGAAAAAAAAAACTTGTCTGTAGGTTGGGGATAAAATATATTTCAAAGAATTTGGGAATATTGGTTTTGTTAAATTGACATTTGTGTATACTATTTTTGAACTTTTGTTTACAACTTATATGGCATTCATTATGTAATAATTTTGTTTCAAAAACAAGAAGGGGATATGTTAGGGACTGTTGTGTGTGTCGGAATACTGTGAATTATCTTCACCTGGTGCCTTTGAGCATCAGAAGCTTGTTTTACCATGTGCCACCAGAGTGGGAGTGGATTAGGGTCTGGGAAGGATATTTAAGCACTTTTATTTTGGTGAATAAATGGGGCACTTAGAGATCTTGATGCAGTACTTGTGTCCCTTGTCTTCCTTGTCTCCTGCCCCTCCAACGCTTACCTGGGGAAAGACTGAGGGAGTCCAGAAGAGGACTCACCATAAGAGTCCGGTAAAGGGACTCAACAGATTATTTCCAATTTCTATTTCACCTTTTGGGCCATAATTTTCTTGCATCAGGTAGATTTTAGAAAAACCTGGAAAAACAAAAATTGATGCTGGGCAAAGTCAACAGAACTAGGAGATAATTGTACACTTAACAACATTGTATGAAGATAAACTATGATAGCTCTTCTCAGCAATGCACTGATCAAAGACAATGGAAAATGCCATCTACATCCAGAGAAAGAATTATGAAGCCTGAATGTAGAACAAAGCGTACTATTTTCACTTTTAAAAATTTGTTGATTGTGTTTTTCTTTCTCACAGTTTTTTAAAAATTGTTATGATTCTTCTTTCACAACATGACTAATAAGGAAATTATGTTTAACATGATTATACACATATAACAATTGGATTACTTGCTGTCACTGGGAGGGGGAGGGAAATGATGGAGGAAGAAAAATGTGGAACTCAAATCTTGCAAAAATCAATATTGAAAAATGTCTTCACATACAACTGGAAAAATAAAATTAAAATTAAAAATATTCTTGCATCACTCATTTCTTTTCTCAATTTTCCTTCTACCATTCTTATTGTTTCTTTAACTCTTCCAGGAATTCTTACTGACTTTGGGTTCAATTAGCATTTTTTGAGACTTTCATTTTAGGTGTTTTCAAAGTATTGCTTTCTTTTAAGTTTATGTCTTAGTTTTTCTCGGCTATCATGGTAGATTTTTATGGTCAGGTTCTTTTATTGTTGCTGTTTGCTCATTTCCCCAGCCTGTTTCTTCACTTTGAACTTTATGTTGAAGTTGGGCTCTGCTCTTCTGGAGGTGGGGAGACATCATGCCTTAGCTAGCTTCAGGTTTGAAAGCTCTTATTTTCAGAGCTAGTCTTTTTTGGGGGAGATGCTCTATAAGTGCTTCTGAGGTGATGTTAAACTGGGAGAAATGTGGTCATTTCTCTCCTGGTCTGCTCTCTTCTCTTTACCAAGGAGGAACTACATCCACAAATTCTAGAACTCCTATGAGTTCTAGGACCTGCTTCTCTGTGACCAATCAAAAGGACTCCTTTCTTCTTTAGAACTGCTTTTAAACAACAGAACTGTCAATCAATGCCCCTTGAACCCATTGCCAGCAGAGTCCCCTACAATCTTTTTCAGACCAGTTGCCCAACCCCCTATTGTTTCTGGGTTTAAAGTTAGCAAAGCAGCTGCCATTGTTGCTGTCATGATCACTTCCAAGGCTTGTAGCTTGTGCTCCTGCCATGCTCTAGGCCTGTCCACAATCCCATGATCTCTCCTGTGAACTTCCTAAATTGTCTTAGATTGTAAAAATGTCTACTTCTGATATTTTGTTGACTCTGTCACTTTAAAATATGATTTAAAGTATTATTTTAAAACTTCTTTGGAGTGGAATGTTGGCAGAGTTCAGTTGGGTCCTGGCCTGTACTCTCCCATCTTATCTCTGTCTTATTTGGGATTTTAGGGAAAAAGCTGTTGATAGTGTTCTCCTTAATGTTATTGCCAACTGGAATAATTAAAATTTTACTTTCATAGAAATTTAGATATTCAGTTTAGCCCTTTAATTTTACCTATGAAAAAACTTAAACCAAGAATGTGGAAGTTTATTATCTCAAGTTCATTCAACTAGATAGTGAAATCAGGATTCAATTGAGGGCCTTCTTACTCTAAAACTGATGTTCTTTAGTTTCTTTCCTTTTCCTTTCCTCCTCCTTCCTTCCTCCCTTCCTCTACAACTAATTTTTATTCATTTCTTCTATATCTCTTACTGAATAGTCAGGAAAAGATGTTTTATACTTCTGCTTATCTTCATTTGTTTGTGTGATTATTATTCCCTATAGATGATCAGTTTTTGTAAGGGTCATGCCCTATTAAGAAATAAAAATGCTTATATATATATATTTATATATTTATATTTATATATGTTTTTACTAGGCAATGGGTTAAGTGGCTTGCCTAAGGCCACACAGCTAGGTAATTATTAAGTGTGTTTGAGTCCGGATTTGAACTGAGGTACTCTTGATTCCAGGGCCGGTGCTCTATCCGCTACACCACCTAGCTGCCCCTGCTCCAATATATTTCTATTCATTATTTTCCAAAGGTCTTTAATTTTTTCTGGAATTTTATTTAGACACTTAATTTCTTTTTAAATTGGTTTTTCTTAGTCTGGAAGGGACAAATTGAAGTTTTACTGTCTATTTCTCTCTATACTTCATTTACCTTTTCCCTTTATATATTTAATTGCTTATATCATTTAGCATAATGTGGTTTATCTATTATTTCTTTTTATCAATTCTATGCTTGTGGTTTTATCTTTTCTGATATCATTTCTACTCTTGTCTTTTTTACTTTAGCTGAAGGATAATACTTTGTTCTAGTTCCTTATTTTAACTCTGTGTGAATCCTTATGTGTTATGTATGTTTCTTGTAAAAATATATTATTGAATTTTACTTTATAACCCATTATACTTTTTTGTGGGTGATTTAATCCCATTCATATTCATAGTTGTGATTATTAATTGTGTATTTTCCTCTTTCTTCTTCTTTTATACAGAGCATATTTCTTCACCCTTTTCCTTATAAAGAGTGAGAGGAAATGATATTTCATTGGGAAGGCTTGTGTTTTCTTTTTTATTAAAGGTCCATTCCACATCTTGTAGAAGTACATATGGTTTTCTTGGATGTTGTTCATGGTGGTGAGCCTAATTATTTTGACCAAACTCTCCTCAACTCTAATTGGTATCTACTAAATCATATGAAATCCCTTCCATGACTCCTTCACATTTGAGTATCTCTGGATGCTTGTAGTAATTTTTTTTGTTTGTTTGACCTAGAAGTGCTGGATTTTGTCTATGTTTCTAGAAATTTTTATTTTGATATTTCTTTTAGAAGGTGGCCAGTGGATTCTTTCTATTTTTCACTTTGACTTCTCATTCCAAGAGAACTGTGTAATTTTCTTTTATGATTTGCTGAAATATAATGCTTAGGCTTTTGGTTTTTGGACATGGCTTTAAGGTAGTCAAATGATTCTTAAATTCTCATTACTTAACTGTTTCCAAGATAAATTATTTTTTGATATCCTTCTGTATTTTTTATTTTGTTTCAGAATTTCTTGTTGTTTCATGTAATCATTAAATTCTGCTGGGGATATTCTTTACCTTTCCTATTCTACTGTCATTTATAAAATCATCTCCCTCTCTTTAAAAATAAATTTATTTATTTATTTTTCCAACTACATGCAAAAATAGTTTTCAGCAATCAATTTTTTTTTAAGGTTTTGAGTTTCACATTTTTCTCCCTTCCTCTCTTCCTTCCCCCTCTCTTGATAGAGTAATCTAATACAGCTTATGCATGTATACTATGTTAAACATATTTCTATATTAATCAAAAATAATTTCACTCCATCAAAACAAAACAAAAACCCCTTCCTTAATTTTATCTAGAAACTCTTGTTCAATTTGTGTCCAAGCTATTTTTTTTTTGAAACTTTGTTCATTTTAGAGTTATTTTCTTCTGCATTTGTTCCTTGGGTGACCTTATGTCTATAATGGCTATTTTTGTGTGATTCTTTTTTGGGGGGAGATCTATTTTTCTTGAATTGGAATTTTTTAACAGGATTAGGATCTATGCACTTCTAGAGGAAATGTCTGAGCTTTGCTTGGATTTATTTTCTATTCCTTTGGGTATTGTTGCAACTTTCTCAGGGTATTAAGTGCTATCATCTTCAAGTATAAAATGATAACTCAGGCTCTGGATCTGAAAGCTTTGACTGTACTCAAAGATATTTGAGTCAGGTTGCTACCCTTCTCATCTGAGCTTTTCAAGCTCCTGACTTAGTTTTGTATTGTGTAACGGAATTATGAACTTTCCCATGGTTGAAGTTTAAGTAGACAGCTATTGGTCTAAATCACTGTCACCTGGGTCTGCAGGTTGAAAGCAATAGAATATAGACTTTTCTTTGATCTGAATTCCCTCCTCTGTTATTCCTCTGAAAGTTTCACATTAGACTGGAGGTTGGATCTGAATCTTCACTCCAGCTGTTTGCCATAGCATCTGCTGTTTCCTATTCCTGCTAGTTGTCCATTATAAAGTATCAGTCCTGCAACAGCTCTTTGCCCTTTAGTCTTAGGCACATTTCCTACTCATTTCTCAATTCTAGCTTATGAGAGACAGAGCTGTTATCTGACTGTTCTTAAATCTTGCAACATGACAGGCCTCCATGCTGATGGTAAATCACTTCTTGATCAAGATATGTGTTTTCTACTTTTTTTATAGAGCAGTTGTGGGTGGGAATCAGAATGCTCTACTTCCTGCTACTCCACCAACTTGGCTGGCTGTTTATAATTTCTTTTTCTACATCTTTTAAATATCTTCTCTCTCTCTCTCTCTCTCTAGTTTTTACCCTTGCCCAAGGTCACACAGCTCAGTAATTATTAAGTGTCTGAGTTCAAATTTGAACTCAAGCCCTCCTGACTCCTTCAGGGCCAATGCTCTATTCACTGTACCACTTAGCTTCTCCTTATATATGTTGTCTATATCTTTTCCTATCTTCTTTTCTATATCTTTTAAATATCTTTCCTCATCTGTCCCTCATGAGTTACTCAGCTACCACCTTATTTCCAACTCTTTATGACCCACAAATCTGAATTATTATTATTATAGTTTCTCAACTGAACTCCTGTTTCAAACTTCTTCCTCCAAAGTGGTTTTCCCAAAACCCATGTCTAACCATGTCACAAACCTAATCAGTAAATTCCAATGGCTCCCTCTAAAATAAATTATAAATTTTTAAGTCACTCAGATCTTTTCACAACCTGGTCCCTTCAATTTTCCTAGTTTTTAAAAACTTTACAAGTCAGTCATACCAGTCCACTTGTTTTTCTGGCACACAAAAATTACATTTCCTATCTCCATACTTTTGCACATACTTTTGTTCCTTATGCCTGGGATACTTTCCTTCCTGACTTCCACCTCATAGATTCTCTTCTTTCTGTACTCAACTTGAATGACATTGCCTGAAGAACTTTCCTGGTCACCCTCCCCCCCCCCCCCCCAGTTGCTAAAATACTTTTCTCACTAATCTTTTTAATCTGCATTTACTCCATTTGGATCTTGTTTCTATATTTCTCTCATAGAAAACAAACTCCTTGAGGTCAGGGTTTATTATTAAATTTCATTTATATCCCAGCACTTAGCCCATAGGAAGCATTAAATAAATGTTTACTGGTTGATTATGTATTCTGTAACAAAACCAGAACTAGGGTGGGAATAGATAGATCTTTGTTTAGGGTGGAAAATGAGAGGGTGGTGACAGTAATTTGATGGGTAAGGGAAGCCTCTTTTTTTAACCTTGGGAGTGATGGCAGTCTTGACTTTATCCTCTAGAATGTTTTCTCCTTCACTGACTTGCCTTTCCCATTGCAACTGCGTTTTCATCTATATAGAAATCTTAGAATGTCTTAGGGGAGATTTTTCTTTTCAGGTCACATCTTAGGTGACCCTCCCTTTATCTTACCTCTCCCTACCCCTACTACTTGTCTGTGGTGAAAATACTGCTGCTTAGATCTCTGCATGCTGCAACCAATACAAGGACAAATGTTCAGTGTTTACTTAATGACCATATAGGGGATTTATTGAAGTCCTTTGAAAAAATTATGACTGAATTTAGGAGCTAAGCATCCTTTGTTTTCAGTATCTTGAGCTCAAGTTATTTGGGTAATGTTTTCAAGCCATCTATCACCTTGCTTTAGTCAGTCAATTGGTATGAAGCTCATTAGACTGATGTTCAAGTATTCTCTTGAAATTACCCTAGAAAAGTAAGCCATCATATTTTCCCCCGTCTTTGATCTATAATTCTTCTCAATTTATGCCAGCACAAGGTGTGAAACTTCTGAAGTTATACAAAAAAAACTCCAGCAGTTTTCTGTGTTGCCAGGGTATTGCATTGACAAGGAGGCCACCTGGACAAATTTCAATTGTTTTGAATTTCTAATACCTTTCCCTTCTGGTGTCTAATGAACCAATTTGTGATTTATTTTCATTGTTCAATTTTACATCAACTCCTAGGACCTCATCAAGTCCAGAGAGTTAAAAAAAACTCCAGACAAACCAACCCAACATGAATTGTCCTAAAGATTCACTTACTATTTCCTTTCTTAACATATGGAATATATTAATATTGCCCTACATCACAGAGCTATGTGATTACAAAGAGCTTTGGAATAGGAATATTTTATAAATGAGAGAAGGAACTTTGTCTTTGATCCTCCCCCTAAATTACTGAATTCTAAAAATAATACAAATAACTAAGAAAAAGATTCTCTTCTTCCTAATTTTTTTTTTTTTTAGGTTTTTGCAAGGCAGATGGGGTTAAGTAGCTTGCCCAAGGCCACACAGCTAGGTAATTATTAAGTGTCTGAGGTCACATTTGAACTCAGGTCCTCCTGACTCCAGGGCCGTGCTCTATCCACTGTGCCACCTAGCCACCCCTTCTTCCTAATATTTTAAACTACATATTATATCATGGGGGCAACTAGGTGGTACATAGGATTTGAAATCAGGAAGATTCATCTTCACAAATTCAAATCCAACCTCAAAAACTTACTAGATGTCTGACTCTGGGCAAGTAAGTCACTTATCTCTGTTTGCCTCAGTTCCTTGTCTGTAAACTGAATTGGAAAAGGAAATGGCAAACCACTCTGGTGGTATCTTTGCTATGAAAACCCCAAATGAGGTCACAAAGAATCAACTGAAACAATTGAATAGCAGTATTGATTTTTATCTTTTCACATCTACTAATTTTTGTAAAACTTTCCCCATTTTTTACATTATTAAATTATTCCCAGCTTTACTGCTGAAGAAACTCAAACTAAGAGAAGCTGAATTACTTACCCACAGTCCTACAGTTAGTATCTGAGGCTAGATTAGAACTCAGCTGTTCCTGACTACAAGTTCGACCATACCCCCTAGCTGTGTCTGCATCAGGGATAAAGAATAGCTAGCTGTGTCTCAATCATATGACTAAAGTTATCAAATGAAACATTCAGAATATAGACCAAAAATCCTTGTGCTTTATGGTATTTAGGAAAGTTTGACCAATATGTTCTCACAAGTAGTCTTATGAATTTGTCACCCTGTGCTTCCTCTTGGTGACTGAATATCATCAGGAATGGGGCTCCCCTGACTGACATCTATCAACCCATCTGCCTGTCAACCTGTCTGCCTGTCAGCAGGCTGTATTCATCAAAGCAAGATGAGATATAACATAAACATTCACCAAATTCCTTAAACTGAGGGGCAATAAAATAGAAATAATATCTAGTTCTTGAATCCAAAGATAGTCCCATAGTCCCTGATGGTTTTTCAAAAAATTTTCTTACCTAAATAGTTAAAAGTAGAATAAATTATTTATAAAGTATTGTATTTCCTTGATCTTGTTTCTATAAAACTCTGAAAGATAAGATCCCAAATTATTAACCTCATTTTACACAGGAAGATACTGAATTCTTTGATTCTTAGTCCATGTTTTCATCATTAATACGTAGTAGATCTGGGACCAAGACTTCTGAGGTGCAATCAGAAATTTTCAAATGAAAGTGAGCATATCTTATGCAAATGCCACATGAAAAAATGACCTACAATCTCATTCTTTTTTCCATAAATTTGCACAGTCTAATAGATTAGAACTGTAGTCAGTTGTTCTGAAGAGCTGTACTGAGAACAATTCCTCATGAAACTGCAAGAATTATCTGAATAGTAAATAAATTGACATGAGATACTCCAGAATTACATCATGATGTATGAAGATGTACATGCATATATATGCATATGCACATACATATGTCATTAAGCAGTGCCTTAGTGGCATATATATATATATATATATATATATATATATATATATATATAATTTGTACTATTTAACTGATGTGAATAAATGAATTAATGCAAAAGTATTTATGAAGTTAGGAACAATAGCAGTAGTAGTAATTAGAAGTAATAATAGTAATAGAAATAGTAGTAATAGTAGTAGTAGTAGTAGTGCAACAGACAGCATTGAAGCTTATATAGTTCTCCCTTTAGAGCATGAATTTTGGAAGGATTTTCTTAATGGAGGATTTTCTAAACAGTAACCAACATGAGAATTTATATAAGATTATACTCATGGTTATGAAGCTTAAAAATTATCTTATTGCTTGGTTTTTTCCTGTTATTTATTTAGATATTCATCTAAGTTAAAGATTTACTATTAATTTATTATTCTTTACTGTTCTGTTAATAGATCTGGTTCTTGAGGTGGGCTCAAACAAGATATTGCTACTCTCTTTAACTTAAATTCCCCAGGTAGTGAATCGGTCAATAAACATTGACAATAAACAATAAATAAAAGTCAATAAACAGAGACAGCTCAGTGGTACAGTAGATGGAGCACCGGACTGGAAGTCAGAAGGACCTTTCTTCAAATCTAACCTTGACACTTGACACTTACCAGCTATGTGAGCTTGGGCAAGTCACTTAATCCTGATTGCCTTGTATCCAGGGCCATCTCCAATTGTCTTGGTTCATATATAGCCACTGGACTCAGATAGCTCTGGAAGAGAAAGTGATACCAGTCAACTCATATGCTTCATCAGGAGGCATCAAATTCTGTTATCATAGACTACTTTGAGAATGAAGGACAGAAACATCAAACTATCAAATGTCAATAAACATTTATTTAGTGGTAGGCACTGAGCTTAAGTGCTAAGTGGACAGTCCTTGTTCTCCAATCTAATAGAGGAAACTGTGCAAATAACTATGTTGGTTGGTTCTTATCCTTCCTTATCGAAGAAGACTGAAGTAGAATCACTACATTTGAGACAAATTACAGTGTATCTGACTGTGTTTGATCAGTCCATTATGAGCTTGGATTTCTCTACCACAGGTCAGGCACAAATAGTCCATGTGAACACCTGGGGTGGGTACTCTAAACTTACCTATGTCATGCTTCCTTTGAACTGTTCAATTCTACCTTTCTCATAGAGTGCAGCACCCTCACTGAGGAGCGTTCACCATGCTGGTGGTCATGTACCAGTCTCCCATGCTGTGCAATCAATTCTAAAGTTCTTCAATGAGACCTTCAGGGTGTCTCGGTATCACTTCCTTTAACCCCCTTGTGAGCACTTGCCCTATGTGAGTTCTCCATAAAAATAGTTTTTTCAGCAAGCATACATCTCATCTGGTTTTCTAACATGTCCAACCTGTTGTAGTTGCACTCTCTGTAGTAATGTTGGAATGCTAGGCAATTTAGCTTGAGAAAAGACCTCAGTGTTTGATATCTTTTCCTGCCAGGTACAAGCAAGTTATATACATTTGTTCCTTAAGTCTTTCCTTTTCCAGGTTCATGGGCTTCCTGTTGTTTTTCCTAGTGGGCTACTCATGACCTTATAGAAAATTTTCTTTTTTTTTTTTTAAGGGTTTTTTTTTTTTGTAAGGCAAACAGGGTTAAGTGGCTTGCCCAAGGCTACACAGCTAGGTAATTATTAAGTGTCTGAGACTGGATTTGAACCCAGGTACTCCTGACTCCAAGGCTGGTGCTTTATCCACTATGCCACTTAGCCATCCCGAAAATATTCTTTTATTGGATGGTGTGGAGGGACTTCTTTAGGAGTTCAAGTCAACTTTTGATATTCCTCTAGAGTGGAGATTACAAAAACAAAAACAAACAAAAGAAAACTTTGACCTGATTTCATAAGAGCAAAGAACTCTATGGTAAAATATGCCATTTCCTTTAGGTTCTGTAATCACATGGTCTTGAATAAACATAAGGAAGGAATAGTTATAAAATTTTATAATTCTCTTACTGTTTGCTCAGTAATAATTATTGGGCTTTGGGAAGATGGGAGACTAGAACAAATCAACTTTATCTTTCCATCACTATATACTTATAGTGACTGTCCCTCAGGGAATTGTTCTCCTGAAACTTATCTAGATATTAAAAAAGTACTTGTTAATTGATATATGTTAATGTGTCCTTCCAGGAAATACCCACTCCAAACTTTGTTCTGTGTAACAAAAAAATTCCTAAACCTGAAAAAGGACTTTGACATAAAAAAAAAAAACAACTAGCTCTAGATATATGAAAAAATTTTAAACTCTTACGGGGCTCTTTTTGCCCAGGGGAAAAATTAATAGTGGGTATTTAATTAAATATAAATTTTAAGGGATCTAATCATTTATATATAATGTGAGGAATATGTGGGTTTTTGGGTTCCACAAGAATGTGAAGGGAGAATTGTTAGTTTATATTACAAAGACTGGCCTCTGCCTATGGGCAGGAAGGAGTTAAAGTCAAAACACTCAATCTGATCAAAAACTGAGATTAGGTGGGTGTGACCCACATTTTGAAAGGTGGGTCTTGACCTTCTCCTTTGTACATGCTCAAGGAGATCTAACTGTTCTTGCTTATCAGTATAATGAGCAGGGAGGAGGAAAATGTATGGGGACCAATGTATCAATTAGATTGTGACCTCAGCCTATGATTGGCATGAAGGGGCAGGAGCAGAACCTTTCAATCTACATAAAAGACCTTCCATTTTTGAGATTCCTTGCCCCTCTCTCCCACCTTGAGAGAGGTGTGCCATTTTTTTTAAGGTATCTTAATAAAAACCATTTTAATCATTCTGGACTAAGTATTCAAGAGCCATGTATAACAATTTGGGGACTCATTCACAATTAATGTAAATTTCTTCCTGGTATTTTCCTGGAAGAACACAAGAAAATAATGTGTGCAAATGGCTTGATTTCAAGTCTACTTTCTTGGTTGCTTTCCACAGGGAAATATCTCAGATGCCTGGGTTTGGAGCCTAGAGTGATTAAAATGTCTGGGTAAGAACTGCAGTAAGGAGTGATCTCCAGGATTGGTGGGGTTGGCAGCCAGAATTGCCCTGACTGGCTGAGAAGTCCTCCAAGCCTGAGATCTATCCCGAAAGAGAGGCCAGAGGATAATAGGGTGCCCCGAAGGGAGGGGGGGGATTTAGGTTCCCTTTCCAGGAATTTCCCCAAAACCTTAAAGGGTGAAGTTTGCCTCCAGACTTGGGGGAGCAAGGGAGCCATGTGGTTAGTAGCTGGAAGCCAAGGAAGCTGGAAGGAAGGAAGCTGATTTGATCCAGTCGGATGTATGAGTGAGTTGAATGTTCCTGGGGGTATGTGTGTGTGTGTTTGTTCTATGTCCTGTCTTGTGTTCTGGGTCTGGGGACTCCATTCAAGTTTTAAACTGGGGGAGCTGGAAGTTGAGCTGAATAGTTTCAGAAGGGTGGCAAGGAGGAGATCAGCCTCTCCCTCACGGAGATGGCCATATCTGTGCTGGTGTGTAGAGTTAAAGAGAAAAGGGGAGGGACTCTTAAAGAGAACAAGTTGTGGTTCAGGAGAGTTTAGAAGAGAAGGAACTTTTAGGGGACAGATTGAGAAGTTAAAGGGAGGGAAGATTTCTTATTCTTATGACTGTCTGGGAAGGATCCCATGTTTACTCCCTGGGTTGGGGGAAGGGGATGGGGGCTTGGACTCATGGTAGTCTTGATTCCATCTGCCATCTTGTTAAAATGAACACTAAACTGAGTTTAATTGAGGAGTGCCCTGCTTCCCCATGGTGAGGGAGGCAGGAGACTTCAAGTGCTTAAGCCTTAAAGAGAAAGAGACCCCCCACCACAGGTGTGATATTTGATTGGGAAAGGAAGAAAATATAAAATGAGGGATTGGAGACGCATTTATTGAAAGGAAATTTTATTTAATAAATGTCTCTGCTCTGGTCACATAGTCTAAATGTGCCGTACTCTTGATTCTTACTCTGTTTTTAAAGTTTCTGAACTGGAGTTTTGTGAATCATTCTGAGGGTTTTAAAAGAGGGTTATTATTATTGTTACATTCTGACAAAATTTGTACAGAATGGGATGAATTAAGGTGGTTTGGGATTTTAAACTCTATTGTAACGCCTTTAAGTTAAAGGAAAGTGGTATTGTGTTACTAAGAAGGAAAAATATCAGGGATATTTACTGATTTCTTTTGGGGAAAAGCTCTAATTCATCTTAATGTTAATCTAATAATGATAACAATAGTATTTTTTATTTTGGATGGAGCTTTTGGAATATGATTTCTGTATTCTTTGTATAAGGTACTCTAAAGCTTTTATCAAACTAAACTGTTGGGAAGTTTAGTTATATAGTGGTAGTGTAATATATATGAAATTGAATTCTTGGAAAATCTGGGTACAATTGATGTGGGGGTCTCTGATGTATAACTGAAGAACTGGCAATTGTGTGGTACCACTTTAAGGTAACTTATTGATGAATAAGATATATTTATCAGTTATATGACATTCTTCTGTAACTGCAAAGAGATTATATTTACAATATTTGGTTATCTCTTGTGAATATATAAGCTATTTAATACTATAATGTTAAAGCTTGGGATTAACATGTGATTGCTTTGAAGGGGAAATAAGGGAAATATAAAAAATTATGGCCCCCTCCTGGCATAGATCTGTAGGTTTATACATCATGTAATAATGGAAGGACTGTTTTACACAATTTAGTAATATGTGTATTATTCTTATTGTAATTTTGTTATAATGGAATTAATAAAATCTTAGAAATTTAAAGTTACCTAAGATGTTCTAATGGTTTTAAAGAATTCTGAAAGTAATAATTTGTATGTTAGGGAGCAGCTAGGTGGTGCAGTGGATACAGCACTGGCCCTGGAGTCAGGAGGATCTAAGTTCATATCTAGCCTTAGACACTTAATGATTACCTAGCTGTATGACCTTGGGCAAGTCATTTAACCCCAATTGCCTTGCAAAAACAAAAAAAATAATTTATATATTAAGGATGGATAGTAGCTAAACAAGTTTATGTGTAGAATTTTCTAGCTACATAAATGAATTGGGAATAGTTTGGAGATTTATACACACACATACATATATATATATATACACACATACATATATGCATATATATACATATATATTCTAAAACTGTGGTTGTTTGGTTTGAAGTAAAAACACTTACGTAATATGAGAAAGATTAAATACAAGAAAGGTAATTTGAGATTTTTCTATGATAATATTTAGTTTGTTATGTAAGAATTTAAGAGATGATAGGCAATCTCTTGACCAATTTGTTGTAAAATACAACAGGCTAGAAGGAGGGTTCTCTAGTCAAGGGGAAATCTGATACATCATCTTTATATAAGAGATAGAATAGATATGATTTCAGACAAAGGGATATGAGTCTGGAAATCAGAGGTCTCCAGTAAGAGGTAGAAGATGAGGCATGTAGTACCAGTTATAGTTAGAATTCCTGGTTTTTGCAAGGACCCAGGAAGGGCACTCAGAACTTTAGGTAGGGGAGCCATTATTTGGGACCCCATTAAGACTATAATTGGAATTTAGTGAATGGACTCACTGGAAGTTCCAATTAGGTAAAACAACTATTTTAGATCATGCAACTTTTAATCAGTTTTCTCTTTTTATGTTAGATACCAGGATGGTCAGCAAAAAGGAAGTACTACTGGGTCAATGTCATGTTCTTGGAGACAAGGAAGCCAATGGACTGAAAGTGACAGGTGACAGGGTTGTGTAGTCAAAGGGGAAGCTTCTCAGTATGGCCTGAGGCTAGACCCTTTTGACTTGATTTCTCCAAAAATGATATTTGAATAATGTCTCACCTGGAAGAATAAATCTGTCCTAAGATATTTGATTACTCACATGACTTCTGCCTGGCCACTGACATTCAATAATTATATCTATAAAGGAATTTTCCTTTAATGTCCTTTATACTAACAAGTAAATCAGAAAAAGAAGTTCTAGGTTAACTGAATTTAAAAACCAGAGATAGGTTAGGTGTGTGGCTCTGACACCTGCTATTAGCTACATGTCAAGATAGGAATTAACTTTCCTTAATTTTTATATTAGAGGGGATATATAGGTAAGAAGAAGGGGAAATTCTTAGGATAATTACAGTTTCAAGGTCTTGTTTAGGGAAAGGAATGTGAGTCAGATAAGTATATCAGGAAAAGGAAAATCTGATATGTTTGGGAATATTTTGGGAAAAAATTCATTTTGGTTAAAGATGTTTGAGTCATTATTGTAATGAAAGAAAAAGGTTAAAAAATGTATGTATTATAAACTTGTTAATGTAATTCTCAATGGAGTTTACTCATGCAGCAAAATACTTATGGAAGTTTCTTGTGTTAAAGTGAAGTATGTGTGTCAATATGATAGTGAGAAGGCAAAATATAAATTGTAATAAGCTCCAGAATCTTGTTAGAGATTGTTCTGTGTGGGAGTGCTGTGAACCTTTATCACCTGGTGTCCTTGAGCCCCAGAGCCTTATTTTACTAAGTGCCTTGGGACTAGGAGTGGATTAGAGACTGGGAAGGATATTTAAGCACTTATAGTTTGGCAAATAAATGGAGACCTTGGTATATAAAGGAAGAACTGGTCTTCCTTGTCTCCCACCCTTCAAAGGCTTGCCTGGGGAAAGGTTAAGGGAATCTGGAAAGGACCTCAACATATGATGTCCAAAGAGGGACTCAACAGAATCTCATTGTTTTGTGATGAAAACATGTGTTTTGATCTGAGTAAAATGTTAAGCAGTTATTTATTTATTTATTTATTTTACCAGAAGACAAAGTCTAAACAAGTCATCTGTAGTGGAGAGGAACTTTTTGGAACAGATTCAGAAGATTCTCCAGGGGAGAAGAGAAGATAGGAGAGACACTGAACCAATTCATCTTCACCATCTCTTGCCTGTGTGTTCACACTTCCCCTTCATTCTGTGAGTGTGATATCCCCACTGATGCCCCTCTCTTTATGGAATGGAGGAGAGGTAGGGTGAAGATGTTCTCCATTGAGAGAAAAAGAGGGACATTATTTGGTGGCATGATTACATCCTACTGAAGTCTGGGAGAGTCCTATCTCTAGGGTATTAGAAATGGTGGGAGGAGAATCTAGTTGACAGAAGTCATTGCCCCATCTTGTGGTGTGGCCAACTGTGGTGGTCCACAGAAGTTTGAGAATTGGCCTTGAGTAACAGTCCCTCTGTGCCTGGTCTAGATTCTCAGTTCCTGGTCAGAGGATTCTGGTCCAGAGGAGAGAAACATCAGTGGCATATGACTAAGTTTATATTGTTTGGCCAGGATATTTTCCTGGAGAGTAGCAAATGGCTGTGGACTTATGTCCAGAAGCAGGGTACACATCTTCTGAACTGTAAAACTTAAAGAGATAGGTAGATTGAGACTCATGAGATGGAATGATAGTACCTGGATCCTTTGTCAGGATCCATTATGGTAAAGAAAATTGCTGCATATATCCATCTGCCAAGGGTTGGTCAAGGAGTTGTTATCTAGACTTAAGGGTCTACTACTTGGGAACAGGATGGGAGTTAGGGCTATGGGAACCCCAATTTATATCCTGATTAGATTGTAAGATGTAGTGGAAACAATTACCAATTAGAGAGCTAGGGCCTTGAACTTGATGTCTGGCTAAGTCTTGCAAACAAGAGAAAGTTATTCAACATAGAGTTGTATTAGGCAATCTGTTGGTTGGATAAGGAGGAGTTTTATGGTAAATTGAATCTATCAAGTTGCTGCCTAAAGATAGATGACAATAGGCAAGGAGTAAAAGACATCAGAAAGTTGGCATGTGTTCTTGCACAAACCTAGGATGGGTCCACATCTCTGATAAAGGGGAAGTAAAAATCTTGATAGAAGAAAAAGTCAGTAGTCATGTCAATAACAAGAATTGTGATTTTTAAAAAAATTAAAAAAATTTTGTTTATAAAAGATTTTATTTCTTTTGAATTTTACAATTTTCCCCCTAATCTTGCTTCATTCCCCCACCCCCTACAGAAAGCAGCCTATTAATCTTTACATTATTTCCATGGTATACTTGAAAAAATTGTGATTTAAGAAAGAAATCACTATTAAGGTATGGAACCCTTAAGAATTTGATGTTCCATACCTTATTAGTAATTTTCTTTTGAAAAGGGGGAATTGTGAGGAATATGTGGGTGTTTGGGTTCCACAAGAATTTGAAGGGAGAATTGTTAGTTTACATTACAAAGACTGGGCTCTACCTATAGGCAGGAGTTAAAGTCAAAAGACTCAATTTGATCAAAAACTGAGATTAAGTGGGTGTGACTCACCTTTCCAAGGTGGATCTTGACTCTCTCCTTTTTTTATGCTCCAGGAGATCCAGCTGTTCTTGTTCATTACTATAATGAATGGGGGGGGGGACATGTATGGGGACCAATGTATCAATTAAACTGTGACCCCAACCTATGATTGGCATGAAGGGGCAGGAACAGAGCCTTTTAATCTGCATAAAACACCTTCCATTTCTGGGATTCCTCATCCTTCTCTCCTACCTTGAGAGAGATGTGTCATTTTGTTAAGATATCTTAATAAAAACCATTTTAATCACTCTGGACTAAGTATTCATTGGCCATTTATAACACTTGAATGAGTCATTATTAAAGAGACAGAAGGGGAAAAGTGCCTTGAACTGGAAATTAGAAGACCTGGCTTTGAGTCCTTATTTCTTTATTTATGGGCAGTGTGACTTTTCATGAGTCACATTTTTTTGGATCCCAGTTTCTTTTTCTATAAAATATGGATAAGACCTGTTCTTTAAAACATTTATGGATGTTGAGATTCAAATAACATGATGCAGGTGAGCATATTTTCTAAAGTATTATACCATAGTAAGACATTATTAATCCTGACATTTATTCAATTTATCAAATGATATACATTAATGAAGCACCTACTTCCTTTAAGACATTGCCCAAGGTCTGGACTGTTATCTGCAGTTTAGAGATGGAAGAAATATTCTAAGCTTCATAAAAAATCTGTGAAGGAGGAACCTATTTTTGCAAATAATATTTTTAATGGGCATCCTTAGGTATCCAAGCAACTGCTGCAGATGAATTGAAGCATGGCAATGAAAAACTGTGGTGATGTGGAAAGGAGATGGGCTGCAAATTGAAAGCCAGGATTCTTACCTTATCTGTGATAACAAAGGTCCAACTTTGGACATTTATATCACTTTCATTCTCTAGACTCAGTTTCCTTCTCTTTCAAATGTTTGTTTGTTCCACTGTCCTGTTTGGCCCACCCAGCTCTACAATTCTACATTTTAAGTGAGCAACAAAAATAACTCACCATTCTCTACAAAGAACAGATAAGAGCAATAGGCTCTGGGGTTGGCTGCAGGAAAGCAAGGAGGCAATTTTTATTTTTTCTTTTATATTTCACAGTTATAGAATCTGATCACTGGAAAGGACTTGGAGGGGTCACCTAATCTTAACTCATTTCTGAGAATGGTTCATATGTGACAAAAGCTAGTCATCATGTCTAGAGGTCTCTATTGATGGGGAGCTCACTATCTCTTAAGGGGACACATCACATATTTGGGCAATTTTAAATATTAGAAAAATTTCCCTTATAAACTTTTGAAATCCACTTCTTTGCCATCTTTATTCATAGTTTCCAGCTCTGTCCTTTACCAAGCAAAACATATTTAACTCTTCTTCTAAATACTTGAAGCTAACACTATTACATTTTTTTCCCCAGTTAAATATTCTCATTTCCTTTAAGATGAGGGTCATGGTGTCCTTCTTACTGGGCTATAAACTACCTTACAGAAAATAGTTCCCTCTTGGACAGTGTGGAGAGACTCCTTTAATTGTTTAAGAGTCAAGGGAAACTTGATATTTCTCCTTCTTTCTCCTTTCTCACAAAAGCAAATAACTCTAATAAAATACTTCATGGCCTTTGGGGTCCTTAACACTTGTCATTTGACCTAGTGGAAGAAATGTCTTCATCTGTGATAAATTAAACTGGTTGAAATTTATTACCAATATGTCTATATTTATTCAACAATATATGTATAAGAAGAAATGCCTTTGGACATAACCAAACATGGCACAACTTGTAAGGGTATTATTTTTATTTCTCCCACAATTCACAGAAATAACTCCACTTCGTCACTTCATGGACCAGTCTGCTTTTCAGTTTGAGAAAGAGTGATCTCTCTCTCTCTCTCTCTCTCTCTCTCTCTCTCTCTCTCTCTCTCTCTCTCTCTCCTTCCCTTTCTCCCCTTTTGCTGTTGTCTTCCAAATTAAAGTACATGTATGTTTCTTGTAAGTAGTATATGAAAATTAACTTATAATGTGAATGTTCTAGAATGATAATGATATTGATATAATATTGATATAATTGATAATTCAATCACCACTTTACCACCATGTAACAATCTCAAGGTCTGGTAAGGTACGCTTAGGGAATAAACAGTATTTGGTGCACTGAATGAATGGTGTAACTTACTGGTGTAACTGAAGGATGAGTGGGCATGGGGTACTGGGATTGTCACATAGGGTGAGGGTAGGAAAAGCAAATAAAGACCCAAACATTGGGGGGATAAAATTGAACAGGACAAATGGTCAATTCCTCCAATCAAACAACAAATACTTTTAAAATAGATCAGTAGATAAAGCATTTATTTAGTATTTACAATGTGTGAGATTCTTCTAAGAGCTGAGGATATGAAGTTGGAGGTACTATGCAGGGTGAGAGAGCTTCTGAGTATTGGTGAAGAAATCCAGAGAATCAGGAGTGAGGCTGAGAGAGGAGGGAAGGAGATGATAATAGTAAATGTCAAGTATGTATCAGGAACTGTGCTTGATATTATTGATATAAATACAAAAATGAAACAGTTTCCACTGTAGGCTCCATCAGAGACAATATATACTCAAATAAATGTTTATATATCTGAACAAAAACTCACATTAAGGACATGCAAAATAAATGCAAGGTAATTTCTTGTTTTTGAAAGATTGTCCCTTGCAGTTGATAACATCTCAAAAGGTCTCTTGTAGATGGTTGAATTTGGAAGGGAAGCTAGAAATTCTAAGAGGAGGGGAAGGGAGGATATGGTGGTACAAAGGGATTCAGACATCTTTATTTCAAGGTCATTTCCTAATGATGGCACTAAGTGCATACTCTCCTCTTTCTAGCTCTCCTTTATGTGTTACCTGTCCCCATTAGAATGTAAGCTCCTCCAGGGCAGGGACTATTTTGTTTGCTTGTATTTGTAACCTCAGCACAAAACACAGTACCCAGCACATAATAGCTAGCACTTAATAAATTAATTTGACTGACTTAATTTGATTCATTAATTCATTCAAATTAATTCATTAATCTGAATAATTCATTGCAGATATGGGGGACACTATGTGCAAAGGCATGGAGATGGGAAGAAGTGCAATGTAAGGTATGTTGACATGACCAGGGTGACATAACCAGAGAATATGGGAAGGAAAACAAAGTATAATATGGCTTAAAAGACAGACTGGAACCAGATTGGAAAAAACTTGACATGCTAAATAGAGATTATATTTGATCCTAGTAACTGGAGTTTAATAATTTATTTTATTTAGGAAAAACTAAAAGTCAGTATGTATTAGGCAGGAGAATAGCAAAGTCAAATCTGTACTTTAGGAACATTATTTTTATGGAGGATGGATTGGAGAAGAAAGAAAGTGTATGCAAGATGACCAGTTGGGGTACTCCTGTAATAATTTACATAAGAAATGATAGTAGTGGTGGCTGTGTGAGCAGAGAGAAAGAAATAGAGGTGAGGAATGTTGTAGAAGTAGAATCAGCAATGTGCTTTGGATAGAGAATGGTACCTGAGCTATGTTTGTTAAGAAATTAGGGATTCCAAAAGACATAACTTGAAAAAAATGAATAAATTCCAAGCATGGGATAAAACCTTCCTTTAAAACAACCTTACTAGTAACTTCATCCTCTAATAGAAGCTCTGCTTGGCTACCACTTCTATGGCATTCAGCTGCATGTGAATAGGGGTAAAGAAGGCAGGTGGTAGAAATAATGAAAGGTTGAGATTTGGTTTTACATGAACTACAATATAAAAAGAGGCAAGTGATTTGAGAATAGAAAATTCAATAAAATTGAATTGCTTAAGCTATATGGTAAAGATTTTAAAGCGAAGTCAGAACAGTAAGTATGAACTGGGAGAACAGGGAGGTGTAGTGAAAATTATAAAGTGAAGATGAAAAATAGGTTTAGGAAGGGAGAGATGGAGGGACAGGAAATAACTAAAATAATTAGTCTGGTTTAATTTATTCCTAATGAATTCATGGTGACTCATAGAGATTGCATTTGCTTTAATTAATGCTCTTCAGCCATCACTTAAATGACATATTCTGGTATTTTAGCAAATGAAGTCTTCTTTTCTCTATTAATCACTGATCAATAAATAATCAACCAATAAACATATATTAAGTACTTAATGGGATACAAAGAGACATTAAGACAGTTCATGCCCTCAAGGCATTTTCAATCAAATGGAAGAGCTTGCAATCTAATGGAGGAACCTATCAATTTTACTTTTTTTTCTCATTTTTGAAAATTATGTGTGTATGGGGAAGGAGGGATGATAATCATATCAATGCTGACATATCAACCTGACACTAGAAGAAAAAATGTACATAAGACACATTTTAAAGTTTAATGTGCATTATTAATATTTCCTCCCCCATTTTTGAAAGGCTAGACAATCAACAAAACAGTAAGTTAAACCTTAAACATAATTCTGGGTGCCTTTAATATTAGAATAGGCTCAGATTACCAGACATGGCAGGGAGTCCTTGGTAGAAATGGAGTTGGAAATAGCAACAACAATGGTCATCTATTACTGAAGACTTGCATATCTCATGATTTTCTCATCACAAATACTGCCTCTCATTTACCTAAATGCAATTAAACTTACTGGATGAACTCTTTTAGCAAACATTGGCATCTATTAGTCTATGTGTTCATAAGGAGATGAGACAGACAACCTTTTTCACTCTCACATCCTGTCTGTCTCATCTCCTTATGAACACATCCTCTCTAAGCTAAATATTCACATCCAACCAAAACAGTGGCTCTAAGGTAAAATGAATACTAGCAAAATTAATGTCAAGAGATTAGAGTGTCTCTCTGAGTGGTAACAGTTTGTTGCTAACTTGGAGGGAAAACTGAGTCAACACGCAGCTGGAAATAGTGGAGCGGAAAAGGAGTGAGCACAGCATTGCATTTGCTCATCTATGTCAGAACAATTGCAAACATCAAGACTGGTTTGATGAAAATGATGGGGAAATACAGAAGCTGCTAAATGAAAAATGAGAACTCCACAGGATTTATCAGAAGGATAGTTCATCCATTTCTAAAAAGGCAGTATTTAATTCCATCAAAAGTAAAGTACAAGTGAAGCTTGGAGAGATGCAGGACTCTTGGATCAGTAAGAAGGCAGATGTAATTCAGTTTTTATACAGACAGTAACAAACAAAAATGTTTTTATGATGCCCTGAAGACTCTTTAGGGGTTAAAGACCTATGTTGCATCTCAATTACTCAGTGCTGATGAATCCACATTGATTAACAATAGAAACATCATCCTAGAGAGATGGAGTGAATACTTTCATAGTGTTCTTAACAGACCATCATAATCAATGAGGAAGTCATTGACCATTTACCTCAAGTTGAATCAATCAATCCCTAGATGAGGTTCAAATGGAAGAAGTTTTGAATGTCATTAGGATCCTTTCAAATGACCAAGCACCTGGTGCTGATTTTATTCCAGCTGAGATCTACAAGGTAGGAGGGTCCATTGCTTATCCAAAAACTGACAGAAATTTTCCAGGTTATGTGGCATGAAGAAGTTATCCCCCCAAGAATTCAAGTATGTGTGCTCAGGTTCTGGATAGTGGATCATGCTCCTGAGATTTCCCAGTCACCAATGGATTGAAACAAGGATATGTCCTTACTCCCATGCTTTTTAGCATGATGTTTTCAGCCATGTTATCAAATACCTTCATTGAAGATGAACATAGCATCAAGGTCAGCTTCTGTACTGATAGAAATTCTTCAACTTGGAAAGGCTACAAGCCTAGACCAAAATGTAAGGAATATTGGTGCATGATCTTGTTTGCAGATGATTGTGTACTCAATGCAGCCTCTGAAACTGAGGTGCAACAAAATATGAACTGATTTTCTGCTGTTTGTGCTTAATTTATACTAACAACACCAAGAAAACAAGATGCTCCATCATCCAGCACCTCATCATCTATATGTAGAACCACTGATTACAGCAAATGGAGAAGTTTTGAGTATTGTGGACAAATTCACTTTCCTTGGCAGTGTCCTTTCCAAGGAGGCATACATTCAGTGAGGTTGACACACACATTGCCAGAGCTAGCTCAATATTTGGGAGGCTCCAAAAGAAAATTTGGAAGAGAAGAGGCATTTGACTGACTACCAGATTGAAGGTCTATAGAGCCATTGTGCTGACCTCATTGCTACATGCTGTGAAACCTGGACAGTTTACCAGCGCCATGTCATCTTGGGAAGATTTTGAAGATCACCTGGAAGGAGAAGACACCAGAAACTAAGGTCCTTTCTTTAACTAAACTTCTTGAACAAAACCATCAACACTGGTCATGTTGCTAAGATGCCAGAAGTATGCTTGCCAAAAAAGACTATTCTATGGAGTACTCACACAGGCAAGTGCTCACAAAGGGGTTAGAAGAAGCAATACCAGGACACTCTGAAAGTCTCATTGAAGAACTTTAGAATTGATTGTACAGCATGGGAGACACTGGCATGGACTGCCCAGCATGGCATGCTCTCATTATTGAGGGTGCTGCACTCTAGGGGGAAGGCAGAATTGAAGCAACTCAAAGGAAGGTGATACACGTAAGTTTAGAGTAAATACCCCAGGTATTCACATGTACTATTTGTGTCTGACCTGTGGTAGAGCATCTGGAGCTCATATTGGGCTTATCAGCCACAGTTGATACACTGTAATTTGTCTCAAACATAGTGATGTCATTTTGGTCTTTTTCAATAACCAAGGGCAAGAATCAACCAAGTTAAATCTTAAACTGTAAACCCATAGCACTTCTATTTTCCATAATTTTTCTAAGGACACCAACAATGATTCAGTGGTCATATCCACTTAAAAAAGTATTCAGAGATAGAAATCATTTGAGTTTTGTGATTTAGTCTACTAAGATAGGTCTTTTATATTGTCTTTCCTATTTTGGAATTCAGTAATCTGCCAGTCATTCTTCATAGTGAATGGAGAGCTAGATTGGGAGTAAGAAAGACCCAAGTTAAATCTCATTTTAGATATTTACTAGCTGAGTAAAACCTGAGCAAATTATTTAACTCCTGTCAGTCTCAATTTCCTCATCTGTAAAATTAAAAAGCTTGGTGAAAACCTTTTTGCTGGAGAGAATTTGAATAAACTAGAAGAATTAAACACTTTATTTAGAAGAATGTCAAGTAAGGCAGGTGAAAAAATTGTCAACATTAATTGAAATTACATTTTCCCTCCTATCTAGAATTCTTAAACAGGATGCTTATGTTTTCACGCACTGATTTTGTGAAGGAAGCCTTTCCTCCAACAACATGATGTTTGTCCTTTGTTCTTGAAGACCATGTCATCAGGAAGGTGATGCCATGACAAGTAGGTGAATTGGATTTGAGTGTAGGGTGCTGTACTAAGCCACCAGCCTCAATAGAAGAACTGTTGACTTGGAACCAAGAAACTAAGATTCTGTCCTGTCTACAGTGAAAAAAGGCTAAGAATTATTTCCTCTTCTCCTTCCCCCAAACTGAAGAATTACGTTTTTTTATCTAAGACATGTAGTTAAAGGAGGCTTAGCAAAGTTGACTTGGGAAAGACTTGAGTAGGAAGGGGTAAGCCTTGAAGCATATTCTATATCTACTGATTATTTAATATAATGTACACAATGGATTTTTTAAAAATCTACTTTTCAGAGGAATATTTTAAGAAATCAAAAATGAAAACTGCATTGGATGCTAATGACTCTGGAGGAAAGAGTGAAGTAGATGACTTTGCACAGCTTTGCCTTACTCAAATTCAATTCACATGCAAGTCATTACACTTGTAATGTCATTGGTCCTCTTCCAGAATGAAGAAAAATGGCTAAACAACTTATGGTACATAAATACTATGGAATACTATTGTTCTATAAGGAACCATAAATGCTTGGACTCTAGAGAAGCATGGAATGACTTACAGTATCTGATGCTGAGTGAAGGGAGTAGAATCAAGAGAGCAATATACACATCAACAACATTATGAGATGAACAATCTTAATGGAAGCAGCTCCTCTGAACAGTCCAGGAAGAAAAACAAAACAAAACACATGGAAAAAAAACAACCTTTCTGAATCTGATGAACACTTTATAAAAAATATCTGTTATGTATCTCTTTACCTTAATCCTAATTCCTCATGCTGTGAATTACTAATTTGTAAACATGTTTATTTAAAATGCTAACCTGACTGTTCCCTGCTGAGGGGAGGGGAGTGGGAAGAGAGGGTGGAGGGAAATTTTGTAACTTGGAAATATGCATGTACATATGGATGAAAATAAATAAATTAAAAAATAAAAAAGAATAACTAAAAAAAAGAATGAAGAAAAATGGGATGGGTAGGTGGCACAGTGAATAGAGCACCAGCCCTAGAGTCGGGAGGGCTTGAGTTCAAACCTGGCTTCAGACACTTAATAATTACGTAGCTGTGTGACCTTGGGCAAGTTACTTAACCCCATTGCCTTACAAAAAACAAAACAAAAAAGAATAAAGAAAGACAACAATAGAATAGGATAGAATAGGAAATATAATATAATATTACCTGACATGACATAACACAATATAACAACACTAAACACTGAATAACATATACTATACTAAATATAAATTATGATGTGATCTGATATTATATAATATAACAAAACAATAGTCTGATATTATGTGATATGATACATGATATGGTTTAATATATGATATGGTATTATAACAAAATTATGATATAATAATGGTTGACATTTATTAACACTTAAGGTGTGTAAAAGTGCTGCTTTCCAAATTGTACCTCATTCAATCCCTACAATCCTTTGATGCAGATTGTCTGTTTCTTTTCTCATACCTAATGACACATAAGGCCCAGAAGAGTAATATTTTTCCTTGCTCCCCAATGTCACTTTTAAAACTTCCTTTTGCCATTATCTCTTAGCAACCTGCATCACTCTCACTTTCCAGGTGGGTAACCCAACTTTCACAGCTACTATTTTCTATTCTCTAGGTCAGACAAGCAGAACCCTGAATACTGAATGACTTTACCTCTAAAATGTTTTGCTTTAAAGAAGACTTTTATTTTCAAGGCATATTCATATCTCTTATCTCTGTCTTCAATATTTTTGTAAGGTGAAGAGAAATAGATATCATTTTCATTTTACAGATGACGTCAAGTTTATGCAGTCAGTGAATAATAGAAACCAGCTTTCTGTAGTTTCCTGGCTTTAATTCAACACTTTATTCATTAAGTCACCTTTTCCTGCCTCTAATCCCTCAAAATTCCCTCTGAGATTTCCAGTTCTCTTGTAGGAATCTGGTTTTTATAACACCACTTAAGTTCATCACACATCCCAAACTGAACTAATCTTTTCTCCAAAATGTGTTCTTGTGTTTTCTTCACAGGGTTATTATTCTTCTAGCCACCCAGATTAGAAACCTCAGAATCATCTTTGACTTTGCCTCTTATGAAAGTCTAGGAATTTTAGCATCTGGGGAAGTAGGGAAACAGTGGTGGAACTGTTGGGAACTGTTGTGTATTGGGAATACTGTAAATTATCACCTGATGCCTTTGAGTATCAGAACCTTGTTTGGTTAAGTACCATGGGAATGGGAATGGATTACAGACTGGAAAGGTATTTGAGCACTTCTATTCTGGTAAATAAATGGAGCACTTGTCTCCTGCCCCACCAAAGCTGTCCTGGGGAAGATTGAGGGAGTCCAGGAAGTGGGACTCTACATGGAAGGGATAGTGATCACTTCTGTTTTTTGTTGGTTTAGGTAGACTAAATTCAGAAATCATGGGAGTGGAGAGGTTGAAGAACAAAGAGGTCATGGTGTTAGAAGAGATAAGGGGTTGGATGAAGAAAAAGATTAGTGAGTCATGGACTGAATTTATTTGAAGTGATCTAGAGATTCATAGAAGACAGCAAAAAGAATCTGGACACTACATAATGATCTATAGAGGAGGAATGATAATAGAGGGAGAGTTTGAAAGTGGTATTAGGGAACAAGGAGTATATTAATTTCTTCTTTCAGTTCTTTGAGTTGGAAATTTGGAAACAAGTGTTAGATCTAGTGTCAAAAGATATTGATTGCATCTCCAACAGAAAACTAGATTTTAGAGAGCACCACAAGGCTGGAGGCATGAGAGAGAAGATTTCTAGGATTCAGGGAATTTGCTGGCAATAGAGGAAGGGACCACAAGACACAAAGCCAGGGAAAACAATTACTGGGCATAGCTAGATCTAAATTTTCTATGATGGAAGTTAAGTTAGGGTAGTGTTGACTGGTTGTTTGGCATAGCTCCCTGCTGTTGATTCCAAGTGAGCTGTGGTGCATACATCAGGACTTCAGGTCATTGATTTAGCTTAGTAACTGCAGAGTAAGCAGGACTTGGTAGGGGAGTATGAAAATCATAGAATTTAGACTTAGGGGTGGAAAGAAGGGAACACAGTTCAGAGGGCTACAAAAGAATAGACAGTCTGTGGCTAGCACTCTGCTTGGAAAAGGAAGCATGACTCCTAGAAACCAACTCAGATCTTTGAATCAAGAAGACTTAAATTCAAATCCTCAGACACTTATTAGCTATGTGACCATAAGCAAATCATTTAACTTCTATCTTCCTCAATTTCCTCAACTGTACAATGGGGATAACTATAGCACCTACTTCCCAGGATTATTGTTAGGACCAAATGAGATAATATTTGCAAAGGGTTTAGCAGTGCCTGCCACATAATAGTACTTAATAACTGTTTAATCTTATTTTGAGGTGAAGCATTCTTCCCCAGAAGTTGGTACCTGGGGCAAAGTCCAGGTTTCTTCATGCTAGTTTTCTGGCTCTATTTCTTTGCTAAATCTTATTATCACTTTTCTTTCCCCAGTATTCTTACATCTGTCTTTTTTATTCCCCCACCACCATCCTAGTTTTTCTCGTCTGGAC
Source organism: Macrotis lagotis (assembly GCF_037893015.1). Lineage (NCBI taxonomy): Eukaryota > Metazoa > Chordata > Mammalia > Peramelemorphia > Peramelidae > Macrotis > Macrotis lagotis. The sequence goes on from NC_133658.1 coordinate 833,861,459, forward strand.
TATTGCAGAAGTCCATAGATTCCCTGATCTTCTTACTTCCGGTCTCTCAATTTTACAACCTCTACACTGCTATCAGATTCATCTTCCCAAAGAATAGTTCTGATCAATTTGTTTTCCTTTTTAAAATATTTGAGTGATTCTTCATTTGAATGGGTTAATATTCACACTCCTTAGACTGATGTTCAAGAACCTTCGTGATCTGATTTGAACCTATCTTTAAAAACTCCCCACAACCCTTTAGGTACTGGGCACTCCATCCCAACTTGACTTACTTGATGTTCCAAAAATATAGAAAACATTTTCTGCCTCTGTGCCTTTTTTATGTTCATACTCTCCATAATTATTTCTCCCTCTTAAAATCTTTTCAATTCTGGTACCAACTCAGACATTAAATAGTTTTGATCCTCTTACCTGGCATTGTTCTTTATCTTCTCTGAATTTTCACAGAACATTGCAACTATCTTATATATTTATCATACTCTAATTTGGATTCTACATATATATATATGATATGTAATTACATATATTCAGATATTAATTAATTATTCAATTAAGCAGATATTTATTAAGTACCTATTACATGCCAAGTTATGTGGCTACAAAATTAAAAATGAAACCAGTTCCTGTCTTCAAAGAGATTATATCCTTACCCCTATTAGACTGTATATTTTTTAAGATCAGGAGCTAAATATTTTTTCACCTTTGTATTGCTGCCAGTGGCTTGCCCATAATAAGAGTGCAATAAGTTTTCTTGAATGAATGAAGAGGGGATAACATTATTGTAGGGAGAATCTAGACCATTTTCATCTATTCCATTTTAACCACTGATAAAACTTTCTTATACCTTCTGTGAAGACAAAGAGATTTGTTGACTGATTTTTGTTAAGTCTGACATGCTCACTTCAAATTCACTTTCCTTTTCTGTTTTAAGAAAAAAAATTACTGTTTTCTGAGGTGTTCAGTGGAGCTTTCTCAGTTGATTTTGGAATGGGGAATCTAGTTAGTGAGGAGCTTGTTACAGTGCAGTAAGATTTGTGCTCTGTATTCTGACTTGTGCAGGAAATGGTGCTGAAATCACCTTACTATTCCAGTCATCTTTTATTAATCTGCAGCATAATCCTTGCAAAGAGGTTTCCCAGCACAAAAGCTTAAAAGCAAACTTGTGTGTGCCAAAATATAGGCATGATTAGTCCAAGACATTAATAAAAACTTAGTTTTTTCATTTGTCAAATGAGAGATGAAGTACACAGGAGCTGAGAAATTGCTTCCTACATTTTGACTACAAATGAGCCATAAAACTTTAAATCCTTTGTAATTACTCTTTCCTGAATCCATAGTTTTTGAAATTACACATTATCTGCACTGATATTTTTCTGTGTTATTAAATAGAAGAAAGTTCATTTGGGTAAACAATTCTATATCAGTTCAGATGAAAGAAAATAAACTATAAAAATGTGTAAGCCTTATGTAGCAACAAAGAAAACATCGACTTTGTGGGTTTGGTTGGGGGTGGGTTATAGGTGGTGAATGAGTGAAACACCTTTTTTATTCCTGTGTTATCTTTTCATCATGACCCAGGTTTGTGATTTTCTTTTTTTTTTTTGCAAGGCAAATGGGGTTAAGTGGCTTGCCCAAGGCCACACAGCTAGGTAATTATTAACTGTCTGAGGCTGGATTTGAACTCAGGTACTCCTAACTCCAGGGCCAGTGCTCTATCCACTGTACCACCTAGCCACCCTTGTGATTTTATTTCTTATTGTGTGATGCAGTCAATATGCAAGGCTAAACAGTAACCTCTCATTTGATTTCTCATCTTACAAGTTCCTTCTCTGATTGCTCTGAGCAAGAAAATTTTCTTACAATTTTTTAAAAATCCCAGACTTTAGAGCCAGGGGGCACCATGGAGATTCATATAACCTAACCCTTTTTTATTAGGGAGTCAGTTCTCATAAAGGAATTGTTAGTGGATCAAGTGCTGGGCCTGGAGTCAGGAAGACTCATCTTTGTGAGTTCAAATTTTACCTTAGACACATTTACTAGTTATGTGATCCTGGATAAGTCCCTTAACCCTATTTGCCTCAGTTTCCTCATTTATAAAATGAACAAGAGAAGGAAATAGCAAACCATGCCTGCATCTCTGCCAAGAAAACCTCAAATGGGGTCACAAATCATCAAACAAAACTGAAATGACTGAATAATTACAGAAATCCTGATAATCAAATTTTGTTAAGTGCTATATAGTTAGCCTCTACCCCCCTCTAATCCAGTTTCTACCCAGAAGTCTGTTAATGCATCTAAAACTTAATATGTTTCTCACTGATCAAGAGCTCCAGAGACTCCAGGTCACACATTAGTCAAGAGGACCATCTCATATATAACATTCCATATGTTGCTTATGTGTCTCTATATAGTCTGGTCCCATTCCTAAAAGGCATCTCCTCCTCATTACTCTCTTTGATGAACTTCTATGCCACTAGGGAAGGACTTTTATGACCAAAGTATAATTTAGATTTAGAATTAGAAAGACAGGTCCTTAGAAGTCATCTTATCTAATATTATCATTTTATTGTTAAGGAAATAGGCATAGAGAGGAGAAATGCTTTATCCAAGGTGACATAGGTAGTGACAGAAGTAAGATTTGAACTCAAGTCCTCTAATTCCAAAACTACTACTCTTTCCACTCCTTTGAGCTGAAAAAGACCTTAATGGTCACACAATTTAGCTATGTCATTGTATAGATGATTGAACAGATCCAGAGATTTCTAACTTATCCTAGGTCAGCCATAGAACTGCGATTTGAATTAAGGTTCTCTGATTTCAAACCTTCTTTCCATTTTACTTCTCAACACACTAAAAAAAAAGTCCAGCTACATTATGAGTGAGAAAGTCTTTTGCAGGACAGTCTAAGACTGCAACTACTATTTATAATATTGCTTCCATGAGAAAATATGTCCTGAATTACAAATAAACTTTTGGAACTAACCTATTTTTGAAACTAGGCAAGAAAAGATAGCTAAAATGCAAGGGAGTAAACGATGAGTCTTAATAGAACAGTTGAGAAAAAAGGACACGACTATCACCAAGACTTTACTGCCTTTGTAAACATAAGTTTACTTATTTAGGGTGATATATCATATTGCCAATCCAGGGTTTGCATTTCCTTTAAAGAAAAACTAAATGTGCACCTTGTTTCTGCAGTAAACAAGACAAGTCATTTTATCTCCCCACACTCCCTCCCTCCCCACTATATTCCACCATGGCAGCTGTCCCTCTTCTAAGTAGAACATAAATAGTTGGGAAGTATTAAAAACAAGGTATGCTGTTTGTCAGAAATAGCAACTCCAACCTTAATATACCAGCTAGTCTTTCTATGTGTATACCATCAAAAGGTTGCTCACTGCACATGTCTTCTCAATCTGTCTTGAACTAGGGGTAACTACTGTCATTAATACCATCTTTTAACCAATACATAAGGCATACCTCACATATATTAATGATATGTACCTTTATTTTGAAACAGTACCATTTAGCACCCTCTCTTATCTCACTTTCCATTTTGGTAGAATGAGTCCCCAGAGGTTAGTTGATTATTTCTTCTCCCAGGGTTCTATCATCAGGAAAATCTGAGGGGATGGGGCTAGAATTATTATTCACAAGTGTCTATATAGCATGATCCTTACCCCATATTCATCAATTATTTAAATCAGTTTTTATAAAAAACCATTCCCACGTGTAAGACACACCTTAATTTTAGGGCCTGAAATTTGAAAACAATTTATTCAATAAAGTTATTAAACTCAAATTTTATTCATCATGAAATTCAAGGACCTTCTGCTCATAGCTTTCAGCATCTTTTGGGCAAGTCTGGTCCATAGATGCATGCTTAGTTCATTCCATTTCATGAACTTGAAACACCAATTGTGTTCTCCTTTGAATCAGTTACTTCTCTTTCATCAATAATTCTTGCCTTCATGGTGTACCATCTGTGTGGACACAGGAATTCCACTGGCTCTTTGCTCTTTAATCCACCTCTTCAATTCCTTCTCTAACTTAAGGCCATTTTGCTGACTTGCCTCTCATGACCTTCTTCTGCTGTGGTGTTTTCAGTAGGATTTCTTTTTATATGTACTCAATCTAAGATTATTTTCTCAGTTGGAGGAGGAACAAACATACATTCAGAAGCATGATTTCCATTCACTTTTGCAAACTGGATCACTTTTAACTTGAATTCTACATTGCACGAAAATCTTTTCTGAGCCATTTCTGGGCAGAATGTGGCAAAACAAAACCTAATATACCCAGTAACAAATATGAAACAATGAGTGCAAAGACAACAAGTGAGATAAAGAGAGAAATGCAAGTTAAAAAAATCTACAACCACTTTTAAAGACAATCCCAGTTTTTATACTCCAAATTTTTCAAAAAAGTGTGTGCCTTATATATGGGGAAATATGGTAAATGAACAAGAGATGTTTCAAAAGCATAGAAGCTCTTGAGAGTGAATTCAGAATTAGACAACAAAGTGGTAAAATGTATTTTCAGGGATAATATGAAGCCCAGCAATTGCCCTCTGAGTCCTGGTTCTGGGAACCCTATTATGTCTTCTCAGAGGTTTAACCAATTTCACTTCAGGTAAGGTATTATCTACTATTGCATGTCATTCCCCTGCCCATTTGGGCTGCTCTTTTTCAGGATCAAGTGTCTTGGTTGACAGATTATCTCCAAGGCTGGGCCAAGCAGGTTGTTTGACTGCTACACTGGTTCTTCCCTGGATTGGGTTACTAATAATACCTTCTTCAGTTATCTCTTCTATTAAGTCTTGTGGCTGAGGAGACTTCTTTTGCCTCTTTCTAGTCTTTGTTATGTCTCTGAATTCATCTAAGATCAAGAAAAAGTTAAATACAAAGAGATAAAATAAATTGGGGGGTGCTTCCATCTTCTTTGCTGTACACATATTTAATAGCTCATAGAAACTCTTCTTTTTCACTTAAAAGTCACAAAAGAAGGAAAAGAATGAGTTCATGAATTAACATTTTTATATGCAGTTAATTTAATTTCATTCCCAGTCAGCATCATCATTTCGTATAGGTTCTCTGGCAACCAGAAGACTCTTGTTGTGTACAATACCTGGTCCTAAGTCTCTCATAGTCAGGAGAAGGATCATGAAGCCTCCCTATGTTGTAATAGAACCAGACTTTATATAATAATCCATTGAAAAGGACAAATCCACATAGGTTCTAAGGACCAGGTCCTCCAATTAGATTATGACACCACAGTCACATCTTGCTTGAGGTCAGTGTCTCATCCAACCTTGAGCCCCTGCCTCTTCCAAGAGTGTAGGAGCTCATTATTTAATCTTAGCAATAAGGGATTTGAGGCCATGTATATCTTCAAGTATGCTGCTTCTCATTTTGCAAATAGGAGGAAAAAGGAATTCAGTTCATTTGATATTTGAAATTTGTTTTGAATCATATTGTGGCATGAAGATATCTATGAAATGGTGTGATGAGCCTGAGTTCAGATAAGGAAGATGCACATCAGTCAAAAGTCCATTGTTCCAGGCTCATTGGAATTAAAAGATGTTTTATTTTTATCTTCACAGTCACAATAGCTAGGACAAGGCTTATAATATAATAAACCTTGAATAAATGCTCGGTTTTATTGACTGAGATAGTAGTGGAATAAGTGAAGATGTCCTGCGGCAAGAGGGTGATATGGGGCTGGAGTTCAGGAGAGAGTTTGGAATTCATTTGCATAAAGATAATAATTGAACCCATGGGAGCAGAGAGATTATTAAGAGAGAGAGATTGAAGAGAAAGGATAAAAAAATGCCTAGGACAAAACCTTTGGATATACCTAAGGTGACAAAATATTATAGGGGCAGAAAAAGAGGACAGTGTTATAGAAAGGAAGGGAAGAAAGAATTTCCAGAAGAAGGAGGTGATCAGCTATGTCAGAAGCTGCAAAGGGGGTCACAAATAACCTCACAATTTTCCCAGTTAGACATATTTAAAACTTCAGGGTAGAAATTGGTCTTCCTTGCCTCTTACATATGCAGACAATAAATTCTATTAATGCTATATTATCATACTTTCTCAAATCTATCCTTTCCTTTCTATTACCACTGCTATGATGTTAGTTAAGGCCTTCATGATTCACTTGGAATTCTGCAATGGCCTATCAACTATCACTTATCCTCACTCCTAACCTTACTAAGTCATGGCACTGTCATATTATCCTTCCTGATGTATAATTTCACTCAAAATTTTTTTAATGTTTTCCAGTTACTTACAGGATAAAGTCCTTAGACTGACTATTCAAGGCTATCTACAATCTATCTCTAACTTACTTTTAATAGATTTATCTAGCTTCCTTACAGACACTCTTCAATTGAACTATTCATAACTCTCCTTTATTATTTCCAAAGTTTTTAATCAAGATATTATTTTTTTTTAGGTTTTTGCAAGGAAATGGGGTTAAGTGGCTTGCCCAAGCCCACACAGCTAGGTAATTATTAAGTGTCTGAGGCCGGATTTGAACTCAGGTACTCCTGACTCCAGGGCCAGTGTTCTATCCACTGTGCCACCTAGCTGTCTCCAAGATAATTCTTTACAGATTAAAAAAATCATTTTGCCCCATCCCTGCTTCTGAAAGTCTCCAAAGTCCAGCTTAAAATCTGCTTTCTCTATGAAACCTTCCCTGATTATATATCACTACATGTAACTGTAGAAGATTTCTCCTTTCAACTCTTATGTAACAATATATATTTTTGATATGTACTTATCACTTTATTTTTTATTATGTTAATTTATATATATGTATACATACATATATATATATTAGGTTTTTGCAAGGCAAATGGGGTTAAGTGGCTTGGCCAAGGCCACACAGCTAGGTAATTATTAAATGTCTGAGGCAGGACTTGAACCCAGGTACTCCTGACTCCAGGGCCAGTGCTTTATCCACTGCGCCACCTAGCCTAGCCGCCCCAATTTGTATGTTTTTTAAACCACCCAGTTTAGTGCCTGGAGGACAGAGATCCAGTCATTCAGCATTGTATATCTATTATTACCTTTCTAGTAGCAAATTACATATATATTTCTTTCTTTCTTTCTTTGTTTCTTTCTTTGTTTCTTTGTTTCTTTCTTTGTTTCTTTGTTTCTTTGTTTCTTTGTTTCTTTGTTTCTTTCTTTGTTTCTTTCTTTGTTTCTTTCTTTGTTTCTTTCTTTGTTTCTTTCTTTGTTTCTTTCTTTGTTTCTTTCTTTGTTTCTTTCTTTGTTTCTTTCTTTCTTTCTTTCTTTTTTTAGGTTTTTGCAAGGCAAATGGGGTTAAGTGGCTTGCCCAAGGCCACACAACTAGGTAATTATTAAGTGTCTGAGACCGGATTTGAACCCAGGTACTCCTGACTCCAGGGCCAGTGCTTTATTCACTGCACCACCTAGCCGCCCCCATATATATTTTTACATCTATATCTATATCTATCGATCTATCTCTTTTCAGTGAATGAATGATGGCATGAGATGGAGTGCTTGTCCATAGTCAGGTGGTGTCTTGACCTTCCTGTCAGGGTATATTTCCTAAGTTTCTGGATATGAGTAAAAGACAACAGTAGAGTTATGACCCCTTTTATTTGTTGTTAATTCCCTTAAGGCCCTAGATTGTTCTAGATAATTTTGTCTACTTCCCTAAAGAACCTCTTCAGTAATTGAAATAGTCATAAAAACATTATGTAGTAGCTAAGAACTGAAAATATAAAAGCTAGCAGTTGATTGGAGAATGATTATTCAAATTGTGCCATTGGATGTAATAAATTTTATTTTGCAGTAATAAATGATGAATATGAAGAATTCTAAGAAACATGAAAAGATTTTTAGGAAATGACTCAGATGAAAAGAGAACAACACAATGATTAGTCTAATTGAATGGAAGCATCAATAAAATAAAACTAAATGCCATACAATCATAATGACCTATCTTGGTACAAGAGAACTAAAAATGCATTTCTCTCTCTTTTTTTGTAGAATTGGGGGTAAAAATGAATGTGGAATATTGCATGCATTATCAGACAGGTTGATTTATTGATGGATTTGCTGAACTAATTTTTTTTTAATATTGTTTTTCAGGGAGAGATTTCTAAAGGGGAAGACACATGCAGAGAGACTCAGAAATAAATGTGATATAAAAGCAAAAGTCATCAATAAAATATTTTTTCAAAAACAAGATTGTTCCTTTTCCTTGAAAGAATGATCTGAACCTTATTGTTCCATTGGTGTTTCTGATTATAGTTTAAACCTGGTTCTAACAATGGATTTTTCTTTTTATCCCACACAATCTGCAGAGAATATGTGAGTATAGTTGCAAGAAAATTTGACATTTTCTCCAAACAAGGAAACAACCTCATATATTCATTAAAATGGTCCTGTAAATATTAATATTTTCCTTAAAATGGACTGTTCCCTAAATTAAACTAAAATCATACACAGTGGTTCTGTGTTCCATTTAATGCTGTTATGTGTGTTTTCAGCTTTAGTTAATTCTTACTGGGAGACATTTTGAGAATTGGTTTTTATTTAACAGAAATCTACTGCTGATATTCATATAAATAAATTAGAGTTATCACCTCATTCAGCTTTTGCAAAAGAGATCATCTAGTCTATTCATCCAGGGAAACTGTGATTTGATGAAGCATCACACCTGGAGAATTTCCCAATTTGATATGACTGAGTACTTCATTAATAGGAATGACCCATTAAGATTCCCAGTGTCTGCTCAAACAACAATGAAACTTACTGTAGCCAATTACCCTCATTTTTGCCTAAGTAGTCCTTAACTAAGCTAGGTGAAGTTTGCAAACATCTCAAGTGAAAAATTGAGTTTCATGGTATACATTAATGAATTGGAGAAATTAGTTCATAAGTGAATAGTTGTGTTCTTTAAATTTTTAGCTTTAGCCTTCCTGAAACTTCCTTTAAAACATAAGCAATTGGATATCTCCCTGAGAATGTCATGACTGAGATGATCAGTGACCATGCTGCCCTTACAGAGCAGGGACCTTTGGTTTAATATGATTCTGTATGTGATACAGCTGTTACCCTGGCAGGGAGGAACACCTTAGATATGATTAGAGAGATGGAACAGTCACATAAGACTCATCCAGATTTGGACACTACTGCATGACATTATTGTGAAAATTTAAGAATTATTTGAAATTTTTGTGTGAATGTCTTCTTTCATTTACATTTTAAAATTTATTTTAAACTTAAATGCAAAATAAGTAAAGAAAAAAAAAACCACATTGCCATGTGTCCAGTTAAACACAAGGGAGAATTCAATATAAAACAATGAATTTCCATTTCAAAAAACATATATATATATATTGTGTTTAACACCATTCATCTTTGCTTTGCTTCCCTGTAGGTTTTCTTTTGTTCTCTACTGAACATTTTTTAGTTTATTTTTACCCCTTCTTTCCTCCTCCCCAAGAAGGCAATAATTAAATGTAGATATATCGGTGTAGTATACATGCATATACATTCATGCACATGTATTATATACTTACAAATATACAATCATACACATTTGCATTCATATGCATATATGTAAGACTGTACTATGCTTATTTTTTCCACTTCTCTGTTTCTCTGAAGGTAGAGAGAGCATCTCTACAAGTTTTTCCATAGTTTTCTAAATGCAGCAGTTTAACATTTCCTACATCACAATATTCCAGTCTTATGCTGTCTAGTTATGTTAAATAGTCTAAAACAATATTGATTAATATACTGACATATAGTAGAGTTTCTCTACTTTTCTCTTTTGATTAAATTTATTATAGCTTTCACTTTGTCTGAGATCATGATTACTACCCCCTTTTTTTTTACATAATAAATTTCACTCCTGGACTTTTATTTTTGTGTATATCTCTTATTTTTTATAGTACTTCCTGAAAGCAAAATTTTTTAATCTGCTGTTTCCATTTTATGGGTGAATTTATCTCATTCATATTCTAAGCTATCATTACTTATTGTTTGTTTTTCTCCTTCCTATTATCCATACTAATCTTCTCACCCTATTCCTATCCTTCCTCACTCCTCTGTTTTCCTTCTATATACTACCTTGACCTCTTATTCCTTAATCTATTCCCCATAAGAATGCTTTCCTTATCCTATCCCCCACCCTATCCTCTTGTACTTTTGTTTTTAATCTGAATTTAGGAGAATTTTATACCCTTCCAAATACATACATACATACATATATATATATATATATATACATATATATGCCAATCCCTCTTTATCCCATTTCCATTACTCTATGCACCCTTCTATTCCTCATCTTATTTTTTCCTCTTTCTTTTTCCTTTTCTTTGCAAGGCAATGGGGTTAAGTGACTTGCTCAAGATCACATAGGTAGGTAACTTAAGTGACTGAGGTCACATTTGAACTCAGGTTCTGACTCCAGGGCTGCAGTCCACTGCCCCACCTAGCTGCCCTCATCCTCTTATTTCTACATAAATCTACAAGACTTTTATGACCTTTTTCTTTTTTTTTAGATTTTTTTTTTTGCAAGGCAAACAGGGTTAAGTGGCTTGCCCAAGGCCACACAGCTAGGTAATTATTAAGTGTCTGAGACTGGATTTGAACCCAGGTACTCCTGACTCCAGGGCCGGTGCTTTATCCACTGTGCCACCTAGCCGCCCCATGACCTTCTTAATATATATGTTGTTCTCTATCTCAGATCATTGGGTTCCCTTTAAAAAATCTCTTCCTTATCTTCTCCTTCCTCCCCATCCCCTTTCATTTCTTTCTGAATTTAAAAGACTTTTACCTCTTTCTAAATATGTATTTTCCCACTCTTTAACCCACTCCTAATGAGAGTAGGGTTCTAGAACTACTAGCTCCTTCCCCATTTAATTCCAGTGAATGTTTTTTAGATTACAAAGAGGGGAGGAGAGTTGTACTGACTATTTCTAGGTTACTTAGTCTTTCTGTTTGTGTATGTGTGAAGCTCAACATTATTGTTGCCTTCTTTTTCATATTTATTATTGTCCTGAGTGTTATCCAGGTGTAGGGATTCTTTTATGTGTTTTCTTGACATCAGTCAAAATCTCACCTTTCCAGGGGAAACTCTAGATAGGAGAACATACATAAGCATAACTTGTAGAAAATCTTGCCAAGACTATGTAAATCCTGAGTTAATGAAAGTAAAAGTTCCCCTAAGATTTTATAAATCCCAAGTCAGTGTCAATTTTGAATTAGTATTCAGGGTCACTGGTTATAATTCAATATTTTTCTTTTGATAATTGGCTCATAAGCAGAGGAATTGTTCCTTCTTTGATGCCTTTTCTGATCTTCCAAATTTAAGGGGGCTTTCCTCCCTTTTTTAAATTACCTTGAATTATACTTATCTTTGTATCTATGGCATCATTTTGGTAGAGCATAAACTCCTTGAGATTAGGAATTGTTTTGTTTTCATCTTAGCATTTTCAATACCTAGTCAATGAACCAGTTTATGGTAGGTAACTGCTAAATATTAGTTGAATGAAACTGATGTTAAAGATGTGTTCCTCATAAGTTAATAAATCTTTTATTTATGCTACTCATTCTGTCATTGCAGAGATGTTTTTGCTTCAGTTTTGACTGATTTTCATTTGCCAAAACTTGAAGAAAATATCTAGCGTGTTGTAAAATTTTTAGTGGAAAATATATGAAAAGACAATTTTGGAGGAAGATATGGAAGGATTATGATCTGTACCAGAAGACAGAGTTGGACCAATGAAATCACAGGTATATTTAAATATTTTCCAATTGCCATTAGCTTCTAAAATATTTGCTTGAAGTTTTGCTAATTTTCTTTCTACTTAGATCCAGTATTAATTATCTATGAATAAACTAAAATTCACTAAAGAAAATGCTATTCTATCTTAAACTAAAATTATAATGATAATAATCTCTTTGGAAATTTAATCAACCACACTTTGTTACAGCAATTGACTTAGCTTTTAGTTCAGGGGAGCAATATAATGAATCCCAAGTTCATATGATTTTCTTCTAGTTTATGAAGTTTATATCAGTAAAGAAGTTATTGATATCTCTAGTTAGGAAAATTCTCAACATTCAGGGAGGTAATATGACTTATTGCTCGAATTTAATTTTTTGTTTACCTCTAGCTAATCCATACTTTCTTTAGGCAAAAATAAAAAATAGGAAATATTTAGGAAAAAGGAAGTAGGTAGAATATTGAGAAGTCAGTTAGCAACCACAGAAAAGGAGAGTACAGAGATGACCTTTTTTCTTTAGAATTTCCCTCATTTCTTGAAGAAGTGGATACAACTGATAGCTTCAGTCTGAGTTTTTATGACGTCTGTAGGGGCCAAAGAAATCTCAATTTCTTTTTTCTCTACTACAACTCAGCCCTCCCATTGTTCTCTCTTTTCAACCTTTTCTTTAACATTCTCCTTTCATCTTTTCCTTACCTTTTCCCTTTTGTGGTACTACTTTATTTTGGCTTTTTAAGTCCTGGATGGACCTAGAGAAGGAAATAAACTATAAATTAAATGATCATATGAGAAACATGGGAAAATTATTTAAGGACTATTAGAATCATGCCTGAGAAAAGGGTAGATTTTTGGAGTTTCATATAATAAATTAGAGAGGTGACTGCTTAGGAGAGGGATTTTATTCAAAGTATAAGGAGAGGAGCATAGGGGAGGACCAGATGAAGATAGAAACAGAACACAGGGAAAATTGGGGACAGAAGATGGATTACAGAAACTGACAGAAGCTAATCTGACTGCCAGGTTCTATAACTCTTTTGCTGGGAGCTACGCAGATTGGAAAAGAGGCAGTACTTTTCTGAGAGAATAATAAACGTCTGGAGAAAGGCTGAGTCAGCTGAGAGAGCCAAAGGAAGCCAGATAAACAGTGTAAATAGAGTCTGATTTTAGGAGAGTTGAATTCTGCTGTTTTGTGAAGTGCTGTCTGGATTTATATTGCATTAAGTCTCCATCTCCATCTATATTGCCATAAAGCTAAAACTCTTTATAAAGATTTGGGAAACCTATTAAGGATACTTGTGCTTCTCTTTACTGACCTCTGTAGCTTGAGAGTAAGTGGGGAAGAGAGAAGAGATAGGTTTTGCAGCTCTTGTCAGCTATGCTTATATATTTTGCTAAAAGAATGTAGCACTTTCTCTGAATTCCATCAAAGATGGTGGTTTGCTAAAAGAATCTGACACTGTTTCAACAGCCTGAGAGTGTTAAAGAATCAGTTTTATCCGGCAGAACTGTGAAGAGCTGAAGAGAAGCTGATAACAGGGAAACGATTTTGCCCTAACAGGTGACAAAAGGTGACAAAAAGAGAAGATTGTTCTTTAAAGAACCAAGGATATTAAGAACCCTCTGCCATCTAGCACATGATGTGCCCCAAGCACATGGGTTTTCTTTTCCAGTTATATGTTAAAGAGTTAAAAATGTTAATTGGTAACCTCAAAAAGGGATTGGAAAAGGAATAAAGGAGTGAATTTGGAACTCAGAGTTTGAAGAATAAAAGTTAAAAATTGTTTTTGCATATAACTGGGAAAAAATAAAAAACAATAAAAATAACAAAAAAAGAGTAAATAGTGTTATTGCATGATTGATTTTATATAAATGGAAAGAATAACAGGTGGGGACTTAAGAGCAACGGAACTAGTAGGAGTTTCTTCTTCTTCCCATGCTAGAATTAGTCTTAGAGCACTAAGAGGAAAAATGAATTCAGGGAATTCCAGATATTTCAATATTAAGTGCAAGTTAGATGAATAAGAATGGGTACAGGGTACCAAGTTAGGTACCACACTTGGAGAGATCTGTGATGACTTCAATAGTGAGCCTAGTTTCTTTAAAGGATAGTACATTCTGTCCAATTCTTGTGCATGACCTATTAAATTTTCATATGGAAGGATGCCATATGTTGGAGGCCTTTCTATAAGGCTTGTAATATATCATGGATTGCAGTTCAATCTTTGGGGTTTACTTCAGTTTGATTTTGCTACATTAGTAAAAGTATTCCAATTCTTTTTTTAGTCATATATACTCTAAATTATTTTTGTCAAATTTTGCACATTAAATTATAATTCATAACATGCTGTAGCTTATATGATGTTGCTCTTTTGAGCCTCTTGTGAGTTGCATATTTTGGCCTTTGACTAGACACATAATTAATGCCTCAGTTCCTCATTTAGAACTGAGGGTTTGGGCCAGATGATGTCTGAAATGCCTTCTAGTTTTAAATAAATGATTCTGGGGTGGCTAGGTGGCATAGTGGATAAAGCACCGGCCTTGGAGTCAGGAGTATCTGGATTCAAATCTGGTCTCAGACACTTAATAATTACCTAGTTGTGTGGCCTTGGGCAAGCCACTTAACCCCACTTGCCTTGCAAAAACCTAAAAAAAATGATTCTATGTCTAGTCAGAGATTGTGTTGTTTGAAACCATAGAGCATTACATGGAGAATATTCATGTCAAAAAGGATGCGTTCTTGAGGCAATAAGCAGATTGATATAATTAAAAATCATGTGCAAATTTCCAAATGTTATCCAACTTACTATTCTTCTGTTATTCAGTCTTAGGCTCAGTTTTATGTTTAGTTACAACATCAATTAATCAATTAACAAATATTTATTAAGCCCCTACTTTTTTGCCAGGTATCTGTATAGGGAATACAGATACAAAAGAATGACAGTCCCTACCCTCAAGGAGCTTGCATTCTAATGGACCCGTCCATTATGTAGACTTCCATTGAGGAACTAATCCAATGGGCTATCCATCTGCAATTCTTTAAGACAGATGGCAACCACTTGGTTTTTTTCTGTCTGCTAAATTAGATTCATCTTGTCTTTAGATCTCCCTTATGCTTCCAGTGATCTGGGAGGGGGGTACAATACAATCAATAAAATTCAAATACAAATTCAAATTCTCCAAACATTTATCTGAAATGTGAATCAGTACCATACCATATATATAAATGGGAACCTCTGGAGAGCCACACAGAGATTTCTTCTTCCATTTGTACTCTGCATAGGATATCCTTCACAAAGCTGTGGAATGTGTTGCTACTCACAGGACCATTAAATAAAGTTATCTCCATGGTTGAATTGATCAAGGAATCTTCTGCGATCTTTATTCATGTTAGCTACTCTTTAAGATGATTTTTTGGTTATTCTGAGGTGGCCCTTCTTCTATATGCCCAAGTTATTGTATTCCATTGTGTCTTCTCTGAGAGACTGCTTCCCCTATCATCTCCATTCTCTCACTTATCTTCAATCTCTTTCTGTCTATTGGTTTTGTTTGAAATTTATCTTCTATTTCCTTAATTTACTCATTTCTTTCATCTTACCTCAGTTACACACAGAGTTGGTCATTATCTGGGTCATTCTGCATTCATAAACTCTAAAATTTCCTTATCTTATCATAATATGTTGTCTTTCTATCTCTCCCTCTTCTGTGCAACCCTAAAACCTATTCTTTGTCCTTATCATGACCTTCAATTTCTTAGTTTTAGTTTTTTCTCAGGCTTTCAGCCCTGCTCTGGCTACACTTTCCTTCCTCTTTTCTCCATCCTGATCCCTTAGTGAACAGTTTAATTATATATAACCTCTTCTTTTGAATCCCTTGCCTCTTATCTTGCTCTGACAACCCTCAGTCTTACATTACTTCCATTATTTTCTGCTTTTTTTCCTACTCATATTGTGAGTAAAGATGGAAAAATATCATAAAATGATAATGGAAACATTCCATAAAACCATTCTGACTGGATCCACTACAAATTACTGTTGTGCATTCTCAACTGGACCCTCACTACATCAAGACAATTCTATACTTAATTAACCCATTATCTCAATCACCTTAGTAGCTTTTCCAAATGTTTTCATTTCTTCTTACATCTCCCATATTTCCCTCTCTAAGTTGGAAAACTTGCCTCATTTTTCACTGAAAGTATTGAGACCATTCTCTGAGAGCTTCCTTTTTTCACCTTTTTACTTCAAATCTTCCAAATGCCTTCCAACACAATCTCTGATTGTACTCCTATTTCACATAATGAAATGATCCTTCTTATGAAAATAAATCCCTCTCCATGCATAAGTAGCACTTTTTCAAACTATATTCTCCAGCAGACTGTCCCTCTATCCCTTCTACTAGTGCTCATATCTTCAGTCTCTTACTTTCTGCTGTATGCTTATCTTATATTAGCTATATTTCTCATTCCACAAATTATGTGACCATGAAAGCATTCTTTATTGTAGAGAATCTTCTGCAGAAGTTTGCCTGTTTTGTAAATGTTTGTCAGTTGTTACCAATGCAATATTTATAACTTTTTAAATTAATAAAAACTGACAAAATTATAAAAAACCCCCAATTGTTTGATCTACCTATAAAATATTCCTCAGAACAATAACATGATGAATAAAATCAGGCTAATTAATTTGTCCACTTCTATTTGAACTTCATTAAAAAAGATAAGAAGGGAATAATAATTATTCCTGGTTTTGATAGTGTTTTAAAGTTTGTGAAGTACTCTATAATGTTGTTTTGTCATCTTTCAGTCATGTCCATCTCTTCATGACTCCATTTGGGTATTCTTGCCAAAGACTCTGGAATGGTTTGCCATTTTCTTTTCCAGTTCATTTTACAGATGATGAAACAGGCAAATATGGTTAAGTGACTTGCTCAGGGTCAAATAGCTAGTATGTGTCTGAGACCATATTGAACCCAGGATGATGAGTCTTCCTGACTCTGGGACCTCTATCTACAGTGCCTCAGATATTTAATACTTACTAACTGTGTGGCCTTAGACAAGTCTCTAAATCCTGATAACCTAATATCCAGGGCCATCTCCTGGTTCATATCTAGACACTGGATCCAGATGACTCTGGGGGAGAAAGTGAGGTTGGGGACTTAGTACAGCCCCCTTTCTCTTCATTCATATCCAATTCATGTTCTTGCCATGGCATCATCTCCTTGATGTAATATTCTTCTTCAAAGACATCATCATCATCATTTTCACTTTGTGATACTTGGAAATTTTTTTTGAGTAGCATCTTTATTTATTTGTTCATTCATATGCACATATATTTTTTAAGTGACAAAATTTCCTTCCACCCTCCCTTCCCACCCCCCTCCTCTCAGAAGGTTACCATTGTACATACATATTTTTTTAAACATGTTTTCAGATTAGTCATTTTTGGCATGAGGAATTAGGGTTAAGGGAAAGAGATACTTAAGAGATAATTTATCTGTGGTGTCACCCTTTATGTCTAAATCCTGTACCCATTTTGACCTTATTTTGGTATACAGTGTGAGATGTGGGTCTATGCCTAGTTTTTTGCCAAACTATTTTCCAGTTTTCCCCCAAATTTTTGTCAAATAGTGAGTTCTTATCCCAGAAACTGAAGTTTTTGGGTTTTTCACAGTAGATTCCTTTAGTCATTTACTGTGGTTTCTTATGAACCTATCCTAATCCACTGATCCATTACTTTATTTCTTAACCTGTATCAGATAGTTTTGATGATGCTGATTTATAGTGTAGTTTTAGATCTGGTAGAGTTAGGCCACCTTCCTTTACATTTTTTTCATCAGTTCCCTTCTTGCTCCAGATGAATTTTGTTACTTTTTTTTCTAGCTCAGTAAAATAGGTATTTGGTTGTTTGATTGGTATGGCACTGAATAAGCAATTTAATTTGAGTAGAATTGTCATTTTTATTATATTAGCTCAACCCTAACCATGAACATTTGACATTTTTCCACTTATTTAGATCTGACTTTATTTGGGTGAGAAATGCTTTATAATTGTTTTCATATAGTTTCTGGGTTTGTCTTAGGAGGAAGATTCCCAGGTATTTAAGTTTCTCTTGCTCATGGGCTTTGTTGTTCATATGTAGAAATTCTGATGATTTATATGGGTTTATTTTAAATCCTGCTACTTTGCTGAATTTGTTAATTGTTTCAAGGAGTTTTTTAGATGATTTCTCAGGTTCTCTAAGTATACCATCATATGATTTGAAAACAGTGAAAGCTTTGCTTCATTGCTAATTCTGATTCCTTCAATTTTTTCTTCTCTTATTGCTACAGCTAGCATTTCTAATACTACATTGAATAGTAATGGTGATAATGAGCATCCTTGTTTTATTTGAAATGCTCCAAATTTATTCCCATTACATATAATATTTGTTGATGGTTTTAGATAGATACTATTTATCATTTTAAGAAAAACTCCATTTATTCCTAAACTTTCTAGTATATTTAATAGGAATAGATGTGGTATTTTACCAAAGACTTTTTCAGCATCTCTTGAGATAATCATATGATCTCTGTTTGTTTTGCTATTGATATGTTCAATTATGTTGAGTGTTTTCCTAATATTGAACCATCCCTGCCTACCTGGTATAGATCCTACCTGCTCACGGTGTATTATCCTAGTAATAACTTGTTACAGTGTCATTGCTAAAATTTTATTTAAGATTTTTGCATTAATATTCATTAGGGAGATTGATCTATAATTTTATTTTATCAGTTTTGGTTCTTCCTGGTTTAGGTATCAGCACCATGGTGGTGTCATAAATGGAATTTGGCAGAACACCTCCTATTTAAAA
This sequence comes from Macrotis lagotis, assembly GCF_037893015.1. Taxonomy (NCBI): domain Eukaryota; kingdom Metazoa; phylum Chordata; class Mammalia; order Peramelemorphia; family Peramelidae; genus Macrotis; species Macrotis lagotis. The sequence goes on from NC_133658.1 coordinate 833,880,083, forward strand.
AAATAATTTATTTGGAAACGGAATTTAATGTTCCTTAAACATTTGGTAGAATTCACTTTTAAGGGGTAGCTAGGTGGTACAGCGAATAGATCATCAGCCCTGGAATCAGGAGGACCTGAGTTCAAATCCAGCCACATGCACTTAATAATTACTTAGCTGTGTGAACTTGGGCAAGTCATTTAACTTAAATTTTTTTTAGTTTTTTTTTGCAAGGCAATGGGGTTAAGTGGCTTGCCCAAGGCCACACAGCTAGGTTAGCTTAAAATTTTTAAAAGAAAGAATTTACTTCTAAATCTGTTTGGACCTGAATTTTCTTAGGGAGTTTGTTGATGGTTTCTTCAACATCTTTTTCTGAAATAGGGTTATTTAAGTAATTTAGTTCTGCTGTGTTAATCTGGGCAGTTTATTTCTTTTTTTTTGTAAATATTGATCCACTTCATTCAGGTTTTCCAACTTATTGGCATAGAGTTTGACAAAGCTGCTCCGAATTATCTCTTTAATTTCCTCCTCATTGGTGGTTAGTTCACCTTTTTCATTTTTGATACTGGCAATTTTGTTATTTTTCTTTTTAAATTAGATTAACCAAAGGTTTGTTTATTTTATTGGCTTTTTCATAAAACCAACATTTAGTTTTATTTATGAGATCAGTGGTTTTCTTTTTTAAAATTTTTTTTAAAATTTAAGGCAATGGTGTTAAGGGACTTGCCCAAGGTCACACAACTAGGCAATTATTATGTGTCTGAGGCAGGAGTTGAACTCAGGTCCTCCTGACTCCAAGGCTGGTACTCTATCCACTAATGCCACCTAACTGCCCCTACCAATGATTTTCTTTCTTTCAATTTTATTAACCTCTCCTTTGTTTTCAGATTTTCTAATTTGGTATTTAATTGAGGATCTTTAATTTGTTCTTTTTCCAGCTTTTTATTTGCATACTCAATTCATTGATCTCTTTCTCTATTTTATTCATACATACACACATATCTATCTATCTATCTATCTATCTATGCATTTAGAAATAAAGTTACCCCTCAAAACTTCCCTGGCTGCATCCCATGAATTTTTTTTGTAAGGCAATGGGGTTAAGTGATTTGCCCAAGATTACACAGCTAGATAGTTGTTAAGTGTATGAGGCTGGATTTGAACTAGGTCCTCCTGAGTCCAGAGCTGGCGTTCTTTCCACTGCACCACTTAGCTGCCCCTGCATCCCATGAATTTTGATATGATGGCTCATTCGTATCATTTTCCTGGATATAATTTTTGATTTTTCTATTATTTGCTGTTTGATTTCCTGTTATTTAAGATGGTTATTTAATATCCAATTAGTTTTTGGTTTATCTTTCCTGACCCTTTATTATATATAATTTTTATTGCATCCTGATCTGAAAAGTGTGTATTTATTATTTCTACCTTTCTGTATTTGATTATAAGGGTTTTGTGCCCTAGGTCATGGTCAGTTTTGATATAGGTGCCAGATGTTGCTAAGAAAAAAGTATATTCTTTTCTATCCCCATTAAGTTTTCTCCAGAGGTCTATCATATCTAAATTTTCTAAGATTTTATTCACCTTCTTAACTTCCTTCTTGTTTATTTTGTGGTTAGATTTATCTAGTTCTGAGAGAGGGAGCTTGAGGTCCCCCATTATTAAAGTTTTGCTGTCTATGTCTTCTTGTAATTCACACAGATTTATAATTTTAGAGGAACAAAAAGGAAGAGTGTGAACACTGAGTAAATTCTATTCAATAGATTTGACTCAGAGAAGGAATAAGATACATTCCCACCTGGGTTTAAAAAAATTTATCCTAATCTACAGGGAAGTGGGGGACAGGAAAAGGGAAAGATAACTGAAGAAAGGACTGATAAAAAAGGAAGTTGAAGATATAAGTGAAAATAAAGTTAAATTTTTAAAAAAGTCAAAGAGGAAAGGGGGTAAAATTTTGGTGAGGAGGACTAAGAAGAAAGGAGAGAGAGAGAGAAAAATATAAATAGAGAAAGATAGCATGGAGGAAAATGCAGAATTAGTAATCTTAACTGCAAATTTGAATGGGATGAACTGTCCCCTAAAATCAAAGTGGATGATAGAATGGATTAAAAAAAAAACAGAATCCTACAACATGTTGTTTACAAGAAATAAATTTGAAGCAGCACACGGGGTAAAGGTAAAAGGTTGGAGCAAAATATAGTATGACTCAGTTGAAATAAAAAAAAATCAAGGGTAGCAAATCCTGATCTCAGATAAAGTAAAAGCAAAAATTGATCTCATTAAAAGGGATAAGAAGGAAGCTACATCTTCTTAAAATGCACCATTGGTAATGAGGCTATATCATTACTAAACATGTATGCAAGTAGTGGTATAGCATCCAAATTCCTAGATACTTGGAAATTGATTCTATCTTTTAAATTGAGTTGCCTGTAGCATTGATTTTGTTTGCATTTCTGAATTCATTTTCTTGACTACTTTTTCTGCTTTCTCAGAATATAGATTGATAAGGTGTTTGACTTGGTGTTTTCATTGCCTGGCGTATTGTAGAAAGCATAGTACTTCTATCCCATTGCATATATATTTATTGTCTAATTTTGTCTATAAATGCTCTTAGGACTATCTTGGATCCCATTCTCATATTTTCTTATACTCAATTTCTCCCCAAATACTTTTCAACAATATTGGAGGCAATAATGGTTCATCATAATCTTTTGTCATCCTTTTCCAAAATATTTTCCCCTTCATAATGGTGAACTTATATTCTAAAGAAGTTTTGCTATTGATTTCCATGCTTCTCTGTTAGTCAATGAGATCAAGGGTTTGTTTGCTGAGATGGTTTCTGGATGGTTATCTATAGTATTCATGACAATTTATTATACACTGGTTAAATATCTCTAAAGAATGATACTAATTAGAGTATTATGGCCCCCTTTTTAAAAATTGAACAGTAAATAAGTCAAGGTGAAGTTGTAATTGCACATAACATCTTTTATTTTGCTTTATTTTTCTCCGAATTTTGGTGTTAATTTTGATTGTTGCTGTAATCATTTGATGATCTGACTGCACAAAGACAACTGATTCTGAAATGACTTACACATCACCAGCTAGATATTTTTTGTTTGTGAAGATATGGCCAATCTATGCCTCTTCTGCCTCCTGCTCCCTAATAGTCTGGTGTTTGCCTTATCCAACTTAGACATCCTAAAATACTACTTTGAGCAAACTTCTGCTGCTGAAAAACTTTTAGTAGGTTCCAATTGCCTATAGAATAAAGTCCAAATTCTTTGTTTGGTATTTAAGATCTTCTCTGATGCATTTCCTTCCTTTCTTCTAGGATGTGGAATTCCCTATTCTGTATAAACTGATTTCTGCCACCTTCCCCCTCCTTTTTTCTGAGTGATACCATCTCTAAACTGTATGAAATTTTTTCTTATGCTATTTTTATTCCTAGTACCTTCTCTACTTTTTTTAAAAAAGTCACATATATCCTAAACTTCCTTAAAGATCCAGTTGAAGTACATTATTTGGTTAAGCATCTTCTCTGACCTCCCCTCTATTTGATGATCTTTATCTTCTCAAAATTTCTATTATACTCATTTTGCTAGTAACATGGTTTACCTTTTATTTTTATCCATTTTTAATGAAAATATTCTCTTTCTTCCCTCAAAGTGAAACTCTTTGCTGGCACCTGGCTCTGTCTTACACATTTTTGCATCTCCAGCACCTAGGATAGTGCCCAATACACAATAGGCAATAGGTTTGCCCAATACATAATAGGTTTTTGAAGATAGTAGTGAAGAGCAATGGGCATTCAAGAAGGACTAACACCACTGGTATGAGGGCTTATAGAACCCTTTTTAGGGTTGCTCATCCACTTTTTGGTCTTCATATGGCACTAGACTTTCATTTATAGCTTCAAGAAACTGAGGTTTCAGCAGTGATCACATCCCAGTAAGACTACCTTGGCAGGTGGAATAAAGCAGATTGAGGGTAACCAATGTGCCACAGACTCATTGGTGAGTCAGGGTACTGTGTACCATATGGGCTATCTACTTCCAAGGGGAAAAAACTTCCCTTGGGGAATTGAGAGGATAAGAAAAATTTGTTCCAATGGCCATCAAGGCAGTTGAAGCAGGTGCCATGGAGCACAGAGAACTGAGTTAGACATTGAAGACCACAATGTGTCCCAGCTTATTGTCAGTTATTCTGATTTTTTGCCTTGTTACTAGACTTTAATGATTTTGGAAGAGAGAGTAAGACTTACAATTTTGTGCAACTGTGCTTCACTTAAATCAAATTTAAGTCAAGAAATCTCCCTATGATATTATTGGTCCTCTTTGAAATGAAGGACAAACAACATTGCTCCTACTCAGGGAGTCTAGACATATGAAGATTCAGTCACTAACCATTGGTATTCACTTCCCAAAGTACTGATTCACAGGTCTGCTCCCAAATATTTTGTCATTACTTTCCCATCTTCCATAATGACCACTATGTGACTTATGACAAAATTTCATGTGAAATGAAAGGCAGAATGTTTACATGAATATACAGATCTCACTCATGAACAAGTGATATTACTTCACATTTCTGAGGGAAGAAAGTACAATATTTGGGAAATAGAAACAATAGAAATTTCTTTCCCCTATTTATAAAAAATCATCAATATGATGGTATTATTTTAATTAAAATTTGAAAACTATAAAATTAAAGTACTTTTATGCATGAAAATATATTCAATTTAATTTCACAAGTATTTATTAAGGACCTACTTTGCTATAGTTATTGTGGCAGGTATTGGAGAGTATAATGATAAAACAAAATAGTCCCTGTTCTCAAGGGGGTTAGAGTCTATGGGAGTCTTCCAGATATTATAAAACAGTTTATCCTTCTGTATGGGAAGACAGTTATCAAGACTTTCCATAAAGGTTAGTTATTTTTCAAGGTGATGTCTGTCATAGGCTCTAAAGTACTTGCTGTGTGTTTAACCTCCATGAAAATTCATGACCATCCATTAACACTAAAACCAAATTGCTTTTGAAGTAATTACTTAACAGCCCTTTTACATCATGTTAGTTCAGACACAAATTAAATCCAATTTTACAATCAAAATTCTGATTCAGTCCTAGATGGAACACAAAAATTCTTGCCTTAGGTACTTGTTAGATTGTGGTAGTGGAGAAATTATTTAACCTTTGCCTGCCTTAATTCCCTTACCTGTAAAATGAGGGTAATAATAGCTTCTATCTTTAAAGATAGCTGTGACAATCAAATTAGATAATATTTGTAAAATATTTTGCAAATCTTAAAGCACTAGATAAATGTTAATTATTGCTCTCATTATCATTAACAATCCCTACTCCTCTCTCAGTGATTGATATTTGTGTTTCTTTGGCCCAGTCTCTTTTCTTTTCTGAGTCTCAGTTTCCTCTTTTGCAAAATCAGAGGGTTGGGTTAAGTAGATTCTGAGGTTCCTTTTAGTTATAGAGCTCTAATCCTATGAAGTCATTCTGGGGACTTCAGCTGCAGGAAGATATTTCATAGCTACCATAAAAATAGAGGATATTGTGAACCAAAAAAAAAACCCCAATCTCCTTGTTCATAGTCACTGGTACAGCCAACCTCACAGTACATTCATTCATTGCTTCAGTGGCTGGGAGAACTCCATCAGCATAGTTTTTCTATACATAGGCAGATAAGAAAGCTGTCTTACCCTGGCAACAGCTTCCTCACAGACAAACCCTAAAATTTTCTATCCGGGCTCATTATTCTGGTTTAGTTAAAAACAGGAACATTTTCTTCTTTTTAGGAGAATGTTGTTCAAATGTAAATTTATTAATTTCAGAATTAAAGGTTTAGGGGTTTTGTTTTAGTCCTCTGATTTAAACATTACTCATGTAATATGTATACAAGCTGATGAAAACCCAGTCCCTCAGAGAATGTGCAATATGCTTTACCTGCTGCTTGGTGTGTATGCTTTCAGAAATACATGATTTAGACATGATTCTCCATATCAGAACATGTTTAGTTACCTGCATCTTACTGTATGGGAGGGAGAAAATCCTTTTAATTGGCTGTTGATCTAAAAGTGAATGTGCATAAAAAAGACTTAAACAGATAAACTATTTCTTTTCATACTGAACAAGTAGTTCAAGAACTACTGTGTGCCTTTGGTTTTTGGGTCAAGATAGCAGCTAAGAAGTATCATAGGATACAGAAACCTTCTGTCAGCTTCTTGAACCTGAAAACCATGAGCCTCTGTTCAACCTGGTGCCTCTATTTTGACTGGGTTTATTCTTTCCTGATCTAAGCTGAGAATCAGGAACAGAATGGTCTGTGATCTTATGAACTTCCATAGGTCAGAAGAATCAAAAATTTTCCTCAGCAACTAAAATGAACTTGTATTAGACAAGTATGGGAAGGAATCAGCTCTAAAGAGCAACTATTTGACCCAACCCTGAAGTGAGTGAATCATCCCAACAATCAACAACACTGTATCTTGTCAAAAAAGTGAAAGAATCATCCATTAACTATGCCACACCTAGAAAGGGGTGTGTTGGGGTCAGCTAGAGGTGTAGTGGATAGACTCTCTACCATGGAATCAGAAAGGCCTGAGTTCAAATCCATCCTCAGACACTTTATACTTACTATCTGGGTGACCTTGCACAAGTAAGTCACTTAACCTCATTGTTCCCCTTCCCCCCCACAACAAAAATGGAATGAACTTGGAGTGGGGGTCAGGAGAGTTATATATTTCAAAATTTTACTATTTTACTTCACTATTTTAAGTTACTGCAGTTTGATTCTGACTATAACATCTCAATTAGTATCCTTTAGAAAAAGATAACTGATATTATTTGAAAACAGATAGCATGTGCCCCCTCAATTTTCTTTTCTCCAGGAGAAATACCCACAGTTTCTTTAATCAATCTTCATATAATATGGACTCAAAGTTATTAAAAATTCTGGTTTACACACACACACACACACACACACACACACACATAATTTTGGTTTGTGTCTTTGTTACATTGTAGGCCCGAAAGTGGAACAGAATTTTTTAGTCAATGGCAGGCCTAAAGACACAGTATATCTCTGCTGCTTCTTCCACTGAACTTTATTAGTCACTTTTGTTCCTCTCTGGAAGCAATTAGAAAATCAGATGCATTAAGTAGAAGTGTATGGCATAGACTCTGCATTCATCCTTCCAATTCATAATCTGACAAGCAGTCCATGTCCCTGATTGTGACTGGCTACATCTCCCTTTGGTATCTACTTCTATTTCTATTTCTATTTCTTTCTATTTCTATTTATTTATTTATCTGTTTATTTACTTATTTATCTATTTATTTATTTAGTCATTCATTTATTTATTTATTCATCTATTTATTTATTTATGTGCTTGTTTGCTCATTTATTTATGCATTCATTCATTCATTTATTTTTTCATTCATTCATCTATCTATCTACCTATTTGTTTATTCATTCATTCATTATTCATTTATTCATCTATCTATCTATCTATTTATTTATTTATTTATTTTTAGGGTTTTTTTTGCAAGGCAATGGGGTTAAGTGACTTGCCCAAGGCCACACAACTAGGTAATCATTAAGTGTTTGAGGTTGGATTTGAACTCAGGTCCTCCTGACTCCAAGGCTTGTGCTTTATCCACTGCACCACCTAGCCGCCCTCCCTTTGGTATCTAAGAAGCTATATGCTTATGATGTTGTATTTGGTATCTATTTCAGGATCCTAAGGGGTCAGGGGGAATGAGAAACTCTAAAGTGATCACTCATATCCAGTGTATTCCTCCCTATGCACAAAAAACATATATATATATATATATATATAAAATCAGTTAGTATCTCTTCAATATCTTCCCCACTTGGGTGGGGGGGAAGAAGACCTAGATTTATTCTGAGGTCAAAGGAGCAGTAGGTGGAGGCTGCAAAGAGGTTTCAGAAAGTCAGAAGAAAGGTAAGGAAAAAAACACAACTTTTTCATAATTAGAGCTGTTCAAAAATACAAAGAAAGTGACTTCTACCCCCTTGGAGGTCTTTAAGCAGGCATGCCATGTAAGAAATTCCTTTCAGGTATGACTTGGATTACATGGCAGCTAAAGTACTTTCCAAAATCTCAGAAACTACTGTCATCAACCGTCCTTGAAAGCCTTCACCACAGAAAGTCCAGAAGGTTCCCTCTTCTGGAAATAGATGGAATACTTCACCATAGGTTGTAGGTGGCATCCAGATTAGAAACATGAATTTCAGCACCAGGATCAGCACCAGAATCAGACATTTCAAGGAGTGCAGCCAGGCAGAAGGGTTTGAAGCCAGTATAGCAGAGTTTGAACTTTATAAAGAGTTTCCATACTTGGCAGCATTCAATTTCATTGTGCAATGCTTTATTTGATATCACAGCTCTGGTTAGAGCAAAGACGTTGGTTTGAGGACTTAGAGAAAATTAGTATTTTGGGAAACTAGTCCAAAGATGAGTTTTGCTATCATTCAGTGAATATAATGTTAGTGTTTTATTTTCAAAGAAGACTAAAACATCAGGAAGGTGATGCCATGACAAGCACTTGAATCTGGATTTGAGTGAGGGGGAGGCCGTGTAAAGTCACCAACCTCACTTTCTTCTTTAAAGCCAACTGGGTCCAGTGGCGAGATATGGATCCAGATGACTGGAGATGGCCCTGGATGCCAGGCAATCGAGTGAAGTGACTTGCCCAAGGTCACACTGCTAGTAAGAGTAAAATGTCTGAGATGGGATTCAAACTCTTCAAAGCAGACACACATTCATATATGCATAGACACACATACACATAATACAGACAGAGATTTTGCCACTCATGGAAATGGGTCACTTATGTGACATGGCGTATCTACTACTGTAGCAAAGATCTCAGTGGCAGAGCACACTTGAGTAAGGTGGGAACAGGGAAATTTTGATTTTAAATAACTGCTTAAGAATGTAATTGTTGCTAGATATGAGAGGGGGCATTCCTAATTAGGCCCAGATGGAGTAGGGAAATCCTTAGGATTGCTTCTCAGTTCCAGACTAGGGTATGTGTCTTCTAATTGGAATCAGAAATTGAATGAGAGGGGGAATTCTAAAGATGGAGTTAGTATGCAACCACTGCCTTGTCCAATCAGCATCCCCAAACATTTTATGTTTGACATAGAATCAGAATATATCAAGATAATAGGAAAATACAGATTCTCACAGCTTATATGTTCATGATCATTAGAGCCTTAGCTGTAAATTCTATTGGGAATTCTATCACTTATAACAACATCAAAAATGATTTCACAAAAGTCACAATTATTATAGTGTGTATGTGAATTTTTATGCCTATACTCATAAATCTGGTAAAGTGGGAAGGGCTCTGTCTTTGGTGTCAGAGAACTTGGTTTTGAATCCCAGCTCTGCCCTTTGCTTCTTTAAGATCCTGGACAAGTTAGTTGACCTCCATGGACCTCATCTGTGAAATAAGAAGGTTGTACATGGTGATATTAGCTCAAGACTCTTCTTCATGAAATTAGTTGTTCTTCTTGCCCAAATTCCCTTTCATGTATTTTATGTATGTATGTATTTTATGAATACTTGACTGTGTACATATTGTTTCTTCCAGTTGAATATAAACTACTTGAAGGAAGGAGTCATTTATCATCCAGGTGGCATAGTGGATACAGCATTGGATGGGGTTCAGAAAGATCTGAGTTCAAATCTGATTTCAGACACTTCTTGACTGTGAGATTCTGGACAAGTTACTTAACCTCCAACTGCCTCAATTTTCGTATCTATAACAATGGAGATAAAAATAATACCTACCTCCTAAGGTTTTGAGAAGATAAAATGAAATATTTGTAAAACACTTTGAAAAACTGAAGATACTTTATAAATACTACCTACTTCAGGTAGCTAAAAATATAAGTTGATTGATCCAGTCATTCACTTGGATATATACTCTGAACTATAGCAGCTAGGGCATCATTACTATATTTTTAAAAATTATCATTTCTTAGTTTCTTTCTTTTTAAACAATTCTAAAAAAGACATTTCAAATAAATTATCTAAAATTGCTACATGGTAGGGGGTGTTCAGAGAAGTTGATGTTTAGCCACCTAGATTTTATTTTTTAAAAGGTGATTGGAAGTTGTCTGATTTTGTGTTCATGGTTAGGTGTCAGTGGCATTCTGCTTCAGTAAACAGATAATAGGGTGTTAATTGTTTTTGATGGCATGGCATCATAAGTTATGGAGTGGATATTCTTTATCATAGCTTCCAAATGTGTATTTAATGAATGCTGATGAGCAGAATGCTGTATAGATCCTCAGTCATACTTCAACATCTCTCAAAATCTTTCTGAATTCACTGCAGGTGCTAATAACAAATCTATCAAACCAGTCATTCCTCATTGACCTCAGAAAAACGGTGTCCTTTAACCAGATGATTTCAGGAAATAAAGTCTTGGCCTAGTTGGCCTACATTCTTCACCTGTAGAATGAATATCATATATGAAAAAATGGGTAAAATCATCTGTACTTTGGTAGTTGACCCTCTTCCACAAACTCTTAAATCTATACTTTACCTTCTGTAAAACTATTGTTAGTCTCTAGATTTGTTTCTGGGAAATGTAAAGAAGAAGGGATTTGGGATCACTACATGCAAAAATTATAATAAATATCAAATATTGAAAATCATTATGTAAATAGATGCAATAAATTCAAGGTACATTTTTTAAATGTTCCTATACTTGCTATGTGTGGCTCTTTGTGCCTGATACTGGGGAGATGCAAAGATTAAATGGGACATGTTTCTTTTTCTTTGCAATCTAAGTGGAGAATACATACACATAAAGAGCAGTCTTAAATTATGGTTTTTTTCTTAGGGCACTGAGATTCATAGGATCCTAACAGTAAAAATGAAGGCAGAAACAAGTAAGCTTAGTACTTAGTAAGAATCATTGGCTAAAAGAAGAAAACATCAGATGGCCTCCTTCCTTCTGGCTACATCCCTGGGAAAGTAACCTCTGTGCTGATTTTTTTTCCCTCTGCAGTATCCTTAATGTGGGCTGATGATCCAGAAGAAGATTGTGCTCTAGGGTCTAAGTTTCCACCCAGATCTTTTCTATTAATTCGTCTTAGAAACACTGATTTGAGATGCTACTTGTTCTGAGTATCAGTGTGGACTCTATAATAGGAGGACCAAAGAGACCCAGAAGGAAAGACTCTTGATAAAATTTGAGTTGTCATGGTTGCTCTGATTTTCTCTGTTCAAAGTCCTTCTTTCTTCTTGTGTTTCTACTTAATATTTCACCCTGTGACAAAGAATGACAGAGTCTGTCTAGTATGTCACTGACTCATCATTACTCTTTCCTGCCCCCCAAATATGGTTAATTCCATTACCACTTTTTCCTACCTCCAGGATAGGGAGTGTTTCTGTTCTTAGAGCTCTGTGACTCTCAATTTACCATTTGCTCTAATAATGGTCCAGCAGGTGATTTATTTGTGATACTCCTATTTGATGGCATAATGTTGTCATATGCCTTAGCATGACATTAACTACCTGGAAGAGGGAACAGTACTAACAATTATGTGCCAAGACTGTCCCAAGAGCTTTATAAATATTATTTAATTTGATTCTCACAACAACCCTGTGAATTGGGTGATATAATTATTTAGATTTTATGGTTGAGGAAACTGAGGAAGACAGCAGTCTAGTGACTTGGTCAGAGTAACCCAGGTAATAAGTTTCTGAGGTCAGATTTGACCTCAAGTCTTCTTGTCTCCAGGCCTGCCTCTCTTCTCAGTGCCACTGGCTGCCTTCTTTAAGGTACTCTGGCCTGCATGCACATTTTAACTGTAAGGGAAACATCGCATTCTTTGTTTGCCTCACTGGTCAAACAGAAAATGAAATGTTTGAAGTGATGATAATTTAAGAAGAGAAATGCTCAGAAAAAACTCTCCAAATGCTTGTCTGTTTCATCCCTTCCCCTCTTAAAACACTCCATACCCCTCTACCTTCCCATCCCCACTTCCTCCAATCCCTATCTTGGGAAGGTTAGCAGCCATAGAAACAAATGAAAGCTGAAGGTCTTACTCACTCAGAAAATAGATTTGTTCACCCTAATAACAATGTTTAAAACATTCCTATTTAGTGGAGGTGCTCACACTGTGAAGAATGATTAGAATTTGCATATTGATGTCCTAGACAATCTTCCTACTGTCACACCTTCCTTTGGTAATAGAACTAGAAACACAATCTCAAAGAAAAGGCATTAATAGATTTCAATACATAATTCCTCCAGGATTTAGCTTCACTGACATTACAAATCTATATGGCATTAAAAAATTTAAGAATAAGAGCAGACCAGATTACTTCACTGTTCCTGGGTAAACAAAAGATAGCAAAGCTGAGGACCTCTTGATTCAAGGAAGTTTGTTACTAGGAGAAATAAGAGGCAAGCAAATATTTTCAGAGGAGAAAAGCCTTTAGGGTGAATGAAAGGAAGGCCTCAGCATGAAGGAGGGAAACTGATAAAATGGGATGAAATAAATAATCCGTGGAAGTGAGAAGGGACCCATTCCACAGGGCAACAGTATCTTCAAAAGGAAAAAAAAAAGAGAATTCAAGCAGAACCAAAGGACTTTGCTCAGAATTCAAAGCAGTGCCGGATAAATTGCCTTTAAGATCACTGAAGCAAATAGTACAAATAAGGTTGAAATACCTAGATGTTGATATGGAAGCAGTTGATTGAGAGCTTCAGGAGCAGAGTCACAAGGGCTGGTTTAAAAATTTCTGAGTGGGTAAAGTCACTGGACCAGATGAATACATTTTCCTTCTCCAACACTCCTTTCTGTTTTTTTTACTTCCATCTGTTGGGCATCTCAGACACCTCCTCCCCCTGTTATGTAATGGCCATGTAACTATGACATTCACTTAACCCATTCATATTCATGCACCTCTAGTTTGAGCTTTTTTCCCTCCCTTTTTCTATCAGATGCTGTTTTCTTGGATATTTGATATTCTTCTCCTCCTTTGTCCTCTTCCTCCCCCCATCCCCATGAACTGTGGATAAATCAGTTTGTTAGGTTGGATGTACTAATATCATGTGGAAATTATGGCTAATGGTTTCAATTCATTACATGCTCAAGGCTTCCAACTCTCTTAAGACCAGAGAGGAACACCTCAAGTATTTCTTAGACTATCCAGATTTAGAACTAGCCAGAGTAATATTTTCCATCCTTTGCTGCCAGGATCCATGATCCATTGCTCCTGAGAATTGGCCAGCATTGTAAAGATCAAAGAGTATGCAGCTGCAGTCAACTCACCTAACTACCTGGAGATACTAATGGACATGAGCCCCAGAGTCTCTCATTTCCTGTCCCTTACTAGGGCTGGACCAGCAAATGGTTGGTCTACCCCAAACCTGGCTATGTGATTGGAGGTCATCACTATGCCACATAGACTGCAGTTGGGAGGCATCAGTTGGGAGGTACTGGGATAGAAGGCTATATATGATATTTGAACAAAAGGATATGAGGGTGAAAATAAATAAAATGTAAAAAAAAATAAAACATACAGAGAACTGAAAAAAAGGAAGCCCTTAAAGAAGACATGGCTTTGTCCCTGTTCACAGATGAGATGAACCCTATTACCATTTCTCTTTTTTCCAATTCTCCACACTCATCCGGACCTGGATCTTTGTAGCAGCACCTACTTTGTAGTATAAATTAACAGACAAATATGAGGGGATCTCAATTGAAAATGGTATTAAAATAGTGGGAATAAGCAATTTTGCACAAGAAGAATGAGGAGATAGAATTCACCATAGTCTTTCAGCAGTTGGAATGAAATTGAACAACTGATGGGGAGTTTTGGAAAGTGTAAAAGTTTCCAGTGAACTCTATTCTCCACTAAGGAGAGACAATTGGAATTGTGACTCTTGTAGAAGATTCAGGATTTGTCAATACATCTTGTAGATCCAGAAAATCAGTTGTGAAGTGAACAACATCAGATCTCAAAATAAATTAGGGTACATAGAGAACATAGGGTACATTAAGAACATAGCCCAGCATAGATTTGTCCTAAATCAGTGATTTTGGAAAGTGAGCAATGTCAACACTTCTGAAAAACAACACTGTGGCATGGAAAAAAAATTCCTTATTTATTCAGAAATGACTGGATATAACATTATTTGCCCCTTTGGCACAGCTTCTTTCTAATTATTTTATTAGGCTAATGTCAGTTTAGTACTGAATTCATTTCATCATATATGGTAAAAGTGAGAAAATGAATTATGACATCATATATTGCAAAAGAGTATTCTTATCTATAAATAAGTCTTCAATCAATGTGGTATTAGTTGCTCATACTCACTTATCACCATAATTTGCATCTGGTTTTCTGTCCATGGAAATAATTACATCAGTATTGAAATTAGTTGGCTGGCTGATGTCAAATAAAGAGGAATACTATCTTAATTTTGGAGTAAAGAGTCTTGCTGAAACTATTTAATGCAAATATAGTAGAATAAATAACAGATTTCAAGTATTTTTTAAAACCATGGAGAATGAAGGAGAGAATTAAACTTGTAAAAGGACTATGAAACAAGAATTTTCAGATGCAACACTATGATTTTAAGTAAGTGCAAGTTTAATCATTGAGTGGTTTTTATTTCTTAATTTAAGAAAGGCTTAAATTAAATGGCCAGTTTTAGGCATTCATGACTGAAATAGTGTAGCATTTCATGTATTTTCTCAATAAAATTAATTTCCAAAAATTAAATTTATTAAAACTTCTGGAAGATCATGAGCCATCAGGAACCCATGACAAATACATCATCGTGCTTTTCCTTTCAAATGTCTTTTCTTTTTTTTCAAATGTCTTTTCTTAAGATATGATCAACCAAAATTTAAGAACCAACTTTAGCCTAGGTATGAGATCACAGCTATTATGGGCGTGAGTAGCAGGATCATCTTTGCATGATTTTCTTTGATTTGCTAGTTTGAATTCTTTGAAGCTACTTACTAGTAATTGTATTGTCATAGCATCAAATTTCTTGTTGTTTAGTTGTTTTCAGTTATATCTGTCTCTTTGTGACCTCTTTTGAGATTATCTTGGCAAAGATGCTGGAGTGGTTTGCCATTTCCTTCTCCAGCTTTTCTATAATGAGGAAACTGAGATGAACAGAGTTAAGTGACTTGTCCAAGACACACACACACACAGACGTGTGTCTGAGGTCAGACTTGAACTCAGGAAGAGGAGACTTCCTGACTCAAGGGCCAGGACTCTATTCACTATACCACCTAGCTGCCCCTTGTTTCAATTACAATAAATTCTTCTGTCTGGCAGCCTAATAATCAAGGTTTTCCATTACTTGCTGTGTGATAATGTCATATATCTCTTAATCTCCCTGAACCTCAGTTTTCTCATCTGAAAAATAAAGGGATTGGTCTAGATGACTTCTAAAACTCACTAGAAAAATCTATATTTTAATATTTCTGTAGTACCTTGCTAAATGATGTTCATGAAGACAACTGAGGAAAATTCTATAATACTGTTTGAGTCATGAGTGGAAAGACATATAAATGATGCTCAGTTTCAATGTTTTGTGACTTTTGAGTTCTTTAAAATTTGGTCATTCATGTATGATATATAGAGTAACCTTTAATTAACAAGAATATTTAATTAACTGGAACAATTCCTTCACTACCAGTCCTAGAGAACAGTGCTTATGCATTAGAATTCAATAAAGATTGCCATCATTTTCCATGATTATTGAGAAAGCAGAGATAGCTATGCTGCAGTACTGTGGATAATGTCAAAGCAAACTAAAGTTGCTTTACTCTCTCTTTTAAAATTATTAAGAGAAATATTTCTTCTGTCTTAAGTCCTTGGTCCCACTCTAATGAGAAATCTTATAAATAATCAACCTTCTGGATAGATAATTTTTTATACAAAACTCCTTTTATTCCTTATCAAAGGTACAATCATTTTCTTTGAGAAATTGGATGAAATTTCAGGAAAGAATTAAGTTCTCCCTAATGAAAAATTGAGAGATACCTAAAAGAACCAGAGGCCTTTGATTGATACACTTAAGAGCAGTATCCCCCTTTCCCTAACTCTTGATTACATTAAGATAGTGATCAGACTAAGAGAAGGAAGACGTCTGATTTCTTCAGTGAATGAAAGTCTCTCTAATGTTCACCTTTGAAGAAGGTGAAAAGAAGAATCCTTAGAGTAGGGGATTCTTTTTTTTGCAAGGTAATGGGGTTAAGTGACTTGCCCAAGGTCACACAGCTAAGTGATTATAAAGGGTCTGAGGCTGGATTTGAACGCAGGTCCTCCTGACTTCAGGGCTGGTGCTCTATGCTAGTTGCTCGGATTGGGAATTCTAAATGTGTGTGTGTGTGTGTTGGAAAGATGAACCTCTTTAACAATATGAGGGAATTCTCAGAATAATGATTGTTGCCTCTATTCATAATTGAAAGGAATGCTAAATTTTAGTTAGAAGTTAATGAAAATAAAAATATAATTTTTTCACATACAAATTCATGAGCACCCTAAAATTTGTCCGTGGACCCCTAAAGGAAAGAAAGTGTCCATGAACCTTAGGTTAAGAACCCCCACTTAGAGGATGTAGTCAAAGATGGATTGAATAATCTAGAAAAAATGATTCTCTATGATTAACTAACATTTAAAGTTACAATTTTTCTAAACTTGCTACTTAAAATCTGAACCCTTGCTTAATGTTTTTTTTAAGGTTTTTGCAAGGCAAATGGGGTTAAGTGGCTTGCCCAAGGCCACACAGCTAGGCAATTATTAATTGTCAGAGACTGGATTTGAACCCAGGTACTCCTGACTCCAGGGCTGGTGCTTTATCCACTGCGACACCTAGCTGTCCCTTGCTTAATATTGATTAATGATAAATCATAAATTATAACTCTGAGGTTGACTTGTGTTAGATTTTCAAATGCATGTGGAAACTCAGTCTTTCTGTCTCTCTGTCTTCTTTCTCACTCCTCTCTCTATTTTGAATTAATTTAATATTAATTATTAAATATTCTTTTCTCTGGCTTGTGTATTAAATACAGAGTGCAGAATTTTTCTTTGACATGTGTTATCTTTGTGGTCTTGTGTAAATCACTTAACCTTTCAGTGACCTGGGAAACTTCCTGAGCATCTTTATTGTTAGAAGGAGTTTTCTCACTGGGAGTCCCCCCTGCTAATTAAATCAAAGATCTGCAAAAATATTTGTATAATTGCTTTGCTAGTGGGTAACAAACAATATTTCTAATAAAAGAATCTATCATTGGATACAATAATATAAACATTTTGGTCATCAGGCATACCTAGACTCTGGAATGTGTTTTCTCGGATTATCTATAGCTCATATAACAACATAGTGCTTTCCCACCAACTCCCACCATGTCTAAGTCAATTTTGCATTACAGAAGAATTAATAGGAGAAACAATAAGATCCATAGGCATTCATGACCTAAATATGAAAGGTCACATAATTAAAAAGGTAGAGAATAAATGAAGGTACCATTCATAATGATGAATTGGGGATAGAAACTTTCCCAAATAAGGTTGTAATAAAAGAGAGTGATCATAAAAATTGAAATGGGAAATTTCATTTGCATAAAATTAAAAAAAAACTTTTGCACAAAATCAATGCAACTAGATCAAGAAATGTTGAAATGAGAAAAAGCATCTTTGCATAAAAAGTATATAATTGATGCAAATACAAAAGACCAAGTCATTCCCCTGGAGATAAATTTTAAAAATAGCAAACTATTAACAATGAAAATTGTTCTTGATTATTGCTAATAGTAGTGTGTTATAGCTTGTAAGGTTGCCTTTAAAGTAGGAAAGATCATAAAAGATGGAACTAGTCAATGTTGTGTGGATAGTAATATTAATAAACTGTTGGAATTTTAAATTAGTACAACCTTTCTGCAAATGATTTGGAATTGTAGAAGCAAAATCATTCAACTGTTCTTAACCCTGAGACTCATCTATCCTTATGCTTACTGGGCTTAGACCTTGAGGAGGTCAAAAACAGAAACAAAGGCCCTGTGTATTCCAAAATATTCATAGTAGATCTTCTGGTAGTGAGAATCTGGAAATAAAGTAGTTTTTTATCAGCTGGGGAGATGAACAAATGGAGTGGCATAACATTGTAATGGATTTAGAGTGCAGAAAATGAAAACCAAAAAATAGGTAGAAAGACTACAATGATGCAAATGAAAAATACGTTAAATGGCAGTCAAGTTAGGATGAACTAGAATGTCCAATTTTGATCCTGGAAAACTGACGATGAGGCACGTTGCCTTCCTTTTGGTAGAGAGGGGTCATATGACTCTATCTAGAGAAGTCTTTAGACTATACCTAATCTAACCCCCCTCAAAGGTATCTCTGACTCCAAATACAGAGCTCTTTTTCTTGGTTCAGACAAAGCTTCTATGTATGTAGACTGGTTTTGTTTTAAAAAATTTTCATTGTTACAGGGAATATAATGGATATTGCTGAAAAGAAAATGATCTGAGTGTACACTAAAGAGAGATAAGTAAGGGAGGTTTGGGAGCACAAGAAAAGTGATGTACAATATACTATAGCAAATACTAGAATTAGATCAACTCAATGTGCCTAGGCTTGGATTCTCTCCAGGATACTGGGGCAAGAGCCAAGAAGCTTCAGAATGTCAAATTTGGAAGATTTACTTTCATAGCTCAGCTTCTGGCATTCCCAGGAACTTGCCAATCTTGCCAGAATATGACTTGAAGAGAAATTAAATGTATATATGACAGAACAAATAGGGAAATTGATGAAATAGGGTGAAATTAATGATTCAAAAAGATGGAACTTATTTAAGTCTGGAAATCTAAATGATGGTGCCTCAAAAATTTCAGATAGTTATGAAGGGTTGAAATAGAATATTGGAAGGAAACTACCAACATGTTTCAAATAATCAAAAGAAAATGGTTTCATAAAAACTATATGCCTTTTTTTTAGGGTTTATTTTTGCAAGGCAAATGGGGTTAAGTGGCTTGCCCAAGGCCACACAGCTAGGTAATTATTAAGTGTCTGAGACTGGATTTGAACCCCAGGTACTCCTGACTCCAAGGCCGGTGCTTTATCCACTATGCCACCTAGCCGCCCTGTCTATATGCCTTTAATAGTTTTTTTGGTTTGTTTTTGTTATTGCAAGGCAATAGGATTAAGTGACTTGCCCAAGGTCACAGAGCTAAGTAAATATTAAGTTTCTGTGGTTATATTTGAGCTTAGCCTCCTGACTCCAGGGTCCATAATCTATCCACTGCACCATATAGTTTTTTTTTTTTAATTTGATAGTTTTTAAGGGGGTAATGTTTTAAAAGGAATAAACATTTGATACTAAAATTTCATAATTGTAGTATCTTATTTTCATTCAAACTTCACTTGAATTTTGTCAAGGGCCAGCTCCTGAGAGTGATTTACACACATTTTTGGTGACCTTTGCCACCAGAGATATGTATGTATTCTTGCTCATTATATGGATTTGTTGGCTCTCCAGTGAACTCTGACCTGAGACATTCTGTGGTGCCAGGAGGTGTTTTTAGGAGGCTTTTCTGATAAGGAAGTTTGAAGATTTCTAAAATTAAATATTGTAAATTTACTCAGGAAATTGTAGCTGGGTCTTTTAACCTGTCATTCCTGAGATAAGTTTTTGTTATAAAAGCCTGAGTCTCCAAGAATAAAACAATCGAGTTTGTATCATGACCTAACATGTACGTCTCTATTCAACCTGACTCATTAAATGTTTAGACACACACCAGAACTATTGTGGGTGATAGAATTTATTGGAGACATATACATTTGGTCAGTCCTCAACTTTTGCCAGAGTAAGGGTTAGGAAACCAGAAATGGGAATGTTGATAAATTGAACCTATGGGTAATAGAAGGTTTATTTTCTGGGACCACCACAAACTGCAATCTTTTGCTAGAGTTTGCTGAAAATTCACTTTTCTAATAGTTCTTTCTAACATGATATTAATTTGGATAATATGCATTTTTCCTAATCCATGAAATAACCCAGGGCAGAGGAAAGGTAATACCATACATGAAGGGGAGGGTCAGGAACAGGGGCAGAGATGTCAGAACTCTTGGTAAAAAGGTTAAAGGGTAACCTGACTACTTTCTGTTCTGTAGATGAACTATTCCTCCATGAAAAGCACATTCCTTGTGGTGAGTCCCTGGCGCTGGTTTAGTTCAGAACTCCCTCTTGGCATAGCTCTCCATGGGCTGAATGCAGTGATAGAGAAGGCCTCTTCTCCCTCCCCAAGTCTGAAGCCTCCTTGACTGGGATGCTCAGGAATGAGCCCAGCCACATGGGCAGCAGGGAAAGCAGAATGCTCACTCAGCAATGAATGCATGAAAGAGAGTAGGATGACATCATCTCATTTACCCACAAATTTAACCTCTTTTCTATTTTTTTTCAATTGCATACTCAAGAAGTTACTTGAATACTTTTTTGGAGCAGATTCGTGAACACATTCACAAGGACTTTCCTCCTTTTTTGCAGATATTAACTTGTGTATCACGCCTCTCATTTTTTTCCTCTTCTGTGCATTTCAGCAAATATGCTCTGTTGCCAGCATGAAAGTGAAAATGAGGTTACTAATAAAATAACACAAATATTTAAAGTTGCGAAACTTAAATGCTTGATTGTTAAGGACTGACTATATGTAGGTGTGTGTGAACATACACATATATCTCTCTATATATGTATATATGTATATATATATATATATATATATATGAAGAATACAATAGCAAGACAAGAAAATGTAAATGTGCATGTGTAAACACCCATATGTATATGTGTAGATGCATATATATGCATATATACATGGAATTATATTGGTATTATACACACAGAAATATACTATTGTAGTTCAATTGTTTCAATGACTCCATTTTGGGATTTTTCTGGCAAAATTACTGGAGTTTTTTTTTGCCATTTCCTTCTCCTGCTCATTTTGTGGATGAGAAAAGATGAGGCATAAAAGGCCAAGTGATTTGCTCAGGGTCACACAACTGTCTGAGGCCAGATTTGAACTCAGGAAGATGAGATTTCCTGATTTTAAGTCGGGCACTTGGACCATTATGCCACCTAACTGCCTACACAGAAAAACATGTGTATATTTCTGTTTCTCTGTTTGATCTAAACTTGTGATTGAGTCGGTGTAGATAAATTCCATAATGGAAGTTTTTTTTTCCTACCAGTAATTTATAGTCTTAACAACTTGCCAGGGGCATTGAGTTAGATGATTTGTTCAAGATCATGACTAGTGTACATCAGAGGTAGGATATAGGGTTAGTTATTATATGATTTGAAAAGGAAATGATTGGCTGAAAATGTAAAGGAATGAGAACACCAATTGGGAAGAGGGTAGGATTTCAGTACAAACTAACTGGGAATAGAGATTATAGGAGGAATGGGAGATGGTGACAAAAGGTTCACTCCAGTAACAGTTCTCCCCAGTAGAAATTGTACAATTCTATTATCTTTCTACTCTGTAAATTTCCTAGTTTACAAGGGGATAGTGCAAACAGGGCAGCCAGGTGCCAAAGTGGATAAAGTGCCTGGCCTGGAGTCAGGAAGACATCTTCCTGACTTAAAAATCTAGTCTTAGACACTTAAGTATCTGTGTGTCCCTGATCAAGTCATTTAATCCTGTTTACCTCAGTTTTCTCATCTATAAAATGAGCAGCAAAAGGAAATGGCAAACTACTCCAGTATTTTTGCCAAGAAAATCCAAAATGGGGTCATAAAAAATCAGACCCAACTAAAATAAGTAAACAACAATAATAGAAACAGAACTTCTAATCCTCCGTATCACAAATTTTGCCCCAGTGTGGGGTATTGGAAAAGGAGTTTGGGAGTCAGGAACCCTTTTGCCAACATCTGTGGAGTCTACAATAAATCTCCAATAAATTTGCACTATATATAAACAGATTGAGAGTCCTTAGAGTAACTCCAATTGAGGGCATAACAAGTAAAAGATTTACTTGTTGTTTTCTTTTAGGTCACTCACATCATATGGACATAATATTAGTAAGGATAGGGGGCAGCTAGGTGGCATGGTGAATAGAGACTTAGGAAGACATGAATTCTATTTAACTTCAGTCATTTACTAGCTATGTGACCCTGGGCAAGTCACTTAAACCTGTTTGGCTCAGTTTTCTCATCTATAAAATGAGTTGGAGAAGAAAATAGCAAATCACTCCAATTTTTTTGGTATAAAACCTTCCCAAATAGAGCCTTGAAGAGTTGGCCATGACAATATATTGATCTGATGTGTGGCTCATAATCATTCCCTACTTTCTCTCTGAGAAAATAATTTTTTCCCAATCCCAGTCAGATATAATTTTGATTCATTATATAGTGCTGAGGACTTGTATAAATATCACCATTATCATCATCATTATGAAGAGATGGACATATGGTTGAACAACAACAGGAAGTAGTCATAATAGTAACAGTAGTCCCAGTAGTAATAAACAGAATGAAGCAGACTTTGGATGGGCTCCAGGTTTTTTTATTCATCAGGTAAACTTCCAACCCTTTTGAACACCTTCAATATTCTGAAAACAAATTCATCTCAAGCTGTTTTGGTGCCTTGGCAAATGTAAGAAGAACAAATTGAATTTATCTTTTACTAATTGTCCACAAATGTGCTGCTATTTATCACATATGAAGTTGAGTGCAATGAACGATTATTACCGGTGACCACTTTTTTTCAGGATGTGTCCAGGCATTCAAAACTTTCTTTGAATGGCAATTTCTTTCTGTTAAATAGGGTTTCTTCTAATAGGGATTTTTGTATCTATCCTCTTTAGAAGGAAAAAGGCAGGGCAGCTAGGTGGTGCAGTGGATAAAGCACCAGCCCTGGAGTTAGGAGGACCCGAATTCAAATTTGACCATAGACACTCAATAATTACCTAGCTGTGTGACCTTGGGTAAGTCACTTAATCCCATTGCCTTTCCAAAAAGAAGAAAAAAAGGCAACATAGACTATTTTAGGTGATACTGAAAAAACTAAAAAATAAATTTTAAAAACTACTTTATCTAATCTTATTCTTCAGTCATTCAAATTGTCCCTTTGAAATATGCATAATCCTATGCTATAGAGATGATGTTGTCATTTTGTAACACATATATTTGTGTGTTTTATCCAATTTAGATCCATTCATAAAAGGAGACAGGTAGCAATATTTGCAGTTCTCTAAATCATATTTTCCATCACTTTTATTCCTTCATCCATTAGTTGCTCTGCTTTATGAAGTGATAGAGATAACTTCTGCACAAAACTTAAGTTAGCAACTATGTACAACTTCTAGGCCATTTATAAACACTTGGTCAGTTAAAGATAGCCTCGACTTAATTTATTTGTAGCTATATATTTAAAATGAATAACTTTGTGGTGCTCTACTTTAACAAGTTATCTAAGTTTTCCATATTTACCCACATGAGTGGTATATCTATGCCCTGAAAAATCTTAATTGAACAAATGGTCACTTTGGGGGGGGCAATCCTTGTGATTGAATAGATTTGGCCATCCAAACTAGTAGTTGAGTTAGATTATGAAAATTCCTTTCAGATTTAAGTCTTATAAATCTTGAAATGGATAGGAATTGCTCATGAAAAGACCAATTCCTATAAAAATATACATTGAACAAGACATGGTCATTTGAATTGCCATTTGTTCACACATGACTTTGGCAATGAGGCACCTGATGGCAGTGAGTACTTTTATGCTATGGGTACATTTACTTATCTAGAAATTCTTGTTCTTAAAGAGTCAGATATCTTTTTGGTGCAGCTTAATTTTCTTCATGTGTAAGACCTGTGGCAGGCCTAGAGACAGGCCTTAGGTTCCAGCTATACTTGGTTTGACCATCACAATCTACACTTATAGAAATGTCAACTTTAGACCTCCTCTTGAAATTCTGAATCACAGTACAGGATAGCATATGACAATAGTAGAAAGGGAAGTAACATTCACTTAGAAATTTGAATGGGAATACATACATAGCTTTTGCATTTCAGTTTCTAACACTTTCAATTTAATGTGAGTCAACATATACCTGATATCTTGTAGCCTTTATAGATTTCTGCATTAAGGTGTAAAGGGTATGAAACTGAATACATGAGCACACTTTGATCAAGTTGGTTGTTGCAAAGTCATGACAGAATGATATGCTTATAGTTTATTTTACATGTGCTTAATTCCCATTGGTGGAAATCAAAGGTATGAAACAAGAGTTCAATGTTTTTGATTTATGCTGGAATATACCTGAAATTGTTAATTATCATCACAAAGAATGATAAAAATATGGAACACTTGATCTGGGACATATAAGTAGGAGTAAAAACCCCAAGAGACTGAATATATTGAGAATTTCATGTGAGGCTCACAGTCATTCCTATCTTTCTCAATGAGAAAATAATTTCCTCCCAATCTTGGTCAGATATAATTTTAATTCATTAAAATCAATTTAAACAAATTTTGGAGTCTTTCATCAAAATATTATAAATTTCACAAGGATCATTCAAATTGAAGTTAATTTAACACTTTTTTTGGGTCATGGAAAATATTCTTTCCAATGCTGAGGGAACACAATGATTCTAAATAGAAAAAAAAGCACAAATTTAAATGGAAGTTTGGTTGGCTCCAGTGATCAAATGGTTTTTCAGAAAATATGAAATCCAGAAGCACACAATCCAATGTCACACAGATGAAGTGAATTTCAGGTAAGCATGTGAGTATCCAATGCCATGGAATTAATGGATCCCTCTACTTAAAGGCAGATCAGGTCTGTCAGACAACTTTGGGGTGTGAAACCCCCATATAATTTCTCAATCCTTAAAGCTGTTTGTGTTAATATTGTGTTCAGAGATGAAAAAGTGCTGCTAATTAAAAGGGAAATTGAGACTAAGGGATGAGGGGGTAGTCTAAGAGCTCAAAGAGTCACGTCTTCCAGGATGACCTGAAAGAGTCACCATAACATGCAACTAACTCCCTCCAGCACCAAAGTGTTCTTTTTCATTTCTCTTCAGGAGGAAAGGTTGGAGAAAGTAGACCTCTGAGAGGAGATGCTACAGACTTCCAAGTTAGTGAATGAACTCCCAGCATCACTCGGGTATTCAGGATAGGACGAACTAGATGAGATGATGTTTTTAAGCCTCTGCAGAGCAATGATTAAGAGCAAGAGCAAAAATGCCAAAAGGCTGAGAAATATTGAAACATAGATATAGACGTTGGACAAATGACCAGAAGATGAATCCACAGAGGTGGACAGGGAGGTGGGAAAGAGCTCTAAGAAAGTTCCATTCTCCACACTGCTCACAATTCCAGATGAAGGATCAGGGTCTGACATCTTTGTGGTGTGAGAGAAAGAATGATTGTACTGATGACCAAAAGTTACAGTCAGACAAGGTTTAATTTGGACAGATTCTGTAGTTTTTCATTTTTCCATGGAAATGCTGGCAGAAATAGCAGATTATTTTATCTGAACTGAGGATCTTGCTTTTCAGACAAGTACAGTTGAGGATCTGGTGTCCACTGGAACTGTAAAAAAAAAAACCAGAAAGAACTGAGTATAGTGCTCAGAAAACATATGAGGCAATTCTGAATTTTTGCTTTCCTTTTTTTTTTTGGTGTGTCTATATGAAACATTATTATTAAACCTAGTAGGAGAAAAACCAAAACTTTTCCCTAGGAGCAAGTATGATTTACCACATTATGAACAACAACATGACAATGAACTTTTATTATCTCTCCACAGTACACTAGGTGCTAGGTTTCTCCAAGTTGCTAAAGATAAAATTAAAATACATTTCTTATGTGTTCCATCTGTTGCAATTTCAACACATGCTGCAGTATGAAGTTCTGTGCATAGGCCCCCAAAGATTCAAATCAAGGTCTACCTCCCCCAGGAAATTCAAATTTCACCAATTCTGAAACCCATCAACCCACCCCCAGACCAACTCGCCCCTATTCGCAAACTCTGGGAAAAATTATATTTGTAGTTTCTATTGGGATCACAGTTGCCTGTCTTATTTCTCCTATTAGACTGTAGTCTCCTTGAGGACAAAGACAATGTTGAAATGTTTCCACACTTTAATACATACCCCCAAACCTGTCAAATAATTTTAGAAAGAAGAAAACTGAGATTTCCTTTGCCTTATGATGATAATGTTTGTGCTATGTTCTTGAAGAAGACCATGATATCAAGGAGATAATGCCATGACAAGTACATGAATTGGATTTGAGTGAGCTGGTGTTGCTCTAAGTTACCAACCTCACTTCCTCCTCCAGAATCATTTGGGCTCAGTGGTCAGAGAGGAATCAGGATGACTGGAGATGGTCCTGGGTGTAAGGTAATTAAGGTTAGGTGACTTGCCCAAGGTCACACAGTAAGTAAATGGTGAGAGTCTGAGGCGGGATTCAAACTCTCATCCTCTTGACTCCAAAGCCAATGCTCTATCCACTGATCATCTAGCTTCCCCTTTGGGCAGCTAGATTGATTCTTCTAAACTGAAGGTAGCCAAATCACCATTTCCTTAAATTGGCTTGTCAGTTGTCAACTTACACTAGGCAAAATGTATACATCTTGGATCTTTTCTTTGAGTCTATTTCCCATATTTCTCTTCTTTCCCATCCATATTTTAAAGGAAGAAAAGGCTTGCTATTGGAGAGTAGGTTTGAGCTAAAGTGTGGTAGAAATCAGTGAGTTTCATCTCTCTACAGGAACAGAGATAGTATGTAGTATTTTTTCTCATCTTGATCTCCTCTGGGGCAAGACAGAGATGTAATAAATTAAGAACTGGAGGAAACCTCAGAGGCCTTTGATTTTGCTTGTGAGGAAAATAAGTCTGGGAGGTACAAAGTGACTTGCTCAGGATCACAAATGTAGTAAATTTCTGAGGTAAGATTTAAAGCCAGATTTTTCTGACTCAAAGTCTAGTGTTGTTTCCAGAATGCAATGGAATAGAACTGGACTCCTGTTCTGAATAGGGTCTCTGGTATTCATTAAAAAATTAGTACAAGATATTTTCTGCTTGGGACAATGGTACATTTAGGCCTAGAGGATGAAGTTTGAAGTGCAAAGATTAGAGAAGATCAGTAGAAGGCTCTTCTTGTCATGTCCATGGTGAATACTAATGGGCTGGAATAAGTTCAAATGAGAGGCCATGCTAACATGAGGAAATTCAAAATTATGCCATGGGAGAAATAGTTTAAAGAAGTGAGAATATGCAGTCTGGAGAAAAGAAGGCAATTTAACAGTCACCCCCAAATATTGATCTATTTGAAATTTGCATAACTACTTAATTGGAGAGTCAAGTATATCTCTGATATTTTGGGAATTATTTAAAAAAGTAAGTTTGAAGTATGTTTTGGGAAGAGAAAAAGAGGGAGAAACAACTTTTAATGAGTTAAGAACAGAGAAAAGTAGAATGGAGGAAAGCAGTATATTTTTATTCATATTTTATTGCCTAGAAGAATATGGTTAATATTAGATGGAAACTTGGATATCATTCTATAGAATACAGGAATAGAAATTAAGTGGAAATGATGCAGAAGTTGGGGCAATGACTATGGTCTCTTAGAAGTGACCATGTGTTAGTACTGATTGAAAGTAATAATATATGCAAGGGATTCAGTAAAGGACTTTATGTAAAACACATTTGGAAAGCAATGCAATGGAAAGGGATGAAAGGGGTGTGATGAATATCTTCAAGTATTTAGCAGACCCTCTTGTGGAAAAGAGATACAACTTATTTGAACAGACCTGGAAAAATTGGTAGTAGTTTCAAAAGGGGTAATTTTGGATTGATATAAGGAAAATCTTCCTAACAATTAAAATCAACTAAAAGTGTAATGGTCTTCAAGTGGGAAGCTGAAGAACCACTGGTTGGGAATGTTGAAAAAGGAGATACCTGATTAGTTATGGATAGAGCTAGAACAGCTCTGAGGTCTCCTTTAAACTGGAGAGTCTGTGATCTAGTTTGGATATGATTTCTGGTACAAATGGAAGAACTGAATTCATAAAAGAATTATATAATTTCAAAATAATTGTCTAAATTTCATGCCCTGAGGACACAATGCTAGTGGCAAAACAGTTCCTATGGCACCACTCATTTTCTCTCTGTCCTGCATTTTACCTTTAAAACTTACATTTCCTCTCTGTTCTCCAAATCTAATTAAATATGTGACTCTTGAAGAATCTGACATTCACTGGTTATGACCAGAGCAGGACTGCATTAATGATCCCCAGGAAGGAGCTGCCTCTGAGGAGGCTGTTCCTATCAGGGCCAGCTAATGAATTTTAGCAAGTTCCTCTGGGTAGACCAGTGACAACATCTAGATAGTACCTAAAATAATTTGTCTCCTACAGCTCATTATGCTTTGCCTGATGACTTTAATTCCATTCTACTGCCACAGGCCCTTAATAGTCCTAAATGAAGGAATAATTATAGTTGGACATAGAGTATAATATTTTTTATTTATATGACAAGGATGCTTTACATAACTGTAGCAGTCCACTCTAGCCTAGGTCAAATAGAACTGGGAAGAAGCCTAGAGATCATTTAAAAAATTTTTTTTATTAAAGATATTATTTGAGTTTTACAATTTCCCCCCAATCTTACTCCCCCCCCCCCACACACATACAAAGCAATCCGGCAGTCTTTACTTTGTTTCCATGTTGTACATTGATCCAAAATGAGTGTGATGAGAGAGAAATCACATCCTTAAGGAAGAGACAAGAGATCTAAGAGGTAACAAGATCAGACGATAAGATATGTTTTTTTTTTTCTAAATTAAAGGGAATAGTCCTTGAACTTTTGTTCAAACTCCAGGGCTCTTTATCTGGATACAGATGGCACTCTCCTTTGCAGACAGCCCAAAATTGTTCCCAATTGTTGCATTGATAGAATGAGTGAGTCCTTCAAGGTTGATCATCACTCCCATGTTGCTGTTAGGGTGTACAGTGTTTTTCTGATTATGCTCATCTCACTCAGCATCAGCTCATGCAAATCACTCCAGGCTTCCCTGAAATCCTGTCCCTCCTGGTTTCTAATAGAACAATAGTGTTCCATGACATACATATACCACAGTTTGCTAAACCATTCAGCAATTGAAGGACATTTACTTGATTTCCAATTCTTTGCCACCACAAACAGGGCTGCTATAAATATTTTTGTACAAGTGATGTTTTTACCCTTTTTCATCATCTCTTCAGGGTATAGACCCAGTAGTGGTATTGCTGGATCAAAGGGTATGCACATTTTAGTTGCCCTTTGGGTGTAGTTCCAAATTTCTCTCCAGAAAAGTTGGATGAGTTTACAACTCCACCAACAGTGTAATAGTGTCCCAGATTTCCCACAACCCTTCCAACAATGATCATTATTCTTACTGTCATATTGGCCAATCTGAGAGGTGTGAGGTGGTACCTCAGAGAAGCTTTAATTTGCATTTCTCTAATAATTAATGATTTAGAGCAATTTTTTCATATGGCTATGGATTACTTTGATCTCCTCATCTGTAAATTGCCTTTGCATATCCTTTGACCATTTGTCAATTGGGGAATGGCTTTTTGTTTTAAAAATATGACTCAATCCTAGAGATCGTTTTGCTCACTCCCCTCAAATTATAGATGTGCAAAATGTGTCCCAGTGAAATGAAATTAATTGCTCAAAGACACAGATAGCAAAATGTAGAGCTGGGATCCAAATCCTGTCTGATAACCCTAAGTCCAGCTCTCTCCATTTATTTCATGCTCTCTTAGGGGTAGCATAGCATGGACAGAACACAGGTTTTAGGATTAGAAGATCTGGTTTTGAATACTGGCTCTATCATTCATTACCTGTGTGACTTTGGTCAAATTATTTAAACTTTAATAGCCTAATTACTTTGTCTGTAAAGCAGGTATGATCCAGGTATGATTCCTTCATAGAGTTGCTGCGCTGAAAGCAAATGATAAATCTTAAAAACTTGCATAAACATAAATTTCTACATTACATTATTTAATTATATTATATTATATATAATTATCTTAATATACACTGGTAAACAATGCTATAGTATAGAGTATAGATATTTGTGTATATATATTTATGTGTATATATTTGTGTGTGTATATATATTCATATGTGTACATATATATTTATGTATATATGTGTGTGTACATATATATTTATGTATATATGTGTGTGTACATATATATTTATGTATATATGTATATGTATATATACATATATATGTATACACACACATACACACACACACACACATATATATATATATATATATATATTATATATATATATGTTTCTGTTGTTCAGTCTTGTCCAACTCTTTGTAAGCCAATTTTGGAGCTTCTTTGACAATGATACTAGAATAGTTTGCAATTTCCTACTCCAGGTCATTTTATAGATGAGGAAATTGAGGCAAACAAGGGGAAGTGACTTGCCCAGGGTCACACAGCTAAGGAGATTTGAACTCAGGGCTTCCTGACTTTATCTACTGAGCCACTTAATTGCCATATATTTATGGGTGTATGTTTGTGTGTGTGTGTGTATATGTATGTGTTCATAATATGTATGTATGTATAAATACAAGATACACAAATTTACAATCCATCCCAAATTTTCACATGGACTATTTGTGCCTGATCTATGTAGCATCTCCCCATTTTGTATTAGTCTGATCAATCACAGCCCAATCCAGTGTAACTTGACTCTGATATAGTAATATCATTTTGGTCTTCGAGAATGAAGGACAGCAACCCACCAACCAACTAACCAACCAACTATGCACAGAGTATATAGTTTAGTCCATATCTGATATATGCTATTCTGTATATGCTATAAAATATACTGTACTATGTAGTATGATATATAATATATTCTTATAATATAGCATCTAATATGTCTATATGATATTATATATATTATACCATATTATCTTATCTTCTGTTTTACTATACTATATTATAATATGTTAATGGAAAACATTTTGTAAACCTGAAAGTACAATATAAATAATAAATTAAATAATAAATAAAACTCATAAACTTTAAAACATAATATAAATATCAGTTCTTTTATCTAATGATAGAATGAGTGAGTCCTTCAAGGTTGATCATCACTCCCATGTTGCTGTTAGGGTGTACAGTGTTTTTCTGATTATGCTCATCTCACTCAGCATCAGCTCAATGCAAATCACTCCAGGCTTCCCTGAAATCCTGTCCCTCCTGGTTTCTAATAGAACAATAGTGTTCCATGACATACATATACCACAGTTTGCTAAACCATTCAGCAATTGAAGGACATTTACTTTGAATTTACATTGAATTACAAAAAATTGTCATGCTGTAAAACAGTCTTATTTCAGAGAAACAAAGAGGCCTTATTATTTCTAGATTCTGAGAAAACTGATCAATATTGAAGTGTTTTCTTCCCAAAAATGAATTCAATTTTGCTTAACCTTAAAGTTTTCTGAGAAAAGTACATTGTCAGTTGATAATATAGTATATAGAATACCCATAATAAAAGATTTCTCTAAAACATCTCTTCCACCAGATAACCTTAATATATAATGATACAGAGTGAAAAAAGAAATATTGTGAACTGATTTTTCCATTCTTTTTCCTTAAATTGCTTTAGAGAGAAAGGTTTGGGATTTAATATAATTTTCAAATCACTACTTAAATTTAAAATGGCAAGAAAATCAACTTCATTTCAATACTTGAGAAGAAAGGGGTACATGTATTGTTAAGCTTACATTTAATTTGGTAGAATTCAAAAACACCTTTTTCCTATTTTCTTGCTGAAGTTAAAATTGGATGTAGCTCCATTTTATTGTTTACATATTTTATTCTATAGTGTATGGATAATAGTAATGTGCCAGAAATGAATAAAAGACTAATTTTCCATATATATGTAAAGAACTGTATGAAGCATTGAGCTCAGAATGGCAGTGCAGAGGTGAAATTCAATCAATCTGCAATTCCTCTGGGATAAAGGATTCTTTAGATCGTCCTCTTTGAATAGTTCCTCCTAATAGTTTGCATTTAAGCTATAGATGAGACTTCATCTAAAATGCATGACCTCACCCTTTCTCTGTCCTGCTTTTCCAAATGGCTCTCCTTCCAGGTTATACATAATGGCCATGGCAGCAGGATTTTGATGCTGTTTCCTAAGTAATCTTCAGAAACTCCTTGTATAGATGAGCAGGAAGGAGAAAACTGCATCCCAATATTATGAATTATAATCTGTGGAAATGATTCATTTCATGGTCATCCAATTTTATTTTTTTCTGAATTCAACAAAATAACTCAGAACATTGGGGTTAAGCAAACAAGGTGTGGGAAAACTTAAGATCCCTTATTAATTAAGTTTAGTTGAGGTGGCATCAGGGACATGCTGCAACAGAAAGGAAGGACATTGCTTCTCCAGGCAAAGGGGTTTTTACTCCTAGTCCCTCCACTAACCAAAGGTCATTCAATGCCCCTCCTACCTTGACCATACATTATGTTCTTTATGGAGTTATTAAGAGGAAAATATTGTATTCCAGAAGAAAATTCGTATCCTCTTATGTTTAGAGATTGAGCCATGGTAAAGGGTAGAGATATTGTCAACTATCCTCAGGGTAAAATGTCACAAAATTGAGAGTCTTCTGACTAGATACTGTTGATAATCAACAACCAACATTGCAGAAATAGTGAAGTAAAAACTACAGTTTATAATGCTCAGGATGTAGGCCTAATAGTCTACATACCCAATAGAACTGAATATTTGTTTTAGACTATATTATCTAGGGTACATACATTTTGGTTATATAAGCAGGATATATATATATATATATATGTATGTATATGTATATGTATGTATATAAAATGGAATTTCAAAGAGCAATTGGGAAAGATAATGATTTCCACGTCAAAGAACAGAAGGAGATCTATATCAGGTAAAGCAGGAAACTAGCCAATAGTTGATGTCTCAGCTTGATTTTGCAAGCTAGTTGTATGCAATGCTAATCTTAAGCAAATGGCAGTAAGAAAGTTATCACATCATAAAGTGAACAGAGAATGGCTGAATGCTATGCCTACTCTTGAAAAGTGATTAGGTCAAGGTAAATATATGTCACATCAATCAAGTACAGGAAAAGGAATCCACTGTGTGGGTAGCAGGGAATTCTGTTACAGTATGAATCAAGTCTACTTTATTCTTTTCTATTTTGGCTTATTCAACATGTCTTCTGGGTTACTCTCCCAACTCCCACTCCCACTCATAGACTGGGGATAACAGAGAACACCTTACTATATCTCCTCCTCTCAGGGCTCTAGGGGTCCGAGTTTCTAAGACTTGCTCATAAACTCTTACTGTTTTGCTTTCCTCTAATAATAAGCTAGTGGGAGAGTAAGAACAAATGTATATTGGGATACTCTGTCCCAAAAATATACATAGACTCTCAAGAAGAGTGAGCTTAAATTAGAATGCAGTGGTAATGAGGTACATGTGTAGGATACATGTGTGGCAAAGGGGTAACTTATAATCCCTATCTCTTTTTAGCTTGTAATTTCTTTCCTGAGCCCATGACTAGAATTTTTCTCTCTTGCAAGAGGTCATGCTCCATAAACTGCCCCTTCCCTTGGACAATCATCTTTTTGTCTCCATGTTTGTATTGTTTACACATTAAAATGTTGTCTGGGCCCTTACATTCCCAAATATTTCATTTCTTCCTGATTATCTATCAATTAGTTTTACCTTGATATCTACATTTTCTCTCTCTTTATACTAACAAGTAAAAATGCTTGAGGCCCAACAATGTTATAGTCTATTCAATTCCATTCCTGAAGTACAGGGGAAGGCAAGGCACCTGGCTAAGCTTGGAGAACAAGGGAAAAAGTTCCCTCAGAAAGCTAATCTTCTATAAGACAGATAAGAGGCTCAGGTAAGACATCAGTATTGTTTCCCAAGTATGTTAGATTTTGAGGATCCATTCCCATGCTCTTGTCCTGTCCTTTTATGTATATATTTCCTACACATCTGCCTGGAGTGGGGTACCATTTACTTCCCTGAAACAGAATGAAGATAAATGATCCATATGGAATGGAAATTGAGTCTTTAACATTTCAGTATGCTTTTCTAACAGACAAAGTTGATTTACGTATTTGTCCATTAAATTTATCACAACTAACCTCTTGGTTTGTGAACCTTACTTCATTCACTGTCTGTTGCTCCTTTCCCTTCAATGGGAACTTGCAAGTTTTTTATTTTTTTCAAAAGGAAACCTGGATGGATAGTTTGAGGAAATCATCTAATGAAAGACCTTTCCAATAGATCTTCATCAAATGTTCCCTATACTCAAGTCTTTTTTTCCACACTCCAAAAAAGTGTTCTCAAAAATATAGCAAAGTTGAACTAGAATTGAAAGAGATTAGATTGCACATATCTCAACCTGACATTAATGAAATGCTTTCCTCAACTGAACAAGTGACACACTGAGGATATTGCAATTCTGTTACTTTAGCTCCTATCTGAGATCTCTCATTCTGAAGAATCCAAAGCAGAAACTACTTGAAACTTTGTTGCTTTTAGTCCAGAGATCATTGTACTAAAGACATGCTTTTTCCTGAGTTTGGATAGGGATGAAAAGAAATCAAATTGGATTTGTCTTCTATGAGGTACATTTATCATTTTTTGATGCTGTCCCAAAGCATTTTTGTGGGCTTCCTTATATTTATTATAGTCTTTGAGGAACATGAATTGAGAAAGACATTATACTGATAACTCACTCCATCCCTCCCTTTCTGAACATTCAACTTTATTTCAACTCAACAGCATTCATTTAGTATCTCCTATATCTGCAGGCTAAATGCTGCATAAAAGATGCTTTAGTTAGAATCATGACCCTAAAGAAGCTTGAAGTTTAATGGAGCAAATAAGACAAATGCACAAATAGCTATAATGCTAGGAATTGTGGCAAGGAGGGAAAACTTGGAGTCAGGAACTGTCTGGGGTAAGAACTCCCCTTCAAATATTTGTTAATTATAACCTTAGGTAAGACCTATAATCTCTCTCACTCTCCATTTTTCCATATTTCTCTAATTTCTTGACATGATTTTATAGAAATCAGAATTTCTGATGTCTGGATGCTATGGGAATCCTTGGTCTTATGAATATAATTTGTATCCATTACTGTAAATCCATATTTGTAAAATAGGCATAATAATAATAATATACTTATTTCTCAGGATAGTTGTAAAGATACAAAGTACCTTGAAATCTTAAAGTACCATATAAGTATTATAAGTATATTATTATTAAATATACCAAGAAATCTAGAGTGATATGAGGGTTCACAAGAAGAAGAGATCACTTCCATGTGAAGTCAGGAAAGGTTTCGTAGAGAACATGACCTTGAATTTGGGTAAGATTTTCACAAATTAAGTATACAGAAAGGAGAACCCATATGCCAGAGACAGCCCAAGCAAAGACACAGAGACATGAGAATATTTTGGGGATATTTGGAATATGTAGTAGTAAATAATTGAGTTTGGCCAGAATACAGATTTCTGAAAAACAAAGGTGTGGGTTTTCTTCCAAGACTTAGCTGAGGAGGCTGAAAGACCTGTCTAGCATAGGGTAGGTGAAGAACAATGGGAGGTAATCTGGATGGATTGTTAGGATTGTTACCTGGAAGGTTGCTGTCCTTCAATGCCAAACAAAGGAGTTTGGCATTGATTCAGTGGCATTCGAAAGCCATCGAAGGACTTCATTAGGAGAATTACATGATCAGAACTGGATTTTTAGCATGATTAATTGGTGGCAATATGTATGATTGACTGCAGGGTTGGGAGAATGAAGAAGAAACAATTAACTAGTCTCAGTAAGAACTACTGAAGAACTGAACTCGGGGGGTGATTGTGGGAAAGGAAAAGAGAGAACAGAAGGGACAGATATTTCCAAAGTAGAAAAGACAGGACTTTGCAACAAATCGTGTGTATCAATCAGAGATAAGAAGGAGTCCACAGTGAATCCAGTAGTCATATATATATATATCTGGACAATAAGGAAGTAAAAGATTGGGAATGGTTTTGAAAAGATTATAACAATCATAGACTCATACAATTTCAGAGACTGGTCAACTTGGCCAAACCACATCTGTAAAGAATCCCTTCTTCAATCCCCCAGTAAATGGAGTAAGCCATTACCTTTTTTTTAGGTTATTGTAAAGCAATGGGGTCGAGTGGTTTGCCCAAGGCCACACAGCTAGGTAATTATTAAGTGTCTGAGGTCGGATTTGAACTTAGGGCCAGTGCTCTATCCACTGTGCCACCTCACTGCCCCCAGCCATTACCTTTCAAGGCACCCTCATTATGCTTGTAGAAAAATGTTAAGATGTTTTCCCTCACATCAGGAAATAAACCTCTTTGTTACTTTACCCAAAGTACTTGGCCCTATCCTTCGAGGCAAGCAAAACAAATTTAACTCTTCTTCCACACAAGAATTCTTACTAATGACACTTATGTCTCCTCTAAGTTTTCTTTCTTCAGGCTAAACACCCTTAATTCCATCAACTATTCTTCATATGACATTTATTCATAGTCAACAGTACCCTGATTGCTCTCCTCTGGACTCATATCAATATCTTTCCCAATATGTGATGTCCAGAAATGAACACAAAATTCATGATATGTACTGTGAGTTGTTGACACCTTCCTCTGGATACTGTGTTTCTCATTCATTCTTTTTTTAAATTATTTTTTTTAGGTTTTCAAGGCAAATAGGGTTAAGTGGCTTGCCCAAGGCCACGTAGTTAGGTAATTAGTAAGTGTTTGAGGTCAGATTTGAACTCAGGTACTCCTCACTCCAGGGCTGGTGCTTTATCCACTATGCCACCTAGCCGCCCCTTTCTCATTCATTCTTAATGGTATCTAGGACCTATCAAAGTCCTTCTGAACCCTTGACTCATGCAATCTACTAACTCCCTTCCTAGGTTTGTGTCATCATCAAATTTGTAAAACTTTCATGCTGTTTATACCTTTTTTCCACATCATGGATAAAAATGTTACATACAACCAATTGCAAATCCCTAGGTTACTCCAATGAATATTTCCAGGTTGCTGTTGATCAATTTAATGATCACTCTGAGTCTGATCATGTGGCCATTTGTGTAGTAGTAGTAGTAGTAGTAGTAGTAGTAGCAGCAGCAGCAGTATTAGTAGTTGTGGTTGTAGTGGTAGTAGCAGCAACAGTGGTAGCAGCAGTAGTGGTAGTAGTAATTGTCTTTCATGATTGAAGATGAACATGTGGTCATACATATGATGACATAAGTTGTACATTCTGTTTATTATAGTGGGGGGGGTGTTGTACAAAGTCATCCTTCTCACTACCTTTTCCAGAATCATTTCATCCCTTGACCTGACTTGTTAGGAAACAGGACTTCTGGTGAAGGTCTAGATGCTATGAGAAGGAGTCCTTGGCCTTATGGATATAATTCCCTTCCATATCAGCAAGTTGGCACAGTGTTCCAGCAACTCTGGGTAAAATACCAGTATGTGAATTATCTGGTGACAAATTGGCTACCACATGTTATATAAAAAGCATATCTTTTGATGGTGTAATTGTCAATATAGCCTTTTCTCTCAGGTCAATTCTGAATCTAATTAACTTTATTATCTTCTAGCCCATGTCTGTCCAACCTCATCAGCAAAAATATCATGACAGATTTAATTAAATGCTTTGCTAAAATCAAGGGAAACCTATGACATTCCTTTGTTCTGTCAGTCTAAAACCACTACTTAAAAAGATTTAGGATTAGCCTGCATGAGGAAATCACCATGCCTCTCTGTTCATTACTTCCTTCTCCAGGAGTTTGTTAACCATTTCATTAATTGCATTGCCAAGAGTTCTGTTTGAAAATTCTCAAAATAATCTATAGTGTACATTTCATTCTCTCCTCTTTTCAAAAAAGTGGGACAGTTATCCTTCTTCAGTCCTATAATAATTCTTCCCTTTCCACAATATTTCAGATTATTGATATTTGCTCTGCAATTACATTTACCAGTTGGATTAATTCTTCAACATATACTTCAACTGAGTCCAGAAGAACTCAATAATGGCAGGACATTGTTATTATCTCATGTATTAACCTCCTATTAGCCATTTTTTGTTCTGTCCTTTCTAGTCCAAAAATCCCAGGTTCAAAAATGCCAAGTCCCTTGGTATGGAAACAAAAAAGAAAATTAAGCAACTCTACTTTCTCTCTGTTATTTTTTCACCTGAACAATTAAAGACCTGCTATTTAAAAAGTTTTAAATGAATTTCAAATAAATTTCATGAATTTCAGAACTCAAGTTCAGATTGTAGATAGGTCATTTTTTTCTCGCTGGTTTTTGAAATAACTTTCATGGACCTGGATCAACTTTCATGCTGCTGGATCAATCAGCAGCAAAGGATAGAGAGATAGATAGACTCCTCCTTTGTAAAATGTGAGGGGTGGGATTGAGGTGGGGAAAAGAATAGTTTAAGGCTATATGACCTTTAAAATTTCTTCCAGTTCTAAATCTAGAATCCTATGGCACATAGAATCTCTTTCTCAAAAATAGTATTGGGTCAGTATTTCCAAGGTGAGGTAATATCATTTTTGGAGAGATCAGGGAGTTTTGTGCTCTAATTCAAGGAAAGATTGCTTGTTCTGGCTAATATCATTACAATGACTTCAATAAGAAATAAAAGGCAGCAACCTGAAGCTTACAGAAAAATACAAACTTGTCAGGAGAGAATGGAATGATGATGATAACCTTTGGAAAAAACCAAGATTGCTCCCTAAACACTTGAAAAGTGTATAAAAATAGTCCTAGAATTATAATGTGAAGATTTGTGGGCAAACACTATATATAATGAGTCTGTGTAAAGAAAGAAGGTAGGAAGTAATATTGGTCTTTCAAGATGTTATAGCATTTTTAATGAGAGCTTTCAGGCTCAATTTCCCCTTAATTCTGAATCATACTCAATAATTTAGGAAGTGTATAAAGAGAAAAAACCTCTAATTTCTTACCAGTGAAATCTGATTACACAAAGGGAAGTGTGATTACTTTGAACAAGACTAGACAAGTCTTTGCTCTGGAAAAATGGACTGTATTTGTCCACTGTAAACAGACATACTTTTTCTCTGTTGCTTACTATTCAGATTGCACAATTATAAGTGAAATCATTTATACTAGATATTTCCAGAAGAGCCATAATTACCTAAGACAAGAACAGGAAAGGTGCCTTTATTTGGGTGTTTGGGTAGGGTGGAAAGGAGATATGGAGACCCTGGGATACCAGGATTAAGGAAGAAGAAATAAGAATATATTAAAGCTCTTTCAGACACTTAGCTAAGCAAAAATCCTTATTTTAAATTCACCTGGTAGGCTTTTATTAAGGGTCTAATATGGTGTGCTTCAAAACTTAGTGCAGTTTAAAAATTTTTTTTAAATTTAAGGCAAGGTCACACAGCCAGGCAATTATACCCTGCTTTGATACCATTGAAATCCTGATTTATGATGAATTAAATACTTGATATTAAAAACACTATTAGTCATCACAAGAGATCTTTGAGGCAGGTAACATATATGCTGTTATCTCGATTATACATATAAGGAACCTGAAGTGACTTGGTCAAACTAACATATAACAGAGCTAAGATTGGAATACATATTTTCTGATCCTAAATGCAATGCTCTCTTGACTATATTATAGCTACCTTTCAAGCTAGGATCGATCTAATTTTAATCTTATTTTAATAGACAATCTTGGGAAGAGTTACCAATATGTTATACCAGATGGCATTTGTCTTCCCATGGTCAGTATCACTCTACCACATTTTTAGCATTCTGAATCATTCTTTAGTTAGTTGAACAAAATTCCAAGTTGTTTACTGTTGTTTGTCATTCATTCTCGAAAAAGACAATGACATCAAGGAGATGATGCCATGACAAGCAATTGGATTTGAGTGAGGTTATGCTATGGTAAGTCATCAGTTTTCCTTTCTCATCTGGAGCTATCTGGGTCCAGTGGCCAGATATGAATCAGGATGACTGAAGATGGCCCTGAATGCAAGGCAATCAGGGTGAAGTTACTTCACCAAGGTCACACAGTTAGTGTCAAGTGTCTGAGGTCACATTTGAACTCAGGTCCTCCTGACTCCAAGCTCAGCACTCTATCCATTGTGCCACCTAGCAGTTCAAGCTAGGAAATGGAAGTGATATTCTGCTTCTCCTACAAGTGTGCATGTATACAAATACACACATACATACACACACACATCCATCCTTCCATCCACATATCCAGACATACATGGTGTCCCAAAGATCTTAATGCTTTTTAAAAATATATACATATGCATATATATATATATACATATACATATACATATATATATATATATATATATAAGCAAAAGACTGTACTGATGATTAGTTCATCAAAAGAAAGACTTGGAAATATTGAATTGTCAAATTCTGTCACTAGATAGTATATGCTGATGCTTGCTCAGTGTTGATGGGGTGCCATGATGCCTCATTGATATGGGAGGAAGGAAAACCAATCAAAGCCAAGAGCAATCAGACCATCTATAATAGTTCTGTTTCCTATCCATCAGTCCATGGGGTAGAATGATTCTGCTAAAGGCAAGTGAGAAGGTTGCCTTGCACAACATAGCCCTCACATCACCAATCACTTGGTGGTGAAAGATGTAGTAGTAGTAGTAGTAGTAGTAGTAGTAGTAGTAGTAGTAGTAGTAGTAGTAGTAAGTGTATATAATCTTACATTTAAAATTATATAATCTTTAAAATCTATAAGTAAATGAGTTTACATGATTTTGGGTCATAATAAATATAAATTTAAATATTTGTTAAATACATAAAATTACATCTTATGCATATATGTGTGTCTTTTGTTTTGTTTTCTCCATTCTCCTAATCTTTTCTTTCCTTTTCTCTCACTGTCTTTCTCCTTTTTCATTTTTTTTCTTTTCAACTTATGTTCTAGAAGGAGTCAATGGTACTCATGGTTTTTTCCTATCACTTTGCTATTCAGGATTCCAAGTTCTAATATAGAACCTAGAGGATTCCTCTGGGGATGGGTTCATACCACTACAGAATTGGTCTCAGAAAATCCACATAATTTAATAAAAAATTATCAAATAACTACTATAAACAAATTACAGTGCTAAGTGCCTGATCCTAATGCATCTCCATTCTACTGGTGGGAAATAACATGTGAATATATAATTAAATAAAATTAAATATATAAATAAAATAAATTAAAAAGTGATTTCCAGGCTGTGAGGAGAGCTCTAACAAGGACAAGGAGAGGGGAATGAGGGATCAAGAAAGCTAAATCTTGAAAGGTACTAGGTAGGTATTCAAGAGATTAGCAGAAAGAGAATTCATTCCAGGATTGAGGGAAATCTGTATAAAAGTATAGAAATGGAAGTTGGGACCCTGTGTATGGGGAAGAGCAAGTAGACCTGTTTTACTGAAATCTGTCTACAAGGAAAGAGAATTGAAATGTGAAGGAGAATTCTGAGAGGATGTCTATTCAACTCTTCCATCAGAAGGACCATAAAAAAAACTCTGGACTAAGTGTGGGCAGTTAAACTTCCTGGGAACAGCAGAAGGAGACATTGAAAAGGTTGATGGTTCACTGGCTGCATTATTTCACGTGACATAGGAACTATAACATTGATCCTGAAGTCAGAAGAACTTAGTTCTAGTCCTGACTGACATTTATTAGTTACGCGAACTAGGCAAGTCACATAAGTCTTTCTGATTCAATTTTTTTCATCTGCAAAATGGGAATTTTTATCTACTCTAGAGGGTAGTTATTAAGGAAAGAGCTCAATAAAATCCTAATTAGGGGAATCAAGGAGGGCTTTCATGGAGAAGGCAGCATCATGGAGAAAAATATTACATTCAATAGACTATAAACTGCTTGAAGGTAGGAATTATTTAATTTTTGTCATTTCTGTCTTTCTATTCCCAGTGAACTTTTCTTAAAAGGTTTTTGCAAGGCAATGGGGTTAAGTGGCTTGGCCAAGGCCACACAGCTAGGTAATTATTAAGTGTCTGAGGCAGGACTTGAACCCAGGTACTCCTGACTCCAGGGCTGGTGCTCTATCCACTGCGCAACCTAGCCACCCCTTCCCAGTGAACTCTTAATAACCCCTTTTCATTGATGTAAAAATTATGATTATGTATACAGTCTTAATTAAGTGCTAATTATCCTGGAGATTCAAAAAAACCTACAAACCCAATACTTCTATCTGAAGTATCTAGTTAAATGAGGTTAAAAATGGAGGTTGAGAGTGTGGAATAATTTAAAATAATTTCCTCAAATCTCTATTGTGCTTTTGTTCACAGTGCCAATTCAGGTATGGTACCCCAATATCTTCCTAGGAAGTTATGTGCTAAATTAGTATTTGATTGAGAGAAATTACCTCCATCAAGGTAATGGAGAGACTTGGCAGGGGAAGAAAAGGAGTATGATTAAAAATAGTATACCACACTTATGCTTTATCTTCATGCCTGAGGATATTTTCAGCTTTTTAATTGCATGAATGTGAATTGTATATAAAAATACATAGATATAAATATCTATCTAAAATATGCTGTATATTCACAAAATGTTTCAGCTTAAGATTTGAATTTAGAATAATGTCTATCACCAAGGAATAATTAATAGCAAATTAATTAAGTAGGTTGTTTATATATTATCAACTATAACCATTTGCTTGCTTAAACTAGGTCTTCTTTCACTATAGGCTAGATTTTCTTAACTAGTGTGAATTTAATAGTTCCCAGGAGGAACTCTGGCTTATCACATATTTTCACTACTAATAGTAGTTGAGAACAAGGTTTAAGAAGAGGTTTACTAAAGCTAATGAATACTTGTCATTCATAACAGAAACACCAAAAGAGCCCTAATTAATTAGGGTGTTAATTGTTCTTCCCTTCATATATTAGCCCAATCTTTATCATTATACATATAAATTGTGTTAAATAAATTATTCCATTCTTTCATTCTTCCACAATGACTGACAAAGCATGGTTATCAACTATCCATTATCCAGGAAAAGTAGGCC
Source organism: Macrotis lagotis (assembly GCF_037893015.1). Classification (NCBI taxonomy): domain Eukaryota; kingdom Metazoa; phylum Chordata; class Mammalia; order Peramelemorphia; family Peramelidae; genus Macrotis; species Macrotis lagotis. The sequence continues at coordinate 833,923,265 of NC_133658.1, forward strand.
CTCCAAAGAGGACTACTTAGACATTAGCAACTCAGGCAGACTGAGTGAGTATATATATATATATAGTTTGGGCTTGCCAGAATTAGTGGTTCATATTTAGCAGAATACTCATGTAAAGAAAATAGGATACAAACTTCAGAGTTTATCCCCTGGGGACACAAAAAATATACACTGGAAATACTCAAATAAGCCAATAAAATCCAATAAAGCAGTAATGATCCAGAGACCCTGTAGCCTGATTCATAAGGAATGGTGGTCAACCAAACTCACGGATTCAGTATCTCAATAAACCCATGGCACCTGCTAGTCCTTATGACTTGGCAAAGATACTTTTAAGACCATTTTTTTTTTTTTTTAGTTTTTGCAAGGCAATGGGGTTAAGTGGAAGATCTTTTTTTTTAATTTTTTTTTTTTTTTTAGGTTTTTGCAAGGCAATGGGGCTTGCCCAAGGCCACACAGCTAGGTAATTATTAAGTGTCTGAGACCGGATTTGAACCCAGGTACTCCTGACTCCAGGGCCGGTGCTTTATCCACTACGCCACCTAGCCGCCCCGGAAGATCATTTTTTAAAGAAAGTTCAATTTGTCCAATTGAGTAAATGGCTACAGCAGAGCAGCTAGATGGCACCATGGACAGAGTTCTGTGTTTGGAGTCAGCAAGACTTCTCTTCCTGAGTTCAAATCCAGCTTCAGCCACTTTGTAGTTCCATGACCTTGAGCACTAACCCTGCTGCCTCTCAGCTATAAAGTAAGCTGGAGGAGGAAATGGCAAGTCACTATATCTTCACCAAGAAAATCCCAAAATGGGATCACAAAGAGTTGGATACAACTGAAAAACAACTTATTTGGGAGATGTGTAGGTAACTTTGGACAGGTGTACAAATAAGGTAGTTAGCCTTACTATTTTCCTCTGCTAAGGATAACTAAATCTTGATCTGAGTTTGGTGTTTGGGTCATTTCGTTGCATTCACTATGCATCAATCAGTGCTCTTCAGAAAATGCCAACTGTATCTTCCTCTTGTAGTTTTCTTTTATATTTCAGGACAGAAAAGTAGAAGCATCTCAGTGGTGTGCTAGTGAATGGTTAATGACAGGCTCCCTGACAAGCTCCCACAGGCTCACATATATAACCTATGTCAAATTCCTTGCCTTCTCAATAGGTGGGGGGGGGGTGAAGGGGGTGGGGGGGAGAGAAAAGGAGGAGGGAGAGAATTTGGAACCCAAAATTTGAAAACGTATGTTAAAATAGTTTTTAGATGTCATTGGGAAAAATATAATCTTAAATTAAAAAATAGAAGTAGTTCCAACTTTTAAATTTCATTTATATTATTCACATTTTCTATCATTTTCTTAAGTCCAGACCAACAGAACAATCAGGTCCTGATTTTTTAAGACGTAAATGCTCACACTGAAAATTTAATAATCCTAGCACATTTTTGAAGGCACCTTCACTTAGGTGAGATGGGGCACTGGTTTTAATATAGACTAACTAAAAAGCAGCTTGCAATGCTGTGTGAGGTAAGGAATAGATTCCAGGCTTAGTGCTGGGAATCAAATTCAAATTTTTCTAAGAAACTTAGTGTTTCTATATGCAAATCACTTAATCTTTCTGGGCCTCAGTTTCTTCCTCTTGGTTGGAGGAGGTTAGATTTGATGAGTTTCTTCTAGCTCCAAATTTCTGCTTTTTCTACCCCCTCCCCTCCTTGCATTTGTATATATTTGGTATTCCACCTCTGACATATATTGTCTTTTTGATCTTGGATAAATCACATAAACTCTCAGTGTTTCCAGGCAATTCTCTAGGGCTGTAAATTGTAGGGTAGGTGACTTTTTATATTGGTAGAAGGAGTTTCCTTTTTTGGAAGGTCCTGATGCCAATGAAATCATGGACCCCTTCCCCTAAGGTGATATATAGATATAGATATAGATATAGATATAGATATAGATATAGATATAGATATAGATAGATATACACACATACACTTGTACCATTTACTGCAATGGATTGTAAGGTTCTTGGAGGCCGAAACTGTTTCATTTTTGTTTTTTGTATTTCTAGTGCCTCCCACAGTTTCTGGGAGCTATAACATTGATCCTGAGGTCAGAAGAACTTAGTTCTAGTCCTGATTGACATTTATTAGTTATGTGAACTAGGAAAGTTGCATAGCTCTTTCTGATTCAATTTTTTCATCTGCAAAATGGGAATTTTTACTTTCTCTAGTAAATGATTTGCCATCCAAAATAGCTAGCTTTTATATAAATAGGTTTGCAAAACATTTTACAAATATCTCATTTTATCCTTTCTTGGGAGGTAGTTGTTATTTTTATCTCCACTTTACAGATGAGGAAACTGAAACAGACCAACGTAAAGAGACTTGATCAGGGTTACCCAGTTAGTAAGGGTCTAACTTAGATGGGAGTAAGGGTTTGAGTTAGATGGGAGCTTCCCTGCCTTCAGGACTAGTGTTTATCCACTGTGCCATCTCGAAGCCTGGAGACAAAAAGTCTGTGTGTGTGTGTGTGTGTGTGTGTGTGTGTGTGTGTGTGTGTGATTTCATAAACCATAGCCTCAAACACTCTGTTGTAGCACACAGACTATAGAGGAAAGAGGGTAGCAGACCTATCAAGATAGTACACAGAAAGCAGCCAGGGATATTCAATGAGATCCCATCGTGTAGCATGCATATAACAAGGTATTCCTAATCATGCAAACCATTCTAGGCAACACTTCACCATGCCCACTTGTAAATCAACCAAAGGAGAGCCACCTGAGGTGCTTCCTCTAAAACTCTTGACATTGGATGGTTAACTAAGAAGCATCTGATATATCAGTTAGTCTTTGGTAGTCTTGTGTAACTTTTTTTCATTCCAAATCAGGGATAGGGAAGGTTTATTTTTATTTAAGAAAGTTTCAGGGGGGGTGGCTAGGTGGCGTAGTGGATAAAGCACCGTCATTGGAGTCAGGAGTACCTGGGTTCAAATCCGATCTCAGACACTTAATAATTACCTAGGTGTGTGGCCTTGGGCAAGCCACTTAACCCCATTTGCCTTGCAAAAACCTAATTAAAAAAAAGAAACTTTCAGAGTATGAAGTAGCAGATATAAGGTCAGCCATAGCCTTAACTCTAGGTAGACCTGGGACTGATTCCTGCCTCTGACATTCTGATAATATGAACCTGGAGAAGTCACTTAACCAGTGCCTCAGGAAACTATAAAGTTACAAGTGGATAACTTGCATATCTGCATTGGTGAGATGAGTTTAACCACCAGGAGTTCCTTAAACCAATGGAATCACAGGTTGAGTGTAGTTTCTGCAAATACATATCTGCTTTCTTGTTTAATCAGTGCTACCTCCATTGGATATTTATTTAGGACCAGAGTTGATACCTTGATATCACTTCAAATCTTAAAAAAAGGGGACACTATCAATAATTCAGTATTTTGTCTCACTTGATGAACGCCTCAAAACGCTAAAAATATGGACCAAGTGCTTTAATAAAACTTCACCTGGGTTGATATTCTAAGAGTGGGGGAGATTTGAGCATATACGTAGCAAAGGCAAAAGCTAGCACTTCCATAATAAATTGTGTGCTGTTCAATGCTCTACTAGTCTAACTCTGAGCACAAAATGAGTTATAATCTATCTAGAAACCATATAGAACACAAACTAGTTCTGGGATGAACTCCTTAGGAAGGGCAAAGAATGAAATGTCTTTGCGTCTTTGCTAGGTTATAATAAATACTATGAGAGGACAGAATTCACTTCGTCAAGAAAACATGTTCCCATTTGGAGTTTCCCACAATCTTGCCAATCTCTAACTTGTACCAAAAACTAGTGCTTTGTCTCTTCCTGCATGCTCTCAAAAGAGCTGGCACAGAGATATCCAATATCTGGAAAATAAAGATCTTGTATACATGTTCCTTGTAACATGGAACAAAATTATATGTCATGCTATCAAGAGTAGGAGGAAATCAAGTTTTCATTGGTCTGTTGTCATTTTAGATAACAGCTCAGGACCAGAATGTGTCAGAGGCAATACAGAAGCAATCAACAATTTGTAGACTTAAATTCACCATAAATGTATTTCAGATTTTAAAAGAACTGGGGAGGGGGATGGGGCAGGAAGTCAAAGGTGATCTGCAAAATACAAACATTTGCTCAGGTAACTTGTACATAAACAAATAATCACAGCCCAAGGAAATAAAGCTGAGATTTTCTTGGGAGTGGGCCAGACCTTTAATTTCATGGGGTTGGGAGCTCCCTCCATTGGTAAAGACTAGGAAAGCATCTGTGGTTTTAATCTTAACTCCCCTCCCCAGTACTAGCTGCCCATGCTTACACAGTTTTTATGTGTCAAAGACAAGACTAGAATTCAGGTCTTCCGGATTCTAAGGCTAGCTTTCCTATATACTATGTCATATCTCTCTCTGCTCTGATTTCCACAGTAAAATCATGGTTACTGTTCTCTTATATCACAGGACAGTCTTTGATTCAAGCTCATCCTTTCTCAGAAAAAGAAATTTCTGTCTTTTCAGATCAGGTATAATTTAATCCTCTGTCCACTTAAATATCTCAAATTTTTTAATTCCTGCTCATCTCCTGCCCCACCTTTGCTATGTTTACCTCAAACTGGGCTCTTCCATGACTCTTTCTAGATTTCTTTTGTTTGGATAGCTCCTTTGGAATAGACACAGGAACTTTATGTCTTTGAGATCAGACATGCTTTAACACTATTAAAAAACACAATTGGCACCAAAAATTTGCTTGTCCTTTGATGTATTATTTATTCTTAAATTCTGGTCCTTCTAAGGTCAAATCCTTTGTAAATTTCATTCCTCTCTACCTGTCCAAAATGACCTTTAATAATGTGAGCTAATTCTTAAATATAAATTCCACTCTTGGTTATGGATGCTAACAGAAATGAAAGAGGCTGAATGATTTGGGAGGTACATCTGGGGCACTCATTCACAGCCATTTATTCATAAACTTATACTCAGGCAATAATGTAAATGTGATAAAAACATTAAACTTGTTGAAAAGTTAAAAATTCATCAACAGCTCTACACAAAACTAAAGGATTATTTTGACTGATCTTTTCACTGAATTTAATGAATTTTCATGCAACTATCTGGTTACTTAGGAATTTTGTAATCAACAGCCCCAGTGGGAAATCACATTGACATACCTAGCCCCTCTGTGCTCTGAGTCTCTCTTGGCTCAGTGACCCAGGTCAGGAAGCAAAGGAATGCCTGACTAGAGGAGTAGGAGGGAACAGGGAACAAGCAGATCTGAAGGAAAGATCCTCACTAGTATCAGGTTCCAGTCCAAAGATAAGTAGTACAATAACTTAACATATAGTGGTCCTTTCTTACATTGATTCAACTCAGAATTGGAACCTGGTTCTCTACAATCCTGTCTTTCACACTACCATCTTATCTCAAGGTTTTAGACAAAGAAGTTTAGATCTGGTTGTTTTTTGAACCTGATTCATCATCGCCCGTCTTTATGCTCAAACCCTCTTTGTGTCTGAAAATCCTCTTTTAACTTTTCTGTGGTTGAGTAAATCTTAATTTCTTTTTAGATTAAACTCAGATATCACCTCCTTCATGAAACCCTTCTTCATCCAACTTCACAGTTATTTCTATCTCTCTTCAAGTTCCTATTAGTCTTATTTTGAGAGCATATTATGCTTCCTAGTAGGATGCAAATTATATGAAGGGGAGCAGTTGCTTTGAGTTTGCCTCTGTATCCTTAGTACTTTGAACATAGTAGGTGGCAAATAAATGTTTATTGAATAGAATTACTTGACCGAATTCCCACATAGTAGCTGAGAAATTTTTCCTTAGGGGATGGAAAACAGAAAACCCCTATGTGGATGTCAAAGAAAGACTAGACAAGCTAGTTTGCCTGGCACAGTGAGTGAGTGAGTTTGGGATTGGATTTGGGACCCCTAGGATCATCAGGGCCAGTGTATTTTCTAGTAGATAATAAATTTTTACTTGTGTGTGTGATTCACCGGAAGCCCCTTTTAACAGCAATTCTAAAGCAAAATTTAAATTGTTTTGGGAAAGGGGCTATTTCCATTTTAATCTTCATATCACTAGTACCTAACAGAGTGCTTGTATGTAAGAGATGCTTAATAAATGATGGCTCAACTGAATTGGAGAAGGCAATTCAACTGACTTAAATTTGTTATATTAGGCTTTTAATTTATAGACTTAAGGGTTCATGATTTGGTCACCTGTATATTTAAATAAATGAAATGATAAACTAGGTAGGGAAGAGGTGTTATTCTACAGGCATTGTTCTAGTCAGCTATAATATAATGGGAGCCAGTGGATATGGGAATCAATCAAACAATAAAGTTCATTAAATGCTTCTATGTGCTAAGGATATAAAATGAGGCAAAAGTCAGTCCCTGTCTGAAGGACCTCACAATCTAATGGGGAGACGTCATATTAACAAATACCTACAAATCACCTATATACAAGATAAATATGCAAAAAAATGAAACTACATAAGCATATATTCATTACAACTGGGAAAAAAAGGAAAAAAGTCCAACCATAGCTTACACAGTACTTGTAGTGGGTCTGTAAGATGTTAATTGTATATCCCCTCTATTATCCTTTATCTCTTTGCCCTTTTAGATAAACTCTTGGAAAAGGTCAAATATAAGAAGTGTTCCTTTCTGCTATTCCAATCTTTTTACACCTTTATGCCCTGACAAGAAATCTTTGATTCAGCCACATTGACTCCTGGCTGTTAGATGAACAAGGCACTCCCTCTTTTGCCTCTGGGCATTTTCTCTGACTATCCTCTATTCCTAGAATGCTCTTCTCATCCTTTTCAGATACCAGTTATGCCTAGCTTCCTTTAAATGTCAGCTAAAAGACCAGTGTCTTCAGGAAACCTACTCCAACCCTTCAATTCCTGTGCCTTCCCTCTCTATCTTGTAAATAGCTTGCATGTTGTCACCTATTAGACTGTAAACTTCTGAAGGCATGATTGACTTCTGCCTTTTTATTCCTCCCTGGTTGGTTGGTTCTTGTCTTTGCTATTGAAGAAAACCAAAATGACATCATTATATTTAAGACAAATCACAGTGTGTCTGACTGTGGCTGGTCAGACCCATATGAACTTGAAATGCTCTACCATAGGTTGGACACAAATAGTCCATGTGAGTGTCTCAGTATTGCTTTTTCTGCCCCCCCCCCATAAGCACTTGCCCTATGTGAGTTCTCCACAAAATAGTTTTTTTGATGAGCGTCGGTCTGGCATTCTAACAATGTGCCCTATCCATTTTAGTTGTATACTCTGTAGTAATGTTGGAATGCTAGGCGGTTTAGTTCAAGAAAGTGCTTAGCATGCCTAATACATAGCAGATGTTCAATAAATGTTTATTGATTGATTGGTATCCATTCATTTGGCACGGGCATCTATTGTGTTTAGAGTATTGTCAAGAATTACTTCATTTCATCTCACTTTTATTTTTTTAAGCATTCTGTTTAAGAAACTCTAATAATTTTGATAAAGATTAATGAATGTCTACAATGACAACTTAATCAGTTAAGACAAAAGATAGTCCTGCCCTTAAGGAGTTTACAGTCCAATGAGTTACAACATGCAAATGAATATTTATTAAGTAAGCTGGTTACAAGATAAATTCACAATGAGTTTTAAGTTATTTATCTGTCATGGAGACTGGGGTAATAAGTTAAAAAATAGAATCATAGAATAAGAGTTAGAAAGGGTCTCAGTCTAATCCTTATCTGAGAAGGCATTCTATACAATATTCATGTCAAACGGTCATCTAGCCTTTTCTTGAAGAATTCCAGGGTTGGATGGCACATAAACTCCTTAAGAAGATTAGGAGGAGGTCCTTGAAGAAGTGTACAAATGAAAAACAGAACTCAGCAGTTCCAAGTATATAAGCCCTTAATAAGTGAATGATGATGATGAGACACTCTTGAAGCAGACATGACAACAGGGAGGTGATGTTATGACAAGCACATGAATTGGATCTGAGTGAGGGGAGGCTGTACTAAGTCACCAGCATCACTTTCTCTTCAAATCCATCTGGGTCCAGTGGCCAGAGATGAATCAGGATGACTGGAGATGACCTTGGATGAAAGGCAATGAGGGTTAAATGACTTGCCCAAGGTCACACAGCTAGTAAGTGTCAAGTATCTGAGGTCAAATTTGAACTCAGATTCTCCTGACTCCAAGGTCAGTGCTATGTCACAGAGCTACCCTTCCCTCATGATAGTATTCTGGGATATCCAGATTTCCCTGGGGTGACAAATACTTGTGCAGGTTTGTCCATTCTGGAAAGTAGGGAAAGGACAATAAGAACTTGGCTATAAATATTCTCGGTGTCATTTTGTCAGTGATGTACAAAAGTGAATGTGAGGTTATAAGAGATGGGCAGATTCATCTTTAAACATGAGCTGAGGGATTTCTTTGGACAACATTGTGGACTGTATAACCATAATCAGAATAGAATCTGGTTTTGGCAAGGCAATCAGCACAGAGCTGGTTGAACCAACTGTGCATGAGACAGATGGAATTAGTCTCAGAGGATGAACATTTTAATTAAAATTTTTTTTAAAAAAGTGAAGGTCCTACATGATCCTCCCCATGGGGGTGGGATGAAGAGGCAATTATAAAGAAAGTCCATTACAACCATGATGCTGAAGGATAAGAGTTATCTGCCATGTTTTGAGATTAGTGGTATATATAGCATTTCTATAACAGGATACCAAAGCATTACTTCAATAACCATTGTTCTTAGAAAAATCCCAAGAGGAAAGAATTCGGATAAACAAAAATATTGGAGAAATCTTTTCTAAGTCTCATGTATCTTTTAACTATCATTGCACATTTCCATTTTAGTAAAATTCTTCATTAGCATGAGTTAATTTTCTTCAAAATTATCAACTCTATTGGCAATTTTTAATCAGAAAGACCAGAATTCAAATTTTTCCTTACATATTTATAAGCTGTATCACCTTGAGCAAGTTATAGAAATCATTTTCAACTTCAATTGCCTCTCTAAAATGGAGATAATAATGGCTCCTACTTCACAGGGTTGTTGTGAAAATAAGAGTATATAGAGATAGATAGATAGATAGATAGATAGATAGATAGATAGATAGATAGAGAGTGAGAGACTAATAGATATGTGTTCATATATATCTATTGTTATACAGATTTTAAAGTGATTAAAATATGAAAATATAAATAATATAATATTAAACACCTCTATATTAAAATATGAATGATGGTGCATTTCCTAGATGTCTTATTATCTTTTTAATATACACATAAAAGGACATACTTTGCAATCATGTCCACATATCTTTTTTCCTCAGAGATGAGGAAAAAATTAAAATGTGCTAATAACAAATATCCAGATATTTGCATTTGTTCCATTGGCATCATGTAGATACAGTCTATGATGGGCTGAAAAGTAGAAAGTTAAACTTATGGCACATAAAATGATTACATTATTATTGAGGTTAGGAAAGCCAATATGGTTTTAACATGCCATTTTGTGGAGCTTCACAGTGATATATTTATTTCTCTACTATTCTTGACTCTTAAAGGTAGCATGAGCCATGGGAATGGACACAGACCCATATGTCAAGGTCAAATGAGTGCTAGCAAGATCATCTTGCACCTGTGGAAGAATTATATTCTTAGTGTTCCAGCCCTAGGCACCTAGTAAACTCTGAAAGAAACTCTAGCCTAGAATGAAGGCCACATCTCCCAACCTATTTTAAATAGTCCTGTTCAGGAGCATCACAATGCTTGAAGCATGGCCAGGAGCAAATAATAATTTCTCTATACTCCAGCATCTTGCCCATAAAACTGACAGCAACTTCATTCAAGGTCACTTGCAAGATTAATATTAGTTAGAGGTAACTTTGATTTAATAGTACCAAGTACTAAATACAGAGTTAATCCAAACCCTTAGGTTGTCCTGGGGTGGGGGGGTGGGATGGGGGGTAGGAGTGGTTCATAATCTATTAAGGAAACAAGTTACCTGTCACTGATAGATGACAGAGAATTAAATATTAAATAGCTACAATTGGGCACCAGAGGCATAATTAAACCCTGCAGTGCCAAGTGACTGAGAACTAAGCCTATTTAACTGGCAATAACCAATAGATGAACAGGTCTTTCTAATCAGTAGTACTCTTGTGACTAATTAATTAGGAGGGCTGCTATTTCAGATTCCCTGGAGAGCTTAATCTATATATTGATTGCTCTCTAAATGAATTATATTTAGCTTCTGAACTGATGCTGTCGTAGAAGTTATTTTCTGTTTCTTGAATACGACACAAATTCTCACAGCTAGGTGCTTTTGCTATCTTCATCAACTTTGTACACGACCCTGAAGCAATCTTAAGGAACCTACAAATTTGCAAAAGTAGATACTTGATTTTGCCGAACCTTTTGAATACTAGGAATGGTGAAGAAAAATAGTTAAAACATAATAAGAGATTTCCATTTCATATAGATAGTAGAGAGTAGTATGATATAATAGAGAATTTGAAGAGTTTAGAACTAAGGAAATTAAAAGCTTAATGAGATTAACAGCTCCCCCCTCTATGAGTTTGAGTATTTTTGCAAAGCAGGCAATGATTTGGTTGTTTTTTGCAGTAATTTCACATTTGCATAGTGAAAAACTATTTTAAAAAATATCTCCTTTTCGACATGTCTAAATATAACATACAATTTAACATATTTCATATTTGTCAGTCCCAGGTGGTAAACATGATCATAGACTACATTTGATATTCCAAAGGATTCTAGCAGAAAATTTTTCGTCACATGTCATGCTGCAAAGTGGAGAAATAAATTTGATCAACTCAAATGTTACAATACACAATTACAGATGAGATAAATTTGGAGTCAAGGATTGTGGAGCTTGTCACTTGATACCTCAAGTAGTTTAATGAATAAAGAGATTAATGATTTCCATCAGTCTCAAAGACTTTATCATCTGTTCAGAAATATTACATGCACTTACCAGTCTTATCAACTAAGACTCTGGCAAGCTTAAATTGTGAATCAGAATGAAAAATCCTTTCTCTGCTCCCTCCCAGATTCCTCCAGTTCATTTATTGACAAATTAAAGCATTTAAAACTCATTGTTGTCATTCCCCTAACCTTCTTTTTAGTGTTTACTACTAGAAAGCATTTTCTCCCTAAAATATGTACCAGAGAAAACTGAGAATGTGGTATTCTCATGATACTCTATTTTATTGCTTTTATTTCTATAAAAATATTCACTCAGGTACTTGAGTGACCCTTTGAATTACCAGGGAACAAAGCCTGTGATTATGTGTAGTAATTACCTTATTTTGTATTTCATAAAGAGCTAAGACACAAGTCTACAGGAATCACCTAAGAGACATTAATAATGCTTTATATTTTATTATCTTAAACTAAACACTTTTACCTAAACCTAGGAGGAAAGGGAGGTATATTAGCTAGGGAGAGGAGACATTTTGAAATATTTTTGAGATGGAGTTGATAAAAATGATAGTAGAAAACTAAAATTTTTACTTTAGAAATCAATTTTTCCCTCATAATATTGACAAACAATTCATTTTTAAAAAGGCATTTAATTCTGACTAATCATCTCCTCAAACATCTTTTTTACTACAAAAGAAAACAAGAAGTAAAGCCATAAGTTGGGAGAAGAAAGAAGGAAAGATAGTAATAATAATTAAATTTCTGTAGAATCTAGCAATAGTTTTGGAGCTATTAAGAGCAAGGCAGAAAGATAATATTCCTATTATGTTTGCTTCTTTGATGATGCCAATCACCAATATTTATTAAGGTCCCCCAATCCATGAAGCATCATGGGCATATAATGTGCATAGGATCAAAGACTACTCAATTGTTAAAGGTCAATATTTCCAGGCTACTTCTATGACTGTACAAGGTTCTAGTCCCTTCCAAGCCCAGACATCAGAAAGTAGCTTCAGAAGTCAGTAGTATTTAGAAGCAGTTTCACTTGCAAATATCTGCACCGAAGACATTTCTATTATTGATTGCCAGTGTGCAGTGAGGAATGGCGTGGACAGGTGGGGGCAGAGATGGCTCTTCCCTTGAGGCTCCAAACAAGGTTTTTATTGAACAATGAACATAAGTATTCCTATATATCACCTGATGCAGCTAAACTATAGCATGTGGAATTTTAAAATGCTAGTTTCTTATTAAAAGAAAAACTTAAAAAAATCATGAAATCACAAGCAACTCCAATGATATTATTTGAAAGAAAATAACTATTCGATCTCTTCCTTCCTTCCTTCCTTCCTTCCTTCCTTCCTTCCTTCCTTCCTTCCTTCCTTCCTTCCTTCCTTCCTTCCTTCCTTCCTTCCTTCCTCCCTTCCTCCCTTCCTCCCTTCCTCCCTTCCTCCCTTCCTCCCTTCTTCCCTCCCTCCTTCACTCTCTCCCTCTTTCTCCCACCCCCTCTCTTTTTCTCTATTGATCTTTTTACAAAAGAGTTGGAGAAAATTCAAGTGAAAAATATCTGAGGAGAATCATCTGGGGAGAATGTAACAAAGTCTCCCAAAGACCTTTATCAGTGGGAGACTCATATTCTTGCACTGATGTAGTCCCAAACCTGTCAAGAGATGACCTCTTAGTAATCCCTACCTGTCTCAGTATCACCTTTTATTTATTTAGCAGCAATAACCACTTCCCTTAGAAAATTAAGCAGAGAAAGAAAATTAAAAGGGAGATTTTGTTATCGTGGTTGCACTGTCCATTCTGCTAGCAGTTAGGCAAGAGCTACAGGGAAAGATACCCAATCCAAATTCCCAGTGGTCTTTTTAAATGACTGGAATCCTTTCTAGCTCGCTAGTTCCCCCCTCCAGAGTGAACATGTTCGGATTGTGAGCAGTTCGGAAAGGATTACAGCTCTCGGGTTTTAGAGCGGGAGCAAGGGGCCAGCGACTCTGGGAATGGCAGTTTTATCGGGTCCTCCAAGCACCTTCATGCCACTATGGCCAGGGCACCCCGGAGTCCAGCATCCCAGAGAACTTCCTGGTAACGGGAGCAGCCCCCCCCCCCCCCAGCCATTTAAAGCCCTGCCTGAGGTCTATTTGTACCAAGTAAAACCAGAGGTGAAGGTGAACTTGGGTGGGCAAGTTTTCCCAAGATAGAGAAGATGGGAAAAAAATGCAGATGAGAGCAGCTCACAGACGAAAAAGCTTTGAAAAGTAGAAAGCACGAACCAAATACGGGGTGTTATACATTCTAGGGTATTGGAGAGGAGAGACAGATCTCTATTGTAGTTCTCTCTGATCTGAATATGTCCTGGCATGACCGATGCTGCCCGAGGGCAGCCCCGACTGTGTTATCTGCGACAGAAGGGGTTCAGGGAAGCCGGGACCCCTTCTCTTTCTCCCCACCAATGGGGCAATGAACTAATAGCGTAGTTCTCAAGGTACGGACCCCACTGGGAAGGGGACTGGGTCTGCTGGCTAGGAAAAGTGGACCAGCACCGAGCCGATGGGCGCGGGCTAGCACACTTTCGGCGGGTCTCCCAGAGTGGGAAGTTTCACCCTAAGCCGTGGCTCCCCTTTAGAAAATCCTGGAAACGAAGGGACCAAAGGAGCTTGGCAGTGCGATGGCACCTGGAAGCAGGCTGCTCCAAAGAGAGGGACAAGCTCTTCTAGGGAAGCTGAATGTCCACGACTTGGCCCGGGGGATGTAAGCGGTGACCTACCGGCCTGGGAGCCAGTTATGGACTCCTCACCGATCCCGTTCCCCCCTCCACTCCCTGAGCCCCCTCCCCGCTTGCTCCCCTAACTCCCTTGGGAGTGCTGGGGGCAGGGACCTCGCACTAACCTTTAATCCAGCTATCCCCCGCGGAAGGTCGGGGCGGGCACCGACCGGCCTGATTTGGGAGAGAGCGCTGACTTGTTCTTTCCTATCCCGTCGCTAAAGGCTGGGGAGCCTTCCTCTGGAAGAGTGGGGAGCGCTGGGCGGAGTGAGGCGCTGAGAGCGTTTGAGCAGCCGGCCAGCTCTGGGGCTTGTCTGGTCCGCCCTCCAGCGAGCACAGGAGCCGTAGCAACAGTAGGCAGAGGGCTGCGCTGCCCAAGACTAAGAGGCAGAGGGAGGAGCCCCCCCCCCCCCCCCCCGCGCCCACTCTCCAACCCCCACAACCAATGGCCCTGGGCTTCGATGCTCCCCCTCCCTGCCAGCGCCTTCTACAGCGCCAGGCTCCCACACTGCTAGGGACTGACATGGGCTCACCTAGCCCTGGCTCTCATCTGGGGGACGGGAGGAAGCTGGGGCGGAGGATGGAGATGAGGAGGAACCTTTCCTTTATCCACTCCCAGGTTGGAAAAGTCCAGAGCGCAGAGAGGCGTCTGCCCAGAAAACCCCATCTGGGAGAAGTAGGCTGTGGAGAAACTTGGGGTGGGTTTGGAGAGAGATTGGGGGGGAAAGACTTGGGGGGGTGTGGGGGTCATGGTACTTCCCTGAAGGCGAAAAGCTGCTAACTGTTTTCTCTTTAGCCTATCCTCAACTCGCCCGAAATATTCTCTTCCTCCGCTGCCACAAGTGCGGGCACTGCGTGGCGATCTGAATGAGAGATATCGCCCTCTTTTTTGCTCATTGTGTGACAGTTTTTGCCCTATGAAACTCGGTCCTAGAAACTCTGCTCTTTGAATTTCCCCTTCCAGGGCTTCACTTGTAATTCATTTTGATACCATGAAACTGGACTATGCTCTGTGAGATGCAAACGTTGCCATGGATCGCTGTGAGGCTGCGTTCTTTGTATGTATCTCTGTCAGCTCGTGTCTATGGGCAGTCAGAAAAGCAGACCACCAGAAGCAAATATGAATTGCTGCTGCCACCAAGTCTTTCTCATCAATGCAGCAGTCTACGTAAATTAAGGAGACTGCCAAGACAAGCTTTGTGGATCACTTGCAGTATAACACTGTCGCTTCTTTGTTTACCTTAGTTTTATGTCTTTAAGGGAGTTTCTGTTTTAACTTCAGGACCCTGCTGTAGATTTGAGAACCAGTTTTCTTACTCCTTTTTCCTGGAGTCTTTCTCTAGTTGACCTGAATTGTCAGAGAGTAGACATAGCAGAACTGCCTAAGGTCATTCCCAGAACAGCTATTTTAGGATTCCTGAGTACATGGAACTGGTTATCCATAGGATAATCCTCATGGCAGACAGTTTTTAAGGGAGGGGAAGGAAAACATGGAGGTCCAAGAGAGCAAGAAATTGCTATTTGCTATGCAAACCTCAGACTTGACATTTGAGATAACTGGATTCATGACCTACACTGGGCCTTGGAATAATCTCTTCTTTCCATAACCATCCCATGTCCAAACCTCTCCTCCCTACATACTTGGTTACAAAGGAGTGATAGCTCCCTTCCAGGTTTCTCTATAAGGACACCAAGGACAGATATGGGAGACTGATCAAAAATGTCCCTTGTACTAGACCCTTCAAGTCTTCTCTCCTTTGTGCTTTGCTTGCTGACAAAAAGAGTTTCTTTGATATTTGATAGTCTCTCTTTTTTTGTTTTGAGTGTTAAATCTTTAGTTTTTTTTGAATTAGTAATTTTTACAATTACATTAACTTCTTTTTCTATTTTTATTTTAAGGCAATGGGGTTAATTGACTTGCCCAAGGTCACACAGCTAGGCAATTATTAAGTGTTTGAGGTCAGTTTTGAATTCAGGTACTCCTGACTCCAGGGCTGGTGCTCTATCCACTGTGCCATGTAGCTGCCAGTTCTCCCTCCAAAGATGGCAAGGAATCTGATACAAGTTATATATGTGCAATCATACAAACATGTTTTCACAACAGTTATGTTATGAAAGGATGAATGGAACAAAAGGGAAAAGTCACAAAAACCAAAGAATGTGAAAATAACATATTTTAATCTGCATGTGTATTCCAGTGTTTTTTCTCTGGATATGGATAAAATTTTCCATCAAGAAAGAGTCTTTTAGAATTATCTTGCATCACTGTATTGCTGAGAAGTAAATCAATCAAAGTTAATCTATACACAATTTTGCTATCACTGTGTACCATGTTCTTCTGGTTCTGCTCATTTCACTAAGCATCAGTTCAGATTTTTCTGAAATTTGCCTGCCTATCATTTCTTATAACACAATCACATTGATATATCATACATATTCATAAATTCATTGTATTTATATACTATATCATTCATATTACCATTACATTCATATACCATAATTTGTTCACCCATTCCCAATTGAGGGACATTCCTTGATTTCCAATTCTTTGAAACTGTATAAAGAGCTGCTATAAATATTTTTTGTACATGTATTTCCTTTTCCTCTTTTTTTTAATGAAATCTTTGGGATATAGACCTAGTTGTAGTACTGCTGAATCAAAAGGCATGCTCAGTTTGGGCATAGGTTTTAAATTGCTCTCCGGAATGATTGGATCAATTCACAACTCCACATTAGTAGAGAATGCACATTAGTGCATTAGTGTTTCAATTTTCCCATATCCTCTCCAACTTTTATCATTGTCCATTTCTGTCATATTAGTCAATCTCATAGATGTAAAGTACCTCAGAGTTCTTAAAATTTTCATTTCTCTAATAAAGAATGATGTTTTTTCATATAACTATAGATAACTTTAATTTCTTTTCTAAAAACTGCTTGTTCATATTATTGGCCATTTATCATGTGTATTCTTATGAATTTTACTTAGTTCTCTATATATTGCAGAAATGAAGCCTTTATTAGAAACACTCGGTGTTAAAAATGTTTCCAATCTTTCTGCTTTCTTACTAATCTTGATATCATTGATTTTGTTTGTACAAAATCTTTTTTAATTTAATGTAATCAAAGTTATTCATTTTGTATTTCATAATGCTCTCTCTCTCTCTTCTTTGGTCATACATTCTTCCTCTCTCTACAAATCTGACAAGTAAATAATTTATTTAATTTCTTAATTTACTTTTGATATCACCCTTTTTATCTAAATCATGTAACTATTTTTACCTTTCATTGGCATAGACTCTGAGAGATTGATCTGTGCCTAATTTCTGCCATACTCTTTTTCAGTTTCCCCAGCAGTTTTTGTCCAAAAACTGCGAGTCTTTGTGTTTATAAAACAGTAGATTACTATAGTCATTTACTACTCTTTTATGTACCAAATCTACTCCACTGATTCACCACTCTATTTCTTAGCTAGTTCCACGGTTTTTATGACTGTTGCTTTTTAAGATTGTTTTAGATTTGGTACAGGTAGGTGACCTACCTTTGCACTTTTTAAATTATTCACTTGATATTCTTGACCTTTTGTTTTTCCAGATGAATTTTGCTATTATTTTTCTAGCTCTATAAAATATTTTGGTAGTTTGGTGTGGCATTGAATAATTAATTTAGGTCTAATTGTTGTCATTGTCATCATTTTAACTAGGCTTACCCCTGAGTAACTGGTATTTTTCCAATTGTTTATATCTGATTTTATTTTTGTGAAAGTGTTTCGATTGTGCCCAAATAATTACTGGGTTTGTCTGGCAAATAGACTCCCAAGTATTTTATATTATCTGCAGTTATTTTTATGGAATTTTTCTTTCTATCTCTTGCTGCTGGGCTTTACTGGTAATATAAAGGAATGCTGATGATTTATGGAGATTTATTTCATATCTTGTGACTCTGCTAATATTATTATTTCAGGAAGTTTTTAAGCTGTTTCTCTAGGATTCTCTAAGTATACCATCATATCATTTGCAAAGAGTGATCATTTTGTTTCCTTATTGTCTATTCCAATTCCTTCAATTTCTTCTCTTACTGCTAAAGCTAACATGTCTAGCACTATATTGAACAATAGTGGCAAAATGGGCATCCTTCTGTCCCCCCAATCTTATTGGGCTTCTAGCAGTTCCCCATTTCAGATAATGCTTGCTGATAGTTTTAGATATATACTGATTGTAATTTTAATGAAAGGTTCTCTCTGGTGTTTTTTTAAAAATAGGAATGGATGCTGTATTTTGTCAAAAGCTTTTTCTGAAAAAAAAAAGCTCTTGAGATGATCATAAGATTTCTGTTATTTTTGTTATTGATTATTCTAATTTTCCCTCTAATATTAAATCAACTTTGCACTCCTGGTATAAATCCTACCTGGTTATAGTGTATTATCCTGGTGAGAAACTGCTTTAATCTTTTTGCTATTATTTTATTTAAAATTTTTTAATTAATCTTCATTACAGAAATCCATTTATAATTTTCTTGCTCTGTTTTGGCTCTTTCTGATTTAGGTATCAGTACTATATTATTATCACGAAATGAATTTGGTAGGTCTTTGTCCGTTTTCCCAAATAATTTATATAATATTGGGAGTAGTTCTTAAATATTTGATAGAATTCACTTGTAAAAGCATTTGGCCCTGGAATTTTTTCATAGGGCTCTTCAGTAGTCTGGACAATTCATACTTTTGTAAATATTCATCTATTTCACTTAGATTTAGTGGCATACATATTTATTGGCAAAATAACCCCAAATTATTACTTTAATTTCCTTTTCATTGGTAAGGAATTCACCCTTTTCACTTTTGAAGCTGTTAATTTGATTTTCTTTCAATTTTAAAACCAAATTAACCAAAGCATTTTCTATTTAATAGTTTTTTTCCATAAAACTAACCCTTAGTTTTATTTAGTAGTTCAATAGTTTTCTTACTTTCAATTTTATTAATCTCTCCTTTGATTTTCAGAATTTCTAATTTGAATTTTAATTGAGGATTTTTAATTTGTTCTTTTTCTAGCTTTTTGGTTGCCTGCTCAATTCCTTGTTCTTTTCTTTCTTTTTTTAAAAAATTCATGTAAGCATTTGGAGATATAAATTTTCCCCTAATGACTGCTTTGACTACAGCCCACAAATCTTTCCTTGTTGTCTCATTATTGTCATTGTTTTCTATGGAATTATTCTTTCTATGATATATTGTTTGATCCACTTATTCTTAAAAATTAAGTTATTTGATTTCCAATTAATTTTTTATCTATTTTTGCATGACTCTATTGCATGAAATTTTCATTGCATCATAATCTGAGATTGTTGCATTTAGTATTTTTGCCTTTCTGCATTTAGATATGAGGTTTTAATGTCCTAATAGCTAGTCAATTTTTAGGTAGGTGTACCAATGAGAAAAAGTTATTTCTATTCCATTTTCTGTTGAGTTTTTTCCAGAGATCTATCATATCCAACATTTCTATTCCCTTCCTTAACTTCCTTCTTGCTTTTTTTTTAGGTAAATGGGGTTAAGTGGCTTGCCCAAGGCCATACCACTAGGTAATTATTAAGTGTCTGAGACCGGATTTGAACCCAGGTACTCCTGACTCCAGGGTGGGTGCTTTATCCACTGCGCCATCTAGCTGCCCCCTTTTTTAGTGGTTATCTGAGGAGGAAGGTTGAGGTCCCCCACTAGTATGGTTTTGCTATCTACTTTTTCCTCTACTTTACTTAATTTTTCCTCTAAGAATTTGGATGCCATACACCTGGTCTATATATATTTAGTATTCATTTTACTTCATTCTTTATGGTACCTTTAAGCAATATGTAGTTTCTTTCCTTTTAATTTCCATCTCTTTTAATTAGATCTATTTTTTGCTTTTGCTTTGTCTAGGTCTGAATTGCTACCTCTGCTTTTTAATTTTAGCTGAAGTATGACATACTCTGCTCCAACCTTTTACCTTTTTTTCTCTGTGTGTTTTTCTGCTTCACATATGTTTCTTGTAAACAACATATTGTAGGATCTTGATTTTTGACCCACTCTGATATCCACTTCTGTTTTATGGGAGAGGTCACCCCATTTGGATTCACAGTTATGATTACTAACTGTGTATTTCCCTCCTTTCTATTTTTTTTCTCTCTCTACTTTCTCTTCACCAGTGCTTTGCTTCTGACCTTAGGCTGCTCTCCCTTCTATTACCTCTCTTCACTGTTTTCTTTTCCCAATCCCCTCCTACTTCCTTATAGGGTAGGATAGATTCCTTTACCCAACTCAGTGTGCATGTTATTCGCTTCCACTAAGGGTAAAGTTCTTTCCCTTCTTTCCCTCTAATGTAATTGTTCTTTCATGTCTCTTCATGTGATGTAATTTGCCCTGCTCTGCCTCCCCTTTTTCTCTCCTCTCAGTACAATCCTTTCTCCCTTAATAATTTTTTTATCGTCACATCAAAGTCAACCCAAAACAGACACTCTGTCTAAGTATATATGTCTTCTAATTGCCCAAATAAATTAAGATAAAGTTCTTTAGAGTTACAAATACCATCTTCCCATGTAGAGAAGTAGTTTTAACCTTATTGAATACCATGCTTTTTCCCAGTTTGTCTTTTTTGTGATCCTCTTGTATCTTGGATTTGAAGATCAAATCTCTTCAGTTTTGGCCTTTTCATCAGGAAAATTTGAAGCTTCCCATTTCATTGAATAGCTATATTTTACCCTGGAAGATTATGCTTATTTTTACTGAGTACTTGATTCCTGGTTGTAATCCAAGTTCTTTTACCTTTTGAAATATCATAGTCCAAAACACTCCAAACCTTTGAAGCAGAAGCTGGTAAACTGTTTAATCCTGACTTGAGTCCTTGATATTTGAATTATTTCTTTCTCGTTGCTTGCAGTACTTTTTCTTTGATCTGATAGATTTGGAATTTTGCTATAATATGCCTTGGCATTTTTGTTTTGGAATCTCTTTCAGGCGGTTAATGTTGGATTCTTCCACTGATTATTTAGCCCACTGATTCTAGGGTATTGGGGAAGTTTTCATTGATAATTTCTTGAAAGATCCTGTACAGTCTCTTTTTTTGATCATGGATTTCAGACAGTGAACTAATTAATAAATTATTTCTCTTGCATGTATTTTCAGACTGGCTGTTTTTTTTTAATGATATATTTTACATTTTCTTCCATTTTTTCATTTTTTTCATTTAATTTGACTATCTCATGTCATTAATTTATTTTTAAGGAATTATTTTCTTCAATTAGTTTTTGTGCCTCCTTTTCCATTTGACCAATTCTATTTTTAGGGAGTTGATCTCTTCAGTCAGTTTTTATACTTTCCATTCCAAGCTGTTGATTCTTTTTTCATAATTCTCTTGTGTAACATTTTTCTTTTCCAAATTTTTCTTTTATCTATCTTACTTGATTTTTAAAAATCCTCTTTGAGCTCTTTCCAAAAGACTTTTGAACTTTATACTCATTCATATTTCCCTTTGGGATTTTACATTTAGATATTTTGACATTGTTATCTTCTTTTGAGTATGTTTTAGGATTATCCCTGGCACCAAAGTAACTTTTTATAGGCAGAGCTCTTTTTTTATTTTTGGTCATTTTTAAAAGTTGAGCTCTGCTCCTGAAGTAAAGGGGCATTGTCCCAAACTTCTGGGACCAGCCCCTTGGACATTGTCTTTCTCTGCCAAGGCCTTTGGAGCTTGTGACTTAGTGATGTACTAGGGTTCCCTGCCTAGTCGCGCCTGCTGTGCTTTGGGTTCTAGGTTGGCAGTCTGTCTGCTAGACAGGGACTAGAGACCTCACACTTGACTTTCTGTACACTGGTCTATTGACCCAGGAATGTGAGACTTTGGATGCTGATCTGTTCTGTGACTAAGAGTCTTCTCCTTACTTGGTTAGGTTCTGCTCCCCTTTTACAAAGGTGAGACATCTTTTCTGAAGTGATTCTAAGTTATTTTGTCTGGAAAATTGTTTCACTCTTTTTTTTTTTTTGTAGATTGTGTTGCTCTGGAATTCTTTTAGAAGCTTAAGTTAACATTGTTTCCAGGTAAACTAGGAGAGTGCTCAGGAAACTTCCTAAAATTTCTTTCTCCCATCTTGGCTACTGACCTCTTTGTTTATTTGTTTGTTTTTTTTTGTGGGACAATGGGTTAAGTGACTTTCCAAGGTCACACAGCTAGTAAATATTGTCTGTGGCCAGATTTGTACTCTGGGGCCATTGCTCTATCCATTGTGCCACCTAGCTGTGCCCCCCCCCCCACCCCCGGCCAATCTCTTTTAAAAGATGTAGGTCAATCTTGCTGAAGTGGACTCTTATTTATTCTCATGCCTTTCTTCTTTTAACCTGTCTGGGCTTTAATCCATTTACTACTTACTTTTTGAGAGCTTGGACGAGTCAATTAGCTTTCCTTGGACCTAGTTTCCTCTTTTAAAGGAAAGATAATCTCTAAGGTTCTTTTCAGCTCTCTTTCATTTTGTGACTGTTTCCTCCATCATCATCATCATCATCATCATCATCATCATCATCATCATCATCTTTTGGAGTCTATTGTGCAGGTCTCTGAATGGCAAAACTCTAATTTTGGCACATATTCTTTGTCTGGATCAGAGTTATATTATTTTCTGAAGAATAGACTGAATAAGTTTTCTATAGCTTAATAGCTATAGCCTTCTTCAACTTCCTAGAAAACCTGACTCTGGGCTAAGGAGCATATTTATGGGACAATTATATTTCACCTTTCTTCCAGTGGTTTCATTCATTATTATGATTCTCCTTTTGGTATTGCTTCAAAGATTTCTTCATTGCATATTGAAATTTCAAAGTATATGACTAATTAATTCTTGGATGACAAAAACAGAATATTTTAATCTCAGTTATCTGGACATTTCAAAATGAAATTAACCAGATGATTTTAGATCTTAATTTTGCTTCTATGGAAATTTGTTAAATGGTAGAATTTTTTCAAACAGCTTTGGAAATTTCAGACATTTTTTAAAAGGCTTGAAGGTTTTCAGGCAGGGGTCCAGGAAAATGTATTCTTTGCTAAGTATGTTTTCGAAACTCTTTTCCTTTTATCTCTCCATACATATGATCAATGCACAGAAATATATTTGTCCACTTTCCAGTTCTTTCTTAGCCATAGAATTGAAATTCAATACAATTTATACAAAAACAAGCAATAGTTATTTCCCTCAAGAAACTCGCAATCATAAAGCACCGGCCCTGGAATCAGGAGTACCTGGGTTCAAATCCGGCCTCAGACACTTAATAATTACCTAGCTGTGTGGCCTTGGGCAAGTCACTTAACCCCATTGCCTTGCAAAAACTAAACAAAAAAAGAAACTTGCAATCTAGTAGAAGGGATAAGACAATTATATAAATAATTAATTGTGTATCTTGAACAATTCCCCACAACTTAGTCCAACAAACATTTCTTATGCTCAAAAGAATCTAAAGTTATACAAAGCAATAGAAATATGCAGAATAGGTCTGGAAAGGCTGCAATATATTGGTAGTAATGGTTTGTACACAGACATACAGATAGGAAGTGGTATAAAAAATATGTTCAAGAATAAATTGACCACTTTATGACTTCTACACTTTTCTCTTAGTTCTGCATCCTGAGGTCAAATGATAACTCTTTAAATGCTTAAAGAAAAAGACTATATTCTTCCATATCTTCTTCATCTAGTCTTAAATGTGATAATTTTCTTCAGTCAATTTTTATATGAAGTGGACTAATGGTCCTTTACCACCTTGGCTGTCCTTCTTTGCTTTACTTTACAATGTATTTCCTGTATGTGGGTTCAGGTTTAGAAAAATACATATATAAGTAAGCAAAAGAGTGGGGGGGGGGGGCTGGGCAGTCCCAGAATGTAGACAGCATCTGTGTGAGTGAGAAGATTTATGGCATATGGTTGTATCATTTTCTATGTTCTGGTATTCTTCATTCCAATTCTCCCTAGGCAGAAATACCAATATTTGGAAATCCTAATAGTGGAGAATTGAAATTAGTTGTGTGCCCACTGGAAACAGTGGTTAAAAAATTAGGACAAATTTCAAGACATGAGGCCACACCTGAGTCTATACTCACTGGGGGACCAGATGCTTAGGAAGAAAAAAGGTAACATGATGCATTAGACTAGGGATGGCAGGCCACAGACAAGAGGGGCCCTGGAAAGGTAGGTAACAACAATGATTTCTAATCCAAAAATGGGGGGAGGGGGACCAAAAGCAAGTTCCACCAGACATACTTGTACATATTCCACTGTCTATCATGTATCTCTCTAATGGAGAATGATGGTGAAAGAGATAGTGTTTGAGGACTTTGAGATCAAAGTGACAAGCAACAGTTATTCCCATGGGTTGCTTTCATGAATCTTCTCTTTCTTTTCCTGTAAAATGCAGTGCTCTCTCCTGTCCTTTCATAAAGAAAGAAATTGCCTCTCACCTAGCAAGGGGCTACACAAAGAGATTCAATTAATGGGATAGGAGATGGGAAGGTACAGAAATTCATATCTTTCTTGTGTTTTGCACAAGGAAGAGATATGTAATCCACCATAGCAACGAGTTTTTAGTATTTGCCCACAGAAATCATTAGACAGCTTCTACGTATTTCCTCAAGAGCTGGAAGAGAGAGAAGGAGTCATCTCTGTCTGATTGCCTGAGGGTTCCCTTCACAAAAACAGTTGATCACCTCTAGGTGCAAGCCTAAGGAAAATATTAGTGCCACAGACATGTCACTTAGTGGAAAACACTGCCTAAAAGCCTCAGCTGGTCCCTGGTGCACTTGTCTCATCAGCTCTGTTTGTGTTGGCCAAATGACTTTCTGTGGGTTATAAATCAATGATGAGCGATGTGAGGAGCAGATGGGTTGTTTAATGCATCCTCCACATCTCTGTCTTGTGACTGGCTGAAGTCCATGTGCAATTTTGAAAAGGATGTTTGAAAAGGATATTCATCATTTTAAATTGCTCTGTGGGAGCTGCACAGTTCATAATGTGCCACTTAGGCACTTCTCAAATATAGGCTTTCCTTGATGTGGTTTATACTATTTCAAAACAGTGAAAGGTCAACTTAGGGTGTTAGGATATAAAAATACTTTCGAAAAGATTAGCATGAAATAGGGGGAAAAGCCCAAGGAGGCTAAATTCCTTTTTTTCTGAATCCTTGATTAAAATGGTCAATGCTGAAAACTCCTGAGATCTAGTTGAGATCTAGTTGAGTTCTTTCAAATGAAGTTCTCTCCAAATGCTAAAGAACAAAATTCATTAGGCACTAGTTTTCAGTTTTGATGAAATCTATGAAATCATGTAGCAAATGAAGCACAGACAAGAGACATCCATCCATCACCAACATTGAGAATGATAATTTACAAGAAAATAATTGTGCCATTTTAGGAAAGATCTTTACTGAAGCTATTTTCTTGCAGAGACAAATCTGCTAATTTTCCTCACCTTTCTGGAGTTCCATTTACTTGGAGGGATCAGTGGAGAAAGTGCTACAATTGGCTGACACTGCATAACAATTTAGAGAGATGATGGACAAGCGTTTGCCTAAACTACTTCTAGGTGGTTGGGGGGTGGGGTGGAGAATCCCGTAAGCCCAAAGGCTTATATCCTGTATCATCCTTACCTGTATCTTAAACAACAGTGACAAAAGATAAAGAAGGAAAAAACAAAAAAAAAGTTATCTAGGCTTTGAACTCAGGTATTGGTACTAAAGTAATTAAAAATGAAAAAAAGACAAGTATAAAGTTTCTACAGATAATAAATGTAGGAAAAGTGGTTGAAACAAAAGATTCCCCATAATATAATGAATTATTGATTTTTCAGATTTTAAAATGTTTTCTTTCTAAAAGATCTGAGAAGGCATTCTAAACTGGCTTGATATTTTTTTCGAGAATCTCTGGGGCACAACTAAGTTTCCTCAGACAATTAGAAACTGATTTCTAAGCATTATCACTATATTCATCTAAGGACTTTTCTCATTTAATTTAAAGCCTGTAATTAGTTGCTAGATTGAATCTAAATCAAATAATTGAGATTGACTGAGACTTTTCACCTTCTTATGGTATCAGGACTTTTATCACTTACTGTTGATGGGGTCAGATAATTTTAATGATTTACTCAAAACCCACTCTTACAAATTGATTAAGATATGCTTATGATAGTGAATGCAGGCAGGGGGGATATAAGAGGACAATTTCCTGAAGTGATACTTGAGATATGTGACTGACTAGAAAGATTCAAGAGACCTAGTATATGGGTAATTTAATCACTTTATTAATAAGACCAGTAGGTTATTAATAAAAGGATGTTCATTTGGCTGTCTCTCTTAGACCACAGATAATCATGGCAGTGGTGGGCTCACAGTATGTATACCCTTCTGGGCTCATAATTCATATATACCTTTAAAAGAGTAGGCTGTCAAAGAGAGGCTGCAAGTGACATCATGTCACCCTTGGACAGAGAAAATATCTCAAACCTCCTGCACTGAACCTTGAATAGCACACAAAATTCTTCCCCACTTTAGGTTATTCCTTGTAAGATTGAGTGGAGTCTGACCAAAACTGAGAATTAGTTCAATTTCATTAGCAGTAATGTTCTCCAGGAGACAGAACTATTTTTTAAATCAGGAATTTGGAAGAAGGGGAAATCTGCCCAAGATATTAGTTATTAATAATCAACTGATATCACAAAAGCACAGTAGCCTATATCAGGTTTGTCATCCTGATTTTTTTAAGTTTAAAAGAAAAGCAGGATGCCACTTGAATAATTAGCCAACCACTAAATTATAGATTCAATATACATCTAAGAATATGATACAGAACATGATCTAAAATTACTAAAAGAGGAAATCTGTCATCTTGGCTCTCATTCTCTCCATTCTCACTTTTTTTAAGGTTTTGCCTTCCTAGTCATAGTCTTTTATAGTTATTATTCTTACACAAATGATCCAAACTATGGTCATGCACATTTCATTATTACATAGAAGTAAATGACCCTGTTAAGATGGTCCTTCATTGTCGAAGAAGACCCATAATATCAGGGAGGTGATCCATGACAAGTAAGTGAATTGGATTTGAGTGAGGGGTTCTGTGCTCAGTCTCTCCTCCATGACCATCTAGGTCTAGTGGCCAGATATGAAATAAGATGACTGGAAATGGTTCAGGATGTGAGGCGATCATGGTTAAGTGACTTGTTCAAGGTCTCATAGCTATTAAGTTCAAATATCTGAGAATAAATTTGAACTCAGGATCTCCTGACTAGCTACCCCTAGGTGCCATGGAGGGTCCAATGACCTTTTGTTGATCTTCCCATTTGTTTTTCAGCCATATTAGACTTTCCATGATCTCATCTTGTGGTTTTCTTGGCAGATTTATAGAGTGATTTACCCTTACCTTCTCAAGGCCATTTTACTGATGGGGAAACTGAGGCAAACAGGGTTAAAGTGACTTGTCCAGTGTCGCACAGCTAGTACTTGTCTGATGCAGGATTTGAACTCATGAAGATGAGTTTTTATGATTCCAAATCCAATGCTCTATCTAGGTGCTACTTAGCTGTTGTATATTAGAAGTTGCTTTTTAATGGACAGCAAAGATTTACCGTGGGAGTAATTTGTCCTATCAGTTGGTAGTCCTCAATCTCAGAATCTATTTGTGATTCATTCTAAAGTTCCCTTGGGAATGGTGGCTCTTCTAATTTCAGAAGGTACCTTGCATCTCTGCTGCAAGTCCAAAGCTTAGCTCTGGTTGGACTTAATCATTGTACCCAGAGACTGGTGACTGCCACAGTGATAAATAACTATGCTGAAATGTTGGTCTGAACAGCATGACTGATGGGTTTGTGGCTCAGCATCACTCTCCTCTCTTGGTTCCGAATTTTCTCCCATTTCCAAAATCTCACAACTCTTAAAAGGCAAAAGAAAGGAAGATACATGTCAACACAGAGGGTTATGTTTCAAAAATGGCAGGAAAACTTGCCATGTTTGTCTAAAACAATTCACTGAGACCAGCATTAAGTGACTGTCATGCTTTTTATTCTTTATATAGTTTTTGAGATATTAACTTTTTCTTTAGATACCTTGTCTTGTAAATCTGGGAATTTATAGTGACAGCAGATTTATGTTTTAAAAAGCTATCTAAGAAAGGAAATTCTAATAGTAAGTTTTTGAGCCAAAAGATCTGGCTCCTATTTACAACTCCTATACATACTATCTGTGTGGTCCAGGATAAGTCATTTATCCTCTCTCTCTGAACCTCAGTTTCCCATCCATACAAAAGGAATATTTGCACTACTTCTATTACAAGACTGTTGTGAGGAAAATGCTCTATTAGTCTTAAAATGGTATATAACCTGAATTCTTCTTATTAAATAATTTCTGACCTGCATCATATTGAAGAGCTTCTTGTTTTTATGTTCCTGAACAACTGAGAAGTTTGTCCATATCATTTACTTCATCACTCCCACCTTGATCATCACTTTCTTCTCTCTTCACCTCTCCTTTTCCCTACTTATAATAGTTGACATTCCTTAAGGTTTTTTTTAACATAGATTATTTCTTTTGATCTTCATAGAAACCCTGTTATTGCAGTTTTACAGATGAAGAAACTAAGGCACAGGAAAGTCAGGTGATTTAACCAAGAGGAAAGACAAGTCAACATTACAGGCAGTATTTGAATCCAAATGTTCCTGACTCTCAAGTTCAGTGCAAGTTCCTATGCCAGGCTATTTTTCTTTTTTTCCCTCACTTCTGTTTTTCCATCACTCTTCCTTATATCATTTTTTCTTGAACATATCTCTTTCCTTCATCTTACCCTAGTCCCTCTTTCTTTCTCTTTTTTTGTTCTCTACAAATAGAGTCTATTACATTGGCCTTCCAGTGACATCTATACTCATACTGTCACATTAGGGACAGTCAGGACTAAAGTGGTTACTGATACTGGAAATAAAATCAACATTTTGAGTGGCACCAGGAAACATGGAAAGTCACTGCAAATAAAGAGCACAGACATTCAGAGTCAATCAATCAATTAGCAAGCATGTATTATGTATTTACTAAGTATTAAGGATACTAAAAAAATTGGAAACAGACCCTCCCCTTGAGCTTATTTTCAAATAGGAGAAAAACGTGTAAATATTATATAGATATATAAAGTGTAATCCAAAAATCTTAGTGCAATTTTAATCTAGTCAAATTAAAAAATTGAGATTTGGGACATCTTGTTGAAAATACATGCAAAGAATACATTTGAGAGGAAGACAGGAATAACCTTTGGGTGAAAGTGATGCTTGAGTAGAGTCTTGAAGG
The DNA here is from genome assembly GCF_037893015.1 of Macrotis lagotis. Taxonomy (NCBI): domain Eukaryota; kingdom Metazoa; phylum Chordata; class Mammalia; order Peramelemorphia; family Peramelidae; genus Macrotis; species Macrotis lagotis. The sequence goes on from NC_133658.1 coordinate 833,952,334, forward strand.
AAACCAGGAATTCTAATTGGCAAAATTAAGGAAGGAGAACATTACAGGAATGAAGGTCAGCTAGTGTAAAGACCTAAAAATGGGAGGGACAGCAAAAATATTTTAGCTTGGATAAACCATAGAGTATCTAGAAGGGAGAAATGTTGATGTAGAATGGAAAGATTGAAAGAAGTTTGGTTATAAAGACCTTGAAATGCTAAATCTCTATTTGCATTTCATCTTAGAGATAATAGAGTTGATGGAATTTATTGAGTAATGGGGGTGGTATGGTTAGACCTGAGGTTTAGGAAAATCACTTTGGCAGATAAGTGAAGGATGAATTGGAAAGAAGAGAGATTTGAGGCAGGGAGACCAATTTTGAGTTTCACAATTTTTCCCCTAATCTTACTTCCCTCCCCCCACCCCCCACAGAAGGCAATTTTGTTTCCATGGTATACATTGATCCAAATTGAGTATGATGAGAGAGAAATCATATCCTTAAGTAAGAAACATAAAGTATAAGAAATAGCAGGATCAGGCAATAAGATATCAGTTTATTTTTCTAAATTTAAGGTAATAGTCCTTGGTCTTTGTTCAAACTCCACATTTCATCTTCAGGTCTAACCATACCACCCCCATTACTCAATAAATTCCATCAACTCTCTATTATCTCTAAGAAGAAATGGTCTTTGTTTCTCTAGATACAGATGTTAATCTCCATTGCAGACAGCCCCAAATTGTCCCTGATTGTTGCACTGACGGAATGAGCAAGTCCATCAAGGTTGATCATTGCCCCCATGTTGCTGCTAGGATGTACAGTGTTTTTCTGGTTCTGCTCATCTCACTCAGCATCAGTTCATGCAAATCCCTCCAAGCTTCTCTGAATTCCCATCCCTTCTGATTTCTAAGAGAACACTAGTGTTCCATGACATACATATACCACAGTTTGCTAAGCCATTCCCCAATTGATGGACATTTACTTAATTTCCAATTCTTTGCCACCACAAACATGGCTGCTATGAATATTTTTGTACAAATGATGTTTTTACCCTTTTTCATCATCTCTTCAGGGTATAGACCCAGTAGTGGTATTGCTGGATCAAAAAGTATGCATATTTTTGTTGCCCTTTGGGAGTAGTTCTGAATTTCTCTCCAGAAAGGTTGGATGAGTTCACAGCTCTACCAACAATGTAATAGTGTCCCAATGATCATTCTCCTTTCTGGTCATATTGACCAGTCTGAGAGGTGTGAGGTGGTATCTCAGAGAAGCTTTAATTTGTGTTTCTCTAATAAGTAATGATTTAGAGCAATTTTTCATGTGACTATGGATTGCTTTGAGCTCCTCATCTGTACATTACCTTTGCATATCCTTTGGCCATTTGTCAATTGGGGAATGGCTTTTTTAAAAATATGACTCAGTTCTCTGTATATTTTAGAAATGAGTCCTTTGTCAGAAACATTAGTTGTAAAGATTATTTCCCAGTTTACTACATTTCTTTTGATCTTGGTTACAGTGTTTTTCTCTGTATTAGCAGTACTCTTAACAGTAATAGAGAAATTCAAAAAAAGGAGAGGGTTTTTGTGGAAAGATGTAGGTTCTTTTTTTGGATATGGTGAAGTTGAGATAACACAGAACAGAGCAATGGGGCACCAAAGCATATGCTATATGTGAAGACCCAGCAAAAAAAGACTGAGGAGGAATGGTTCAATGAGGAGGAGGAGAACTAAGAGAAAGTTGTGCCATGAAATACAAAGAGGAGAACATATGAATGAGGAGAAGGTGATCAAGCTTATTAACTACAAGAGAAGTAAAGGAGTATGAGAAATGAAGGGAAAAATTAGACTTGTAATAGTAAGGAGGCAGGTCACTCGTATTATCAGAGATTATAATAAAAAAGGATTTAGTGGGAATGATTTCAGGGGATTGGGAGATTAGAAGATGGGTAAAAAGGGGCAGCTAGGTGATGCAGTGGATAGAGCACCAGCCCTGGAGTCAGGAGTACCTGAATTCAAATCCGGCCTCAGACACTTAATAATTACCTAGCCATGTGGCCTTGGGCAAGCCACTTTACCCTATTTGCCTTGCAAAAACCTAAAAAAAGATGGGTAGAAGAAAGGACCTCACCATGAATGAACTCAATTTTTTTGAGGTAAGAATGAAACAAGGTGCTCAGCTGTAGGGTAAGAGAATTGAGGGAAAAAATATGATTTTCTTTGGAAAGTTGGATAAAGAATCAGTTATGGAGAAGTAGGATTACTTTACTACAGTGAGAGTACAGTTGAGATTAGATGACATATATTTGTAGTGGACCCAGTCAACATGACTTTGTAACTTACTTCTGCTTAGTAGCATGTGTATAGGAATAAAAGAAATGGATGGGGGGATTAATACAGGATTGGAATTTATAAAAGCACAAATGTAAATAAGGTAAGGGATCAAGGTATTCTATAATAAAAATAATGTAAAGTTTATCCTGTTCACCAAAGTGTCAAAAGAGCAATGGGAAGAGAAATTAGCTAGAGTAGAGATAATGGCATGAGAAAGAATCAAGGATTGGAAGGATTGGATGTCACAATAAGGATGAGAGGTAGAATGATAGAAGATTATGATGAGTTAGAGGAATTTTTGAATTTTTGAACTTGGATATGAAATATTATAGGTATAGTAAGAATCATAACTAGGAATTCTATTGTTCATTGAAAATTTAGTTTGAGGAATTAGGAGAAGCTCAGAAGATATCCTGAACATTTGATGAGCTTCATAGGGCAATCTCTAGGAAGAGGCAGTGATTGGGGAAAAGGTGTGACAATGAGGTGGGAGAAGGCAAGGTACTTCTAGAGATTCATAGCATGGGACTAGTTGAAAATCACAAAATGTGTCTATAATGATGGGGAGGAAATGTGTCTCCTAGATTTTGGTGACCTGGAGCAAGACCCTTGTCACCTGATCCCAGTTACAGCTCTACTGGCATTATTTATATTTTATGATTTATGCCAACCAGTTGCTAGTGACTACTTATTATATTCCATATCTGCTGGAATTTTGTATTCCTACAAAGAAATCCTCATCTAATTTTTACCAGTTCCATCAAATGGTCTAGTTATATGATATCCTTTCTAAGGCAATGCTAGTGGCTGATATTGATCAAGAAACCAAATTTATTATTTCCCCCAATCATTGTCCTTGATTGCCTCTCTCATAGTTTATGCCTCCACATACAAGATTGTGCAATTGCACATCTTATCTCTTTTCTTAGCTTATCTTCTGACTTCTTACTTCTGTGGAAAAGTTCAGATTCAGGATTTATTTTAAATGCTGGATTTATATTTCATACAGATGGTAGTGGGAGCATTCAAAATTAATTCAATTAAAAAACCAAAGAGATGATCATCTTTCCTGACAGCAGTGGAGGCCTGCTATACCCACGTTATTAAATTTGGCTAATTATCTAAGATACAAGGTATGGTACTGATTCATGAAATTAATAGTAAGAGAAATGTGTTTCCTAATTATGTGTTGAACTTTTATGCAATTTTATCCCAACTCCTCCAGCATACATGTACAAGTATTTGGGGGGGGGGGAGGTGGATTGTTCAGATGAATAAGCAGTAGATGAATATTAAAATGATGATGATTTTGTTCTGCAAAGTAAGAGCAAACAGGATATGTATCCTTCAATAGCATCTGACAATAATGGATATTCCACCTCCCCACACATGTATTGGCTTGGAGGTCTGTGTCATACATACTAATCATGGCTTGTGTTTGTTGGCAAGTTTACTCAGTGATATTGAACATAGCATCTGTTGAGAGGTATTGAGGCAGATCACGACTTCCAAAGAGACCTTGGCTTGATGTCTCAGAACTTATGCAGAGTTGCAGGGCGTGGGATGGTCTGTGGTCAGAGGGGAATTACTATCTGCTTTATCAGTGTGGCAATCTCTACATGGCTGAAATACTTGGTCTCCTCTTTTGTCTCTTCATTCTTTCTATGTATCAATTATTATTACTATATTACTATATTGCTATATACATATACTATATTGCTATTATATATGCTGTATTGCTATATATATATATATATATATATAAATAGCAATATATATGTATATAAAATACTATAACTATTGTTATTATTATACTTATGAGAGAACCAAAACTAGTGCTGGGTGTTACTCTAGATGCTGGGGAGGCAAAGACAAAAGTAATGATCAGATATTTTGAGGAGTCTTGGACAATTTTGACTTTTTTGATAAAAAATACTTTGGTGAAAGTCTTTAAGATAAAATTTGATTTTATTGAACCATTTTATCATCAATGAACAACAAACACATTGTGATCTCATCTTCTTGTCTTTCAGTCAGGTGTTAAAGGTAAGATGTAGCAGACTATGAAATATTGCTTGTAAAGGCTGCTTGCTCCCTATTAATGCCCTTTATGTGAGTGTAAATCACTCATGCTAATTTTATAGAAATGGAAAATCAGGTGCCTACTTCAGGTAGTTGTTAATATTATTTGTCTTTTTTGTGTTTGTGTCTTCCCCTCCTTCAGAAAACGTGTGAAGCATTCCCTTATTAACATTCTCACAAATTTGTCATTGTCTAGCATGCATCTCCTCTATTTACATGTGGTCTAATTTGGTTACTTTCTCAATTTTGATTTCCTTAATACCACACTTCTTCTACAAGGATTGTAATGTTAGAACCCACATGTGGTAGAACTACTCTCCTTAATAATGAAATTTTGGGATAAAAATTTTTGCAGATCCTTCCCTTTCAATTTTTCTTCTGTTTGTTGGCCTTTTAAAGTTTTTATACTTTAATATTCTCTGGATGCCTTTTTTTGTTGGGTCTCTCTCACTAAGCTTTTTAAAAATTTATTTTAGCATCATTGTTTCTCTTTGCTCTGGGAAGCCAAACTATTCCCAATCTTCCATTGTTTTAATCCAAAAAAATTTACAAGTAAGCTTACATTTTAAATGTATTGCCTTGGGTTCTTTACTTGGTAAGTTAACTGTTTGCTAACAAGGTAGTTTTTAAACATTTTGTGTCTTCTTGTTATGGGAACTGACCATCAAACTTCCATATCAAATTATTACAGTTTTTCTTTATCATCATCATCATCATCATCACCATAATAATAATAATGATAATGCATAACTTTATTTAGCAATAACGATGTAATAGACACTCTGCTCTGTTTTACAATTAGTATTTAATTTGATCCCCATAACAACTCTGGAAAATAGGTGCCATTGCTATCTCTATATTGCAGATGCATAAACTGAGGCAAACAAGGGTAAGGATCACACAACTAGTAAAATTTTGAGGCTAGATTTGAATTCTCTTCTTTCTGATTTGAGTTTCAATTGCCATGTTTTAAGAGGTCAGAATTAAACTGTTTCAAATGTATACCCTATGTTTTTATTCTTTATTCTAGATGTGTATTAATTTTGATCTTTACTTCAATAAATCAATGATCTGACCATACATATCTAATCAACAAGTATTTGTTAAATGTCTACCATGTCTCAGGAACTGTTGGAAACTAGAAATATAGTCTCTACCCTCAAAGAGCTCACATTCTGTCAGGAAAGATTATGTATGTATGTAATTATGTATGTACATGTATATTTTGCACATATATATATACACACAAATGTGTAAATATATACATATATATCATATCATATTATATATATAAAATATTTTTGAGGCAGTGTGGTTAGAATATAGAGGACTGTTCTCAAAACCAGGAAGACCCATTGCTGATATGTAACAGTTGTATAACCCTAAACTTCTTAACGTTCTAGGTAACTCTCTATGTTTAAGAAAAAATGTCAGGGCAGCTAGGTGGTATACTGGATAGAGCACCAGGCCTGGAATCAGGAGTACCTGAGTTCAAACCTGGCCTCAGACACTTAATTAATTACCTAGCTGTGTGGCCTTGGGCAAGCCACTTAACCCCATTACCTTGTAAAAACTTTAAAATTAATGCCAACTTGAATTGGTAAAGGCAATTTTTTTGCCTTCAGGGAAGAAAGGTACAATTCAGACTGTTAGTGATTTTTTTAAGGTGGACTCACTTCTGCATCATCAGCCAATTAAAAGATATTCCTTCCCCATTCAGTAAAGGATAGGAACAGAAATAAAGTCCCTGTGCATGATCTGAAGTGGAGGTCAGGTAACCTCATTACACATTTCTGGGTAGACTTTTGAAGTATACAAACAAGTTGGTATCAGAACTTAATGTTTATGTCATATAAGTGAAGTGGAGGCTGAATGTAGAAGAATTTTATCCCACTGGCAGAAAACTTTATATTAATCCAAAAGACAATAGGGAGACACTGGAATTTATTGAGTAAGGAAATGACATGGTCAGATATGGTTTTTTTGGGAACATCATTTTGGCAGCTATGTGGAAGACAGATTGGAGTGGGGAAAAATGAGTCAGGGAGATCAATAAGGGTGGTAGATGTGTGAGTAAAGAAGATTTCAGAGATATTATGTAGGTAGAAAGGACAAAACTTGGCAAATGACTGATGTAGAGTGAGGGGAAATGAGATGAGAATGACTGTAATCACAAACCCAGGTAACCATAAGGATGGTGGGGCTCTTGATAGAGAGGAGTCTAGAAGCATAGGCTTTTGGGGAAAGATGGTGTTTTTGATGCTGAGATTGAGCTATACCTATAGGATTTCTTGTTTGAAACGTCTATGTAGTTGGTGATATAAAAGCAGAGAATAATAGAGAGACTAGGGCTGGATATACTAATATTGGAATCATCATTATAAAGATAATAATGATGATGAATTAAAATTTGAAAAATGCTTTACATGTGTTATCTCATTTAATCTTCATAAAAATTCTGAGAGTTAGGCATTATTATTATAATACTCAATTTACAGATGAAGAAAGTGAGTTACAATGAGGCTAACTAACTAACTTGCCTGGGGTCATGTAGCTAAAGAAAATGTCAGGGGTGGATTCAAATTTAGGTCTTTCTGACTCTGGCTTTAGTACTTTATTGTCTGTACCATCTAGCTGATATTTATACCCCTGGGAGCCCAGAGGATTCTCATTAGGTAGAAATAGAAGAGGTTAGAACCTAAAACAATGCCTTAGGGAAGCCCTCAGATGGGGGCATGATATGAATGATAAGGAGACAACTAGCTAAAGCTCAGAAAAGCAAAGTTGTTTTATTGTTGGTTCTCAAATCTTTGGTGCATTGTGGGTTCTTAATAAATTATTGATCATTGATTAATTTCCAGTGTGATAGAACTTGTCAGAGTTTGGGTTCACATAGCTTTCAAGAACCTAGGTTCACTTCCTCATCATCATGAGGCATTAGAGAGTTTTGTGAATTAAGGGGTAAAACCAGTTATCTCTATAGTCACATGGTACAGACTGGCACAGCAAATAGAATTCTAGACCTGGAAACAAGACCTGAGTTTAAATCCAACTTTACACACTTAATTGCTGTGTGTCCATAGGCAAGTTATTTAACTCTTCTTTCCCTCAGTTTTCTCATCTCTAAAATGGGGATAACAGATCTCAGAATCATTGTGAGTATAAAATAAAAAAATGTAATATACTTTTTTACAAGCTTTAAGGCACTGTGTAAATACTAATTTTACAACTGATGAATCTGTTCTATATATCATAGATTTGTAAATTTTAGAGATCATCCACACTTTTTATAGATGAAGAAACTGAAGTTTATTAAAGTACAAACATAATGGATGATGCAGAAATTTTGGCAAAAAAATCTTTGATTGAGAATTAAATAAAACCATTTGCATTCCATAAGCAATGCAATCCAACAGACATTTTTTTTAAGAGACACTTATGAGGTTGATGAAATTTAAATGAGATATAGGAAATTAAAAACATCCCACAACACATTTTTTTTGCTCTGCTTCCATTCTTGCATAGTGAAACTCCTAGTAGATGAGAGACTGTTGGAGGGTTGAATCTCCAAAAGTTAGAGCCTCTCTAGTGTCCTACTAGGCAACAGGGCTATCTTATAAACAGCACAAAGCAGGGAAATATCATTAATTGACTCTTTATTTAATTTTTAAAATTTTAATTAATGAAATCATTAAAACATTTAAATGTTTCAGTTTCATTAAATCAAGCACTGTGACTTAGGAGACAGAGTGTTTAATATGGAGTAAGCATGAAACAGACGTGTAATTCCATCTCTTCTGGCCTTAGTTCTGTGATCAGAAGAAAGTCATTTTACATATTGGAGACTCATCATTCTGCACATTCATTTTTGAGACTTCCTGTAACATAGGATCATAGATTTATAGATGGAAGGGATCTTAGAGGAACTTAGATGAGGAATTTAAGACCTGGAAGGTTATTTGAATTGCCTGTATTCACATAGGTAGTAAATGATGTAGCCAGTTTTCAAATTAAGTCCCTTATTCCAAATCTAACTTGTAATCTTTAAATATGAGTTATGTTGAAATGACAGATTATTGACATAGTTTCATTGAATTGTAAGAAAATTTTTAAATTTTATTTAAAGCCCTAGGGAATCTATAATTGCAGGTCATAAGATGGCTACACCTAGAAAGACCTTGGGATGCATTTCTACTTCATTTAATTACAATGGTTCATCAATAGTCATTATTAAAAGGAGATTTTACACATATCATTGTATCAAATAATGATTTCCTTTATTTTGATAGAGGTTTGTCTTCTAGGGAGGCACTTTGGTATGTAAAATTTCTAGTGAGCCTAGCAGGATATCTGGTACTTCACTATTTTAAATGCAATTTTAATTTTAATTAATTAATTCATTCATTCATTCATTTATTTTTGGTTTTTACAAGGCACTGGGGTTAATTGACTTGCCCAAGATCACACAGCTAGGTAATGATTAAGTGTCTGAGGCTGAATTTGACTCATGTCCTTCTGACTCCAGGACCGGTGCTCTATCCACTGCACCACTTAGCTGCCCCTCATTTTTATTTTATTAACAGATTTACATGTTAATAAAAAAATGATCTCCTGTTCACAAAGTTTATACTGAGAATTCAGCTTTGTGCAGCATGAGAGCAAGGTTGGAATAATCAAAACAATAGTTTGGGAATAGTCAAAAGAGATGGGAGTTCTTTTCTTTTTTGTGACATGGAGCTGTCCGGTAAGGTACTGTCTGGTAAGGAGCTGTATTATTAAGCCTATGGACCACTTCTCAGAGTAACATTTAAATACATAAAATAATAATTATATTAAAATATAGTTATCAAAATATTTAAAATATGAATTCAAGTACTACTTGGTACTTAGTATGATATATATTTTATATGATACTTTAATATGATAGATGCAAAGTAGAAATCTTCGTACAAAAACTATTTTTTTGTAGACCATTTTTGAGGTTGCAACAGTTGCTGTAAATGGAGAGAAATTAATAGAAAATAATTTTTTAGAATAATGAATAATTAAAAGTTTAAAATTTTCTAAGGTCTTTGGGTGACCAAATAACCATTCACTAATATTACACCCATAAGCCATCAGTTTCTACAATACCAAATCTATACATGCAACTATTTATTAATTAATTGCTACAGAAGTTTAGATCTTGTGATCATGGAGCCAATCATATTTTAATCTTTCATTTTTAGAGGACCATTATAAGGAGTCAATCAGTGGAAGACTGTTTAGATTGATTGTTCTGTGATCTACACAAACCATCTAAATGCCCTGGATCTATTTCTTGAACTGCTGAGTTTTTATATACCTACATGTTTACATATATACATATTATATATGTGAGTGTGTATGTATACATTTAAGGTGTTTCCAACTCTTTGTGATTCCATTTGTGGTTTTCTTGGCAAAAATACTAGAGTGGTTTACTATTCCTTTTCAACTCAGATGGGGAAACTGAGGTAAAGAAGTTTAAATAATTTACTCAGTGTCACACAGCTAGTAAATGTGTGAGGCTGAATTCAAAATCAGGTTTTCCTGATCCCAGGTCTTGTGCTCTATCATTAACTATTTTACTGAAAGCTTCTGATTTCAGTATATCATTTAATAAACTGTATTCAAGAAAATACCGCAATTTTCCTAATAACCAAATTTACTGTTGCAAAATGTCTTTTAAAATTCAATTTCACTTTGTTCAATTCTTTCTACTATGTGAGCACAGCTGGGTGGCACAGCGGATAGAACACTGGCCCTGGAGTCAGGAGGACTTGAGTTCAAATCCAGGCTCAGACACTTCATAATTACACTAGAGTGTAACCTTGGGCAAGTCCATTGCCTTGTAAAAACCCCCCAAAATAATAAAGATTCTACTATATGCTTAGAAGCTTTTTAATACACTTTTGGGAGAAGATAATAAATCATCATTGATTGATTGATACAAAAGATCATGTGATCCTTTGGATTCAATAATTACCTCTATGTATATAATTTCCAGATAAGTAAGGTGGTACAGTAAATAGAATGCCCAACCTGGAGTCAGAAAAACTCCTCCTGAGTCAGGAGAAGACTGAAAAACAACTTAACAATAACATATAATTCTCATTTATACATACTCATCCCTCATCTCTCTCCTGAGTTACAAACTAAGACACCAGTTGTCAGCTGGATATCACTCAGACTAGCCCTTGAAGTCTATTTTCCAAATTGTCAACCATATCTGTGGTTCTCCTAAGTTATTTATGTCCATTGTAAGGTAATATTTAAGTGATTTTTCATTTTTTCTCCAATATTTCTAACATTAGGAGAGTATCTGACATGCTGCTTAATAGGTAGCTGTTGATTTAGACTGATGTTATGGTGGGGAGACTGCACCTTGGTGGACACAAAAGATTTGAATTCTAGTCTTAGCTCTGCTATAAAATTACTGACTTCAAGCCAGTCATTTAAGCAACTCTAGGCTCTAGTGTCTTCAAATGTAAAATAAGAGAAACAGATTAAGAACTTTTCAAGCTCTAAAATCCACAATTTACATTGAGGGTCTAACTGGACATTATTCTTTAGATTATTCTGTCCTGAGAGTATGAGGCAGATTTTTCCCAAGACTTCCATACTCTCTTTTTTCCTTGTTCTCTCCCTCCTTCCCCCCCCCCCCTTTCCCCCATCACTTTCTTTCTTTCTCTACATACCAGAGGTACTGATTCTACTAATTTACAACTGAAAGAATTCCCAGAAGTTATCGAGTCCATTTCTTTCATTTTATAGCTGAAGAAGCTGAGACCCAGGGATGTTAAGTGACTTGCCCAAGGTCACATGAGTTGCAAATGGTGGGCAAGATTTGAACTTACATTCTATAGCTCCAAATTCCATGGTTTCTGTCTTATATCATATTTTTAAAAATCTTGGGTTGAAGCTACATAGAATAGTGGACCTGGAGTTAGGAACACCTCTCCTCAAATCTGGCCTCGGACACTTACTAAGCTACTCTATTTGCCTCATTTTTCTCATCTGTGAAATGAGTTGGAGAAGGTAATGGCAAACCACTCCTATATCTCTGCCAAGAAAATCTCAAATGGAGTCAGGAAGAGCCAGACATAACTGAAGAGCAACATTTCAGATAAAGCTAAAGCTTTATGTACAGATATAGTTTAAGACACAAAGTGATGTCCTCTAATCTGTGTTAACCTGGGTACTGTTGTCTCTTAAAAGCTAAAATGACAATAGATGACTAGAGAGGAAAAATAGTGATGACTCACATTTGTGGCCTACTTTAAGATGTGCAAAGCACTTTATTTTTTCTCTTGATACCCACAACAACTCCATGAAGTATTATTAATCTTATTTTATTTACAGAGGAGAAAACAGACTCGAAAGAGGTTAAAAGACTTATCTTGGTTCAACAGTAGGAAGTGAGGGTTCAGATTCTTTTTGAGTTTGACACTGCTGAGGAAAACCATATAGGGACTCCATTTATTTAATTTTCTCTTCAGTCTTTTCTGGGTGGGGGAGAGGTTTCATTCTTTAGGAAGGACTAATTGAGAAGGGATTAATATTTTGCTCATCTTGCAATGTACCTGTGAAACACCTTCCTTTTGGTGGTAGAGGGAGAGGATGGGCCTGATCATTGTCTTCCTCAGGGGAGAGGGATAGAGCTTATCACCCTGCCAATGTTCCTCTCCCAAATCTCTCCCAAATGATACATATGTTGGCATATTGCACTTGTCTGGATGTGAGTTTAAACTGACTAAAAAGGTGAGTCTGTGAGTATCTCTTTCCCCCAGCATCCCTCACCCAGATCTTGGGGCAGATGGTACAGTGGAGCTGAACTTGAAGGAAAGACCTAAATTCAAATCCTGCCTTAGATTTACTAGTTATATGACCCTGGAGAAGTAACTAATTTTCTGTTTGCTTCGGTTTTCTCAATTGTGAAATGAGTATAATAATAGCCTCTCCCTCACAGGGTTGTTTTCAGGTTCAAATAAGATAAGATTTGTAAAGTATTTAGCTGAACCCCTTTCATATAAATTTCTTCCCCTTTCCCAACCAGAAACTGAAGCTGCCCTGAGAACAGAGAACTCACCATGTACTACTTCTTCGTTTTTGCTATTCCTCTCTTGTGAAAAACTCTTATTTCAAGCTTAATCACAAATTAAAGGGAACTCAAATTGATGCAGGAGGTGACTCATATAAAGAAATAAAAATCCCTCTTGATGGGCCTACAGAGGGAGGTTTTGAGACACATTGAATCTGAGGTTACCTTCTTTTCTAGTTTGTCAAAATTTCCTTTTTCCAAGAGACTTGCCTGAAATTTATATTAAAATATTAAAAAATCCTACAATGAATACATCTCATGCTCCAGAAAACCATGAGAGTTACACACACACACACACACACACACATGAGAAGAGAAGAAAATTATAACTCAGATACTAATTAGTCCAATTCCTTCAGTTTTATGCAATAAATACAAGTAAGATAGAATTAAAAATCCCTGTGTGAAAACCCAAAAAGGGTTATGGTGGACAAAGGACCTGCTTGCTGCTCTCACAGCTGCCAGCCTACAGAATTAGGGAATTACTTTTCCTGGTAACCTATGTATAATCCTATATTGCTTATTATACACCTTATATTGCTTATTATACAATTGAAATTGGCAATGTAGAATAGAATCCTGAAAGCAAATGATCTTAGCTTGAGGTCAGAAACCAAATAACCTTCATAAAACCTGAGCATTTCAAAAGTATGTGAATGATGCAGGATCTATATCCAGAGTCAGAGGCTCTGGGTCTGAATCCCAGCTCTGCTACTCTACAAGGGGAAATAAATAACGTAGAACAAGAAGAAAAAAGGATGAGTGAAATGAGGGGCTTATACTGGATGAGTTCCTTCCAGTCGACCAATTGATGACTGATTTTTTCCCCCACTGAGTTGACTTTTCATTTTGCCCATAGCTGGAAAAAGACATGTTATTTAATGGGACTGTATCTATAATTTGGAGCCTGCACACAATGGAACTTGAGACAAAGAGAGAAATTACTGGGAGTGTATATTATTTGGTGATTCAGTTCTAGACTTGAGCTCTTTAAGATATCTTTGATATCGATTGAACTCAATTCAGTAAAATTGAGTGGCTTCTAGTACAAGAGTTCATGGCATGAAGTCCAAAACTTGTTTTGTAAATTCTGTTAACTATATTTCAATATAGATCTCCTTTGTGATCATTAAAAAATTGATTCTGGGGGCTTCATCAGACTGCCCAAAAGGATAACAATGATCTGTAATGACTGACTTTTGAGAATTGCCTGTTGCTTTGTCTTTGTTTATTTTTTTGTTTTGTTTTGTTTTAGTCATTTATGACTCTATGATCCTATTTAAAGGTTTTCTTAGCAAAGATCTTAGAGTGGTTCATTATTTCCTTCTACAGTTCATTTTACAGATGAGGAACCTGAGGCAAACAGGGTTAAGTGACTTGTCCAGGGTTACATACTAGTAAGTGTCTGAGGCCAGATTGAAGTCAAAAAGATCATCTTACTCTATCCATGGCACCATCTAGCTTCCTGTTTTGACTGAATGTACCACAGGAAATTCTTAGAATGATTAACTTTGAGAAATGTCTGTAGCATACTTAGTCAAATAATTATACCACATCCTTGATATGAAAAGGGGTTGGAAGATGTCTCTCACAAGACTAGGAAAGAACTGAATTTACTGGTAATAACTGAGAAACAAAGATCTCCTTTTCTGGTTGACTAAAGCTCTTAGTCCTGTCTCAGCAATTTGCAAAAATGTTGTTGTTGCTGCTGTTGTTGTTGATGTGGATGATGATGATGATGATGATGATGATGATGATGATGATGAATAAAGATGATGATGATTGTTCTTCATTCTCAAGGGAGACCATGACATCAGAGAAGGTAATGTCATGACAAGCACATGAATTGGATTTGAGTGAGGGGGTACTATGCTAACTCACCGTCTTTCCTTTCTCCTCCGGAGCCATATGAGTTCAGGAACCTGATATGAATTAGGTCAACTGGACATGGCTCTGCATGTGGGGAAAATATGAATTTCTGGTCTGCCACCTATATTATATGCATTTCATTCCATATAAAAGTCTCCCCATCCTCCCTCCCTCCCTCTCTTAATCTTGCTACTGGCTTTCTTGGTATTTTAAATTTCATACTTTAGAAGTTTTTGCTCTCTAGCCATTGTCTGTAAATTCTTCTCCCTCATCTAACTTCTAACTTCTAACCTACTTCTTCCTGTAATTAGACTACAGGGTGAGGTCTTCAGCTGTATTTTCTATTTTTTCCAACTTTGGCACAATATCTCCCTGAGACAGCAATAAGAAGAAAGAAGCCATATCTCAGCCGACAAAGTGTATGCTGATTATGGATGATGGACTAAGACAAAATGGATTTCTTTCTTTTCCTCCAGGATTATGGACAAAACTGAAAATGACTCTCCCCCCCCCCCCCCGCCCTGTTCAGCAGGCAGGGTGCTGTCTAGCATTAAGTAGGGAAGGACAGAGCCAGTCAAAGAGGCAATGAATGCTGTCTATGATGAGATTACTTTCTGGCCATTGTACATTAGGAATGAACTACATTCTACAACTTGCTTTCTTCTTGAACTGTCTCTAACTGGAAGAAAGAATATAATCCAAAGTTGTATTTCTTAGTTTTCTCATTTGTTTTCCTGAGCATGAGGAATTTTTTAATAATTTATTTTTTCCAATTATATGTAAAGATCATTTTCAACATTCATTTTTTTAGGTTTTTTTGCAAGGCAAATGGGGTTAAGTGGCTTGCCCAAGGCCACACAGCTAGGTAATTATTAAGTGTCTGAGACTCAACATTCATTTTTGTGAAGTTTTCTGCCTCCCATCTTTCCCTCCCTCTGCCTTAAGATGGTAAGCAATCTGACAGATATGTGCATGTTACACATATGCACAATATATTACACATATTTCCATATTAGTCATGCTGTGAAAGAAGAATCAGAACTAGAAGGAAAAACCATGAAAAAGAAATATTCAAAAAATAAATTTTAAAAAGTGAAAATAATATGATTTGATCTGCATTCAGATTCCATAGTTCTTTCTCTGAATATAGAAGGTACTTTCAGTCACAAGATTTTTAGATTGACTATGATCATAGTATTGTGAGAACTGCTAGGTCTATATAGCTAATCATCACACAGTGTTGTTACTATGTACAATGTTCTCCTGATTCTGTTTACTTTACTCAGTATCAGTTTGTATAAGTCTTTCCAGGTTTTTCTGAAATACACTGAACATGAGGTGTTTTAATGAAATCTTTTATTTTTTTTAGTGGGATTAGATTGCAATTAAGGGGAGAGCAGTCATCCAGACACCGCATCACACATCCTCACACATACTTTTCAGATAAAAATATTGTCTTGCCCACACAGCCATTTTGTTTTAGGTTTTTGCAAGGCAAATGGGGTTAAGTGGCTTGCCCAAGGCCACACAGATAGGTAATTATTAAGTGTCTGAGACCGGATTTGAACCCAGGTACTCCTGACTCCACTATGCCACCTAGCCGGCGGCACATTTCTTGATCCCTCCCCCTTCTCTTTTCTTTCTTACTCACTGTCACTGACTCAGATTCCCTAAGGTAAGCTAGGATTTAGCTAAGGACATGATCAAAAAGTTTGGGAAAACATCTAATCCATTGCCTGACTTCAGTTAAACAATAAACTTTATGCAGTCTCTCTCCCTCTAGACTTTACTATTTTCTTTGGTTTCATTCTCATTCCATTGTCTTCTTCTGATGGATCTCAATTTCCTGACTCCTAAGCATTTCATTTATTCTTTTTCAGGACCTTCTTCACATTTGGTTCTACAACAACACACATTTTATTTTAACTTAAAAATTTAGTTATAGTGTAATAAATTGGCAATTGAATTCAAATGCAAACCAGATCAGTGCGAAAAATAGTGATACTATATGATCAGTTTTAGGGATTTCCAGAAACATAAACAAAACCTCACATTGAATTGATTGAATATGAGAGTTCACTGATAATAATGTGAGAATTAGTAAAAGACATACAAAAAAAAAAAAAGGATGCTTTGATGTCAGTCTATTGCCAGGCCCCTAGTTTTGGGAAGTAAAGGTGCATACATTGTGAAGTCAAGTCGATTCAAGCTATCAATTATTTATTAATCTTATTAAGTATTTAGCAGGTAGCTGAATCCCAGGCAACCAGATTGGTACAGACAACTATTTCCTGATGTACTTCAGTTATTAGAGGGATATGGGATTTATGCTGAGATAGACCAAGGAAACTGAATTCTCTAATCCAGGATGAACTAACCTCAACAGCGGAGGGGAGAGGAGGGGAGGAGGGGGAGAGAGAGAGATAGAGAGATAGAGAGAGAGAGAGAGAGAGAGAGAGAGAGAGAGAGAGAGAGAGAGTTGGATTTAGAGTTAGAAAGATCTAATTAAAATCCTGCTCATGTATTTAATAGCTCTGTGACCCTGAGCAAATCACTTAATGGCCCTAGGCCTCAATTCCCTCATGTGTAAAATGAGAATAATAATAATAATGATGATATCTACGTCCCAGGGTTTTATAAAGTACTTTGCAAGACTTAAACATATTGTAAATGCTATTATTTTTAGTTTTTACTTAAAAGGGATAGATAACAGTGTAGAACTGAGTAAAGATGCTGGATCTGTACTCAGAGGATTTGGGTTCAAATTCTGTTTCTGTTACTATCTGGTGAATTTGGGTAAGACACTTACTTTCTCTTGGTCTCAGTTTCTTCATCTGTAAAATGAGAGATTAATTTAGATGACCTCTAAGGTCCCTTTCATAGGGCAGTAAGGTGGGGGTCCTGAGGTCCAATCTAGTCTGAGGCACTTAGCTATATGACTCTGGACAAGTTATTTTGACACTGTTTGCCTCAGTTCCTCATTTGGAAAATGAGCTAGAGGCACACTGCTCTAGTATTTTTGCCAAGAAAACCCAAAATGAGGCCTTGGAGAGTTGGACATGACTGAACAATAAGAACAATAAAATTCTTTCCACCTCTAAGTTTATCATCTTATAAGCCTAAACATAAATATAAGAATTAGCAGGAATGCTTTGGATTCAGGACCTGGATTCATGAACATTAATCTAACTTCCTTTATTTGCATGTCTCTACTTTTTTTAAGTGAAGGAACCAATCTAATCAGAATTTATGCACTCTTCCTATTTGTAGAATTCCATTATTAACCTTAATTTTTAAAATCAATAAAACCATAAAGCATGTTTTTTAACCTTAACTTACAGTTTATTGGAGCTGATAAAACTCCTAAATTATTTTCTCATACTTTGGCAAAGTTTACTAACTCCACAAAAAAATACTTAGTCTTTGTATCAAACAGCAGACCACTCAGTGTTTTCTGCCAAGTTGTTCTCAAACCATTGCTACTTGCTCTCCAATCAATGTATGTTTCATCTCTAAAACCATTTCCTAAAAACTAACTTCCCCTTTTCGTTAATTTTTAGTGTCACCTTGAAACCACTGTGAAATTTACACTATAAACTGAAGTGAGAGCATTTCCCCAAGAAAACCCATAGAATTCTGGGAGAAGGATCATAAATGGAGATAAAAATAGTGAGAGTGAGGCAGGTGGAAATGAGATGATAGGGCAGGAAGATTAACTTTGGTTAGTATTAAGTAAAACTAATAGGTATAATATAATGCAGATAAATCTTATTATCTAAAAACTCAAATAAATGCAATCCAAGGTCATGTGCCATGTGGAGACACTGAAAAATAGGCTGAATTATTTCCATAATAAAGTGTGAAAGACAAAATATGTGATTTCTCTTCTAGACTAATGATTACACTGGGTAGATGCTTTATAACACTAATTGTGAAATCACTGCAAGTAAGTATATAAGTATATATGTGTATATATATATATGTATATATATGTATATATGTAAGTATATTATGTATAAATGCTTCATGGTCTTTATCAAGATACCTTTTGTACCTGATCAGAAAAGTTCAGCTGGAAACATTTTTCAGTACATCTAATTATAATAGCATCTCTACTTTAAATCTGAAAATGCTCATGTTGGCTCTATACAGCAATCAATAGACGTTAGCATCAAACGGTGATATAGAAATTGTAGCAAATTTAACTTTAGAGTATATCTGGGTTAATGGTGAAAGAAGTTTGATTGTGCACTAAATACTAATATAAACCTTAGCTTTTCAATTTATCATTGGGTTTAGTAACTCGAAATAATTATGTCTAAAAGAAGGATGGGAACTGGTACAGTTGGCTACATGTTTGAAAGTGAGCCAGTTTCCTTTGGACTGATTTTATGCTGTTGGAAATTTTTCCTGATGCTCATTTGAAATAACAGTCTAGTATATAATTTCAATAGTTACTAGTAATAACAAAACGATAACAATAATGATAGTAGTAGAAATATAATTTTGTACTATCTGCACCTGGAAATGCACTAATAATGCTTCCAATGAGATTAGGGAGGATGAGATTATAGCCCAGTATTTTTATTCAGCTACAAAAAAGCAGTTATTTTATCTACTTAATATATTCTGTGACATGTTTGAATGTTAAATAATAATATAACCATTTGTTTCAGATCCATAAAAAATAAGAATATGATAATAACAGCAACAATAATAGCGCTCTCAAAGTTCAGTTTATTTTCCATCTTTTGAGTGAGGGTTCAATGGCAAAGTGAGAAACTCTCATCTATATGCATAGAGGGAGTCTGGGTGCCTTGAAGCCCCAATAGTAGCTGTGAAAATTTATCAAGAACTCTGAACCATGGGGCACTTTGGATCCAGCAATACTGATTAGGTCAGTATTGGAACAGTTAGGGGATATAGCGCATAATGATGGAGTTGGTGTCAGAAAAATTTTACTAGTCATTTGTTGTGTGATATCAGATATCAGATATCACCTAATCATGTTGAACCTCAGTTTTCATCTGTAAAATGGGGATAATAATAACATTTGCCTCAAAGGATCAAATGAATTAATATATTTCAAGTGCTTTACAAACCTGAAAATTCTATATAAGTGATATCACTAGT
Organism: Macrotis lagotis; assembly: GCF_037893015.1. Lineage (NCBI taxonomy): Eukaryota > Metazoa > Chordata > Mammalia > Peramelemorphia > Peramelidae > Macrotis > Macrotis lagotis. The sequence goes on from NC_133658.1 coordinate 833,971,847, forward strand.
AATAGTAATGGTAGTCTCAATGTAATGTACTAGTGCTAGAGAATCCCCAAAATAGAAAAGCATAGTATTTTGAACCTTCACATTGATAAGTTTGACAAAGAGAATGATTAAGATCTATTAATCACAAATATACATGAAAAGGACTGAAGACATGAAAACTTTTCTTATTTGCCAGTATTAGTTAATAACAAAATTGCAAATAGAGTTTACATTGATAGGAAAGGGCTTATACTTAATGTATTGGCAACCAATAAAGAGCAGTTGTAAGAAAGAATTTTATCCTAAGCTTGGAAGAGATTTAAAAAATAGATATAAAATTAAGGAGCTGTTAAAATCTGAAGAGGGAAAAGTTGAAGAACTCGATTACACAGAAAGTCTTCACTTAATGCAATTTCCATAAATTCTACTCAAAAGTGAAACAGATGATTAAAACAAAACCATCAAAGGATGTTGAAAAGGACATTGTAATATTAGATTGGAAAAACATTTTTTAGTTCAATGGTATGCAACCAACTAGCACCAACCTCACCTAACTTTTCCCAAAAACTGGAAAGTGGTAGCCCCAGATAAGACCCATAAACATTGACTCAAATTCTTCACAATGCATGGGAAGTGTTCTTAAGGACTTTACCAGCTACTACTCAGCTTTAGTTTAGCTTTCTTCAATCAACTAGCACTTATTAAACATCTACTATGAACCAAATATAGTGCTATCCACTGGGGATACAAGTACAAAGATTGAAACAATTTCTGTTTTGCAGAGCTTATATTCTCCTGCCAAAATAAGAAAATCAAAGTGATTTCTCCAAATAAACTAATTCTATGCTTTTTTGTACGTTATACAAATTATTCAGCTTATAAATAATATGCATATTATATGCAGGGGTTCTGAAAATCTTTAATGCATTTTCAAGCTCTTAGTTCAGGCTAAAGACTTTAGGAACATACTGCATAATTCTGTTATATGGAAAGCAATAATGCAATTATACTAAGTAGCACAGCAGAGAGAGTTTTGGCTCTTGAATCAAGGAGACGAATTCAAATCCCACTTCAGATTTACTGTGTGACCCTGGGCAAATCACTTGACCTCCCAGTTTCTTTTATTATAAAGTGGCTATCATACTGTTAGCAACTTCTTATGGTTGTTGTGAAGATAAAATGAGATAATATTAGGAAGCACCTTGTACACTTTAAAATGCTGTATGAATATTAACTATCCCATATAATACATTCATTTAAAAACAATATATTGGATGAGGAGGGAGATATAAAGAAACTTAGTGTTGGTTTAGTAATTATTGAACAAATCATCCAAAAGTATTGGAACATTAAAGTTCCTGTATTGATTGTTGCAAAATCCATGATTTAGTTCAATACTCATAGTTTGTTCATATATTGCAATTATATAAAATAGACCAAACTATAGAGGGAAAGATGAGTATTTGATTTTCACAGGAAAACTTTAAAATAGATAACCATTTTTATATGGACATCAAATACTTTAGTGTTCTTATACAATCTGGGTCTATACTGTCTATTTTTACAACCAATGATGTAAAGAATAATTGATTTATGATGTAGCATTATTCAGGGAGATAGTTTAAGCCCATTGTGGTTTTCTCTAGCCTTAAGAATATTGTCATCTCTCCTAAATAGAAATAGATATGGTTTCTAAGATAATGAGGAAATCAAACCAAAAGATTCTACTAATCATTTGAGTGCATAGTGAACTTAGGCTGTCTTCACCAAAACAAAAGAAACATTAAATAACTCCTTTATTGCACAGAAACATTCTTCAATGATATAATAATGACATTTGGATTCAATGTGTGTAACATTCTTGTATGAAAAAGGAAGTTAGAGAATGAGTGTTTTAAATTTGAGATAAGCCAACAAATATTTATAAAGTACCTACTTACTACATGCTAGAAGATACACAGAAATGCCATGCTCTTTTCCAGACAAGATACATTGTGTATAAAACTATCAGAGGGGGGAAAAACTGGCTGAATACATTAAGAGCCTCATTGGTATTGTAAAGTCAGTTTTATAGAGTAAATTTAAGGCAATTAATGCTTATTTATCATCAATTTTAATATATATGTATACATTATAATATATATATATATATTATAATATATATGAACTATTAAAATAGACCTCAATAGATTTGGAAAGTATACTAATAAAGGAATTTGTAGAAATTCCTCATCAAAAGAAGGAAGAGGATTGTTCAGCACTCTAATATGTGATGAAAGGGCAAAATAAAAACCTATAGAAATAAGACTAGAACAATCAGACATTTCTTCACCTTGCAAGAACAATAGGTACAAACCATTATCTTTGTTGAGTAGAACAAAAATGACTAACCTCTACATAAAACTCATAAAGCAACTAAAATCCAAGAGTGAAAACAAGAGGCCCTCCAATAGCAACACACACATTAATTCATTCAACAATAAGTGAACAAAGAATGAGTGTAATGTGCATATTTTAATGGCAATAGATGGGTTGATGATAGCATCTGAATTCATGATAAATGCAGATTATTCAAGGAAATGGTAGAAGCAAAGTAGTGCAAGAAAATGGAAAGTAAAAATTTTCACACCTAGTGAGACATAACCAGGTATATAGAATTATTTAATAACATCTTAGTATATTTCATGTACTGACAGATAGTAAATTGCCTACTTTCAAGTATCCCTGAGAACTCAGAAAATTAGCTATACTGGAATTGGACCATGACCACAGACCAAACTATGGCCCACAATCACCTGAACATAACATTGATTCATAAAAAGTTAAAAACATTTTTAATAGATGTTACCATACCAAATGATCACCAATCTGTATGGAATGAAATACTTTCAAAATATAAGCCTTCGGAGAAATCTAAATCATGTGAATGTGGAATAAACGGCATATCTCCCCTGTCATTTTATCTGTTGTTGTGTTAAGGATACTTTCAATGCCTTCAGAAGATGAGATTATATCCTAATGATTTTTTTGACTGGAAGATTTTTGTCAGTAAGGATTTCATTAACTGTATATGTATCTAACTATCAGTTTATGAGAGTTCACTTCACTATTATCTCAACTGACTTTCTGGTCTTTTCCATTTTCTTTTCAGCATCCTTGTCCCCTCTTCTTCATCCCATTTCTATTTTCTCTATGTGTGTTATCTTTTAAATTAGAATGCAAATTATTTGAGGAAAGGAATAGTTTTTTCTTTTTTCTTCTTTTTTTTGCTTGTATTTGTTTTGTCAGTGCTTAGCACAGTGTTTGGCACATAAGAGATACTAAATAGTACGTGTTAATAATTACTTTGATTTATTGTACTGCAACATCCAGCTATTTTAACTACTGCTGCAATAGTCCACAGATAATTACATATAAAAAATAATAGCAGGATAATGACTTGTCCCAGGACTATTTCTATGTCAACTCTATTAAATTAAAATGAGAGTAATTTTTATATAATAACAATAATTCACATTTATATAGTTCTTAAAGTTTCACAAAGTAATTTCCTCCCAACAACCTTAGTTAGTTATCTGTATCCAATGGATTTTCATGAAAGAAGTATTAACATTCTATAATTCTATAGATTGAATGGATATTTTAAACATATCATTGGATGGTAAAAGACTTCTGGCTATATATCTTGCTTGTATAACAAACTGAATATATCTATAGTATTAATGTAATCAAAGGTTTCTTGACTTTTGTTCAATCAACATACCATAGGCATACCATGCTACTTATCACTGACTGAAGATGATTTGGGGGGTGTAGCTAGGTGGTGCAGTGGATAGAGCACTAGGCCTGGAGTCAGGAGGACCTGAGTTCAAATGTGACTTCAGACTCTTAATAAGTACCTAGCTGTGTGACCTTGGACAAGTCACTTAACCCCAATTGCCTGGAAAAACCAAACCAAAACAACAAAAGAGAATGATTTGTGGAAAAGGAATGCAATAGGGTAGGAAGAGTCTTAAATTTAGAGTTAGAAGAACTGAATCTGATTTGCATTTCTTTTACTCTGTTTTTGGGCAAGTCATTTAACTTCTGGATTTATTCTTTCTCATTTGTAAAATGAGAGATTAGAATGGATAATCTCTGAAACCTTTCTGATTCGAAATTCTATGAACTTAAGAAAACAAAAACAAAAAAAAATTTGTTTGGCAAGGATTTCTCAAAGTTTTATGTACTATATTTTATACTTCATTTTGTAAAAATGAAAAACCCACTAATTTGGTGAAAAATAATTAAATATATTTCAAAATGAGAGGTTGCATGATATAGTGAAAACCAATCTTGGAGTTAATAAAAACTAGATTCAATACCTACCTTTTCCACATGATAGTTACGTAGTCATTACTAAACCTCTCATCACTTGAGACAATTCTATAAGGCTAAAAGTTATAAATAAATTACTGAATTGCATTGGTGGGGGAATTTTCCACACCAAGAGTATCCCACAGACTTGTTTTATTTGTTAAATTATGTATTATAACTTGGTACAGAGTAACTACTTACTATGTACTAGGTACAGACCTGCATATGGGCATATATATCTATATATATAAATGAGCCCTCTTAGGATACTTTCCAAATATGCTCTTGAACTCAAGGGTTGGATGCTCAGAAAGTGATTGTTACCCTAGGCTTATGGAATACCATGTGGCATATCCCCCCTCTTCTAAAACTATGGCTTATGAGCCCCCAGTGGTATGTTTCCTGACTTTCAGCAGTCTTTCATTCAAAAAGCAGAGCAAAAACAATAGGTACAAAAAATTCCCTCATCAACCAGGGATGCACTCTCCTTCAAATTTATATACTGTCAATGAGAAAACTGAGAACAAGCTCAAAATAAAAATTATATAGGAAATACATGTGACCAAGTTTACTCATAACTCCTGAACTTAAATAGCTTAATATCAGCCGGTTAAACAATAAGTATCTATTAAGCTCCCATGTTTCAGAAACTCTACTAAGAACTGAGAATACAAAGAAGGTCAAAAGACAATTCTTGCTTTCAAGAAGTTAATGGGGCCAACCCTGGAGTCAGGAGGACCTGAATTCAAATTCGACCTCAGACATTTAATAATAACCTAGCTGTGGGACCTTGGGCAAATCATTTAATCCCATTCCCTTGCAATAACAAAAACAAAAACGAAAAAGAAACTAATAGGAAAGCAACCATGTACAAAAAAAAAGATATGTACACAGTAGATAGAGAACATAATCAACAGAAAGAAGGCATAGGCATTAAAAAGAATCAGGAAAGGCTTCTATTAGATGTGCCTTGAGGGAAACCAGGATAGCAGGAGGCAGAGATGAAGAAGAAGAATATTCCAGGCATAAGAATCAGTCAGTGAAAATGCCCAGAGTCTGGCTCGGAGATCTCTTAGAGTCCTCACTAAGTTTGCCACTGTGCATTTTTCTTTATAGGATATGCTGCCTGGATAGGCTTGCTTCTCCCATAGCATGGTGTTTCAGCTAAATGGGCTGATCCAACGGGCACCTATAATTTTTTACTGCTTCCAGCTTCAGACTTAGTTTTAATCCTCAATTGGCATATTTCTTTCAGAAAGAACAGTGACCCTTAGCCTAGGACTAGCAGAATTCTCCCTAGTCTTACCTCTGAAAATTTCAACTCTGGGACTTGCTATCTATGACTCCATAGACAGGAGTACAGATAGATGTTTAATCTTTGCTAACTCCTCTTAGGGTAAGATCCCATTCTCTTTTATAATAGTCATATCATACATTTCTCAAATTTTCATTCCTATGGACTAGGTCATATGTTGACAATAAACCATAATTGATAAACAACTTTGAGGTTCAGGATTTACCAGTTTGTTTTTTAAGTTCTAAGATTCTTTTTGAAGGTCTGTACAAATGAAAGACTGGGAAAAGGTATAAAGGTAACCTATGTCAGGCAAGTTCATTGTCTCTGCTGTAACTTTTCAAGTGAAAATAATTTCCCAAAGTCTCATCCTTTAATAGGTACAGAATGATGCAGTCATGCTCAAAAGGTATAAATGTAACCTTAAATCAATCTCACAATCTAAAAATTTGTTTAATTATGAAAGGAGTTCAGGTATATACACACATAGAGAAACACATTGCACATATCAACTTAACTAAAGTTTGTCGTTATTTAGCATGCAATCTTGGATTCTGCATTCCATGGATTTTTGTTTAAGCACAGACTGAATTTCATTGTTTTAAAAACATGTACAGGGACATTTTCAATGTCTGTTGATTTATTCATATGTATTCCATATTTATATATTGGTCAACAAAGTTAAGGAAATTTCAAACTGAATTTTAACTGGGATGAACTTCTGACAACACTATATTTTCAAAATCATTTTATAGTAATTTCTACTTCAGTTCTAGTAGCCTTCCTATGCATGGGGTTTATATCACTATAGTCCTTTTTTTTCAGTTGAAAAATCTAATTTCAAATGAATGACTTGCCCAAGGTTATATCATCACACACTAGCTTTCAAATTAAGTCTATACTATGAAACTCTCCTTTCCCCCAGGCTGTTCCTCCAACTTCCCACTTGATAAAGACATCCATGCCTCATTTAAGGCATATAGTTTTACATAACCTTTATGACAAATAATATTCCAACATATTCAGCATATTTGACTTCTTTACTATGGAAGAAAGAAAAGAGAATTTCAAGAAAAACTGTCTTTATTATCTTTCTCTGTTCAGTTCTTTTCTCTCTGTCATCTCCATTCCCTTCCAGGATTCATTTCTAGAAAAATAAGGAGCAAGAATAAAACACTCTCCCAGGCTTCAATGGCCCCTCTGGACTTTTGTTCAATGTAGAGTTTAGGTCATTTGGAACATTAGTTGTGAAACCTCCCTGTTGTGTGCTGTAGTGGGAAATAATAAGGAAATTTCATCTCAGCCTTTCCATGCCTCCATTGACATAAAAAATATAAACCAATCTTCTTTACTTTGGGGAAGCTTTACATGAATACTAAATTTGCCTATACTATGTATTCTGCTTATTTTTTTTAATCTGGTATGTGTAATTTCCTAATCAAGTCAAGAAAGGAATTTGTGCAATCATTTGTATTTACTCGATGTCCTCTAAAGTCCTTCCTAATGCTAGGATTCCATGATTGATATTTGTCATTCAAAATAGATTCTTGAAGTTGATCTAGATTATTCCCTGTCTCAAAATTATATTAAAAATTATTTTAAAAACTAGTTACCTAGTTTTTCTTTAAAACCATTTTAAAAAGTCACTAACTCAACTTTATTTAGAGAAAATTTTTAATGTTCAATACAAGCCTCCTCAGCAGCAATTTATGCCCATTTTTCCTTGTTTTATTTCCAAAGAATAGTCAGTCACTGTCTCTATGTTCTTTTAGCATATTGTGGAAAATCTGAGTTTTGTTTTCTAAGTCAAATAAAAAATTAATTATCTTAGTTGATATAAAATGGATGAAGATAGACATATTGTTTTCCAAAACACTGAATAGGGATATAAAAAAAAGTTAAAGAATTTACTGCAAGCAACATAATGAGTTAATGGTTAAACTATAGACAACCTACTTCAATTTTTACAAAATAATTTTAAGCATTTAAAAAGTTCAAGCATCAAATAATCTTACATCCTGAAAAATGGGAATAGGAACATTAAATCATGAAATGGCAGAATGTTAGATCTAAAAGCAATGTTCTAATACAGGAATGAGTAATTAAATGAAACTGCTATGAAGGATCACACAAGCTCCATAGAATTTCTAATGTTGCTGAGGTAGAAACTCATAAGAAATGGGAAATGGGAAATGGGAAACAGAATTAAGGACTAGGGCTCAAACAGATAAAGGGAATGATCTTTATGCTAAGTAAGTGAAGTTAGTAAATGAGCAATTTGTGTAAGGTCAAACTTATTTGGCTACTCAAATATTTGGAATCTTGCCTGACTTTATCATTTTTAAAAATTTCCCCACAGTCAACCTATGCTTCTGCACCTTGGATATAATTCCCAACTTTGTCCCCACATTTAGTCTCTATTTATTTGCAAACCTGGTCATGTCTCATTGGCCTTATTTGACCCTCCACTCATTTCTGGCTCCTTATCACTATTGTATTTGCTTTTTTTTTTTTTTTGGTTGTGGAGGGGGAATGTTTCCCTCATTGTTAGTACTCTTTCTGTCCTTGGATTATCATATAGATAGCTGTTTACACATTTTATCTCTCCAATAGAGTATAGGTTCTTTGAGAACAGAGACTGTTTATCATTTTTGCCTTCATACCTCTAGGGTTTAGCATAGTGCCTCACATGTAATAGGTGTTTTATAAATACTTGCTGGATTGGATCAAATTGATTTCACCAGATTAGGCCAACCTGTAAATCCTGAAGCCCATCTCAGATGTATAGAAAAGTCAGCCTCATTTCTACTTCCTACCATGATGGGGTAGGAGCAAGAGAAGAGATTTAGTGTGATATTAGGGCACTATTGGAAGCAGTTATAAATAATTTCAGGTATTCATTTTCTTGTTATTTACTCTATTCTCCTCATTTTCCCCTCTAGCCAATTTATTAGAGGCTATTGGTTTATCCAAACAAAGTAATTTCTATACAGTTTCAATTTAGCACCTTGAATACTATAGATTTCCTAAGTGTCTGTCATAGTGGTAGAAATTATTCTTTAAAATAGAAAGAATACACAATGAAGCAGCAAGGTCATATAGTGGACAGATGGTTGGAGCTGGAGTCAAGAAGTCAAATATGACTTCTGACACTATCTATATGAGTCTGGACAGATCACTTAACCTCTGTGTGTTTCCTTGCCTTTAAATTTAAAATAATAGAATAGCACCTGAGTTGCTGTGAGTATAAAATGATAAAATATTTAAAAATCATTATGCTTACCTTATATTGCTAGCTATTGTTTCCAAGACAGTAGTGTTTTTAGCTGACCAGACAATTTCATCCATACCCCTTTTTTGTTTGTCAGAATTAGATTCACAACTTTAATGTGGTTTCTTTGCTTCCAAGAATATCATTTCAAAGATTGCTCCCATAATGTCATGAGGACAACTTCAAAACTCTGTGGATCAGATTCTCAGTCATGAACACAATCTCAAAAATGAGTCACAAACTACTTTTAGTCTTTGCAAGATCCTTTGTAGAGGGATATTGAATATACCTCTGATATGTTGGTTAAATTTTCTGACATGGTTTTGAAGAGATGTTATTTCAAATCATGATTTGATTTCTTTCTTTTTTTTTTTAAGGTTTTTTGCAAGGCGCTTGCCCAAGGTCACACAGCTAGGTAATTATTAAGTGTCCCAGGCCAGATTTGAACTCAGGTGCTCCTGACTCCAAGGCTGGTGCTCTATCCACTGTGCCACCTAGCTGCCCCATGATTTGATTTCTAATTGAACATATGTAAGATTTAAATCCTGCACAGTCTTTTCTGACTTTCTATCAAAAAACAAAAAATAAAATAAAAAGGAGAATCCTATTAGGGAAAAATCCTGTCTATGAATTATATAATTGTATTTCCTATTCAAAGAATTATTATATTATATTTATTATATTATATATTAATTATATTATAAATTAATTATATTATTATATAATTTATATATAATTATATATATAATTATATATAAATTATTCAAAGAATATGATTGGAAATGGTGTTAAGAATCAAGAAAATGAATTTACATACAGTCTACCACTTACTTGGGCAGTGATATTGAGCAAGTTCCTAAAACATTCTGCACCTCCATTTCTTCTTTTATAAATGGGAAAAGTGCCCTGCCTACCTCACAGAGTTGTTTTGAGGAGGAAATATAATAAAAGGTGGTACACAATTTTGACATCACAAAGGATCTTTCTCCAAAAGCACTTTCTACTTTTAAAAAAAATATGTCATATGAACCTCAATATCATTATTCCATTTTATTTTGCTTTCTTATAGAGAAAAATGATTAAGCATTACATAATTTTGTTTTCCAATTAGATGAAGGTGATTCTTGCTTAAGTTCCTCTCACTTACTATTTTTTCTTCCCTGTCCCTGTTGCAGCTTCTTTTTTGGCCTCTGCTTTCTAGTTAGCATCAGGTCTCAGCTATATAGTTATATAGCTTACCTCATTGATTCATCTGCCTCCCTTCTATGTTCAGACAACCAGCTGAGCTCTGGCTGCCCAGACTCTTCACTGCAGTCCCTCCCCAAGGCTTTCTCTGTCCTTAGCAACTCACTATATCTTTTCTTTTTCTGACTGCTTTTCTCCCCAGTCCCTCTCAAAACTGTCCTGCCCTGTGTCCCAGTTGTTTAAGGACTCTGTTAGCTTGTCTAATAAATACCTAACCTAATACATTTTATTGGTAATTACTTAACCTGTTAACCTGTTACCCCTTCCCAGGCAAAATTTGAATTTTGCAGTATGTAATTTGAACTCTGCAGTATGTAAATGAAGAGAATGAGTTTTAGTTAAGGTTAATAGAACATGCAGTGGAGAAATATGGGGTTGGGAAAGGAGCCTGTCAGCTTCTTCCATGACGATAATGTCCTTTGTTTTTGAAGAAGACCAGGACATCAGGGAGGTGATGCCATGACAAACACATGAATTGAATTTCAGTGAGGGGGATGCTGTGCTAAGTCACCAGCCTCAATTTCCTCTCCAGTCATCTGGATCCAGTGACCAGATATGAATCAGGAAAAATGAAGATGACCTTGGATGTGAGACAATCAGTGTTAATTGACTTGCCCAAGGTCAAGTGTCAAATGTCCAAAGCTGGATTCAAACTCCAGTCTTTCTGACATAAGACCAGTGTTCTAACCTGAACCACCTATCTTGCCCCATAGATGGATAGATAGACAGAAAGACAGATAGATAGATAAATAGATAGATAGATAGATAGATAGTAGACAGATAGATAGATAGATAGATGGATGGATGGATATACATAAGTAAATCCTTGCAAGCTTGCAACCTCATGGAAAGGCTCGCATGAGGAAAGAAAGCATGGCATTTTGGGGAAAAACAAAACAAAGTACCCAGTATGATTGTTGTTACAAGGGGGCTTATTAATCCAAGTCTTGATGTTGAATTTTAGATGTGGAAGAAAATGTAAAGGTCATGAAGCTTCTTTATTCAGATTAAATAATCTCTGAAGGCCCTTCCAATTTTGTGATTTGCATTTTTAAAATGAGGAGATGGGAATAGATGACCTCCAAAGGTCTCTTCAAACTGTAAATCCTAGGATTTTTAAGTAAGGCCAGTCATAATTATGGGAGTTTCTAAGTTTCCTATTCCTTACTTTTAACCTTGTCTTGGAAGCTAGTCACATCTTTTAGGCAACTCTGTCATTGTTGCTGCTTATGTCAGCTAAGCGTGGGAGAGGGACCAGAGAGCAGATGGGCAAGTGATGCCTTCCATTCTTCCAGCAAGAGTTAAAGAAATATTAATGAGCATCCTGGTACTTGTCTCATCACATTCATCTGGGATAGTTTGAAATAACTTATACCGACAGGTAATTTAATTAACATGGTTTGAAAGAAAAGCATACTTGGAACGCATAGGGTGGCTGATAAAATGACTAGAGGACATCTCAGGACAGAATGGTAAATTCTGTCATTTTGAAAAAGCCATAGTATCAACATGATGAGAGCTCAATAAAATCAAGATTGAAGCAATCTAAAGGATGCAAAGAATACTAATGGAAAAGATAGAATGGGTAAGTTATGATTGAGGCAAATTATGCAGATAAGGAATGTGATATGACTTCTGGGATCAAGAAAGAGTCACTACAAATATAAGATAATATGCGTATTTAATCTGATATATTCAAGACAATGACTGAATAATTTCCCCAATTTATTAAGAATTTTATTTGGAAAATTCACTTTGCTTCTTTCAGTACCTGTGTTATTTGATATCAAACAGGATTTAAATTTGCAGTCACTGCTTTGAATCACTTAGTTTAGAACCTGGAGTACACCAAGTTTGAGGGTAAAATCTTCCTGAAGGCATGTTGGAGTTAGCAGAGACAAGAACAAAAGAAAACCTTGTTCCTCAGTCTTCCAGGCTCCTGCTTAACTTTTTCCTGAAGAGATATCAGGAGTGTGCAATCTCTCTCTCTGTGTCTCTGTCTCTCTCTCTCTCTGTGTCTCTTTGTCTCTGTCTCTGTCTTTCTCTTTCTCTGTCTCTCTGTCTCTCTCTCTCTCTGTCCCCCCTTCTTGTCCTTTCCCCTCTCTCTCATCTTTGCTCTAAAATGTTCACAACTGGCCTCTTTGATAAGCATACAAGTCTCAGGAGTGTTTATGAAGGTGAGCAGTCTATGCACAATGATTTGTGTACTCTCCCATTTGGGATTATTTACAGGATGATTATACAATTATGGATTATTCATGACAGTCATTCCCCTTCTCTCTCTGTCTTTTATTTGCCTGTGGGCCATTTCCCTGTTAATTAGCACCTCCACCAGATTGTAGGTGGGAGAAATAAAAGGCGCAACTCAGGCCAGTCAATTTTGCTGCTAATTATCAGTTTCAATGAAAGAAAGCTGAGGCTATTAGCTTAAAGTCAGATTCTTGAGTTATCTTTAAAATTCAATTTTCCAAAATTTCTCCATGTCATCTATAATTGAGACTTATCTGTACTTGTAAATTTGTCAGTGATTCCTCAATCTAATATTTGTGACTGTTTATATAGATGACTGTGAATCACAAATATGAAATGGACCTCAGAGTTCCTTGGTATGGGAAATTTCAGGTGAGAAAATTTGCTCTATCAACATAGGTCGGCACCTCTTTGCAACTTACACTTTCAGAGACTTTCCTATGGCAATTCTTGCCCAGGTTCACAAAGTCAATATGTACCAATATCTGGACTTGAACTCAGTTTTTCCTGACTTCAAGGCCAAGTTTAGTTCACATGGCTTCTCTATGAACCAAGGAACCAATTTGTATATTTTCATCCATGTGCTCACAGCTAGCCCTGAAACTAGCATTAACTATGTCAGAAAGTTTATTTTATTTTTTTATTTCTTTTTTTTTTGATTTGTACAATGTCTTTCTTTTTTCTTTAACATTTTAGCATTTTATTTGTTTTCCAATTATATACAATAGTAATATGTACCCATCATTTTTTGCAAGGCTCTGAATTCTACAATTCTCCCCCCCTTCCCTCCTCCCCCCCCAACCCCAAAGGCTGTCTGACAGTCTCTACATTGTTTCCATTCCATACATTGATGTAAATTGAATGTTATAAGAGTAAACATAAGAATAAACAGACCCCCTCCCAAGAAGATGAGAAATCTCAAGAATAGAGAGAAAAAAAATTGTACTTCAGTCTGTGTTCAGATTTCAATGACTCTGACTCTGGGGTGAGTTGCTTTCTTTATCATAAGTCCACCAGAAAAGTTGCTTCAATATTTTTTCCTCAGTTGCTATTACTAGCTGTACCTCCACTGTATTTCTCCACACTCTCATTTATTTTATTTTCTTTCTCTCCTTTCATCCTGGCCCTGTCCAAAAGTGTGTTGAATCTGAGTACCCTCTCCCTTGATCTTCCTCTCTTATGTCACCTATTCCCCCCCTTCCTTCCCCCATTTCCCCTCATTCTGTCCCTTTCCTCCCATCCTTCTCCAGGGCAAGAAAGATTTCCTCAACCTATTAAGAGTGTATGTCATTTCCTCCCTGAGCCATTTCCGATGAGAATGAAGGCTCACTCATTCCCTCTTGCTTTCCCCCCTCCACTCCATTGAAAAAAGCTTTTTCTTGACTCTTATGTAAAATCTCTCAGCTTCTTCTTCATCTCCTTTTCCTTCCTCCCAATACTTCCCCCCATTGCCCACTGACTCCATCCCTTTACCAAAATCATACCATTATATTCTGCTCTTTCCTATGCCCTGTCTGTATATGCTCCTTCTAACAGCTCTTATAAATGAGAAAGTTCATATGAGTTATCAATATCTTCTTCTTGTGCAGGAATACAAACAGTTCAACATCATCAAGTTTCTCATAGTTAGTCCCTCTCTTCCACTCTCTCTATGGTTTACCAGTGTCCTGTACTTGGAGATCAAACTTTTTATTCAGTTCTGGTCATCTCGATAGGAAAGTTTGAAAGTCCCTGTTTCATTGAAAATTCATCTTTTCCCCTCAAAGAGGATGTTCAGTTCTGCTGGGTAGCTGATTCTCGGTTGTAAACCAAGATCTTTTGCCTTCCGGAATATCATATTCCAATCCCTACAAGCCCTTAATGTAGATGCTGCCAGATCCTGTGTAATCCTGACTATGGAGCTTTGATAGTTGAGTTGTCTGTTTCTGGCAGCTTTTAGAATTTTCTCTTTGATTTGGGAATTTTGGAATTTGGCTATAATATTCCTGGAAGTTTTTCTTTTGGGATCCCTTTCAGGGGGTGACCGGTGAATTTTCTCAATTTCTATTTTACCCTCAGCTTCTAGGATCTCAGGGCAATTTTGCTGTATTATTTCTTGAAAAATGAAGTCTAGGCTCTTCTCCTGGATGTGGCTTTCAGATAGTCCAATAATTTTCAAATTCTTTCTTCTGCATCTGTTTTCAAGGTCAGTTGTTTTTCCAATGAGATATTTCACATTTTCTTCTAATTTTTGGCTTTTTTTGGGAAGTTTTATTTCTTCCTGATTTCTTGCAAAGTCATCAGCTTCCTTTAGTTCCATTTTGCATTTGAAGGAGTTATTTTATTCAAAGAGATTTTTTCATCTCCTTTTCCAGCTGGCCAATTCTGATTTTTAAGGCATTCTTCTCATTTGCTTTTTGTGTTGCTTTTTCCATTAGGCCTAAACTGGTTTTTAACATATTATTTTCTTCAGTATTTTTTGCATATCTTTCACCAGGCTTTTGATTTGGTTTTCATGATTTTTCTGCATCGCTCTCATTTCTCCTCCCAGTTTTCTTCCACCTTCCTGAATTGCTTTTCAAAGTCTTTTTTGAGCTCATCCACAGTCTGAGCCCCTTTTCTATTTCTCTTGGAGGTTTTGAATAGGGAAGCTTCAATTTTGTAATCATCTTAGTATGTGTTTTGATTTTCCATGGGACTAAAGTAATTCTCTATGGTCAGATTCTTCTTTTCCTATTGTTTACTCATTTCCTTAGCCCAAGACTAATTTACAGCACTTCCAAGGCTTTGGGAGTGTTTGTCTTTGGGACACCCCACTGGAACCTTTATTTCTCCAAGGTCTTATGCTCTCTAGCCTATGCTTTGATATGTAGATGACCATAGCACTGCCCTCTGCCCTGGGGCTATAAGGAGGGATCCAGCTTGGTTCTTTAGTATGGAAGACCAAACTGCAATATGTGAGTGTAGACAAACAGCAGAGTCCTGCCTCAGGGAGAGCAGAGAAATCTCTGTAGACTTCCCTTACCATCTCTGGAGGTACAGGCTGTTTTCTCCAGATTCTTGCTGCAGATTCTGTGGCCTTGTTCCTTACTCCACACTCACCCATGTTCAGCAGAGTTCTCTCACCACCCCTTCAAGCTGCTGCTGGTGATCTCTGGGCTGCAGTGGGTTGGGATGGGCTGGGTTGTGCAGTGGCTTTTCCCCAACCCCGGTCCTGGTGAAAAACACCTTTCCCTCCGAATTCTAAATTATCTTGGACTGGGAAAATGTATCACTCAGTCTTTCTGTGGTTTCTGCCCCTCTAAATTTTGGCTAGAACCATCCTTTGTTTTTTAGGGGTTTGGGGGGGGTCGGAGTTCTCCAGAAATGCTGACTTCACAAGGTCATCTTGGCTCCGCCCCCCATGTGAGAAAGTTTAGAAGAATTCCCTTAGGATAAGGGGGTTTTTAGCTTGGGATTCAAGAACTTTTTAAAAAAATCTATTCCAATATAACTCTGATATCTTATTTTATGCATTTATAAACATAATTCTAGGAACTGATACAAAACATAAAAAATAGATAAAAATTCCAGTTCTAAGGAGTTTTCTGCACCAGAAGGTCATAGCGACATGGCAGAAGTTACTTCTTCAAGTTTCCTAGAAAAAGGATACTTGATCCAACCTCTAATGAAGTCTTGTGTTATACTCAGTTAGAAATGAGATCACTAAACTATATGTAAGGATCCTTACAAGTCATAAATTGGCTTAGAAAATTGTATATTAATATATGCATATTTTATTATGTTTTTATCCCTCTTAAATACTTCCCCATTACATTTTAATCTGGGTGGTGTACTGGGAAAGTTGTGAGCTGAATTTGGCTTTGAAATTCTTTTGCCACCTGTAGAAAAAAATATGTTCTTAGAGTTGTGAATTTGGGGTCATAGGGCCTAAGTTGGAAATCCCAGTTATGCCATTTACTACTTTAGTAATCTGTTCCAAGTCATTTTGTTGTGGGGAGTGGGGGGAGAGAGAGAGAGAGAGACAAATAGACAGACAGACAGACAGACAGACAGACAGACAGTCAGTCAGTTCTGGTTTGAACTCTGACTCAGGGAGGTAAGAAAGGCTTAGTCTTTAAATCACAAGTTACACAAATAGTTTTACAAGGTATTACAAAAAATTCATAAATTAGGTTCTTTGTGGAAGCAGCTAGATAGTGAGTTTCAATATTGCTGTGAGCTAAAGGGAAAGAGAGAGAGGTACTAATAGGCAGGTTGATTCGAAGAAGAGTGAAAGAAAGGCTAAAGTGAAGGCAGGAAACCAATGATCCCTAAAGAAGGAGAATAGTCTTGTGGACTCAAGTTTAAGAACTTAAACAAGGTGAAGAGTGGTTTTCTAAGAAGGTAATAAGGTTAAGCAAAAAGACAGTTGAGCTAGAATAGCAAAGAGGATAGTCAAGTTAAGAAAGGGAAAAAAGGGAGAAAACACCCATGAGGGAGTGATTGGGCTTAGATCAACATAGATCCAGCCTTATGGAACTGGGAACATATTGGTCCAGCAGCATGGAGCTGGTATTAAGTGGATCCAACCTGGAGAAAGGAAGGAGAGAAGAAAAAACCAGGCAGCAATTGCTTGGCAGAGTCATATAGGAAAGAAAACCTGACAAGGAAGTGAGAACTCTTTAAGTGCTGTGATGTGAGGAACTAGGGTGGTGTTTGAGGAATGGTTGAACATTACTGTAGGTGAAGTTTTCCATTGGACAAGCCACAGGGCAGTCCTTAGGGAGTGGATTAATACTTGAAGTATTACTTAATACTTGAAGTATTACTTACTTCATTACAAACATCCACTGTGCATGTGTAGCATCTATTGTCCGTTGAATAATCTTGGTTTCTATTGGTATTGTACATGTTACTGCCCTAAGGGCATGACCAAGGCCAGACATGTGGCCACCCACCCAAATCCAGACATATGGATACTCCAAGGGTGTTTCTAAAAGCCAATACAGAATAGTACAGTACTTTAACAGTACAGAAAAAGCCACATTGTTCCCAACACAAAAAGATCACAAAATTTCTCTGTCCTCAGAACGCCTCTGGTGCAATTTGATTTCTCTGGGTCTCAGTTTCCTCATTGGAAAGATGAAGATCTCTGAATGCTAGTTAGCATTAGTTTTAAGACAAAAAAATAGTGCTTTTGGAGGTATTTTAAAAAACCCAAATCAGTGGTGTTTTAAAATTTTGATTGCCAGTGATCCCCAAATATCAATGGAAAAGACAATTTAATAGTAAAAAATTAAATGCACACTCTTTCTTCATATGCAAAGTTTACTAAGCACTAGGGATACAAAGATTTTTTTAATGATAATCCCTGTCCTCAGATTTATATTCTATTAGTGGAGATATGCCATATAAACAATTAAATAGAGTATGCCAGGACCAAGGCAGAGAGCTAGAGTGAGTGCTCTAGGAAAAAAAAATCTGAGGAAGTAAAGATGTATTTCAGCTTCAGCAATTAGGACTATCTCTGAATTAGTACAGGGATAAAGGAAGATGAATTGTTAAAGAGAATATTCCTTGGAGATCTTTGGCTTGTGGCTTCACAAGGGAAAAAGACTGATATATAGTGTTTTTCAGACATGTTTAAAAAAAAAGAATGGAAAGAGATGTGATCACACACATTGAAGATGGCTAGAAATAAGAAAACCTAGGTTTCTTTATTTTTTAATTAAATTCTTTCCAATAGGTCATTTATTTCTCATATTTTTGTTTACTGTCAGTTCTACCATAATGTGATTCAAAAATGCAAATCTATTCCATTCTGATTGATTACAGAATATTTGAGGCATTACTCAAATTTTGAGTTAGCTTCTTTGAGATTTCTTCTTTGAGAAACCAGACAGAACTCAGAAAACTATTTCACTTGATAGTAATTCACAAGTTGTTCACTTTCCAATGTTCACTTTAAGAAGCAGACTTTAAGATAAAGTACAATATTTACTGGACATCTTCTGTAGCAGTAGGAGCTGTGGGCAGAATGTTGGTCTATTTCACCCTTCCCTAACACTATTTCCTCTCCCAAAAACTCATCCTTTTCTCCCCATTTCTATTCTGGCATTTTCCTCAAGGCATCCTGAATTACCCAGTTTTCCCTAGTATCTGAGTAATTACCTAAGCAGTCACTATTTATCACAGTATACATATATATATATATATATATATATATGTATGTATATATATGTGTATTTCTTAACCATTTAGAATCTATAAAACTATTACCTTTTAAAAAATTTATTTGTGATGCATTTCCATAACATAGTACAATAAAAAGATATTTGTACATGTATAATTTTCTATGCCTTTCAAATATACAACAAAATTATCAAGTAAATTTCTTTTGTTTTCTCTCCCCAACCCCCAATGGCTACCATTAGATTGCCTTGCTGATTTGGGAGGGACTCACATCCTAAAGACCAAGGACTCTTATAGCATTTAGAAATTCTGTTTCTTACTATATCAGGCCACAAGGTGAAGATGGGTTTGGAAAAGGCAGTGAGAAGGATGTCTCCTCACTATAATCAACACAATGTGCAAGTCATGCCAACCTTCATTTGATGTCATGGTCTTCTTTGATTATGAAGGACAACAATCAATCAATCATATACAAATATGTGTGTCTATATATTTAATACATACATATATATATATATATATATATATATATATATATATATATATATATATACGACATTATTCTATACATACTTCCATCAATTCTTTCACTGGATGCAGTTAGTATCTTCATATGCTTTTTATAATTAATTTAGCTATTTCTAATAGTCAAAATAACGATTCAAAATCATTCATAAAACAATATTGTTGTTGTTGACAATGTTCTCTTAGTTCTGCTCATTTCCCTCTTCCATATTCTGTGCAAACCTTTCCATATTTTTCTAAAATCATTGAGCTCATCATTTCTTATAGTATAGTATTACTCCATCACTATTCATATACCCACAACTTGTGCAGCCATTCCCCAGCTTATGGGCATGGCTGCAGTTTCCAGGATTTCGCCACCACAAAGAGAATGACTATAAACATTTTAGAAAATAAAGGCTCTTTTTCTTTTAAGTCCCTGTATTTTTTTTTTCATTGTTGTTGACAAAGTTTTGGAGCACTGTGTCCTTAATTACATTTTCCCCATAAAATCTGCGGATTTATTTCTATAGCCTTGTGCTTTTTGAGAACACTGAAACCATGTTAGAAGCACCTTGGTGACTCAGTAGATGAAGTGTGGTGTCTCAGGAAGACTTGAATTCAAATCCAGCCTCAGATACTTGTTAGCTGTGAGCAATCACTTCACCTCTGTTTGCTTTAATCAACTGGAGAAGGAAATGGCAAACAACTCCAGTATCATTGCCAGGAAAAATCCCATAAATAGTATGGTACATGAGATCACAAAGATTGGGACACAACAACAAAAAAGTCTTCCTGTAGAAGAATTGACTATACTTGTACTTAAATTTAATTCTGATCTTGATCTGGTAGAAAGACTACTGCATTCTGAATCAAGAAGCTACAAATTCAAATGCTGTCTCTGATATTAACTGTCTGACTTTGAGAAGGTCACTTAATTATTTTCTGAGCCTTAGTTTTCCCACTTTCAAACTATAGATAATAAGCTTTTGCAACACTCACCTGAGAAAAATGTTTTATAAATCATAAATCATGATGTGAATGTGAATTATTATTGGATAGGGAGTGTGGGATGAAATGAACTCATGAGAAGTATTATGATTATGATGCGTGAGAAATTGAAAAGAGAATTGGAATAAGACTCAGGAAGACCTTAATCCAAATCCAGTCTCAGACACTTATTTGTGTCACTTCTGTTTGCCTCAATTTTCCTCTATTATAAAATGGGGATTATAATCTCATTACCTTCCAGAATTGTGAGGTTTAATGAGATTTCCCAATATCTGGTACATTGTGAATGTTCAATAAATGCTGTTTTCTATCTTTATTAAGAATATCTAAACAATAAGTGATTAAGAGTATCTCCAACTAAGTTCTGGGAATATAAAGATAAACATGAAATTGTCTCTGTCCATTCTATGGCAGAGGGTGGGGGTGGGAAGGAACAACATCTGAGTTTGATACTACTGATTTAGTTCACACACACACACACACACAGAGTAAATAGCTAAGATAGGATTTGAACACAAGTCTTCTGCCTTCTGACTCCAAATCCTGGCTTTCCCCTGGGAAAAAACTGCAAAAATAAGCCCTGACTCCCAGACTAGATTATCTAAAATGAATCAGGGCTAGTCTAATTAAGGAGCAAGGGAGTTGATTCCACTCACATTCTTTATTTGCTTCATTTTTCTGTGAGTCGACATTGATGACTGTATTTAAGTCATTTGCTGTTGGTGGGTAACTCATTTTCTTATAGTTTAAAAGAAAGTGGGGGCGGCTAGGTGGCGCAGTGGATAGAGCACCAGATAGAGCACCAACCCTGGAGTCAGTCAGGAGTACCTGAGTTCAAAACCAGCCTCAGCCACTTAATTACCTAGCTGTGTGGCTTTGGGCAAGCCACTTAACCCCATTTGCCTTGCAAAAACCTAAAAAAAAAAAAAAAAAAAGAGTGGGAATCTCTGGAGGGTAAGGCTCCCACTGCTAGGTAAGGGGAAAAATAGAAGCAAATGCTCCTTATTTGTAAAGATGATTAAGAATTCAATTTCTCAAACTAATTTGATCATAAAACACTTTGGAACTTGAAATACTTTTACAAAATTCATAAAAATTGACTTGGGACATAAGATAACTCTAGGGTAAAAGAGGCTGGGGAAATTTTGGAGGAAAATTAAGGAATTCAAACCCTTTTTCACATCCTGATTGCCATTAAAAACCTCATGTTCAAAAACATTTTCTTTCATTTGAATTTCTATTCTCAAAGGGAAGAAAATCAGGATTTTAAACATCGTAATTCAGGAAAAATGGGGACATAGCAACTAAACCAGTTACATTGTGGCATGTCCTTAATTTCTTTTTTTTTTCTTTAAAGATTTTATTTATTTTGAGTTTTATAATTTTTCCCCTAATCTTACTCCCCCCCCCACAGAAGGCAATTTGTCAGTCTTTACATTGTTTCCATGTTATACATTGATCTAAATTGGGTGTGATGAGAGAGAAATCGTATCCTTAAGGAAGAAACATAAAATATAAGAGATAACAAGATCAGACAATAAGATATCTGGTTTTTCCCTAAATTAAAGGAAATAGTTCTTGGACTTTGTTCAAACTCCATGGTTCTTTATTTGGATACAGATGGTATTCTCCATTGTAGACAGCCCCAAATTGTCCCTGATTGTTGCACTGGTAAAATGAGTGAGTCCATTAAGTTTGATCATCACCCCCATGTTACTGTTGGGGTGTAAAATGTTCTTCTGGTTCTGCTCATCTCACTCAGTATCAGTTGATGCAAATCCTTCCAGGCTTCCCTGAATTCCCATCCCTCCTAGTTTCTAATAGAACAATAGTGTTCCATCACATACATATACCACAGTTTCTTAAGCCATTCCCCAACTGAAGGACATTCACTCAGTTTCCAATTCTTTGCCACCACAAACAGGGCTGCTATGAATATTTTTGTACAAGTGATATTTTTTACCCTTTTTCATCATCACTTCAGGGTATAGACCCAGTAGTGGTATTGCTGGATCAAAGGGTCCTTAATTTCTTATGGTCCATTTACAACTGATTCTTAATGACTTTACCTTATACAAGATTTAAGATGGCTGTTGCACTATTGCTACTATTTAGTCAGGACATAAAATACTGAGATTACCAAGACACCGAAGTAAGGATCCAAGTATAGTATCTCTATTGACTGTCCACCTGTATGCCTCTATGTGTCTGACTATTCTAAAGCCAAACTATGTGGGATTACCCTTTCTTTCTCCCTGTTATTTATTTCTCTTCTCTCCATCAATGAAGCTAGCTGAGAATTGCCTATGTTAATTAATTCAAAATTAGTCTAATTTTCATCTTCTCTAATGAAGTTTAAGATGAGATAATGTATGTAAAGTGCTTTGTAAACATTAACTCAGATAGAAATGTCAATTATGATTAGAGACAGTGTTGTGCAGTAGAAATAGCAATGAACTTGGAATTAAGGACCTATGTGACTTTAGGTAAATCACTTAAACTCTGTGTACCTCAGTTTTTTTGATTTATAAAATAACAGTGTTTGACTAGATGACTATTAAGAGTCCTTTCAGTTCTGAATCTATGATTCTATGATTCTAAAATCATTCTTTGGATCTTTCATTACAAATAATTAAAGACTGGTTTGAAAGCATGTTGATCACATCAGGATTCACAGGTTTGGCCTAAGACAATGAAGTGGAGATGTGAAATGTTGAACAATGTTACACATAGAATTGCATCCTGATGTATTTCTTTGTCTGTTTGTGTGTGTGTGTGTGTGTGTGTGTGTGTGTGTGTGTGTGTGTGTGTGTGTGTTTGTGATAGCATCCATATTAATTGACTAAAAGGAAAAGGACTAGTGATTCAGAAGTAGTCAAGTTTGATTACTAGTAGGGGGTGGATGTTCCTGGTCATTTTAGCAACTGACTCTCTGGATGTCAGGGAAATGATTTTACAATACTCTTTGAAGTTTCATCTGCATTATTATTAGTATATTCTTCATCATTTTCTTAAGTCTGTACTATCAACAAAACAATAAATCAAATTCTGGTCTTTTGCCTTTGCCTATTTTCCTAGGTTTTCATGTTGAAAAGTTAACAGTTGACTCTCATAGGTTTGAGCTGATTCTAGCACACCCTTGGGTAGTAGCCAGATATAGTCAAGACAGATATTTGGTGAGAGAGAATATGTGAAGATATTAATATATAACTGTGTTTTTAAAAATGTTTCCTAGCTATTTTAAATGTCAATTAAATATTTATGGAATATTTTGAATATGGAAAGTGTTCTATAAATGTTTGCAGAACTGAAATAAAGAGGAAGACAGTCCCCATCATTGAAGATTGTTAAAATTTAGTAGTTAAAATATCTATATTTTTATATATGTGTGTGTATGTATATATGTGAAGTGTATATTATATATCTGGATATATGACTACATATTATTATGATATAAGTATATATATATATATATATATATATCCAAGTATACTCATATCTATGTTCATAGATATATGTACACACACACAAGGAAAGATACACTGAAAGAGAAAAAGTAGAATTTTAACAAGTGGAGATGCAGATGAAGAGGCAGAATGAGTGAAAGCATGGAAATTGTACAAGAAAAATGTTATAAAGGATATTATCAGAGAGATGTATAACAAGAAAAAGGGGATGGGTTGTTTATTCTGGGAAAATGAGGGATAATTTATATGTCTCATTGGTTCATAGTTCCTATGCTACATTGGTATCCATGCAATGTTGAAAAGATTAAGAAATCTAGAGAAAAAACATTATTATTGGGAAAACTTGCTGTGGAGGGTTTATGGAAGGTCATGGACAAGGGTAGATAGGTTGAAATCTGGTTTTTCTTGGAAGAAGTACCTACCCTGATAAAATCACAGATCCACTGAAGTATTTATAGAAAAGGATAGTAAGAGGGTACTCTATTTCTTATATTGCTCAGTTGTACTATAATAGGCAAGTCCTTGAATCACTCTGGGCCTTATTTGCCTTGTAATAAAATGATGAGTTTGAATTAGATAATAATAATGATAATGATGGCTAATATTTATATAGTTCCTGCTCTGTGCCAGACAATGTACAAAGTGTTTTATATATTATATTATATTATATTATATTATATTATATTATATTATATTATATTATATTATATTATATTATATTATATTAATTATATTACACTATATTATATTGTATTGTATTATATTGCATTACATTATATAATATCATATTATACATTATATTATACCATATTAATTATATATATATATATATATATATATATATATATATATATATATATATATAAAATCTTTTATCCTCTGAGAGATAGGCACAATTGTTATCCACATTTTATAGACGGAGAAACTGAAGCAGAGTTAGTTTTTTTTTAAGTGACTTAGCTAGCTTTGAACAACTAGTAAATAAATGTCTCAAGTCAAATTTTAACTCAGAGCTCCCTCTTTCTAGGTATGATATTCCATCCACTATACCACATAATTGCCTCCCTTACATGATCTTTAAGACTCCTAGCTTTGTAAATGATTCTATGGATAGGGATTGGACCTATGATTTCCCTGTTATAAAGTATCCCAAGATGTGGAAACTCCCTCTACCAATATTAGTTCTACCTTCTCTGCAATTTATATTTGTTTTTTTTCCCTTTGGACCCGATCAGAGTTGTGCTTTTGGAGCATTTTTTGTGTATGATAAATTGTAGCAGAGGGAGACTTGAAGTGGAAAGATTGTAGAGTTGTAATAGGAGAATTCTCCAAGGAGAATTAATGAGAACTTGCGTTAGTGTGGTTATATTGAGGTAGAAAAAGAGGAGATAGATTCCAGAGACATTGTATAGGTAGATTTTTCTATAAAACCTTTTAGCTGCTTTAAGGTGGAAGGTTGGGGCAAGGTAGTACCATGAGTCAAAGATAATGCCAAGATTTTTAAACATGGAAATTTGAAAGTAGAGAAGTTTCTTTGACAGAGATAGAGGAGAAGGAACAGGGAGAGAAAGAAGAAAAAGAGGAGGAGATTTTAGTGAGAAAGGAATGATGAGAAATTTGACCTTAAATTTTAGGAACTATCAGTATAGAAAAGTAGATATATTTTATTAGACAGCTGTAAATAAAAATAGCTAACATTTGTATGGTATTTACTAATTTACAATTATTATCTAATTTGGTCCTCACAAAAACCCATTTTACAGATGAGGAAACTGAAGCAAATAAAGGTCAAATAATTTGTTCAGAGTCACACTGCTAGTAAGTGTTTGAGGCTAGATATGAACTTAGATCTTTCTTACTTTAGGTAGAAATGTGAAAGTAGAGCTCTGGAGATATCAGGGCTAGAGAGAGTTTTTATAAAGCTGTCAAAATCCTTTTAAAAAGTCAGTTGAACATAATCTAGAATACAAAATACAGATTATCTTAAGGAAATCTTCTAATTAATAAGTGATAATGGACAATAATCTTGCAATAATCTGCTCTGATGAAACAACAAATACACTACTAGTTTCACTTCTTGTGTCCTACCAGGCAGGACACTGACAATCTGAATAAGAGAAGAATGTTCATGAAACATTAATTAAATATTTAACTATGCACCTCAGGCAAAAAGTTAAATATTAGGGGGATACAAAGAAAGTAAAAATAGTCCCTACCACTAAGAAGCACACATTCTAAAGGGACAGACAACAGGTTACTATGTATATGCAAGATATTAGCAAAATTACATGAAAGATAATTTGCAAGGGGAGGCATTAGTAGCCAGGGGTCTGGAAAAGTTCTCCTGTGGACAATGTGTTTTGAGCTGAGTTTTGAAGGAAGTCAAAAAAAAAACAAGAAAGATGTGGATGTGAGGAGATGGAACATTTTAAGCATGGAGGACAGGGTATGCAAAGGCCCACAGATGGGAAATGGAATGCTCTTTTTAAGGGACTGAAAGTACATCAGTGAGACTGCATTATGGGATGCAGGGAAGGGAGTAAAATGTGACAAGACTAGAAAGGTAGACTGGCACCAGGTTATGAAGAGCTTAATTTAATTAAGAGTTTTTAATTTAATCCCGGAGGAAACAGAGCATGGAACAGGGGTGACATGATCAGGTCTCTGCTTTGGGAAAATCCGTTTGGCAGTTAAGTAGAGGGATGGAATGGATGAAGAAAGACAGAATGGTAGACTGGTTAGAGAGATTGCAGTAATGTAAATCAGTGGCACTCAGGATGTGAACCAGACTTGTGGCTAAGTACTGTGAGAGATATATAAGAGAGATCGTGTAAAGGAAGAAAGAATAAGTAGTTTCTTGCTAAGGGGCAATTTGAACTAGATGGCCTTAGGGATCACATTCAATTATGAGATTTGTAATTTGAAATGAGGGAAGGGATAAGCAATCTACAAAAGAGAATATTAGCCCTTCTGTATTTGTCATTTAATCACATAGATTACTTGTGGATTGAATGACAAGAGCCACAAGGTTTTAATCAGATTTGGGTAAAATAGAAGCAGTGATTTGTTCTGTGTCTGTTCATTTTCTGACATGGAAGGAGTGAGCAGTAATGAGGTTAGGAAAAATATAGTTTGAGATCTTATTTGTTTAACTTGAGACCTAAAGCCCATGGTATGGGACTCTCCTCACCAGTGACCCATATGACCAATGACCAATGACCCATGACTATATGGGCATGAAGGGAGGAGTTGGAAAAAAGAGAGGAGAATTTCTTCAGCCTCATCAGATCTTTTTACTTTCTCTGGATCTCTAGAATCTTTTCAAGTCTTGACAACTCTTTGGGTCTCTTGAATCTCTGCATGCTCTGCAATTGTTCCAAGTGGTTCTACTTCAGTTTCTGGGATGAAGGAGAGAGGTTCTAGCAATCTCTATCATGCCCTTGGCTGCAGCAGCTATACTATTGACTTTGGGAAATTTCCTCTTGGGTGAGATCTGGGATTCTTTCTCGGTTGATCTGAGTTATTTCATTCCTGGGGGAGAACTCCAATTCTCTCTATATTATAATAAATATATATATATATATACACACACATATATATGTATATGTATATATATGTGTACACACATATATATGTATATGTGTGTATATATATATATATATATATATATATATATATGTATATATGAAGAAGAGGTTCTCCAAGGGGTCCTCACTGAGTTTAGCCTTAAAAATAACTATCAGATTAAATATATGTTAATCCTTATAGTTTTCAAGAAAGAGCAAAACAATTAGGTTAATGTACAATTTTATTAATTACATATTAATTTATTAAAAAGTTCACAAATTATATAGGTATTCATGTAGTGGGGGTGGGAGTGGGGGCTGACTATCCCCAAAGATACAACTTTATAAAGGGTTTTTTATACCTGCCACTATCAGAAACCCAGAGAGCTGAAAAGCTACTTCTGTCTTGTCCATCAAAGGAAAAGAATGGTTTTCAACCTGAATGGGAACTGGATATTAGACACACCCATTAGGAGGTATGTCCAGTAGGCTCTTCCCAAACCCAAGATCTTTGTGTCTTTTCAGTTATGCCAGCACTTCCACAAATGTGAATCTTCCCTTCAGGATGTCAGCACACCCAGTGACCTTTGTAGAGGTAAACAATACATATACACATACATCATGATGATGATGATGATGATGATGATGATGATGATGATGATGTTTGTCATTAGTTCTTGAAAAAGATCATGACATTGGGGAGGTGATGCCATATCATGCACATGATTTGGATTTGAGTGAGGGGGTGCTGTGCTAAGTCACTAGCTTTACTTTCTCCTCAGGAGCCATCTGGGTTCAGTGGCAGATATGAATCAGGACATTTGGAGATAGCCTTGGATGAAAGGCAATCAGGGTTCAGTGACTTGTCCAAAGTCAGATGGTGTCTGGGGTCAAATTTGAACTCAGATCCTCCTGATTTCAGGAAATATATACATATTTCCTCTGATTTCTTTGTTACTATCAACTTAGATAAATAGACTTTTTTTGGTATTTGCTATGTATGTTCATTGTGGAATTGATAGTGGTGGGAAAGGAAATCAAGCCTTGGAGATAAAACTTGGGACTCTCCTCATTAATGAATACTGATCAGAAGTTCAGCTTGAACTGGAAAACAACATTCCCAAGTTTTATTATATTTAAGGGAGCAGATAGATATAAATCTAGCTGATATTCTGTCTCTCTGAGGCCCCAACCATGTACTCTTCTTCTTAGTTGTTCAGGCAGTTTTTAGTCATGTCTGACTCAATCCATTTGGGATTTACTTGGCAGAAATACTGGAGTGGTTTGCCATTTCCTCCTCCAACTCATTTCCTCATATGAGGAAACTGAGGCAAATAAGTTTAAGTGACTTGTTCAGGTCACACATCTAGTAAGTCTTCCTGACTCCAGGTCTAAAACTCTTATCTACTGTGCCAAATAATTGCCCTGTTAATTAAAGTCTTCTTTGGAGAAGGGTGGGGGGAAAAAGAGTCTAGCGTTTTCTGTTCTATGTCCTTTTGAGTTACAGAGGACATCCCCATGCAACATGAGAGATAGTTTTACCACATCTGAAATTACTATTTAATGAAATATAAGTAGTGGTAAGTGGAAGAAAGAACTCAAGAGCTCAATATAAGAATGAAACTTTTTAAAGTAGAAATGACGTACAGCTAGGTGACCCAGTGAATAGAGTGGTACTCTATTCACTGGGCCTGGAGTCAGGAAAACATGAGTTCAAATTCAACCTCAGACACTTACTAGCTGTGTGACCTGGGCAAATCATTTAACCCCAATTGTCTCCCCAAATAAAATAAAATAGAAATGAAATTCAAGGTTTAGTTAAGTAAAGATTAAGAATGATTAAATTTAATAAAGTAGTCAGTAGTAACTTGCATTTAGATATTTTTCAAAATTTTTCACTCTGTATTAAGAATTGTAAGTATAGGTAGTAATGCAATTGATATTTAAAATGGTTTTAATAAAGTTATATTTTATAGAAAAAATGGTAACTATATCAAATAGATTTGATTAAATGAATATTAAACAAAAGGTTATTTTTAATAGAAAAATTTTTGACTGGTTACTTAATTTTCAAATGTTCATAGTGGCGTCAAGCTGCAGCAGAGTAGCTTAAAAAAAGAAATGTTTAATTTCCGTGGGAATATTTTCCAAATTCATCTTTATTAAGTGATGACAAATGAAAAATGTGGTGGAATTGCCCAAACTGAGATTCCACAGAGAGCCATGGCATTTCCTGAAAAAAAAATGCATTTTGAAAAAATTGTCTAATTTTGAATATTTTTCTGATGATTAAAGAAGTTCCATAATTGATTTTTGTGCTTAGAAGAAACAATTATTTTAAATCATTCATGTTGTTAACAACAGCCTGGAGTCACTCCAAGTAAAATCCTTTCTCTAACTTAACTGAATTTGTCTTAGTTCTAGTATTATTTTCCATCTTGAATTTAAACATTGATTTGAAGGTCTATTTCTTGCTGTTTGTCATTTTGCATGCTTTTCCTGGTGTGTGTGACTCAGCTAAATTGATTCCAGATGCTTTTATAAGACTTGCATGTTTATCCTAGGGTATATGCTTCAGTTTCATGTTTGAGTAAAAATCTGAATAGTAAGGCAGATGAGATAAAATCCTGCCTCTGACATTAACTACCTGTGTGACTCCTGGCAAGTCATTTAACTTGCTTGTCTCATTTTCCTTAATTGTAAAATGATGATAATAATAGCCCCTAATTCCCAGGGTTTTTGTGAGGATCAGATGAGATAATATTTACAAAACCACTTAGCAAATAGCAGGTGCCATATAAATGCTTTCCTTTCCCTTCAAGGAAGCAGAGTATATGAGCATCCAGTTAGAATTCTATCAATGTTTACTAAATTGAATGAAATGATTCCCACAACCAATGATTCCTTCTTTCCTGTGCTGCTCTGTCCCTCTTGTCATCTGGATATATCCCTACTTCAAGGATGACTGTCTCTCTGTCCATGATACCCTATGTGGGGTAGGGATGGAGAGAGGGGATGGAAAATGTAGCCTATTTTTAGAAGGGTTAGACAAAGGAGAAGCCAAGTTTTTCTAAGAGTACTTTTTAATTGGTTTTGACTATTTGTTTTTTTTTTTATCAACTCTGAACCAGAATATGGAAGATTTTAGAAAAAAGGTTCAGGATTTCTCTATTAGTTCTCTATTAATTTCTTACCCACCCACCCCCAGAATCATATAGCATGTGCTAAATTTGGAAGTATGTTGAGAATGGACTTAGGCTAGTCCAGCCAGTGGATGTACATTTTAAAAAGTGTTTTTGCACCCTGGGTAATTTTTACTCTTTATCAAAGCTTCATTGTGTTGAGCAACATTTAATTTACAAGTTTAGTCTTCACCAATTTTCACTTTTCTTGACATTAGATTGAACTGAAGAAGCCTCTGACAATAATTCTTATGATGGGCTGCCAGTGAGCAGGCTAAAATTTCTGAGCTTCCTGACAAGCTGTCCTCCCTCCATGTAAATGAGCAGTTAACATTAATGAACTTGAGAGAATTAATCACCTAGACCCTGACCTAGCCCCATTACTGAGTGATCTTTCTCCCAGTGCCAGATGATACCTCCTAGTTATTAAAAGATATTTTAAGGCTGTAATTCTGTGTATAGTTCCTAAGTAATTTCTTTTCTGATTATTGTGTTATTTAATAAACCAATTTCACTTGTGCCTTAAAATTCATAATGATATACTGTTTTAAATAGCTATTCTCAACAGCTTCCTGAGGACAAAAATGATTACTCTTTTTTTTAGGCAAAGAAATTGCCCAAAATCTTACAGTTATTATAGTCAGTGACCTAGGACAGTTTGCATTTAGAGCTCTGTATGTAATTCAGCTAATAAACAATAGGATAGAGAGTTAAAATCAAAGTGAGTCAGCTTTACAAGAAACTCTTTTAAGAGAGGCAGTGTGATATTCCCTCAATGTGGCAGTTTGTGTCT
This sequence comes from Macrotis lagotis, assembly GCF_037893015.1. Classification (NCBI taxonomy): domain Eukaryota; kingdom Metazoa; phylum Chordata; class Mammalia; order Peramelemorphia; family Peramelidae; genus Macrotis; species Macrotis lagotis. Next base: position 834,002,918 of record NC_133658.1, read on the forward strand.
TTCAAGTCATAAGACTTGAGTTCAGATCCCACTCACAAACTTTCTGTGCTTCAGCTTTCGAATCTTAAAATGAGAGGGTTTGCATAAATGAACTCTAGGGTCCCTTCTAGCTCTAGATTTATGATCCTGGTTAGTAATATATCAAAGAGGTGTATCGAAGTAGTAAAATAATTTACTTCTCTCCGCTATCTTAAAATCTTTTGGTCTTCAGGGCAAAAGATTGATGAGAATTTTCCCTACTATGTATTTGGTAAATAAACACTGCCTCCATCTTGAATTTATCAAGCTACAAAACTGTTATACCTCTCCTGCCATCATCACTCTGCAGTGAAAGTCATGTCTTTTCTCTAGTTTAGAAAACAGAGACACTGGGAGACTGGGTGGTACAGTGGATACAGCAATGATCCTGGAGTCAGGAGAACTTCAGTTCAAATCTGGCCTCAGACACTTACTAACTGCAGGTCCTTGGGCAAGTTATTTAACCCTATTTACCTTAGTTTTTTCATTTATAAAGTAAGATGGAGAAGGAAATGGTAAAGCACTCCAGTATTTCTTTCTGTCAAGAAAACCCCAAATAGAGTCAGCAAGAGCCAGACATGAGTGGAAAAAATCTGAACAGTCACTAAAAGGACAGATTTAAGCCAAGACAAACTTGGAATGTAAGGTGAGAATAATAATGGCACAAATTTCTCACAACAGCATTGATCCATTTTTCCTGAATCTAGCTTCCCAGCTTGACTGACTTGATTCCCTTTGGTATGTGAGTTTTGTGTGAAAACTTTTCCTCTTTTCTATGAAAGTCCTTTCTATAACTATCACTCCAATCTTGGAACATCATTCTAACTAGTGGAACTTGATATGATGAAGGAATTCTATTTGACTTTCATTTCATTTTGCTTTTCATAAAGAAACTGGAAAGGGTCCCAAAGAATCTTGATTTTTTTTTCCCCTTTAATTTTCCTTCATTTTTTTAAGGGAAGAGAAATTGAGACAGAAAAGGAACAAGGGGGCCAGAAAGATGCATATATATATATATATATATATACATATATATGCATTTAAGATATACTTATTAGGGAAAACAAGTTTAACTGATTTACTAGCTGCCTGTATTTCTATATATAACATAGGAAAAAAGAATTATTAACACAAGGTTTTATACTACCCATTTTGCTTCTTAGATCCCAATCTTTCATTTCTGTAGCACATAGTCATTCTGCTGTTTATTATAAACACAGATACAGTTCTTCTTCCTTTGTAACCAGGGATGTGCTAGTAAATGTTTAAAAACCATTTCTCTACAAAAATTTTAAAAGTTTAATCTGATTAACATTTTATTCTTCACTTTCTCAAGTCAAAAAACTGAACAAAATAAACTCCCTATTTGCAACATTTGCTTCAGTAAATCCCCGTTTGTCCTTTCCCCAATATTCATTCTCCTCCACCTCTCTGATTTTGACAGTGTTGATGATCATCTCTTCCCTAATATTCTTTTCTCCTGGTTCTCCTCCTACTCATCTGACCATTCCATCTCAGTCTCCTTTGCTGGATCCTGATGTAAATCAGCCTTCCAACTGGAGGTGTTCATCAGGGTTCTTTTCTGGGTTATGTTTATTTTCTTCTTCCTCTATATTACTTCACTTGGTGATCTCCTAATCTACCAAGGATTTAATTGCCACCTCTATGCTAATGATTATCTAATCTACCTATTTTTCCCTACTCTTTCTGCAGACCTCCACACATCTTAAACTAAACATGTCCAAAAAAGATCTCATTATCTTTTTCCCCCAAACTCTCCATCCCTCCTCTTACACTATAGAGGGAAACACTATCCTCTCAGTCCCACAGGCTCACATCCTCAATTTCTCCCTTTCTCTCATTCCCTCTCTTCACCCCCATATTAGTGGTTGCTAGGAACATCTTCCCAAATCTCTCCTCTTTGCTCACTTTTCTCCTCTGACATTGTTACCACTCTGGTGCAAGACCTGATCACCTCACCTCTCTATTCAATAAACTCCAGTGACTCCTATTGTCTCCACATTCAAATACAAAATTATCTATTTGGCATTCAAAACCTGTTGTAATCTAGTACCCTCCTTCCTTAACCATCATCTTGTATCTTACATCCTATCATATACCCTTCAGTTTGCTAACCCTGGATTCCTGATTGATCTATGAATAAGACACTCCAATTCTCAGTTACAGGTCTTCTCTCTGAATGTCCCTAACACTCTCCCTCCTCAATTTCATCTATTGACTTCCCTGGTTTCTTTTAAATACCAACTAAAACCCCAGGAAAAGAAAATCCTTTCCTAACCCTCTCTTAATTCTAGCATTTTCCCTTTGTTAATAATTTTCTATTTATTCTGTATATCACTTGTGTTATATATTTGGTTGCATGTTGGCTGCCATTAGATTGTGAACTCCTTGAGAGCTGGGACTGTCTACATCTCTAGTTCTTAGCACAATGCCCAAGAAATTGTTATTGCTGATGTTTGGTCATTTCAGTCATGTTGGATATTTTGTGACCCTTTTTAGGGGTCTTTTTTTTTAAGGAAAAGATACTGGAGTGGTTCACCATGTCCTTTTCCAATTAATTTTATAGCTAAGGAAACTGAAGCAAACAGGGTAAAGTTACTTGCCTAGGATCACATAGCTAATAAATGTTTATTGACTCCAAATGTTTATTGCTAGATCGATTACTCTCCTTTCCCACTAGTGACCTAGATCCAAGACAAGTCCTTTATTCAACTTTTGTTGAAACTGTTTTCCTTCCATTCCTTTCCTTGTCTTTTTTTAAATCCAGATAAAAGATGTTATGGTTCATGATTCATCCTCTCTCTCTCTCTCTCTGTGTATATATATATATACATATATATATATATATGTATATATATATATACACATCTTTCTAGCCTCTTTATTTGCTTAGATCAGACACCCTCTTTGTGGTATCTGATTTAAACAAAATTATCTTACTTCTCCTTTTGTTCTTCCAGATGATCTAGTTTCATTATTATTTCAATGATATTTTTCCTCAAATATCTAGCCTTCTTGTTTTCAATGACCCCTATTTTATGTGACTTTAATTATTATGGTAGACATATAGCTTCCTTATATTATGTAAACATGGTGCTATTGTTATCTATTCATTATTTGCATTCAAATTTAACTTTCCTTGTAAAAATTTAGATACTCAGTTAATTTGCCTATTAATAACCTTGCTCAGTTTTGGATTTCTCTGGAGACAATTGAAACTTCTGATCTCCTTGAAAAACATTTTTCTTGTGATAAGCATGTCTGAGTTTTCAAGATATATAATTTTAGTTTGATTTTCTTCATCTTTTAAAATTTTGGTTTTCAGTATTATCTTTCATTTCTTTTCACTGTTGAATAGTCTTATATAGCCAACATTTATCCTTATTGATTTTGTAAATTACTCTCTTGGTTTCTTACAAGATGATATTAAATTTTTACTTCTCAACTTAATTTTCAATGAATTAAACTTTTGTCTAATTCTGTGAATTTTGTGAATCTGTTTTTTCTTCTGTATTATAATATTTTCAGGAAATTTTCTCTTTTTTATGACTTTTTGGAAAATATTGTTTCTTTGTGTTTTCCTGGGAAAACAATATTTCTCAGATTGTACTATTGATCTGTATCCTTTGACTCTACTATTTTGGTTCATAGAAATATGAAGTCTTCCAATTTTCCCAGTTTAAAATTTTTATGTTTATTTTTTCTTCCAAAATTACTTTTCCAATTTTCTCTACTCCCTCACAGAATCTAAACTTCAAAGAGATTTTCAAACTCTTGACTTGGAGTTATATATATATATATATATTTTGACATTTCATTGCTCTTCTAATCCATTTGAGTTTCTTGCAATATACCTGTTACTGTAATCTTATTTTTTCCTTTTGGAGATAGCTCCTTGTTTTCCTTTATCAAGTGTTATCTCTATTGTTGCCTATCTTATTTTTCATTTCTTCAATCTGGTACTTTTTCTATTTTTTCTTTGATGTTTCTTTTCTTTCTTCTTGCTGTTTATTTAATTTGTTATATTTGCCAGTATTCAGAGGAGCATGGCATGATTAGGAATATTCCTATTATAATACTTTCCTGTACTCTATGTTCTAGCCAAACTAGACTCCTCCTTCTCTTTACCTGAATATAATTTATGATTTTTATTCAGGCTGTTCTTTATGCATGGAGTGTTTTTCCTTCCCTCCTTGACTTGTTAAATTCCCACTCATCCTTTAAAATCTAAACCAAATGCAATCTTTCCTATGAAGTCTTCTCCAATCCTCCTGATTGCTAATTATCTTTCAACTTGGATCTCACATAAAAACTTCAACTTGAAAGTCTCTAATGAATAGAATATTTTATATTATCAAAGCCATGTAGTATCTTTACATTGTAAATATATTTTATTCTGGAGCTATAATGTAAGGTACACATGCTTAGTGAATTTACCATTATTTATGATAACTAGTGAATGGAAACACTAATTAGACTTATACTTCCTGATTCATGCAATCAAACTTAATTAATCAAAGTGTGCAAACAATACCGGTCTCTAAGAAAAAATCACCAACTTGAGTCTTAGCATTTCTGATAAGCTTCTTTCCATACTGGAGTAGACTAGGTTCCTTCTCTGCCCAATTGGAGGTCATATGTCTCTCTTCAAAGTGGTAATCTGGCAAGTTTTATCAATAGGTATTGCTGACAAACATACTCAAGCTGCTTGAATCTAAAGTATTTATATCAAAATCAATTCTAATTATACCCTGACCAGGCTGATGGCTGGAGCCTCAGATGGGGTTTTTATACTTGTAGTTATGGATGTTCTTAAATTGTTTGCCATACAATTGGTAGTTTACTTCAGAATTACTGATAAAGTTGTTTATAAATTTTCTACTGTGGTCTTATCAAAGGATTCACATATGATTGCTGGTTGTTTCAGAATATACACATATGATTTTAACATTATATTTCAAAAGTGCTCATGTCATTTTTGAAAAAACAACTTATAGAAAAATATCTTACTTGAAACAGCTCAATCACAACATGGAGAATTAAAATACAATTTAATCAAATTGATAAACATTCCTACTATCTTAGTAAACTACTTATTCTCAGTACATTTTGGGGATTAAATCTTAATTTCCTATATTATAGTTATGTGCTTTTGTGTCTTAATTTTCACAAGGAGTAGGGGAACTATGGCTTTTCTAATTTGTTTCTTCTCCCAGCACCTAGCATAATACATTGAATCCAAAAGATGCTTAATGAATATTTGTTGAATGAATGAATGACATGGAATGGTAGTACCCAATTCTTTTGAGCACCCAAGTTTCAGCATACCCCTTTAGCCAAAAGCTTTTCTAAGTTATGGAAATTTTGATAGAAAGCCCTTCAGAAGGTAAAAATGCATTTTGGTTTATTCAAGTCATATTTCAGGAATAACATCAAATAGAACTATCCTTTACTATGACAACACAAGATGAAAAAACTTTAAACAATATCAGAAAAATTTAGATTAGAGGCTGCTAGGTGGCACAGTGGACAGAGCACTGGCCCTGGAGTCAGGAGTACCTGAGTAACTTGGACCTCAGACACTTAATAATTACCTAGCTGTGTGGCCTTGTGCAAGCCACTTAGCCCCATTGTCATGCAAAAAACCTAAAAAATAATTTGGATTACAAATGATAAGCAACATTGGGACATCATTAAGTATTAGAATGGTTTTAATGAAAAGATAGAGTGGTTGGTTTTTCATGATTTATAAATCACTTTTCCATTTAGACAAATATCCATTTATCCAGTTTAACTGTGATCAGTTTTAGAGCCGGGGGATTAGTCTAAATGATCTCTCTAGCCCTCTTTTTTTTTTCCCTCTCTAGCCTTCTAAGTCAAATTAGAAGAGTAAGACAACCCTTTCTTGATAATTCATCTAGTTAGAAGAAATCCTAAATTGCATCTCACCTTTCACTGAATTGCTCATACAGACCCCAAGGAAACTGTAAAGATGAGAATATAGGATAACAGGTCCTTGCACAATTTTCTCACAGTTGAAACTCGAAGTAACAGACAATATCTGCCATAATGACTATAGACAGAAGGTGGGCAAATGCATTTCCGATTCTTATATCACAACTCTGTAATTAAGTCTGAGAAGGCACTTCCTTTCCAAGGTGATATTTTCACTGTCTGTAATTACCCAGAAGTCGCAATACCTTTGAGGTGGTATTTTCTCCTGTGTGGTCCTAGTCTGGTGGTAAGGAGGCTGTTTACAATTTCCCTCGCCTACCTGAACCTTGGGGAGCAGGGCAGAGAGCAGCAGTATTTCTTTTTTTAGTTTTGAAGCTGAAACATGATGAATAGAGGCAGTAAGGAAATTGTGCAGGTGGTAGTTTGTGGGGTTTGCTCCAGGATAAATTCACTTCTATAATCCTAGGCTATAGCCCGGGGCTACATAGTTATATGTGATCTGAATAATAAATGTAGAAGGAAGAATAGGATAGAGGAGGAGGCTATGGATGGATTTGTGGACTGGGAATTCTGATTCCCCTCAGTCATCACAGAGGAATCTAATCAGAGGGAGAGTTTATAACCTGGGGTTTGTGAACTTGTTTTTTTGTTTTTGTTTTTTTAATTTTTTAAAGTGCATTTCTCTATAACTGGTTTCCTTTATAATCTCATGCTTTTATTTAATGCATTTAACAAAATCTATATTTTTGGATTATTTAAAGTAGAGACAGGTGAAATTGTAGATGGACTACTGGGTTTAGAGTCATAGACCTGATTTCAAATTCTACCTTGGATACCTGCTAGCTGTGTGACCCTGGTTGAACAAGTTATTTAATTTCTCAGTTTCATGAATTGTAAAAAGCGAATAAAATAACAATACTTAGCTTCCAGGGTGGTTGTGAGGATCAAATGAAATTATAAAGTCTTTAAAACATAGTAGGAGTATATAAATGCTAGCCATACACACACACACATACACATATACATTATTTTGAGAAGGGGTTTACTGTACAAAAAAGTTAAGAGCACCATTCCTAGAGGCACAAGTTCAAGTGCTTTTAGTCACCATTTTTAAAAAATCCTTCTTCCTGGAAATTATGTAACTTATAAATACACATATGAATGTGGATGAATGTTGAAAAACTTTCATAGCATCTAATTGGAAAAATAAATTATCAACAAAAAAAGGATCCTTCCTGCTACATAGAATAGATTAAAAAATTATTAAGAAATTACCATGTGCAAAAAAAGCACTATGCTAAAGACTGAGAATACAGACAGAAAACAAAACAATACCAAGTCATAAGAGAGTTCATATTCTAATGGGGAAGACAACAGATATGGAGGATTTCAGCCACAAGTCAGATGGAAAGGCCTTATGGTCCTTGGGGTGTGGTAACAAAATGACTGGTAATGTCTCTTTTTAGATGCTATTTCTATTCATAAATAGTCCAAAAATTATAGAGCAGTATAAAGTAGTCTGAAAGTCTCTAACTTAGTCTGAGGTGATAAGGTAGGACTTTCTTCCTTATTTGCAAGTTGATGAGGCCACAGAAGATAGAAATGCCAACTTTCATTCTTCAGCTGAATCACTGAATCACTCCTAGGTTATTGCCATTCACTATGTCAGAAGCTGACAACAGCCTTCTTTATGTATTCCAGAGTCACAGCCCTGTTCTTCAAAGGGTTTTCCTTTCTATTGTTCACTGGCATGCCTGCTCAGACCTAACCTAGCTACAGCACCATGAAGCTTTTGGTAAAAGAGAGATTTGAGCTCTGCCTGGTGGGTTTTACTTTATCTGCTTCCCCTCCCTGCCTTCCAAACTGCAGGTCAGAATTCTTTAAGCCTTTTCCAGTGTCAGATTTTCAAAGACATTCAAAGTGAATGATTCTACCTCAGGACTATGACAACAGGGGCTACGACCTATCTGTAGTTTCCTTGGTAGCAAGGGAAGAGAAAGTGACTGTATAATTTCAGTTACTCACAATCTACAAATCCCCCTGATCGCCAGAGCTTTCTCACCTTGGCTTGCTAAGAAACAAAAGTAAGGGCATTTTACAGGGTGGAAATGCATTGTTTATTCTCTCTTGGCACCTTCTACTAGCTCAAGACTTCCAATTACTTTTCTTCTTAGTTTATCTGACAGCCTAGCGTGAGATGTCCTATAGTTTCTTTTATCAGTCGATCATTAATCAGCAGTGCCTTGGAGGTTCTTTTATTCAAAATTATTTGAAATAAAACATAGTTGTAGGGATTCTAAAATCAAAATGCGGTACTAAAGCTTTGTTGTTTTTTTTTTTTTACTGTTTTACTTCTATTTAATATCTCTTATTCTAGTTAGGTACTTTTGTTTGATAGACTCTAGGGAAAAGTTCTTAAAAATTTACATTCTGATGAAGGGGGTAATCCAGTTTAAAAACAATTGCAAACCCCTTAGTGTCTAGGAACCTATATCCGTATTTTCAATTTAGACCAATTATGTCCAACTTGAGCCCTCATGCCCAGTCCATTCATGCAGACATTATAACATTTTACTTTTATTACTTAATGGTAATATGAGTTACATTGTAGTCATAAATACATATTAAATTCTATATGTGGGTTTTGTTGGGCAATGCAGCCCAGGGGAGTTAAAAGATTGGACACTGGAATTTTAGACCAATATTAGGAGGACTTAACTATATGACCAGGAATTAGAAGATATAAAATTCTCTGTGACTTATTAGACATGTAACCCTAGGTAAATTACTAAACTCAAATATTACATCTACAAAATGTTTCTTCATCTACAAAATAGAGATGTCAAGTCAAGAAACATTTATTAAGTGCTTCTTATGTCCCAAAGTACTCTGAAAAATGTTAGGTTCATAGATTTAGAGCAATGGATCACCTTAATGGTCTTCGAGTACAATTGCTTCATTTTATAGATGAGAAAATTGAACCCCACAGAGACTGTGACTAATATAAGGATATACAGTACTAAGAAGAAGCAAAATTTGAAATCAGGTTTTGTGACACCAGATCCAACATGCCTTTCATTGAATCACACTGTCTCTACCCTTATTTCTCCCAAGGTTATCGTGAATATCATTCAATCAATGAGCAATTGTTCAATGCCTATAATGGGTGACAGCACTTTGGAAGATAAAAAGATGAAGAAGGATGTCTGTCCTTAAGGAGCTCACGAGCTATTGAGCATATTTGAAAATACTCAAAATCAGTAAAGTTCTCTATAAATGGAATGCTGTGTAATGGGATTTTAGCTTACATACACTACACTCCATGAAAATGGTTCTGTTATGGATAATATTAATCACATGTGGCTTAACACTGTAAGGGTTGGGTACTTTGGGAGGATATCTCTAACCCCTATTGATACCTTAATCTCATGATAGAAGCAAGGGCTACCAAACCAGAAGTAGATCATTCTGTGGACCTTAAACTCCATTCACTGGCTCTCTGGTGCTATGTCCTTCTGTGTCAAGGTTTCTCAAGTCTTTCCCAGTAGCATGACAGCTGTGAGCACAGGGCAGAGAAAGTATGTGGCTGTGTTTTGGGTTGCCTCTTTTGTTTCATTTTTTCCTGAATAAAGACCAGAGTAGTTATCTTAAAATGGACATTCTCAATCTTGGAGACAAAATAGTTTTAGCTAGTAGAGCTCCAGGGCTCTGCTGATGCCAGTTATATATCAGGAGACCCTCTAACTATTGCTATAGTTCTTACTGGAAAAGATGACCACTGGTAGGAAGTTGATCCTACTCCCAGGCCAGAAAGGGTCTATCTAGATAGCTAGAAGACATGAAACTGGAAGAAATTGTTTGTACTCTGAAAAGCTGGGCTGAAGGTGAAATTTCTATTTGGCTGTCTTGAAAATGATTCAGTCTTTGATTTTTAAATATATATTATTTGCCTGAGTTACTTGCTTAAATCTTGTTTATGTGTGCTTTTGAATTTTTTCTGTTTAAAATTTCTTTTGTGCAGAATAAGTAGTTGTCCTATATCTCCTATACATTGTACATTAAATATTGTTTTTTCTGCCTTTTGGGAAGTTCCTAGATGAATCACCTTGAGATTATAACTTTTTTCCCCCTTAGGCCTCCAAAGTAGGGTATAGAGCAGTAGGAAAAAGAATCTGATCCTTAGTTTTATTTTTTAAATTTTTTAAAATTTTATTTTGTTTGTTTTTGCAAGGCAATGGGGTTAAGTGACTTGCCCAAGGCCACACAGCTAGGTAATCATTAAGTGTCTGAGGCTATATTTGAACTCAGGTCCTCCTGACTCCAAAGCCAGTACTCTATCCAGCTGCCCTCTGACCCTTAGTTTTAGTGACTAAAATCCTCTAGGACTGAACTCAAGTCATGTGTATAGGTCCAGACATAGGGACTAGCTTAGCATCCTTTTCAAGAAGTTGATGACTCCAGTCAACCTGGGATCAGATACAGTTCAAGGAATATGTTGTTGCAATCACATTATCTAGCTCAAATTGAAGCTGAAACCATGGCTTGTCTGATTTCTCTCTCAGGACATTTTTTTCCATTTTTATTATTGTGCTTTGGAGACATTTATATGGAACATATTCAAAGGTTTCTCTTGAAAGATGTCTCTCTGTGTAGAATATGATAGAGTATGAGCTGTTAATATTTGTGCAAAAGGAAAGATATATATGTATATACATACATATATATACATATATATATATTTGTATATAGATATGTTATGTATATACCTTAGGAAGGTTCCTAAAGTCACTCCCAGATTACTACTTCCTGCAAATTCTTCAGGAAGGAGATAGGGAATTAAAATTCCATTTCTAACACCCCCCTGTTACTTTTCTGTAATTCTGAGATGCTGACTTCCTAGCAATGTTATGTTATTTGTCAAGGAGACAAAAGTATCCTAAAAAATTCTTGAGGGAAATTATGTAAACATATATCTTGCTAGGCATGTATACTTAGCTGCCCTAAACTTTAAATCTTTAAACACATTTTAAAGTCATCCTTAAGATAGATAAGGAAACATTTGAGTTCACCTGGTTTACACCTGAGTTCCTGGCAATGAAAGAACCTCAGGGACAAGACCCATTTTCCTGAATTTAATAGGAGTTAAAATATTTACTAATACTTTCATGACCTAGAATCAAATTTGAGCAGTGAGATGCCAGATGCAATGATATTCCTAGCAGAGTTGGCCTCACAGGATTTTGAAGAGAAGGGTAGGCTATAGTCCTGCTCTAAAATGAATTAGACCTTAATACATTTAGAAATCCCCCAAATGAATTTGGGGATTAGAAGGGATCAGACTGCTTTTAAATTACAGTAAACAACAACGCAGCAGAAAACATAGCTCTTCTTGAAGAGAATTTGTTCTGCCATTGTTTCCAATGAATTGGATCCCAGCATCTGGTCTAGGTAGAAAGTCTTTTTGAGTCCAAAGCAAAATCTGAAGGACACAAGCTAGACTTTTCCCTAGGATTTTTGGAATATTTTCCTCTTCTGTTTCTCCTCATAGGAATTCTAGAGCAAACAAATCTACTCTTTTCTCTAGATTCTTTGGAGGATAAGGATAAGGGGGAAGAGCCTCATATGTTTCAGCACATGATTTCTCTGATGTTGAAAATTTGTGTGCATAGGAATAATATCTATAAGATTAAATCTCTCTGTCTCTGTTTCTCTCTTTGTCTCTCTGTCTCTGTCTCTGAGTCTCCCTGTTTCTGTCTGTCTCTCCCTTTCCTTTGATATATACTAAAATTCCCTAAAAATTATCTGAGAATTTTAGACACTTGTATGCCTCAATATAATAAGAGGTCAAGATAGAAAAGCTATAATCAATCACATAGCCCATTTAGCAAATGGAATAAGGTAGTTTGTTATAATATATGTTTTAATGTTCTCATATATATATACATATATATATACATATATATATATATATATTTGTTTTCCATGACTCTATCCCACTTAATATCTCTTATATAGACTATCCAGGGAAATGCAATAGTTCTTCGTCATAATTTTTAACCTGTCTCTCCCAGTGAGAATTCCTTTTATAACCATATATAATCAATATTCCTTCTTTGGGTTTTGAGTCTTTCAAAACACAGAAGGAAACAGATGAATTAAAAATCACACAGAAATTAGATCTGCTAACCTTATCATAGTTTTCCTTGCACCTGATCCTGCATTCTGTACAAGTATCTTTGTTTATTACTGTGTATAGCTTTCTAATTTTTCTCAGCAGTGAGCACCAAGGTCACATTGTATCTTGAATATTAAACTAAAAATGCTAATGGGAATATATAGAATATAGGGGTCTTAAAATACTTTTACAGGCTTTGGAAGGAAAAACAACTAAGTTCATAGGCTTAAATGAATTCAACTATTTTTTGTGAGGATTTTATTTTTAAACAATAGCAATAAATCATAGATTTTCTCAAAAGTAATCAGTTCTTTTAATAATATTCAACATAATATTATCTTAAGAATTAGTAAATATCTTTATCCTGGAGAAAGAACTCTGCAGGGAAAATATATATTACATTTCAAAGCCATATTTTGTCTCATATTAAGACTGAAATTCATCCTGATAGATTTTTGCATGTTGGAGCAGAGGAAGAGAGGATGGGTGAAAAGATAGGTATGAGATTTTAAATTTAAATTTTATTTGTTCTCCTGCCTGATACATATAACCCCTACTCCATTTCATTAGTGTGAGCACAGAAGGAAGATTTGTTATAGATTCATTTCACTCACAGTTTAATTTATGTGTCTCTGAGAAGCAGAGAGAACTTGGTTTAAAAAAAAGGATAGTTATATGACTGAAACATAAAAGGAGGCAAAACAGAAAAGAAAAACTGCAAAAGGAATTCATAACCTGAAGTTTAAAGGGTCTAGCTGCATCCCACTTTGTACAAATCTCTTTGCTGACTTCTCTTGAAATCTGCCATATATATAGACTGTAAGGAACAGGAGACTTGAATGGCAGCTGAAAAATAGAGTGTGAATCATTTATTACAGTCACACTGAATAAAGGAACTCTTTACCCAATTAGTTCACTGTCTATTTCTTTATATAAAGTATATTCATGAACTTGATTTCATTGACAAAAATGAATTAGACATTCTAGCATCTTTTTAAATTGTATGCTTCTTACTAACAATTCATGACTTTTATAAAAATTATTTTTTTATTTATTTGTTTTTTTCCTATCTAGCTTTTACTTTGGTTAGGACAAGATTGATCCCAATAGTTGAGTTTAGTGTTTGCAGTTAAATGAAAAGATGCTTTAATTAGTCAACTCATATGTATAGAGTTTTCTCCTTAATTTCCTAATTAAGCTGTGACTTTAGAAGAATTTGATTCATAGTAATCATGATGTGTTTTTTCTCTCATTCAGCATAAAAATAATTTCTGTGAATTTATGAACATTTGTCTTTCTCTTGCAGTTTCTTGAAAGATGAAACATACTAGTTGTGTAACTCTAAAAAGGGGATTTGACCTTTAAGATACGAGCTCAGTTTCTCTTTCTGTAAAATAAGGATAATAATGACACTACTCCCCTCACAGTGTTGTAAGGAAAATATTATATATATATATATATATATATATATATATACATACATAAAACTCTTTAGCACTTGAAATACTATGGAAATGTGAGTTGCTATTACTATTTATTATTTGATGGATTTTGAGATTTTTTTTATACCTATTGATGACAAATTAGGTCAATTACTTTCTCTTCCTATGACTTAGATTCATGGGAAAATAAGTTTTATTGTTCCATTTTCTTACAAAATTTATTTCTAACTGATTATTCTCTCATAAAACCCTTCCTTGGGACAAACTGTAATTCAACAAAACAAAACAAAGCAAGAATAAGAAATTGCCATGTCTGAAAAAGTATGTCTCATTTCAAAGTTATAATCCACCAACCCTTTGCTAAAAAGATGGAGACATATTCTTCCATCAGTTCTCTGGAACCAAGATTGGCCACTACATTTACTATAGAAATAGATTTGGAGCCAGAGAACCTGGCTTTGAATTCCACATTTGTTCACATTCCACCTCTATAACACATTTTTAATCTTAAACAAATCATTTCCCTTCTCTGGATCCCAAGTTTCCTCATGTAAAATGAGGGAGTTGGGCAAGAAGATATTTAAAGTATTTTCAACTCTAAATCTATGGTCCTAACTATGAGAGATCAGATATCTTTCTATGATATGATCACGGTTATTATGTATATTATTGTTAGGGACTGTTGTGTGTGGGAATACTGTAAATTATCACCTTGTGATAATTGAGCATCAGAACTTTGTTTTACTAAGTGCTATGGGAGTGGGAGTGGATTAGGGTCTGAGAAGGATATTTAAGCACTTGTATTCTGGTGAATAAATGGAGTACTTGGAGATCTTGATGGAGTACTTGTCTCCTTTGTCATCCTTGTCTCCCTTCCCTCCAACGTTCACCTGGGGAACATTGAGGGAGTCTAGAAGTGGGACTCAACATGAGTCCAGAAAGAGACTCAACATATGATGTCTGAACAGAGACTAAAATGTTATGATTATGGCTATTATGTATATTATTCTACTGGTGCTACCTATTCATAAAACTATTTCCAAAATTATTTCTGAATTCTTTGTATTTGTTTTTTCTCACATTATTTGTTTCACCATAATTTTAAACTATTACCCAATAAATAGCCGCTCACTTTATTTCTTGTTCTTTCTTTAGTACTATGAAAGTACCACTTTAAACACATATATGTGTGAATGTGAATGTATGTATATATGTATATTATATGTATATATTTTATACATGTATATGTATGTGTATATGTGTATAGCATACCTAACTGCACATTTTCTTTCAATTACAGATGATTCTAATGGTAATAATTCTTGCCCTTCTTCTATTTTCCCACACTAACATATCAGAGAAGTTGGTTTTATTTGTTGCCTAAAGGAAAAATGTTTATTATTTAGTCCAAAAGATAGTAGCCATATTTTCTACTAAAAATTAGGAAGACTTCTATTCTATTCTATTCTATTCTATTCTATTCTATTCTATTCTATTCTATTCTATTCTATTCTATTCTATTCTATTCTATTCTATTCTATTCTATTCTATTCCAGTAGAATGAATCCTGCTTATAATATACCTAACCTCATCATAGTGGTTGATACATAGTATACACTTTATAAATGCTAGCAGACTGACCACTTGAAGATCTCTGAAGGAGAAATCACTACCTTGCAAGATAGCCCAAACTATATTTTTTAAAATAAATCTTTACATATATTGTTATTGCCCAATTACTTTTTTTTAGTTTTTTTTTTTTTTTGCAAGGTAAACGGGGTTAAGTGGCTTGCCCAAGGCCACACAACTAGGTAATTATTAAGTGTCTGAGACTAGATTTGAACCCAGGCACTCCTGACTCCAAGGCCAGTGCTTTATCCACTACGCCACCTAGCCGCCCCCCAATTACTTTTAAAAAATAGCATTCATTTTTCCTCCTTTTCACCCTTCCTCAATGTGGATAAGGCAAGTCATATGATATTTACTATACATGTAAAGTATGTATAATATTTTCATATTGGCCATGCCACAAAAGAAAACACAAAAAAACTCCACAAAAAGGAAGTTTAAAAATGTCTGCTTCAATCTAAATTCAGAGTTCTTCAGTTCACTTAAGAAAAATAGCATTTTTTAAATCATACATTCTTTGGAATTGTCTTGAATCTTGATTAGAGTGGCTAAGTCTTTTACAATTGATCTTTACAATATTGCTGCTATGTACAGTGTTTTGTTCTGCTCACTTTCCTTTGTACCAGTTCATAAAAGAATCCCAAGTTTTTCTAAACCTATCCACTTTATCATTTCTTATAGTGCAATAGTATTCCATCACAATCACATTCTATGACTTGTTCAGTCATTCCCCAAATGATGGGTATTACCTCAATTTCTTATTCTTTTCTACCACAAAAAGAGTTACCATAAATATTTTTATATAAATTGATTCTTTTCCTTTTTCTTTGATTTCTTTCAATACAGATCTAATACCCACCCTAATTTTTTTTTGGACAAATCACATTATTAGTAAGTTTTTTGTTGTTCTTTTTTCTTACTTGTCTGAATTAAAATCTATCTTTAATTTTCATCCTTTGTTCCCAGTTCTGTCCTCCAGGAGCAAGCAAAATAAATGTACTCTTTTTTCACATGATATTCAAATATTTGACATCTATAATGCATTCCTTAAGCATCCCTTGGCACTATGCCTAATCACCTTGCCATCTTGCTTGTCTTCTTCTCTACATGCTCTAGTCTATATCTTTCATGCAAGCAAAAAAAATGAAATGGAAATGAAGTTAGTTGAGCATGACTTGTTCTTAAGGAACATACAGACTTAGGAATAACTACTTCCTTTTAAAAATAGAGACATTTGCCTTTTCTCAGTATTGCAATTCTGTTCTCATTGTGCAAAGCACTTCAACAATTATGTCTATTAAGTTCTTTTAGAATCCCAAGATGGGGATTGCCTTCATCAAAGGCATCTCCTCACTTCTCTGGTGAGCATTTTAGCTCTTCTAATTCTAGATTGTTCTCCTTGATAGAGAAAATAGAACCAAGATAGAAATTGAACTGTTTTGCCTTCTGTCATCCACCTCAAGTATGGATTTTTAGTTGCTTTAACTATCTCTTGCCTCCAGCATAGCTTTAAAAGTATCTTTTTGTGATTTTTAGTTTAAATTTTACAAATTTCATTTTGTTCTAAAATTTGGACTTCCTGAAACTATTTGTATTGCAAAAGGTCACTTGCTTAGTAATCCTCAACAATTATCATTTAAATATATTGTTTATATCCATCTATGTTTAATTTGGGCTCATTAATGAGCTCCCTGTGAAGTCAACATTAGAATATTTAGCAGATTATTCTTTCTTCTTCATTGTCATTGTAATTTGTTAATAAGCATTTGATTCTTACATACTTATCTGCAGAGTCAACTTCATTCAACACCCCAGGATTCTAAGTATCCTTTCCTTTAATTCTTTGAAATACTCTCACCTAAGGTTTACAGAATGCATAAGATTAGAAATTCTAAGACTGACCCTCTCCTCCCAAGATTGCCATCATTTCCATTTCATGCAATCAGGTCTTCCTTCTTTGTTGGAATCAGGTCTAGGAGAATCATTCCCTTCATCAAGTCCTATCTGAAATACAACATTATCAGGTAAGTCAAAAACGTATTGTATGATCTGCTTTTAGCAGAGAAACATCTAGCAAATATGCAGAGAGCCAAAGTCTTCTAAGGTTTACCAAGTTATTAAGAGGTAAGCCAGGAGTAAATGTTTTTGTGGGAGCAATACCGTGGTTAAGTCAACCATTTCAGAGGTAAGAGGTGGTTTTGTGTTTGTGCTTTGGAAACATCTGTTGATTTTTAGGCACAGGGGAAGATGTGAGAAGTTTTGTAAAATTGATTTTTCCTGTGTACTTGAGATCACAAAAAGCCTCAGGACATCCTTTTTAGCAAAAATGTAGCCTAAAGTAGAACCAGAAACAGGTTACTGAAAAAAAACTTAAGACTCTTTTATTATGATTTTGGGAAAAACATTTATGTAATGTTTTAAAGCTTAACAAGCACTTTCTTCTCAACAACCCTATAATCCTAATGCATAATTCTACCTCATTATTCCCTTTTCATAAATGAGGAAACTAAGGTTCATAGAAATTATACAGCCTAAGAGTTTCTAACTAGTAAGTATTAGAGAAAGATTTTTGAACCCAGGTCTCTTGATTTCATATTTGGTAATTTCCCATCTATATTATATTACATTGCTTCAACTGTAGTAAAATGACCCATGGACCAGTATGCTTCCTTTGATTATTGTTGTATATCTCCTATCACAAGGAAAGGAATGCTGAATGTTATAGCAATATGAGAGAAATTTCCAGCTTATTGTCAAAAGTACAGTTTGCTGGCTATTGTCTACAGCAGCGTTTTTCAAATTCCTTCATCTCAGGACCCATTTAGACTCTTAAAAATTATTTAGGACTAATTATTGTGGAGTCATTTCAGTAGTGTCTGACTTTTGTGACCCCCATTTAGAAT
The DNA here is from genome assembly GCF_037893015.1 of Macrotis lagotis. NCBI lineage: Eukaryota > Metazoa > Chordata > Mammalia > Peramelemorphia > Peramelidae > Macrotis > Macrotis lagotis. The sequence continues at coordinate 834,021,061 of NC_133658.1, forward strand.
TTTCTTGACAGAGATCCTGGAGTAGATTGCCATTTCAATCTACAGTTTATTTTATAGATGAGGAAACTGAGGCAAACAAGGTTAAGTGACTTGCCCAGGGTCACAAAACTAGTAAGCAACTGAATCTGGATTTGAACTCAGGAAGATTATTCTTTTAAACTCTGTATCCCCTGCACTACCTACCAGTCCAATTTAGGACTTTATTACCCCTAAGAGCTTTTCTTTATATCATTCAAATATATTGATATTTGCTCTATTAGAAATGAAATATTTTAGTACAATTATGAAAATTTTTGACCTTGAAGCCCCCCAAAAGTCTTGGATCCCTAAGAAGATCCTTAGACAATACTTTGAGAACACTGCTCCATAGAATAAAAGAATGTGCTACTTGGACTGGCATAAAGAGCCCTCTCCAATCTAGTCCCCATCTACCCATCTAGCCTCGCCAAAGTTGTTAACATTTATTGAATTTCTACTCTCTGCATAGCATTATGTAAGATTTGATTTTAAAACTATTAGTTTCTTAAATCATTAATTCTAGCTCCTGAAATCTTTTTGTATGTTTCTACCTCCATACTTTTACTTACGTATTTTCTCCAAATCAGATACTGCCTAACTTCTCTACAACTATCCAAATCTTATCCATTCTTCAAGACCTAGCCCAAATTCCTGCTCCTCTGTGAGGCCTCCTCAACCCTAGTACTTGCTCCCCCTTTTATCAAAATTTTTTCTTTTGGAATTGATCAAGGACTTGCAACACTTGTCTTTTCATAATGAAATATTTCTATATCTTGCTACTTAAGTTTTCGCATTTCTCTTATCTACTCAAAGTAGATTTTGTTGTCCCTGAAGACAAAGAAGAAATTTCATACAAATTTTAGATCTAAGAGGAACCCAGGAGATTATCTTATCAACCAATTATCTTTTCTTCTTAAAAGTAAATTTCAGTGATGCTTTTTGTCTTTATATTGTTTATTTTCAATCCCTACTTCTGAAATGAATCTTCCCTTAAGACAAAAGGCAAAATATTTAATTAAAAGCATTGGATACTGAAATCTTGTATGCATACAGTGCTCTGTCCTAGCAGTCCCATGTTCCTCTGACATGAAGGAGGTTGCTATACTAACAGTAACTAACAGTTCTTCATTGGTTTTCAGTTACATAAAATTCATCTTCATTTGCAGGGCAACAAGGCGGCATAATAGATACAGTGCTAGGCCTAGAGTATGAAAAATTCATCTTTCTGAGTTCAAATCCAGGCACAGACTAACTGTGTGATCCTGGGCAAGTCATTAATCTCGTTTGCTTCAGTTTCTTCCTCTGAAAAATGGACTTGAGAAGGAAAGGACAAAACACTCTCATATCTTCGCCAAGAAAATCCCAAGTAGGGTCACAAAATGTCAGACACAGTTGAAAAATGACAAAACAACAACTTCATTCCAGTTATCTTTTCAGTTACATTTTTGTAGTCAACACACACACACACACACACACACACACACACACACACACACACACGGAGAATATGGCTACTAGGGTAGCTATGTGGCTCCGTGGGTAGATCACTGGCCTTGGATTGAGGAAGATGAAGTTTGAATCTGGCCTCAGATACTTTCCACTTACCAACTGTGTGACTTTGGGCAAGTCACTTAACCCTAATTGTCTCACATCCAGAGCCATTTCCAGTCATCCTGATTCATATCTGGTCATTAGACCCAGATGGTTCTGGAGGAGAAAGTGAGACTGGTGACTTATCATATAGCATCCTCCTCACTCAAATCCAATTTATGTGCTTATCATGTCATCACTTCCCTGATGTCGTGGTCTTTGAAAATGAAGGACATTATTATTACAGATATATTTCTCTTAGATCTGATAATTCTTCTATGTATCAGTTCATAAAATTATCTCATATTTCTCTGAATTCCTCATATTCACTATTTCTGATGATGCAACAATATTCTATTATATTCATAAACCATTTTTTCAACAATTCTCCAATCAATTGATACTTATTTTTTCCAGTTTTTGTAATCTTGAATAAGCCTGCTATTAGCATTTTGGTTTTATGAAACTTCTGTTTGATATTTTTTTAAACCTTAGTGTGATTTTAATTAGTATTCCTCTTGTATTGATGACTTGGATCATGCTTTCATGTGATCATTTATAGTTTAAAAATCTTCTCTGGAACATTGCTTGTTCATATGCTTTGCCCACTCCCACTTATTTTCCTTATGAGAAAATCAAGTCCAGAAGATGTTAAATGTCTTTTCCAGATGATGTAATATATTAAAATGCCAAAGTATTTGAGATCCTCAAGGTAATATTTTTGAATCAAAGATTCAGCTCATAAACATTTAGATGAAAATCTGTATGGACTACCCTCTCCTGAGTTTAACACCTTAATAAAACACCTAACCAAAAAAATCCATTTGAATTCTCCTGGAAAGTTTATTATTCCTTGTGGTTTGAAACTTTAATTTCATTGTTAAAAATCTCTTTCCAAAATTCCAAAAATGATTTAATTTTTGCTTTATATTTTTCACATATTTAAATGCATCAAAGATCCATAAAGATATTTACAGGGTATGTATTTATAATATCTTATGTATGTATGACATGATAAATATATATGTATATAGGTGACATATACCATATTTTATGCATATGCATAATGCATATATGATTCAATAAAACATTATGGATGCATACATCAGAAGAAGAAACAATTAAGAGGTGAATAAGATTATTAGTAATCTGAATTTTGGTGCACATCTTTTTGCATTTGTCATGTCCCACTCTCTTTTTATTTAATTGGCCAGAAACAAGGGAAGGGTCATCTATCATTGTAGAATAAGTGCCTGTAAGAGGTGAATGCAAAGTATCTCAACACAATTTAAAATCCAATGTAGAATACAAAGCATATTCAGATGAAAAGAAAAGGTAATGTTATATCTCTATGTGACATTTAAAACGGTTCAATAGATATAATTTCTGGATAATTTAATCATTTTTATTACTAAGGATAGCATTTTGATAGAAGTATAGTCATTTGGCCATCTCTCTCTCTCTCTCTCTCTCTCTCTCTCTCTCTCTCTCTCTCTCTCTCTCTCTCTCTCTCTCTCTCTCTCTCTCTCTAGACCAAAGACTCCTAATGGTGATGAGTTTTCCATTTACATGCCCTTGGAAGAATAGATATTCCTGAGGTGTGCAATTGACTCTGATTGATTAATAATTAATGAAAAAATGAAAAGGACAATGAGAGACTGGGCTATATTACAATGAACGTCTTGGGGTATGTGACTAGGTGACTGAAATCTTGAATTTATCAATTTCCATCTCACCTGTCTGACAAAAAGGAGGATTCACATTTTCCTAGACCTGTTTCAGCAAACACAACAAGCAGGAATGCATCCATTAACTTAAACTTGGAATTTCTTTTACTGTATTTGATTAGATCTCAGTCATCTTGAATGAGTAAATCTTTTAGAAAGATTTCCCAGACTGGGTTGAATTCTGAATAAGGAAGTAAAAACTTTGTTCTCAATACAAGAATTAGCTTTTAATACGAGAAATCATTCTTCTCATCTATGACTGAGATGCAATGTGGAGTAGTAGAAAAAACTGCAATTAGAAACTGAGGCCTTGGATTCAATTATTTCTATGATTTTTGCAAATTACTTCACATCTTTGAGTCTCAGTTTCCTCATTTGTAAAATGAGAAATCTGACTAAATGATAGCTGAAGACTTTTTCACCTTTAAATCCATGATCAAAAATGTCAAATGAGTAATGTCAAGTTTAAGAATGATCATTCTAATTGAATCCTTTAGAGGTAGCATCATAACATAAGGTATCCTAGAGAAGGTAAAATTTATCCTTGTTAGACAAATCATATTTTAAAAAATTAAAATGGAGAAGAAGGATATTCCATGAGTAAAGATATAGCAGTAAGAAAGTTCAAGGTGCCTTCAGGGAATAATTAGTAAAATATATGGGAGCATAATGGGAGACAAAGATGGAAAGGCAGATGGAAGAGTTTTGCAAAAAGTTTTGAAGGTAGATTAGAAGTTTGGACTTTTTTTTATTATGGGCAATGAGGAATCACTAAAAGTTTGTACCCTGAGTTACCTAGCACATAGTAGGCATCAATAAATATTTGCTGATTGATTTTATGAAACTAGAATTTTATTTTTAATTTTTTACATAAGTGAATTTTAGATGGGTTTGGAAATCTTTGTTTTACAAAGTTTGGGGACAAACAAATGTACTGTCAGAGCAAGACTTTTAGTCATATATAGCCAGAGTTTATAAGAATAAGAGTATTCTAGAATGCTCTGCAGGGGAGAAGGATGAGAATGGATCCTCCTCATAGGTCACATTTATATGATGCTTTATAGTTTTCCCACAATGCTACATAAGGTGGTTATGTAAGTATTATTACATTTTCACCTTTTTTTTTCCCCAGATAAGGAATCTGAGGTTAGGGGATTTGAAATATTACCCACAGTCATAGAGTAGTAACTGATTCAGATGCAGTTCCTAAGTCAGCAACAATTCTGGGAAGAGAGGAAACAAAAGACAAACTAGCTTGATCTTCAATCATCTCTTTATGAGTCATTTCAGGTTTCTTTTCAGCAGTTTATGATATTCCACTCAGGATAGAAACTAGCTTGGCCCTCTACCCTTCTGCTGGTAAAAGAGCTTCCTTTCTTGAGATGATTGAAAAGGTTGGATCATTATGATGTAGCAAATTACAGAGGATTTTGCCTTGCTGGTGTCACTCAGCTAAATACTTTGTTGTGTTTTTTTGTGCATTTCCCCAATTATAGTGCCCTAGTTATGTTGCCTGCATTTGAGTCTGTATAGTGTTAATGAGCTTGTCATTCTCCAGCTTCAAAGGATCCTGTTCTCACATCAGGTCTATGATATGTTTTACCTTTTTCATACAGGCTGGCATTTTTCATTTCTTTGTATGTCTTTCTTTATTCTATATAAATTCTCCACTAAATGTGAACTATTACAGCATGTTGAGTGATATATGTGCCTAAGGACCTGCTGCTTGAAACAAAGGGGTTGAATCTGATTTTGATAATAAGTTAGGACTGATCATTGCATTCTGGTTTCATTGTGAAAGGCTGCCTTATGAAGCAGGATCTCTGTGGTCAGACATTTTCTGTTCATTTGGTGACTTTTTGACACATAGTTTATCGACTTTGTGAGATATATAGAGGTTGGATGGTATGTCAAAGAATTGAGTGTCCTTATGGTTGATTATTATGTCATGTTCAATGAAACTGTTCAGTTAAAGGGGTCTTGAGACTTCATGTTCATTGTCTTTTAATTTGGGTGTAGAAAAGGGCTGTTGTGATTTTTGACAGTATCAGTAACTCAAACTGAAATTTTGAATTGGTAATGAGACATGGAAAATGTTCAGATCTTTCTCATTGCTTTTTGCTATTTTCTCTTTCTTTTAAAGCTGCTTAAGTCAAGCAGTTTTTCTTCTTTTTTTTTTTTACCTCTCTTGGTCTCTAGAGTAATCATTTTGTCATGAAAGTGTAGGGAATTAACTATTATTATGTACCTGCTGTTACTGGCTTATTTCTTATAACTCAGATAGAAAACTTTCATTGTTGTAATGCTCATTGGACCCAGGGAACTAAACCATGGCACCTATGCTAAGTTTCAGCAAGCTCATTTAATATTTTACAAATGTTTTTTTTCAAAAATTAAGCCAAGGGGTGGCTAGATGGTACAATGGATAAAGCTCAGGTTCTGGAGTCAGGAGTACCTGAGTTCAGATCTGACCTCAGACACTTAATAATTGCTTAGCGGTGTGGACTTGGGCAAGCCACTTAACCCCATTTGCCTTGCAAAAAACCTAAAAAAAAATGAAGCCAAGACAAAAATAGTTGTGATCACTGAGAAATTCATAAAGGATATTGATGAAGGAAAGGAAGTGGGTTGTGGCAGAAAGAATAACTGGATTTGGAATGGGAGAACCTGGCTTTAAACTTTGACTTCTATTTACTCTGTGTGATACTGAAAAAAGTTGCTGTACTTCTGAGCCTCAGTTTCCTCCTTTGAAAAGTGAGAGTATTATACAGTGTCATAAACCTAAGAACACAAAATATTAGAGGAAATAGTATCTTTTTGATAAGAATTGTTGGGAAAACTGCAAAGCAGTTCAGCAGAAATTAAATTCAGACAAGTCTTGTACCAAATATGCTAATGAGCTCAAAAGAGACATAGAATCTAAATAAAAAATTTCATTCCTTAAGAAATAGAGATGAATTGAAAATTGTAACTTAAATAACTCTGACTGGGGAAAAATTCTTAAAATAAAAGATAGAGATCATAAAAGACAAACAGTAATTTTAGAGTCATAAAATTTTAAACCTTTTTAAGAATAAAATGAAGATGTTTGACTAGATGAATTAGTAGAGGAAAAACAGATTTCAAGATATTATTAGAAATCGTTGTACCACCAATATCTTTTATAAAATATAAAATTTTAAACTGTAAAATCCTTGGGAACAAGAATTATTCTATTTTTATATACTAATTAGAAACTAGCAGTGTAGTATAGAAACAAGAGCTTGGAGTCAGAAAACTCTAGCTTTACCACTTACCTAGTCATATGATTGTGCATATCATTCTTATATTCATAATTTTATGTTACCATAAAATGAAAATGTTGAGACATTCTTTTACCTTCCAATAACTAAGAAGGGTTCAATGAAACATTCTAAATATATCAAGTTTTAATCATTGAAATTCAAAACAAATTCCATGTCTTTTCTAGGATAGGATAAAACTTGGTAAATTATGTTCTTTTCTTCTAACTGTACTTTCCTTCCTCTCTCAGAATATAGCCTTTGATTGTAGTCACTTACAGTTCTCAAGGTCATATATTGTTAGGGTAACTTGTATTAAGGAGCTGTCAGTTCAATCTATTTTCATTTTGATTTCATTTATGTAGTAGATACAATCATCTTAGTCTCTGCAGAGTTTAAAAGGTTTGCAAAGATGAAATTAAGAGAGAAGGATAAAGGATCACCATGAGACTTTTCTAATTAAGATGGTGGGTGGAAGGGTAGAAGACAGGGTTACAGTGGGGAAAAATATGCTTATTATTCTGACTTTCCTTTTCTTCCTCTTTCTTGTCTTCTACCACTGCTATTCTGTACATTACCACTATCCACAGAGTCACCATCTCCAGAATCAGAAAACTAGAATGCAATAGGATCTAGGTAAATGTGTTCAGTTGGAAAATTACACAGAGAACCTAAAATGATTTTATAATGAATGAGCCAGTAGCAGAATAAAAATTAATTTCCTACACATTCATGTCAAAGTGATTACTCTGGATTTTACCCAAGCACAAATCATAAATAATTTTAAGTACTCTGTCATGGATTATACCAGTGTTACTAGGCTTGCCTGGGCAGTAACAAGGGAGGAGGATCTGATCTGAACTATCCCTTGGCAGATGAGGAGGGATTTCTGGATGTGAACTCAGCACTGTAGTAGTGGTTAACATTCTTGGCTTTCTCTGACTATAACTCCCATGGGGGGTAAGAACAAAGAATATTAATAGTTGAATGACCTTTCAGGTTAGGGGCAGAAAAGAAATTACTGTTTTCAGAACAGCTACCTGGAGCCAGATTCCCAAGGGTCAGTGAATTAATTATAGCAGAATGCAAAAGTGGGTACATCAACCCAATACAATATTGACTGAAGTATCTATTTAACTGAATAATCACATGTAGAGAAAAACAGAATCCCAACAACTTAGAGTTGTTAAGGGACTTCAGAATCTTTGTTATCCAACCCATATCTGTAAAAGAATTTCATCTATAAGTATATGTATATATCATGTGGTCATCCAGCCTTTGCTCGAAGTACTCCTATGATAAGAAAGTCACTATCTCTTTTTTTAAAAAGCTTAAGCTGCTTTATTCCTTTATTTAATATAATGTGAGTTCCTTAGGGATATGGAGTATTTTATTTCTATTTGTATCCCACGTTCTTAACAGAGTGCTTGACATAAAGTAGGAAGGAAGGAAACAAGTCATTATTGCCATTATTGAGCCCTTTCTATGCACAAGGAATTATGCTTTGTGGTAGATGCTGAAAAATGAGTGAGTGAGTGAGTGAGTGAGTGAGTGAGTGAATGAATGAATGGTTCCCAAGAGCTGGGATATACTGACTCTCCTAATCAAAATCCCTTGCTAAGTATAGCATACAATATACACAACATAGTCTTGGAAGGTAGAACAAATCAAATGGTAAGACAATATGGTACCATATGAAAGGGGTTAGTGGTCTGTGACTAAAACCCCTGAGGTGATTTTTGGTGGTTTTTGGTCCTGTGCTATTAAAACAACACTATGAGAGAAAAGACAGGAGTTTCATGTTTAAGTTGACTCCCACCATTAAAACATTTCATGTGAGTAATATTTTCTAAGTTATGTGATAAATCGCTAAAGAACCCACATAATTAAAAAGTGGATGATCTAAAATGATGAGTAAACAATATAATTGATCTGTGGTTCTTTTAGTCCCTACTGATTCAGTGGGCTCCAAGTTGACAAAGTTTATCCCATATGGAAAACTGAAACCCTCTTTAGCTTCCAATGAGTTAATGATGCAAAAGCCTAGTCTAAGGCTCAGGATTTGGCTCTACTATTCTAGGGTGGAATAATTAATAAGCACCCATAGTTCTTGGAAGCTCAGTTTGGCAGGAGTCATGAGTGGACCCTAGATGCAGCCTGTTTCTTCCAAAGATAGTTTCTGTCATGCTAGGGCTGATGGAAAAATGATCAAAGTATCTGTTACTGCTTGTTTTGGATTCAAGTTCTTCCCAACAATGTGTCCTGGGATGGTCATTTCCTTGGTGTGGGAAGGAAAAGTTTTGGAAACAAAACCCATTCTTGGAGGACTTTCAATGATGGAACAAGGATGATAGTGTAGAGAAAGCACTCGACTGGGTTTCACCAACATTCCCCTCCAATTTCAAAATAATACCTCAAATCAAGAGGCTAGGTGGTGCAGCGGATAGAGCACCAACTCTGGAATCAGGAGGACCTGAGTTCAAATCCAATCTGTCACTTAATAATTACTTAGTTGTGTGACCTTGGGCAAGTTACTTAGCTCCATTGCCTTGCAAAAACCAACCTCCCCCTCAAAAAAACAACAAAAAATACCTCAAATTGAATTCTGTGGTTGCAGTGGGGGGGAAAAAAAGGTCAGAGTGAAACATTTTTTTCAGTCCAAAACAACTTAGGAGGCCAGAAAGAGAGAACATGGGTTGGAGAATGGCCCAGAGTCCCCATATGGATGAAATACCAGTGGTAGAACTAGGTGATGGCAACAGAAACAACAGCACCTTTGGGAGGTGCAAATATTCTCACTGAAAATTTAACAGTCTTTCTATACTAATCAAACCACCAAAGAATTATTTTAAGATCTAGAAAAAAATAGTCACAAAATTCAAAAACAAAACGTCAAGAATATGAAAAGAATCAAATGAAAAAATGTGAAAAAAGGTAGCTTAGCCATAGCACTTTTCTAACTATTCTAGAAAGTTGAAAAGTAATAAAACAAGCTGGTACTGGCTAGGAAATAAGAGTGGTGGATCATTGGAATAGCTTAGCTTCACAATACACAATATATATATATATATATATATATATATATATATATATATATATGCATATATGGAAATAGTTGTTCTGCATTCTCAAAGAGGACCAAAATTACATCTCCATGTTAGAGTCAAGTTATAGGTATCCAATTATAGCTGATCAGACCAATGCAAGCTCAGAATGCTATGCCACCTGTGGGGCACAGATAGGCCATATGAACTTTTGGGGTGGCTTCTCTAAATTTGTTCATCTCTCATTTCTTTTTGGTTATTTCTATTTGGCTTTGCTCACAGAGCATAGCACCTTTTTTGATGAGGGCAAACTATGTTGGGTGGTCTTGTGCCAGTGTCTCCCATGTCACACAATCAATTAAGAGAGACCTTCAGAGTGTTCTCATATCCATTTTTCTGACTACCATGTGAGTGTTTGCCTTGTGTGAGTCCATGAAATAATCTCTTAGGCAAGTGTAAGTTTGACATTTGAACAACATGGGTAGCCCATCTGAGTTATGATCTCTATAGCAGAGTTTTAATGCTTGGCAGGGAAAGACCTCAATGTCTGCTACCTTATCTTGCCAGGCGATCTTCCATATCTTCCTAAGAAAATTCAAATAGAGTGATTCAGTTTCCTGCCATGACACTTGTGTACTGTACAGGTTCAAGGTCAGAACAATGGCTCTGGAGACCTTCAGTTTGATAATCTAATTCCTCTTTTTTCTCACACTTTCCTTTGGAGCCTCCTAAATATTGAGCTAGTTGCATTCAATGCATTCATCAACCTTATAATTTTGTGTGTATCCTTGGAAAGTAACCTGCCAGAGTAAGTGAACTTGCCCACAGCAGTCAAAACTTCTTCACTTGCTGTAACTGATGGCTCCACATATGGATGGAGCCTTGCTGATGGAGCACCTGGGTTTTCTTGCTGTTGTTAGACTAAATTACATAAGCAGTTGTTGCATCTCAGTTTCAGAGGTAGCATTGAGTGCATAATCATCTGTAAACAGAAAATCATGCACCAATACTTCCTTCACTTTGTATTTGCTTGTAGCCTTTTCAAGTTGATTTGAAGAAGAATAGCCATCAGGGCAGTAGCTAACTTTGATATTGTAGTCATTCTTGTTGAAGGTGTTTGTCAACATAGCTGAAAATATCATGCTAAACAGCATGGGAGCTAGCATACAGCCTTATTTCATTCTATTCGTGAGTGGAAAATTGAGAAAGCATCATCTATTATCTAGAATTTGGGCAAGCATGCTATTAGGAAACTGGCATAATACTGATGACTTTCTCTGGGCAACCAAATTTTTATGTAATTTTCCATTTGACTTCATGACTAATGGTATCAAAGACCTTGGTAATATCTACCAGCATTTTATAAAGAGCTCTGTTCTTCCCCCTGGCATTTCTTCTCAAGTTATTGGGCAACAAATATCATATGGAACATTCATTGATCCTTTCTGAAGCCACACTGGCTCTCAGGTAACATATGACCACCTTCTAGGTGAGAGTCAGCCTATTAAAGAGGACTCAGGAAAAGTGAATATTTACCTTGGAGAGATAGGTCTATGATCAGTCTAGCACTTTGTGCCACAACTACCTTTGTTACTTTCACATCCTGTCTGTCTCTTTTTGTTATAATCTGATAAATTCCAATGTTTGCTGTGAAAACAGCATTGATAATGAGATCATGAGAAGTAAAATACTTCAGTTGAAAGTGACCATTTCTATTGCTGTTGTCAACTTTATTCCTCCCAGACACTCCTTATTATATCTAGTAGTCGAGTCTACTCTAATTTTTTAGGGTTTTTTTTTTTTTTGCAAGGCAATGGGGTTAAGTAACTGGCCCAAGGCCACACAGCTAGGTGATTATTAAGTGTCTGAGGTCAGTGCTCTATCCACTGCACCACCTAGCTGCCCCCTGAGACTACTCTAGCACTAAAATCATCCAGAATTATAAATTTGTCCTCTTTTGGCACATTGATGGTAAAGATAGCCAGATCTTCATAAAATTTTTCTTTGACTTCATCAGGATTTGTCACTGGAGAAGCATAGGCCTTAATGATAGTGGAGTGATATTTTCCTGCAAGTGGCAATTGCATTGTCATGAGGCTGTCATTCACTCCTTTTGGTAGGCATATAAATTTGCTGACTACATTACTTTTGATTGCAAAATCTACTCCAACTTCACTGCACTCCCTGTGACTACTGCAGAAAAATGTTCATTCTGCTCTAACTTTGGTAAGTTAGCCTTCATTTGCCAGCCTTGTTTCACTCACGACTGTTATCTGGATGTGTTACCTGCTGAGTTCTCCCTCTGCAGGAGCTGTTCATCTTTCAGGTCTACTAGATTTTTGTGTTGTCTAGAAGTGTGTGCCCATTCTATATATCGATGGGACATGCAATTATCTGTGCAAAAGATTTTTGTACTTTTTTTGTGTTTTCTGTGACTATTGAAATCTGTTTGATACACACAAGGATTCAAGATTTGAGAATAAGAACTCATCATTTGATAAAAATTGCTAGAAAACCTAAAAAGTAATTTGGCAGAAATTTGGCATAGTACAATATCGCATACCATATATTAAAACAGATAAATGATTTAGATAATAGAGGGAAATATCAGAAGTAAATTAGGGGAGCATAGAAAAATGTCAGATCTATGGATAAAGGAAGAGTTTATGACCAAAGAAGAGATGAAGAGGATCATAGGAAGTAAAATAGATAATTTTGATTTCATGAAATTAAAAGTCTTTTTGTAGCAAACAAAAACATTGCATCCAATTTACAAAGAAGACAGTAAACTGGGGGAAAAATTTACAGCAAGTTTCTCTGATAAAGGCCTCATTTCTCAATATAGGGGCAGTAGATTTTTTATGAAAATAAGTCATTCCTCTGTTGATTAATGGTCAAAGACTATGAACATGGAATTTTCAGAAGAAAAAATCAAAGCTATCAATAAGCAAATGACAAAATGTTAATAGTTGAGCAGAAAAATGCAAATTAAAATAACTCTGAGATACCATCTCAAACCTGTCCATCAGCTAACATGGCAGAAAATGAAAATAACAAATGCTGGAGGGGATATAGAAAAATTGAGATACTAAATGCTTTTTGCCAGAGTTCTGAACTGGTTCACCCATTCTTGAGAATAATTTGGAACTATGCCCAAAGGTGTATCAAATTGTTCTTATACTTTCACCCAGAAATATCACTGTAATGTCTATATCCTGAAGAGATTAAAGAAAATGGGATGGGGGAGTCCTATATTGAAAAATATTTATTGCAGTTCTTCTTGTGGTGGTAATGACTTAGAAATTGAGATGATGCTCATCATTTGGGAAATGACTGAGAAACTAAAGTACAAAAGTTGTGATGGAATACTATATTGGTGTAAGAAATGACAAGCAGGATTGCTCAAAACAACCTGGGAAGACTTATATGAAGTGATGCAAAATGAAGTGGACAGAACATTGTACACAGTAACAGCAATATAGTGATGATAAACTGTGAAAGACTTAGTTACTCTGATCAAGCCAGTGACCAAAGATAATATTAAAGCACCCATGATTTCCAGAGAGAGAAAAGATGAACTCTGAATGCAGATTGAAGTATTCTTTTTTAATTTTTGTTTTGCTTTATTTTTCTGTTTTCTTTCACAACAGTTAATGTGAAATTAAGATTTGCATGAATTCACATATCTTAATTTATATAAAATTGCTTGCATTCTCAAAGAGTGAAGGAAAGGAAAAAATTGGAATTCAAAATTTTAACAAATTCTATAATAGTAGATTTACAGTTTCATGTGTGATCATCTTTTTCTTAATACTGTATTGGAAATGCTTGTCTTATTCCATTAATTAAAAATAAAATAGCTTTTAAAAAGTTTTAAAAATTTCTATGTGGAATTGCAAAATATTTAATGACATAAATAAAGATATACATATATTTTTAAAATCATCCTAAAAGAGTTTTCTCAGGAACCTTCTTTAGGGAGGTGTTAATCACATGGTTGTAATACAGATGTGCTCAGAATTCAGTAACATATCAGAAGTCAGTTATGAAAGAGTGTACTGAAACGGAACTGCCATTATGGGTCAGAAAGAATTGATTAATCTGTGACTATGGACAAGTCACTTAAATTCTCAATGGCCCAAAACTCTCTCTCTCTCTCTTTTTTTTTTTTTTTTTTTTTTTTTTTTAGATTTTTGCAAGGCAAATGGGGTTAAGTGGCTTGCCCAAGGCCACACAGCTAGGTAATTATTAAGTGTCTGAGGCCAGATTTGAACTCAGGTACTCCTGACTCCAAGGCCAGTGCTTTATCCACTACACCACTACGCCACCCCTCCAAAACTCTTTTATACCAAAGATTATAGAAGAGTTTCTTATCTGCTTCAGGGAAGGGAGTTTCTGCATGAATTCCTCACACTAATGAGGTCATAGGTCTGGACTTATTTGTAGGGAATATCAGAACATCTGAATACATTTCCTGAGGCATTTGATTTCCCTCCTGGCAGTGCTCATTTTGAACTTCTTTTTGAAACCCATAGTCTTACAAGTTTGCCTGTATTTAGATAGGTCTAGTTATTAAGAAATTTTTAAAAGTTTGTTGTTCAGTCATTTCAGTTTTGCCTAACTCTTTGTGATCTCATTTGTGGTTTCTTTGGCAAAGATACTGGAATAGTTTGCTATTCTCTTCTCCAGTTCATTTTACAGATAAGCAACTGAGGTAAACAGAGTTAAGTGACTTGCTCAGGGTCAAACAGCTAGCAAGTATTTGAAACAAGATTTGAAATAAGGAATATGATTCTTTTTGACTTCAGGCCCAGTACTCTCTCCACTGCACTTTCTTTATATCAAGCTAAAAGTTTTCCTTCTTTAACTTCCATCTATCCTTTCTAGTTCTCTCTTCTAGGACCAAGTAGAATAATTCCAATCCTTTAATCACATGATAGAACTTATAACACCAGAAGTCAGTCATCCTGTTGATTACATCCTCTTAGTCTTCTTTTCTATAAATTAAATATACCTCAGTCCTTTAACCTATCCTCATGTAGCACGAACTTCTGCTTCTTTACTCTCATTTCTCTTCTCTTCTAGATTTCTTCAATTTATCAATGTCCTTTCAAAAGGGGAGTTTCCCAGAACTGAATTTGATATTGTTAATGTGATCATGCTGGGGTAAAATATAGCCAAATTATTACCTCTCTTTAGGTAGCCCAAGAACACATTAGCATGGCTATCATATCATATTGTAAATTTATATCCATCTAAGTTCCCAGACGTTTTTAAAGTGATTTGCCAGTTTTCCTCCCCCATTTTATATTTGTGAATGTTTTGAACCTGTATATCAACATATATCTCTAACAATTTCATTTTATTTTATGCAAATTCAATTCAACAACTATTTGCTAAGCAACTAAAGTCATCCTTGAATCATTATTATTCTTTTATGCTACCCCCTTTCCCTTTCTCTATTCCCCCCATGTAACCTGTTGCCAAGGATTTCATTGTTGCAGCATCTATTGAATATACCTCCTTCTCTTGGTTGTCATTGCTATACTGCAGGACCTCAACTATAGTAACAGTCTGCTGATAAGTCTGCTTGCCAGAAATCTTTTCTTGCTCAAATTCATCCTCTATTCAGCTGCCAAAGTGACTTTCTTAAAAGGAACTTTGTCACCTTCCCTATTCAATAAGCTTCAGTGGGCCTCCTAACACATTCAATATCAAATATAAAATCCTTTGTTTGACATTCAAGGGCCTTTATAACCTTCTACCTTTCCAGTGTGCTTAGACTTTTTGCCCTCTCTTCCCCAACACAAATCACCTCTCTGATGTCATGCTCTTCTTCAAGAATGAAGGATAAAAACAGCAACAATTGAATAATGGATGACAAAGAATGTCTCTGCTCCTAAGGACCCTATGCTCTATGAGGGTTATTCAACAGATTTAATAGTTAGTAAATATGACATAAATATATATATAATATATATAACTCATACAAATTAGGTGCCAAATAATTTCAAGAGGTGAGAGCACTTAAAATTGGGTTTTGGGGGCAATCTCTGGAAAGGCTTTATGCAATAGGTGAGTCTCCAAAAGGGCTATATTCCACAATATTGAGGGGAGAAGAGATGATAGCAACCCAGGAATGAGGGATAGCTTTTGTAAAGGAACAGGAGTTAAAAAGATATGTATAGAGAAAGCAAGCAGACCAATAGGACTGGAATGAAAAGAGAGAGACAGAAGGAGAGAAAAAGTAGGAAAGATCAAGAGAGACAGGGAAAAAACAAGTGAGAGGGAAGAGAACAAGAGTGAGAAAGAGATACAGACAGTCAGAGAGAGCTTATTGTGAACTTAATTTGGAAATGTAGTCTGGATCCAGATTTCAAAGTACTTTATTTTTTTTGTTTTTGTTTTTTAATTTTTGTAAGGCAATGGGGTTAAGTGACTTGCCCAAGGTCACTCAGCTAGGTAATTATTAAGTGTCTGAGGTCACATTTGAACTCAGATCCTCTTGACTCCAGGGCTGGTGTTCTATCCACTATGCCACCTAGCTGCCCTCAAATTTACTTTAAATGCCAAAACAGAAGAGTCTCTACTTAATCCTAGAGGCAATAAGGAAGTACCAAAACTTGAGCAAGTAAGTAAAATGGCCAGACTTGAGTTTTAGGAATATTAATTTGACAGCTGTATAAATATTAGCTTGGAAAGGAGGATTATTCAAAGTAAAGGAGAACTATTAGGAGGCTATTGTAATAGTCCTGGTGAAAGGTAAAATGGGTGTGAACTAAGGTGATGATTAGGGGGTAGAAAAAGGATTTGATGCAAGAAATATAAATTTAACAAAACTTGGTAATTTATTGCCTATAGAGCCCAGGGAGAGAAAAAAAGTCAAGAATGAATCTGTAAACATGATTATAAATCTGAATAATTAGAAGAATGATAGGACTCTACCAAAATAATGAAGTTAGTAAGGGAAGTAGATTTGATGCCCTTTTGAACATGCTAAATTTGAATGGGATGTCTAAATGGAGATGATCAATTGACTTTTGGTGGTATGGGATGTAATTTCAAGAGAGTTAGACATGTATATTTGGGAGTTATCCCTACAAAACAATTTTCAAACATTTGAAAAGTGTGCTATGTTTTTTAAAAAGAACCATCTGTAATGGCAGGTTATCTTCCCAGTGCAGTAGACTTGCAGGACATCTACTCTACTCTAAAGTGAAAAGAGTTCTATATATTGTCAGAGTACAAAGCTACTTATTCACTTTGAGACATTAGATGTAACTTCTCTAATTTTGTGAACAGTGACCCCTATGGGTTATATCCTCAAGCCCATACCTATAACTGCATGCACACATTGAATCTTTTTTTTTTTTTAGGTTTTTGCAAGACAAATGGGGTTAAGCGGCTTGCCCAAGGCCACACGGCTAGGTAATTATTAAGTGTCTGAGACCGGATTTGAACCCAGGTATTCCTGACTCCAAGGCTGGTGCTTTATCCACTATACTACCTAGCCACCCCCACACATTGAATCTTAAAGAAATTTCCCCAGTTTCAAGGTACTCTTGTAGTGTACACTCTTGCCACTATAGTTCATAAATCTATGCAATTGACTTATCTTCAAAACTCATCCGGGGGCGGCTAGGTAGCACAGTGGATAGAGCACCGGCCCTGGAGTCAGGAGGACCTGAGTTCAAATCTGACCTCAGACACTTAATAATTACCTAGCTGTGTGACCTTGGGCAAGTCACTTAACCCCACTGCCTTGCAACAAAAAAAAAACCTCATCATCTAGCACAGTTAGCTCAATGCAAAGGTATTTACTGGAATGGTATGGCAAGAACAATAATAACAAAACATTTTCCCTCATTAACCTGGTCCACACTTGCCCTAAAAAAAAGAACATTTGGGAGAAGAATTCTCTAGTAGAGAAGTACAAATGTATGGAAGCCATATAGCTCATCATTGGACTTCACTTGGTTCTAGTCTTCACCATCAGCTGAGACAAGCCTTTATATTAGCCTAGGGAATTACTAAGTTCTTTTGAAAAGAACTGGAGCTTACACCTTAATATCAAAGAGTCTCAGTCTGTCTATGATTTCCTGATCAGAATATTTTATGTGGAGAAGATTTTCTTTATATCAATCTTTAATTTCCATTGGATTCTTTACTCTAATTCAACCTGACTGACTCAATTCAGTTGTGTCACTGGAACTGTCAAATTCAGAATCCTCTCTATAGGGAGTTTGGGTTTAGGAAAAGTTGTTCTTGCATTCTCCTTCTAGGCTGTGTGAAAGATTCCATTGCCAAGAGTAGGGAGGAAAGAAAGGAATCTGCTCTTATCTCCTTTGCTTCATTCTGTGAAAGATTCAAGGAGAAAGGTGAAAAATAGCCTCAAGAACCAAGCTCTTCCTTAAGAACTGCCTCTCTTATCCACTCTCAGAATCTGAAGGCTAGCTGATTCTTTTTAAAGGGAATCAAAGACATAAACGATTCTTTGGCCATTGTCCTAGAAATTTCCTGTGTGGAAACCCTTATCTTTATCTAGTGACCAACACTGATATTTTCATTAGGTTGATGAATAAACTCACTATATTTCCTTTTATGGTGTCAATAAACATTTATTGTCTACTAAGTACCAGAGCAACTAAGTGACTTAGTAGATAGAATGTAAGGCCTAGAATTAGGAAGACTCATCTTTATGAGTTTAAATCTAGCTTCAGACACTTACTAGCTATATGACCCTTGGTAAGTCACTAACTCTGCTTGCCTCAGTTTCCTCATCTGTAAAATGAGCAGGAAAAGGAAATAGTAAACCACTCCACTATCTTTGCCAAGAAAATCACAAATAGGGTCATGAAAATTCAGACATAACTGAAATGACTTAATAACAACAACTATGTACCAGATGCAATGCTAAATTCTAGAGAATACAAAAAGAGGAAAAAGATTGTCTCTGCCCTCAAGGAGTTTACAATCTAATGGGGGAGACAGCATGCAAGCAATTAAACATAGCAATTGCTGGATGATGAAAAAAAGTAAAGAAGTTCCAGAAAAGCATCTGCTTTTGCTACAGTGATTACAAGGAAGACTTTCACTATGTAGAACACAGAAAATCAGAAAATATGGTAAATGTTCAAAGAGATGGGAATACCATATCATCTTGTCTTCTGAGAAACTTATATTCAATCCACAGTTAGAATCAAACATGGAACAGCTTTAAGAAGTCACCTTATTTATTTAACTTATATGCAGAGTACATCATGTGAAATGCCAAACTGGATGAATCAAATGCTGTAATTAAGGTTCTGGGAAAAATATCAACAGTCTGTGCAGATGATACCGCTCTGATGGCAGAAAGTGAAGAGGAAATAAGAAGCCTCTTGATGAGGATGAAAGAGGAGAATATGAAAGTTGTCTTGAAGTTTAACAAAAAATAAAAACAAAAACTAAGCTCATGGCAATTGATCCCATCATTTTCTGGCAAATAAAGGAAGAAGAAAGGGAAGCAGTGTCAGATTTTATATTCTTAGACTAGAAGATCACTGCAAATGGCTACTACAGTCATGAAATTAAGAATTCTTGCTCCTTGGAAGGAAATTTATGGCAAATCTAGACAACATACTAAATAGGAAAGATGTCACCTTATCAACAAAAGCCTACATAGTCATAGCTATGGTTTTTCTAGTAGGAATGTATGGTTGTTAGAAGTAGACCATAAAGCTAAGTGTTGCACAATCAATGCTTTCAAATAGTGGTGTTGGAGAAGACTTGAGAATCCCTTGGACAGCAAGGAGATCAAATAAATACTAAAATAAACTAACTCAGGCTATTCAATGGAATACCAAATAAAAAAACTGAAGATTAACTACTTTGACTACATAATGAGAAGACAGATTGATTAGAAAAGACCCTGATTCTGGAAAAGATTGAAGGGAAAAGGAAAAGGGAACAACAGAGTATAAGATGGATAGAGAGTATCATAGAAACAATGGACATGAGCTTGGACAGACTTTGAGAGACAGAGGAAGATAAAAGGGTCTGGTATATGGTTCATGGGGTCACAAAGAATCTGACAGTTGAACAACTAAATGACAACAACAACAATAACAGTAAGCTCCATGAAAATTAGAATCCTATATCCTGATTAGATTTTGTATTTGTATAGGAAAAAGTGATGGAAGGAGTTTGTATGAGGCTTAGGCCAGTTTTTAGTGTTACCTGATGGTGACCATCTACCTCTCCTAAGGATTTTCCTCTTTAGTTAATACTAGCAACAGCATTACACTCTTTTACTCCCCTTCCTTACAGTTCCCACAAAAGTACAGGCCCTCAAATGATATACTTGGGTGAAAAATTGTAGTTCATGAACTGATTTTGGAGTTGGAAAACTCGATTTCAAATTCTAACTCCAATATTTATAAATTTCATATGATTTGGAACTTGAAGAGACCCAAAGCACCAATTAGTTTACTTTCATTATTTTTTTTAGGTGGAGTAATTGAGTCCTAGAGAGACAGTGTCTTGCCCATGGTCAGTTAGACAGGTAACTACAGTAGCACATGCATAGTAAAGGGCAGTACTGGGATTCAAACCTGAGTCTTCTAATTCCAAATTTAATTACCTGAGTGATTTTGGGTAGATCACTTGACCTCAAGATACCTCAGTGACTTCCTATGTTAAATGATAGGTTAGAACTTAGATCAGGGAAGAAATCTAAGAAGATACCTTAAAGAAATAGTCGAAGACTTGGATCAGGAGTATTTTCTATAATATCAACTTTTAAATATTGATCAATTTCACTGAATTATTTTGCTTACTCTTTTTCCTTTTTTGGGGGAAAATTTTTTAATAAGGAGGAAATCTTTGAGAAGGGAGAGGAAGGAAGATACAGATGAAAATATAGGCAAAGAGTTCTTAGCCTGGGGTCCATAAATTTGGCTTTTAGAAATGTGCAGATAACTATTGAATAAAATAGGTTTCCTTGTAATCTTATGTATCTTATTTTATACAGTGAAATATATTATGAGGAATAGATTTTACTAGACTGTCAAAATGTCATCCTTACAAAAAAGGCATGAGAATCCTTGATCTTCACAATTTAAATATAAAATATATTATAAAAAAATCTGTTTCTTTAAAGAAAGGACTGAATTATATGATCTCTAGTACCTTTTCAAGATGAAAAGTCAGGTACTCTATTTCCAATTTTCCAATGGCCTCAGGCTAACTATTACTTATGGAAACTTGAGTGCTTAAGTTCACTTCAGAGAGAATAGAATGATCTATTTGTAGAGGAGCATATCTAAGACCATGATATCAAATGAATGATGGCATGACTTGCATATTATGGTGATTATAGTAAGGGAAATGCTGTGCAAAGACATACTTTTTACTGCCTTTTCAAAACTGTCATCACTCTATGGCCTAATCTAATAGGGAAAAGCACATCTGGTGATGGTTTAGATGATGTGGGAATCCTTGGCCTTTAGGTGGGACCCTCTGAAATGCCAGGCAGAATACCAAAATGGTGATTTTTTTTTTTTTGGTGACAACTCCGTGAGAACTCTGTAGAGCTAACCTTTCTCTGGGTGGTCTAATTGTCAGTATGGTGATTGAATTGTTCACCTCTGCAACCAAATTTCCCTTTGAATTCAAAGATTTTAGTTTCATGAAAGCTGCCCATTGGGTCATAGGAATGAAACCACTAGATCTCTAGTTGGCATCATTTAGGGTTGAAACTATGTTAGTATTTGATTGTCTTCGAACCTCTAAATTTCATTCTTGATTAATGAAAACGTTCTTGGCAAATGCTTTCACTCTGGTATGTCTTGTGCTGATCCAAGAATTTTCCCTTCAGCAGCATAATACCAGCCATCCCTCTTAATTCCTGGGACCAAAATGTGGTATCGTGCTACTTTGTTGTCCTATAAAAGCATATTTTCCTCCTCCTATCACATAAAGACAAACAATATAATTGAGAATTCCTTCACAATAAAGAGCAAGGGGAAGAATCAGAATCTTTTATTCCATCACCCTCATCACAAAGAATAAACGCTATACCTTACCAATGGTAGGCAGTTGATAATCATTTTGCATATTGATGATGCAGCTGGGTCTATGTAAAATCTACCAAAGGATTTAGGGTTGTATTCTATGGGCAATCTGTGGCTAGACCTCCATAGGTAAGATTTAAAGAAGATAGATGATTTAGTATAGGATGCTACACTAAATCATCTATCTTCTTTATTCAGTTATCCAGCCCTCTGGGTAATTTAGATGATGGGAGGATTCCTCCACAATCTTCATTGATACAGCAAACATCATTTTCAGAAGCATATTGCACAAGATGAACTCTGACATTTTTGCCTTCTAAAGAGGGATATCTGATCTCTTTAATCTTGTGACATTTTGCAAGATGATTCCAATTTATTGATTCTCAAAAGTCCTCATTAAACCAGACCTGAATTTTAATTGTTAAGATCTGAATGTGGTAGAGGTACTGCTTGGGATGTGACTTTGATTAAAATGCCTTTCTAGGTTGAGAAGAAACTCAAAGGGCACTTTTAAATTTGTTGAACCAAATGAAAGGCCTGAGACTGCATAAAAAACCCAGCTTATTGGTGAGGAGTTTAAAATCAGACAGAAACTAGTAAGCTCCACTTCAGTAAAGTAAGGATTACTCTGTAGATCCCTTACTGAATCACAAATAAGATTTTTCCTTTGCCATATGCTATCTGGCTTTGAGAAGGATGCTTGCAACTTACACTCTGAAATTAAATTTCAAAGATATTGAAACCATAACAGATTTTAGGGAAGAAAGAAAATAATATCAAAAATGTTAATTGAGGGGAAACCAATCCAGGAAAAGCAGGTGATCCAGTTATATGCTCAGACAGTCCAGGGTCAAGTTTTAAGGTCAGGGTCACCTTTCAAGGCCAGTGTATTTGCAACAAATTCAATTTGCAACAAACATTTATTGGAACACCAACACTCACAATACTGGGAATTCAATTGAATGAGCCTGTATTAAATATCTAATACTATATATACATATAAATATATATATATATACATATATATATATATATATATGAATATCTATCCAACCCTGTGCTAGTCCCTAAGCATACAAAAGAAGATAAAAATAGCTACAGTTCTCAAGGAGCTCATATTGTACTGGGTGAATACAATACGGGAATCAAAAAGTAAAAGCTATTTTGAGTAGATTAAGAAAAATAACAAGGGTACCAGGAAATACTCTGTGTAGAAGGCAGTACTTGAGTTGAGCCTTAAAGGAAGCTAAAGATCCTAAGAAGTGGAAGTGAGGAAGGTGTGCATTCTAGGCATGGAGGACATTCTGTGCAAAGTGGAGGAGACAAGAGAGGAAACACAGAGTTCAGAAATAGCAAATACATCAATTGTGAAGAAAATGCAGGTGTTTGGATTCCATAAGAATGTGAAGGGAGGATTGTCAATTTACACTGCAAGACTGGGGTCTGCTTATATTGTTGCCTCTGGGCAGGTACTGAGTTAATATAAAAGATTTAGCCTCCTTTTGATCAAAAACTGATGAGATTGCCCCACCTGTTTTTAACTTAACCTAGAGTCTTGACCTTCTCCTTTGCACATGCTCAAGGAGATCTAGCTATTCTTGCTTATTAGTATAATAAACAGGGTGGGGAAAATGTATAGGAATCCGTGAATCAATTGTGACCCCAGCCTATGATTGGCATGAGAGGGAAGGAACAAAGCCTTTCAAACTTCATAAAAGACCTTCCATTTCTGGAATTTCTTGCCTCTCTCTCCCACTGTGAGAGAGGTATGCCATTTTGTTAAGCTATCTTAATAAAAACTATTTTAATTATTCTGGACTAAGTATTCTAAAGCCATTTATAAGATCAATTAAATTGCAATGTAGGATGTATGAAGGGGAATGATGCAAATTTAGATAGTATGTATTTAAATCAGGAAGGACTTTAAATATCTAGCTGAAGAATTTGTATTTTACCTAAGAAGCTATTGCTTTGGGAGCTATTGGGAGCCACTGAAAATTCTAAAGTATTCCCCTCATGACCCTCTTCCTTACATTCTGGACTTCAAACCAATGTACCTACCACAGAATCATCCTGGAACTTCTCTCAGCATCTAGGGCCTCCTGACCATGAATCTTCCTAGGAACTCTGTAGCCACCCACCACAGAATATATCCCTTCCAGGTCCACCTTCCCCTTCAATCATTAAAAATTTTTTTTTAATTTATTCTCCCTCAATCATTGATGGATCCTTCCTGGAGCCTTCATTTTTAGACAGGGTACAAATCAGACTTCATGTGCTTGACTTTCTGTCTTTCTGCTTGTCTTTGTATCCTAGATCTCAGTATACTGGTATGTTATAGGTAGTTCATTAAATGCTTTATCCTACCTTCCTTCCTTCCTTCCTTCCTTCCTTCCTTCCTTCCTTCCTTCCTTCCTTCCTTCCTTCCTCCTTTCCTCCCTCCCTCCCTCCCCTCCTTCCTTCCTTCTTTCCTTCCTCCTTTTCTTCCCTACTTCTCTTCCTCCCTCCCTCCCTCCCTCCCTCCCTTCCTTCCTTCCTTCCTTCCTTCCTTCCTTCCTTCCTTCCTTCCTTCCTTCTTTGCTCAGGGGAATGACATAACCAATTTTGTGCTTTAGGAAATCTATTTTGGTAGCTATGTGAAGCATGAATTAAAGACTGGATGCTAGGAGACCAATTAGGATGTTACTCCAATATTCCAAGCAGGAGGTATTGAGGGCCTGGATTTTGATAGTGACAACATAAATAGAGAGAAAGTGACAAATGCAAGAAATGCATAAGAACTTGCATGTGAAGAAACCCTTGGAAGATAAAGATACATAATTATAAAGCAAGGGGAAAAAAAGATTTATTACTGAAATAGTGAATCAAATGGCACTCTGCATTTAATTAATTAAAATATTTTTCTTGATATTTTATTTTACTTTTCCAATTACATTTTGCGATAGTTTTTCAACATTCATACATTTTCAAATTTGTGTTACACATTTTTTCTACCACTCTCCCTTCCCTCACCCCTCCCCTTGATAGCAAACAGTCTGGTAAAAGTTTTACATGTACATTTGCATTTAACATATTTACATTTTAGTGATTTTGTGTAAGAGGAATTAGAACTAAGGGAAAAGAAAGAATATCATGAGTTGGGAAGAAAAAAATAAGCAAGTTTTTAAAAAGTGAACATTAACTGATTGATTGTTAACAACTTATTTTTTTTTTTAGGTTTTTGCAAGGCAATGGGGTTAAGTGGCTTGCCCAAGGCCACACAACTAGGTAATTATTAAGTGTCTGAGGTCACATTTGAACTCAGGTACTCCTGACTCCAGGTCCAGTGCTCTATCCACTGCACCACCTAGCCACCCCCAACGACTTTTGTCCATTAGGATTGGAGTCAACATTTTTTATGAAAAAGAAAATCATCCTAAGCAGAAAACATAACCCTTAGTTTAATGGCTGCCTGCTTAAGAAAACTGTATTCTTTTCTCTGTCTCTCTGTTTCTGTCTCATTGTCTCTACTTCTTCCTTTGTCTGTCTCTCTCTGTCTCTCCCTCTCCTTAAAATCAAGTGATCTGATTCTTGTAGCAATTTTTAATTTTATAAGTATTGTGACTATCAAAGGTTCTTCATTTCTCTATTGAGAAGTAAAAGTTCTAATCTCAAAGTTGCTTGTATCTGGTCCTCATTTTGACCATTAACTCCATGTCCAGGAGACATGGAGAAGAAACAAAGACAATTCTTTGTTCTTTAAAAAGAATAATCAGAGTTAAGTGAGGATTACATGTAATTGTGAAAAGGGTAGAACATATGTGAGACAAACATTTATTTGTCTATGTAACATTGTCCCCCCTAGAGTTGTCAGGGAACCAAAGTGCATGCATAGAAACAAAACAAAGCTATTATGTCCATTATTTATGTTGATAAGTGATTTTTATAGACAAAATTTTTGCATCAGAACCATTTTAAATCTATGATGATTTACTCTTGGTTTAGATGTGATGAGAACCCTCATGCTGCAGGATAACAAGGAGATACTCTTCACATATAGAATGATAGAAGTTTGTATGGCTCCATGAGAGGCAGAATAGATATCTTTAGTCTCTTTTTCTCCCACCTTCTCTGATGGAGACTTTAATTCCTGACTGAAGGAAAAACAGGAAATTGGGAGCAGAGGCTAGCCCTTCTCTGCTCAGAGGAGGGGGATTATTATCTATCTGCTATCTCATAAACTTTTAGTTTAGGAAATATAATTTTCAAGTTCAATCTAACTTCAATCATTATTTTGTTATTGGGGTTAGCATGTCCTCCAAGTTTTATATCCAAAGCAAGATCCCATTCTTACCAAATACCAACTCTGTAATGTACACACAAAATACTTAGCCAAGAAAACTCACTTATTCAATTTAATAGCAAACAGAAATCAAAGAAAGTATGATATGAAAAACATACAACACTATAAGAATGAAGTACCTCTCTAATTGGAAGCAAAGAAACAGCTCAACTAAGATAGTTCCAGATTTCACAAGAGGAAATTCCCCAAAGTCACTAGCGTCATCAGCTGGAGAAAAGAGCATGAGGGAGACTTCCAGTCTTGCTCATCAACTCTGAGACCTTTTCTTCATTAACCTGAAGCCACGTAGGCATCTACCATTTTCTCTTAAAGATGGAAACAAGAGAAACCCAAAGAAAACTCGGAGACTGAAAAACTCTTCTCTTTCCTGAGCTCACCAACTCCACCCTGCCCCTTATACAACAAAGAGACAGTGACATATCAATGGACTTTGGGACTGGGTTTACATTAGTATTTAACAAAAGTAATTAATGATATTATTCATTTTTCACCCCAGCTAGGTGTCTCAATCACTCCTTCACAAAAACTTTAAAGTAAAAGATTCAGTATCACAGGGTCGGGGCAAAGTGCTGACTTTTCAGAAACATAGTGTTAAATTAGTCTAAGCCATAGGCCTCTGTTTCTATTTCTCAAGAATCAGGTGAGCCTGGGAACCTGGATCTTCAGCTAGAAAAATCATGTCACCCTAACCTTAAGATGTAAACAAAGACTAACTTTTCTGGGAACGATCAGGTATACTCCTCTTCTCTTCAGACCATCAAGTTTGAGCAATTGTAAGGCGGGGAGAATGGGTTGTGGGTTTTGTGGTTTTTTAATCCTGCTTCAGTTTCTGTAATTCGGTTTTTCCTGCTCTCTCTCTCTCTCTCTCTCTCTCTCTCTCTCTCTCTCTCTCTCTCTCATTGAGAGTTAGGAACTTCCCTGCTTCTTGCAAGAACTGAATTAAATTTTAACTCTTTACTGCAACTTTGAGAGGACTCTGAGTAGTCCTTTTGGGTTAGGGTTTAAATTCCCTGCACAACAGTGTATCAAAGTCATTTGGAGAACTTGTTACAATCCAGGTATCATGGATTTTCCCTACTTCCTATGAAACAGTGACTGGTTGAGGATTTTTTCACTTGATTATATCTAGAGGTTATAAACCCATCTCGGAAGAGTCAGAAGCAAACAGACCAAATTAAGAGAAGAGAAAAGGAGGGTAGGGTAGGTAGTGCTTTTGTGAGTAGTTAGAAATAATAAGGAAATCATGGTTTCTCTATATTACTTTCATAGCATTCTGACAGTCCTTGGCCAATCAACTTGTCCTCAGTGAAATGAGCAGGAATGGTTAAAATGTACCTGACATGCTCTACTTATATAGCAAAACTTATATTTTCCCTCATAGAGATAATTAAGTGAAACTTTTCCATTATTACCATATTTTATGGTTACAAAATTAAATAAAAATACATGGTGAAAAGACTTATTCATCTTTGTGTTCTTGGCAGTTTCTAGCACAGTACATTATGCACAGTAGGAAGTCAATAAATGCTTTCATTGAATTGAAATATACTATTATAATTTTACTTATCCAAACCAAAAAAAACTCAACCTTCTGAGTTTGAAAAAAATTATTGGGACATGTTTATTCCACTAATATTATCTTAGCAGGACATTAATTATCTAGATGATTTTAATAGTATCTTTACTTAGCAACCAGAGATTTAATTTCCTTTGGGGTGTTTTAACTGTATTCAGATTTTAAAAAATGATCCAAACATATCTAGGGAACCAACATCACATGCAAATGATGGAAGGAAGGACCTATAAACCATAAAGAAACTATAAAGAAAAGCAGGGACCTATTAGAATTAGGCCAGGAGGAATTAGAAGTAGCTGAGTTTCTCAAAAAACAATTAAAGTAATGTAACAGAATGCTCTGCTCTTATATCAATGTGTCTTATATTGTCATCTATAAGTCCATGTATAAGACCATTGCCTAGATTAGTAATCAACTCAATACCTACTCTAACATTCCCTTATCTTCTTTTAATTATTAAGGTGTATGATTCGTTCATCTCTGTCTAAATTTTCACTAACCACATTCTTTCCTTTACTTATACCTCATCACCTTTTGCCTCAACTATTGCAGTAGTCTCCTATTTGATTTTCCTGCCTAGAATCTCTTCCCACTGCAATCCTTTTTCCACACAACTACCAAATTGATTTTTCTAAGCATCCATCTGCCCATATCATTTCCCCACTAAAAACCTTTACTGGGTCATGCTTCTAGGATAAAATCTAAACTCCTCTCTTTGACTTTTGAGGATTCTCACAAAAATGCTCCCAATCTATCTCTCCACTCTCATTACATATTACTTCTTTTCCTGCCCTCTATGGTCCACCCAAAAGAACCATCTCTTCATTCCTCACATATGGCAGCTATCTCCTATCTCTGAGCCTTTGTACCAGTTGTTCCTCTTACCTGGAACTCCGCTCTTTAGAGTCTCTCACTTACTTCAAGACATAGCTCAAGCATCAGTTTCTACATATAGTTTCCCCTTCTGTCAGAACTCTCTACTTCCCTAAAAATCTTGTATTTGTTTTGTACTTAACCTAAAAATATTTATATGTGTACCTCTTGTCTCCCTCAAAAGCATGTAAGGGCAGGGATTATTTATCAAATGAAATAATGTTTATAAAGCACTTATCATAGTACCTGTAACATCTTTGTTCAGTACTTTAAGTCATGACTGGCTCTTTGTGACTCCACTTGGGGTTTTCTTGGTAAAGATACTGGAGTGGTTTACCATTCCCTTCTCCAACTCATTTGACAGATGAGGAACTGACGCAAACAGGCTTAAGTGGCCAGGATCACACAGCAAGTGAGTGTTTGATACCACAAATGTCAAATTAACTTGTTTTCTTATCATCATTTCTAAGTGGGTAGATAAGGAAGGCAAAAGGGTCTGTGTATCTTGATTTTAGTAAATTTGACAAGTCTCCCATTTTCTCTTTGGGGCTAAAATAATGAAATATAGACTAGATGATAGCATTATTAGTTGAATTTATAGCTGGCTGAACAAATTTACATTGAATATTATAGCTTTTTGCAGTCTGTTAGATTATAAACTCCTAATATGTGTAAAAGTCAGTGCTTTCCACAAAATAATTGATCAAAATGTCCATTGAATGAATTAATGAACCTGAGAGAAAATTCTACTGAAATACTATAAGTCCCTGTGCTGATTAATGTTTAAAATAAAAATAAAAATGCCATGCTTAACAAATTTGCAGAGACTTCAAAGTTGTGTGGGGTTGTTAGCTAATAAAATAAATTGCACAATTAAGATTCAAATGATAAAATCAGTCTGGAATTCTACATAAAAACAAACAATAAAAAAATCTGAAAGATAAGGAAAATGTAGTCTTGAATATAGTAAAGAAAAGAAATTCCTCAAAATACCACCAAAATAAACAGAAAAATAAGTAAAAACTCAAGGGAAAGGGTTGTTGTTCAGTTATGTACAATTTCATGACCCCATTATCAGGTTTTCTTGGTATAGTTGTAGGCATGATTTGCCATTTCTTTCTCTAGCCCATTTTGCAAATGAGGAAATTTAGGTAAATAGGGTTAAATGACTTGTTAAGGGTTATACAGCTAATAGGTAGCTGAGGTCAGATTTGAACTCAGGAAGAGTTCAACTTCAGATTCAGCACTCTATCCAACTTGCTACCTGGCTGTTATTGTTCTGTACTTCATTCTTGAAGAAGGCCATGCTTATTATCCTCAAGATGAAGGGAAGAGGGGTGCCTAGGAGGCCCAGTGGATAGAGCACTGGACCTGGAGTCAGGACTACCTGAGTTCAAATATGGCCTCAGAGACTTAATAATTACCTGTGTGGCCTTGGGTAAGCCACTTAACCCTATTTGCCTTGCAAAAAAAAAAAAACCTAAAAAGGGGGAGGAAGGAAGAGTCACTGAAATTCAATAAATGCAATAACATAGAAGTAAAGGAAGGAGTTCAAAACCAAGTATGCCTGAAATTCTACTTATGAGAGGTATAAAATAAAGCAGGAAAACATAGAGAACAGAATTTAGGACAGATTGGAAGGAAATAATAACAATGAAGAGGACAAAGTAAAAGAAAACTCATAAGGATAACTGTTTTATAAGAAGAATTATAAAAGAATTATAATGATCATACTTGACCCTAGAGAAGAAATGAAAAAATGTGCTTCTTTTTTCATTGGAAAAGGCTATAGAATATTGTATATTTTATTAGACAAATGTGGTTAGTTTATTAAATTTTTTTCTTTTTTAATCCTTGTTTTAAGGGAAGTCTTGAAAAGGGGGGATGGAGAAGAGTATATTCAGAAAAAACTGATAAAATATACTAGTATAGGGAGCATAATATGTGACAAGAATAACATGATGGAAATATGATATAATGTAACAGTACAGTACATAACAAAATTTAATATAATGTAACATAATAGAAGAATGATATAATAATAATAATAATAATACCACCCTTCCAGGGCTGTTTTAAGGATCAAATAAGTATATATGCAAAGCACTTTGCAAACTTAAAACCCTGTGTAAATACAACCTATTGTTTTTATTATTATAAAATAAAAATAAAATAAGATTGAACTAAAATTGTATAAACATAGGATGGGCAGAAGTTGTTTGGTAACAATTCAAGTGAACAAAAACTGGAAATTTTAGCTGACTACAAAGGTCATTGTAAAAAATATAAAATATATATAAATTTATTATTTAACGGTAATACACCCTTAGGCTACATTAATAGAAGCATGGTGTCTAGATTATGGACAAGTACTATCAGTTTTACCATCCACAATATTGTACACTGTGATTGACTTAGTACTACCCTTTGAAGAGAAATACTGATAATTAAAGGGTATCTCAATGAGGGCAAACATAATGGTTAGGGGTTTTGAAAGTAATCTCATTCAAGAAACATTTGAGGGGGAGAAAAATATATACCTCTCAATTGAAAAACAATTTAAAAATTATTAACACTGTTGGAGTTGGAGTTTGAGATAGAGAAGTGAGACTGAGACTTGATATCTTCAAATATTATGAGCTATAATATTTACAGAAGAGGAAATAAACTTCTGTAGTGAACTAGAAGGCAGAATGAGGAGAAAGAGTTGGAGATGACAAAAAGGAAGATGTAGGATCATCATGATGAAGAATTTTTTTTAAATAATAGTTTTCCAGAATGAATTAAATCAAAATTTTAGAAAGTAATTAGTTGTATAGTCCATGATCTCAAATATCTAGACACAAATGCCCTAGGCTTAAGCAGTTAATAAGAGGAACTAGTGACCCTTAATGAAAGGAGACATATTTGACCTCATAGTTATCACTGGGATTAGGAGAGGGGGAAGGGATGAAACCTGTGACTAGCCAATGTCTCTGGATGGGCATAAATTTATTCACATGAATAAATGGAGTTGGCAGCAAATATTTAAAAATTATATTCATGGTTTAGAGGAAAGACCATTTGATTCAGAGTTTGAAAACCTAGAATCAAATTCTTACTTATCTGTGTGACATTGGGGAAATCACATAACTTCTCTAGCTTTGTTTCATCTTTAAATTAAGAAGCTGAATTAGATGACTTCAGTTCTTTCTTACTCTAAATCTATTATACTATGATCACATGAGGAAATTTAAGAATCCAAATAAGGAGAGTTTTGGAAAAAAGATCAATGGAAGGGAAATGGGGGAGGGGGATTTTGCCATCAGAGTATAGGACAGAACACTTGGACACAAAAAGGAGGCAAATTGGAAGTTTAGAAAACAAATTATAAACCTGACATAGGAAAATGATAGAATTAAGATGGAATCAATTATTTAGATAGTGGCTAGAATTTTCTCTGCCAAAAGCACAATTAGAGCCACTCAATGCAACAGAGATATCTATGAAAGTTCCTGCATTTGTTGGAACAGTTCTAGTCATTTTTCTTCTCTTTCTGAAGAGATGTTCAATTATGGACACTGCATTTCAGAAAGAGTATTGACAAATTGGAGTTCAACCTAGCAAGAGTGGTCAGAAAGGTGAGAGAACTAAAGGTCATTCCACATGAAGACAAATTGAAAAAAAAAATTGATAAATTGAACTTGAAGAGAAAACAAGGGAGACAGAATAGTTGTCTTAAATTATTTGATGACCTGTCATGTAGTGGAGACTAGACTTGTTCTAGTGGTCACTCGATGGGTGAAATTGGTAAGGAGACTGATGTAGATTCAATGGAGGAAAAAGAATTCCAAACAATCATACCTGTCTTGCGTAGGCTAGGCTAACTTTTAAGATTGTCTTTTGGATATTCTCGAGAGCATTCATCTGGTACAGGTTGGGTTAAATAGTCTCAAATGTCCTTTATAACATTGGGATTCTATGACTAGAATATAGTTCTCTTGTTCTCTGATTAATGGATTAGTAAATTAGTTTGATTCTATTGCAAACCTGAACCTATCCCCAGAAACCATAAAAATTAAGAAGCAGCTAAAGTAAAGTTAATGAGTTGTTTTTATTTTAGTGCTGGAGTATTCAATATAGAGTTGCCTTTATTGATGGTAAAATATAGATTATATTCTCTTTGCATTCCATTCCAATGGGGAGAAAGGAGGCCAGAATCAATATTCATAAGCTATGACTTCAATGTTCTTGGTCAACAGAGATAAATTCCTTCCCAATTTTGTATTCAATCATTCTGGACTGTTAGCTTTCATGGCAGTGTACTGAATTCACAATATCCATAAGCTTTGGTGGGTTAAAAATGCCATTCATATCCATCGACTTCTGCTTTCAGAGTGATCTCTTTCTTCCTAGAGATAAACCAGCTAATTCGAAGCAAAGTGTCTGTCACTGAAGAGGAGGTACTTTAAAGCCTATTATGGAAATAAAACAAAGGAAGAATGTGAAATCTGAATGTGCACCACAGGGGGACAGTAAGATTTTAACCAGAACCATGGGGGGAACATAGTGAAAATGTGTATCTGCCTTTTCTACAGTCCAAAGTATCACTCATTTAAATATCATTTCCAGAGAGAAAGCTTTTGTTTCATTTTAAAAACAGTAAGTGAAATGAGTAGGTTCATCTGAACAAGCCAAGGTGTTCAGCTGTGACCACATTAACCAATATTCTTTGTTGTCAATACAATGGTTTCTGACCTTGGGATCTGGTCACATAGATAGTCAGCAATCTAGAGTTTTTTGCCTTTCAAATATGTAAAAGAAGCTTTTAAGATAGTGAATATTTATTTCCAAGTTCATTTACCAGGCACAGTTAACAATCAATCTATAAAAGCTTTAATTAAGCACTCACTGTGTGTCAGATGCTGGGCTAGGCTCTGGGTAAAGAAAAAAGGCTAGAAGCAGCTATACCCTCAAGAAGGTTGCATTCTAATGGGGGAGATGGATAAATTAGTACCTAAAAGATAAATACAATTGAATAGAAAGTAATCTGAAGCAGAATAACATTAGCAGCAAGGGAAGCAAGCAACATTTCATTTTGAATGATATGTCTCTATGTTAATTGAATCTTTCTTGAATGTTTAACCCATAACAGCCCCACAGCTAGAAGGTCAAATCAATTTTTTCAATTTTAGAATTTTCCCCCCAATCTTGATTCTCTCCTCCCACCCCCCACAGAAGGCAGCCTGATAGTCTTTAAATTGTTTACATGCTAAACATTGATCGAAATTGAATGTGTTGAGAAATCATATCCTTAAGGAAAAATAAAATATAAGAGATAGCAAAATTACATGATAAGATACCTTTTTTAAAAAAAAAATTAAAGGAAATAGTCTTTGGTCTTTGTTTAAACTCCACAATTCTTTCTTTGGATACAGATGATATTCTTCATTGCAAATACCCTAAAACTGACCCTGATTGTGGCACTGATGAAGTAAGCAAGTCCATTAAGATTGATCATCACCCCATGTTGCTGTTAGGGTGTACAGTGTCCTTCTGGTTCTGCCCATCTTGCTCAGCATCAGTTCATGCAAATCCTTCCATGCTTCTCTGAATTCCCATCCCTCCCTGGTGTCTAATAGAAGAATAGTGTTCCATAATGTACATATACCAAATTTGTTCAGTCATTCCCCAATTGATGGACGTTCACTCAATTTCCAATTCTTTGTCACCACAAACAGAGCTGCTATGAAGTTTTTTGTACAATTGATGTTTTTACCCTTTTTCATGATCTCTTCAGGGTATAGACCCAGTAGTGGTATTACTGGATCATAGGTATACACATTTCTATCGCCCTTTGGGAGTAATTCCAAATTGCTCTCCAGAAAGGTTGGATGAGTTCATAACTCCACCAACAATGCATTAGTGTCCCAGATTTCCCACATCCCTTCCAATATTGATCATTGTCTTTTCTGGTCATATTGACCAATCTGAGAGGTGTGGGGTGGTACCTCAGAGGTACTTTAATTTGCATTTCTCTAATCAGTAATGATTTAGACAATGTTTCATATGACTATGGATTCCTTTGATTTCCTCATCTGTAAATTTCCTTTGCATATTCTTTGACCATTTGTCAATTGGGGAATGGCTTCAAACCTACTTATCTTAACACGTTAGCAAAATTCTCCTGTTTAGATATCCATGTCCAAGCTAAATTAAACGTCTTTTTATCAGTTTTATTATATATCAACTTCCAGAACATTCTTCCACTTTCCTCACTGACTTTGGCACCTAATTCATAGTCTGCCTATACATTCCAATCTCTAATACCCTGGTCTCCATCCTCATCAAGTTCCTTAATTCCCTTAACTTGTTATCCTTTAATGACTCGGTCATGACTACCACTTTCTGACTCTGGGATTTTCTTGACAAAAATGCTGGAGAGATTTGCCATTTAACAGGTCAAGTGACCTGTTTAAGGTCACACAGCTAGTGAGTGTCTGAGGTGATTTTGAACTCAGATCTTTCTATCTCCTGGTTATAGCTCTCTACCCACTGAATCACTTAGGGGCCTCCAAGCAAACAGGTTAAATGACTTGCCCAGGATCACAATAGCTATTAAGTATCTGAAGCTGTATTTGAACTCTGGTCTTCCTAACTATGGGCTCAGTTCTCTATCTACTGAGTCATCTAGCTGCCTCTAATTCTCTTCCTTACCATCTTTGTTATATCTCAGCTACCCACATGGATGATCATACTTTATATTACATTAACATTTGAAATCTCTTCACTTGGTGCCTAATAAATGTGAAATGGAGTGAAAAAAATTGGTTATTAAGCCAAATTCCTAGTTTAGTCTCTGGATAATTAAATTAGGATAGCAGATGAAATCATTTCCAATATAAATGTTTTTCCCTGAGTATTGTGCTTTAAAAAAAAAACCCCAACACAAAAACACTTTACACTAAGGTCCTTGGTATTCTTTTTGATGAAAATCACTGACGTACCATTAGGTAAGAATGTGATTTCTTATTTGAATGTTCAAAAAGGAATTAAAAAACCAAATAAGTTGAACTCAACTTGATTGCTCTTGAATTTCTTTCAGATTTAAGGGTGGGAACAACCATGACTGCCTTCTAGACTATTGAGATTTCATATCAAACTGATGCAGAATTATGAATATGGCATAAACAAATTCTGTAATTTTCAATGCTGTTAAATCTTGTTAAAGGATGGGAGGCTGTTTTCTCCCCGCATTCCTCCTTCACCTGACTTCTGATTTCCAGTTACCTGACTTTGTCCATTGATACTAGCATGACAGGAAATGACATGTTGAACTTAGAGGTCATGCACCTTAGAACAGGAAGGATCAGTACATTGATTCCCATTGAAAAAAACCTGGCCCAGGTGCTATACCACCCCTCCCCCACAAGCACCACCCCTAGTCCAACCTACTTCAGAAGTGTATTAAATAGGAAACACCATCCCTTCTTGCTTCTTCTTGACTCTGCAGGATGCCTACATCTCTCTTCCCTTTCTAGGCCATGTGCTCCCATGCTAAACTCTGGTGGTTCACCATGGGACCCCATGCAATGTATCTGGGATTCACTCTCTCTCTCTCTCTCTCTCTCTCTCTCTCTCTCTCTCAAACTTCACCCAGCCTATTCTCAAAATGCTTACTGCTTTTCTAGGAGTTTTAATCTGTTTATTTTGTAATAATTTGTAATAAAATCCTGAGCAGTTTAAAGCATCCCAGAGAGCATATGATTCCCAAATTTCTATCTTTAATTGGTTACCCCAAATTTCTATCTTATCTGGTAAACCAAAATCCCATCCACAACAAAGCTTGAATTCTAACTTATGTAAAAGCAAATTTCTATCTGTTAATGTAGTTATTTTCAGTGTGGATAAGAGAGCACAGTTATCCATAGGGATTCTTTACTTCATTAGTCAAAGATTAGATTATTTTATTAGTGCCGTTCAGAGACAGCAAGACAAGGTTAGAGTTCTAAACTTTGATTCAAGAAGATATGGATTCCAACTTCAGATATTTGCTAGCTGTGTGACTGAGCAAATAACATGATTTCTCTGATTCTCAGCTTCTTCAATTGTAAAATGAGTTTAACAGTAATACCTACCTCACAGTTATTCTAATGATCAGATGAGATAATTTATATAAAGTACTTTTAAATATATAATCCACTATATAAATACATAATATATAATAAATAAAATATATAATATTATATATATAAATATATAATCCACTATATAAATGTCAATTATGCTTTTGTTTCTGGCTTATACTTGTGATATTTAACATAAATCAAACATTATCACATTAACATCTCATTTAAAACATTTGTCATTATTTCTTACATCTCTGATAAGAGGTTTTAATAGTAGTTTCAAGATTATAATCATGTGTATCCAGGAGGAAGATGGTGCCATCAACAGAAATGGAAAGTTTTAGAGGAGAAAATTCAGAGATAGAGAGGAGAGATTATAAATTCAGTTTTAGACAAATTAGTCCTGGGGTGATAGAATATTGGAAGCACTTCCAGCCTATGAAGAAATATGGAATTGGATTTCTGGGAGCAAGTTGAGTATAGAGATATAAGTTCTAGAGATAATTAAAGCTGTGAGGATAGAAGAGATCATCAAAAAAGTGTATGGGGACAGTTAGGTGGCCCAGTAGATAGAGACTGACCCAGGAGTCAGGAAGAACTGAGTTGAAATCTGGCCTCAGGCACTTTATACTTATTAGCTGTGTGATCTTGAAAAAGTCATTTAATCCCATTGCTTTGCCAAAAAAAATATGGAAAAAAAGAAAGAAAAGAATGGAACCTTGAGAGACATCTATTTAAGGAGGCAGAGAAATACAAAGCAAGATCAGAGAAGTAGGAGAAGCATAAGAGTATAATTTCATGGAAAACCAAAGGAAAAGAAGGTATCAAAAAGGAAGACAAGGTCAAAAGTACCCGATGTTGCCAAGAAGTAGGGGGGGAGGGGAGAGGGGACAGGGTTGGGGGACGGATATTGTATTTCTTGATAAGAATGTAACTATTGACCTTGTAGAGAGCTAGCTCAGCATAATGGTGAGAATGGAAGCCAGAATACAAGAGGTCAAACAATGAATGATAAGGAAATGGAGGCAGTCAGAAATGCCTTTAGTTTTTCTATAAATCTATGATCCAAGGAAAGAAGCTGCAGATATGTATGTTGATTTCAGCCTATTCACAATTTCATAATTCTAGAGTAAAGTTATATGGTGTTTTTTAATACAAGCTTGACATTTTCAAAGTGAACTGAGAAGACAGCATCATTGGCTGTTACTTTCACACTGCTGTCAAAAACTGAAGAATCTAGGAACCTAATTCTGCTTCTGTCACCAGCTTAATAAGTGACCTCAGCCAAATTACTGAAATCCTTGATATCTAATTTCCCTTTTGTATACTGGGAAGAAAAATTACATACTTTCCATGGAAGCTTTGAGGTATTTTATAAAGCACCCTGTATCTTTGCAGGCTATGAAATGGTCTTCTGTGATATAATCCAAATCTCTCTTCAATAACATAATTTAAAACCTTTCTTTTCCTTTATTCTCTGCTAGTTCCCCCACATACTCAACCCAGAAAAACAACACATCTCCCTGCTCCCAAAGCAAAATCCACATGTTTATTTTCAGGGTCCTTTTCATTGCAAGTAGGTAGGATTGCTCCTTTTAAAAGAAAGATTTCAACAATTCAACAACATTTAAACACTTGCTGAATGAGGTTCTGATCTAGGCACTAAGGATAGAAAGAAAATGAAATTGTTTTGATTGGGAATTTGGGGGTAACTGAGAAATCAAGGGCCACTGAAAAGGATGAAAGAATTAGCACACTCTCTGGGAATTTAAAACTGCTCAGAATTTTGTTATGAAATATAGCAAAATAAACTGGTTAAAAAAAACTTTTCCTCCCAAAGGGTCAGCAAATACTTAATGATAGGGTGAATGGCAAAAGGCTAGACCAGGTTGCTTGGTAGACAGAGACAGAAACAGAGAGAGGGAAGACAGTCAGAGAGAGCTGACTGGGAGAGAGGGGAGAGAGAGAGAGAGAGAGAGAGAGAGAGAGAGAGAGAGAGAGAGAGAGAGAGAGAGAGAGAGAGAGAGAGCTGCCCCAAGTGAAGGTCCAGCTCAGGTTTTATAGCCTTGCCTTTATCTGGGCACTGAGGGCAAAAGGGGAAATCTCTCTTTCCTTAAGTGACAGAACCAGGTAGAAGGTTGAAGACTGGGATTGGGAATGAGGAGACAGAATACAAATTTTACATTAAACAAAGAAACAATAGGAGTCAATTTACATCTCAAGAGCAAAGAACTTTTCACACCCTTAACAAGATTCCCATATTTTAACAGCATTAAAAGATTTCAGATTTTGATTCTGCTCCATTCATAATTCTCTGCATCAAAATATCTGTAATGTGGCTAGAACACTGGCTGTTTGAAGGAAAATAATGGAAAATAAATTGTAAAGACTTTAAATGCAGTTTTTTTTATTCTGAAGGCAAGAGGAGGCCATTGGAAATTCTAGAGCAAAAGAAGGACTTGTGCTTTAGGAATATCCATTTTTCAGGAAGGTGGAAGATAGATTGAAGAATGGACAAAAATAGAACCAGAGGGACCAATAATGAAGTTATTGTGGGAGATGAAGACCTGAACTAGAGTGATAATTGTATAATTTGAGAGGAGACAAATATGAGAGCTGTTGTGGAAATAAAACTGATAGGATTTGAGGGTAAAACTAAGAGGAAGAGCTAAGGAGTTTTCTAAGATTATGGACTTGAAATATGATAATAGCTTTGATATGAATAGGTTAGTTAAGAAGAAGGTAGGGTTTTGGGGAAAAGATTATACATTCTGTTTTGTATATCTTGAGTTTGAGATAACTTTAAAACATGTGATTGGAAATATCTAATAGGCAGTTGATTATATAAGGCTGGCATTCAGGAGAGAGACTACAGTTGAATATAAAAGTTGAAAATCTCAGCATAAAAGTAATAGATGAACCTATAAGAGCCTTATACTTTGAGACACTGACTAATCCTTGTTGTGGTATTAGGTCCACTTAGGCCTGGAAGGAATTCTTAAGTAGAGACAGATGTCCAACTTCTAAATTTTGTACCAGAGGGCAAAATCTCAGTCACTCCATCAGACTTATGGCTCTGAGGAAAGGAATATTTGCTACTGCTATCAATAATAATAATGAAATGAGAAAAATGCATGGCTTCCTTTGGGAAATAAAAGAAATTCAAGAGGCAACTAGCTTTCTCTTAAGTCTGGTATATAGCCTTAAGCCTGAGACAGTTCCTATAAACAACCAAGTTGGTACCCTGTAAACTGAGATCTTAAAATGTCTAAAGTCAATGCCAGAGTTTGTGGGCATCCAAGCCAGGTGAGAAACCAATAGAGACTAAGGATCAACCTTAGGGATCTAGACCAGCAGCGAATCAATCAACTCCTTGAATTCTACAAGCAAGACAGCACTTCTAATCATTATACCAAATTTAGAAGTTAATTTGATGGTTCAAACGTCTTGTAACAACTATTTAAGTCGAAGGCCACTTTTTTCCAAGGTTTCTGGTAATAGAGGAGGGAATGTGTTTAGAAACTTATGTTAGATTGTAACTTCCACTCTTTCTATATATATTCTCTGTAAATACCTCTTCGTAAAAGCAAACAAGCAATAAAGAAAGCAATAGTAAAACTTTGCAATTAGCAGTTGATCCTTTTGATGCAGGAAATAATAGACATAGCAGATATTGTGGAAGGAAAAATATTGTTTGTACCTATCTGGGAAATTCTGTTGTTCAAAGTGACTCCAATCCAGGATGGGAGTAGCCTTGGCTTGCTCCCCCCTCTCCTCCAGCTTCCATGCACCTTCCTCTAGCTTTCAGTTACCAGTAAACTCACCTTAGTCATTGATGGGTCAAGCTTATGCAGGTGTGACAAGAAATAATATGTTGGATTTAGAAATCATGCAATTTGGGACAGGAAGGACCAGTACATAGCTTGCCTGTTGGAGAAAACCTGGAGCCAGGTACTAGACCACTACCCAAGCACCACCTTTGTCCAAGCCACTCAGAAGTGCATCTAAATCTGGAAGAGAATGCCAGATCTCTTTTTGACCTTACCTTCACCTTGCAAGGATGGCTTGCTCTCTCTCTCTCTCTCTCTCTCTCTCTCTCTGTCCAACTTCACCTAGCCTGTCCTCAAAGTACTTACTGTTTTTCTAGGAGAAAAGTTTTAAATCTGTATACTTTGTACCTTTCTATAATAAATCCTGAGCAGTTTTAAATCCAAGCAGTTTTTAAATCCCCATTCCTCCTCCACTTCAGGCTTGGGTTTGGATTTATCAATTGTCAACAAAAGAAGTAGTAGTATAAATGGGAAATATGAACCCATTATACTGATTTCTTTTTCTTCCAAGATCCACAAGCACTTCCACCACAAACTAGATATTCTAACTTACTGCTTATAACTTCTCATTTTTACCTGGCTGATTGATTAACAAAAATAAGTAAACTTTCATCTCCCAAGCACCACTTTCATCACTTTAAAGGATATTGATCAGAATGGTAAAATCTGTTGGTGACTAACTTAAATTATTTTTTTTAATTTAGAAAATTTCTTTGAATGAAAATACCTGAACCAGAACCAGAACCAGAACTCAGACTTTCAAATGATTTCCATAGTATTTTTTCTTCATATTCTATTCTCTTCCTCCCCTTCCCAATTCATGGAACCATATTGCTTTGATAGTAAAGGTTGTGATCTCTTGAAATAAAAAAAATAATAATCTCTTGAAATAAAAAAAAACTCAGTCCAATAGTCTCTTTATCTCTCCATCAACACTGTAACCCTTAAGAAGTAGTCCAGTATGGAAAATCAACTGAAAAGCTTTCATATGCCTATCTCCTTTTTTTCATCTGGGCAATCTTCCATTTATGCATAGACTATGGAGAATAAGCTCTATAAAGATTTTGTGAAGATAAGGAATCAGATCTGTGAAACAGTAATTGCTAATGTCCTTTGTCATTTCTTCTAGATATAGAGGCTTGGTTTGGGAGAGTATAGACTACTCTACTATCAGAGAACTAAGTCTGGAAAGGACTTAAGAAGCTATCTAGGTCAACAATCCTTCCTCTCCATTTTTGTGATGAGAAAACTGAAGTCCAAGGAATTTAAATGATTGCCCAAGGTTACACACATGGTAGTAAGTATCTGGGGTAGGATTTGAACACAAGTCCTCTGATTTATTCTTCAACATGCTTTC
Source organism: Macrotis lagotis (assembly GCF_037893015.1). Classification (NCBI taxonomy): domain Eukaryota; kingdom Metazoa; phylum Chordata; class Mammalia; order Peramelemorphia; family Peramelidae; genus Macrotis; species Macrotis lagotis. The sequence goes on from NC_133658.1 coordinate 834,062,860, forward strand.
CTTGGGGTGTAGGAGGTTCAAGGAAGATTAGTGACTGATTAAAGGGCTGCTGAGCCCTCTTTGGGACTGTTTTCCACCCTTGGTTGTCCACCTGATTCACCCAACTTTCAACTGTAATTCCAAGAAGTTAGGGCATGCACAGTGGCCACACCTTGGTAAAGCATTTTGGCAGACAAGTTAAACTAGTTTGAGTGTAACTATGGGATCTCAATGAGTTAGTTCGCTATCTACCCAAATATGTGAAGACTTCCCCCAGTGGAGTGGGCATAGGAGAAAATGGAGAGGGAGGTAATTTACTGCTTCACTCAACCCTGGCCTGCTTGTTGGAGTAGTAAAGCAGGGAGTTATGGATATAGGAGATATTGTGATTAGAAACAAATTTTGTGGAAGGGGAAATATTGTCTTTGCCTACCTGGGGAACTCTGTTATTCAGAGTGACTACATTGTTAAATGTGGATTTGTCAGGATGAGAGCTGTCTTGGAAGTTCAAGGAAGGGCAATGATCAACAGAGTTGTTCCACATTTCCCATGTCCATAATTCCCTGTTATCAGTAGGAGGATTTAAACAAAAAAAAATGTAAAAAAACTTTTGTGAAGAAAATTCCATTCACCATTGGTATATGGAATAAGTGCACAGTTACAGACAATATGAAATCTAGTAGCCCTTGTAAACTTTCAAAATTTAAGGTTGAAATAAAATGACAGAAAATATAGATTAGATACAAAATTTTATTCTCTAAGATTTACAGTGAACCATAAAGATGGAGGCCATTGTGTTAATGGACACAGAGAGGAGTATTTGTTCAAAAACAAAGGAAAACAGAAATCATTAAATTTCCTTGGAGGCCTGTCTATGAGCTCCTCAAAAAAGGTCCTCCTTAAACAATACTATCTGGTCTAAGTAAAAATAAATTATTATCTCTTCCTGGACTTAAAGTGTAATTCCTAGCATTTGGCACTTTCCATAGTGGTCTTCCTTTTTCTAAATGTACCATATTATTGAATTATTGATTCATTAACATTGAGTTCATAGTCAACAGAAGTCATGTCTGAATGAAGCCAATCTAACACACATATTTTTTTTCCATACAGCACACTGCAGTCTTCTTTGCCAAGAAATACTAGACAGTAAGTACTTCAGTATTATGATTGGAGGTCATTTAAATAGCAAAAATAACAAAAACTCCACAAAAATACAAAAATGTGGCACTAAATAGACTGGAAAAGTGCTGTTGTTTATCTTTTGTTTCCAAGAGAACCAATGACATCATGAGAGTGATGTCTTGACTTGCCCTCGAATTGATTTTTTTCTTTTTTTCTTCTCTCTCTCTCTCTCTCTCTCTCTCTCTCTCTCTCTGTTTTTTAGGTTTTTGTAAGGCAATAGGGTTAAGTGGCTTGCCCAAGGCCATACAGCTAGGTAATTATTAAGTGTCTGAGGCCGAATTTGAACTCAGGTACTCCTGACTCCAGGGCTGGTGCAATGTCCACTGCACCACCTAGCCGCCCCTCATGAATTGATTTTGAGTGAGGTCAAGAAGCACAAAGTTGTCAGCTTCTCTCTCATTTCCAGAGTTATCAGAGTCAAGTGACAAGACAAAGGTTAAAAGGATTGGAGTTGCAGGAGATGACTGGCCTATCTAAATTAAGGTCTTTCCCAGGTCTCAGTTTGTCTGAAGCCTTGTCCATTAAATGACTAAGGGCTAAGTAAGAAGTGAGATAAAAGATGGCCTATTTACAATCACAAAAATGTCAGTCTGGGAGGGAAAGAGACTCGGTTTCTGGATGGAACAGAAAATAATTTATATTTACACTCATTCTTAAGCCATCAGAACCTAAACAATGAGTAACAAAAGCTTGAACTGAGCCATTATTGATGACCATTCAATGAAATTATTTGGGTTTAAAGGCATGATCAAGTAGCTCTATTTGAAACACAATGGACTTTTTAAAATCTTAGGGTTTTTTTTTTTAGAACTTTATTTCAAGAAATCAGAAATGAAAGCTGTTCAAGACAAAAAAATAAATTGTTCCAACTTTCCGGAAAAAAATAATAGAAGGAAAATGAGAAGGAGACAGAGAGGAGGAGAAAGAGGAAAAATAGATGGTGTCTAACCTGATATTCTTTGAGATGGAATTAATATTTCTTGAGCAATAAATTTCTGATCAGAAGTTTGTCTCTTAACCTTTAAATGGGTTACAAAATGCAGTCTCCTATGTAAGACCTGTCTCCTCAATACTGACTATACCTGTGTTAATACTATCTGGTTATCACAATGTTAGTACTTTGATCAACAAACTTTAAGATAAGTGATAAAGATGAACAGAGAGAAAATCCCATTGCTGTTTGTAAACATTTACTTTTCAGCATAAGTGGAATTCTTGTCCAATAGGAATTTTCAGTAAATATTTTAAGATCTGAGAGAATTGTAGTTGTAAAACCATGTCATCTATATGAAATTCTGCTGGTTGGTCACCTAAAGTTTTACTGCTCTTAATCTAAAGTGTATAAAAATTCCCTAAAATGTTGGGTCTATGTTGGCATTTTTTTTTAGGTTTTTTTGCAAGGCAATGGGGTTAAGTGGCTTGCCCAAGGCCACAGAGCTAGGTAATTATTAAGTGTCTGAGACTGGATTTGAACTCAAGTACTCCTGACTCCAGGGCTGTGCTCTATCCACTGTGCCACCTAGCCACCCCTATGTTGGCATTTGTAAGGATGCCAGCCACCCATGGGTTTTGGTAAGATCCTAGAGAATTAAACTTCATTTATAAAACTAACTTTGTTGTGACTATGATTAACAATAGATAGATAGATAGATAGATAGACCAACAGACAGACAGATGATGGATAATAGCTGCATTTCTCATCTCCTGTTTGAATTGGCAGATTGGGTCACCAGAGGGCAATTATGGAAAGAACCTGGTTTACTCTTCCCCATAAATACACACAATGTCCATGAAAGGAGTAAACTTAAATTTAAATAAATTTTTTTAAGGATTTTTGCAAGGCAGTGGGGTTAAGTGACTTGCCCAAGGTTACACAGCCAGGTAATTAAGTGTTTGAGTTCAAATTTGAATTCAGGTCCTCCTGACTCTAGGACCAGTCCTCTATCACTGTGCCACCTAACTCCCCTTAAACTTAAATCATAATAGTAGAGAGACACAAGTATGCCAGTCTGGGCTAAGCATATGGGGGAAAAAAGAAAACAATAGTCCTTACTCCAAAAGAGTTTACAGCCTAATAGGGCAAACAAAATGCAAAGCAAGATATTATATGAATATAATAAATTGTAGATATTCTTAGAGGGAAGGTTGAAATTTGAGGGGGACTGGAAAAAGCTATTTGCAGAAAGGGACCTATTAGGAAAGACTTGAAGGAAGCCAGGGAGGACTGGAGGTGGAGATGAGCAGAAAAAGAGTTCTAGGTGTGGGAATAATCAATGTAAATCTTTTTCAGTCAAGATATGGAGTGTCATTTTGAAGAAGACCAAGGAAGACATTGTCATTGGATTATTTTTTGAGTTAGTTAAATTTATTCAATTGAGGAAGGGAGAGGAGAAGGTGGAAAAGAGTAAATCAAAACAAATACTTGTGGTTTTTTTTTTTAGTGAAAAGGAACCATATGGAATAAACAGAATATCCACATGTTCAAGTTTATATAATCTTAGCTGTGACATTCTTCATATGATTTTAGACCTCATTTTACTCATCTACAAAATGAGGAGTTAGGACTAAATGACTGTAATGTTCATTTACCTCTAAATCTATGCATAAAATATTCTTGAAGCAAAGGAATTCTGAGCATAGAGGAATATTGTATTCTTTTTGTATTGGAAACAAATTGTGTAATTTTTTCTGTATTGTAAACTGTTCTCCGGTCTGTATTTGCTCCCATAAAGATCATTTCCTAAACCACTTTGAACTTTAACAATAGCCCAACTTTAGTCACTCCCTGGGGACAGGCGTATTCTCAGTACCATTAGACCCCACTTAGGTGCAGTATTAATAGATGCTACCCATACTTAATATCCACTGCACAGAAGTAGTGATTATTAGTACTGCACATGAAACAGTTATAAGGTGGAGAAGAATATAGTAAAGTTAAGAAAAGAAGAGATAGCTTGGGGAGTACAGTAAAGATAGTTAAGAGAGAGGGAAAGGAAGGGCAAAGGAAGCAGCCACAAAATGGTGACAGGGCTTAGAACACCATGGATCCCATTTAGATCTGGGACCACATGGATCCAGTCTGAAGAAAGGAAGGGAACAGAATGGGGCACCCAGCTGCTGGCATAGGAAGGAGTAACTGGATCAGAATTTGCTTAAATACATTTCTGTGGTAGGAGGAACAAGGGCAGTGCTTGAGGAGTAGTTAAACACCTGATTTCAGAGAGTCTCTAATAGGCAGGCTACAGGGGCAGTCTTTAAGGAGTGACTAATACTTGAATTTTTCCCCTTTGGAAGTTCATTTATGGATGTTACATTTATCCTTCTGAAATTAGTTTATTTAAATTCTCTATTACTTGTTCTGTTAATTTAGGTATTTTATAATTTCTTTAAATATTCATTTAAATTGTAGATTTATTGTCATATATTTGGGGAAAATAGTTTCTAAAATTTTTATTTCTTCTTCCTTTGTTGTGAATTCTTCTTTATAAAAATCATTTTAGATACTGGCACTTTTGTTTTTCTCTTTTTTCTTTTTATCAAATTAGCTAATGATTTATCTATTTTATGTTTTATGCCCCACCCATCCAAAAAAACTCTGTTCCTCCTTTGAATTATTAATTCAAAAGGATTTGTTTGTTCACTTTCAATTCTTTTTTTTTTTTTTTTTTTTTTTAGGTTTTTGCAAGGCAAAGGGGATTAAGTGGTTTGCCCAAGGCCACACAGCTAGGTAATTATTAAGTGCCTGAGGCCAGATTTGAACTCAGGTATTCCTGACTCTAGGGCCTTGCTTTATCCACTGTGCCACCTAGCCACCTCTTATTGACACTTTAATATAATTTTACTGAATTTTTTGAAGTAAAGAATATGTTCATTTTTATGAGTTTTTATGTTTAAGACATGTTTAGTTTTTTATAAAGGTGTTTTGAACAACTAAGAAATATATATACATATATATATAATATACACTCCTTTCCATTTTCATTTACAAGATTACAAGAAAGCTACTAGATCTAACATTTCTGAAATTTTATTTAGGTTCTTCACTTTTTTCTTGTTTGCTTTTAGATTCCATCAATCTAGGACTAATGGGGAAAATTGAGGTCTTGCACTATTGTAGCTTTGCTATTTTTTCTTATAATTCAATTGGATTGTCTTTTAATTACTTAGAAGTTATGACATTTGATACCTTTATGTTAAGCTTTAAAGAAATTGATTTATACCCTTTACCAAAACATAGTTTCCTTCTTTGCCTAAGACTATTTTTATGTTTCAAAAATCACATTACTACCCATGATTTTTTGTGTTCAAATGAGTTATAATAGATTTTATTCCAACCCCTTATTTTAACTCTGAGTGTCTTCATGTTTCATTGGTATTTCTTGTAAATAACATGTTGTTAGGTTTTTTCTTAACGCATTCTGTTAAGACCTTTCATTTTATGAGTGAAATTGATACAGTATGATAGTTAATTGTTTATTGCCCTCCATCCTATTTTTTATACTTTTTCCACTCTACTCCTTGTTGCTTGTTTATGTCAAATTGCTGCCTTCCCCCCTCCCCTTTTAATTCTTTTAAATTTTTTAAAATTTTTATTTAAGGCAATGGGGTTAAGTGACTTGCCCTAGGTCATACAGGTGGGCAATTATTAAGTGTCCAAGACAGGATTTGAACTCAGGTACTCAGGTACTCCTGACTCCAGGGCCACTGTGCCACCTAGCTTCCCCTCCCCTTTTAATTCTTTCTTTTCATCTCTCCTTTCCAAATCTGTATACCTGTTGAGTTGAATGGGTTTCTATACCAAACTGTGTGTGTATATGTTATAGTTCTTCTTTGACCAGTTTAGATGAAAGTGAAGTTCCAGTTATGCCTGATCATTACTCTATTACAATATTTGAATATAATTCTACTTGTTCACCTTGATTACATATGTTAACAAGTTCCCTTATCTTTTCTCCCATTTTTTTGCTAATATATCTTCTTCCCTTCCTTTTTCTTTACTTTTATTTTTCATTAATAGTCCCTCCAAAAATAACAAAACCAAAAGTCTTGGATTTCATTTAACTACCCCTTGTGAAATTATAATTTTGAGAGAAGTCTATCTTTTGCATCAAGAATGTTGCAAGTTCAAATTGTGGCATTTAAACAATTTGGTCTACCCCAGTGCAACAAATGTCCTTGGAACATTTGCTAAAATACAAAAATTCAAGGTTATGAACAAACTATTTTTAGAGGAAGAAATGAAAATTTCAGGATTTGACACTTGAAGGAACCTTGGTAGCCACCAAAGCTAATCCATTCCTCAAAATAATTCCTAGTACAGGATGAAGCCTCTGTGATTATCCAACCTTGACTTTGAACCTCAATGAGAGGACCCATCATTAGATGGCCCACTCTACTTTTTGTGTAGTATAAGTGTTACAAGTTTTTCTGACATCAAACCTAAATTTGCTTCTTTGCAACTTTTATTCATAATTCCTTGTTCTTTCCCTGAGGTGAAATAGAACATTCCTTCTCTTCCACAATGACCACCCTTCAAGTGCTTGATAATGACTCCTTTTTACCCTCAATCTTCTCTTCAAGATTAATACTCCAGTTCTCTCCATTTAATCCTTATGTGTGTTCAGTTCATCTCTTTACGAAACTGGTTAGCATGTTCTGGATGCTTTTTAGCTTATTGTCTTTCTTAAAATGCAGCATCCTAAATCAGATGCAATATTGCAGATTTGGTTTGATCAGGTCAGAAAGCAGAGAGATCCTCACTTTCTTTATCCTTGGACAACACATCACATTAACTTTTTTGGTTAAAACATCATACTGTCAATTTATACTGAGCTTAAATTCCAAGGTCTTTTGGGGGGGAAAAACTTTTCAGATTAACTTTCATCATTTTTATAATTATGAAGTTGATTTTTGGAACTAAGAATAAGCCATTTCATCTCTATTAAATATCACCTTATTTATTTAATTCAGTATGATAGCCAATCAGCATCTTTTTGGATTTTGATATTATTCAATATATTAATTATCCCTTTCAGCCTGAGAAATACCTATGCCATCTATGTCTTTTTTCAAGTTATTAATAAAAATGTTTAGCCTCACAGGTCAAATATAAATACCTGTGCTACTTTCCCAGAGCTTTCTTTCAAGTTGAGATGGAGCTATTAAAGACTCTTCTTTGAGTAAGACCATTCAAGCATTGCCAAATCCATCTAATTATACTCTCCTTTAACCCACAACTCTCTATCCTTTCCATAAGAATAGCATGAAAAGCTTTATTAAATACTTGACTCATATTACTATAGCTACTTTATTCCCTTGATAAACTAATTTAATAATCTCATCTAAAAATACCTATTCTTGCATGACTTATTTTTGTTGAAACTATCACTTTAATGATCCATTCTAGAATTCTCCTATGAATAAGAGTTAAACTCACTGATTCAGATTCTGTAGAGTGTTTTGTCTTCCTTTGTTTTTATTGAAAAATGGAAAATTTTCCCTCTTCTCTAGTCCTTCAGTAAATACCTTTCATATTCTTTAAAATTTTTTGAATTTCATGACAGTGGTGCAGCAGTCACATCTACCAAGTTTTTCAAGTACCCAAGAATTCACTATATCTGGGTCAGGTGACTTAAATTCATCACATGCTCTCTTAATTATCTTCTTATTCATCTTTAGTATCATATCCAACTTAGTCACTTTTATTCTGTTATTTCCAGTGCAAAGTCATTCTTCTTGGAAAATAAAATAGAAGGAAAAATACACTCTCTGCTGTCATTTATCATGGCCCCATTCACTCCTTTCTTTGCTTCTCTTCTTCTACCCAATATAGTTTAATGACAGCAACAACAGAACACATTTTTTTTGGTCATTAGTTTTCCTTACTAGCCTTAGCTAGTTCTGAGTTTTGGAATTCTGAAATTGATTTTTTACAAAATTGTGCCACACTTTTGTAGTCATTCTCTCATTCCTGATTTTACTTCCATCTTCTGTATTTTTCTTTTTTTACATCCAATTTGCTTATAAGATCCCTATATATTGTCATCATTCTCCTCAGAAAACTCATGGATGTTATTCCTCCTCATTGAAATTATTTCTCTTTGTGCCTTCAGGATTTCTTCCAGGAAAGTTTTTCATCCTAGTTTTGAACTGATCCAACCATTCTGGGGAGTAATTAGGAACTATCCTCAAAAGATCATAAAACAGTATATACTCTTTGATCCAGTAATAACACTTAAAGATTTATTTCCCCAAAGAGATTTAAAAATTGAGAAAGGATCTGTTTGTATAAAGATATTTATAGCAACTCTTTTTTTTTTAGGTTTTTGCAAGGCAAATGGGGTTAAGTGGCCTGGCCAAGGCCACACAGCTAGGTAATTATTAAGTATTTGAGGCCAGATTTGAACCCAGGTATTCCTTACTCCAGGGCCAGTGCTTTATCCACTGCACCACCTAGCCGCCCCATAGCAACTCTTTTTGTAGTGTCAAAACACTGAAAATTGAGGAGATATCCATCAAATGCAGAATGTGATTGTAATGGAATACTATTGTGCTATAAGTATTGAGCAAGATACTTTCAGAAAAACCTGGACTTAAAAGAACTGATGCAAAATGAAGTGATCAGAACCAGGAGAACATTGTACCTAGTTATGGGCAATATTATATTATGTTCCACTGTGAATGACTTAGCTATTCTTAGCATCACAATGATCCAGGATAATTCCAAAGGACACATGATGAAAAAGGCCTTCAGAGAAAAGAAACTGATGGGGCTGAATGTATATTGTAGATACGATTTTTCAGTACCCAAGTTTTCTTGGTCTTTGATTTCTCTCACAACATTATTAATATGGAAACATTTTGCATGATTTTATATGTAATCTGTATCAAATTGATTACCTCAGGGAGGGAAAAAAGCAAGAGAGAGAATTTGAAACTCAGAATTTTTTAAATGTGAAAAATTGTTTTTAATATGGGGATAAAAATAAAATAGTATCAAAAAGGAAAGTTTTCCATCCTTTCCTGATTGATCTCTTGCAGAATTTTAGTTCATGGAATCCCAAGAATCCTTTTTCTGAAATTCCTAAAATATAACATTCATGTCAAACTAAGTCTCACTCTTCTCTCATATATCTTAAACTTAAATCAACAATCAAGTAACATCATCCAAATATAAATTAAAGCATAGTAAGCATTCACTTCAGATCCATGAAACTAATAATGATACTAAAATTGGAAATAGTCAATATCGGATAGCTGTGGGATGAATGCATCTTGATATATATTTTATAAGTACATAAAACATTTCTGGTGTCTCCTACAAAATAATGTGAGCTACTTGAAGTCAGGACCTCTACTCTTGCCTTTCTTTCCATGCAAAGCACTTTACCCAGTATCTAGCATATAGCAAGTACTTTATAATTGCTTGTTGACTATTTGTTGAGCTGTAGATTGGTCCAACTTCTGGAAAATATTTTGGAATTATATGAGGAAAGTCATCAAACTATTCCTACTCTTTGTCACAGCAATCCCACTACTGCTTATGTCTCCAGATATATTAATGAGATTCTACACATATTCCAAAATAATCACAGCAGGACTCTATGGTAGCGACCCCTACTGGAAGTAGAGTGAGGACCCACTGATTGGTCTGTGTTGAACAAACCATGGAATTGTTGTATAGTAAGATATTATCAATATGAGAAATTCAGAGAAACATGGAAAGACTGAGAGGAAGAAATGCAGAGTGATGAAATCAGAACCAACAGTGCAATTGAAACAATGATTGTAATTTAAAATCATGTAAATAAAAATAATACTAAAATTCAGGTGAATTCATAGTAATTTCCATAACAACTTTGATTCTAGAGAATAGAGAATGAAGCACTCTTCATTTTGGCATGAATCTTTAAATACTATGAATAAGAATATTTCACACACTGTCAGATGTGATTGCTTTGGTGGATTTGACATTTTTCTTTGTCACAAGAAAAAGTTCATTAGAGGGGAAATATATTAAGGAAATAACTGTAATGTTAATAAAGGATACATTTTTAAATTTAGGAGGAAAGTCTATAATACTCTCAGAAAAGATGGAATCTGTTTGCCTTCTAAGCTGAGAGGAATGTAAAAGGAAATAAGTTAGAAATGTTATTATATTATTTTCAGATGAATATGGTCCAGAAGTTGGGATCAAATGTGAAGTAATAGTGTTTTTAAAAAAATTTTAAAACCTTAATTATAATAGAATACTATTGATTTCAGTTATTTAATTATGCTATTTCCATTCTTTTTTTTTTTTAGGGTTTTTTTTTCAAGGCAAACGGGGTTAAGTGGCTTGCCCAAGGCCACACAGCTAGGTAATTATTAAGTATCTGAGACTGGATTCGAACCCAGGTACTCCTGATTCCAGGGCCGGTGCTCTATCCACTACGCCACCTAGCTGCCCCTTATTTCCATTCTTTTTAAATAAGATTACAAACAAGCTTTACTTTTTGAGTATTATTTCCATGGAAGATCAAGATTTCCTTTATGGATTTGCAACACAATATTCTCTTTAACCATAAGAGAGTTTAAGAAGTAACATATTCTATTTGAAGATATGCTTACTTGATCTCACTCAACTTTTCTTTCTTTCTTTTTTTTTTTGCAAAGGCTTCTCTATTCAAAAGAAAAGCCTAAAGTTTTTCTTGTTAGTAATAGTTGGTTTATTGGAATTTCACTGAAACAAAGCTGGAACACACTGTCTTTGAAATGACAGTGAATTTCCAGGGGAAGGGCTTATTGATCACAGTGGCCCCACTCTAATGATTGACATGAGCATAGAAATCAAACTGCTTTAGAACACAGTTAAAAGAATTTCATTCAATGAAGGATAAATTATTGCTCATTCAAGAATAAATTAAATCTGAAATCATTATGAATCAGTAGAACTTTTTGTATTCAATGAAAGGAAAATTTGGCTTTTGATCCTGTGCTATTTCCTGAAAAATACTGAAACAAATGGCAGGGTGAATTTTTAAAAGTGTTCCTATTTCTGTTAATGAGAAAAACCATTACCCCCCCACCCAGATTTGGGACATCTAGTGGAGCAAAGCACGTTATTCACTTCACCTAAATTCTCTTCTTCAACTATGTGACTTTTTCTACTCCTATCTTCCCTCACTTAATAAACTTTACTGGATTTTAGGGCAGCTAGGTGGTGCAATGGATAAAGCACCAACCCTAGAATCAGGAGTACCTGAGTTCAAATCCAACCTCAGATACTTAATAATTACCTAGCTGTGTGACCTTGGGCAAGTCATTTAACCCCATTGCCTTGCAAAAATAAAACAAAAGGGGTGGCCAGGTGGTGCAGTGGATAGAGCACCTGCCCTGGAGTCAGGAGTACCTGAGTTCAAATTTGGCCTCAGACACTTAATAATTACCTAGCTGTTTGTCTTTGGCCAAGCCATTTAACCCCATTGCCTTGAAAAAAAAATAAAACAAAAATAAATAATCTTATAAACAATAAACTTCACTGGATTTCTATCACCTCTATGATTGAAGACAACTCAAATACAAACAGTTGCATAACAGGCCTCTCCAAGGATTCTACAATCCAGTAAAACTGGTCTTCTATCTATTATTTATATATGACACTTCATCTCCCTTCTTTTTTGCCTTCCATGACCATCTCCCAGGCTTTAGGATTCAATTCAAGTGCCACATTATACATGAGAGCTTTAGTACTCACTCTAGTACCAGACACCTCCTCTTCACTAGGGGTAGAGCATCATTTATATTAGAAGCACTACAGAAAAACACTACCCTGGTGACCCATTATAATAGAAGGGTGACTTGTGGTTCTTGAAGGTTGTGCGAGTAGAATGCAAAGTCTGACAGGTTATATCATTCTGGGAAGGCTTTTATTCCAGTCTTAATGGTAGATCGTATCTGCTGTTAGGGGAACCCAGTATAAGAGAAAGGATCTTCACCAGTAGGTTGATCACGACTGATGAATTATTTAGGTATGGAATTGCATGATATGAAACAAACAAAAATACAAAATTAGCCTTTTTAATATTAACAGAAATTAAACTTGAAAGCATAAGGAAATTACAATTAATAGAAGGGTAGCTCACATGTTCTCTTTAGGAAAACAAAGGAGATAGATTCATCATAAGCCCAAAGGTACATCATTATAACCCAGAAATTGAACAAACTATCAGTGACTTCCTTAAGAAGGAAAAACTTCCACCAAATGAGTGAATTCTACTAAATATTTGAAGAAAAATTAATTCCAATAAAATATAAAATCTATGCGAAAATACAAAGAAGATTCCTTTTATAACACAGATATGGGGTTGATACCTATAACAGGAAGAACTGAAACAGAAAAAGAAAACTATAGACCAATTTCTGTAATTAATATTGATGTAACAATTTTAAAATAAAATATTAGCAGAGAGATTATAGTGATATAACACGAAGATCAGATACTATGACCACTTGGGATTTATATCAGGAAGATGGGGTTGATCCAATATTAGAAAAACTATCAACATAATTAACCATATGAACAACAAAACTAAAAAAATTCATATTCTTATCTCAATAGATGCAGAAAAAGCTTTTGAAAAAATATAAAACTCATTTTTTTAAAAAATTGAAAAACATAAAGTTTTTTCTTGAAACAATAAATAATATTTATCTATAACTATCAGTAAGCATTGACTGTAATGAGGTTAAGCTACTCTTTCCACTAAGATCAAAGGTAAATCAAGGACTCCCCCATTATCACCACTATTATTTCAACATTGTTTTAGAATTCTAGCTATAGCAATGACAAGAAAAAGAAATTGAATGAATTAGAGTTGTCATTGAGGAAACAAAACTGTCACTCTTTGCAGATGATATGATGTATAATTAAGAGAATAGGAGAAAATCAATTGAAAACCTACTTGAAATAATTAACAATTTTATCAAAGATTCAGGATATAAAATAAACTCATCCAAACCATCAGCATTTCACTATATTATCAACGAAATACAGCAGCAAGAGTAAGAAAGATAAATTTCAATTAAAATAATTGCAGAAAATGTAAAATACTTGGGCATCTACCTGTCAAGACAAATTCAGGATCTATATGAATACTATTATAATTTTTTCAATTTTTAAGTTCTAAACAATTGGAGAAATATTAATTGTTCATGGGTACACCTATCCAATAAATTAAAAGTCACATTTCTACTAAATTTTATAAATTCAAATGGCCAAAAATTATTTTAGAATGCTAGAAAAATAAAATATTCATCTGGAAAAACAAAAGGTCAAGAATATCAGAGAATCAATGAAAAATGTGAAAAAGGGGGATTTGGTAGTACCAGATCTCAAACGATATTATAAATCAGCAATCATCAAAAAAAACAATCTGGTATTAGTTAAGATATAGAATGGTAGATCAGTGAAATAGATTAGACACACACAATACAGTAATAAATAATTTGGTAATCCAGTGTTTGACAAACTCAACTATCCAAGATTTTAGGATAATAAATCACTATTTGACAAAAATTGCTGGAAAAACAAATATCTCAACCTGTTGAGATAAGGTCAAAATAGGTACATGATTTAGAATTAATTGGTGGTATTACAAGAAAATTAGGGGAACATAGAATATTTTACCTTTAAGATTTACAGATAAGGAAAAAATTATGATCAAACAAGTAGAAAGCATTATGGAATGTAAAACGGATAATTTTATTACATCAAATTAAAAAGGGCTGCACAAACAAAACCAATGCATCCAATATTAGAAAGGAAGCAGACATATGAGGAAATATTGTACCATTTCTCTGACAAAGACCTCATTTTTTAAATATATAGAGAACTGAGTCAAATTTATAAAAATATGAATCATTTTCCAATTGATAAATGGTCAAGGGATATGAAAGGCATTTTTAGAAGAAGAAATCAAAGCTATCTCCAATTTCATGAAAAAATGTTCAAAATCACTATTGATTAGAGAAATGCAAATTAAAACTACTCTGAGTGTCCATCCCATACCAATCAGATGGGCTAACATGATATAAAAGGAAAATGACAAATATTGGATGAGAAGTTCAACAATAGGTCACTAATCAATTTTGGTAGGGTTGCAAGTTGGAGGGTTGCAAGCATTCTGTAGAGAAATTTAGAGAGGAAAGAGCTATAAAGTGAACACCCTTTGATACAGCAAAATACTACCAGGTTTGTACTCCAAAGAAATCAAAGAAAAAATAAAATTTACCTATTATGTACAAAAATATTTATAGCAGCTCTTTTTTGTGTGTGGTAAAGAATTGGAAATTGAATGAATGGCTTTTTGAGAAATGTCTAAACATGTTATAATATATGATTATGATGGAATACTATTGTGTTGTTTGAAATAATGAGCAGGATTGATGCAAAGTGAATTTAGCAGAAGTAGAGAAACATTGTACCCAGTAACAGTTACATTGTATGATGATCAACTGTGAGTGATTGCTATTCTCAACAACGACCTAAGACAATTCCAAGACTTACAAAAAATGCTATCCACCACCAGAAGATCTGTTGGAATCTGATTGCTGATTGAAGCATACTTTTGTTACTTTTTTATTATCTTTTTTCTTGTTTTCTTTTGCAACATAGCTAATATATAAATATTTTATTTGACTGCACATATCTAATCTCTATCAAATTGCTTGTCTTCTCAAGGAAGAGGAAGGGAAATAAGGAGATAATTTGGAACTCTAAATTTTTAAAAAAATTATTAAATTTTTTACATATAATTGAGAAAAAATAAAAATCCATTATTTAAAATAAAATTTAAAAAGGCACATCATTTCATGGAATGCTTAGTTATTGCACCTTGTGTTAGCTTTAGTAAATGGATACAACTGTGACTAATATAGTATTGGAGGGGTAGGTAGGTGGTACAGCAAACAGAGCATCTGCTCAGAAGTCAAGAAGACCTGAGTTTAAGTCTGATCTCAGGCACTTACTAGTTGTGTGACTCTAGATAAGTCACTTTATCCTACTTCCCTCAGTTTCCTAATCTAGAAAATGTGTTGGGGAAGGAAAAAGGAAACTATTCCAATATATTTGCCAAGAAGATCCCAAATGGGGTCACAAAAGAGTTGAACCCAACTGAACAATAACATGAGACATCATCTCTCACAGAGGATGAAGAGGCCTATGAAGTGCTATGAAGAATATAACAAGAACCTCCAATTCAACTCAGCATGTATACTGATATTTAGTGAGTTAAATGCAAAGTTGGACTTGGAGGTAGAATGGCCATCAAAAACATATTTGAAAATATCATTTGGGATTAATGAACAAAATGGGCCAAATGTCTGTAGATTAATTTCAAAATCTTATGAATAATTTCTTCCAGAAGAGAGTTGAACATATGTAACACCAAATCTCCCCCCCAAAAAAAATTAAACAGGTGATATCTTAATTAGGAAATGACTTTTGCTGACATGGATGCAATTTTCAGAGCCTCTGCAAGGAGATCCATAACCACTCAAATGTCATTTGCCTAACAGTTTACAAAGGAAAAGCCATGTGAATGAATGCATATTTCCAGATAGTGATTTGACATGCAGTTGAATGAGCAGCTCATACAATCAATCTATCAGAACATATATTTGGACAAACATTATAGATAGATGCGTCCTTACTCCCATACTTATTTTAGCATGATGTTTTCAGCCATATTATCAAATGTTTTCACTGAGGATGAACATGGCTTCAAGGTCAGCTACCACAATGATGTCAAATTCTTTAACCTGAAAAGTCTACAAGTGAAGACAAAAGTGGAGGGAATATTGGTGCATGATCTTCAGTATGCTGATGATTGTACACTCAATGCAGTCTCTGAAACTGAGATACCACAAAATATGGTCTGATTCTCAGTTGCTTGTGCTCATTTTGATCTAAATTAACACCAATAAAACACATCTAGATGTGGAAACATCAATTACAGCAATGGAGAAGTTTTGAATACTTTGGACAAGTTCACTTACCTTGGCAGTGTCCTTTCTAAGGAGGTTCACATTGACAATGAGGTTGACACTCTCATTACCAGAGGTAGCTCAGTATTTGGGAGACTCCAAAAGAAAGAATGGGAGAGATGTATTAGGCTGACTACCAAACTTAAGGTCTACAGAACCATTGTGCTGACCTCATTGCTATATGCTTGTGCAACCAGAGCCAAGTCAGGAAACTGCATCACTTCCATTTAAATTGTCTTAGGAAAATTCTGAAGATCATCTGGCAGGAGACCCTGAGGTCCTTTCTCAAGTTAAACTAGCTAATATTCCAAAATTACTACAGAGAGAGTGTAACTATGATAAACCGGGCACATTAGAATGCCAGGCATGCACTTGTCAAAAAAACTATTTTATGGAGAGCTCACATAGGACAAGTGCTCACAATGGGGTTAGAAAAAGCAATACTGAGACACCCTGAAGGCCTCATTGAAGAACCTTAGAATTGATTGTACAGCATGAGAGACACTGGCACAGGACTGTCTAGTGAGGGTGTTTCTCTTTATCAGGAAGGCAGAATTGAACCAACTCAAAGGAAAAGTGACATCCGTAAGTTTAGAGTACCCATCCCAGGTGTTCACATGGACTATTTGTGCCCGACTTGTAGTAGAGCATTCCAAACTCATATCGATCTGATCAGTCACAACTGGACACACCATAATTTGTCTCAAATATAATGAGGTCATTTTGGTCTTCTTCAATAACAAAGGACAAGAACCAATCAACCAACCAACCACAGATGGATGTATCAGGGCCAAGAACTGATTAGGAAGAAAGGATTTGTCTGGATTGCACTGGAGAAATTACATGGTAGTTTCAACAAACTTTTGGGATCTTTTGATTTTGGGATCAATATTCTTCTGGTATTATTAGCACCTATGAAACATTCTGAAGGACCAAAACTGCAGGTATCCCACTGCATAAATGTAGACAGAATGAACTATATTTTCAACAATTATTTGCCAGAAAGTCATGCCAAAAAGATATTAAATTATGATCCAAAAAAAGAGACAGGCTAGGCATGGATATTTAGCCCACGTTAAAAGACTTAAACAAAAGTATTTAGAATATTAGGAAAATCCTTTATGAAGATTATTGATGAACATGGAAAAGGATTACACAATGTGGGAAAACATGAATGGATAATAAGCATTCCAGCTTGAGGGAACAGAGTGTTGAATTTAGTCATGATATATAAAATTTAAATCTAGCCCTAGATCTAGCCTTACTTAACATAAGATTTCAGACAATTTCTTAAGTTCTATTTGCCTCCAGTTTCTCATTTGAAAAAGAAATGGTGGTAAAAATAACATCTATCTTTCTGGATTTTTGTGAAGATATAAGGAGTTAACATTTGTAAGATGCTATGGAAAACTAAAAGCTCTTATACCTTTAAATGCTACCTATTATTATTGTGAATTGTGCTTTTAAAAGAATCCAATAAAAGAGTATTTTGCTTCTAAATATACTTATGTTTGTTATAAGGAGGGAAACAATAAAAATATGAACTTGAATTCTTCTATAATAAAAAAAGTTTGTAGAAGCTCAGGATGTCAGTTGATCAGTAAACAAAATTTTAAGTAGTATTTTGTGTAAGGTATTATCAAAGAGATAGTCTCTGCACTTAAAGGACAAAGTCAACACATAAAAGACAAACTGGAAAGGGATGGAAGAGAGGGAAATACCAATACAGGATCATGGTGTTTCAGTACAAAGAATGAGGGTTGGTGATCAGGGCTCTTCTCCAAATAATAGTTAATAATAAATATCAAACATTTATATAACTCTCTCTATGTGTCAGACATTGTGCTAAGTACATTATAATTATTATCTTACTTGATTCTTATGGCAATCTTATCAGGAAAGTGTTCTTATTAATCATAATTTTACTGATGAAGAAACTGAGGCAAATAGACATTGAGTGTCTTGAAAAAGTAGGAAATGCAAGTAAAAAAAATCTACAACCACTATATAAGGCTCTCCCAGTTTTTAGACTCCAAAATTTTTGAAAAGGGGTGTATCAGGGCAGCTAAATAGCACAGTGGCTAAAGAACTGGTCCTGGAGTCAGGAGGACTTGAGTCTAAATCTGGCCTCAGACACTTAATAATAACCTAACTATATGACCTTGGGCAAGTCACTTAACCCCATTGCCTTAAATAAAAAAAAGAAAAAAAAAAAGAAAGAGGGTGCTCAGCACAGCAATTCCTATTTCCCACCAGTTATATTCCTTTTGGATGCTGGAACTTTTCCTCATGGTGCTAGTACCTTTTCCTTCTATCTCTCTACCACTTTTCAGCTTCCTTTTGTGGGTTGTCTTTCCCCATTAGATTGTAAGCTTCTTGAGGGCAGATATCTTTTTTTTTTTGTATTTGTATCCTCAAGAGCTTAACATAGGGTCTGGCAATTAGTAGTTAATAAATGTTGCTTGATTTGATGCTATGGGAAGCTGCCCTAGGTCATTTAAGTAATCCACTTATCTGGCTCCAAAGGGACTTTTAGGGGTAAGAATTAGAACAGTTTGTCAAATTTTCAGACCATGGTCTGGGCTTCCATTTTCCTTAAAATCATAGTGGTTTCTTATCCATATCAAAACTTCCCACAGGTATAGAAATTTGACAAACTATTCTAATCAAAACTATTATGGGGCTGCTAGGTGGCACACCGGCCCTGGAGTCAGGAGTACCTGAGTTCAAATCTGACCTCAGGCACTTAATAATTACCCAGCTGTGTGGCCTTGGGCAAGCCACTTAACCCCATTGCCTTGCAAAAAATAAAAAAATAAAATAGTGGCATTTGATTAAAAAACTATTATCAATAAAAGATATTAATTCAAAAACAAAATGGACTTTTTTTGTTGTCTGTTGGCTGAATACATTTTTGTTTAAGGCAAGAGGCTTGTGGAAAGCATAGCACAAATGAAAGTTACATGTGGGAATTATTCTGCCCCATTTCAGTTTGAAATATAATGCTTCCAAAAAAATTATGAAACACCCTCCCCTGCCATGCTGGGATAAAGCTTTTTAGTGGTGCCACCCGCTAGGACTTAGTGAGAATTATAGACAGAGCAATACAGAGGAGTCAGACAGCACCAGGAGTGACACCAATATCACTGACTGAGAGCTAAGAGAATAGTGATTGGTGCCAATAACTGGCAGATCTGAAGGGTTATCAGAAAATAAGCATGAGTGATGCTGGATAAGAGTTCTAGTTTCAGGATTGATAATCCGCAAGAGCTGTGTGGTCAGAGATACAGTTACCATGGAATGATGCTGGCTGACACCTCTAGGAACCTAAGGACATAACAGACAGACACAATGAGCATCACCTTCTGGACTCTGGGTACAATTACTACTATATTTTGGGCATATAAATACAAAAGCCAGATATATACTTAGGCATTATAAGAAACAACACCTCTTAGGAGCCCTGTCCCAGTACATAATTCTGGCTATTCAGGTTTTATCATTGTGTGATAAAAAACATTTTAGGGAAAGGTTTTTCATTGTTAAGTATCAGAATTTTCCATGAGCTCAGGGAAAAAAAACTCTATTTGTTTTTTCAACCTATAATCTTTTCTCCTTTTTTTTTGAGTTTTGTAAATTGTATGTTTCCAAGGGGAGCTGTCAACAATACAACAGTTACAACAGTAAAGTTCTCAGGTTTTTTTGTTTTGTGTGTGTGTGTATGTGTGTGTGTGTGTGTGTGTGTGTGTGTGTGTGTGAGGGACAGTGAATCAGAGATATGAGAAATCTTCAATGTATACACGAATTTTTTATGTCCTGTGAGAACCTTTAACACAAAGATTATACTTTTCTGAATTGGCTATTTGGAACCTTTTCTCTCTAGTGATTTACAGTTCCTACTAGCAATTATATTTATATTACTAATTATGCTGACATATTAATTATATTAAGTTTCTATATAAAATATATATCATATTAACAATTATATTAAGTTTGAAACACAGCAGATGCTATTATTTGCTAATGAGGGCTAGGAGAAGTTAGAAGGTAGAACAGCATAAGACTAAATTTGACCAATGTGACTGTTTTTCAGATTCATAATATTATTTCCATCTTTAATTAGCTAAGAGGAGTATATGATGGGATAGTTATTATTCAGTGACCTTCTCAAAGCAAAGATGTGATTTAATCATTCTGTGTCCTTTACATATTTACTCATTAAGAAGCACTGGAGCACTTTCCTGGGTCAAAACATCTATTGTTATATTGTTATTTCACAGAGATTTAAACAAAATACTCATTGCACCACACTTGGGTGATCTGAAGTCTGGATTTAGGAATGATGAGCCTTCTAGGGAATAGACTGATAATATCCATCATTGTATGACCACTGATTATCTGCAAATTTCTATCAAGGTTCTGCAGTGAGGCAAATGCAATGCCCAGTGGAATTCCATGGAGGTGACTTTCAACCCTGAAGCCTTGCCAGCTAGTCAGAAGGAATCTTGCTGTCTGGTTGCCCAGCTTTGCCACTGCTCCCTGAAATATAAGAATTCTCTGTTGACCTGGATTTTTCTGACAGCCTCATTATGAAAAAACACTTTTAAGAAAAGTCTCTGTGTACAAATCTATTATTCCCCTAAAGTCCTCAAAGAATGGTTTTCAAGAAACCATTTTATAGTATAGACTAGATCAGTATTGGTAACTAGAACCAGAGGGTGATTGATGTTTGAGAAAGTACTGGATCCAGAACCAGAGGTCCTTCATTCAAGTCTCGGTTCAGAGCTGTGAACTCATTCTCTGAGATTCAGTTTCCTCATTTGTAAAATGGGAATAATACTTGCATTTCTTTCCATATAGTTTGCAAAATTTAAACCCTGTGCAAATGCATCATTGTTCTATTAACACTTCAATACTCTGATGGAATTCTTTGATTCTGGTTATTCCCTCAACTGGACAGTTGTATCACTAGACATTTTCATCCTATGCAACTATTTGCTTGTCCTATTGCAAGTATTTTAAAAGAGGCCTTACTCAGTGTGCTAGGGGGAACTTCCTTTTGATCTCTTGACATTCCATGGTTATCAGTTCAGCCCACAGACTGACCAAGTGCTAGGGATACATAAAAAGAAAAGGCAAAAACAGTCTATTTTCCAGGAGATAGCAATCTAATGGGAGAGTCAATGTACAAAGAACTCTGAACCAACAAAAGATAGAAATTTGATAAAATGGAGGTCATCTCAGGTGAGGAATGAGCATTAATGGAAAAGTCATTTGTAATCTCAGTCTCAGTTTCATCATCAGTTAAACAAGATAACAATATCTGTAATATTTATCTCAATCAGGCAGCATAGTATAGTGGAGAGATGACCATATTTGGCATCAGAAAAATCTGGTTGAAAGTTCTATCCTCTGCCTATATATATAGGTATATATGACATACATGTATCTATCTGTAAAATATATGTATGTATGATTATGTATTTGTGTGTGTAAATATATATACAAATATATTTATATTCATGTTGCTGTCGAGTTGTTTCAATTGTGTCTGATTCTTCCTGACTTCATTTGGGGATTTCTTGGTTTGCCATTTCTTTCTCCAGTTTGCTTTATAGATGAACAAATTCAAACAAAGAGGGTTAGGTAATATATCCAGGATCACATGGTAAGTAAAGATGTAAGACCATATTTAAACTTAGGACTTCCTTACTATAGGTCCAGCACTCTCTCCACGATGCCACCTAACCTGTGTCAACTAACCTGGGAAATTTTCTTAGCAAGCTATGTTCTATGTATCTAGCCAAAGTTGACCATATGCAGCAGATGTGCTACTCCTCTGTTGAAACCTTGTCAGACAAGAAGAATGTTTCAGCTTAGTCAACAGTTGGATAATAAATCAGTTTATCCCTGAATACATGGAGGATCACCTAGGAGCATGTTTGCTAACTATCCCTGACTGATATAGGATAGGACTGTCACTAGGCACCACCTCCATGGGTGTATGAAATGCAGCAGATGTGAATCTGAGGACAAATTAAGACCATCCACTGCAGATTTGAATGAGGTTATTTCTGTGAATTTTAGGAATTTCAAAATGAAGATATTTGATCAATTTCCCTTACCCATCTTAATTCCTATTTTTGACAACAAAGGTTTCCCTTCAAATGAGAGATTATGTGAGAAATGAGCATCCACTAGGGAGGGGGAAGAAAGAAAATCCACACATAAGACTTGTGTGTCCAATTGAGCTTTACTAATGGTTAATCTTTACCGACAGGTGGATGTTGAAAGGATGCTGCAGTTCTCTAAATCTGTATCCTCATTTGAATGATGATATGGTAGCTTTTCCCAAATGACTTCCTAGTTTTCCCCCTTTGTACAGAAAAAAAAGCTCTATCTCTGGTATATTAGTGATATTTCCTCAATTTTAGAGGGCGAGAAGTTTCCTGGGGTGGGAGGTGATTATTGAGGATGTAAGGTATCTCTTATCTCTCTCCAGATCTATACTTTGAATTCTCTAAACTATATAATTGGTTGAGAAGGTGAAAGAGTAAGAAAAGGGAAAAAGAGAGTAGCTCATTCTGTGGCTGACCTTGAACCTTAATTAGCTTGATCTCATCCTAGGCTTGATAGGACTCTGAGAACTCTCTTAAACCCAGGTGGTCACGTACTCATATAAAGAGCAAACGTGTGGACATTTATTCACATACTGAATTTATGATTTTACTTTTAACCTAAACCAGGTTCCATAGTTTAAAGCATATTGTGGATATATTGAATAGATTGCCATACTCTCAATGCCTTTTGTTCAATATTTCTTTTATATATTGGGGAAATCTTGCATCTATGAGATGGAGCAGTAGGTAGTTGCCTCAACCTAGGATAGTTCCTAAATAGAGGAGCAGTGAGCTATTCATAACACACACACACACACACACACACACACACACACACACACACAACACACAACACACAACAGGAATGAGTCCCGGATCACAAACCCCAATCAGGCCCTACTAGCCTTGTGACCTTGGTCAAGTCACTTAACTAACTTTTTTTAGTCCTAACTTAACCCATCTGTAAGTGAAGGGTGGCATGAGAAGTCCTCTAAGACTCTTTCTAGTTCTAATAATCTGTGGTTCTAGTTTATTCTCAGTCACTGAGCTTAAATCGAATGGTTAGCTTTGATTTTGCAGATGGAGCCTTTCCAAAATGCTCAGACACAGCAATGCCATTTTTAGTGGGACTTTGCAAGTGCTTCCTGTGGATGAAGACAAAAAAAGCCGATGAGTAGGGACAGCCATGTAATCCAGGCTGCTTCTCCAAACATCAGCACAGCTTCCAGTTCCTCTCTGAATGCTTTCTTGATGGAAATGCATAATGTCGGATGAAATTGGAAGCACTGATAGAAAGGGAATGTCTGGCCAGAGTACTTTACCTCACTCCACTTATCTTAGGGAGAATCAGGCACCAGAGTAGCTAGCACTGAAAAAAATATGGTCACATTTTTTTGGTGAGGAAGGGAGGGAGAAGGGACAAGGTAGTGGTTGAGAATCTGACTAGGTGCATTATTCTTCCATGTATGCAGCCAGGGTTGAATAATTGTTTTTTTTTTCTCCTTAGAATTAGAATGAAGGGTAAGGTTTTGTTTTGGGAGGGGAAAGGAAGAGTTGCTGGAGCTGCTGGAGAGAATTAAAAGATAAGATATGATTTTTAAGTCAGAAAGAGCAGCCAGAGGGGATTTGAGTTTAATTTCAATAAACATACATTTATTAAGTATGTAGTAGGTACTAGGAATTATATTAGCTACTGGGAATAAAAAGACAACAATGAAATTGTTCCTTTCCTCAAGGACTTTACATTCTAACAGGGAAAATGACATGTCTACGTTTAAGTATGTATAAAATGTAAATGTATGAATACAAGATAATTTTTTTGTGGGAGGGGAAATACTAACTTGTAGAGGTTTGAGGAAAAAATCTCAGGTAGACAGTGGCTTTTGAGCTAAACTGGGAATGCTAAGAAATAGAGATGAAACAGTGCATGGGGGTGAGGGGTGGGAGTGCCATAGATGGCATATCATGTGAAGATTGTCAAGTAGTCCAATTCAGCTGCACTGTAGTGTGAGTCATGGAGACTAGTAATAAGACTAGGCCACTGAATTGTAGATGGTTGTGGAAAATCATCATATTCCTCTGTGCTCTGTTTTTCATCTGAAAAATGACTGTACTTTACCACGTCTAATCTGTTCCTCATATCCTCCTTTAGTCAGCTCAATTCTTCCCTCTACCCCCAGAAGGCATGTTGCTAGCATCATTCTGGACAAAGAGACAATTAAATTTAGAAACTGTTTGTTTGGTACCTATTATGCATGTACCTTACACTATGGAGGATAGAAAAGAAAGATTTGTAGACAAATTGAGTTATGTATCTATTGAAAAATCTTGCAATGTTTTTTAAATGTGTTTAAAAAGATCTGCCTCTTACAGCTTGCTCTGCTAACTCCAAACCCTTTAAAGAAACCAGTTTATAATATAGAGTGGAGAGATATGTAATCCTGTGAGAGATTATTATATGCAAAATAATACATAACTACATACAATTGATGAAGAGTGAGAGTTTAGAGCACTACTATTTATTAATACCTACTCTATGTTCTGTGTTGTGGAAGATGCATAGGTCAGTGAGACATGGTACATTCCTTCAAAAAGTTTGCAATCTAACCTGGAAGGAAAAAATAAATACACAAATAATTCTAACACAAGAAATATAATAGAACATGAAAATACTTTGAGTGATGTACTCTTGAATTTGAGGAAGAAAAACAATAATTTCATCTTTAGGTGAGGTGGAAGAATGAAAAGGATTTTCATGATGACAGCAGAATTTGAGCTGACCTTTGATATGTAATATTTCAACAGGGAGATATAGTTGCTGAAGGAATCATTTTATTAGGAATAGGATACACTATGAATAAAGGTATAGAAGTAGGGAAATGAAGGATATGTATTAATTTTGAGGGCAGTGGTGATTCTCTTGTTTTCCAAAAATCTAGGATATTTCTTGGGAAGTCTTTCTGTTATTCAGTCATTTTCAGTTGAGTCTGAGTCTTTTTGATCTATTATTTAGGGTTTTCTTAGAAAAGATATTATCATTTCCTTCTCCAGCTTATTATTCAGATGAGAAAACTGAGACCACTAGTGTTGTGACTCACCAGTTAGTAAGTATATAAGGCTAAATTTGAACTCAGACCTATTCACTGCTCCAACTAGCTACCCAAGAACTACTTGGAAAGTAGCAGGCGACAAATTTGGAAAGTTAATTTGGATTTTTGTAGTGAAGTGTCTTGTTTTAATTTAATTCTCCGAAAAGTGGAAGTCAATAGAGAATTTTGATCAGCAAGTCACCTGATCCAGATCAGTTTGTCAGTTGGAAGTGGTTTGGATTGAAGGAGAGAGACTGAAGGCAAGAAACAGAATCTGGAGGTATTAGCAATAAATAAATAAATGCTAGAGGTAATGAGGGCCTGAACTAGAGTAGTAGTGGTGGGAATGGAATGACATAGAGACAAGAAAAGACATTGCAAGGGTAAAATCTACAGTATTTAAAAACTAATTATAAGCCAGCAACGATGCTTTACTCTAGATATTCTAGCCCAAGAGACTGAGAAGATGGTTTCATTTACAAAGACAGGGAAATCAGCAGCCAGATGCCTTATAGAGAAAGATAATGGGTTCTTTTGGAAATAATAAGATTTAGGTGTCACTGGATTATCTAGGGGAATATGTGCAATAGGTAGTTGAAAATAGATGACAACAGTTTGGTAGAAAAATCAGGAGATATAAATTTGCAAGTCATATGATTAGAGAGCTTATATCACTGAAGGAAAAAGCATAGTGAAAAGATATTAGAATAGTATGGTGGGGATATCTACATTGAATGATAGAGGAAAAAGAGGAGAAATGAGTTAAGGCTATAAGAAGTCCTAAGGGATATATTAGGGTAATCAAGATATTGAAGTAAAAGGGGGTGGGAGTTTCAAGGAGAAGGAGATTGTGCCAAATTCTGTACTGAAGTAAAGACAGACTAGGACTAAAAGTTACTGAATTTGAAGATATTATATGTATATAAAGATATTATATACATGAAGATATTATATGTATCTACATAAACCATAAATATATATGTTTATATATGTATTTCAGTATAACAAATATTTTAGTAAACAATTTCAGTAAATCAATGATAATGGAAGTCAAATTTCAGAGGGTTAAGGAGCTAGTGAGTAAAAGTGGATATACCAAAGACTTACTATATTTTCAAAAGTTTGGTAGTGATGAGAAGGAAGAGAAGGACAATAACTTGAAGGGAGAAGCAACATTGAGAGCAGGTCTATTTGGTTGGGGTTTTTTTTTTAATATAAAGAACTAAATATATTTGGAAACCTAAAGTATCTAGATGAAGAAGAAAAGAAGAAGAAGAAGAAGAAGAAGAAGAAGAAGAAGAATATGTTTTATTTATTTGTGTATTTCTCATAGGGCCATTCACGTGGCAGGTATTCAATGAATATTTGTGCTCTGAGCTTCCAATTAGTAAATGATGTTGGGTAGATCATGCTTTAAAAACTATCTATCACTCACAGGATTTACCAATCAAGATGGGTTTTGTTAAGGATCTTAGAATTTAAAAAGAGGGAATAATTGGTGGTTTATAGTTTTGGAGAAGGTAAAAGGGAGTAATACTAATTTCATGTCAATGATTGCTCCATTTAGTTCTGCCTTGTGATAAGGTAAAAATAGATACAAAAGAGGCAGAACATAGGAGAATATGCTTTCTGGGGGTTGAAGTGTTAAAGTGAATTGCTATTCTGGACAATTGAGGAGAAGTGACCATTGAACATTACAACTATGACAAGATAATGAGAAGTTATAATCTGAAATACACACAGAGTTTTGGAGAACTAATCTCAGATGGTTTAGAGTAAGGACAGGTAAGATCTATGCCTGAACATTCTGTTTAATTCCATCCAGGAGAAAGAAGAATTGGGGAAGATGGAGCTGTCCAAAAAGATGTGGCTGCATAGTGAACTCACTAATCACATTAGATGCTTAAAAAAGGTTCTCACAGAAAATAGAAACAAAATCAGGTGACAGGATGAATATAAAACTGTTGCAATGTCCTTAATGAAGAGTATCAGGAGTCCAAAATGAATTGAGACTGACTTGGATATAAAGGACAATAAAAGGATTTTGAAGCTACATTCAATAAAGAGAACATTAAACAATGAATAGGATAGCTTCTTAGATTCTCTCAGTAACTTCATCATCATATTTGAATTTCACTAATATATTTAATACAGATGACTCCCATGTCTACTTCTCTGATCCCTCCTATGTTCTAATCCTGCATCAATTGCCTCTAGCACATTTTGAAATGAATGTCCTATAAACATCTCAAAGTCCACATGTCCAAAATAGATCTCATTGTCTTTTCCATAAAATCCTTTTCTTTTCCAAAGTTCCTTATTTCTCTCCGTGGCACCACAATCCTTCCAATGTCCTCAATATCCATTATGCTACATGTATAATTATTTCCAAATCTTTCCATTTCTACCTCTACTACATCTCTCACATACTGCACACCCCTTCTTACCACTCGCATAGCCATAAACTTAACTTAAACCCATCATACAAATTACCAGTATTGATGGCATCAACATGAATAAATTTTAAGCAAAATATTTTGTAAGCCAAAGAAATAAAATACTTCAACCAAAAACCAAACATTATAGTATGGTGAGATCATTGTCTTCAAGAATCTTATAACCCTAGTCAAAGGTCATGAGAAAATCCATGAGAACATATAAATATTAAACAATGGCAAAACTGCATATATGATTATAGAAATAGCTAGGTTCATTCCTAGTAAATAATATTTATTGGTTCTTTTCAATCTTGAGACTTAAGGATTTTCTGCTGGGATTCTCCAAAATAAGTACATACGAGTAATAAGGAAGTCTATGTTAAATTCCATACTCAACTTCTGCCAAATGGGAGACAGACATCTTGTTCCATATGACCTTCATAAGCAAAACATTGCAGTTCACTTCATACTTTAAAGGATTAAGAAATATAAAGAGAAAATATATTTTACATGATTGCACATGTATATACTACATTAGATTCATTATTGCCTTAGGGTTGGGGGAAAGTGGTAGAGAAAAGGATAGAATCTGTATCTCTAAACTTAAAAACATTAAAATTGTTGTCATAAGCAATTAGGGAAAAATAAAATATTTCTATTAAAAAAGAAATACAAAGAGAAGCTACAGTAAGTTAGTGTATGCTCTTTCTGGAAAAGAAAATTGGACTGATAAAACAAATTTATAGAGTACATCCCTAAGAAATGGAAGGATTCATATTTCATTCACTTTTAACTAACTTACTATCACACATCATATTTGTAAGGTGCCTTCCAGCACTTAGCAGAGTGTCTGGAATATAGTTATCACTTAATAAATGTTTATTGATGTCACTTATGTGCATGCTGCTATAGGGGATATAAGGCAAAGCTATGTTGTAATGGAAAGAGCACTGCATTAGAGTTGAACAGGCATTTGTTAAACCCTACAATGTGCTAGGCATTTTACTAGGCCTGGAAAACAAAGACAAAAAAAAATTAAGCAATATCTATCCTAAGGAGCTTCCATTACTTTTGTAGAAATCAAGAGGCCTGATCTCTAACACTTATTATTTGCTAATTATGGGACATGGGCATGTTATGCCATTTCCTTGGGCCTCAGTTTTCTTACTGAGATGGTAGGTAGAGATTCTGCTGGATCTGGAATAAGGAAGATCTGATTTCAAATCTAGTCTCAACCAACTATGTGATCCTAGGCAACTCATTTAACTTTTTTGCTTTGTTTCCCCAGTTGTAAAAAGAAGATAATAATAGTATCTACTTCCCAGAGTGGTTGGGAGGATAAAATGAAATAATATTGAAAAAATGCCTTGTAGATTTGAAGAACTGTATAAATGCTAGCTATTATAAAAATAAATTACATGATCTCAAATGTTCTTTCTGACTCTAGCATTTTATGATTTTTTCCTTAAGATTTTATTTATTTTGAGTTTTACAATTCCCCCCCCCTAATCTTCCCCCCCCAGAAGGCAGTCTGTTAGTCTTTACATTGTTTTCATGGTATACCATTTTATGATTCTTAAGTTTAGAAAGAACCATTTGAAATATCAGAGTTTTAGAAGTGGTACAATTAAGGAGCAAAAGTCAAGTTATACAATGAATTGATAAAATGGCAAATAAGAATCTAGGACATTTGACTCCAAGGCCAAAATGTTGACTTATGTATTATGGCTTATCTTTGCATTGTACTTTACCTTAGATAATTATGTCTCTGGGCTCCTCAGAATGAGGTACCCTATAAAGAGGATAGTATTCATTTTTTTACAGTTTTATAGTTTCATATGGTCTTTGAAAAAAGATAGATTTATAATGTCTCCATTTGTGGAAAAAATAATAAAGAGTTTGTTGGTCTAGAATGAATGATTTCTGTCTGGTATTCTCATTAATATCAGCATTTAAGATCTGGTCAATAGTACTTTGTTTTCTGCTAACAGGTACCTAAATACTCTGTGCCCAAATTAACTTTTATTCTTCCTGAATATTGTCTTGCTACATTTCAAATGTAGATTTGGCCAGTATTGCCCTTGATTACAAGCTTTTTTAAAATTGACTCCATTACATTTTCTCACTATAATCAGATTCCAGTCCTATATACCTAGCTTCTTATAGTTCCCCTAGTCTTTGATACTTCTAAGTTTCTTTTCCAAAACAAGACTATAATGACTCTGCTTTCTAAAGAGACAAAAACATGTACCCTAGGCTTAGTCCTTGGCACAAGGAGACCTTTCCCCTACTAACTCTACCCTTAGAAACTCCCAGATTCCCAAAAAACTTGACTAGCACAGGGGAGGGTGGACTGGATGAGGCCAAGAATATTTAATCCTTCTACCTTAAAGCTAGTGCCTCATGAACACAAAGTATACCTAAGAGAATTAATTCTGTATATTTTTCACCAATTGGAACTAGAATCAAACTCTGAAGACTGAATAGATAATTGGGAAAGAAATTTTATCTTCAGAGTTGAAAAATCTTAATAAGCTTTTCTTGTAAAGAATTCTTTCCTGTTTTCCCTCAGGTTTTCAGTATCTCTGGTTGTGAATTCAATGTTGTTTATCACTATTAAATTCACTGAAACAACTTAAGGAAAAACCCCAAAGACCTCAGCTTATCCTTTTCTTTCTGTCACCACTAGCCTCTTTAGAAGGGACTAACACTCTAATTCAGTAAATAGAGTATGTCATTGGCATCCAGATCTTCCCAGAGTGGGCAATAAAGAAGCAATGGAAAGTGAATTGAATTATGTTCAACTTTCTTCCTCTTTCCCATACATGAGGAGTATTTAGGATTATATCTGGTGCTATGGGCCTGGTGGGTCAATAATCTTAGATTTATCTCAGATGTACCCTGAATTGTATACAAATTCATGCTATTTTTGAAACTAGAAGTTCTTAGGACCAAGAAAGATAAAATATTTTACAGTAACTATAAAGGTCACTCTGATCTGTCATGGATCTTTGAAATCATTAACATTTGGATTCAAAAAAATCATCTTCACAAGTATAAGGTGGAAAAGCATGGTTAGATTGTAATTTTTTAAAAAAGAACTGGAGTTTTGAATTGATCAAACATTTACTATGAGTTATCACTATGTCAACCAAAAAAGTGATTGTATCTTTAAGTGGAATTAAGGCATAGGTTCTAGGAATTGGGAAGTAATGTTTATTCTTTATTTTTCCTGCTTAGATTACATTTGTAGTATTGTGTACAATTTTAGGGGAGGTAGCTAAAATAATAATTGGCAACTTGGATATTCCATAGAAGATGTCAATCAGGACAATCACATGAGGATTGTCTGTGTCACATGAGGATTGGCTGAAGGAACTCAGGATGTTTAAGCCTGCAAAGGAAATGCAGGAAAGACATGATGGTTGCTTGAAGGCCTTTCATGTTGAAAAGTGATTAAATTTTGCCCCCTTTGTTAAAAAGGATATTTGGACTTGGTGTCAGGATAAAATTTCCTAACAATTAGAGCTATCCAAACTTTGAATAGAATCCCCTGAGAGAAGGTAGGCTGTTCCTCATGAAATTCTTCCAGGAAATGCATGATGATCACTTGCCAGTAGGTATATTGAAGTAGGGGCATTCATTTTCAGGCAGAAGTTGAACTAGGTGACCATTGAGATCCCTTCTAACCCCCAAATTCTGGAATTCTGTGACACAGATATTTTTACAAAAGGAATGTTCCAGAGTTAGACCAGGTTCAGGGACAGCACATTTATTGGTTGAAATTTATCTATGTTTGTCTTTAAGAACTGATAATGTTATATCATAACTCATCTTTCTCCTCCAATGTCTTTTCCTTTTGACTTTCATGATGCACTTTGCACACCCTTGAAAATTATTGAGATGGAAACTGGGTTAGATATAGTTCTGTGACTGTAGTAGGGTAAGGTTAGAAAGGGGTGAGTGTAGAGAGTGTTGAAGCAAGCTAAGGAATAGGAACCCTAGTATAGCTTTTCTGCTCACACACAAGTAAGCCATCTCAAATTCATTTTTAAGATCCCTGGATGGGGGAGGGGGTAAATATTACCCAAGTCTTACTTCTAAATCTCATATGACTGTTGTCTGATGTACAACAGTGGGGAAAAGTCCTGGACAGGTTGTAGTACAGCCTAGGTTCTAGCCCTAGTTTCAACACAAGTGTACTGGATAAAGTTCATATACTTGGCAAGTGTTATTGATCAAACAGGGGAAAGTTATGTACTATGTACATCAGATGAGTTTTTGATATGAATTAATAATGAAAGAGCTTTGGAAATCCTCAAACTATAGATGGTATGCCTTGTGGTGGCTCTCAAGGACACTGGGTTTCTCTTCAGTCCAAGTTTGGGATTGGATTTTTCCAACAAATTAGACCAAAGGCTACAGGTCACTACTCTTCCCTTCTCCCAGCAAAGTTAATTCAGGTACCCTCAGTACATCAACACCTTTACTCAAACCAGAGACTGGTGGGACTCTATCCTGCCTCAAACTGTCTTTTTTTTTTTTTTTAGGTTTTTTTTTTTTGCAAGGCAAACGGGGTTAAGTGGCTTGCCCAAGGCCACACAGCTAGGTAATTAAGTGTCTGAGACCAGATTTGAACCCAGGTACTCCTGACTCCAAGGCCAGTGCTTTATCCACTACGCCATCTAGCCTCCCCTCAAACTGTCTTTTTATCTGAACTGTTTTAAAATGGTATCTTGTTCATTCTCCTGGAGAAAAAAAAATCTGTTTGCCCTAATTGAAATGGGCATTGGTAGGAATAATAAATATTTCATTCTCCTGTAATCACTTGAGAATAGCCATTGAGGGAAAACTGAAAATAATGAGCTTTAGATTCCAGACTACAATCTCACTTTTAGGGAAAATCATTTTAGACTTTAGATTTTGACTTAAATTACAGGGTAACTGAGGGAGAGTGAGAAGTCACCAAAATCAGAATTCCTAATTCTTCAGTCTTAATGTTGTAAGCAATTTGAATACAGAGATTGGATAACTAGGAATGTATTGCAGAATGATAATTCTCGAAGTTTTCTTTTTGACATCTTTAAAAATACAATGAATTTTGTGGCACAAGAATCAGTAATCAGGACTCCTCATACTTGTCCCTCTCTTCCCACCTACCTCCACCCTTCGTAAAAAATAAGGCAGAAATATGTCTTATTCACTAATAACCTCAGTAACTATAAGGTGGCTATGGAAATTATTTTCCCAGGAGAGAGCTGTTTTTTTACATTAGTCTGTCTCAGTGCCTGCCTGATTCTGAGCTGCATCTTCAATCCAAATCAACTCAGAAAATCATCCATGGTTTTTTATTATCTCCTCAAATACTTCCCTTCATTGGTACAGAAAATTGAAAGTTGGCTAGACTTATTTTTTCCCTCAGTTTTATCAGTTTAACATTGAGGTAATAAGTGATGTGAAACAGCAGTTATTTCACAGGGATTCGAAGTGAATAGTGGACCTGAAGCCTTCCTTCATTTAAATGTGCTCCAAACTGCATCTACAGCCACCTATTTATATGGCTACTGGGCCAGCATCTTCTGCCTTGGGTTGGAGGTGACAGTGACAGAGACAGAGAAATTAGAGGCCATGACTATTGCTAAAATTTAAAAAGAAATCCCCCCCTATTTTTGACAAAAGTGTTCCCGCTGGAACTGGCCAGGAGAATACATATTCTGCCCTCCATGTCATGCACTCTGTTCTTCAGACCAAAGGAATTCTTACTGCTTCTCAAATGTGCCTAAGTCTTTTATACCCCACATTTTCTTTATGCCTGTAGTCTTCTTCTCTCCTTAGTGCCACTATCAACATGCAGCCTTCCCTCATTCTGTTCTCCCATACCAACTGAAAGTAATTTATCCCTAATCTGATCCCATAGAACTTGTTACTCTGATTATGCATTTACTCATCTGCATGCTTTTAAGTATAAAAATTTAGGATAGACATTGAATGGACAATGAGGTGAATAAGTGAAGACTGGGTGAGATTGCCTTAGGAAAATTCCCCAGTGAATTAAATGACCCTTCAAGCTTTCCCCTGAAACAGAAGTTTATCTTTTTTATAATATCAGTATTCTTCCAGTGATTCTGCAGGGTTGTAATACAACAATCCCTGAAGAATAAAAGTTAAAGTACACCTATGGGGCACTATAGAGGCATAGAATGGGGGAGCAGAGAGTAAACTAACTACAACAAATTAACAGTGAATTGTGGGAAAGAAGTGGCATAAAGGCTAGCATGAGAAATGTTGATATAAATATATATATATAATTCATATATGCATATATAAAACATGTTGCATATGACAAAAATTTTAACATGAAAATTACACAATATACATATACAATACATGTGTATGTATGCATAATGTATAACTATGTATAATATATATTTGTATATTATGTATATATATATACATCGACACATATATATGTATATATATTTGAACATATTTGTATATAGCCATTGAAGAAATTTTATTTTGCTTGACTATATATACTTTTTTTCCCAATTGATATTATATTTTATTTTTCCAATTACATGTTCTGAAAGCTTTTCAACATTAATCCACATGGAAATGCATATTTATAAGTTATAAAATAAGTTACAAAATTTCCCTCCACACCCCCTCCCCTCGGAGGCAAACAATCTTGGGAACATGTACATATATATTTGTGTTAACATGTTTATAGATAAGTTATTTTCTGTATGAGGAAGTAGGACTAAGGGAAAAGAAAGAAAACCTTGAGATGGGAAGGAAAAACATAAGAGAAATTTTTAAAAATAAATGTAGTGTTCATCCAGATGCTGTAGGTTTTATTTTGTTTTGTTTTTCTTCCTCTAGATGTGTATAGCATTGTCCATAACAGGTCTCCCAGGGTTGTCCTAACTCTCTGAACTGCTGAGAGGAGTTGCATCCATTAAGACTGATCAACTCACATTGTTGTTTTTAATGTGTACAATATTCTATTGGTTCTGCTCCCTTCGCTCAGCAGAAGTTCCAGTAATTCTTTCCATGCTTCTCCATCTGACCATTCATGGTTTCTTAAAGAACAATAATATTCCATAACATTCAGATATCATAACTTGTTCAGTCATTCCCCAATTGATGGACATCCTCTCAATTTCTAGTTCTTTGCCACTACAAAAAAGTCTTCAAGTAATATTTTGGAGGTTGTGGGACTTTTAAAATTTTTTTATGATTTCTTTTGGATTTCACTCTAATATTGGTATTGCTTGGTCAAAGGATATGATTAGTTTTATTGCTCTTTGGGTATAGGTCCATATTGCTC
The DNA here is from genome assembly GCF_037893015.1 of Macrotis lagotis. Taxonomy (NCBI): domain Eukaryota; kingdom Metazoa; phylum Chordata; class Mammalia; order Peramelemorphia; family Peramelidae; genus Macrotis; species Macrotis lagotis. The sequence continues at coordinate 834,098,024 of NC_133658.1, forward strand.
TCTAGAATAGTTGGATTAGTTCACAATTCATCAACAGTGCATTTCACCACAATCTCTTCAGCATTGATCATTTTCCCTTTTTGTCTTCTTAGCCAATCTGATATGGGTTAGTACATTATAGTTGTTTTAATTTGCATTTCTCTAATCAGTAATGATTTGGAACATTTTTTCATATGATTTTATATATAGCTTTAATTTGTTGAAAACTTCCTGTTCTTATCCTTTGACCATTTATCAATTGCAGAATGACTTGTAACCTAATAAATTTGAATCAATTCTTTAAATATTTTAGAAATGAGACCTTTAATAGAACCCTTAGCTATGAAAATTGTGTTTCCCTGCTTTCTGTTTTTCTTCTAATCTTGGCAGCATTGGTTTTATTAGGGCAAAACTTCATTTTAATACAGCCAACATCATCCATTTTGCAATTTATTATATACTCTATTTCTTGTTCAGTCATAAATTACTTCCCTTTCCATAGATTTGACAGATAGAGTATTTCTTGTTCTATTATTTGGTCTAAGGTATTACCCTTTATTAACAATGTATACTGTTGGGGCGGCTAAGTGGCACAGTGAATAAGAGCACCGGCCTTGGAGTCATGAGTACCTGGGTTCAAATCCGACCTCAGACAGTTCATAATTAGCTAGCCATGTGGCCTTGGGCAAACCACTTAAACCCATTGCCTTGGGAAAAAAAATGAAAAAAAAAAACAACGTATACTGTTACAATTTTATTTTTCTTTTTTCAATTGGGAAGGGGCGTGAAGAAGAAAAAAGAAAATAGATGTTTCTTTTTAAATAAAGAGATATGTGTTTGGGAATATAGTGAAATATTGCATGCACTTTCAGTTAAAGACAACGTATTACTAGTTTTTATTAATTGTTTTACATTTTTACAAAAGATCTTTTATAATATGGGAATAATTTATATACTATCAAACCAATCAATAAAATCTTTTAAAAAACAGATAGGCCAGTCATGTGGTAAGTATGAAATCTTGAATGGTTTCATTGGTATCTGCACAATGGTAAGGATCTATCAGAATGATCCCTGGATGCTGGTGGTCCCCTTTGAAAGATTTACAGAAGAATATGGAACAAAGACCCATAGTATGAAAAAATAAGGATAACTTTTATGTAGCTGGCATCTTTGGACTAGGATTCATATGTGTGAGATCATATTGCAATATATAGGTTACCAAAGCATGGATGTTACATATTTCACTGCTAAATTATAAATTCCTTGAGAGCAGACTATGTTTTATTGATTTTTACAAATCTTTTAAGTACCTAGAAAAAAAAACAGTGCACGTGCTAAGTGCTCAATAAGTGTTTGTTCAATTAAAGAATGAAATGAAACCATATTTTCCTTCAACTCTTAGTGACCAATAAATTGATTTTCATTGTTAAGGTCTACTATGAGTTTCCTTGACGCTAAAGAGCAAGAGACCTCTGGAACAATGAACTTTAAGGATTTATGGACAATTTCCTCTTTTTTTGTCTCCTTAGACAATACAGGGCCATATTAAACAGAGTCTCTAACTCACTCTTCAAATCTTTGCAATCTGGTTTCCTATCTCATTATTAAACTGAAACTGCTCTCCCCAAAGTTTCTGGTGAACTTTTATTATCATTGATATCATTGACCATACTTTTCCTATATAGTTTGGTCCCTTGATTCTCCTTTTCACTGTCTGACTACTTTTACTAAATCTCCATTGTTAGGTAACCATCTTTTTTATGTTCCCTAAGGGTATGGATTCCCCAAAACTTTGTTCTGATCCTTCTTTCTTTCTCTCCACTCTCTGCTTTGGTCTTTCCCTGTTCACAGCTGCCAAAACAAATTTCTTAAATTTAGATTTAACCAGGTCACTCTCTACTCAATAAAACTCAGTAGCTCCCTATTGCTACTAGCATGAATTATAAATTCCTCTGGCCTTTTTTAAAGGCTGTTTACAAACTGGTGCCAATTTATTTTTCAAACCTCATTTTATCTTTTCCCATATTTTACAATCTAGCCAAACTGTCCTTCTCTCTGCTTCTTAAATACTCTACTCCATTTCCAACTTCCATACCTTTGCATTGACAATCTCCCTTGCATGGAAAGCTTTCCTCCTTACCTCTTCCTTGCAGAATCTCTGTCTTCCTTCAAGATCCAATTTAAGCATCACATTATACATGAAGCCTTTCCTAATCTCCTTCTCTGTTTATGCCTTCCCTCCCTTCCTAATTATCTACCTTGTATTCAACTTTTTTGTATTTTTTCAGTTACTCTGTATATACGTTAATATTCTGTATGCATGTTGTCTCTGTCAATAGAATATAAACTCCTTGGAAGTAGTGATTAGTTCGTTCTTAGTATTTGTATCCTCAGTACTTACTATACTTGTAATCTTGTACAGAGTAGGTAAGTAGGTATTTTTCTTTTTTTTTAAATGAATTTTATTTTGTTTTTGTTTTTGCAAGGCAATAGGGTTAGGTGACTTGCCCAAGGTCACACAGCTAGATAATTATTAAGTGTCTGAGGCTGGAATTGAACTCAGGTCCTCCTGACTCCAGGGCCTGTGCTCTATCCACTTCACCACATAGTTGCCCAGGTAGCTATTTTTTCTTAATAAATGTTTACTCTTAATTGATTAATTGATTAGGGGAAAAATATTGTAATTTTAAGGAGGAACAGGCAAAAAGTAATTAATCTATTACAGATAGGATTCTTTCCCATGCTAGACCTTGGCATCTCTTTACATTATCCCCTCTTCTTCTAGCCTGGCCCTCCATCCTGTTCCTGCTTCCCTCAGGCTGGGGTTTCATTTCCTCCAATTGCTCATGCTGCTTCCATTATTGAGAGTGGCATGGGAAGCAGGTGATAACTTTCAGACTATCACAATTGCTCTATTTGAGTAGAATAATAACCAGACTCCCATTGCTGACTTCAGCACTTTGAAGGTCTGGAGCACAGATTATTGGCTACTGTAGATCAGTTCGACAGAAGCAAGTAATTAGAACACACAAAGCTTTGACCAGAGCCATGATAGACATTGTGTTTTTTTCCCTCTCTGTCTCCAAATCGTTTTTTTCAGTATTCTTTACCAAACTCTTGCTACTATCTATTTCAAAACTCACAACTCAAATCTCCCAGGGCCAGATGCAGTTTGGGAAGAAAGGACAAATGAAAGTATATTGAAGCCTCTAGCAAGGTACTAGAACACAACATTCCCCAGTTTGTAAGCATACACAGAATTTCTTGATTTATTCAATAAACATTTTATTGAGCATCTTTTGGGTGAAAGTCACAATAAGATTTATGATATAGTCCCTACATCCTGAAAATTTATAATCTTACAATATCAAGCAGTTTAAGTGCATCAGTTCTCAAAACGTTGAGTTTCATGACCCCATTTACACTCTTAAAAATTACTGAGAACTCTCCAAAGAGCTATTGTGTTTGTGGGCTTTTTTCCTATGTATATTTGATTAGAAGTTAAAGCATCTCTTATTATATTAAAAATGGTTTTAACCTTGTGGACTGACTTGAAAGGGTCTTTGGGATTCCTTAGGCTCCCAGGGCCATACTTGGAGATCCACTGGCATAAACTAAGCAGACTAATATTGAAACTAGGAGAACTGAAGTTATCACTTTATTTAAGAAAGGAAATTGAGACCCAAGCCTTAGTGGAGGTGGAGCAAAGCTTCCTGGCCTTCCTCCAACAGCCCTTTTTGCTTCCTCACACTGGCTATCTGTAGCAATCACCCCAGACACTGAAGGGTGAAGATTTTGTGTTTTGCCTCAGAAGCCCCTGGCAACCATGTGGGAAAATATAGGTAGCAAAGTATGTTGCCTTGGCAGGTTTATTTGTTCGCCTATCCCCCCCCCTTCACACAGAATTCCTGCTGTGAGCCCAGAGCAACGACGTGAATGAGACTCAGACCAGATGTGTCCATTCAAGTCAATAACTGTTCAAACACAGCTGAGGATGTCAGAGGAGGCCATGCTGCTTTAGATTCTGGCAAGGACTCTGGAGGATCATGTTCTTCCCTTTCCCTTTCAAAGAAACACTGGCTCTACCTGGTAAGCCAGGGGATGGAGAAGACTAGCTAAAGTGACTGTACGAATTGCTTGTGCAATGTGTCCTTCTTCCCTTTCCCAAACACCAGTTCCTCTGGGAGTAGTTGCATTTCCATTCGTCCCAGCTTTTCCCCCTTCCCCCAGATTCCTCCTCCATTTCTTCAGGGAAAATAAAACTCATATTTAAACTAAATATATACCATTCTATAAATAACTCAAGTCTGCTCTACCCAGTTAGACATGAGTTTGAAATCATTTGGGCTGTCAGTCAGCCTCACTTAGGAGAAGCCTCTGCCTGAGTTCATTTAGGGAAAAAAAAACTGAGGGTTTTGGTGGAGGGTGCAATTCTTTTTTGAAACAAACAAAAAAGGGGACTGTATGAAAGGTGCCTAATCTTAATAGAGGTTCCAAAAAGCTTCATGATCTGTACTGAGAGAAAACTTTGAAGTGTAGTCTCAGGTCTACTCCTTCCGCTACTCACCATCTTTTTTTTTTTTTTTTTGCAAGGCAATGGGGTCAAGTGATTTGCCCAAGGTCACACAGCTAGGTAATTATTAAGTGTCTGAGGCCGGATTTGAACTCAGGTACTCCTGACTCCAGGGCTGGTGCTCTATCCACTGCACCACCTAGCGGCCCCATCTTTTTTTTTTTAAATGTGACCTTGGGGAAAGTACCCTGGAACTATGCCCATGGTCTTTCTTGAGTGTGGCAGGATTATGTTCCTGAAGGTGTCATATCCTTGCTATACCTTTGAACCTAACACTCATTCATTTAAACCAGCAATTTAAACCAGTAATCCCTAACAATTCAGGTCCTCATTTGTCAGGGACTAAGGATTTATTATACCCATTACACAGCCCAAGTCATATTATCTCTCAGCTAGAAGAGTAAAGGTGATATCAATCTCAGTGAAGGGAGGGGGGGAGAGAGGTTGTTCAACTAGTCATGGTGGTTTCCTTTATCTGGGATCATCTGTAAATGAAAAAAATTAATACTGCATGGATGAGGGAAGGGAAGTCAGTAGGTCAGAGTGAATAGGAAGTTGATCTTGGAGTCAGGATGAACTCAGTTCAAGTCTCTCCTTTGACCCACACTGACTATGTGACCCTGGGCAAGACTCTACTCCCCAGTGATCTAGCAACTCTCCAAGCTTAGAAGTTGTTGATCTATATTGATAGAGGAATTCCCTGACCAAAGAACTCCTTATACAGAAGAAATAATACACTTGGACCCAAAAAGAGAAGTTGGGTGGGATGGAGATAGTGATTCTAATATATCTGTACAACAGTGGAAAGAATTATTGAACTAGAAGTCAAGAAATGAGAACTTGGTTGTTTACAATGCTTTGATTTAATCTGATGAATTGGAGGTGAAATTAGTTGTAGATGTCAATAAGAGTATCATAAATAAATGAATGTCACAGAATCTCAGAAATGGAAGGAAATGTCAAAGACTAGTTAGTTAATCCAACCTGAACCAGAAAAGTATTCCTTCTATGTCATAATCACTGAATGGTCATTTTAAAAGACTATTTGAAGATTTCCAATGATGGTGAACTTCACTTTCAAGGCAGTTCATTCTGCTTCTGGAAGATAAAGTTACAAGCCTCCTCTCCAAATGAAGTACTACTTACTTATAGCTAGAAATATCTATTCATTCCATTAAAATGAATAGACTGTTAAATGGAGATATGGATCACATACAGGGTTTGGAGTTAGGAAGACTCATTTTCCTGAGTTCAAATTTGGTCTCAGAAACTTACTAGCTTTGTGATCTTGGGCAAATCATTTTACCCTTTAAAAAAATTTTTTTTTGCAAGGCAGTGGGGTTAAGTGGCTTGCCCAAGCCCACACAGATAGGTCATTATTAAGTGTCTGGGCTGGATTTGAACTCAGGTACTCCTGACTCCAGGGCCAATGCTCTATCTACTTAGTCAGCTAGCCACCCCCATTTAAACATTTTTGCCCCAATTTCCTCATTGTAAAATGATCTAGGGAAAGATATTGCAAACTCCTCAGTCTGTTAAGAAAACCCCAAATAGGGTCATGAAGTGTCATATCTGATTGAAATGATTTTAACAACAACTATATGAAAATAGTATGTTTATATATCTCTAAGCATTTCCCCCTTAAAAACCCAATAATTTTATATTTAAAGTTTGACTGTTTATTTCAGGAAAATTAGGACTACATCATTTTAATGGATAGAACACCCAGATTAGAGTTAGAGGAACTAGGTTTAAATCCTGCCCTGCCATTTAATCTGCATGACCTTTGGCATCACTGAACCTCTGGGTCTCAGTTCCTCAGCTCTAAAATCATAGGGTGAAATTATATGACTTTGAAGATTTCTTTCTAGCTCTAAATCTATGATCCCATGATCTTTTTATTCTCTAGGGCATCACACAGTGCTTTGCACATAGTAGGTGCTTAACAAATATTTATTGCTGCAGCTTAAAGCAGCCAGCAGCTATCCTCAGACAAGCCAGAACTGAAGACTTTAATAGGAATAACTTTGAGGGTTGATCTCATTTCCATAGGGAAAAAATGACTTCCTGAGACAAGAGACCAAAACAAGCTTTTGAGCTGCAGGCGAAAACACAGAGAGTGCCACTGCCCTGATTGCTTTCTGGGGAGATATGTGAGTTGACAGATAGGACAGACCTATGACAGGGGAACTTTCACTGGCTGACAGATTCTTTATAAAAACAGCAATTCATGTCAGACTAATAGTGCAGGCTGTAATTAGGTATATTTATCCATGTACTGATGATATCTGTCTCTTGCCATCCTTAGCTTGCTTTTCTCCACAAGCAAATAACATGAGCAAGATATGGGTCTTTCAGAGGGCTAAGTAAAGGGTTTTGTGGCAAAAGCATTATTGTTGAATGATGTAAGTACAACATTTGCACAGTCCCAAGTGAATTGCTAGGTCAGTGTCTAGTCTTATTAGGAAGTATCTCTATTTCTTATAAGAAAGGATTAGGAAATAGGATTCTTGGGTCTTTTTCTCCCCTGCTTCAGATCTCTGTAGTAGATGTATAAAATTACTGATAAAAGGATTAGTTCACTGCTATTCATCTTGGAGAATGCATAGATGAGCTAATTAAATAATTTAGGTAGAAGAGGCAATTTGAAGTCCCTAATGAGCCTCTTTAATTGGAAAACCTTAAGAGCAGCTCCATCTTCTTGAAATATCTCACCTTTTTATGAAGAAACTACAGGAAAACTATTACTTCATTCTATTTTAAAATGGGAAATAAGAAAAAACTCAGTTTTAATGATGCATGGAATTGTAATGCAATTGAAAGAGCACTTAGTTATAGAAGCATGGAATCCCAGAGACAGAAACAAGCTTAGAAGTCATTCTGTCCAACCCCTAGATGGGCTATAATATCATCTCATAATTGTGAAGACTTTTGCTTCTGGATTTCCTTCTGTCATAGTTTCAGAAAAGTGGGGTGGTCCACAATTTTAAAGGTTTCAAAATCAAGGAACATAAGGATTGAGAATAGGTGACCTATCAAATTCCTTCTGTCTTCACAGTGCTTCTTCTTTGTTTTGTTCCATAGAATGAGGTAAGTCCCCTTCAAGCTAATATTTCTGTTCCATTCTTTTCTATCTTCTATAGGACCTGCTTTCAGTGGCTAATCTTTTCTCTCTCTCCCATTTCTACTTATTTCCCCATTGCTTTCTGAGAGATTTCTAACAAGGTTTTATGTGAATGTACAAGTCTTCCCCAATTCGTTTTTTTTTTTGGCAAGGTAATAGGGTTAAGTGATTTATCCAACGTCACACAGATAAGTAAATATATTGTGTCTGAGGGTAGATTTGAACTCAGGTCCTCCTGATCCCAGGGTCAATGCTCTATCCACTGCATCACCTAGCTGCCCCACAGTCTTTCCCAATTTTTTTTTATAATTCCTATAGTAGAGGTTCATACATAACCCAAAATAGATAGACCCAAGTTCATGGAGGGAGGAAGGGAAGGGAGAATTTCTCATATCTCTCACTCATTGTACTATTATCTAGAGACTTTACTATATGATATCATCCAATGTATCTTAAGCTCTACTTACAAGCACATACAGTTTAATGAAGTAAATATATATATATATATATATTACAGAAAACAAAGAGAACATTTATTAAGGCTCTTTGAATATATTACCTACTCAGATTATCTTATATTTACTTGTGTGTTTACTTATTTTTATCCCCTACTGTTTTTCATTTTTTATTCCAGTAATAACACATTATACTTTCTTTATAGGTTAAAATGAATTGAACTGAACAGAACTAAATCAAGAGAATGTATGCCCAAGAGTTTTCAATGCCAGACTTTTATAAATAGGAAAAATATTTTGATGATCTATTTTGTCTCTGAGAATATATTCTAAGTGTAAGCTCTCTGGTTTGAGGGGAAGAAGGTATGAGCCATTTTTTAGTGAGCAAGTCATGAAACAATAAATTTTAGGGTGAGAGCAAGTATGACCATCCAGTGTTTTGCACTTCATTCCCAAAGAAGACCATGACAACAGGGAGGTGATGTCAAGACAAACACATGAATTGGATTTGTTTGAGGGGATGCTGTGCTAACTAACCAGCCTCATTTTATCCTCCAGAGTCATCTGGATCCAGTGACCAGGTATGAATCAGGATGCCTGGATGTGAGGCAATCAAGGTTAAGTGACTTTCCCAAGGTCACACAATGAGTAAGAGTCAAATGTCTGAAGCTGGATTTGAACTCCCATCCTTCTGACTTCAAATCCAGTGTTCTATTTACTGTGCCACCTAGCACTGACCTTGGAGCTAGAAGGATGAGAGTTTGAAGTTGATCTCAGACATTTGACCAATATACATTGATCCTAGAGTGATTATGTTGTTTTCTCATACCAACCAAAATGTTTGCAGTTACAAGTGGGAAACCAAAGGGATCAGCATCAGTATAGAAGGATGTCATACATCTTGAAGGAAGCCTTTTTCAGGTAACAGAATTGAGAAAGCCAGGCTTATGAGGAAAACCATGGGAGACATCTGTGGCTCTTGCATCCAGGGTCAGAGAGTTCCATGTCATTCTATGAAATAATAATAATAAAAAAGCAAGTAGGACACAAATATAAAATTCTAAAGTTTGAAAAGTGCTTTATATAAATTATTTCATTTGATCTTTACAATTGCCATGAATTATGTACTGATCTTCATTTTACAGATAAGAAAACTGAAACTGAGAGAGGTGACTTAGCTATGATTATACAACTAATCTGTGTTTGAGGCGAAATTTAAACTCATATTTTCCTGACTCCAAGTCCAATAGTCTATGCACTATGTCACTAGCAAATTGCCTTCAAATCTAAAAAGTCTTTGATTAGAAAAAAAGACTTCATGAATTATAAATTCATTAAGAGTTAATTGTTCTGTAATCTAACTCATATTGAGCTTACAATCTTGTCCTGAAATCTATTTTGATGTTGAACAGCATTGAAAGAAATGAAACATACAACACATGAGAAGAATTGACCCTATTGTACTCTGCTGATCATAGCACTTCTGGAAAGTCACTCTGGTCTGATAACTACATCTGGCCATTGAATTTTAAAAGAAACATTTGCTAATAGGTATCACCAGACAAAAATAAACAAATAAATAAGAATTTATTAAGTGCCTATACTAGATCAGGCATTGGCTAATTCTTTGTAAATCTTGTCTAATTTGATCATCTCAACAACCCTATAAGATGGATGCTCCCCCCCCCCCTTTACAGTTGAGGAAACTGAAGAGCAGAAGTTGAGTGTCTTGCCCAGAGTCACATAATTAATAAGCATCTGAGGCTATATTTGAATGTTGGTCCTCTTAAGTGTAGTTCTAATGCTGTTTCCACTATACCACCTCATCACTGTGCAATCTAGTTGCTTCTAGAATGGAGAAGGTAATCAAAACCATAACATGTGAATTCTGGTTGCAAAAACTAGAGATGTTAGACTTGGAGAAAAGAAGATTTAAGTGGGACATTAAAACTATTTCCAAGTATTCAGATGATATTCATGTGACAGAAGAATTAGACTTATTTCACTTGATTGCTGAAAAAGGAATTACTAAGTCAAATATTGGTTGGAAAATTTAATTCATATAAATTACAATTTCCAAGCAATTGGAACTGTTCAAAATCAAAATATCTGTCCCCCAAAAGAGTTCCCTTTTATTGGAAATAATCAAACAGAGTTTGAATGACTACTTGTCAGGAATGTTGTGGGTGGAATGCAAGCTGTAAATGGAGATAAATTAGAAGATTTTTGATATTTCTCCTAACTTTTTAATTCTCTTTTTTCTAGAACTAGATGAGTTCTTAGTCAATATTTGTTTGACTTGATTATACTTCCCCAAGCATGTATAAAGAAATGACCTTTCATTTATTTTTGGTAGGTGTGTGGTCTTGAACTTATAGAGACCTGAGTTCAAATCCAGCCTCAGACACTTACTAGCCATGTGAATCTGGGTCAGTCATTTAGCCTCAGACTGCTAATAGTAGAATTTTCCTAACTGTAAAGTGGCAATAATAGCATTGATCTCCCAAGTTTATTATGATGATCAGTTAAGATATCTGAAATGCGCTTAGTACAGTACTAGAAAATAGTAGGTGCCTAATAAATGCTTGCTTCCTTTTCTTGTTCCTTTTTTTGTAGAGAGAAGTGTGGAAGTGCATTTTTTCACTTGATAAATCTAGAGTTCCCTTGCATCTTCAGCACTTAGGATAGCACCTGAGTTACTATACAATTTTCGAACAATATATGAAAAATAGCTCTTCATTCACCTTTGCATATATATGTATTATTCTCTTATTATATATGGATTGCCTTTGTATCTTCAGCTGATTTCATGAAACTATGCTTTAAAGGGCCATGATGAGCAACTAAAAGCAAAATAATATTATAAAAATCAATTTTAAAAGTACACTTGAAAAAAATTTCCATACTGCTATAATTTTTGGTTAGTTGTTCAGATGATGATTCACTAATTCACCATAGCTCAAGAATATATTAGACATAATTAGTCAGAAGCTCCTTCTTACCATCCATAGAACCTAAAGTGCAATTTGATCCTGGAGAGTGGAATGCCATCAAAGTCCTTGCTAGCTAAGCATACTGAAAATAAAACTTCCTTTTATCCATGCCTTATGGTGTAGTAAAGAGTATTGGGCTTGGAGTCAGAAGACTTTTGGTCAAGTCACAACTCTAACAGCTATTCAATTGCATGACTTTGGGCAAATCACCGAGTCTCTATGAATCTCAAAGTTTTCAACTATACACAGAGAAAACATTTGAACTTCCTGATTATTTCACAGGGCTTCTATGAGGGAGAATAATGTAAACTATAAAGTGCTACATAAATGTGACCTATTATTATCATCAGATAGGATGAGACTTGGTCATTGAATTAAGCTTCCTGAATATGAATGGGTCACCTGACACACTAATTCCCACTGGGTATGATAGAATCTTAGATATAGAAAGGACTCTAGAGATTATAAATCTAATTCCTACCCTACTTATCAATGTGCTCATTCAATCTTTGCTTAAATATCTCCAGTGAACATGCACGTACTAAAGTAGTACTTAAGTAGTCCATTTTATTTTTGTGAAACAGCCAACTCTTAATTGTTAGGAGGCTTTTCCTTACATTAACCTAAATCTTCCACCTAAAATTTCTACCATTTGTTCATAAATCTATCATCTAGGTCCAACTGAAACAAATTTAATCCAGTTTCTACAGGATAATTCTTTGAAACCTTGCAAATAGATATCATCTTCGCTTAATCTTTTCTTCTCCTGGCTGAACAACATACAATAGCTCCTTCTGTAACATAGTTTTGAATATTCACACTGCCCTGTTTTCTCCACTCTGACAATTTCCCTTATAAAGTACAGCATCCAGATATGGAACCACATTTCAGATGTGCTGAGACCAAACTAATTTTAGTAACTGAAAGCAAAAAAATATAAGATTTTAAATTTTCAGTGGTTTAGAACCTTAGTCCAAAGAATTATTTAAATTAACCCCAAATCTCCATTTGTCCCATGTACTGTTCTTTATTTTCTTGATTTGTGGATACCAATGGTACTTTTTCTTGACTTATTCAGTTGCTTTTCAGTCATGTACAGCTCTTAATGCCCCCCATTTGGGATTTTTTTGACAAAGATGCTGTAGTGGTTTGCCAGTTCCTTCTCTGTTTATTTTATAGATGAGGAAACTGAGGTATACAGAACTAAGTGACTTATCCAAATCACTGAGGCTGGATTTAAATTCACAAAGATGAGTCTTTCTGACTCCAGGCCCAGTATTTTATTCACTGCATCTAACTATCATTTAGGGATCTGAGAATGTTTTTAAATTAAAAATTATGAGCCATTACTTTAGATAATTTTTCAAATTTTCTCCATGTTTTTAGCAGAGTTATTAGCAAATTACAAATAGAACTAGGTTGAGTTTTGTGTTCTTTTCATTCTCCTGATCACCCACTGTGGCCTTGAATGATTAACAGCACATTTAATGGGGAATGATTAAAGAAATGTGGCACAAGTAATGTAAAATAATTGTGCTATAAGAAAAGACAAAAAGAATGGATACAGATGAAAGGTAAAGTAAGCAGATCCTGGAAAACAATAAACACAATTATAAAAATTAGATAGAAGGAACCTCATTTTTCCAATTCAGCCTCTCATATGCAGTGATATAGGCCTCCTTGCTGTTGCAAGGACTTTTCATCTCCTGATTCTAGGGTGTTCTTTGGATGTCTCCCATTCCTGAGATTCTCTCCCTCTTTACCATACTTCCTGGATTCTCTGATTTCACATCTTGGTTAAAGTCCCACTATGTACAAGAAGCTTTTCCCATTTCTCATTAATTTTTTTTGCCTTTCCACTGAAATTATTTCCAATTTATCACATATATTTGTATATATATATATGTATATATATATGTATGTATTTTTTTCATTGTACATAATTATTTGAATGTTGTCTCCATCATTAGACTTTAAGTTCCTTGAGAGCCCGAACTTAATATGTTTTGTTTTGCCTCTCTTTGTATCTTCAGTTTAGCATAACTCCTGGAACACAATAGACATTTAATCAATGTTTATGGATGATAAGAGAACAACAAAGTAATAGAAACTGAATCTTGAGAAATTATGATGAAGTTTGACCTCAAAGGAGAGTTTTAAGAAGGTACCCCCCACCTTCTCTTCAGATGTGGGAGATTTTGGATGTGAAACAAATAATATCAAATACTTTGATGTATTAATTGTACTCACCTAATTTTCCCCATTTACTTATGCTTTGTTACAAGCTATGACTTTCTCCAAATGGGGAGCGCAATATACTGACCAAAATATCAAAAAGAAAGAACCATTTCTACCCTCATATTGTAAATTTTACATCTGCAGAGGTAAACATAGGTGATAGAGAAGGAAAATATATGAATGGAAATTTACTGTTTTTGAAAAATAAGAGCTACAAGAGGTAAGTGGGGAATATTTAACCCCTGAATAACTAAATTTCTATAAAGGAATAAACTAAAATGAAAATCTTAGAAATAATTTGTGACATTGGTGAATAAAAATAGCATCATAGCTGTTCAATAACTTAAATAACTAAAGTGACTCCAAACACACAAGAGAAAACAAACAAAGAGAAAGAAAAATAGCAAGAAGATATGGAAGACTGACACAGGGATTCCTGATAATAGTATAAAGTTGTTAAGGCTTATCCATCAATCATTTATATAAATGCCACAAGCAGATATATTATAAAATAAAATTCCACTTTTCAGGATTTTTCTCAGCCCAGACAGACTCCCTAAATGTGCCACATACACAGAGTGAAACAATTGACATGATGCTTAAATTTTAATAATGAGTAACAAAAACAAATACAAGCAAAATATCAAGGAGGTGGATGGAGAGTTTACAAGTCGCAACAACAAGACTGAAACTTCATGAACCAACATGAAGGGAAATTAGTGAAGACAAGATTCAAGTCAAATGCAAAAAATGAAACTTTGTTTCATCTGTTTATAAAATAGATTATATCATTTCCAAGAGGCTTCCTGAGATGACTGACAGTGTGATTAGAGCAGCAATCTTAGATGAATATTGAGGGATTAATTTAAATTTATTTATCTTTTGAAAAAGAGATATGATTTACTATCTACCTCATGGCTTGTTGACTTTTTTTATGTTCCAAATGAAATCTCATCTTTTATTATAAGACTTCCTCAACTCTGCTAAATTTTAGTGCCTTGCCTATGTTGGTTCTTTTTTATCCCATACATAGTTTGTATGCATTTGTTTACATGTTTCCTCCCCAATTATATTTCTCCCCTTGATGGCAGGACCTGTCTTTTTCCTCTTTTATATCCTTAGAGCTTAGTACAGTGCCTAACAAATAGTAGGGGCTTAATAAATATTTATTGATTGCTTGATCAGTCGAATGAAAGCAAATAGTAATAATGTTCGTCCTTCATTCTCAAAGAGGATCATGACATCAGAGAGGTGATGACATGACAAGTACATGAATTGAATATGAGTGAGTGGGTGCTTTGCCAAATCACCAGCCTCACTTTCTCATCCAGAACCATCTGGATCCAGTGGCCATATATGAATCAGGATGACTGGAGAGGACCCTGGATGTGAGGCAATCAGGTTTAAGTGACTTGCACAGGGTCACACAGCTTGTTGTCAAATGTCTGAGTCTTGTTTCAAACTTCTGTCTTCTACGGACAGCACTTTATCCACTGCATCATCTAGCAGCTAGGTGGCACAGTGGGTAAAGCACTGCCCTTGGATTCAAGAGAACAGGAGTTCGAAACCAGCTTCAGATACTTGAATGAAAGTATATCTTAAGTACTACACGAATAAGATCTATTATTCTTTACTTATAGGACTTGTTGGGGTGTTGGGTATGTTCAAGGAGACTAGTGCCTTTTCAGGGCTGTTTTTCACCGTTAATGTCCTCTTGAGCCATCTAATTCTCATCTGTGACTCCAAAAAGCTGTAGCATGCACAACAGCCACACACAGCAGGTGTGCTAAACCAGGATGAGAGTAACCAAGGGGATCTCAAACTCATTGGTGAATAATTGGGGGTATCTACTCTAAGCATGTGAAGTCTTCCACTGGTGGAATGGATGGAAGAAAACAATTCATTCCAATAGCCATGAAGCCAGATGAAGTGGGTGCTGTGGAGCACTTAGAGTTTGGTTAGACTTATCTTGCCTCTGGCTTGTTATGTTGGATCATGATGACTTTGGATAAGAGAACAAGGTAGATGATATTGTACAGCTCTACCTCACTAAAATCCAATTTAAGGATGCAAGGACAACACTAATAAATCATTCCTCAAACTCTGGTGGCAAAGTGATGAAGCAACAGGTGCTGATACGCTGGGAACTGTAGTCACAACCCTGCACATAGGTGACCCAGGTAGTAGGGTCATTTCCCCACTGAAAGCAGCAGTGAGATTCAGCATCCTCCTGGGTGACTGAGAAGCCTTTTCAAGGATCTCACTGCTCACCTCTTGATGTGAGGAAGGGGCAAGAAAATGTGCCCTAAAAATTGTCAGCTTTCCCAACCCTGGTCTGATTACCATGGCAGGCCAGGATTTCACAATGCGGTTGAGACACAAAAAATCTACAAGAACTTCTCCAAAGAAGATTTTACTCATCATTGGTGCATAGAACATGCACACACTCATAGACAACACAAAATCTAATAGAACTGAAGAAAGAACGGCTCTTGTTACAAGGGAAAGCAGTAGTTATATCCAAATAGCAGCCCTGAGTGAAGCAAGACTGGCAAATGAAGGACAGCTGACTGAAGTCAAAGCAAGATACCCAGTTTTCCGGAGTGGACACAGTGAAGAGGAATGCTGTGAAACTGGGGTAAGTTCTGCAACCAAAACTAATCTAGTCAACATTTTTGAATGCCTACCAAAAGGAGTGAATTTCAGACTCATGACAATGAGATTGTCACTTCCAGGAAAACCCCATGCCAACATTATCAGAGTCTATGCTCCCACCATGACAAACACTGATGAAGTTAAGGAAAAATTTATGAAGACCTGGGGACCCTTATCATCAATGTACCAAAAGAGGACAAACATGAATCCTTGGTGACTTTAATGCTAGAGTAGGCTCAGATTAGTAGACATGGCAGGGAGCACTTGGGAGAAATAGAGTTGGAAACAGCAACAGCAATTGTTACCCACTACTGAAGACTTGTGTATCTCATGACCTTTTTATCATAAACACTGTCTTTTATTTATCTAAAGGCAATAAAACTTCCTGGATACACTCTCATAGCAAACATCGGCATCTATTAAACTATATTATCATAAGGAGAAGAGACAGACAGGATGTGAGAGTGACAAAGGCAATGTTTGCTACAGAGTGCTGGACTGATCACAGACGCATCCTCTCTAAGCTAAATATTCACATTCAATCAAAGTAGAGCCCCCAAAGCAAAATGAATACTAGAAGAATTAATGTTAAGTGATTAGACTGTCTCTCTGAGTGGGAACAGATTGTTGGCAATTTGGAGGGAAAACTGAGCCATCACACAGTTAGCAATGTGAAGTAGAAAAGGAGTGGACCGTTTTCAGAGATCTGGTGTACAGCACTGCATTTGCCCATCTGGGTTAGAACACTCCCAAACAACAGAACTGGTTTGATGAAAATGAAGGAGAAATACAGAAGTTGCTAAATGAAAAATGAGAACTCCACAGCATTTACCATCCATTTCTAAGAAGATAGCATTTAATTCTATCAAAAGTAAAGTAAAAGTGAAGCTTAGAGCAATACTAGACTCTTGGTTCAGTAAGAAAATTCAATTTCATGCAGACAGTAACAAACCAAAATGCTTTATGATGTCCCGAAGGTTATCTATGGACCAAAGACCTATGGTGCATCTCAACTACTCAGTGCTGATGGATCCACATTGATTAACAATAGGGACATGATTCTAGAGAGATGGGCTGCACATTTCCATAATAGCCTATCATACATCAATGCACAAACCATTGACTGTTTACCCCAAGTTGAAGTCAATCAGTCCCTAGCTCAAGTTCCAAATGAAGGAGAGGTTTTGAATGCTATTAGGCTCCTTTCAAATGTCAAGACATCTGATGCTGATTTTATTCCAACTGAGGCAAGGTGGGGTGTCCATTACTCATCTAAATAGTGACTGAAATTTTTCAGGTTTTATGGCGTGAAGAGGTTATCCCCCAAGAATTCAAAGATGCTTCCATTGTTCATCTCTATAAAAGTAAAGGGAATAGATTGTCCTATGACAATCACAGTCAATACAGTAAGATACCTGGAAGATGGTTACTTCCCTGAGAGCCAGTGTGACTTCAGAAAGGGTCGAGCAGTTGATATGGTATGTGCTGCTTGGCACAGAAGATACTAAAGGCATCTCAAAAGTTGATTATTAGGTTGGCAATGAGTCTTGTAAGGTTTCAATAGCTCATCTGTAACTCTAGATAATATATCTGTTCAATAAAAACTCTTTAGCATTTCTTTAAACAAATGCTTGTATAAGTATTGTGCTATACATTACCAGTTAAATTAGAATAGTTTTTATGTCTGATCCAAAATCAAAGGTTCCCCTTCCTACCTACTATACATTAAAAGATATACATATATATGTGTCTACAGTTATCTCTTGCCTGGTATTATTCCAATGAATCTGATTTCACTGACATTGTTATATTCTCCAAAGATACAAATTAAAACCCATTCATGCTTGTCCATGAATCCTACTAAAGTGCTAAAGGATTGCCAGTTCCAATAAAGAGTTAGAAAGAAGTTTTGAGGAGCTTGCTATTTATTTTTCATTCCTTAAGAGGACCATGACAAAGAGAAGGAACATATCAAGGCACCAAATCAGTCTTATCTCACCTAGGACAGAACTTCTATGGATGTATATACTTATAGATTACTAAATAAAAACAGAACCAAGAACCTGTGAGGGTGTGCACAGTATGTTTTCTGTTCTGAAGAGAGGAGTATTTTGCTATTAAGTAGATCTTGAAAGTATAGCAAGTCTAAGTCACTACATTACTCTCCTACCAGATTCACCCTATATCTTCTTGTTCTAGCCTCCAGCTACCCCTCTCCACCACCAGGCACACTAACCTTATCTCTGGGTTCCAGATAAGTAAGAATTTTCCTTTTCTATCTTGGATCCACACCAAGCATTGTGCTTTCCTGCCATCTTCCACCCATGTCATTGTTTTTACCTTCTCATGTCTCTTTCCTCTCCAGTTTCCATCTAAACATCCTGGGAATAATTATCAAATTAAGCATTATTCATGGGAATGGTAATTCATCAATTGCCTTATGACTGACTTCCCAGTCCAAAATAATTCTCCAAAGTCACAATTATTCCCATATATGTTGCCTTTCCCTATGAAAATTTAAGCTCCTTGAGAGCATAAAGAGCTCTCAGGTTGGGACTTAAAATTAGGAGTAGCTGACTTTTGCATTTTTATCTTCGGTACTAAACACAGAACAACACATAGTAAATGCTTAATGCTTTTTCATTAATTTGAAGTGTGAAGATATAGTCACCTCATTTACTCTACAGAAACTAAAAAAATACTTATCCTTCATGTAACTGCAATGAGCTAGACTCTCACCATCTCCACCTGCCATAGAGAATTATTTGTAGACATATAAGTCAACTGCATTTTTTTCCATTTTTATATAATACACTATATTTTTGTTATTCAATTTATTTCAACAAACATGTATTATTGTGTGCCAAATAGTTTGCTAGGTGATAGAATTTAAAGGCAAAAAATAGACAAGCTCTTATTTTAAGAAGATTGTTACTTAGGCATACAACATGTACACAGATAATTTGATGATGGAAAGCATCAATTACTGAGTAGTCAGGGAAGATTTTGTGGAGGAGGGGGCACCTGAACTCATTCTTGGAGAAGGCTAAGGATTCTAAGAAACTGAGGTGAAGAGAGAATTAATTTCAAGCATTGGAATGGGTAAGTTCTCAGAGGCAGACAATGGAATGTTGAGTTTAGCCAGTACACAACTTAGTTTGATTGAAGAATATGAGGAGAAATTTTATGGGGGAGGGGGAAGATAGAAAGGTAGTCCAAAGCAAGAAAGGGAAATGCCTTAAACAATATTTATATATATCTTTTATACAAGAGTCAATAGGGAGCCTTGATGTTATCATTTTGATTGCCTACCTTTTGTCAGTAGGAAACAGTAGGTGGTTAATTAGTTATCATGTATCCCAAATGGTAAGAAGGAAATTCCAAGAAGAAAGCACTGTTTAGGACTGTGTCCAGCAGTTATTTGAACTTTTTAAGTGGGCCATTTTTCTTGCTGTGCATAATTATTGCAAAACTAATCCCTGTTCATTGCAATCTTTAATGTTTATTTTATGACTGTTGGGGAAACTAGTGACATTTCAACCAAAGTTAAATGCTTGGGCATGTCTGTGCAAAGTTATCCATATACTAGGTTGACAACTCATCTGTTACATGCACTGAATGAATAATAAGGATTCCTGAATTTATTATTAAGTTTTAAAGGCTTTAGTTTACATTGGGTAAACAAAGGTTGGAATTTCATGATTGATCTCAGATTTTTGTTCTATCTTTTTGTTTGTTTACTAGGAAAGTTGCCACTGAAGTTTGAAAAAGTAGCACTTTAAAGAAAATATATTTTTTGCCTGACAGAGAAATATTTTTTTTTGCTTCATTCCATGAAGACAAAGGTATTAAGAAGAGCTCACCAGGATATGTATATGTATATAAGGTAGACAAGGTGTTTTGCTGAGCCTGGAGGGTATTAAAAATCATTAGCCTTAATATATGCTTATGCATCATCCAAGGAAACCAAATCAAAGTTCTGAAGCAGAGCTAACAGTCTCCTAGGCATTAACGTGCAAAGCATAAACATTGGATCCCTAATGGAGAGACAGACACTTAAGTTGTTTCCATGGATTTGAATATGGCTCACCCATGTGTCTGCCCTCAGAACTAAGAATGTGGCTTACTAAGCCTTTTCAATTTATCAGAACTAATAGTCATCTTCAATTTATGATCTCTTTAGTCAGCTACGAAAATGAACCTGAGACATGGAAGAAATTAGAGTGGACTTAGAAGAAATCAGGTCATGGACAAGTACAAATGCTAATCAGAATGGAAATTGTGACCCATCATTCTGATTTTTCAGTTCTTCAGGCAATTGATGCTCATGGCCAGAGTGACTTACTCCTGAAGAGAGAAAGAATATATTTCAAACTGGCCATGGAGAATTGGAGGAAATGGATCAATGCAAACAGGATTCATTTCAGCAAAACTTCAAAGGTGTACCCTTAAGACCAAATCTGCAAGATGGGACGTAACTACTCAGGCCTAAATGTAGCAGCAAGGTTCAATATCTAATCATATATCCTGGAATGTGCAAACCAACTTTCATTTCTTGGGCTAGAAAAAATAATATTCCTGGTAAATCTAGAGGTTATTTAGAGTTTGGGGTTGTTATGGAGCAGACTCAGATACTGCTCAAGAAGTTCTAAAATCTTACAAAGTCATCTGAAAAGCTTGAGGACCTCTCCCAGGGGTACAATCCCTGGTAGAGGAAACGGAGGACTGAATTATTCATTTTCAACTAAAAATTCCAGCTCCTTAAATTTCTTAGAATGGTTGTTCACTCTAGGGATTTAATGAAACAGGGAGAGAATAACATATATCAGAGGATACTCTGAGTGTACCTATCAATTATTTCTCCAAGGCAGTGTGACATTCCAATGTTCCCAGAATTCACTTGCATCTATTGGATTAGTATACATCAAGTTGTCAGGTAAGCAACCAGGGATCTTGCTGTCATCCTGGAATCTGATGTTTGGTTGTTTTTTACCTTATTTGAACTTTATATTAGTATTAGTCTCAGTTCCTTTTTCTTCCCTGACAGATCTATAAAGAAAAAGGGTGGGGAATTCATATCAGTATAGAATCAAAAACAAATATCTAGAAATCAATGCAAAAGTTAATTTTAAGATATTTTTCCATTTCTGGCAGAAATTATGGGAATACAATAGTAAGTCACAATTGAAGATAAATAAAAATATTTTCAAGTCAAGAGTTTCAGGAGATCATGCTTAAGATGTTCTAATCCAACCCCTTTGTTCTACAGATGAGGAAACTAAAGCCTAGATAACCTGCTGACTATTCCGAGTCAATGTCAGAACTAGGACTTCTAGTCCAGAGCTTTTTCTACTCCTCTATTATGATTCTCTTTTCCAACACTAAATGGAATGTATGAATAGCCTGAGTCTTGTTAGAAAGAACATTGCCCCTACAAAATTTTCAGCTGTGCTGGCCCTTTGGAAGCAAATCAGCTAAAGTAGACTGGTAAGATGCAAATCAACCCAAAGATAACAGGATAGACAGTAAAGTTTTCTTTGCTCCTCCATAACTATTTAAGATTGTGTAAATGTAACCAATGACTCATAAAAACAAAGCTCCAGATTATCATACAATTGGATTTAATCCTAGAGAATTTTCATAAATCACTCTCAATGGCTCATTTGCATTTGTGGTTTTCTTTTGGAACATTAGAATTTAGTTCAGGTCTACCCAACAAAAGGGAAAGGGACCTTATATTCATTCTCATATTGGCAATCAGGCAAAAATACTCTACCATCTCTTCCAATCCAAACAAATAGTATCTATCCAGCCAACTTATGTCACATGCTTTAGTAGAAAGAATACAGAAATTGGAATCATGAAGACCTATCTTAGTTTCTTCTGGTTGTTGTCCTTCATTCTTGAAGAGGACCAAAATAACACCATGATGTTAGAGTCAAATTAGTGTGTCCCACTGTAGTTGATCAGACAACTTGAAATTCTCTCTCACTAATTGGGCACAAATAAACCATATTAACATCTAGGGTGGATCATATAAATTTTGGCATCCATTTCGTATTTCTTTTGAGTAACTTCAATTCTGCTTTGCTTACAGAGCACCTCATCTTTAATGAGGATATGTCATGCTGGGTAGTCATGTACTAGTGTCTTCCATGTCACACAATAAATTCCAAAGTTCTTAAGAGAGACCTTGAGGGTGTCCTTGTATCACTTTTTCTAATCATCATGTAAGCACTTGCTCTGTGTGAGTTTTTCATAAAAGTCTTTTTTTAGTAAGCCTGTATTTGGCATTCAAACCACACGGCCAGTTCATTGGGGTTGAGTTCTCTGTAATAGAGTTTGTGTTTGGCAGTTTTATTGGAGAATGGCCTCAGTGTCTGGTATCTTCTCCTGCCAGGGGATCTTCAGAATCTTTATAAGATAATTCAAATGGAAGTGATTCAGGTTCTTGGCAAGGCTCTGGTAGAGCTCTGGCAATGTGTGTTTCAAGCTCATTATCATTCCATTCCTGGAAAGTATACTGCCAAATATATACTCTGTCTGCTCCTTGCACTATTCCTGGAATTTTCAGGCAGCAAAAATATTGACCATTCCTAGACCCTTTCTGAAACAAGACTAGATTTCAGTTAGATGATCATCTTCCAGGTGAAGAATCAGTCTATAAAGGACAACGCTGGCCAGAATCTTACCAGAAATGATTAAGAGAGAGACCGTTTCCCTCTGTGATTGTCACAGAATGATCTATTCCTTTTACCTTTATAGAGATGGACAATGGAGGCATCCTTGAACTCCTGGGAGACAACTTCCTCTTCCCATATAACCCACAAGTCTTTGGTCAGCTTTTGTATGAGTGATAGACCCCCCGCCCAAATCTGTAAATGTAAGTTGGAATAAAAGCAACACCAGGTGTTTTGCCATATGACATTCAAAGATCAAAAAATTGCCCGCTCCTTTTCTGCTCCATTGTTGCTAGCTATGTGTGGGCTTAACTTTCCCTCCAAGTTAGCACCAAACTGTTTCTGTTGAAAGAAGCGCTCTAATCTTTTGACATTAATTCTTCTGGAAGTCAATTTGCCTTGTGGTTACCACTCTCATTAAATGCAAATATTTAGTTTGGAGAGGATAAGTCTATGATCAGTCCAGCACCATGTCACCCATTGCCTTCCTCACTCTCACATCCTAACTAGCTCTTCTCTTTGAAATCATATATTCTATTAAATCACAAGACTCTAATAATTTCCAGCTAAATGTCCTTGATCACATTTCCTCTCTAAAACACAATGGTATTTACTTATCTTCAAAACTGGAAAGTCCCATCTCTGATATTGTGACCTTGGGCATCTCTCAGAATATAAATTTGTCGAGAAGGTAACAACCAACATTACTAGAGAAAGTTTTCTCATATGGGAGTTCTAGTCCTTATCTAGTCCTAATTATAGCCCTATCTATCTCACAGTCTCAAAAATATATAAATGTGAATCTGGCTATTACATAAATGAAAATCATCCTATTTTTATAATTAGATCCCTAGCTGTTTCTCAGTCTTTTATGCATAAAAAAGGAAGCAGCAAGAATCTGGGCATTTGTTTTCTAAAGCATCTCTACAGGTTCCAGTTTGAGGAAAGAGTGTGAAAATTGAATTATCCATTTTCCCCCAAGCATGAATGTTCACACTATTTTTCCTGTTGAATATTTCCCCCAAACTTCTAGGCAAAGTCTCCTGAGTCATGTTGTCTCTTGCCAAACCCAATATCAGTTTCCATATGATACATGGCAGTGGATAAACATTTCAATTCCTGTCCTGCACTTTTTGGTTCCTGGTCTTTTGCCCAGGCTAGAGGAGTAATTCCTTAGTTGCTGATTCTGTTTCTTGAAATCCAATTTCTCAGTTTATTTCTTCTTTTAATTACAGTTTGGTGTTTGTATGAAAACTCCTCTGCCTTTCAAACTGTTTACAGGCTGCCAGGGCACTGGGCTCACTGCTGATTTTCAGTCTGTTTGCACCCTATATCACTTTCCTGTCACTGCCCAGAAATCCCCTATGAGAACATCCTTGGTCTAAGACTGAGTCTTCATATCCTGCTGTGTAAAATGGGGCTATTGCTTTGGAACTTGGTTCATGTAAATAGAAAACAAAGTGATATTTACAAATCCCTTATGTGAGACATCCATTAAAATAAAACAATGGACTTGGGAAATGGGATAACTTTCAATTATAGCATTCATGGGTTTTTGCTTGTATTAGTATATATTGATTTCCATAATCAAAGCTGAAATCTCTTATAGTCAACCCCTCTCTAGGTTTGTTGGTGTTAAAGAGACAGGAGGGAAAAAAAGGAAGATTAGGATTAGGAGAAAAAGTAAGAGGTGTCAGTGTAGTATCCAATGGAAAGGAAAATGGATTTGGAATTAGAAAAGAACTGGACTTGAATCCTAGTCCTCACACTTTCTATATGAAAGATAGAAATTTCCAATCTATGAACTTAAGTTTCTCATCTGTAAAATGAAGGGATGGTACTAGGAATCTGTAAGGGCCCATCGAGGTATGATTCCATGATCCTAGGAACTTAATTATGAAGCAATATACTAATTGATATGACATCATATTACTGTTGATTCCAGAGAATCAATGTTTTTATTACAATTTGAAAAATAATGGACATTTCCCTAATTATAATAATAGTTGAACTTTATATAAAGATCCTTATGCCCCTTTAAAGTTTGCAAAGCATTTGTCTCACCTTGAAATATCTAGTTGCATAGGTGATTTCAGTTTAGCAACACAAAAACCCTGTGACATAGGTATAAATATTATTATATCCAGTTTGTAGATGAAAAAATTGAATCTCAGAGAAGTGATGTGACTTTTCTCATAGTTTGTTGTTGTTGTCGTCCAGTCCTTTTAGTCCTATCTAACTCTTTGGGACTTCATTAGGGGTTTTCTTGGAAAAAATATTGCTATTCCCTTCTCTGACTCATTTTATAGTGAGAAAATTGAAGTAAACAGGGCTAAATGACTTGCACAGGGCCACAGAGGTAGTGTCTGAAGGCAGTTTTGAACTCAATAAAATGAGTCTTCCTGACTCCAGATGCTATCCTCTGTACCTCCCAGCTTCCCTTTCCCTTAGTCACACACCCAGTAAGTATCAGAGATGGGACTTAAACTCAAGTCTTTGTTGACTTTAATTCCATCACTATGAACCACAGAACAGTGAATTTTAAATTTACAGTAAATTCTATGATTTCACAATGGACTCTGGGGATCCTGTATTAATGATGACATTGCTAAATTGAACATGGCTATTTTATAGTATGCAGATGTAGTTATGGTTTGTAAAATGCCAACTAACCACAAACATATACTAAGCACCTATTTTAGGAAAAGCTGTGCTTGATTCATAAAAGATAAATAAGATATAGTCTTCACCTTTTAAAAGCTTAAGTTTTCATACCCATTGTCTCATTTGATCTTCCTCCCTTGAAATTTCTAATAACTTCTAGAACAAATCTATTCACTCTTCCATAGAATAGTCCTTTAAATACTTTAAAGACAAAGGCATCTTTTCACCAAGGTAAATATTACCAGGTAATTCAGCTAATCTTAAAAGGTATAGTACTGGTGATATGCTTCTGAATATATCCCAATGTATATGTCAATATATAATTTATCAATGTCCTTAAAATGTATAATCCATGTCAAATTATTTGTGTTCTTTGGGGGAAGGGGGAAGGAGAAAATGAGAATATGTGTAACTCAAAATTTTAAGATGTATTAAAATTTCATATTTACATACAAATGAGAAAAAAATAAAATAAAATAAAATGTGATATCCAGAAGCAAAGACAATCTTCAAGATGGGCTTTTACCAGGACAGCATGTGATGTATTTCTTTCTTGTCACTGTTTTTTTTTTATAAAATCTAAGATTGTCTTAGATTTTTTTAACTACTATGTAAGTAATATTGTAGTTGATTAAAATTCTTGGTTTTTTTCACATGAATAATTATATAGCCATATCTCTCTTTCCCAGTATTTGTTTTAATGAAATTGAATATTTTCCCTATTAAATTTAATCTTGTCAGTTTTAGTCCACCAATTTAGGGAACTGTGATCATTTTAGATCTTAATTCCAATATGCTAGTGATCTACTGTTTAGAGAATGGGAGGATCTGGGATCAAATCCTGTCTCTATGTCATCTTGAACAAGTGATTCTAACCTCCCTAGACCTCAGTTTCAACCTCTACAAAATAAGGAGGTTGCTTTAGATGACCTCTGAGATCCCTTCTGGTCCTGTATCCATGATCCTGAGATATTCCTTGAGATTATTTTCATATTTAAAACATGTTACCAAAAATGTATCATCTATGTTTTCATTAAAATCACTGGTAAGAGTGTTCAATACCACAGAGTCCAGACTAAATGTTTAAGTAATATATTAGAACCCACCCTCTTAGCAGAGTTCAGGCCATCAATCATAACTCTGAGTCCAAAATGCAACTCTTTGTGTCCATTTTTCAACTACTTTCTACCTTGATGATGATGATGATGGTGGTGGTTGTTCTTTATTCTATAAAAAAGACTATTACATCAGAAAGTTGATGTCATGACAAGTACATGAATTGGAGTGAGAGGATGTTATACTAGGTAACCAGTCTCACGTTCTTCTCTGGAGTCATCAAGGTGCAATGGCCAGATATAAATAAGGATGCCTGGAGGTAGCCCTGGATGTGAGGCAATCAGGATTAAGTGACTTGCCCAGAGACAGATTTAAAGTCAGTCCTCCTGACTGGTGCTCTAACCACTGAACCACCTAGATGACTGAATATGCAATCATCTAACTCATTTTTTTTATCTTTTCCATAAAAATATCTTGAGACATTTCAGTGATATCCAAGTGTGCTTTATCTATAGTATTTCACTTCACTATCAGTCTAGTGATCTCAATAATATAGACCTAGGTGATTATATGAGGCTTGGCTATATAATGGAAGGGGGAACTAACTATTCCTTTTTTTTTCAGCACCCACTCTTGACATGGGAGCATTACTTAACTTTTCAAGTCTCTTCTTTTTCATTACATTTGAAAAGGATGCTAAAAGAGGGGGAAGAATAAGGTCCTATGATTGGGGTATGATTGGATGGGAAGAGAAAGGCAAGGGAACAGAAGTTAAATGAATCAAGCATAGAACATTGGTACAGAGCACACAATTGTAATCTTATTTTCCTTTTTTTGTGAAGAGTTAAACAGGGAAATTATATTTTGCTGAAAGGTACCAAAGGCAATGATTAATTTCAATAGTTAATATATATGAATTGAATAACATAGTTGAAAAAGACTATATCATAAAAAATAAAAGGAAGATATTTCTTTTTTGTTTCTTTTTTAAGACACCTATATAGGGGAAGGGTTCTCTTCATGAGATCCATTCCCAAGGGATACAGAGGATTGCAGACATGAAAATGCCTAATTTTGATTATAAAAATTAAAAATTTTTAGTCAGAAATATCCAAGGCAGCAAAAATTAGAAAATAAAATCCACTAGGGAAAATCTTTGCATCAAATTTCTCTGATCAAGGTCTAATTTCCAATTTATATAAGGAATGCATTTAAACTTCTATGAATAAGTGCCATTGCCCAAATGATGAAAAATCAAAGGTTCTGAACAATCAGTTCTCAAGGAAAAAATTCCATGCTTTCCACACACACATATACAAAAATCATCCAAAACACTATTAATTAGAGAAATGCCTATTAAAATATTTCTTGGGTTCTACCTCACACCCATCAGATTAGCAAAGCTGATAAAATGACAAATTTGAGAGAATTTATAGGAAAACAAACACATTGATGCATTGTGAAAAGAGCAATAAATCAGTATGACGACACTGGAAAGTAATTTGGAACTTTACTCCCAAAGTTAATAAATTGTGCATAGTCTTTGATCCAAGAATGACATTACAAAGTCTATACCACTAAAGATATCAGATAAAAAGAAAAAGAACCCATATGCAAAAAATATTTTAGTATTTTTTTGTGAAATTGGAAACAAAAGGGATGCCTAT
The DNA here is from genome assembly GCF_037893015.1 of Macrotis lagotis. Classification (NCBI taxonomy): domain Eukaryota; kingdom Metazoa; phylum Chordata; class Mammalia; order Peramelemorphia; family Peramelidae; genus Macrotis; species Macrotis lagotis. The sequence goes on from NC_133658.1 coordinate 834,126,111, forward strand.
TAATTGGTGAGTGACTGAACAAATTACGGTGTATAAATGTATCAGAATGCTGTAGTCTTTTAAGAAATGACAAAAGGCAAAGCTTCAGAGAAACCTGGGGAGACTTCTAATGAACTTTTTACAGAATTAAGTAGGCAGAACAATTTGTACCACAAAATCTATATGATAAAAATGAACAGTTTTGAAAGACTTAAGAACTCTGATCAATGCAAGGATCAATCATGATTCCAGGGGACAGATGATGAACAATGTTAGCTATCTTCTGACAGAGAGGTTACGAACTAATATGAAGAATGAGACACAGTTTTGGACATGAACAATATAAGAAATTTTTGTTTTGCTTCACTGTATTTGTTAGATAGATTTTGTTTTTCTTTTCCCAATGTGTCTACTATGTGATGGGGGAGAAGGAGAATAAAGTTCCTTGAGAACAGATTTTTCTTTATATGTATTCCTAGCACCCATTGACAGATATAGTAAGTGAATGTTCATTGACTGACTATTTTGCAAAGCATACCCTAAGACTGCAACAGTCAATTTTAGCAAAGTATTTGAAATTCAGAGGCTTTAGTTTCAATCTCAGATTCAAAGAGAACTTAAAGAGCAAGTGACATAGACAAAAGAACATAAATGATTCAGAATATGAATTGGACAGGCTTCAATGAAGACCCACCACCTCTGGGTGTACTCTTCACTCTTTACTTCCCTCCTTACTCCTCTTCTATATTAGGGGTTCCACAATATTTACCTGTGCTTTATTCCTCCTGTGAAATACATCCTTTATTCCTTATCTGAGATGAGATGGGAGTGACAGCTCTATTTCTTCCATCTCACTAGATCTCACCATCTACTCTGACATTGAACTCTTATAATTTGACAGTGTACAGAGTGTCAGGTCTGGAGTCAAGAAGCCCTGAGTTCATATTCCAGCCTCAGACACTAGATGTGTGACCCTGGACAAATCACTTATCCCTTGTTGCCTTGGTTTCCTCATCTGTAAAATGGGTATAATAATAGCACCTACCTCTCAAGGCTATTGTGAAGATAAAATGAAATAATATTTGAGGAGTAGTTAGCATCATGATTGACACTCTCAGAAAAGACTTCCATTTTTCTCTCTTGTTTCTTCTTCTTGGAGATAGAAAGGTCATGTGTTCTGTTCAAGACACAATACTGAACAGCATCTATATCTGATAATGTAGAAGTCAATTCTAGCATCAGTCTCAAGAGGCTGGTAGGGATTGAAAAGGACTATTTCTGGGATAGAACTTTAGGAAGTTGGATACAACTCAGGTATAATCCATTTTTCATTATTGCTATGATTAACTGGATTATTATTTTGGCATGTAGAATATAAAAATAGATTTCCAAACCACAGAATATATGCCCTCATTTGAAGTTTAGTTGGCAAAGATACTAGAGTGGTTTGCCATTTCCTTCTCCAGTGTATATAGGTATGGCTTATTAAGAAAGGAGAGGTGAGATTAGTTTATGAATATGTGCTTTATAAATATGCTCTATTATTGATTTGGCAGCTAGCCGGCATAGTAGAGAACTGGACTTAGAGTCAGGAAGACTCATATTCTTGAGTTCAAATATGGCCTCAGATACATTAACTTTGCGACCCCAGTTAAGTCACTTATCCCTGTTTGTCTCAGTTTCCTCAGCTGTAAAAAGAGCTGGAGAAGGAAATGACAAACCACGCTACTATCTTTCCCAAGGAAACCTCAAAAGGGATAACAAAGAGTCAGACATGACTGAAAAGCAACTGAACAACAATAACATTTATTCAACAGCAGGAATTTTAAGGATTTATGGAAATAATTCTGAAAGCTAAGTTACTTACTTATTTTTGGAGAATAAAGAACACCTACAAAACCAAGCAAGTCCCATTTTCTGATAGATTCAACTGGACTTACTTTCTCTATAGGCAGATAGATGGCAGAGTGGACTAGGAGTGCCATGTCAGGAATGAGGAAGATTTGAGTTCAAATCTAACCTCAGACACTTAATAGCTGTTTAATCCTGTGCAAGTCATTTAAGCTCTGTCTGCCTTAGTTTCTTCACCTATTGTGAAAATCAAATTTTAATGGCTTAACAAAGTGCATGGGACATAATAAGCATTTAATAAATGACTGTTCCCTTTCCTGGTTCTAGTCCCTCCACATATAAAAGCTCTTAAAACTTTTTTATTGTTAAAAAATAACTTTCCATAGACAATTATTCCTTTCATCTCCACATATCTCTCCTTCCTTCTCTGTCACATTTTTTAAAAGAGTGATTTATACACAATACACTGGTCTCATTATTTCTTATCTCCTTATAACCTAACTGTGGTCCTCACCATTTTACTGACTTTTTAAAAAAAAAAAGATTACCAAAGAACCTCTAATCACCAAATGCAGACCTCATCTTCCTTCCCAGCATTTATAACATTATAAAAATCTAAGAATTGTAAGGGACAATCTGCTCCAACTAATACTTAAATAAATCACCTCTACAACATATGTAACAAATAATCAATCATACAATCTTTTCATGAAGACCTTCATGAAGGGAGAAACCAATCTCTCCTGAGATAGCCCATTTTGTTTTTGAAGAACTCTAATTGTTAAAATATTTGTCTTTATATAAATCAAATTTTTTTTCTTTGCAATTTCCTGTCATTGGTCTTAGCTCAATTCTCTGAGACCAAGCTGAATAAATTAAATCTTTCCACAAGACAATCATCAAATATGTAAAGACAGCTATGATGCCCATATGAGTCTTATCTTTTTTAGACCAGACACCTCCAGTCTTCATGTGGTATGAAGATGAGCTTCTTGACCCTCTTGGTTGTCTTTCTCTGGACATTCTTTAGGTCATCATTCTTTGTTAAAACAATGAAATTTCTATTTCTATTCCTTTTATTCTTTTCCAGACTATGTAAGTATCCTGCTAGGAACTCTCCTTAATAAATAATAAAAAAAATAGCTAGTACTTACATTGTGTTTTAGGTTTGCAAACTATTGTACAAATAACTCATTTTTTTAGGTGTTTTTTTTTTTTTTGCAAGGCAAATGGGATTAAGTGGCTTGCCCAAGGCCACACAGCTAGGTAATTATTAAGTGGCTGAGACCGGATTTGAACCCAGGTACTCCTGACTCCAAGGCCGGTGTTTTATCCACTATGCCATCTGGCCACCCCCAAATAACTCATTTTATCCTCTCAAAAACCCTGAAAGGGGGCCTTGGAGTCAGGAGTACCTGGGTTCAAATCCGGTCTGACACTTAATAATTACCTAGCTGTGTGGCCTTGGGCAAGCCACTTAAGTCCTTTTGCCTTGCAAAACAAAACAAACAAAAAAAAAACCCCAAACCCTGAAAGGTAGATGTTATCATTATTCCCAATTTACAGATGAGGAAAACTGAGACAGGCAGAGGTTAAGTGATTTTTTTCAGGCATACAACTTGTGTCTGAGGTCAGTTTTGAACTCAACTCTTCCTGATTCCAGTTTCAACACTCTACCCACTGTGCCACATCCAAATTCTCTCCTTTGTCAGTATTATTCATTCTAAAAGTTTCAAGTTTCACTTCCAAGAAGATATCTTTAAAATATATTTCCAGCATCTTGACCTCCAGATTTATGTTTCCAATTATTTACTAGACATGCCCATCTGTAGCCTCAAATTCTACATATCCCAAACTGACCTTAAATTATCCACAAAAATTGCTCCCCTGATATTGCCATTTTTCTTTATGGTACAATCATTCTCTGAGTCACTTGTTCTTAAAAACTCAACCATCACTTACTTTTCTCCCTCCCTCATCTAACTCTATTGAGTATAACAATCTATTTCTATAATATTTCTCACTGCCAAATCTTTCCTCTCCGCAATCACTGCCAACCACCCTAGTTCTAGCTATTATCATCTCTTGTCTGAATTATAATCGGCTCCCAACTGATTCCTCTCATTTAATCAGCATTTTGTAAACTTTAAAGTACTATATAAATGCAGACTATTATTACTACCACGACTAATAATAATCTAGACCACTTATTCATAAGAGTCCCTAATAACACTCTATTTTACTTCTGATTTCACTCTCTGGGCTCTTTTCCCTCTACTTCCCCTTCCTTATTTCACTTTGTATAGGATCTTTTCCCATTAGAATATAAACTCCTTGAAGCTGGGCCTGTCTCATTACAATAGCATTCCTAGTGTTTAGGAAAGTGCCTGGCTTTAATAAATGCTTTATTGATCTTACTATTGATATTAATAACACCTCTAGATTAGTTTTTTTAATTTATTTTTTTTAATTTTCATCCATTTGTATGTACATACATATTTCCAAGTTATAAAATTTCCCTCCACCCTTCTTTCCCATCCCCCTACTCTTAGTAGGGAACAATCAGGTTAGCATTTTACACACACACACACACACACACACACACACACACACACACACACACACACATATTGTTAAACATATTTACAAATTAATATTTTTGGCATGAGGAATTAGGATTAAGGGAAAGAAATAAATAAGAAATAATTTTTATAAAGAGTTCAGATTTGGTAGGAGTGTTTTTTACTTTGTGTTTTGTTTTTCTTCCTCTGGTTGGGGATATTCTAGACCATTGCCAGTCTAATACAGTTATCCTAGCTCTCTGGACTTTGAGAGGAGTTGCTTCCATCAAGGCTGTTCATCTCATAATGTTGTTGATGTATACACTGTTCTCTTGGCTCTACTCCTTTCGCTTAGCATCACATCCCATAAGTCATTCCATGCTTCTCTAGAGTCTGACCATTTATGGTTTCTTTAAATTAATCTTTCTAAGAATACGTTTTCAAATCATTTCTTTATTCAGAAATTCTCATTGGCTATTGAATAAATTCCAAACTTATGACCTTGAAATTCAAGGACCTTTAGAAGCTCTTTCTAACGTTTGATCTTTCTATGCTACTTCACTCATCCTATGCACCAGGACTTAGACTAACCTTTCAGCACCTCAATGTATCCACTGTCCTTTATCTTTTTTTCTATTCCACAAACACCTTAAATTAAAACAATAACAATTGTCACACACTTTGCTTCAACTTTCTTTTCTTCCACTCACTGGAATCTGGTCTTCCTCACTGTCTATCTGATCTTCCATATAATAGGCTCAAAGAACAGTGGAAAGAATTTGACCAATTAGCAAGAATTAGGGACTTGTGATTCTGATTTTTCCTGCTCTGTGATGATATAATTTAATTGTTATCTTTATTTCCATAATCCCCTTTCATTTTTTTTAGTTGCTCATGGAGTTTCTGTTACATCAGGCATTGCTGAGATAGTCACTATTGTCCTCATTCATTCACAAACCAGTTTTTCACTTTTTTAAAAAGAGATATGAAAAGGTCTAACAGTTCAGACATGGTTGCAGTTGAGGTTGTGGTAAACTAGCTGCTTTGGAAGCATTGATCTCTGATGTGCCCTTTGCAAGCTCTGTCTCAAGGTTATGGCGCAGCTCCATTAATGGGACAGTACAAAAACTGCCGAATCTAGCTCTGGGGGAAGCAGCCTCATTTATCACATTCATAAATAACAAATGGAGATAGATGAGTAGGATTCATCTCCCAGGCAAAAGGAGTAGTGCTATTAACCCTCTCCCTTTTGAAAGCCTCTTTATCCCCTCTTTCCCTGCCTGCATCCTTTCCCTTCCCAAAGAATTTCCTTTGAGTTTGTTAGTTGTTGACTTTGGAAGACAAGTAATGACCCTTGTTGGCCATTGTTTTTTCATTAAAAGTTTTAACTCGGGGCAGCTAGGTGGCATAGTGGATGAAGCAACTGCCCTGGAGTCAGGAGTACCTGGGTTCAAATCCGACCTCAGACACTTAATAATTACCTAGCTGGGTGGCCTTGGGCAAGCCACTTAACCCCATTGCCTAGCAAAAAAAAAGGTTTTAACTCCCAGATGCACATTATTTTTTTAATGACTTGCCAAAGCTTTTACTTTCCTCCTACTACTTTGGAAAATAGAGTAAAGACCATGTCAGTGCTCTGTGTGGATCGGATCGGCTACTCTATATCAAACAGGTAAGGTGGGAAGCACTTCATCTTCAAGCTGCTTCCTGGGAGAGTCACGGAAAGGAGCTCAGCACCTGCCCACAGGAGCTTGCAGTTGGTCCACAGCATTTAAGCCTTGGGAATCTCAACCCAGAAATTTAGGTAGGTCTCCCAGCCAAGATCACAAATCCTCATTTGGAACTATGCTAAAGGGCAATAAAACTGTGCCCACCCTTTGATCCTGAAATACTACTACTAGGTCTGTATCCCAAATAGATCATAAAATATTTATAGAAGCTCTTTTTATAATTGGAAATTGGAAATTGAGAGTCTACCCATCAAATGGAGAATTACTGAGCAAGTTATGGTGTATATGATGTGATGGAATACTGTTGATCTGTGAGAAATCATGAGAGGGTAGACTTCAGAAAAGCATGGAAAGACTTTCATGAACTGATGATGAGTGAAATGAGTTGAACCAGGAGAACACTGTATGTTAACAACAGCAACTGTGACGGACCTAACTCTTCTCAATAGTTCAGTGATCAAGGACAATTCTCAAAGACTAGTGATGGAAAATGCCACCCACATTCAAAGGAAAAACTATGGATTCTGAATGTAGACCAAAGCATTCTATTTCACTTTTGAAAATTATTTTCTTTTTCCTTTCTTGTGGTCTCCCCCCCAATTTAATTTTGATTTTTCTTTCACAGTATGACTAATATGGAAATATGTTAAACAAGATTCTGCATTTTTAACTTTTATCAGATTACTTGCTGTCATAAGGAGGAGGGAGGGAAGGGAAGAAAATAAAAAAAAAGGTTTACAAAGAGATGAATGTTGAAAACTATCTTTGCATACCTTTGGAAAAAATAAAATAGCATAATATTAAAAAAAAAGAATAGCAAATGCTCCCAGGGGCAGCTGAGATAAAAAGGGAGATATAGTCATGAGGAAAAGCAGTCCAGGGCTCTAACTCAAATTAACTGCAGAACTATCTTCTTTTTTTTCCCTGTCTTATCCCTTCTCCTCCTTTCCAATTTTCTCTAGGGAAAAGGATAGCATTTTAAAAGTTAAAACAAAAACCCAGCATTGTAGATAATCTAATTTCAAAAATAAATGAAATGGAGAAAGGGAGAAATTTTTGTTATTATTAGATGGTACTGAAGTGGGGACAGGGTTGGGGGAGAATAGAAAACTTTTTCACACCTTTGAGTTTTGGAAATATTCATTTAAAACACTTTATGTTTATTTATTCTTGCCCTCCCCATAGTTTTCCCTTTCTAAGAGTTCCTACAGAAACCTGTTCTTTCAAGTCTGTGTCTCTCTGATCCTTATTCTCTTAAACTGATATTTTACTCCTGCACTTAATCTCAAGCTTTTTATTTCCATCCCCTGTCCTGCCCCCTACTAATCCTCCAAGGAGGGAATAATTGTGTCCTACTGCTAAGTATTCAAAAGCCATATAATGACTGTCCAATAACTCATTTTCTTTTTCTTATTAGATTCTTTAAAAAAATTACCTATACTTCTTGGCTTTTCATTCTTACCACTTACCAATTTCTCAAGCCCTGACACTTGCTTATACACTAGTGTTCTGAAATTTTTCCAAATATATCACTCATGTTCTTATTCTCAAATTAAATAGCCTGTTTTCTTATTCCTCATCTTCCTTGATTTTTCTGTACTGTTCACCATACTCTTGTCTTCAGTAACATCACAGTTCACTAATTCTTTAGATTCTCATTAATTCCTTCTCTTTCTTTTGTGTCCCCCCGCCCCAATTTCTCATTCTCTTACAGAATCCTTAATGTGGTCCCAAGGTCTTAAGCTCTGGTCTGAATCATTTGTTCCTTTGTTCATTGTTTGTCATTTGTTCTTGAAGAGGACCATGACAACAGGAAGGTGATATCATGACTTGCATGAATTGGATTTCAGTGAGGTAGCGTTGTACAAAATCATCAGGCTCACTCTATCCTACAGAACCATGTGGGTCTAGGGACAAGATATGGATCAAGACAACTGGAAATGGTCCTGGATGCAGTGGAAGACCTTGGTGTTTTTATGTTAAAGTTTTACCCAGGTTTCAGAATGACTGAAGCAACTGAGGACCATTTAGTGATTAAAGTTAGGTAGGAAATAAGCAAAGAACGACCTCTTCTGCTATTCTCCATATTGTGACACTTTCACACCTTTGTGTCTTTGTTTACTTTGGTTCTTTTACCTAGTTTCTCCTCCTGCCCTTTGCATCCCAGTTCAACTGTGAACTCCTCCATTAGATTATGAGTTCCTAGACAGTAGACTGGCTTTTGCTTTTCTTTATAATCCTTCCATGTTTACAATATGGAAAGTGCTTAATAAATGCTAATTGACTACCTGAGCTTTATACTTTAATGCCCCATTAAAAAGCCATCTCCTTCATGTAGTCTTTCCTAATCCCTCCAGTCAGTAATGCCCATACTCTACCTTGGACCACACATAGAGAATATTGTGTGGGTACCTAAAACACATGGTATGCTTTATTTTTATTTTAGTTGCTTATGTCACTTGGCCATGATCCACAGTGAGGTGGGAAGCACACTTTATCTCATCCTTTCAAATCACCCCAAGACCTAGAATAGTTCTCTCTCTCTCTCTCTCTCTCTCTCTCTCGATATAGATAGAGATAGAGATAGAGATAGATATAGAGATAGATATAGATTAGATAGATATATAGATATAGATATAGATATAGATATAGTTATAGATATAGATGACATAGATAGATATGTGTGTATGCATGTGTTATACACACACTGATATATAAGGACCCAATAAATGTAAAGTGAATTGAACTAAACTAAATCCAATAGAATGTTTCATTCCCTAACTAGTGTTGAAGATTTATTTCTCCAGGCATGTTGAAGTTCAAGAATAAAATTTCCTGAAACCTTTTATGTCATATAACCATTAAAACTGGCAATTTTGTTAATCTTTGAATGCAGATTTCCTGGTAAGCTACAAAAGCAGCTATGGGTTGCTTCTTTTAGAGAGGGAGGAGGAAAGATTGAAAATATTTAACACATATAAATATTTTTAAATGCCTACAGAAAATCAAATACTTGATTAGTTTGATTGACTCAAGAGTTCAAAGTATATAATTATACAGGCTGCTAATCCTTTTGAAATTTCCCAGGAATTATAAAATTTCAGGGTTAGGATGACAATATTCATAGAATCGGATGATGAAAAGGATCTTCATGGGTAACAATCTTAGACCATTTTCTGCATTTAATGGTAAATAGAACCTTCACTTTCTTGAGCACATGGGATTCCATCCTGTTTTTAAAGATCTCTAAAAAAGGAGATTCCATAGCTTCTCTTGGTAACTCATTCCTGTATTTAACTTTGTTGTCAGCCTTAGCTGAGAAATGATTATTCTTACTTTCATTTTACCCACAGCACAGCTGGTATTCTCAGCATTAGCCTGACAGGACAGGAGAAGACTGATAATCACCATGATTTCAATCAATCTTTCATTTGTTCAGGTCTGTTTTTAATTAATTTAAACAAGCTTACAAAAATAGGAGGGGGGTGATAATGAATGTTCAATTCTAACTATTGACATTACTCCAAATTTTCTGTCACATCTATATCTAAATACTTTCATAGTTTAGTAAATAGGACTTGTATAATCTTTTGTTATTTTTTATGTAACAATATTTCATATTCTTAATTCCAATTGTCCACATATCACATGAATCTCCAGCCAAGTGGGGTCAAACATTGATTTAGAATATCACATATTAATATTATCTTTGTTTTTATTATTTGTAAAATATTTCTCAATTACTTTTTTGTTTATTTTTGCAAGGCAACTGGGGTTAAGTGACATGCTTAGTGTCACCCAGCTAGTAAGTATCAATTGTCAGATCCTCCTGACTCCAGGGTAGGTGTTCTATCCACTGCACACTTAGCTGTCCCTTGCCCAACTTCCAATTACATTTTAATCTAGTTCAGTTTATACTTGGGAATAATGATCTTCCTAAACCTCTGGCTTAGCTGATACCTGATTGGTGGGTTATTTGGGTTGCTTTCAATTTTTTGCTATCATAAATAATTGCCCAAGGGTATTTATACAAATGACTTTCTTGTCTTTTAGGTTATTTTCATGGGAACTATATGTCCAGGCAGAGGAGCATAATGACTGGAATGCTGGACCCAGAATGAGGAAGGGCTGAGGTCAGATTCTGCTTCAGAATCTGTTTCAGTTGTGTGACTCTGAGCAAGTTACTAAATCCTTCTCAGACTCATTTTCCTAACATATAAAATAAAGGTCATTGTAACATCTACCTTACAGGATGGTTCTGAACATAAAAGCAATTAAAACTAAAGCACTATTAAAAATGTGATTATTATGAACAATTATATAACAGTTATTATTATAACAGTTAACATACTGACAGATAGTTCTCCCAAAAGATTGAACTCATTTACAGGGTCACCAGTGTGGTATGAATATACTTTCCCCTTATAAGCCCAATTTTTCAAAAAGTAGTTTTATCTTTTTTATTTATTCTTGGCTAGTCATATATCTGAATGGTATCACCATACTATGCAATTTTAGCAAGGGTGCACATTTTTCATATGTTAATTTCCTCCATTTCTTCATGTCACAACTGTTTATTTCCTTTAACCTTTTATTTATCATTTAAATATTGAGCTTTATTTTTGTTATTGTCCATATATTTAGGTCAGTAAACTTTTCAACTACATCTTCTTTATTTTTCTATGGCTTTCTTTTTAATTTTTTGTGATTAAACAAATATTATATATATCTATAGACAGATAAAATTCAGACACATGAATCCATTTAAAAATATGTTGAAAACATATAAAACCAATAAGTAGTTTACACTGAATCATAACATACCTTACAGTTCATTTAGATCAACTCTCTCATTTAAAGATAAGGCACTTGAGATCAGTCAAATTTGCATGTTGAAATTCACATGGTTAGCTCAAATTTCCTAACTTCCAGATCAATGCAGTTTCTGCTAAATTGGATTATCTCTTCCCTTAGATTTTTAAAAGTTCTTTATAGTTATAAACTTATAAATTCCATATGCATAACACCATAGATTTAAGTCTGGAAAGGACCTTAGAAACTACTTATCTAAGGTCTTTCATTTTATAGATGAGCAAATTGAGGCCTAGAAAATTGATTTTTCCAAGTCAACATAATTAATAAGTGAATGAGTCACCATTTTGAAGGTCAAATCCAACATTTTTCTGCAACTCATTGTAGAGAGATGCAAAGATATATATAAACTAGAACCATGACCTTTAAAATCCAAATTAGAAAAATTTATAATTTTCCAATTAATTAGCATTTCCAGCATCTCTATTATAGGTCCACCAATTCACTAACTGGATCTAGAGTCAGGAAGACCTGAGTATGAATCCAGCCTCAGATATTTATTAGCTTTGTAACTGTGAGTAAAAATACTTAACTTTTGTCTGCCTCAGTTTTTCAACTGTAAAATGAGATTAATAATAATAATAGTACATCAGATAAAATAATATTTGTAAAAAACCACTTAGCACATTGGTCTATAGTAGCTATTATTTAAAAGCTTATTCCCTTCTTTACAGTGAATTGCATAATAGCCATTCACTTGTGGCTCCAAGAAGCTAAAACACATGTAGTGGCCCCACAGTAAAACTATCTCAGGAGACCAAATAAACCAGGTTGAGGGTAACTGACAGGCCTTAGACTGGTAGGTGAGTCAGGGGGATGTCTGTGCCAAGCATGAGAAGAATGAGTAGATGAAAATAGTTTGCAGCCAACATGAAGTTGGCTGATGCAAGTGCTGTGGAACACATATTACAGGTTGATCAGACATCAAAGAAATCAAGGTCTTTGCCAGTTGTCCTAATTTTGTCTTGTCATTGGACTTGGATGACTCTGGAAGAGAAAGTGAGGCTGATAACTTTGGGTAACTCTACCACACAAATCCAATTCATGAGCAAATTCTCTTTGAAAACAAAGGATAAATAACAATAACCTTGGTCTTCAGTAAGAAAACAATTTAGCTTTTCCTTCCAGAAAGGAAGGCTTATCCTGGAGAGAAGACTTAGAAGAATCAACAGGAAGAAGTGGAGCAGTAGTTCTTAGAGAATGAAAAATGCTATGAACTCAGAGTCGAGATGCCAGTCATGAAAACAAATTCAACCAAACAAACCTCCTTTTTATTTTCCTAATGGCATTAAAAATGCTATTTTCCCCATTCTTAAACCCATTCTGGACTTTTTCCTTTATTAAAGTGAGAAGAACAAAAACAAAAGCCTGCCTTTGGAATGGAGCAAAGCAATACCAAAATCTTACTCTTGTCTATACAAGACTATGGTTCTCTCCTCACTGCCACTTGAAGAGGTTAGAACCAAGGTCAATTAAAGGCAGTGCAATCTTTGATATCCAAGGTCAAGATGCTGATCACAAGGAAGAATTCTTTTCAGTCCTTAAAGGGAATGGTCCTGAAATGAATTGAGTAGTTTTGGAATATAAACCCAAAACATAAAAATAACAGTAACTAACACTTATATGATGTTTTAAAATTTGTAAAACATTTTACATATATTATCTTGTTTGTAACACTCTTAGGTATGTTTTATTTAGTATTCTCATTTTACAGTTAAAAAACAGACTTAAAATGTTGACTCATTTTTTTAGTTAAAATAAAGATGTAATATTTTTCTCCATTCAAATTCACAGTCTCCAGGGTCCATGAATTCTTGGAATGACTGGACTTCAGGGTAAGACCTTCTGCTTTAGACAGTCCAGTGAAAAGGGAGAACAGGAAAGGAAAATCACAGGACTAAGAGGGATGAACTAATGGAATGGGTGGAGGATTAGAATCTCAGAGAAAGCTATGTTGAGCTGACTTCAACACCCATTCCTCCAAACTGACCATGAACTGATTCTAGGACTAGATGTCTGTTTGTTCAAGTTGGTGGTTTATGAGAATCAGGCTATGATTCCTTACTCCCAGGCAAAGGTACCCCAGGAAAATGAATTGACATCCCAGGTCTTTGAGGCACGGTAGACTGGTACTATGTAAGAGCTGACTAGTTGGCTGGGTGGGAAGGTAGAACTTGTATTCCTCAGTGTGTCAACACCTAGGTCACAGTTCCATCATCCTGGACAAGCTAGTCCCAATTCTGCCCTTATAGATGATCTCAAACTGTTTCCTTGTCCCCCCATGCCAATACTTTAACATTCAACAGAGGCAAATCATTAATCCCACTTCACTGCCTTCTCCCCTTAAAGAGAACCAAGATATATCTCATCTGGAATATGTCCATTTTTGTGAAGGACTGCATTTTATTAAAAAAAAGAGTAAGAAATGTAAAATTTTCAGTATAAGGATAAAAAAGAGATTCAAGAATGACATCTATCAGTGTCATGGCTCCATCGCCCTGAGAGATGCTTGCTTGTGGGAAGACAGACAGAGGAACCTGGAAGAAAAGAACAGCCTTAGGCATGCTCCTGTCAGAGACTGAGCCTTGAATGATCATCTAGTACCCAGAAGCATTTTACCTTGGACATTTTTAGTGGCGTTAGTATTCATGAAAGATGCAGAATGATAGCTCTGGAAAATACAATTCATCCCCAGGCTGGAGACTTTTACCCAGAGCAGAAGTAATCACTGCTTCCTCACCACAGCACAGTTTCTCAGTACTCAAGACTCTTAAAGTCTCCAAGGGAGCTATAGCTGGTGATTTCAGGGGGACTGAAACCACCAATTTGCATCTAATCTGTCACTTGAACAGCTTTCAAATAGCATGGTCAGACTCCATCTAGGCAGCCTAGAAATGAAAAATTCCATTACCAATTCCTGAAGCTACTGCATCTTCTTTCTCAATTTTTTTCTGAAGTTCAATGTTTAGCAAAGCTGAAGATCGACCTTTTTGTACATTAAAGTCTTCTGTCTTCTGAATAGACAGACCAGCATGTGGAGTAATGGGACTGAGTATGTATTTTGCTCACAGACTAGAGTAATTCCCCCTCTCCCCCTTTTTTCCTTAGTGACTCTCTGGAGTCTTGGCTGCTAAATTGCTAAACTCCTTAAACTCTTTAGGAGCTCTTATGCTCTATTCCAAGTTCTTAGAGAGAGAAAAGTGATATGCAAAAAAAATGCAAAAATCTGCTAAGTAATCAACTAGGGAGAAGGGATGCCCTCATAACCAGGGATTAGGAATATGGGCTAAACATACCTTCTAGGAATCAATCCACTGTCTCAATCAGAACTGTTGTGTCCCTCTCTTATCTTGATCTCTTCCCCTCTTCCCCCTCCTTAATTTATAAGACATGAAGCCTAGGGGGTTAAATATTTATGCTATCTCAGAGGCAGAGATAATTTTTTTTTTGGTTTTTGCAAGGCAGTAGGGTTTAGTGACTTGTGCAAGATCACACAGCTAGGTAATTATTAAGTGTCTGAGATCAAATTTGAACTCAGTTCCTCTTGACTCTAGGGCCAGTGTTCCACCCCTTGTGCTACCTGGTTGCCCCAGAGATATGACTTTGACCAAAAGCACTCTATTAGATGTCAGTTCCCTTTGAGTTTTTTTCATTTCTACACACTCATCCAAAAAAAGAATATTATTTTTTAAAATACCCTTTTATATTATTTGTATTACATATTCTTGTTGACAAGTTGACTTGTTTTTTTTTAATTCAATTTGCTTCTGAACCACTTAAGTGGTTTCCTTAAAAATTATGACAAAATAGAAAACAGGTATAGTACGTGTGCTTGTTGAATGAATGGATGGATGAATGCAACTTTGGCTGTTTACTCTATCATTTTTTAAAAATTTCTGTGACTTCTCAATACTTTCCCTGATAAAACTCTCCTTTATATTAAAGAAGTAACGTTAGAAAAAAATAAACCCACATATTGAACCATATTTGTCAACATATATCTTATTCCACACCCATAGTCCACCACTTCTCTACTGAGAAAAAGGAAGCCTGTTTCATCATTGGTCCTCAAGAATCAAGATTAGATGTCTTTAATGGAGTTCTGGATCTTTTAGCATTGTTTTCTTTCACAGTAGGCAATTTACTTTCCTGGTGGCTCTATCACATAGGGATGAATACACAACTAACTTCAGCATCATTTTATTTTACAAAGTTAACTCAAGTTTAATGTACTTGTTAGTGTAATGTTTCATTATATATATATATGCCTTTAGCCACTAATAAATTTACATGAAATACTTAAATTTTTATTCTGTAGGCAACTGGGTGACAAAATGGATAGAGCACTAAACCTGGAAACAGGAAGACCTACTAGCTTTGTGACCCTGGGCAAGTTATTGAAACCTGTTTTCCTCAGTTTTCCCATTTGTAAAATGGAGGTAAATTGCACCTGCCTCCAAAGGTGGGTGTCATTATCAAATGAGAGACTATTTGTAGAGCACGTATCACGATGCCTGATATATAGTAAGCTTTTAATAAATGATTATTTCCTTCCTTCCTACCTGAAGAGTGAAGTAGATAATAGGTTAGGCCAGGGTGGAGAACATTTTTTTTCCTGCCAAGAGTCATTTGGATATTTATTGCATCATTCACCTGCTATATTTGGTCAAAAATTTAATCAATTCACCCTAATAAGTTCCTGTGTTTATTGAAATTCAAGTCCTGCCTGTGATGGCCAATGCACTGTCAGACCAAATGCTTTCTTGGGTCTGATGTTCCCTGCCCCTGACTTAGACTACTGGAATATAACACATTTGTTGGTTACTGGCAATTTTTCCATTTAATAGCATTTCTATCCATTGGATTATCTCCTGGGATATAATATATAGTTCCAAAGGGTATTAGAGGTAGAAGGAAGGTTAGAGAACATCTAATTCAACCTTCTCATTTATTGGACCATAATTCCATGTTGGAAATCTTGCTAAAAAGCTGCTTTTTCCCTTCTTTGGAAACTTCTTCATAATGAACAAATTTGGGTTTTTAATCTTTGGCATTTTTAAACTCCCTATGCTGAAATGACAAGACAAAAATTCATTAAGAAGGAAGGGAGGTTGATGAATCAAAAGAGAGAAAAAATGAGTGCATGCCTAGAGGTTGCAAAAATCAGAAACTAAAAAAAATGAACATTCCTCAAGTACCATTAGCTCATTCATAGTATAATTAGGGATACAATATGGCAATGATCAGTGCTGAAGGAAGAAATGAATGCATTTGATGGCTTTTCAGCAGTTTTCATATATTTGGTGGCAAGATATTCTTGGATTGTGTTATTTGGAGTCTCGATAAATTCAGTAAGTAAATACACAAGAATTATGAAATTGACTTGAGATTGACTTGAAGTTCCCACTCAGTGATAAAAGCCTTGAGTTCTTAGCCATTAACCAGAGGTAATTCCCCATGATAGTCAGTGATCTGGAAAGACACTTCTATGAGTCTCAGTGGGTATTTGTCAGTGTCACATTGGCCTCGAGCTACTTCTGGGGCGGGGGGGTGCTACCAATCATTAAGAGGGAAAGGTGAGAGGAAAAAAGAAATCTGGAGGCAATGACCTATAAGGGGAACAGAAAACAATCTGTCTTTCTAGAAAATAAACCATTCTAGAATCATGCATTTTGGAAAGCTAATCAATCAATAATACTAGTTTACATTTCCATGGTCCTTTAATATTTATAGAAGTCTTTTCATGCATTACCTTCTTTAATTAGATTCATAATATTATCTCTTTAGGAATAAAAATAAAGGAGAGAGAGAGACACTTGAAGACAGCAACTGTTTCATTTTTGCTTATGTATCTTTAGTCTAACCCAGTGAGGCAAAAGTAAACATCTAAGAGAGGACCAATGAATACTCAATTTTATACCCATTTTATAGTTGAAGAAGTGAGGATTAGAGAAATTAAGTGACTTAGCAAAGTCACCTCACTATCAAGATCAGAAAGCAGTCAAACAGGTTTTTTCTGATTCCAAGTTTAACAGTTGTTTTTTTTTGTTGTTGTTATATATAATAATGATTGCTTACAGAAGAAATAATTTGGAAGAAATTTTAGAAACTTTAGAAATTCTCTAGGCTGATTCCATTATAAAATGGTGAGGAAATTTCACCGGAAGCAACGGAAAGATTAGCCAAGTCTATGGCAAAGCTGAGATTCAGAAGTGGCTCCTTTGACTCAAGTCCCATGATTGCATCTACTGGCTTAGCCCTGATAGTTAAATAATCTCTTGAAGACATGAAACTAATATGCTCCTTTCCCAAAGAGAGGCTTACCACATATATTAGGAAAACAAAACAAGAAATAAAGATTCTAACAGGAAAACAAAAGGAAAGATTAATTTGAGAAGTGCTGACCCACACCAGCATACTACTCTTTTTCTTTTCTTTATCTCTCCTTCCTCCTCCCACCTGTCTGACCACTCCTTTTCAATCTGAATTGTTTAGTCTTTACCATATGTTTCCATCACTGGAGGTCTTCAATTAGAAGTTGAATGGAAGATTCTACTCAGGGATATTGTAGAGGAGAATCCTTCTCTGGTTGGACCAAAAGGATTCTGTGTAATCCTTCAAGCCTGGGAATCTCAATCTAAAGAAGCTGTTACCCAACATTTGTAAATTCTGAGGGCAAAGAGAAGACAATCTAGTTTAGGCAATTATACTGTGGTGCAAGGGGGCCCCTGTGAATCTTTTCTTTTCTAAATAATTATATTAGTCTATTAAAATAAAAATATTTATTTTTTATTTCTATGAACATTTTTTGTTGTTGAGCTGTGTGCAACTCATAGCATTATCTTGGCAAAAATTACAGGAGCAGTTTGCCATTTCTTTCTTCAATTCATTTTACTTATGATGAAACTGAGTCAAATAGATTTAAGTGACTTGTTCAGGGTTACACAGTAATTGTTTGAGGCCAGATTTGAACTGAGTTCTTCCAGATTCAAGGTCAATCCCTTAAGGTCCATTGTGCTACCTAGATGTCCCATATGTATTACAAACTCTAGAATTTATTTTCTTTCATATCAAATAGGAGACATAGGAAAGTTTATCAAAAACCAAAAGGTTCAGGGACTAAAAAGAGTTAGAAACCCCTGAACTTGAGCTAGGGTGGTAGTAGAGGAGAAAAATTAAAAGTAAGCAATGAGAAGCACAGGAAAGGCTCTTAACTGCCCCTTTTCCCCAACATTTGTTCCCAAATAAGATTTCTCTGACTTTTTCAAAATTTCTTGAAGAAATTCTAGTCCAGGAAAGACAGATACGTTCAATGAAAAAACTGAGGATAAAGACAACTCAATCAACATCTATTTATTAAAGTTCTTCCTATGAGCCAAGGACTGTGTACTAAGTGCTAAGAATATAGAAAAAAGGAAAACAGAACCTGCTTTCCTGGAGCTTCAGTTTTATTAGAATGTCTATTGTCAATCTAATAAAAAGAATTAAAACTTTGTGAATAAAAAAAAATCCTAGATACAGAGGTAAATTAGTGTTAACAAAATTGCCATTGGTCAGTCATCAAATAAAACTCAAAGAACGATTATTTGGTTAATGACTGTTATCTTTCATGCTTGAAGGGGACCAAAAGAACATAATTATGTTGGGGTCCAGGTGTAGTGTTTCCCACAGTGGCTCATCAGATCCCAGAAGCTTTTACCTGAAGGTCAGGCACATATGAACTTTTAGACTGGAGATGTGTCTAAATTTGCACATCTCACATTTCTTTTCAGCTACTGGAATTATGCTATGATCATACAACAGAGTGCCTTCTTTGATGCAGGCATACTATGCTGGGTGGTCCTGTGTTAGCATCTCTCACAATCCATACTAAAATTCTTCAGAGAGACCTTGAAAAGATCTTTTTATTGCTTCCTCTGACTTCTGTGTGAGGGTTTGCCTGAAGTGGATTCTCTCTAAAATTGTCTTTTGGGCAAATCAATGTTTAGCATTTCAACAAGAGGGTCAACCTATTGGAGTTGCACTCTCTGAGTTAGAATTAGAATGCTTGGTAGTTCAGTTTCAATAAAGGAACTCAGTCCAGTACCTTATCTTGCCAAGTGATTTTCAGAATTTCTTTAAGACAATTCAAAAAGAAACAATTCAGTTTCTTGGCACGGTGCTGGTAGACTGTCCAGGTTTCACAGGCATACAATAATGAAAGCAGTGCAATGACTTTATGAACTTCTAGTTTGTTAGGCAACTTAATAACTTTTCTCTTCCACACTTTCCTTTGGAGCTCCCAAACACTGAGTTAGCTCTGGCAATATGTGGTCCACCTCATTATCAATGTGTGCATCTCTGGAAAGTATACTGCCAAGGTAAGTGAACTTATTCACAGCATTTAAAACATGTCCATTTACTGTAACCAATGGCTCTATATATGAATGGTATGGTGCTAATGGGTGAAGAATTTCTTGATGTTAATTCTCAGGAAAAAAATAGCACAAATCGCAGGGAATTGATCCATGCTTTGTTGCATCTCAATCTCAGAGGGTACATTGAGTGCACAATCATCTGTGAATAAAAACAACTCTCCCTCCACTTTAGACTTGGCTTATAGCCTTTTCAAGGTAAATAATTTAAATACCATCAATGAGGTAGTTGATCAATATTAATAATCTTCTCCAGACAACCAAATTTTTCCATGATCTCCCACAAGCCCTCATGACAGTATCAAAGGTCTTGGTCAGATGAATAAACATTATGCATAGACCTCTATTCTGCTCCTGGCATTTCTCCTGGCATTGTAGGGCAGCAAACACCATAATACTTATGAGCTTGACCTTCTTGGTACTCTGTTATAATTAGCTGGTAATACCAGTCAAAGAGATAAACATAATATTAGAAGTGAGAAGGAAATTAGAGATAATGTAATTCAAGCCACTTAGTGATGAAAATGAATCCAGAGGGATTAACTTCTAGAAAATCACAAAATTAGTGGGAGAATGAGTCTTAGAATCCAAGTTTCCTGATCCCCAGCACAATGCTCTTTTTGCCCACTGTGGGGAAGAATCAACACTCTTCTAGACAATAAGATTATGCATGCTAAAGTTATGTATAATCTTTAATGCTAATATAATATGCATGGAGGCATTCTGAAATACATAAAGTTCTATTAGCTGTAATTAATTTTGTTATTCCATTGAATGATGTCCTGCATTCCTGTATCAAGTGCATTTGCTTATATTGGGTTAGAGAGGTAGGGTAAGAGGTTAACAGGTTTTCAAGTAGATAACCATTTATCTCTTCCAACCTATCTGGAAAGACTCCTCAAAGGGATTCAATTTATAGGTGAATTTTAAATTAAGGAAGAGGTTTAGGAGCTGAATAAAAAGAAAGAGGTAGGGGGTTTGAAGTATGGGAACTTTTCCAAGTCTAAGGCCTATGAAGGCAGATTCTGAAACAATAGAAAGAGGAAGAGGCTGATTAATAACTTGCTTAGTTATCATGAAAAGAAGCATAATCTAGGGGCAACAATAAGGGGACAGCAATGTTGCTTAGGGATTTTAGAGAAAGAAGTAAGGAGCATGACCTTGAAGAGATAACAGAAATTGAAGGCAAGGAAAATCACTAGTTCTAGCTTCAAATATATGCATTTCAGCTTTTTCATGGTCATGTTACAGAACAATTAGAATTAATCCCAAGTGAATATTGCAAGCAGAGATCTTGATAACAGCTCCCTACATAGTTGTAACATTTCCCAGGGTTAAGTGAATAATAAAGAAAATGACTTGTCCAAGGTATCAGCTTAATCCTATATTATATTCAGAATTAAAGCTGAGTCCTTATCCTCAAGCTATTTAGGTCTTTTTTTTTAATGGATTGTACTTTCCTTCCTGTCAGCTCAGTGGGCCAGATTTTAACATATTCCACAATATGGAAGCTCTTCTAAATTAATCCCAGGATAAAAAACTGGCTCCAATGAGGAAGCTCATTGTTTTCTATAGAGAGTATAATAAGCAATCAAGTTTAACTTGACTCTCAGAGTATAGAATTAGGAGTTTAGGATTCTAAACCTGGCCCTATTGCTTCTCTCTCCCTTTCCCCTTCCCATCCAACCTTCTCCTTGTCATCATCAAACAGCATTTATTGAATATATCCCTATACATATAGTGCTTGCTATACAGACACTGTAAAAAAAGCAAGTCAAATCCATAGTGTCTGGCTCCTGTTTTTTTTTCCTTAAGAATTATTTGAGTGACAGGCAATAGTGCGTGCAAACGGAGAACTATACAGAAAATAAAACAATAAGAGGGAAATGTCTAAAGATGCTAATGTAGTTTAATATGCAATTCACTAACTAACTTCAATTTTAAAAGGATGTGTATGGGAGATAAAAGGAAGTGAGGATGGTGGAGAACTGAGTACAAAAGAAAGGCCAGACATGGATATTTTCCAGAAGGAAACACAGTCTGAGAGCAAGATATGGTGGTTGGAAAAAGTTAAACTTTGTTAGGGGCAAAGGAAAAAGAAAGGGAGAGAGAAAGAGAGGAGAAAGCATGGGTGAAGGAAAGAAGAAAAAGAGGGAGGGAAGAAGGAGAGAAGGGAGGGCAAAAGAGAAGGAAGCAGGGAGGGAAGAAAGAAGAAAAGGAAAGAAGGAAGGAAGGTACCCTGTACCAAACACTGTGCCAAATACTTAGATTAGACAGTCTCTGCTGTCAAGGAATTTCCAATCTAATGGAAGAGGTAGTGGCAAGTTCTGATGGTCCAGAGGGCAAAATGTCAAGATAGATGGCAACATCCAGTGGTTCACAGGATGCAATGGCAGAAAAAAGTTAAGCAAGGTTTGGCGAGTGTAGTAAATTGTCATACAGCAAGACCCAGTGGTCTAGAGGAAACATTGATGAATCAGATGACAAGATTCAGAGAACCTGAAGTTCTGAGATTGTATATGCAGTTAAGATAGTAAATTCCAGTAGTCCAGAATAATTTAACTGTTGCTTAGTGGAGAAGGAAAGATAAATAGTTAATGGGGGAAAAAAATGAATGAGAGTGATGGGAGTGAATGAATTCAACAGACCACACCCAGACAAAATACATTTAAGATTACACAAAACCCTTGTATATGTGAATCCTGAAAAGTTGTCAATAACCTTTGATAAATTATAGAAAAACAGAAGAAATTTGTCTTAAGAAAGACAAATGAACTCTCCAAAATATAAGCTCATACGTTTGGCATTATTTACTGATAAAATTATGGAATAAACTAGTAAAACAGAAATTTGTGAAATGTATACTTGTTTGTTTGTTTTGTTTTTGCAAGGCAATGTGGTTAAGTGATTTGCCCAAGGTCAAACAGCTCAGTAATTATTGAGTGTCTGAGGCTCTATTTGAGCTCAGGTTCTCCTGACTCCAGGGCTGGTGCTCTATCCACTGCGCCACCTAGCCATCCCTATCCTTAAAAGTTTTAATGCCCTTTGGATTCTTTAATCATCCATGTATCAACTGACCCATTCTTTAAATATCAACAGAAGCATATTCTAATGTTTCATTACAGAAAGAAACCAAACCTGGTTGGTTTTGTTTATTTTTTGCTTTGTTTTTAAATTTTTTTTTTTTGTTATTTTTGTCTAGGCATATTTTAGACATATCTGACTCTGATTCCTTCTGGGATTTTCTTGGCAAAGATTCTAGAGTGATTTGGCATTTCCTTTTATGGATGAAGAAACTGAGGCAAACAGTTAATTTACTTGACTACGATTACATAGCTAGTAAGTGTCTGAAGCCAGATTCAAACTCAAGAATATAAGTCCTCCTGACTCCAGGCCCTGTACTCTATCCACTGTGACACCTAGCTGCCCTTTTTGTTTGCTGAGTCTAAATTAAATCAACATATAATTTCATACTTCATGATTGTGAAGTAGACTGAGAAAGACTTCATCACTTTTAAAGAATAAGATTTAGCTAGAAAATGGCAGGAGTAGTCTAACATTATGCTAAGCTATCTCCTATTCTCTTTCTATATTGTCTTGCTTGATCTTATCATATCCCATAGGTTCTATTATCATCTGTGCATCCTACGAAGTTGATACTTGGATCTAGTCTCTCTCTTGACCTGCAATATTGCATCACTAACTGCCTCTTGAATATCTCAAAGTAAATGTACTTATGGACATCTCAAAGTTCAAAGTATTCCAAACAAAACTCATTATCATTCTGCCCCAAACTTTTCTGCTTATGAATTTTCCTACTGCTGTTGAGTGTACTACTCTCTTCTCAGTTACCCAACTTTACAATCTCAACTCTCCCAACATGTTCAGTCTCTTGTAAACACCACCTTTTCTTCCAGTACATATACCCCTGAACTATTTCAATAGCCTGCTTTCTGTCTCCCTATCTCACATTTGTCCCCCTTCTAGTCCATCCTCTGCTCACCTAACAAATTGATCTTAAAATATAAATAAGACCACATTATCCCAATTCTACCCAATAAACTCCAGTGGTTCCCTGCTTTCTCCAGAATCAAATAAAAAATCCTCTGACTTTGACAGTACTTCACAATTTGGTCGCTTCCCACCTTTCCAATCTTCTCAAACTTTTGTTCCCTTAGTGTTTTCAATGATCCAGTGACACTGGTCTCCTTCCTCTTCCTCACACAAACATTCTATTTCCTAACTCTATACCATCTCATTGGCTTTCATTCATTTATTCCCATACCTGGATCCCTTGCCTTTCTCCCCTCTGTCTTTTGGATTTCATGGTATCTTTAGCTTTTTTTAAGATGCAACTCAAATTTAAATTTTTGTAGTAGACCTCTCCTTGTCCTCCCCACTGAAGGTGTCTTCTCTTTGAGATTAGCTCTCATTTATATTGTAGGTAACTTCTTTCCCATTAAAATGGAAACTCCTTGAGGACATGGAACATGTTTTTGTATCCCCATCCCTTAGACCAGGTTTTACATATATCAGACAATTAATAAGTACTTCTTGTCTGAAAAAAAAGACTGAGGAGAGCTCATAGTTTGCAGTGTGTCACCAACTGTAATGCAGTAGCAAAATAAAAACAAGTTGGAACTCAGGTTGCATCAAAAGAAGCTATATTTTGGAAAAGTCTAGACTTCTACTCTAGTCTTAAAATCAAATCTAGTATTGTGTGTGCATAGTTTTGACAACACATTTTAATTATATCAATGATGGCCAACATTTATTTAGTATTTGCTATTTGATAGGCACTATGTTAAGCATTTTATAATTATCTCATTTGATCTTCATAACAAGTCTTTGAGGTAAGTTCTACTATTTTCTCCATTCTACAGAGGCATACACAGATTGAATGACTTGCCCAGGGCCAAACAGATAGTAAGCATCCAAGGCTAGATTTGAATCCAGGTCTTCCTGACTCCAAACCTAGCACTATTCACTGTGCCACTTAGCTACATGTTAGAATTTATCATATAGAAGAAGCATTGCATTTCTTTTACTTAAACCAAGAATGAAGAATTAGGAATAATGGATGGAAATTGCAGTAAGAAAGAGGGATTGTTTGAGGACAAACTTTCTAAACTTAGAATTGTAAAAAAATGCAATGGAGAACAAAAGATATTTTCAAAAAGAGGAAGAATGACTATTTGTTGAAGATTAGTTATTTATGGTTCATAATTTGAGTTATGGTTGAACTATATAAATTATAAACTTATATAAATTATAATTATATATAAACTATATAAAATTATATATTAAATCTAAACCTATGATTTCAAGCTTCTAACCAAGAGAACATGTTGGATAAAAACAACTTGTAAAAATAATCATTTGGGAATTGTTAATAATATCCCTGGAGTCAGAAGTTGTTTATAAGTCTATCACCTCTTTCTCCCTTGAAAATTGCTAGAAATACATTCAATAAGGAAATCTCCATGGAAAAATCAGAAGAGGATGAGGAAATAAATAAACCAAACCTTAATACAAAGAAACAATATGGAGTAAGGGAATGCCAGGAGAAATCTCTGGATAAAATAATAATTCTATAATAATTATAACTAATATCCCTGAAAAAAGGCAAGGGAATGGCCATAAGAACACTAAAGAGTATTAGAAAGCATTAAAAAAGAACAGAAGAAATGGTGCAAAATTAAAATTCCTAAATAATTAGTTCATAGGAAGAATAGATACTTAAAACCCAAATTATGAAACATTAATAAATAATTAAGTGTATTAAAATAAAGTATTCCAAAGAAAGAAAAAAATCAATGATATAAGAAGAACTAACTAGAGAAAAGTGAAAAGAGCCCAACTGAGAGAATCCAAGATCTCTCAAAGGGAGAATTTAGGAATTATTGGCCTCCCAGACAATATACAATGAAACCAAAATTCTGAATATCATATTTTTTAGGAAATAATAAAAGAAAATTTCCTAGAAATAGAATCCAAGGTGCTATTCAATAGAAGGTATAGGACTCCATTAGAAAGGAATCATAGAAATTAAGGGGATGACCAGCAATTGAGAAATGACTGAAGAAGATCTGGTACATGAATGTAATAGAATACTATTGCACAATAAAAAATGATGAACAGGCAAATTTCAGAAAAACCTGAAAAAGACTTGTGTGAACTAATGTGAAGTAAAATGAGCCAAAACCAGGAAACAATTTACACAGGATCAGTGACATTGTGTGATGATCAACTGTGAATAGCCCAGATCTTCTCAGCAAATACAATGATCCAAGAAAAGTACAATGGGCTCCCAAAGGAAATGATTATCCATACCCAGATAAAGAACTGATGGATTCTCAATGAAAAATAGAAGCATAATTTTAAATTATTTTATTCTTTTTTGTGGTTATTTTTTCCAACAAATACTTATTCAGCATCTACTATTTCAAATTAACTGTGCTAAGCACTTTACAAACACATCTTGTTTAATCCCCACAACAATTCTAGGAGATAGGTATGATTGTCATTGCCAATGTCACTGATATTTCCATTCTCAACAACCATCTGGGTATCTGTAGCGTAAGTATACAGGAACATTAGTGCAAGGGCTGCTGAGCTCTTATCATGACTGCTTTCCACTTTTGGTGTCTTTCTGATTGACTCAGCTCTCAGCTGTGGCTCCATGAAGATATATAGCATGTGAGAGGTCATAACTTAGTAAACCATTTCGGCAGATGGGCTAAACCAGGTTGAGAATAACCACTGGTTCTCAAATAAGCATATGATCACTTCCCTTGATGGAATAGGGGATAAAATAATTTGTTCCAATGCTCATGAAAGCCACTGAAGCATATACTATAGAGTTCTTAGAAACTGAAGATGCAACAGTCATCCACTACATCTTAAGCTATTACCAGTCATCTTGTTTTTTTTCTTGCCACTGGGGCTATGAAGATTCTGGAAGAGAGAGAATAAAATCAGACAATTTCATGCCATGCTGCCTCACTTGAATCTAATTCATGCTCAAGTCCAAAGACACATCAGTTTGTCATTTTGCCTACCTCATAATCTTGTGGTTATAGGCAAGTTATTTACTGTAGTTGCAGATAACTTGGAGCTGTAATGACAAGCTTGTACACATGTCAAAGGGTCATCTTATCACTGGGACTGAAGAAGCAACAGCATTTGGCAGCTCTCCAGCTGCCGGAGCAGCCCATTTTAAGGACCATGCTGCTTACTTACTTCCTGGTATGAGGAAGGGACTAGAAAAGATACTCTAAAGGTTGTATGTTTCACCCAATCTTGGCCTGCTTGTTATGGCAGGTGGAGATTTTTGTGGTCAAAATAAATGCAAAAAATGTACAAGATTCCACTCACTATCCATCTGTGGAATGTGCATATGCTTATGAATAACCTGGAGTGGAGCATAAAAGGAGTGGGTAGCTTTCAGAGATCTGATGTACAGCACCACACTTATTCATCTGAACCAGAGCTCTTGGAAGCATCAAGATTGGTTTAATGAGAATTTTGGAAAAAATCAGAAATTGATAAATTGAAAGCTAAAACACCACAGGGTTTATCAGCAGGATACTTTGTCCTTCTCTAAGAAGGCAGTATTTAGCTCCATCAAAAGAAAAGTGCAAATGAAGCTTACAGAGATGTGGAATCCTTGGTTCAAAAAGAAGTCAGATGAAATTCAGTTTTACATTGATAATAATAATAGGAAGTACTTTTATGATGCCTTAAAGGTCATTTATAGGTCAAAGACATAAGAAGCATCTCAATGGGCTTCTTAGTGCTGCTGATGGAGCCTCAATGATTAATGATAAACAACATGATCCTGGAGAGATGGACTGAGCACTTTCATGGTGTTCTCAACAGAAATAGTTTAATTATCATTAACCATTCTTGAAGTCATTTACTTCATACTTCAGGTTAGAATAAATCCTTTTCTAGGTAAACTTTCAATTGTGGAAGAGGCATTGAATACCATAAAGCTCCTCTCAGTACCTGGTGTAGATTCTATTTGAGCTGAGATTTACAGTGTAGGGATTCATTCCTCATATAAAAGTTGAATGAAATTTTCCAGGTTATATCACAAAAGGAGGTTAGTCCCCAGCTAAGGGTGTCTACATTGTCCAACTCTATAATGGAAAGGGAAATAGTTTGTCTTGTGACAATAACAGGGGAGTCTCTTTCTTTCAGGAACTGCTACCAAGATTCTTGCCAGAATCCTCCTCAATAGGCTGATCCATTACTTAGAAGATGGTCAGCTACCCAAGAGCTATTGTGACTTCAGAAAGGAGCAAGGAATGGTCCTACAACTTCAGGTGAAATGCTAGGAGCAGAACAGGGGTCTGTACACATTCATTTATCTGGTCAAGGCCTTTGAGATACTGTATATCATGAGGGCTTATGGAAGATTGTGGCATATCTGGGGGTCTGAAGGAATTCATCAGTGTGATACACCAGTTACAATAGACTATGGATCAATTCTCTTGTGCTTGTGTTTTGGCCTAACAATGCACACTAAGAAAGGTTCTCCACCAGTAACCACAACATCATAAATATATGAAACTGTTAGGCTGACATTGTGCTGACCTCAGTGTTATGTGCCTGTGAAACCTGGATGGTATACCAGTGCTATGACAGAAAATATTTTCATAACATACTCTAATAAAAATATGATTGCGTATGAAACTGCCAAATCTACTATGCACAACTTGCAATTCATTTCAATTATACAACAATATTATTGTACAAATTTAATTTTTTCCTTCCCTCTCCCTCATCCTAGAGATGGTTACCATTAAAACAAAAGTGCATACACACGTATTTATATGTATGTATATGAGGCAAAATGTAAATTATTTGATATATACTTCTATTTTCACTTCTTTCTATGGATGCAGATAGTATCATTCTTCATAGGTCCTTTATAGTTAATTTGGGAATTTATAATAATCAAAATAACTTATTCCTGTAAAGACATTCTTAAAACAATATTCCAATTACTATATTCAATGTTCACTTGGTTCTCATTTTGTTCTTCATTTTTCATGCAAATCTTTCCATATTTTTCTAAAATCACTGCTGAGTTCATCATTTCTTATAGCAAAGCAGTATTCCATCAAAATCATATATCACAACTTGTTAAGCCATATCCCAATTGCTGGGCATTCCTGTAATTTCCAGTTCCTTGTGATGGTAAAGAATTTTAAAGTTCAAAAGCACTTTTCACTGTTTCTTTTGTACAAAATAGTTTGGTAATCAAAAAGATCAGGAAAAGAAGTTCTAGGCAAGAAAAAAATGAAAAAAATGTGTGTATATGTCTATATCTATAGATATAGATATATACAGTTTTCCATCAAAATGAGAACAAGACATAAATTGTGAGGAGGACCTGATAGAAATCTGGCACCTATTTAAGAGAAGAGAATTAAATGAGGCTTCAGAATATTGAGGTCCTTAAGCTCATTTGTAAGAATAAGACTGGTTGGGATGAGTGAGCTAGCCCAGGAGTGGAGAAGTAGACACAAAACTATTTTTCAAATACTACAATAATGCCATACTTTCAGAAACCTCTTGCAACTTACATGGCACCTCCACATATGCTATTGAAAGGCACAAAAGGAGAGAGCAAATTAGCAACCTGTTTTCTCTAGCATTCCTTTTACCTCCCCAGAAACCACAGAATATATTGAAAATGACAAAGATGAATAGAAGTACTTTATTGCCAGATGTGTTGCCTTCACCTGCTTAGCACTATGTAGGGATTCTCAAGCATTTAAATTCAGTCAAGACTTCTATCCTATTTTTTTCAAGCTTTTGTGACCCCAAAATAAAATTTAAAAAAACCCAAGAAACAAGGGGTCACTTTACATACGTCAAATGTTCATTATAAAGCTTATATTATTTAGTATTTCACTAGATCTCTACCGTCATGGATGAGAATAAATTAGATTCCACTTAGCAGGCCTTCAGTAAACATATCTTCCTCTCCTTTATCTAGCCTAGCCTGTGATATAGATATTTCACCAAGTATATTTAGGGAAAGCAGGGGGAATGGAAAGCATACCCCACCCCATTTTCTTCCCAATGCTCACTTTTTTCCTTCTCAGTCTGTACCAACATTCTCTTTATTATCTAAAATCCTCGCTCTTTTCAAATCTTCTTTCTTTTCCCAGTGGTGGACAAAGGTGCTTGCTCTACTCCAACCTTTCCTCACTTGACCCAAATGGACATGGTTCTTATGTTACTTGAATAATTTAGGGAATCACTAATAAGAATCCTTTTAAGGCAAATAACTTCCATTCTTACTCTATTTCCTGCACCTATGCCATTATTCTCATGGCCATTTTTGTAAGTTTTTGAACCCCACATTTTTCTACCTCCCTCTTTTTCTCCTGCTCCCCATGATAGCAAGTAATCTTTACATGTTTAACATGTTTAAAATACTTCCATATAAGTCAAATTGTGAAAGAAGAATCATAACTAAAGGGAAAAAATAAGAAAAAGAAAGAAAAATAAAACATTCTAACAGTGAAAATAGTACGCTTTGGTCTGTACTCAGTTTCTGTAGTTTTTTTTCTCTTCTTGTGAATAGCATTTTCCATCACAAATCTTGTAGTATTGTTCTTGATCACTGAATTCTTGAGAGAGGCTAAGTCTATCATCATGTATCATAGTTTATGATTGTTGCTGTTTTTTTAAGTTTAAAAAAGTATACTTCGTTATATAATTGGATACCATCTACTCTTTCTCTGGGATTGGAAAACATTCTTTATTATAAGTCTTTCAGAATTGTCTTGGGTCATAGCACTGTAGAGAAATGATTAGTCCTTCACAGCTGATCATCCTACAATATTATTGCTGTTACAGTCCATTTCACAGAGCATCCTGTTCATCATTTCTTATAGCAATAGAGTATTCCAACACAATCACATACCCCAACTTGTTCAGCCATTCCCCAACTGATGGGCATTCCCTCAATTTCCAATTCCCTGCCAACAGAAAAGAGCTGCCATAAATATCTTCATACACACACACACATATGTATATATATATATGTATATATATACATATATATATATACATATGTGTGTGTGTATACACATATATATGTAGGTCCTTTTGCACCCCAGTTTTCATCTCTTTGGGAATAGAGACCTGGTAATGGCATTGCTAGATCAAAGAGTATGCATAGATTTACAACCCTTTGGATTTAGTTGCAGATTTAGTTGCATTCTACAGAATGGTTGAATATTTCATAACTCCTCCAACAGTGCATTGTTTCATTTTCCTTACATTCCCTCTAACATTAGTCATCTTCTTTTTTGATCCTAGGAAATAATCCAACAGGTATAAAATAGTACCTCAGAATTGTTCTAATTTGCATTTTTCCAATCAGTAGTGAGTTAAAACATGTTTTTAATATATGGCAATAGATAGCATTTCTAACCTCATCCATTTCATCCAAAACCTCATCCATTTCTTTTATTCATCCATCAATTGGGGAATGGCTCTTTTTTTTATAAATTTGACTAGTTCTCTATGTTTGAGAAATGAAATCTTTATCAGAGATACTTATTTCAACATTTTCCCCTATAGTTACTATTGCTATTTGTAGTTCCTTCCATCCTACTCCCATTTATTCTATTCTCTCTTCTTTTACTCTGTCCCTGCTCAAAAGTGTTTTGTTTCTGATTACTTCTGCCCTTCCTTCTATCACCCCCCCTCTATATCCCATTTGCCTTCCTATTTTTCTATAGGGAAAGACAGATTTCTATAACCAACTGAGTGTGTGTTATTCCCTTTCTGAGCCAATTCTGATGAGAATAAGGCTCACTCACTCCCCATTACCTTCCCACATCTTCCATTTCATTGCAGAAGTTTTTTCTTGTCCCTTTTATGTGAAGTAACTTACTTCCTTCTTACTATCTCCTCATTTCCCTTTTTCTCAGTACATTCTTCTCTCACTCCTAATCTCTATATTTTTAATGCATTATACCTTCTTATTCAACTTTCACCTGTGCCCAGTCTAAATATACTGCCTATATGTAACTGCCCTAAAAAATGAGAAAGTTCATATGAGTTATCAGTATCATCTTCTCATGCAGGAATAAAACAGTTCATCAAATTCCTTATGTTTCCCTTTTTCCAGTTTCCCTTTTTATGCTTCACTTTTGTCTCATATTTGAAGATCAAATTTTCTTTCAGCTCCCTTCGAAAGTTCTCTATTTCATTGAATGTCTATCTTTTCCCCTGAAATAGTATACTCAGTTTTGCTGAATAGTTGATTCTTGGTTGTAATCCAAGCTCCTTTGCCTTCTAGAAAATCATATTCTAAGACCTATGATCTTTAATGTAGAAGCTGCTAAATCCTGACTGTGTGATCCTGACTGTGGCTCCATGACAATTTATTTATTTTTTTCTGGTTACTTACAACAATTTCTCCTTGATTTGAGAGCTTTGAAATTTGGCTCTAATATTCCTGCGTGTTTTCATTTTGGAATTTCTTTCAGAAGGTGATCAGTAGATACATTTTTGCCTTATTTTTTTCATCTATATGCGCATGCATATTTTTAAGTTACAAAATTTCCTTCCACCCTCCCTTCCCATCCCCTTCCCCTCAGTGATGAACTGTCAGGTTACCATTGTACATACATATTTTTGATAAACATGTTTACAGATTAGTCATTTTTGGTATGAGGAATTAGGATTAAGTGAGATACATAAGAAATAATTTTTATAAAGTGTTCATTAGATTCTGAAGGGTTTTTATTTTGTTTTGTTTTTCTTCTTCTAGATGGGGATAACATTGTCCATAGTTGGTCTAATACTGTTGTCCTACCTCTCTGAACTGTTGAGAACTACTTCCATCAAGGCTGATCATCCCACAATGTTGTTGATCAGTAGATACTTTCAATTTCTAGAATATAAGGTCAGTTTTTCTTGATAATTTATTGAAAAAATTATTCCTAAGCTCTTTTTTAAAATTATGGCTTTAAGGAAATCCAATAATTTTTAAATTATGCTTCCTGGATCGATTCTCCAGGTCAATTGTCTTTCCAATGCGATAGTTCTCATTGTCTTCTGGTTTTTCATTCTTTTGGGTTTTTTTTTTATTTCTTTACGTCTCATAAAGTCATTAGCTTCCCTTTGCTCAGTTCTATATTCTAAGGATTTATTTTCTTCATTGAGCTTTAAGTACCTCTTTTCCATTTGGTAAAATTTGCTTTTTAAGGCCTTCTCACTTTTTTTTTCACCTCTTTTTCCATTTGGCCCTGTCTGGTTTATTTAAGATGTTATTTTTTTTCAGTATTTTTTCATGCTTCCTTCAAGCAATCTGCTAAATTGTTTATCATGATTTTCCTACATCACTCTCATTTCTCTTTCCAATTTTTCCTCTACCTCTTACTTGATTTTCAAAATTCTTTTTGAGCTTGTCCATGACTTGAGACAAATTTATATTTTTCTTGATGGTTTTGAATGTTAACTTCTGAGAGTGTTTAGATTTTCCCTGTCATCCTAGCAACTTTTTATGGTCTGATGTTTTTCTCTTCTGTTTCCTCATTTCTCCAGTTTATGACTTGCTACTAACTCTTTGTTAAGGTAGAACTCTACTTCCAGTGGGGGTAGGGCATTCACTGTTCCAAGTTTTGGGGCTTTTTTTGACTTTGTTTTCAGAGATATTTCTAGGTATTTACAAGTTTTCACTTATTCCAAGGTGATATAATCTAAGAAGAGTATTTCACTACTTTCCTGGACTGTGATCTGGTCTGTGGATCACCACAATCTTTCTGCTTTGAAACTGTTAGAAGGGTCCCCAATTGCCTTGTGGCATCAAGGTCTGTTGTGCCTCTGCTCCTCCTCTTTCTGGGACTGTGACCCAAGCCTACAACCCAGATCTGAGTATGGGTAAAGCAACAGAGTCCTGTCTCAGAGCTAGCTAAGAGACCCATGTAATCTCCTTCTAACTCCCTTATCATTTGTGGATGGAGAATTCAGGAAGTAGTTGCCTATACTGATTCCATGACTCCCAAGGACTGCTCCTGGTTCATGGGCTCTGGTCTGAGCTGACTATTCTCCACTTTCACCCTGGTGAGAAAGACTTTTCCTGCTGACCTGCCAACTTGTCCTTGAAAGTCTCTTGGCTGAGAGGTCTGGGAACTGCCACCACTGCCATTGACCCAATCACCTCATTTCTTGTTCCTGGATGACTGGGACTAGTCCATGGTGACCCACACTATTATGGACTTCTCTCTCACTCGGATGAAACAGACCTTTCCCAACCAATCTTCCAGTTGTCTTGGGCTGGAAAATTGGTTCACTTTACCTTTTTTTGTGGGTTTTGCTACTCTAGAATTTGTTTAGAGTCATTATTTAAAAGGATTTGGAGTGATTTGGGGGAGAGCTTAGGTGAACCCCTGCCTTTACTCTTCCATCTTGGCTGTCTCCCTCATATCTTCCCCTACTACCTTCTCCTTCACTCTTAACTCTGATAAAGAGAAATTCTTCCTTTTTACCAAATCTAATCCCTTTATATGTACCCTTGATCTTATCCCCTCAAAACTGGTCCAACAGTTTGTCTACTATCATCCTAACTCTGCCTCTAATCTACAATATTCCTCTATCTTCTTGTTCTTTTTCCGATATTTAAAAACATGTCCATGGTTCTTCTAACCTAACAAACAAACAAACCTTGGAAGATCCAATAATCCCTGAAGTTATTATCTAATATCTGTCCTTTTCTTTACCAAACTCCCTGAAAAAAATCATCTATACTAGTATTTTCACTTCCTATCTTTCAAAAAGAGTATAAATTTTGATCACTTGTACTTTACAAGGTAGCTTGGGGTTTGGGGGCTAGATTTTTCTTCTTCCATAGCTTTTTTTTTTCAAAAAGCTGAGACAACTCTTGTCTTGTAGCTTTTATTTTTTATTTATTTTGAAATATAGCTCTGAAAAACCAGGCTTTCTTAAAGTCCATTGTGATTCAAATAGTGTTACTTAACTATGCCTTTAAATCCAATTCATTCTGGCTTTCACTGATTGGTCAGTAATAGGTCCCAGTACATACCACATCTGCTGATCCTTTGGGTTTTGATAGCTCAGAATGACTGTAAATAGTAATTGTTTCTGTTCAGGCCAGAAACCCTGATGGTCTTTCCCTGTCTGACTGACATTTTTAAGAAAATCTAGATTATCTTTTGCTTTAATTATTTTCTGTCCTTTAATTGACCTTAGCCTTATAAATTCAAGATCTGCCACTGCATCTGGGGTTATTACCAGTCCTCTTGACCTATATCTTGCTACTGGACTTCAATGACTGGAGGAAAGAATGAGGCTGGTGAATTCACACAACTCTGCCTCACTTAAATACAATTCACTTTCAAGTCTAGATATCACCCTCCTAATTTCATTGGTCCTCTTTGAGAATGATAGATAACTAATATGTATATATGTTTAGCAGTTATATATATCTAATCTGTGTTAGAGTGTTTTCTGTCAGGGGAGAGGGAAGGGAGGGAAGAAGGGGAAAATGTGGAACTCAAAGTCTTATCAAAAAATGATTGTTGAGAATGAAAGACAAATTACAATGAACAAATGTGTTGTGAAGATCAAATGAGCTACTTTGAAAGAATTTAACATAGTATCTGGCATATAGTAGAAACTTAATAAGGGCTTGTTCCTTCTTGCCTCTTTGTATTGGTATGTCAGACTCAATATGCTCTAACCAAAATTATCCTTTTCCTGAAACTATCCCCTTTTCCCAATTTTTCCATTACTGTCATTGGATATCACCATCCTCCCAAGCATCCTAGCTCAAAATTTCATTGCCAACCTCATCTGCATTCATATTCACCACCTACACCCAGATCAAACCTTGTCATTTCTACATGCCCAATATCTCTCATATTTATCCTCATTTCCTCTACTCAGCCATCATTCAAATATAGACCCTCATCGTCTCTCCTCTAGACAATTTCAATAACTATTATGAGTCTCCCTCTCTCAGTTCTCTCCCCAATTCAATTCATTCTCCAATAAACAGCTGCCAAAGTGTACACCATACCAATCTACCACCTTAATCAAATTCAGTGGCACCCCATTACCTCCAGGATCAAATATGAAGTCCTCTGGCATTTAAAGTTCTTCATTAATTGACTCTGTTATACCTTACATGTCTTCTTACATTTTATTCCTGTTCATAAATTCTAAGATTCAGCTACATTGGGCTTTTTTGCTATTCTTCAGATGAGAACCTCTACCTCTTAACTCTTAGCTTTTGAATTTTTTGTCCTCCATGTCTGGAATGCTCTACTTCTGTCACATTTTAGCTTCCTGGTTTCTATCAAGACTCCTGTTAAGACTTGTCTTCTACAGAAAGTCTTTCACACTTTCTCTTCATCCCCTGATCATGGTACTTTCCCTCTGAAATGATTTCCCATCTTTTCTGTCTATATTTTATGTACATTGTTATGCACAAGATGCCTTTCCCACTAGACTGCAAGTACTTAGCATAGTAAGTCTTTAGTAAGTACTTACTGACTGATTATGACTATATAAGTACCTCTTTCCATTCTTACATTTTGATAAAGATACCTATTAGAACATTTTCTTGCATAGTTTCCTGGTTGATAATATATTTTTAAAATTTATTTTATTGAAGGCATTGAGGTTAAGTGACTTGCCCAATATGTCTGAGGCTGGATTTGAACCCAGGTCCTCCTGACTCCAGGGCCAGTGCTCTATCTACTGCACCACCTAGCTGCCCACCCTGGTTGATATCTTGAAGTCTTCTTACCTCCCATAAGCCTTTCCCTTGCCTTTTAGATGACCTGAATTCCTTTATTTTAAATATCATATAGGATCATTAAATATCATATAGAAGAATATTAGTATTTCTTAAGTGAGTCTTTGTTTCAGGGAATAGTTTAGGATCATTGAAAGTGCTACACAATCTCTCAAATCTAATCCAGGAGCATCTATTACTGCTTTTGAATTTAGGGTCCAGTTCACTCCTCATCTGCAGTGTCTGTCTAAATATATGAACATCTCTGTGAGTACTGTCTGTCCAAATACATACTTCAGTCTTGATCCTAAGCATTGTCCACCAAAAATGAATATGGATTGTTCACCAAAATTTTAGAATGAATTCAGATCTCATTAAGGTAACTCAATATTTTAGAGCTTGACTTACAATGCAATCTTTAAATAGATATATCTGTTTTTAGATCTTGCAGAAAATATTCAGACTCCCTTTTTTCCTCCCTTCTATCTCCTGACCCTAAAATATTTTTTTTCCAAAAAAAAAAAAAAGAAAATCACAATCTTGGCAACAAATATGTATAATTATGCAAAGTGTATTCTTAGAAATTATTTTTTGACATCTATGTAGGAAAGAGTAGAGATGGGAGATTCTTGTGGCCAATTGACTGTTTAGAAGGCTATCACAATTATCCTGAAGAGTGGTTATGAAAGATTGAACCCAAAACACTATCTATAGAAGGAGAATGTATGTGAGTGATATTGTGGAGGTAGAACTGACAAGAACTGGAAAATGATTGGATATGA
Organism: Macrotis lagotis; assembly: GCF_037893015.1. Classification (NCBI taxonomy): domain Eukaryota; kingdom Metazoa; phylum Chordata; class Mammalia; order Peramelemorphia; family Peramelidae; genus Macrotis; species Macrotis lagotis. Next base: position 834,163,098 of record NC_133658.1, read on the forward strand.
AGGTTAAAGAGAGAAAAGAGTCATTGATGACTCCAAGGCTATGAATCTGACTGACTTAAAACTTGAAAAGATGAAAGAGTTGGACAAAATAGTATAACTAACCTGATTTTTCCCCCCAACTACTCCAACAAAGATCAAAGAAGTACACCAGACTCAATTATAAACAGGAAATCCAAGGAGAAATCACAGTGAGTCTAGGTCAACAAAAGAAACAACCAGAGTCCTACAGGCACTGGGAAGGAAGTTCAGCTGAGAGGTACCCTACAAAGTATTCTAGCATAGGGACTGGCTAATGCCTGCAGTTTTATAACAAGAAAAGGAGTAAGGTTTGAGATTTGTGTTAGAAAGGGGTTTATGACTATTTACTGAACAAGGGGAACAAAGAGAAGTGTAAAAGCATCTGTGTGGTTCTGACCAAAGATCATGGTTATAGATTCAGCCTGAAGACCCATGCCAGAGGTTTGCAACTGAGAAAGCAAAGCATGTATCTCAGACCAAAAGTGAAGCTGCACTTCTACCACTTTGAACCTGAAGAGCCTTCAAGTTCTCTGAGAAGAATGGGGCCAACAACAATCTACTGGAACTCCAACCAGATCACTGATATGAATACTCCTATCTTTTTTCTACCCTGTTCTTTTTAAAGAGAGAGGGTAGAGAGCAGAGAGGAAAAATTGTAAGGGAATAGAATGGAAAGAAATACCTAATTAATGATCTGAGAGCAACTGAAACCAATGCAGTTAAAATTAGAAGGGACAAGATTAACTGGGAAAAAGTAATATTTTCATAGAAAGTTTCTCTAATGAAGGTCTCCTATCTGAGATATATTAGGAATTGATTTAAATCTATAAGAATAAAAACCATTCTATAACTCTTAGTCAAAGAATATGAATGGACAGTTGACAAGGGAAAAAAATATAAACTAACAACATCCATAGGGAAAAAACACTATCCAAATCATTAATAATTAGGGAAATAAAAGTTAAAACAATTCTAAGGTTCTACCTCATGCCCATCAGATTCTCAAACATGAAAGAAAGAAAAAAATTTGTAAATGATGGGTGGAAGGAAGGGCTACAGAAAAACAGGCACTGCTGGTTCAGTTGTGAATTAGTCTATCCATCCTGGGAAACAGTTTGGAACTAGGTTCCATAAATCATTTAACTATAAATAAAATACCTTTTGACCCACAATACCACTACTTTTCCTCCATACCAAAAAAATCAAAGAAAAATTAAAACACACACACACACACACACACACACACACACATATGTTTTTGGTGGAAGCAAAGAGATAGAAACAAAGAAAATATTCATAAGTTCCAGAGAAACCTGGGAAGACTTGCATGAACAGATAAAAGCATAAAATGAGCAGAACAAGGAGAGTGAATTATTCAATAGCAATAGCACTATAAAAAAACACCATTTTGAAAGATTTAAGAACTCTGGTCATTTAGCTACCTGACTAACATAATTCCAGAGGAGTAGTGATGAAGTATGTCATCCATGTGCTGACAGAGAAGATGCAAAAGGAAATATGAACTTTCTGGACATGGTCGATGCAGAAATTCATTTTGCTTGTCTACATATATTTTTATAAAGATTTTGTTTTTCTCCCTTTTGTACTGGGGGTGAGGGAAATAGAATTTAGTAAATGCTTATTAATTGAAATATAGAAAGCCAAATCAATTTTTAATCTGAATAACTAGGAGGATAAGTCTATCCTCAATAGAAAAGTCTGGAAGATAGATTTGGGTATAAAATCTTGAGTTCTATTTTTGTAAATGTGAAGTTTGAGGCACTTATTGTGCAACTGGAAATACCTTGGAGGCAGTAGGAATGGTTGTATTTGAGTTCAGTAGAGAGATTAGGAAGGGATATATAGATTGAGGAGTCATCTGCATAGACCTGATCATTTGATCATTAAATTTGTGGAAAGAGATGAGATCTTCAAGAGAACAATTATAGAGAATAAATAATAAGAGTAATAATACAAATAAGCACTTATTAGAACTTTAACAGTTGCAATGCATTTTACAAATACCATCTAATTTTTATCATCATAAAACACCAAGGAGTATGTGCTATTTTTATTCTCTTGCTATAGTTGAGAAAACTAAGGTAAACAAGTTCAGTGTCTTGGCCGGAGTCAAACTCAGCAAGTGTCTGAGACCAAATTTGAGCTCATATCATTCTGACTGCAGGTTTGGTGCTCCCTTCACTGCAACATCTGATTGGGAGGAGCAGAGACTCAATGTGGAGCCTTGTAGGACATATATACATAATACATACATATATACATATTTATTTATATATGTATATATTGTCAGGACAAGATGACAATCATCGAACAATTAGACTAGAAGGAATGGGAAGGAAAAGAGCCTTGAGAACAAGTTGAGGACAGTGTCAGAGCAGTCAGTGGGAAGAAGACTGTTTACAATGTCAACTGCTAAAAAATGAACAATAGGAATTTATTAAAAGTATTTAATGTTAATAGTTAAGAGATGTTGGTAGAATTTAAGGAAGTATTTTCTATAGATTTAGGGAACCAGAAACCAGATTTCAAGAAACTAGGAAATTAGTTTGACTAGAAAGTAGAGCCTGGGAATATGGATAGTCTAGTAAAAAAAGAGAAGATGAGATAGAGCTATAATAGCTTGTGGAGAGAGCAGGATCAAGGGAGGCGGACCTAAGAAAGTATGTGTAGGTGGCAGAAAAGAGGTCACTAGACAAGAAGAAACTAAAGATGACAGAGAGTGCATTTCAAGGGAGGAAGATATTATTTGGGAAGATTTTTAGAGAAAAAGGGAGGGGGAAAAAGCACAAATAGAGGATTATAGCTAAAAATTCATGTCACAAATTCCAAGTTGCAGAAGTCATTTCTCCCCAAGATTCCATAATTTCTAATTCAATAGGATTCTCTGTATTGGCCAAAATCAGGTTGAAAATAACATCACTCATCTGTTCTTGTCAAATAATATATATATATATATATTATATATATATATATATATATATATATATATATATACTTTCATAGCCAGAGTCTACTGATAACTCTTGCATAGTTACCACTATAGCTCAGGCCCTCATCACCTCTTTCCAGGATGACAATATCATCATAATTGGTTTCACTGCTTCAAGTCTCCCTCCAAATGCAAAAATGATTTTCTAAAGTGTAGGTCTGGTCAGATCACTCCCTAACTCAATAATCTCCAATGGTTCCATCTCATCTCCAAGATCAAATCTAAATTTCTCTGCTTGGCATTTAAATTTCTGTACAAGTTGGCACTCATTTATCTTTCCAGTTTTGTTATATATCACTCTCTTTTAGGCCAGTCAAAATGATCTTTGGTAAAGTTCTTCATAACTGATACTCCATTTTCTTTCTCTCTGCATTTGCATTGAATGTTCCAATACCTTAGAATTTAGCCTTTAAGGCTTAGCTAAGACACCTTTAATGTAAAATTTTTCCTAATATACTCCTACCTCAATCCCAGCTACTGGAACTCATTTACTTAATTTACTTACCTTGTTTCCATTTTCTTTTTAAGGTATGTATGCAAACATATGTGTATATATGTGTGCGTGTGTATGTGTATATATCCAAAAAACCCAAAACAATCCCTAGAAAATGGGTAATTATCTGGGGTTATGAATTTGTTGGGCTTTATATTTAATAATAATAATATAGTTAGTTAATCTTGCAATTTCATATATTTTTTGTTTGAGTAAAAACATTATTGTGAAAAGCAAGCCATAGGCTTCACTGCCATAAAGATATATAACAAAAAATGGTTTATAATTTCTGCCTTAAAGGATATAGAGTTTAAACAACAGTGAAATAACTAAGTCATATATAAATAGCATTCTGATGGTAATGGGGAATCAACACTGAAACAATTCTTGATGCAAGTAGTAGAGTCAATTCCCAGAGATCAATATATAGGGACTCTAGAGGTATAAACACTGAGTTTCTACCTGTCCTCCAAAAAACTCTACTATTTATTACTTATAAGTCCTTGGGAAGATAAATGGCATAGTGGATAGGATGCTGGACTTGGAATTAGGAAGACTCAAGTTTCTGATAAAATCTGATTTTAGACACTAGTTGTGTGACTGTGGACTAGTCACTTAACCCTGTTTGCTTCACTTTCCTCATCTGTAAAATGAATCAGAGAAGGAAACTACTTGGCAAACTACACCAATATCTTTGCCAAGAAAACCCCAAATCGGGTCACAAAGAATCTGACACAATTGAAATGACTGAGCAAAAAGAAGACCTTGGAAAAATATCCACTTACTTTCTCTGGACTGAGGTTTCCTCTTATATAAAATGAGGAAGTTGATGTCCTGAAAGATCCCTTCTCTGCTCTGAAACCTTTTGAGAGCTATAAAAATCAGAAAGGCAAGAATATCATAGCAAGAAGTCTCAACACAGGGTCCATGGACATCAAAGGACTCTGTAGAAAGATTTCAAGGAGTTTGTGATCTTGGGTGGGAAAATATTATAACTTCATTTTCATGAATCTCTAACTAAAATTTAGGAATTCTTTTCATTATTTTAAAATGTTGCTTTGAATGGAGGGGGTGGTCCATGGACTTTAGCAGACTACCAAAAGTGTACATGACTTGCAAAAAGGTTAAGAACTCCTATTGTGATGGTTTTATTTTTTTCTTGCTCTAAGACAAGTTCTAGCCTAGATTTTAAATCATATAATACCAATTTCGTGTATATAATCTTTTTTCCTAAGTTGGAAGTAGGCAAACAACAAATGCTTCAATGAACAGGGAATGGGTCACACTTTCTCTCCAGTAAAGGTTCTTCTGGCCAAAAATCTCATATGGCTAAATACTTTGCTTTTTTCCCAGATCCAGGGAATGGTCCTTTTATCACTGTATTCCTTACTTGGAACCTAACTTTCCCCATTGTCTCCTCTGTACCTTCTATCTCTTGTATTTTGGGAGAATAAAAATCATTGACCTTGCTAGAGAAGCATATTAAGCTCTTTTCCTACACTTCTCCATTCTACTTGAATTTGCTCTAAGAATCAGAATTCCTCCATGTGGTTAATATGTGCATCACCATATTGGAATATAAAGCATTATTTTGTCTGCTGTGCCTTTTTCTGATGTCAGCAACCATGGTGAATACATAAAAATTCCTACAGGATTGCAAACAAAATGGATTACACTTGTCTCTCCAATTCTGATTGATGGAGACATTTAGTATGCAAAACTGAAACATAGATTGAACTGTCCTTTCACCTACAATCAATTCTTAACATCTGTTTACAAGATAAGATCACCTATACTGACATTCTCCTAGACAGTTGTTGACCTGGAATACTGTAACTGATTTTAAAAAAATGCCTTATTAATGGAGATATAGGAAGAGGATGATGCTTAAGAAAACTTCTTCTATCTCTTAACCTAGGTGACTGAAAACATATAAGATTGTAGAAATGCCAAGGAAACAATATCCTGAGATGCAATTTGATGTCCATAAGGCTCATAAGGAGACAGGCTTAAGATGACTGTACAAAAAAAGTAATCCCAAAACAATTTCTGTGTGTGTGTGTGTGTGTGTGTGTGTGTGTGTGTGTGTGTGTGTTGGTGCATATACATGTAAAAACAATACCAGATCTATGTGAGGCTTTTCCAGGTTCCAAACTATAGCATACTGATAAGTTTGAACTCACTTTATCTTAACTCTTGGTACAGGGGCATATATGACTGAATAAATACATGTTTTATGCAAGTTTCATTTGTTATTTAGTTGTTTTAGGTTCATTTATAGGGTAGTTAGGAAGAAACTAATGTAAATTGCAAGTATAATTGATCCCTTGTGAAATTCATATTTTGGTCTAAATTTGGCAATGGAATGCAAAGAAAATTTTTTTTCAGCATTGAAAAAGTTAAGAAAAAGCCAAAAAGGTAAGTTAAAGGAGGTATTACTATTTTCATTTTACAGATGAAGAAATTAAGATCCAGAAAATTAAAGTGACCTATTCAAGTTCAAACTGTAAATTGTTAGCAGATTCAAGACTATAACCCAAATTTCCTGAGTTTTAATGCAGTGCAAAACTACATTTTAAAAGGCTAAAATAAGGAGAAAATACATTCTAAGGCATTGGGACATTCAGTGCAGTTTCAATATAGAAATGCAATAAGAAGGTCATGTAATTATAGAAGAAGACCCCAAAACAGAAAGTGAATATCATAGATTCTTCACTAATAACAGGCAAATAACTAAATTTAATGAGATAAGTACATTATATTATTATACAGGATTCTTTGCTCATGTATACTTTTAGTATTATCATAAATGATAAAACAAAATCTAACAAATATTATAATCAGTCAGTAACAATTATTAAGTACCTATCATATTCCAGACACTAAAATAAGCACTAGGGATGTAAAAATTTTCTTTTTTTACATTAGAAAATAAATTCTATACAAGCCTCACATATATAGGAAGTAGAAGAGCACAGTGAACATAAGTGAAATCAAAAAGGACTGAGCTTGAATCCAGGCTCAGAAGCCTACTTGTGACCTGGGAAAAATCATTACACCTCTCTGAGTTTCAGCACCTGTAAATGATGATAATGATAACACCTATCTCACAAAGTTCTTATGAGTATCAATTGATATAATGTATGTAAAGCACTTTGCAACCCTTTAAGTGCAAACATGAGACAACTCATGTTTTATGGATGAGGAAGTTGATGCTGGGTTAAGTGATTTCCTGAGGATCACAGTTTGTCAGAGTCTGAGGCCAGACTTGAACTCAGGAAGGTGGTTGTTCCTGACTGGAGTGTCAGCACTCTAGCTGCTGAGCCACCCAGCTGCCCCACCAACAAAAACCAATAACAACAATGTCCTCAATATGAGCCAGCTATCATTATCCTCATCTTCCTTCTCCTCCTCCTCCTCATTATCATCATCATCATCATCATCATCTTTTTCTCTTGATACAGTTCTAGATTGTGTATGTGGTTGGTACTTTTATCACTCTCTTTTGTCTATGTTTTTACGGTCCCAGAACCTTAATCCTAGTAAACAATTCTGAAATCTCATTTGGATCATCTCTGATTTCTAGACTTCTTTCCTCTTTAAAAATAATATTTTACTTGCTCATGAAAGTAGGACTTTTCATATGTTAATTATGAGTATTAATTTTATTTTTTAAAAAATACAGAAAGAATCATGGCAGAATGCCCAAATTTGCTTATAATAAATATGAGCCACCTGTAAAAGGGAATAGAAGGAATTCTCAGGAAAAGAGAGAAAGATCACTAAATGTACTTTGGAGAACAGAAGCAGATCTAGGGATCTGAATCAACAACTGGGTCTGTGATAGAGTTGCAACACTGAGGACTGTGTTATACACTCACATGACAAATATCTTCCCCATTTGTAAGCTTAGCTCTGCCTTCATATCCAGGAATATACCAGCATTGCCTATAAAACAACATTTCTGAAATTATGCTCCATGGAAACGTTCACACAATATGAACAGAAGATGCATGAGAATATTTCAATGCTACTGATATTTTTACCTCAAAAAATAGTTATATATTAAAAACACATACTATTTATATAGTCTGTTCTCCAGTGCTTAACACACTTCCTGACCATCATTTTATTACATTAATAATCACCTAGTGATACTTAATGACTTATCATTTCTTTCTTATCCTAAAGTGAATAATGACTTTTGGAAGAATACACACCTAAAACTTAAAGAACTTTTAAAAAATGTAATAGATTGGGGCAGCTAGGTGGCACAGTGGATAGAGTTCCAGCCCTGGAGTCAAGAGGACTTAAGTTCAAATTTGGCCTCAGACATTTAACACTTAATTAGTTGTGAGACCTTAGACAAATCACTTGACCCCACTGCCTTGCAAAAAACTTAATAGATTAATTTTGTTTTTGCAATAAAATAATTTCTGGATATGTCACTATGCCTACAAAAAAACAAAAAAAATAATAGATTCCTTTTGTTTTCAAAACAAAATCATTTCTGGACACGTCACCATTCTCCACCCCCCCAACTACTACTACAAAGCTTATCTTTAAAATAAACCATATGCAAAAAGCAATATAACATCTGGGAATGTATGCAACACCACACATAATTCTCCAGTTTCTTTAATGAAAAGGAAATGTGCTTGCCCATAATTCAATAAATATTTCAGTAATTTAAAGCAATAACTGTGATGTTTTGTGAACTTCAGACCATCTAGACAGTATTCCCTAGGATTAGGAGAAACTCCTCTTAAGAATCAAAGATTTGTAGTTAAAGATTTATATTTGAATTTAGAGCTGATAATAGGGGTTCATTTGAAACTCAGAATCAGCAAGAATCCTATCCCCTTTAGCAAAGTTTTGAGAAGTCCCTAGCCTGATATTACAGTACAGAGATTCAATGAGAATAGTGTCACCTAATTGCATCTTCTGTCTGTTGGTTACATTCTTGCTCCTATGTTGGTGACAGGCCACAACCTGCAATTTTAAAATTGTGAGTCTCTGGGAATTTATACCAGTATTTGGAAAAGGATGACTAAGTGGAAAATATCAATTTGGCAAACAGTTTTGAAAAAAAAAAACTCTTAACAAACAAATAATTCACTTTTCCCTGGCACACAAGAGAGGCTTCTTCTTTTAACAGTTTTCTCTACTCTGTTTTTCCATTTTCTGATATCCCTATGCTGACACTAATTGTCAAAGAAAGATCAGCAAGGCAAACCTGTATTGTAATTCTTGGTGCTAGAACACATTAGAGATATCAAAAGTATTAAAAATAACTTTAGAATAACGTTCACAAAGGGAAATCAGGATATTTAAGTTACAGCCTATACAGAGTCATGAGTCTGGTTCAACATTTTATTTCTTATTTTTATTTTCTTAATATGTCTTAAGCAAGCCATAAGTCTACATAAGAAACACTGGGGTGTTTTGAGATCAAGATTTTTTCCACAATAGGCCCAGGACACAAATATCTTTTGAGGGTCTAGGACAAGATCTCTGATCATTTGAAGGATCAATACCACCATTCAATAAAGGGTAAGACACCCTGGTCTATACCTTCCATATGCACCAGCTATGGACCACACCCTCTAATCAATGATCTTCATCCACCTCCAATCCAAGTAAAGAGAAATATAAGGATTTAATATCTTCTCAGTATTGCACCCAACATCACCTGCCTCAGGGCACATTCTTTATCTTTGTTCCCTCAGTTCTTATGTAGCACAGTGGCTGGAACCAAGGAGGCTCTTAAACAATGCTTGTTGATTGAATGATTATCATGGAACTTTACTGACCTCATTAGACTATAAAACACTCTCAACCATTTAGATTGTAGCCATCTCCATTAAAAGCAAAATGAGAGCAAATAGTAGAGCTGACAAAGGAAATAGGTATAGAATAGGTACATCCCTTACAATTCCTGTGTTGAAATTATTGTAATGTATGAATATTGACTGTATTTCTAAAATGTGATAATTTTGAAAAATATTAAATTTTGAATTAAAATTGAAAATGATAGCAATTCAATAGTTCATATGTAAAAGTAGGGGTGGAAAAGCGAAAGAGTTGGCTATATTTGGACCAATCATTCGGTATTTATTAAGTACCTACTATGTTCCAGTATCTGCTGGCACAATGAAGAATACAAGAAAATATAAAATCTGTGTCTTTGCACTCCAATGAATGCAATCTAATTAGAAAGAGAGAAAAACAATAAGAGTGTTAGGGGAATCAGTCAGAAAGAGTGTCAATTTAGATTCTGAATTTTACATGGGGAGAATTATAGGATTTGAATGGAAGGGGTAAAATGAAAAGTGTTTTAGGGATCACCACAATTCAGGACATGAGAATAAAAATGCATGGTAAGAAGGGATAGTAAAAAATGAAGGAGCAGGGTGAAAACAACCCTGTATTTAGAATCAGAAAACTATAGTTCAAGTTTCTGATTATCCACTACCTAGGTGACCTTCAGTTTCCTCATCTAGAAAAAATGCAGATTTATTCAGATGGCTTCTTAGGTCTCTTTATCTCTGGACCCATGATTCCATGATCTCAGAAGTTCTTTCTAGTTCTCTATAGAAAAGTGGGAAAATGCTAGATAAGAGGTTTTACCTTTAGCTGTTAAGCATCTGGAAAAAAATTTAAGGATTTCAATAGTCTTAAAATATCTATGATTTGGCTAGTATATAAGTATAATAAAAAGGTTTTTCTTCTCTCTGATGCACAAATATGTGAGTTCATTGGATAATCAAAAATGGAAAGGAACTTAGAGTTCATCTAGTTAAACTTCATTTTATAGATGAGGAAACTGAGACCCAGAACAATGGAGTAACAAGAACATGGTCACACATGTAAGAGTCAGTCAAGGTTTGAACCCAAGTTCCCTTTCCATAATTCTAGTGCTCTTTTCACTGCACCAAAATTATTGTCCAAAAGTCATTACTTCTGACAAAAATTTCATTCCAGAACTATCACATTTGTCCTCAAAACATATCCATTTCTAAGAAAGTAGAAATTAATCTGAAAGTCAACATAATGCCTTCAGCAGTACAATGCAACAAGCAACACAGATTTTAAATTATAAGAGAAAATGGATTAAGGATAGAATTAGTCTAGTGAATAGAGTAAGTTGCAGTCAAGAATATCTGGCTCAAAATCCCCATGTTGGTCATGTGACCCTGGGCAAGTCACTTATCCTTTCAGTCATTTCTCTAAAACTATAAATTAGAAAGTGCCCAACTGCTTTACTAGAGTGATTTTCCCTTCCTCAAAGTCCTCTATACTAATCAAATCATAGATGCCATCTCCATCTCTTTTAAATAGTATCAGGAAGGACAGTGGATTGGTAGCAGACTGCCATATAGTAATATCAGTTTGAATTGAGAAGATTATTAAAGTACATGTCATTAATAACCATTTTTAGAAGCAGAATGTTTTCAATGCTAGAAAATAAAATTTTGACTTGGCTTCAATGATATATGACAAACTATAGCTGTAGTTTATAATCTATGGCCTACTGCCAGGAAGTAGATACCCCATGATTCATTTGGTGATACCAACAATATTGTGAATGAGTGAAAAAATAAAATCATTGAATAAAGAGGAGGAAAAATAATGAAAATGCCTAAAATTATCCTAAAAATTCCATCATCTAAATAATACATATTTACTGTATAATTACTGTATGCAAAATATCACATGATCAAATTACTATGGATTTTGCTGTTTCAGGAATTGAGCAGACTTGAATTTAGGAACCAATCACTGAAATTCAAAAGAGAGGACCTGATTGGAGTAGAATAATAATTTTTCACTATGTGAGAGATGAAAACAAACAATTTCATCTATTTGGAGAGCAGCTCCAGAAAACATGTTCATATTTCCTACTCTGAAGGCTAAGACAGTTTTCTGTCCAAGGTACTGGCTTGTGTTGTAATTCAGAAAACATCAATATGATGCTTCCATTCCATGCCATTTTGCCCTACTCTGTTCCACTTCAACATGTCCTTTCAGAATAGGGAAATTCTAAAAATGCTTAATTATAATGTCGTATAGTCTTAATTGGGAGAGGGTGTTTAAATCTAGGGATAGGCTAGAATTGAGGAACCTAGAGGCTAACTAGGATTCTTCTAGGTTCCACTATGACAATGGATAAAAGGTTTCTATTTTCTGGAAACTGACATGTAAGCCATACTATTTGTGATCTTTATAGCCTGGAGTGTTGGCTGAAAGAGAAAAATAGCAATTGCTCATTTATATAGCACTTTGAGAAGCAGTATGAAATAATGTATGATAGAGGGTTGTTCCCAAAGTCAGAATGAGCTAGATTCTGATCCTACCACTGAAACACCCCAAATATCTGACCTTGTACAAGCACTTAAATTCTTGGAGTCCTCAAATAATTATCTAAACCATAAGTTATAGAGGAATTGTAAATTTTCATCAACAGAAAATTTTCCAGCCTGAAGTTCTTCCACATGGATCAAATCTTGTTCTAGAAATTCTAAAACTCTCTCTTAAAATGCCTAACTTCTTTCCTTCCTTTCTCCTTTTATACCTTCCTTCCTCCCTTCCTTTCTTTCTTTATTCCTCCTTTCTTCTTTCCTTCTTTTTCTTTGCTTCCTTCCCTGCTTTGTTCCCTCCATCCTTCTTTCCTCCTTTTTTTCTTTCACTACCATTTTATGACTAAAAAATTTACACATCAAGTATAATTGAATTTTAGCCTTATATCAATTCAGTAATAAGTTAATATATTATAATTCCCATTTTACAGATGGGAAAATGAAGCACAGTGAGAGTAAATGACTAGGTGAATCATATAGCTTATAAGTGGAAAGAGTAGAAATAAACACTCACATCATCTGACTGATGGTCCAGAATTTTCCCACTGTACCATGTATGTACCAAACATTTGGAAAGGATTTATCATGACTTTTATTTCCACAGACATTTTGTCATAGACATAAGAGAAGAGCTCATAAATTCTTCTGAAATCAAAGGAGAAAAATCAGACCTGGGAAAATAGTAGCTTTTGGTAAGATACACAGAACTCAGAACTAGTAGGTCTATTATCCCCAATTCTACTCATTTCCCAAATATCTCATTTTCCTAAAGAAAAAAAAAACAAAGTTCAAGGTTCATGTTCCATATGCCACTAAACAACAAATTCTAATGATGTGTCAGTATCACAAAGACAAAAAAATGACTTGCCCCTTCTGTGTATGAATTTATTTTAATGAGTCTGAATGTCTGAGTTGCAGACTTATTTTGATTTATACTTTGCTTGTTTCCTCTTCTCACTCCCTCTTTCAATTTATTCTCTACTTGGCAGTATTTTCCCTATTATACACACCTTAAGGAGGTTCCATTATAAAACTGTTTCAGAAGGTCTTAATGTTGTCGGCTATTATATGTATTTTCTTATTTGTTCAGATCCAGTCAAATAAATGCCTTCACATTGCTCTTTATTCCCTTTAAGAGGACAGGCACTCTGTTTGGCTAGTGTATTCAGAACCAAAATTTCTCTGCTGTTTACCATTGCTTAAGCTCTCAATAAACTCAATTATCAATGCTAGAACTCAATCAACTAGTGAAAAGTACAAATTATTCCCCTAGTGCAATTGTGTTCTTTACATAAGGAATGCTCACTTTCATTAATTAAAAACAGATTTGCATGGGAGAATAAAAGTTAGAGATATGGGAAATAAGGCGAGGAAGATAAAATAGAATTTGATAACCATGGACTTTGTCATAATTTACAAATAATAAACATAAAAATTAAATATTTGAGCTCACCAAAAACACTGAACTGTTAGTTTAAAAAATTCAATTAAAGGATGAGTGCTGTTTCTACATTTAATGAAGAGGTTATTTGTTGTGCTACTTTTTGTTCCACAGGGATTCAGATGATAGTCTGCCCCTTAAAAATAGATTAAAATAAAAAAAAAGATGTTGCTGGCAAACTCCTAGAGAATGAGACCTACTTTGACCCTGGCATCTGAGGTGATGGCCTTAAGGAAAAATTAGATGTTTAATGAAAAATTGGCCAGAGTTCTCCTGAATAGTATAGAATTTAAAAATAAATTTGTTTTTCCTTTCTATGCCTTTGACTGTTGTAAATAATAGCAATAATACCTGAAATAAAATATATTTCATTGTGGTCTCTTTCTGGATTGATGGAGACTGGATTTAGTTCCAAAGGGACTGAAAAATGATGTTGGTCCATTATCCTTTTTCCACTCATATGCCCATGCCATGATCCAAGTCCTTATCACTTGTCACTTAGACATTAAAACAGGCTCCTAATTGGTCTTTCTACTTCAAGACTCCCAACTCTAATACAACCTCTTCCTAGTTACCAAAGGGATATTCCAAAAGCATAAGAATGACCAAATTGTTACACTTCTCAATAAACTCCAATGGCTTCTTATTATTTCTTGGACTAAATACAAACTCCTTTGTGTGTCATATTAAGATTTCAACAATTGGGCTCCAATATACTTTTACAGACTTATATTACACTTTACTCCCTTCACAAACTCAGTGGTCGAGTCAAACTTCTTTCTTGTTTTCCTCTTATACAGAGATTAATTTCCATATCTGTGATATTGCATAGGCTATCTCTCATATCTGGAATACACACTTCATTCATTTCTATTAGAATCACTCATTGACTTCAAAGTTCAACTCAAGTGCCTCTTCCCATATAAAGATTTTCCTTATCCTATTTCCCAGCTTATTTCCTTTTTCACAAACATCTTTGTTCTATTTTTACTCTCTATAAACTTATGTTATTTTTCTTAATAGAATATAAGGTATTAGAGAATAGAGACCATTTCATATGGTGTCTGACAGATAGCAGGTGCTCAGTCAATACTTGTTGATAGATTGTTTGATTATATTATTTAATAGGTAGAATTCACTAGAAGCACTACATAGATGTAGCTAGAAGGGGAGTTACAGATAAACTAGTTTTGAACCACTTGCTGCATTTGATTATTTGCCAGCACATCTATGAAATGAGAAAACATCTATTTCAATTCGATTCAACTGACATTTATTACATATTTGCCTGCACATTTATGAAATGAGAAAATATCTATTTCAATTCAATTCAATTAACATTTATTACATATTTACTACTTGTAAGGCACTGTGCTTAGTGCTGAGAAAGCAATAAAAAATAGACACTGCCCTCAAGGAGTTTACATTCCATATATGGGTCATTTCAAAAAACTTCAAGAAAATAATAGGAAATGGAATAAAATTCCAAGCCCATATCCCTCTGGCTGTCAATAAAATTATAATTTTAAAATATGAGGAAAATCATATGATTTTATTTTTGACATTTTGGACCTAAGGGCTCTCATCAGATGGAAGAGATTTCTGCTAATATAAGAAAAATTTTTCTAGTCATAAAAATAGTGAAATACTGAAAGAACCAGTCAGGGGAATAGTAAAGGCTTCATTCTTAGAAATCTTCAAGAATAAAATATAATGGTGAAGCTTTTAACTAGTCTAGCCAATTCTGGATAAAAAATTGTAATGATGCCCTCAAAGTCACTGAACTATGAATATGCTTTGACCCAAGGATACTAGTAATTAGTCTATACTCCAAAGTTATCAAAGAAAAAGATAAAGGAGTCATAATGTAGAAAAACTCTAAGAATAGTACTTTGTAATAGTTGAGAACTGGAAACTAAGGAAGAATCTAATAATAGAAAAATAGCTAAAAATTATGGTATAAAAATAAGGAAGTATTATTTTGTCATAAGAAATGATGAAAGGGAAGGATTTGGAGAAGCTTTGGAAGACTTGTAGGAACTGATGTAGAATGAAGTGAGCAAAACCAGGAAAACAATTTATACAATTTAAGTATTCTGATTAATAACAGTAACCAAATAGGATTCCGGAAGACTGGTGAAGAACATGGCAAGGGGAAAAAAGTATAGATTCCTGAAAACAATTGGCTAAATAATTAGTTGATGAGAAAGGAGCAGGTAAGACTCTGAAAGAGTCTGCCAGTCAATAATTTATTAAGTGTTTACTATGTGTTGGCATTGTATTGAGTGTTGAGAATATAAATAGAAGTAAATAGTTCTTGTCTTGGGAATAGTTACATTCTAATGAGACAAGACAACTTAAAAGGGAACTAAAATGTGGAGATCGAGGAAAGAAGGCACCAGTCTTTATCCCTGAAGAGAGATGAAAACATTTTGACCTTTGCTTTCTCTGTAAATTGGAGAGAAGAACAAGCCCCTCAGAAGGTTGGGCTTTAGGGACAGAGAGAATTTCTAAGGTGATAAATGAGAAGTTGTCCAGGGATGGAGTAAGCCTGCAGTGTGGAAAGGTTTCTATGGCATAGTGGAGAAAATCCTGTGAAGATGACTCAGCAGTACAGCCTAGAGAGGGATCAAGGAAGAGGCAGTAGATAGTTTAAAATATATATGGAAGTATCCTGCCCCTCATCCTTTCATACCAAACAAATGTTCTCACTTGCTTCTACTTTTAGATTCACAATCTCATTCATACCCTGACCCCATTCTGTAAATTTCTAGAAAATTCCTTACTCACAAAGTCTGACATTTAGGACCAGACTCAATCTTTGATGTATGATTTGATGAATACTCCACATCCATGAAGACCCCTTTATCTGGTTTCTTAACTTTCAATGATTCAGTCTCTTTTACTCTGACTTCCAGTAGATTCTTTGCTCTTTAGTATCCTGAACCACCATAAATAACATCCCAAACTCTCAGCTTTCCCTGCCTTTAGATGACCTCCCTGTACTAAATGTCTTACTTATTTCGATTTTTACTATCTTCTAAACCTCTTCTGTTAGACTTCTAATTTTAACCTTTCTTGACCAGTCCTGTCTTGTCACTACTTAAGTCCTGTTACAATATAGTGCATGAATTCAGAGAGCTAGGATAAGCCTGGGAGATAACATCATCTACATCCAGATGAAGAAAACAAAAGGAAAAACTAACTGCAGAATCTTCTGTTGGGGGGAGGGGAGAGGGAAGGAAGGGAGGGAGAAAAATTGTAAAACTCAAAACCTTGCCAAAAAAATGATTGGTACAAACTAACTACAGAATCTGATTGGATACTATGCTCACTTTTTAAAAATTTCTCTTATGTTTTTTTTCTCCCTATCCTATTGTTTTCTTTCTTTTTCCACATACAGAAAATGACTAATATGCAAACATATTAAAGACAATATACATGTACAATGTTCACAAGACTGTTCGCTGATGAAGAGATGGGGTTGGGAAGAGAAGGTGGAAGAAAATTATGTAACTCATAAATATGCATGTGAATAAATGTTGCAAAACTTTCATAGCATGCAATTGGAAAAATAAAATAAAATATTAATAAGAAAAAACAATATGGTGAATATCAGAAAAATATATTTTGAAAGGTAAAAAGGAACAGCTTCTTGGGATATTTTGGGGGAAATAAGCAATATTATAACATAAAAATGTACCAAAAAGTTAATAAAATAGTTACATCTTAGGCCACAGGTCTTCTCATAATAAACAGACTTCTACTGACCCTACATTTACACAAAAGAGAACAGGAAAAAAATGACTCAAAGTAATTGTCAGCACAGGTTAAGAATTGTGAGGTTATTACTTGTCCTGGATTGTGCCCTGGGGAACAAAAGTAAGCTATCCTCATATTCTAATGTGTGGGATCACTGATTACCATGCCCAAAGCTATCTCTTTCATTCAACTAATATTTTCATTCTGATGAATGATACCCTTTCTTTGATCTGTGGCTAAAGCCTAGACCTTGATTAGCAGTCCTCAGGTTAGCAATGTCAAGCATCATTGTGGGAGAAATGTACATGAAAGCTGTGAAATAACCATAGACCAACTTGCCTCTACTAAAGTTATGGATTTGCTTTTTTAAAAAAATAATCCTCTGGAAGCATCATATTTTTCCACTAAGGAAGAGAAAACAACTAATCTAACTGAAAGGACAATCAATCTTTCCTGGTGTGTTTACTTTGTTTTGGCCACCTTGTTACATGTCTTATTTCTGTGCCTTTGCATGGGCTGTCCTCTCTGCTTAGAATATACCCTCTCTTTCACCTTTACCTCTTAGAATTCCTATTCCTCTTTAGTTCAAATGCCACGGATCTTGAGACCACTCCTGACCACAACCTCCAACACTACAACTTCTTGAACCATCTCACACAAATTCCCTTGTATTGACTTTGTATATTCTTACATGTATGCATCTTACTTCTCCCTATAGAATGTGAGCTACTTGAGATCAAATACTTCCTGTTTGTCTTTTTTTGTTTTCAGATTCTGGTACATGGAAAGCATGTCAGTGTGTTTTTATGTACTTCCAATTTATTACATGCCAGAATTGTGGAACAGGGAAGGATATTTGTCAAATGGTATTTACTGGGACACAGGATGCCAATCCATCATTGGGCATAGTAAATTTCAGTACCTTAAAGTAATATTATGGCACTGTTTTTCAGTTCAAGAAGTACTAGGAGTAATTATGGATGGTTTCTAACGGATGCTTTGGCTACTAAATAGCCAAGATCAGCAACATGGACTAGCCTTTTCCCCGTCATAATAGTCTCTGGAGAATTTCCTCTACTCTCTTTTTTCTTCTCTTCTCTCCATGAATACTTTAAGGTTAAATCTAGAGAATCGGGTGATAACTGCAGAACTGCCTTGAAACAATCCTCAGAGTGTCTGATCTTTGGAAGTATGATGGAGTCTAGGGAAACTAGTGGTCAAGTGATCAGTACCTAACTATTTGATTCTAATATAGGCTATAGAAGGACAGATGAGGGCATAGTGATTTTGAGGGACACTTAAAGGTTCACCTACCCTGGTACCTGAATGACCATGGTAAAAAGGATGGGATATTGGACTTAGAATCAGGAAGAAGTAGCCTCAAATTCCACCTCAATTTATTTGATCAGTGCCAAGTCACTTAAGATCACATTGTTAAGTTTCCTCATCTGTAAAAACAAGGAAATAATGCTTATCGTATTTACCTCAGGAGGTTTTGATGAGGACTAAATAAGATCTTGTCTGCAAAGTGCTTTATACAACTTCAAATGGTTATTTTATAACTATTATTTGACCAGTTCCTCAATTGGAATGTCTAACAAAAACTGCAATGTATAATCATAAATCTCTTTAAGATGGAAGGGTTATTAGAAATCATCCTAGTCATTTAACCACCTGATTTTACAGATGGTGAAAATGATTGTTAGATGAAGTTAAGGGGTTTTTTCAAGGTCATATATTTAGTTAATGATAGAGTTGAGATTACAGTCTCCTGTCTCTGGTTGGAGTTTTCCACTAGTCACATTCATCTGCTTCAATTAATCATTTTGCAGACCTTACTTGTAAAAAAATATCATCTTTCTAAATAACATCAGATACATTAGCATGTTTTTAGCTTTTACTTTTCAAGAGAGTGTTTTTTGTTTCCACATTTTGTAATCTAATGGGGTGGGGGGGGAGTCTGGGTTTATAATCATTTGGTCTAAAGCAGTGTTGTCACAAATATACTTTTTCCTATATTAAACCCACACTTCAGAACATTGCATTGGGAGGTCAAGAAGTCCCTTTTTTTATGCCTGAAGCACAAAAGTATTTGCAGCTGCTGCAATACCTGCCTTAGTCTGCCGAACCTGGGCTGTGAAAAATAGAAGATTGTTTTGCAGACTGAGATTATTGTTCAGAATATTGAATAATCACAATTGCTTCTGGGAGGCTCCAGAGCACTTCCTGAAGGATTGAGTTTGGGTAAAATACTGACTCACAATGCTTCTGGGAAAAGTAGGAGTTTAAAGACCCTGATAACTTGTAGCACTAGGAGAAGTAGGGAGGGAGGAAGACGAGAGAAAAAAGAAATGGAGAAAAAGGGAGAAAACAGAAGTAAGGAAAGAGAGGAAGTGGGGGGGGGCTTCTTTATAAACCCATGGCATTTTTTAGGCAAAACTGACACTTGTAAAATGAAATCTAATTCAAAATATATTTAATAAACACCAATGAGCAAGCTAGCTGTATTCTGTACACTTAAGGAGCTGAAATGATCCAGAGGAGAAGTAATGATTTTTTTAACAAAATAAGCAAATGAAAATGTGAAAAACCTATAAGACAATGGAAACTAATTTTCAAGAAAAGAGTTCACATCCCTTGAAGCGTACCCCCTTTCCCCAACTCCACTTTGTAATTTACTTTTATCGGTTGTCATCCCCCATTAGAATGTATTTCCTTTGAATGCAGAATGTTTCTTTTTTTTTTTTTACTAGTATTTATATTTCCAGTGCTTAGTATGGTGTCTGGCAAAAAAGAAATGATTTGGTAAACCTTTACTGTTGACTTATTGACAACTATTGAGATAATCTGAAGGAAGACAGGGATCCTAAGAGGTGATTGGGAGAAAAGGATGCATTTTTTTTCATGGGGAAACACATGTGCAAGGTCATTAATAGGTATGATAGGATGTTGAGTACAAGGAGAGTGATATGAAGAGGGCTAGAGAAGTTTAATTGGGAGTCATATGGTAGGCTGAGAAATTTATATTTTTATCTTAGAAGCAATAGGGAGGGGTGGCTAGGTGGTGCAGTGGATAGAGCACAGGCTCTGGAGTCAGGAGTACTTGAATTCAAATCCCACCTCAGACACAATAATTACCTAACTGTGTGGCCTTGGGCAAGCCACTTAACCCCATTTGCCTTGTAAAAACCTAAAAAAAAAAGAAGCAATAGGGAATCATTGAAGTTCTTGAGGTGTGTGGGATGTGACTTAACAGATCTGTGTTTTATGAATATCATTTAGTCAGTCATGTGGAGGATAGATTAGAGAGGGGAGGAAATGGAGTTAAAGAGACTAATTAAGAGGCCACTGCAAAACTCAAAGCAAAAGATTATGAAGTCCCAAATGGAATAGAAGGTGTGTGAGCTGATAGGTTTAAGAGATGTAGTAAAGTAGGATGGATACAACTTGGAAATCTCTTGACTACTGGGGGGATGAGGGAAAGGGAAGAGTTATAGATACTATCAAGATTTTAAAACATGGGTAACTGAAAGGATAGCAGTACAATGAAGAGGGAAAAGAAAGTTTGGAGAAGGGAAAGGATAAGATTAGCACAGGAGAGTCAAGCTCCATTTTAGGTATATCAAATTTAAGAAAGCTTCTGGATATTAAGGTTAGGATATTCAAGATCTGAGCCTTTATCTCCTAGATCTCTGACTTATTTATGATAAAAATAAGACATTTCTCTACATCTAAGCTAATCATCATGGAAATATAGTAACTCATTATATTTCAAGTTATCTTTAAACCGTGTTCATAATCTTTTGTGGTTCATGGATCCCTTTGTCAATCTAAGGTCCCTTCCTCAGAATAATGTTTCAAAATGAATAAATACAATTCAAAGGATCATAAAGGAAACCAATTATATTGAAATTAAGCTATCAACATTTTTTAAAACCAGTAGATCAACCCCAAACTAAGACTCTCTGCATTAAACAATATTTTTGACTTTGCTGTCTTTATTTTAAAGATTTTTAGTTAATGCCATTTCTTTATCCTTGACTTTATTAAGTCTTCCATTGACTGTGAAGAAGCTCTCTTTATGTAGCACAGAGGAATTGAGAGGAAGAAATAGTCCACACAGAGATAGTATTTAACAAAGAGTTGCTAGCATGGACAGTGTTGGTGTTCAGCCCTCATACCTTAAGGAGGCAGTATGGTTGAGGAAAGAGAGGTAGTATACTCCAAATAAAGGTCCATAAATTATAGGATCAGTAAAGTGGGGATATTTTTGAAATTATCTAATAAGGAATAAGGAATGAGGAACCAGGAGTCAGGAAAATTAACCCTAATTGTGCTAATTCAGCAAGAGACAAAAGGGGGGGGTATTGCATAGAATTGGGATTTATTAGCTTTGATATAAAAATAATCTGAAGGGTCAAGGCATACCAGTAAAATTACTTTTCACTGGGAAATATTTTATATCTAAAATTAATCTCACCAGATTCAAAGTTGCTTTTAGGGCACTGCCCCTTTTCTGTGTCCTTTTTTTCTTTTTGCCAATTACCCTCTAACACTTTGCAACCGCACAGTTGTCCTACATCATAACTTTTCATTGAGTTTCAGCCCAATTAAACCCTGATCTGAACTCTAAGAGAACTAGTCATGGTAGCAACAGAAGACAACTTCAAACTAATTAGTTGCTCTGATATTGGCTTAGTAGAGGATGAACTTGAAGGCCAGGAATATTTATACCCAAATCCTATTATTTACAAGCTCTTTGACCACAGGTAAATCATTTACATTTCTCTGAGTACTAACTTCCTCACCTATAAAATTCAAATTATAGTACACTATTTACATTACAGTGTTCATGTGAGGACATTGGTTTGTAAATCTTAAAAGCACTGTGTACATGTGAATTAATAGGATGCTGATGATATCTTGTAGAGACTAATGAACTAACAACCTTTTTTCCAACAGGTACTCTTCACTACTCCATGACTTTGGCATGCAGCAGCCTCTAGTGGCTGTATCATGTAAACATTAGGGAAAAAATTAAAACAATTTCATGTTTTCCTTATTGGAAAATGTGAAAATATTCAAGAAGGAAGGTTTGAATAACTTCAAATGTTGTTTTCAATCAGAGTTAAATTTTTTTACAAAAGAATTATGAATTGTACTGAGTAGATATTTCCACCTATGATTTTATGTCTCCATCAAAACTTATCTGGACAATAACTGCCTACGGTTTGAACAACAAGCAAAATTGGGATTGATGGAAATGTTTAACTCAAACAGTATAGCCATCTTGATGAGATTTTCCTTAATATACTATTTACTATTGAAGATGAGATAGGAGAGTTAGAAAAAGAGACTGGAAGGTAGTAGAAGGAAGGAAATGAAGGAAGACAGATAGGCTTCTTCTTTAGAGTGGGCTTCATAGAGTATCCGTGTAATGGAGTTGCCATAATACAGACACTGGTCACTGTTTTTCAGGGTCAAAAGTTCTATAATATCAGTTTTATTTATGGGTAATCGTACCCTTGGGAATCAATTCATGTTCAAAGTAAATTCAAAATAGACCAGTCAGTAAAGCAGGGTGTCCATTCACTTGGGAGATAATTAGCAAAATAAACCTACTCTGGATAAATGCATAGTGCTTACTCTTCTGGTGGGCAAGTTTATTCTTAGAACAAATTATTAGATCAACAGTTTTATGAACATAGAATTATAGTTGAGGAAATTTGGATATTTTTCAGTTTTTTTCAGTTCTTCAGAATTCTGAGTTCCAAAATCTATCCCTTTCCCCCCTCTCCATCCCTGAGAGTATAAACAATCAGATAGGACTTATGTATATACAATTATGTGATATATTTCCATATTAGTCATTTGTACAAGAAGACTTGAACAAAAGAAAAAATAAAAGAAGGTGAAAATAATATGCCTGAATTTGTATTCAATCATATCAATTCTTTTTCTAGAGGTGGATAGCATGTGTCATCATATTGCTATAAATATTTTTCTACAAACAGATCCTTTTCCATTTTTTTAGATGTCTTTGGGATATAGACCTAGTAATGGTGTTGCTGGATCAAAAGGTATGCAGAGTTTTATACCTCTTTGGGAATAGTTTCAATTTACTTTCCAGAATGGTTGGATCAGTTCATAACTCCACCAACAATGCAACAATTTCCCTATTTTCTTACAACCCCTCCAACACAGTTGGATGTTTTAAAGGAATAATTCCATCAAACCAGGGTAGCTTCATCATTTTTCTTCTCTACTCTAGCAGATATTACCATCTAGGTAACTACAATCAGTCATCAGAATCAGAGCACCCTTCTCCTAATCAAGGCTAGAAATAAAACTAAATTCTCATTCTTTTTTTCTTAAACTCCATATAAACCACCCTTAGGACTAATCATATACATTGAAAAACATAATCAAGTGGAAAGAATAATCCATCATATTCATCATTTGAAACCTTCAAGCTCCTATAAACTAAGAACACATACCACATTTAACTTAGCACGAGCTTCATTCAGTTTTAGTAGATCTTGATTTCCTTGTGGGGAGAGAAAGAATGGTTCTTTAAGCCAATATGAATGCAAATATTTTGATGAGGGAAAAGAGTATAAAAATGGTAACTACTAATTTCTACATAAGTATCTCTAAATGTGCATATTAATTTTAGAGTGTAGTGTTATATATGTTCTATTTAGATTTTTATTCATTTTGTCAAACATCTCCCATTTTAATCTGGTTTCAGCAGTACTTGGGAACAAATATATGGGCTGCATGTTTGACTCTATGTATTCTATCTCATTTGTATCTCAGAACAATCCTGTGAGACATGTGTTATTAAAATTCTGATTTTATAGATGAGGAAACTGAGGCTGAGAGATGTTAAGTGATATACCCCTGGGTTACAGATCTATTAGGTAGCTGAGGCAGGATCTGATCCCAGGTTTTCCTGAATCAAAGTTCAATAATCTAACAATAATAACTATACTTCTTAGCAGCCATACTAGCTGTGTAGGAGTCATCCTTGTCTTTAGCAGAAGATCATACACTGAGAGAGCTATTATGTGGTAAAAGGTCTTCAAATCTCAGGTTGTTGGGTATTGGGTTTTATGTATATCTTTGTATGTATATCTTTATTTCTATCTACTCTCTATGCTCCAAGAGGACAGGGATTTGGTCTTATAACCCATCACAACACTGCACAATTGATTAAATGGTGTCAAACATCAGAAAAATAGTATATAAGGTGGTTAATTTTGAGAAAATATATTTTGCTCATATCTATAAATGTTTTTCAAATACAGTGACTCACCCTGATCTTCATTATACTTTTATTTTTTATTAGAACATTATATGAAGCATCTCCATTTCTTTTCCATATTCTGTTGTTTTATGATGTTTCTATAGGTTTTTACCCAAGGTCTTCAGTCTCCAGAGACAACCTGGAACTGCTCAGTCCAAAAACTACTTTAAGTTGGTTGTTTTCACAGTTGTCAGTTAACACATGGGACAAAGTAGCAGCCTTCTCTATCTCAGAGAATATTTTTTCTCCATGCATGGCTTTTAGGGAGATGAATGAATCTTAAATTAACTTTCCTTGCTCAATTTCACAAGTCAGTTGTTTTTCCTGTTAGATATTTCATATTTCATTCTGCTTTTGTCTTTTGATTTTGTACTCTTCTTCTTCTTGATGTCTCATGAAGACATTATCTTCTATTTAACCAATTCTAGCTTTGGGTTTTTTTAATGTTTTTTTTGGGGGGGGCAAGGAAATGGGATTAAGTGGCTTGCCCAAGGTCACATAGCTAGGTAATTATTAAGTGTTTGAGGCCGGATCCAAACTCAGGTACTCCTGACTCTAGGGCTGGTGCTCTATCCACTGCACACCTAGCCACCCCAATTCTATGTTATTTTTTAAGATTTTATAACTATTTTACTAAGCTGTGAATTCTCCTTTCATAACTTTCCTTGGTAGTTTTCATTGCTGTCCTCATTTTTCCATTATTTCCTCTATTTGGTTTTCAAAATCTTTAATCCTATTCTTTAGCTCCTCGAATTCATCTAGAAAATTCTTGGGTTTGTGTTGAACCTACAGTTCTCCTTTGATTCTTTGCTTTTAATGTATTTACATAGCATTGTCTTCTTTTGTATTTGACACCAAACAAGAATCCTTTTTTATTTGCTCAGTCTTTCAGCATATTTCTTGACTTTTGAATTTATGTTAATGTTAGGAGGATGTCTGGTCTGAGCTTCTGCTACTTTCAAAGTTCAGTATGGGAGTCTAGGAGTTTTTATGGCTTCCAAGGTTTTTTGGTATGAGAAGAGCCCTGTTTACCACCCTCCTGGTCTGAGTTCAGCAAGTTCCTGACCCAGATGTCTGCTGACTTGTGTATAAAGGAGTTTCAGTAGATTGTTAATGGTCATAGTCACTGAGCCCACTCCAAAGGTTCTGAAGATTCAGAGTGACTGAACTGCTGACTCCCTTTTGGTCTTTGTCTTTTGCTCTCAGGTATATGTGCTGGACTAAAGGTTAGAACTGAGTGACCCCTCTGTTCCTATGTTCAGAATCACAAGCTTAGTTTCTGAAAATTGTTTTGTGGTCACTCTTCTCTGCTTTTGTTTATGATCTGGAGTTGGGTAATGTATGACAGAATTTTCTATGGCATTCATTCCTTTCCCCAGTACTAGTTCAGATGTCTCCCTATTGTTCTATCTCAGTTCCCTTTTCATCCCTGGGCACTGAAAATTTTCCTTCTCACATCACTCCTGTTGCTGTCACTTCATTGCACTCCTAATTTGTCTCCTCCCCAGTATTCACAGTCTTTTTTGTATTTCAAAGCTGCCCTAAGACTTCTTTCTTATCTTTTCCATTTAACATTCATTTTGGATTATTTTTGGGCTATTGTGGAAAAGTTGCCAAGGGATAATTAAGCAAAAATGTTGTCATTCTACTATCTTGACTCCCCACCCTCAATATCTTGCAAAGACTTCTGAAGCTTCCATCTACCCTGAAGGAATACCATCCCAAGAGACTCTTACATTATCTAAGAAATGTCTCTCATAAGAGAAACTAGCATTAATATAACACTTTAAGGTTTACAAAGTCCATTACAAATATTACTGCATTTATCTTCACAGAAACCCTGACGAAAGATGCTATTATTAATTAAATATTTTATTTATTTCTTATTCTAACTACATGGAAAAATAGTTTTCAAAAACCATTTTTTACAAGTTTTGCGTTTTACATTTTTTCCCTGCCTCCTTTCTCTACCCCCTTCCCCTGACAGAAAGCAATTCAATATAGGCCATACATATGCTAAACAAAGATTCATGAGAGATGCTATTATTATCTTATTAAAGGATATGGAGGCATAGAGACATCAAATGAGTTACCTAGTATCACATACCTAACAAATGTCAGACTGGTTTTGCATTCAGATCTTCCTGCCCAATACTCTACCCACTGTACCACTCAGCTAGCCATCTAAAGAGTTACTTTTCAAATGTCCCCTCAATTTTCAAATAACTTCTCAAACGATGGGGTGTTCATCTATAGTCTCCATAATCATGTCTTTAGAAAGGCATTTATTCTTTCCTAGGAAATTCCTGTTCCTTTACATATGCTCCTGAAGGGGCAGCTAGGTAGGTCAATGGATAAAATATTGGACTTGGATTCAGGAAGACTCATCTTCATGAGTTCAAATCTGTTTTCAAACACCAATTAGCTGTGTGTCCTTGGGCAAGTCACTTTGCTCTGCTTGCCTCAGTTCCTCATCTGTAAAATGAACTTAAGAAGGAAATGACAAACCACTCCAGTATCTTTGTCAAGAAAACCCCAAAATGAAGAGTCAAACATAACTGACACAACTAGATAACAAGAATATTTCTATCAAGATGGTGAATTATGATAGAAAGTATACTGACTTTGGAATCAGAAGACCTGAGTTTGAATTCTGGCTCTGAAACTACTTTTATGATTTTAGGCAACCTATTTAATCCCTCTGGGTTTTAGTTTCCTTACCTGTAAAAATAAGGAGGTCATCTTACTGATGATTCCTATTCTTTCCTATTCTGAATCTGTATAAGTCACATCTTTATGGAAACAGATGAGATCTCAAAAAGTCCATTGACTTTGCTTTGTTAAGGATTATTTTACCACCAAACTATCAAGTGCCCATTCACTTCAGTCATACCAGTTCAAACTCCATTTTTCAGTCAGATCACTTTGGTCATATCAAACTGATGAAATATACAAGGTTTTAATGCTCTTTAGAGACCATTTCATTACTACTAATAACTTTGCATATTCTTGATTCATTCATTCTTTTCAATGCTTACAAAAGTGAGGTACATTATACCCACCATAAACATGAACAAGTAGTAACACATATCTGGTCTCATCCTAAGATTTATTTGATGTAACAACTGTAGATGAGCAAATTCTCCATATCAGTACAGATAAGAAACTATTCTGTTATTTAGAGTCTTAGAGAGTAACCTAGTACTCAGAGTGTGATTTAACTCAGATCATCAGAATGACTGGGAGAATATGGAGGGAACTAGCAGTTATGGTAGGAAGAATAATGGATTCAAGAAAAGTGAAATATAGGAAAAGTAATTATTATTAGACAGACAAATGTCAGAATTAAACATTATAAAAGTGACAGCTCTAGATAATAATGAGCTGTAAGGTGTGTCCATCCCTGTGAGTTAAGGTTGAGTGAAATTATAGATATATGACCTGAGGAAGTAGAAGAACTGGGGGGGGGGGTCGAGGAATTTTCAGGGCAATGTGTATGTTGTTGTTCCAAGTATAATGGAAAGCATTAGGTTGAAGACAAAAACTGATCAGGTATTGATGTCTTTGAGAAGGGAGGGCCAATAACTAGAACCCTAAGAGATTACAGCTACAAGCATTTGGATTCACATAGTATGTTAGAGGACATGAGAAAAATGAAATCTAGCCTAGAGAGGCATGTATCTTCCACAAAGAGAACCAGATTGAAAAAAGAGAGTGAAAAGAATAGAACAAAGATAATGGGAAGGTTTTTAATGATCACTTGAGGGATCCCAAAGGTGAACAATCAATAGAATTAAATGACAAGGGAATTAAAGAGGGAAACAACTATTGTGGAGAATAATTTGGAACTATGTCCAAAGGGTAATCAATCTGCACATATACTTTGATCCAGCTATATAGGTCTGTATACCAGAGATCACAAAAAGGAAGAAGAACCTACTTGTACAAAAATATTTGCAGTAGCTCTTTTGTGTGGTAGCAAAGATTTGGAAATAGAAGGAATGTCCATCAATTGGGGAATAGTCAAATAAATTGTGATATATGAATGCAATACTATTGAGCTCTAAGAAATGAACAGGTAGATTTCAGAAGTGAGCAGAACCAGGACATAATAATAACAACGTTGTGTGAAGATCAACTATGATGGACCTAGCTCTTTTCAGTAATACAGTGAGCCAAGACAATTCCAAAAGACTCCTGATGGAAAATGCTAAAGGCATCCAAAAAAGATGGAATCTGAATTCAGATTAGAAGCATACTATTTTAATTGTTTTTATGATTTTCCCCCCTTTTTTCTGTTTCTTCTTTCACAACATGTCTAATATGGAAATATGTTTGCTTGATTGCACATGTATAATCTGTATCAGATTGCTTGCCATCTTTGGGACTGAGGGGGGATGGAGAGAGAAAAAAACTTGAAACTCAAATTTCTTACAAAAATGAATACTGAGAAATTTCTTTACATGAAATTGGAAAGAAGAAAATGCTCTGAGGGAGAAAGAGACAGAGATAGACAATGAGAGAGATAGAGAAACAGAGAGTGTCAGGACTAAGAGGATTAGTCAGAGGACAGGAACACAAACAAAGGAAATAAATTGAAGGATGGGCATTTTTGCACAATATTTGTCTCTGGTTCTTTTGTGTGCATTTATACTATTTTAACAAAGACTCAAGAATGGCTTCTTTCCTTTCTTAAATGATGTTGCAGCACACAGACTTTAGGTTGCATCTTTAAAGATAGCACACTCTACTTGTATTTATATCTGGCAGCATGATGATTGGAATCAGCATTTAATTAATTATGCATATTAAACAACTGCAATCATACTTACAGTTTAATACTTAGAATGTCTGCTGGGATCCTTTGTGACTTTAGAATCTTGGATTAAAGAGCGTGTGCAGATGTTCCATTATAGCAGCTGATTTATCAAGGAGGCCATACTTGAAGTGCTCTTCAGATTTACTAGAAGAGAATTTTGTGAAATTATGCCTATTTTGCTGATATATTTCTTGCATTGAAAAGGAGGGAAAAAACTTTGCATTTTATCCTCAGAATTCAAACTGGCTGCCATGTAAAATTTGTATATAATTACTCATTAAGTTGCTCTGCTTTTTTAATGTCTGCATGACCTTTGAATGGCAAAGTTTTCTGAGCCTCAGTTTCCTCATCTGAAAAAAGGATATCTATTAGTTGACTTTTAAGCATCCCTTCTAGGTCTTTATATTTTCCTTATTCCTGAAGATTTTCCTTATTACTCAAAGTGCTGATAACTTCTTCCCACCAGCAAATGACTATTTTTACTTTATATGCACTGTATGTATCTCTATCTCTATCTCTATCTCTATCTCTATCTCTATCTCTATCTCTATCTCTGTCTCTGTC
Organism: Macrotis lagotis; assembly: GCF_037893015.1. Taxonomy (NCBI): domain Eukaryota; kingdom Metazoa; phylum Chordata; class Mammalia; order Peramelemorphia; family Peramelidae; genus Macrotis; species Macrotis lagotis. Next base: position 834,192,874 of record NC_133658.1, read on the forward strand.
TCTGTCTCTATCTCTATCTCTCTCTATCTATCTCTATCTCTATCATCTCTATCTCTATCTATCTCTATCATCTCTATCTCTATCTCTCTATCTCTCTATCTATTGAGAGAGGCTATGTTATACAATGAATAGTGAGCCTCTTCCCAATTTCAAATCTAGTCTCAGACACTTATTAGCTTCTGTGACCCTGAGCAAGTCACTACACTCTTTTCTCTTCAGTATCTCATCCATAAAATGAGCTGGAGAAGAAAATGTCAAGCCACTCCGGTGTCTGTGCCTAGAATACTACAAATGGGGTCAGGATGAGTCTGAAATGACTGAAATGACAAATGATAGCAACAACAATTTAATGTATACTTTTATGTATACATATTGTTCAAAAGGAGGGTAATCTTTTTGCAGATAAGGATTGTTTTATGAATTGTTTTTGTATCCCCAGTCTTGATTATGACTTGCTTCTCTTCTCCAGCATATAAAACTAAAGATTAAGGGGAGTTTTTGTTATAGAATTATAAGAGCAAAATCATGACCTGCTCTATGATCAGACTCATACATCCCATACTGTAGCAATGTTCTAAGTTAATCATTAAAGATTACCGGAACTTTAAAACTAAATTAATGAGATTACCTGGTCTTTTTCTCTCAACAACATATTTGTGTTGTTATATGAATATTATCTGTTATATGAATGTTCTCTGTACTGGCAAATGGCCATTGTGTGGATTTAATATGAAGTATTTAAAAAGAGATTTGGGGAAATGGAAAGATAATATTTAAATGAGCACAAGTATCTGGTTTGAAAATCATCCCCCTCCCATCCCCAAACTCCCATCTGACACTGAAGTTTAGAAATGCAGACCATATTGTTGGTGATGATTAGAAAAGATGTTCAGCAACTTCATCGTTAAATGTCCAAATGCAAAGGTTCATTCTGAATCTCAGAGAAAAACCTCATCTTTCTGCATAATCATTATGTCAACAGGGCAGAACAGTTATTTATCCTGCAGGTGCATTCATTTTTCATTCTCTCTCAGCTTGACCTGCTTATAGTCCAAACAGAAAGTGGAAAGAAGGTTCTTTAGTTTTTAGATTAAATAACTCTTATCAATGCATGTTAATCAGTTGTTTCAGTCATGTCTGACTCTTCATAACCCCATTTGGGGTTTCCATGGCAAAAATACCATAGTGGTTTGTCATTTTCTCCTCTAGATTATTTAACAGATGAGGAAACTGAGTTAAAAAGAGTAAAGTGACTTGCCTAGAATACACAGTAGGTAACCGAGGCCAGATTTGATCTACTTTGTCATATAGATGTTCTTATCAAAATCTAGAAACCACAGAATATTAAACTCTTTAAAAAAGGATGGGAGCTAGTAGGAGGTAGTACCACTTCCACCTTGTTTACATATTTAAGAGACTAGCTTGAAGTAAAGAACATTTATCTTGGTTTAATTTGAATCTATGAAATAGAAGAGGAAGACAAGTAGGATTCAATTACCCCAGCTGTTACTTCTTCCTTATAATTATTGTATTTATTTTGAGATTTACAGCTGTATGAAAGAAAATTAGGAAACAAAATTCTGAAATGCTTTTTCAGTCCTTAGATATAATGATTACATTGTGATTAATAAGTTTCATACACCATTTGTCCAAGATAATGAGCTCTATCTTCACTCTACTTTTGGCGCTTATCTCAGATTTTCAGTTACCTTACCCACTTTGAGTAAAGAAAGACTTTTGAAAACTTCAGAGCTGAGGATCTCACCCATCAAGTGAGTGAAAGCCCCCACTATAACAAGCTCAATTGTGAAGGCAATAAGTAATAATATCTCTGCATCAAAAGCTTTTGACCAGAGACAGCTGCTGCTGCTGCTGATGATGATTTGAGAAATTGAGGGAGAGTGTTGGGAAAGGAGGTGGTCATACTGCACATTCTACACAGGCAAACTTCATCCATCTTACTTAGTTCATTAGTAAGACAATATGCATTTATTAGGAGCCTACTATTGTCTAGGCGCTATATTAAGATGAGATACAAAGAAATATAGTACCAATTCACAGGGAACTCACAATAGAATGTTTGGGAGGTGGGGTGGGAGAAATATATACAATTAACTATGTATAAACAAGCTATGAACTAGATAAAAAGGAGATTGTCTCATAGGGATGGCACTAAAATTAAGGAAGTCTGGGAATGGACTCCTGAAGGAGACACTCTAGCTTAGACTTGTAAGAAAATAAGAGGCAAAAAAGGTGAAAGAAAAGGATTCTAGTTATAGAGAATATCAAAAGAAAATGCTTGGAGTGGGAGGTGTAAGATGACTGGAAATATAGGAAAGGACCAGGTTACAAAGGACTTTAGAAGCCAGAGTATTTCATATTTGAACCCAGAGACAACAGAGCACCACCAGAGGTTAGTGACATGGGAAGTGACGTGGTCAGAACAACATTTTAGGAAAACCACTTTGGCAGCTAACTGGATTGAATTAGATGGAAAGGAGAAAATATTTATCCAGCAAATATTTATTAATTGTTAAGCTATCAGCAAGTGTCATTTTATAGTGTGATTTTTCATCATGTTCTTTCCTACTGAGGCCCTCTAATGTGTCAGCAAGGGGTAGCCATGATTTTTTCTCAGTCTCTGTCTACAGTTCTCCACAAAAGTTCAATGTATTCTTCGAAACTCTTGACCAGAAGTATATCAGGAGTGAGGTTCCTCAGGTTAATATTTCCTTCAGAGGGTTATCTTACAGCTTTAACTTTGTGTGATGAACCCCTTTGCCATCTGGTGATGCCTATGGACCTCTTCTCAGAATAATGTTTTTAAATGCATAAAATAAAATACAAGGGACTTCAAAAGAAAACAATAATTTTGAAATGGTTATCAAAATGTTTTTAAAAGTTTACAAGTATCTGTTAGGGTTTATTACTGTTCCTGATTTGAACTGGTGATGCTTGCTATGTCCAGCTCTAATTCAGAGCATAAAGTAGATTTCATTTCGGTTTGCTTCCTTCCAATGTTTCTGCTGCTTTCTGAGGTCAAAGAATTTTGCCTATTTATACATTCTCATACTAGTTAGAACAAGAGCAGCTTTCATACCTTTGTCTTCTCTACTTTCAGCACCTGGACAATATGGTTTTGACCCATAGCAATACCTCTAACAGGTCAAGAGATGGGTTCTTACCCTCTTTTTTAGTCCTTGACCCTTTGACAGTCTGATGACTACAGTGGATCCCCTTTCATAACATTTTTAAATAGTTGAAGGAATTCCTAAATTTCAGTTAGATTTTAGTGGAAGTAAAAAATGTAACTGTTTTCCCCCATCCAAACTCATGGATCCAGTGAAATTTACCTTGAACTCCAGGTTAAAAAACCTTGTCTAGGGGCTTGTTAGATTTTTCCCCTCCCTCATTACCAACAACTCTTCCAGAACATGCAATTCCCTTGCAAAATAACCAATGGTTTTTTTTAGTGATAAAGAATTGGAAATTGAGGGCATGCCCATTAAATTGGGGAAAGGTTGAAAAAATTATGGAATATGAATTACACGGATTCCTATTGTTCTGAAAGAAATCATGAGTGAGAGGATTTTAGAAAAGCCTGGAAAGACTTCTATGAATTGAAGTTGAGTGAAGTAAGAAGAACCAGGAGAATATTGTAAACATAGGCAGCAGCATTATGTGGTAATCAACTGTGATGGACTTAGCTCTTCTCAGTGGTATAGTTCAAAGACAGTTCTAGAAGATTTATGATGGAAAATGCCATCCACATCCAGAGAAAGAACTATGGAGTCTGAACACAGACCAAAGCACACTATTTTCAATTTTTTATATTTGTTTTGTGCTTTTTTCCTCTCATGGTTTTTCCACCTTTTAATTCTGATTCTTCTTTTACAATATGTCTAATATGGAAATATAGCTAACATGATTGTGCATGTATAACATAAATCAGATTACTCACTATTAAGGGGAGGGGAGGAGAAGGGGAGGGAGGAAAATTCTGAAGTCAAAATTTTACAAAAAGATGGGTTAAAAATTATCTTTTCATGTAATTGGACAGAAATAAAGAGCAATTTTAAAAAATAATACCTGAGTAGGATTAGACAAGTTATTCAGTGATGTTTCCTCACAGCAGATTAGGTGAATGGAATGGAATAGATGCCAAACATTCCCCTCCAAGAAGGAGAAAATTTTACTCTCTTCATTATAATAGTGTTTTTTTCCCCAGAGCTTGGATTCTAAATGTTCCTAAAATGTCCAGTAGTCAACATTGGTTTGGTTTTTACAAGATGACTTAAGGGGTAGGCTAGAATCCATACTTAGGAACTCTAGAGAGATTCTTTGCAATGCTAAATTAATACCAGGCAGTAGAAAATATTGAGTTGGAGATATATATCTTTATCAAAGACCTTTGTCACTATCATGGATGATGTCTAATCAAAGTCTACATGAAGGAGGGACTCCACAAGGAAGGTAGGGTTCTACAGTTACTTCAGTTTGAAGATGACATTATACTAATTTCATTGAGCTACAAAAAACTACAGTCTCCCAAATGAGATCCACACAGAAAAAAACCAAGCTGATGAAGAATGCTTCTTTTCTAGATTGTGATTGAGTTAAAAGGACAGTCTGTTAATTTAGTATTAATTTGTATATCTTAAATTGACATAGCATTTGGATTAGTTGAGTCCATGATTCAACAGAAGGAAAAAAAGTTGACAAGGTGTCATCTGAGAACTAGTATAGAACTTTCAATAATCCCTAAATGCTCTCTGAAAGAAAATCCCATAATACACATCCTTAATAAATATGGGAAGGATCTCATGATTTTACTTGTCTACAGATCATGGAAATCTCTCAAAAAGCAAAATTATAGCCAATCAACAGGGCAATTGGGAAATGTGGAATGACTCTAAGAAGACTATAGCACATTGCCAACAATGACATGAATAAGAAGTGGTATCAATAAAAATGAATGAAAAGGAGTTCAAAAGAGAATTCAAATGGAAATGTTTCAGTTTTCTGATATGGCATTTCTAGACATTCAAGTGCCAGAGCCATAAAGTGGTGAAGTCAGCACAACAACTGTAAACTTAATGTAGCTTAATGCCTCTTCTCTCCCACAGTTTTTTTAGAAGCACCTCAAAAACTGAGCTAGATCTGGCAATGCATGTGTCAGCCTCATCATCTATGAATATAATTCCAGAAAATATTCTGTCAAGGTAAGTGAATTTATCCACAACATTCTAAACTTTTCTATTTACTGTGACCAATGGTTACACATATGAATAGTGTAGTGCTGGCCTCTATTTTCTTGATGTTGATTGTGAGATCAAAATTAGCTTAAGCAGTAGAGAATCAATCCATACTCTTGTATCTCAATATTAGAGGCTATATTGAGTGTACAATCACCTACAAACAAAAAATTGAGCACTCAGTCTCCCTCTACATTGGCCATGATGTATAACCTTTTCAGGTTAGATAGTTACCATCAGTGCAGTAGTTAACCTTGATGTCAATTTTCATTGACAATGAACAGTTCTGACAACATCAAGGAAATTATCAAGCTAAAAAGCAGAGAACCAAGCACACTGTCCTGCTTCACTCCACTGGTAACTGGGAAAGTTTGAGAGCATTATCTTTCATCCAGAATCTGGGCAAATATGCCATCATGAAAATGGTAAACAAGACTGAAGAACTTTTCTGGGAAACCAAATTTTGCTATGATCTTTCACAAGCTCTCATAACTGACAGTTTGGTCATGTTAAAAGAACATTTTATACAAACCTCAAACCTATGTTTACCATTCTTCTGCTCTTTCTGAACTCAAGCTGGCTTGAGATAACTATCTTCCAGTGTATAAAGGAGGACTCTGGAAATAATCTTGTCAGCAATGACTAAGTGATTGTCATAGGACAGCCTGCTTCCTTTACTTTTGCAGAGATTCTGAAGATTACCTGGCAAGATAAGGTATTGAACACTGAGTTTCTCTCTTAAGGTGAACTGCCATGAATTCAAACTCTACTGCAGAGAAAACAACTCGGCAGAGAATGAGTCACTGGCTGACTATAAAATCCAAATGCCAAATACACTTTTACTTAAAAGATTATTTTATGGAGAACTCACACATGGTGGTCAGAAGAAACAGTACAAAGACACTTTGAAAGTTTTTCTAAAGAACTTTGGCACTGATTGTGAGGCTTGGCACACATTACCCTAGGACTTCCCAACACAGCATGCCTACATCAAAGACACAGCACTCTAAGAGCAATGCAAAATTGCAGTAGCACAAAGGAAACATCAGCTATACAAATCCAGAGACATGTCCATCTCAAATGTTTAAATTGACTGTCTGTGCTCAACCTATGGTAGAGCCTTCCAGGTTTGCATTGTCAGTCACATTTGAATATATCCTGCCCCCCAAATTGTGATGTCATTGGTACTCTTAAAAAACAAAGAATGAACAACAACAACATGAAAAGAAATTAGGCCAATCACATGCCAAGAATGGTGGAAGGCCAAAGGATAAGATGAAATTTGTTCTGGTGCCCAAACAATAACAAATGATCTGGAGGAGGGTCCCTGGTGCATTGTGTGATACCTATAAGGAAGATTTGTAGAAGGAAATGAATAAGGGTCACACAGAACAAGGTATTCGACCATGGATCTGTTGAAGTTTTGAAGTGAGCAGGGATATCCCTACGAATTTGTTCTCAATATAATTAAGAAATATATTTTTCTCACAAAAAGGAAGGAATAACAGGAAGGGAAAGGCAGGGAAATCTCATAAGGAGGGAAAAAGGGAGAAAGGGAGAAAGGAAAGGCTTTGTCGACTACATATACTTGGGGACAAGGAAATGAGTTGACATTGAGGGACAATTCTATATTCAACCAAAAAAACTATTCTTCCTCCTCTATAATGCTAATTCCAGCCCCATCCTTTCACTCTTGAACCTGATAATCACCCAGAATTTCCTAAACAGCAACCAAGGTTTCCACTGTTTGGCACCAACCACTGCTTTAGGGACCAAATTTTAATCTTAAGCCTCTGCTTTTCCTTGTGCTTTAAGGATTGAAAACTATTTCTGGGATCCCCAAAAATCAGAAATGAAGAAATAGTTAAATGAGGTAATTAAATGGTCCTTTTCCTCTCTTCATAAAAAAGCCAACTCAGAAATATTGATTTGCAAATAAAGTCTTTTGTGGTTATATATCCAGTCTTGTTCCCTTGAATAAACCTTCTCTAATCTCATAGAATGCTCTCCATCTTCACCTCTGCCTTCTATAATCCTTGAGTTAGTTGTCATCCCCTGCAAGAGGCTTTGATTCTTCTCTCTATCATTAATTCTATCACCTTATCACAAATTATTTTATAGCTACTATCTATCTCTTGACTTGAATATATTTGTATGTGCGCATGACAGTTTTGAGACAATAGACTGTAATCTCCATAAGGGAAGAGATTGTTTGATTTGGAGGCTTACATCCCTAATATTCATCAAAATGTCTGCATATCCAAAGTTTATTGAAGTCAGTCTTCTTACCAATCCTTTCTACTTCAAGGATCACAAAGGTAGTAACTATTATTCCAATAGTAACAAAATTAACAGGGCCTTACTGAAAGCCAGAAATGGTTCTGGGAGTACCCAATCAAGAATTCACTGGCAGGATTTTGTTCTGAATCTGACACCTCCCCAGATCTGAGCAAATATAAAGAAAAAAGATCTTTATCTATAATAGCCCTAGCTTCAATCATTCCTCATTTAGCATTTATCAGGTTTTTCAGAGTTCTTACTTCTTTGACTTTCTTTGCAAATTCCAGGATTGAAACCAATCTTGGAATAAGAAAATATTTTTGGTTAAAGAACAACTTACCTTTTTTGTGTACAAAACCTTGCACATTGTAGACACTTAATAAATGCTTGTTGAATCAAATTTCCAAAGGTAAGACTTTATTATAACCAATAGAAACTTCTTTTTCAGCCAGATTGGGATGCATCTTCCTCTTTCCTCTCCCCTTGCTCATCTTGGAGATATACAGATTGAAACCATGCAATAATTTACCTAAATTATTGACACATAATATATTTTGTGATTGAGGTCAGTATCTCATATATGAAAATTGTAGGGAGGGAAAAATTCACAAAGCTGTCCTATCATAGCAGCAAAAAAAATTTGACTATAGCTCACCCTCATCTCATGTGCTTGAGGAAACTGCAAGATTTGCATTCAGTAACTGTTCTCTATGATCTTTGCAGCCATTTACTTTTCCTTCTAACAGTTAATCTAATAGTCTTGCAGGAATGGAAACAAAATTATGTCAAGCATTAGCAATGATTGAGTAGGTAGCAGATGAATGTGAAGACAAATATGTCAAGGTCTTGGATTCATAGAATTTGCTACAGAGAAATAAATGATGGAGCTATTTTTCTGGAGCATAAGAAATGGATGCTGCTCATTAAACACATGTTTAATTTCCCCGAAATGTGCTCCCTATGCAAATATATTAAAAGCACAAAATCAGAGCTTTTATTCAGTGACTTCAAAATTAGAGCCCCTCTTTAAATTCTACCCTAATCAAAATTAATAGCATGACACTATGTAAAGCATGAGGTGTCCAAAGAAATTATAGTTTGATTTCACCATGTGAAAGTGTTGCCAATTGATTCTGAGACTGCTCCAACAATCCCATTGCTTGCTTTTATATTATTATTTACTGCTTTGTCATTTTCCATATTTTGCTGGCAAATTTTGTTTCAGTCTAACCAATATAAAAGGAAAGCTATTAGTATGTTCTGGGAGTGGGAGGAATGGTAGTTAGTTAAGCAAGATTTTAATGAGGATATGGAAAGGAAAATGAAAAATACTATGCCACCAGGACAGAAGCTCACTTTTATATACTCAGAACTGTTCTGAATGTATTCCCAATCTTCTTGGAGGAGTCAAATTAGGTAGTTGTTTTCATCCTTTTTCCTCAAGGGTCACTGTTAGTACTTTCAACTTGGGAAAGATAATTCTGCAAATACAATACAGATAATGACAAGTTACTTAACATGCTTGAAGAAAGACAGAGGTCTTCTTTTTCAACTTTCTTGTCTCCTTGGCAATGCTTTAATTCTAAAGAAATCAAGGACTCAAGATGTGATCTATAGAATGTGTTTTAGAAGACTAATCTAATTCCCTCTCTTTAAAGATGAGGAAACTAAAGTCCAGAGAGGTTAAGTCATTTGCCCAAGGTGACCCAGTTAATAACAAAACTGGGATTTTAACTCAACTTTTTCAATTTCAATATCCTTTGTTACCCCAAACAGGAAAACAGATTTAATAGGACAAATCTACCTTAATGAAAATACATACTCCAATGTGAAAGAGATAGTTTCTTCCTATGTGTTATAATCAGTCACAATTACTTCTGCTTGATAAATGATTATAATGATGATTGTTACATGATTGTAATATTTCAAGGACCTTGGATTTTTCATCAGCATGGGTGCTCTTCCCATTATTAATCATAACTCGTTCCATACTTCATTGGAAGAGCTTCCTATACTGCTACAGCGAAAAAAAGCCTACTGCCTGGTAGGTAAGCTTTGGGTGACAAGATCTCATGATCTAACCTGGCTTGGTTTAAAAGCCTTTGTCAGTCATTACAGTATAGCCCTGTTCACCATGCTTATAGATTTATGGACGAAAGTGCCACTTCTCCCCTAGCAGTGACTGTATTTGTATTATTATTATTATTATGTCTCCAAAACTGGAAAGCAGAGACTGTTACTTGGTCCCATTTGGGAAGGTAGGATCCAGTAGAATCCAATAGCTCAATCCAAATCAATTCAACAAGAATTTATTAAGCCCCTGATGTTGTAAAGTACACTGTGAATACAAAGACAAAATAAAAAGCAATCTCTTTCCTCAAGAAGAGAATAATACATGTTAAACAAATAAGTAAATGTATATGTGAATGTTTGAGGAAGCAAAGGATACTGACAACTAAGGGAGGAATCAGGAAAGACTTTCTGTTGGAGGTGAGCATGGAAGGAAGCCAGGGATTCTAAGACTGAAGAAAGAAGAGAGTGAATTTCAAGTATGAGGGACAGTCTGTTACAAAGGCACAGAGACCAGAGATGAAGTGCCAAATTCAAAGAACAGCACACAAGTCAGTTTGGCCAAAATGGAGAGAAACTATACAAAATAAATTGGGAAATAAAGTTATAAAGGCACAGAGATCAGAGATGAAGTGCCAAAATCAAGGATTAGCACACAAGTCACTTTGGCCAAAATTGAGAGAAACTGTATGAAATAAATTGGGAAACAAAATCTGACAGATGATTATGAAGGGTTTTAAATGTATCTTTTCCTGGAAGTCTCGGGAGGGGCAGCTAGGTGGTGCAGTGGATAGAGAACAGCTCTGGAGTAAGGAGGACTTCCAGTCTCAGACACTTAATAATTACCTGGGCAAGTCACTTAACCCCATTGCCTTGCAAAAACAGGAAAAAGAAGAAGAACAATTTTTAAAAAAGAATAGAATCCTCAGGAAGACACTGAAGATATTTGAAGAGTGGGAATAACAAAGTCAGAACTATAGCTGTAACTAGATTATTTGGGCAAATGTATAGAGGATGAATCAGGGAAGATAATTAGAAATCAGGAATTCAACTAAAAGACTGCTGCAATAGTTGAAGAAAGAAGTAATGAGGTTCTAAACTAGGGTAGAAGGTGTGTGGATAGAAAAAAGGGAAAATAAAAGACAAAACTGACAAAACTTGACAACAAATCAGGCTAAAAAGTAAGGGAAAAAAACTTTCAGGTCATATGACCAATAAGATCAAGGACTAGACCTTTTCTTGGGTCCTTACAACCTCTCAAACCTCTCCCTAAAATAGATGTGTGCCAGAGATAAAGCAATTTCAATTGCCTTCACAGTCTGTGACATCAGGAACTCAAAGTAAAGAGTCAATGAACTAACAGCAAGAAAAAGTCAATATTCCCTTACCCCCAATGAGCACTCATTCAGCACCTGTTCCCCCACTATTCACCACACTTCCCTTAGCAGAATTGTATGAGGGGTGCAAGAGGACCAGCATCTTTGGTGTGAGGGATGTTGAATGCTTTTCAGAGATGCTCATTCACTTTTGGTGTCCACCTTTCATGCAATTCTCACTTGTCACTCCAAGAAGCTGTAGCATGCACAGTGACTGCACCCTCAGCAGATGGGCTAAACCAGGTTGAGAAAAGCTAATAGGACTCAAACTCATCAATGAGTTATAGGGATGTCTATCCCAAGCAAGTGAAGACGCTCCTCAACAGAATGGGAAGATATAGACCATTTTTTCAATGGCTTGTGAAGGTGACTGAAGCAGATATTATGAAGCTCTTAGAGCTTGGTCAGACATCAAAGATATAAAGATCATCCACTGCATCCTGAGCCTTTGCCAATAGTCTGGACTTTTTTCTGCCACTGGACTCTGATGACTCTGGAAGAGAAAGGTTGACAACTTTGTGCAACTGAACCTTACTTCAATCCAATTCACTCTCAAATCAAGACATCACCCATGATGCCATTGTTCCTCTCTGAAAACAATGTAAAAACACAAGCAGAGCAAGACAACTCAAAGACTTACAAAAGAGGTTCATATTTCAAATATATTGTAGTCCCTCCTTTCTCTTCCCAATGCCTCAGAGCTCCAAACTCTAAAAAAGCAACAATTTGCTCCAGCTGTTTTAACCAGATGGCAACATTCTATGCCACAACATAACTCTACAGAGGAATGAAGTAACAAAGGAAACAGGGCAGAATATGCATCCCTTTGTTACCAAACCAACAATATGTCTTTGCTTGTACAAGAACCCAACTCCAGCCCCAACCCACCCCCTCTTCTAAGTGCCTTGGCAAGTCAAACCCCTAATCACAAAAGTGTGCTTAGATGGAGATAGCAGCAAAGTAGCACCAGAACATTGAGGAAAAGAGTATATGGGTAGAATATGTTGGATAGGGTCATGTGGTACTCCACTGAGCCTAAGGGAAAGAGATAATAATTCATCTGGGGCTAGTTCTATCCCCATAGATGTCATTTGGGGAAGAAATTTAGGCTGAAGGACCATGAATTACTCAGCCTGTGGAGAGCTTGAGATAGTTTATTATCTAGTCTCTAGGGAGACCACTATCAAATGGGGAGGGACTCAAGAAGTGAACAATAAGAAAGAGTAAGAGGGGGAAAAAACCCCTTAAAACTCCCAAAAATTTGAGGAAGAAGAAAACTCAAAGACTTTGAGCATTAGCAGATAAACTAAAAAAGAAGTTATTAACAGTAGAAGGAAATATAGAATCTAGATAGTAGAGGAGTTCCGGCATTTATAATAAAGTATTGTGAAATAAAGGAAAATAAACCAACACCTAATGAGGCAGAGGAGTTTGTGAGTTTTAAAGAGATCATGAAATCACATCATACTGTTTCTGAACATTTTAAAAGAGAAATAAAAATTTTGAGAGCATACCTTATAGCCTACTAAGCTAAAATAATTGGCAGAAGAGAGAAAATCGAATCCATAATGACAAATACCACTAAAGAAATAAAAGAAAAGATAACTGGGAGTGTAAATAAAAGGAAGTGGGGGGGGCAACATGGAAGAAGCAAAAATCAAGAACATGAAAAGAGAGCATGTTCCCTTTACAAGTAAAATGTTTCCTTTCAAAAACAATATACTACTTAAGACTACTTAAGGTTTATAGGTCTTCAAAAAGAACACAAGTCAAAAATCCTGAACATCACTATATAAGCAATATCATAAGAAAACTACCCAAAGTTTCTGAACAAAGAAAACAAAGTGTTAATTGAAAGAATTTATAGATCATTTCCAGGAAAAACAAAAAACAAAACTCAAGGTTGTGAATTCTAAGACATGTGGTGGTTAAATCCAAAAATTTCATTGAGAAACATATTCTCAAGAGTCCAGGAAATAGACTTTCAAATATAAAGGTAATTAAATTTATATAACACAAAATTATTCTGTGCCCGTTAAAAAATGTAGGAGAGGGTGGCTAGGTGGTGTAAAGGATAAAGCATCGGCCTTGGAGTCAGGAGTACCTGGGTTCAAATCTGGTCTCAGATACTTAATAATTACCTAGCTGTGTGGCCTAGGGCAAGCCACTTAATTCCATTTGCCTTGCAAAAACCTAAAAAAAAAATGTAGGAGAGAATGGAATGATGTGTTCTAAAAGATAATGGAACTCAAAGTGAAGTCCAATGTAATCTACTCTGCAAATCTAAGTGCAATCATAAATGACAAAAGATAAATATTTAATAATAAAAAAGTGTTAAAAAGATTCTTAGAAAGAAAACAAGACATGAAGATGTTACTTGTTTTCAAACACACCAGACAATAAAAATACAAGAGAAAACAAATACAACAACCAAAGATAACCAAAAAAGAAAATAACAGGTCTATTTAGGAGACAAGGATAAAAGCAAAAGTCAAATAGGAGTGGTACTGGAGAAATAATCCTGCAATATCATGGACTATAACTTACAACAACCTGCCTACATATAAATCAATGTACTTTGTGAGACTAAATTACAAAATGAGAAGAATCATTAAAAACAGAAAGAAGAAGTAGCTATAGAGGAATATATGATGTACCCTAATAGAGATAAAGGTTAACATGAATAGAAAATAACTCCTGTGATATTTTTCAGAGAAAGGCATTTACAGGAGAATGAGTAAGAAGACAAAAGAGAAAAATGAAAAAAAGAGGTTGAAAAACCTTAAGCGTTTTCTTGAGGAAAAGGTCCCACTGCTTCTTTGGAAGAAGAGAGGTATTCTATCAGTGGAAATGATAACCTAATAATAGGCTTGATCTGCAGGAATTTAGTGCTTAGAAAGAATACTTATTCTGCTTCAGGAGAAGGGAATTCAAAATTCCTAGAGGTAAGTGGGACTCAGAAGGTTGGTAGGGCATAGATCCAGGGAAGAAATTCCAAGGCAAATTAGGGAAAAATGACCTAGACAAGGGCAAAGGTCAATAATGACCTGCAATATTCAGATAGATAGGAAGAATTCTACTATGTGGCAATATCCTCCCTATCATCTGCATTTATTGGTATTCTTATAAGAGTGAGGCACAACAATACCCTTTCATCCAGCAATACCACTACTTGGTCTATACCCTGAAGAGATTATAAAAAAGGATAAAAAGATCACTTGTACAAAAATATTCATAGCAGCCCTGTTTGTGCTGGCAAAGAATTGGAAATTAAGTGAATGACCTTCAATTGGGGAATGGCTTCACAAACTGTGGTATATGTATGTGATGGAACACTATTGTTCTATTAGAAACCAGGAGGGATGGGAATTCAGGGAAGCCTGAAAGGATTTACATGAACTTATGCTGAGTGAGATGAGCAGAACCAGAACATTACACCCTGACAGCAACATGGGGGTGATGATCAACCTTGATGGACTTGCTCATTCCATCAGTGCAACAATCAGGGACAGTTTTGAGCTATCTGCAATGGAGAATACCATCTGTATCAGAAAAAGAATTCTGGAGTTTGAACAAAGACCAAAGACTATTACCTTCAATTTTAAAACAAGTTATCTTACTATATAATTTTGCAGTCTCTTATGTTTTATTTTTCTTCCTTAAGGATATGATTCCCCTCTCATCACATTCAACCTAGATCAATGTATATTATGAAAACAACTAACAGATTGTCTTCTGTGGGGGGTGGGAGGAGGGAAGCAAGATTAGGGGAAAAATTGTAAAATTCAAAATAAATAAAATTTTTCTAAAAAAGAAAAGAGGCACAACAAGATAAGAGACCAGAAGGTAAGATCCACATGGCAATAATAGAAATAGAATCCAAAGTAGGTATCCCAAGTTTTAATTACATGAGGAATATGGCTGATAAAAATATTCAATCATAACAAGGGTCATGGAATCAAAGAAACAAAGTTTAGAAACAACAGAAGGGAAAGATAAATGAAGAGGGGAGAGAGCAGCTGGTGGTGCAGAGGATAGAACACTGACCCTTGAGTCAGGAGGACCTGAGTTCAATCAAGCATCAGACACTTAATAATTTCCCAGAAAATTCCACAATATATTGCTTACAAGAAACACATTTAAAAACAAAGATAATGACATAATAAGAATGAGAGACTGGAAGGAAATTTATCATGTATCCTATGAATCCAAAAAAGCAGAAGTTGAAATCATGTCAAAACAAATATTTAAAACATAAAAAAAGAATAAACAAGGAAACTGCATTTTGCTGAAAGGAACCATAAACAATTTTGCTGAAAATAATCATAGACAACAAACCACTATGAGTATTTGATAAAAACAGGAAACAAATTACTTAGGAAAGAATTTGCTATTTGATTTAAAAAAAAAACTACTGGGAAAACTGCTTAGCAAACTGATAGAATTTAGCAACACCTTACACTATATTTTATAATATATTTTAAATAAATATATAATCTTAATATTATAGATCATGCTATTAAAAAATTAGAAGAGAAATAGATTACCTTATAATTCTGAGTAGGAGATACATAATAAACCAAGCAAGGAATAGAGGCAATCATAAAAGGTAAAATAGATCATTTTGATTTCATGAATTTGAAAACTGTCTGGATTGACACAATTAATGTATTTAGGATAAGAGGGGAAGTGGTCAAATGTAGAAAAAATATCTTCATATCAAATTTCTCTGATAAGGATTTGATATATAATAAAGTGTTTAGCACAATGCCTGGTACTTAGCAATGTAAAAATGTTATTATTATTATTGTTGTTGTTGTATTTATTAGAAAGATGTCAGATAGATGAATAGATCGATAGATTACAAATAAGCATTCCTCAATAGATAAATGGTCAAAAATATGAACAATTAAGAAAAGAAAAATTACAAACTATTAATACCCTACATAAAATAATGTCCCAAATCACTAAAACAAGAGAAATTCACTCCAAAACAAAACAAAGTTTCACTTCATACCCCTGTAAATTGGCAAAGGTGACAATGAAGATAAAGAGTTAGTGTTGGAGAGGTTTGGGAAAATAAACACACAAGAGCATTGTTGATGTAGTTGTGAACTGGTGCAACTATTTTGAAAAATAGTTTGGAATTATTCATATAATGTGACTAAAATTATCACATTCTTGACCTATTACTTTACTGAGTTTCTATCCTAAGGAAGCTATTGGTAAGAAGAAAATCCTCACATAGACCAAAAAAATTATTAAAGTACTTATATGGTAGCAAAGAATTGTGAAAAATAGATTCTTATTGGGGAATGATTAAACAAATATGAATGCAATGGAATATTACCATGTAGTATATTATGTGTAATTATGAATATGCTAAATAAAAAGGTGATGCTGAGTAAAATGAACAGATCCAAGAAATGATATAAAGAATTGCAATGTAAAAGAATACACACAGCAAAAAAGTGAATGTTTTACAATTATAAAGAACAAACATGACTCAAAAGAAGAGATGATAAAATTCCCAATTCATCTCTTCCAGCTGCTACAAATGTTTTAGAACTTTTTCAATATATTGATCAGTTTTGTTGATTTGTCTTACATTTTTTTTATCATTAAAAAAAATGCTATTTCTTATACTTGATGACTCTTTAGAAATCATCCCAGGGAAGAAAAAGGACAGTAGGGAAAAACATGGTGATGTAAAAACAAAACAAATGAATAAAAAACTAACTTTAAAATAAATGAATAAAATATGAGAGAAAACAAAGCTTCAAGGATGGCACCAAGCTTACATATCTGAGTGTCCAAAAGTATAAAAGTACCCTCAACAAAATTAGGAAAGTTTGGAGAAAAGGATTTAGGGAGAAGAAAAATGAATTCTCTTCTTTATGTATTGGATTTGAGTTGTAGAAGTTTTCTAATTCAGAGGTTCCCTACACCAATGAAAGCATGATAATCCAACTGAAAAATAAAAGATCCATCCTATTAGATTTGATCCATCATTAGCCTAAATAATTCCTTTTGGTTTGTGACTTATCAGATGCATTAATTATTTATCCTATTAATCAACAAGTGATTGATGTTTGTCCTTTGTTCTCAAAGAAGACCATGACATCAGGGAGGTGATGCCATGACAAGTACATGAATTGGATTTGAATGATGGGTTGCTGCACTGGGTCACCAGCCTCACTTTCTTCCTCCTCCACAAGCCATCTGTGTGCAGTGACCAGATATGAATCAGAATAACTGGAGATGGCCCTAGATGCAAGGCTATCAGGGTTAAGTGACTTGCCCAAGGTCACACACATAGCATGTGTCCAAGGTTGGATTCGCATTCCCTTCCTCCTGACTCTAAGGTCAGTGCTCCTATCCATTGTACCAACTAGCTGACCCAAGTATATTAGGTACCTACTAAATGTAGAAGAATGTGCTTGGCACTGAAGAGGCAAGCAGAAAGAATTGGATGAGCATGCTTTCTCTACTTTCAGTCAAGTTAGTGATTAAAATGTTAAAAACAAAACAGGGGTGCTCCAGATCTTCCTCTTTGCTAGCTTACCCTTTTGAGAACTCAGAGTTATCTGCATGGATCAATGAGACAACAAAAGAATAGCTATAGTGGCCAAATTGTCATAACCACTGTCAGGGGTCTCTTTGTCAAACCCCCTTCCCAAAGCATGAACCTTGAATGTAACATCACTGATAAGTTTTCATACAGCCTTCATTTGAAGACAGAATAAAGGTGCAATTTTTATCTCTAGTCTTTTATAAATAGGACAAAAATGTTGAAATCTAAAAAAGAAACATTGATTTGCAAAGAATGGGTTTATCTCCCTTTCCCAGGACTGAAAAGCTAATATCAATAAACAAAAGGCCTTTTTGGGATTATTCAATTGTCTACTGTCTGAATTTTTAGCTCCCTTTCAAGCTCTGGACAGTATTGTCTTGATTTGGCAGGTACATTTTTAGTTCCTCCTTCCCATTTGGCCAGAGTTGAAACCTTAACAAGCTACATTTCCCTGAAATCTGATTATGCATCACATCTGTGTCTTTACATAAGAACAAAATGGGCTGAAATTCTTCTTTGAGCTCTGGGAATCTATACAGCTGGGGCTAAACTGTGTTTTTAAACAGACATGAGAATTGGAGACTTACAGACAGAGAAAACATCTCTCTGGCAGAAGAGATAAAAGAAATCAAAAAGTAGGATTTCATGAGGAAGGGAAGTCACTGGGTGGTTTTGTCCCACCTACAGACACAAAGAGTTGAAAGGGGATTGTTGCCAAATTGCATGTTAGTGATCTAAAATGAAATTATATGACTCGAAATAATTTTGTCAGCCTACATTAGTACCAAAAAGACTGAGTAGATAGAGATGAAAATAGACAGACATAGAGAGTATAATAGATAGACAGAGACAGAGGGAGAATCATGGAACAATTAACACAGAAGAAAATAAGAGTTCTGAAGTGGTCATAAAAAATGCCCACAAAATTTGCCTAAGGTATATTTGTATTTGTTGATGATTAAGCTCATCATAAAAATATAATTTAAATAAAAAACCATGTTTCTGTAGCTCCAAGCCCATTTATAGCCACTGTTCAAAGATAGAGAATGAAACTGATGATGTCAAATTAGATAATCATGACTTTCATTTCTCAGGATTATAAATATCATCAGCATTTCCACTGGTAAAAGAAGTTGATTTTGCAATACAGTACCTTTCAATAATATCATGATTGTGAGAGTAAGGGATTGTCTCAATGTCCTTCTTTGGCTTTGACTGGCTCTCTCAGCATATTAAAGTCAAGAGTGCTAAGAAAACAGGTATAACATACAATGAACCAGCTTTCTGAGCTTAGCTCTATCTTTGCCTTTTCACAACTCACTCACATACAGTAGAAAATGAGGCTTAGTGTTGGAAATCTTGAGTTATTGGATGAATAATGACTACCTAGTTTATGATCTACTAGGTGGTTCACTAGATAAAGTGCTAGGTCTGGAAAGTAGAAATCAAGAAAATCTGAGATCAAATCTGGTCTCAGACAATCATTACACAGTTGTGTAAGCCTGAGCAAATCACTTAACATCTCTTCACTAGAGAAGGAAATGTCAAAACAATCCAATATCTTTGCTTTGAAAACCCCATATAGGGGTCATGAAGAGTTGGACATTACTGAACAAGTTATAAGCATCATCTTCAAATATTAACATGGGAAGATATATAGAATGTTCACCATAAGCTAAGAAAATCTCTGACAATAGAACTTAAGTTCCAGGACCAAGAAAAAGAAAAGTTCAAAGAAAGGATTATTATTGAAGATATTGGGTGGCTGAGAGGATTCTTTTGTCCATTCTAAAAAGTTTTTTTGCCTGATCTGAGATTCTCTTGATGAGAAGGTAGTCTAAGCCATGATCCTAACAAGATAGGAGAACATAAGAGAACTTTTTAAAACAAGACCAAGGAAATTTATGTCTTTGCCAAAAGAGTACAGTAGTCTTTACGTTTAAGAAAGCAATAGCAGCTCTTTCTTAAAGAAAAGTTAGTTAAGGATTTCAGCTGATTCAGTGATTAAAGGCAGAGACAAGCTCCACGCAGCACCAGGAGACCACATATACCTGCTGAGTGTATCTAGCTGAACAGCAATAGGCAGAGACTAAGATATTAGTAGGAACATCCTATAAAACATCAGCATGCTAGGAGTGTTGGAGATATGAGTTGCCCCTCCACGAATGAGTCCTGGCTGCACATGTTCCCTTTGACTAAAGTCATTCACATTGGTCATATGTTCCTTGCATGTCAGTTCCTCCAGGTGTTGATTCTTATATGCATCTACTCTTGCTGCTGATATGCCCTAGATTTGGGAGGGGATGTCCCATTGTTCTTCTTATTGAATGAATTGTTCTTCTGACTTTTTAAAAGGGAAATAAATGAGGGATGGGGCTCATGAGTTATAGTTTTAGGGAATGCAGACCCATGACTTTGAATCTAGAATGACCATTCTCTGGTGGACCCACCTGCAGGTTAGCTGTGGTATAGGGTCTGAAATTAGATTCAAACATTTTACATTGTATAGTTTAGATTATTATTATTTTTTTTAGGTTTTTGCAAGGCAAATGGGGTTAAGTGGCTTGCCCAAGGCCACACAGCTAGCTAATTATTAAGTGTCTGAGACCGGATTTGAAACCATGTACTCCTGACTCCAAGGCCGGTGCTTTATCCACTACACCACCTAGCCACCCTAGATTATTTTTCAAGAAAATAGTTCAGGGAAATATATATTCATATATCCTATCTCTGATCACATTGATGCTCATAACAGCCATTATAAGCAATATGAAGGAGAAGGGGAAAAAACTTTGAGAAAAGAGTTTTCATAGAAAATAGAAAGTTCTGGGAACCTAGAAATGCCTTTCTCCAACTCCATATGTTACCCTGATCTTCTAGTGACTTAAATTTCATCTTTCCTATGCTCAAGTCCAATCATTGATCCAGCAGAGACTCTCAGAGATGACATGGTTAGTTCCCTCTAGCTTCTCTTCATGCATATTAAACAGTTCAAAGTTTCATTTATTCCTGAGTCTGAGCATAAATCTGGCAGTTCCTCTAATATGTGATGAGAAAAGACTGTATGTCTGATCTTGGGCCTTCTGCCTACCTTGGAGTCCTAGCAGACTTAATGTGGGACATGAATTCAGAAGTGAAATGTGTCTGACTCTGGGATGCTGTAGCCCTCAATCTCTACCCCTAAGTAAGGGGTAAGAGAGACTATTAAGAATTATAAAAGTTATCATTATAGCTCCAGGTCAAAGTGAGCAGATCATTCTACATCCATGAAGTCTTTGAGGAAGAACCAGCTAGATGGTGCTGTGGCAAGTGTTAGACATGGAGACTCACATTTACTTGCTGTGTGACTTCAGGCAAGTCACTTAATCATCATTTGCCATAGTTTCTTCAACTATAAAATGAGGGTCAAAATAGGACCCATTTCACAGGGCTATGAAGTTGGTAGGTGATGCAGTAGATAGTATTTGACCTGGAGTCAGGAGAATCTGAGTTCAAATCCACCCTCAGACATTTACTAGATGTGTAACCCTGGGAAAGTTACTTAACCCCATTTGGCTCCATGAAATGATCTGGAGAAGGAAATAGCAACAGCTCCACTGTCCCAAATAGAGTCATGAAGAGTCAGACATGATTGACTAACAACAACACAGGGTTATTGTGAAGAACAAATGAGATAATATTTATAAAGCACTTAGCTCATGGTAGGTGCTTAATAAATGCATGTTGCCTTCCCCCTTATAGGGATGCTGTGAAGAAAATATTCTATAAATGCTCACATGCCCCCCAACCAAATACTGCCTTTTCTGTACAATTCCTGGAACTGGTTACTCAGTCTATAGAAGGATGTAAAAGGGGCAACAGAGAAGCTCTGTTTTTACTCACACTCAGGGATGATCTGCTCCCCACAAAAGGATGAAAATTCTGTGTTATTTGTTCATGATCTCTAGTTCTAAAAGACAAAAAGATCAAATAACAATATTTATCACAGCAGAGACCAGTGCAAGGTTCAGGATTGGGACTGGGGCCATACCAGTCTTAAGAAATCATGATTTAAATGATGGAGGAAAATTCCTATGCCTGGGTGTTCAATTTCATCATGAAATTGACAGTCATCTATTCATAAAGGTGATGAAAATCAGCTTGAATTTTTCAGTATAACTGAAGAAATCTGAGGAGAAAACAAATCTTTTTCCCTTCAGAGAGCATACAAGTAAGTTTTGAAGCTGTTGGTGGTTTATTAAGTAATCAATTCTAAGATTTCTTGGAATTTTCAGCATTTTTCACATGGAGAGAAACTATCCAAAACTCTAACTTCCTTTCAGCATGATCAGGGAATGAAATACTTACAACCCAAGAAAATTTTGTCTCCTCATAGACTATTAAATGTTCTTTTAAGTATACAGAAAAAAATCCCAAAACATTTTTTCCCTTGAATACTAGGTATGCAGTCAATGCTGGACTTATAGTCAATTTCTGTTGATTAACATTTAGAAATTCCCTCCAGGTTACCAAGTTGTGACACTTGCAGTATATAAATGAATTTTTGTCTATCAGTCTGCTGCTCATTATATCATTTGAAGGATGCTCTTGGTTGCCAGTCACAATATGATCCATCTGTCCAATCTGTCCCAAGTCAAGGAGGTGCATTATGTGACTTCAAAGTAATTAATTTGTTTATGGTGTTCTTACCAAGCTGACTCTGTGGGGAATCTTAAAAAATATGGAGAAGTCAAAAAATTTTCACTAGCAGTATTATTTGAAAATAGTATATATAGCCTTTGAAAGGGTCTACTTTGAAGAGCACCATTGTGGAATGCACAAATTCTCATTCATTACAGAGCCCTAGTGTTAGTGTTTTCCTTATATTGATTAGCTCTAATATCTCTTATACATATCTTGTTTGTAAATTTGTGTTTGCATATTGTCTCCTCCATTGGATTATGAACTTGAGAGCAGAGACTGTTTTTTCTAACCTTTCTTTGTATCCCCCAGTGCTTAGCACAGAGTCTGACAAGTTGTAGATGCCTTATTATTGCTTATTGAATGACTGATGACATGATCTAGTCAGGAAAGTAGGCTCTCCTTCCCCCTCTGCCAGGAACTAGTCAGAGCAAGATTCTGAGATAGTAAGGTCTTGTTTGCTGATAATAACATGTTGATTATATCATACCTAGAACATTTCACAATCTTCTAAATTAGGACCATGTTTACAAATAATTATATTCAAAAATACATGGAAAGTACTTAAGAGAGTAGTAAATAAAATGCTATGTGAGGTCTAAGACAAGAAAACCCCTTTTCTTGAACAAATGAGGGAAGATTAAGGAAAGACTTCTCTAAGGAAGAAGTATTTGAGTTGGACTTAAAGAGGCAGAGATATGAGAGATCATTCTAGACTAAGAGAAGAAAGCTTAAAAGAAGGTTACTTTGGGCCACAAAACACTTCTTCAAAAAGCTAAATGGAAACAGAAAGGAAAAAGTGGGTCTTTTACAGGATTGGGGGAACTCAGTTGTGGTTGAAGATAGATAGGAAGGAGTCACTGGGGGGAAAAACTAAAGATACATGAAAAATAAGAATTTAATAGGCAGGAGAGGATGAAAATAAGAGCTCAGGTAAAGGTGAGTCTTAGCAAAGAATAATGATACTTATTCCTAAGTCAATAATAAAGAAAGAGTGATGATATTCCTGAAAAATTTTCATAAGCAAAGGAAATCAAAGCAGCTCTTCTCAGATGGAAGTTATTTGGTTTAAGTATAAAGGCTGGGATTGTACTTAGAATAAGGCTTATTACCTTTTTTTGGTAAATGGTTTGATAACTGTTATTTCAACTTAGTTGGTTCACTTTGTAATTCCATGTATTTTATTTGATGCATTTAAAAACATTATTCTGAGAAGGAATCCATAGGCTTTACAAGACTGCCAAAGAGTTCCATGACACAAAAAGGTAAAGCCCTGAAAAGAAAAGAAAATTTGAAACAATCAACATAAGGAATAAGAAAATGAGACTCCATAAAACAGAGTAGAACAATAACTGGATATCAGTGGGTAAAGTTGTTATGAATCACAAATTTATAGTAGATGAAATCAGCTCAATTTTTCTTCACAAGCTGGATGAAAATGAACTAAAACCCTGCTCAGATGTCTTATCACAGCATAGAGATGACTTTGTTCTTGAAGTCTATGCCAGGAGAGTACAAATACTGTCAGATCTTGACTAGCTGGTAAAACTGTAAACCCTACTTTGGTTTGGCAATGGGCTGTATATCTGAATTCCAAGGATCAGCCTCCTCCTCTTTAAAAGACTGACTATTATGGTCACTTGCCTCACTGGACATTGGATCCAAAACAATAAAAAGATATACTTTGAAGTTTTGCTTTAAACAAATTCATAGATGGTATGTTTAAAAGATTTGGAAATGAAATGAAGCCAAGTGAGGTAGCTAATACATTAAAATAAGAGAGTTGTGAGCCATAAAGATTCCGACAGTCTAAATTGTTAGACTCTCTAATGAGTTCAAATTTAATAGCGATAAATGTAAAGTCCTACATGTGTTCAAAAATCAACTACATAGCTAAAGGAATTGTCTTTTTCACTTGAACAAGACTTGGGCTTGTGGGATATAGCCAAAAAAGTACTAATGATGAAATTTATACTTCTAAATGCTTACATAAATCAAGAGAAAAAGCAGAGTAATAAATTGGACATGCAAATAAAAAAACTAGAAAAAGAATAAATTGAAAATTCTTAAACACCAAAATTGAAATCCTGACAATCAGAAGAGATAGATTAATAAAGTTTAAAGGAAAACTACAACAGCCATGATCTAATAAATAAAACTAGGAGCTGATTTGGGGGAAAAAATAGATAAACCATTTGTTGATTTTTTAAAAAAAGAAAAAAATTCAAATTGCCAGTATCAAAAAATGAATAGGGTGAATATACCAACAATGAAGATGAAATTAAAACAATTATTAGGAATTATTTGGCTTAATTACATGCCAATAAACTAGACAATATAAGTAAAATGCATGAATATTTACAAAAATATAAATTCCACAGATTAACAGAAGAAATAGAATACTTAAATAATCCTATTTTAGAAAAAGAAATTGAGTAAGCCATCAAAGGAAAATAATCCCAGGGACAGATGAATTTAGTTGTGGATTCTATTTAACATTTATGGAACAATTAATCCAATAGTATATAAACTGTTAGAAAAATAAGTGAAGGAGTTCTAACAAATTCATTCTATGACATAAATATAATGCTGATACTTAAATCAGAGAGAGAAAAAACAGAGAAAGAAAATTATAGAACAATTTTCCTAATGAATATTGATGCAAAATATTTTTTAGTTTTGTTCTTTTATTTAATATTTATTCTCATTTTGTACAAATGTTTTTTATACATTAATAAAATATTCTTGTTTAAGAGTAAACGAAATACCCCCTCCCCCCATAAATATAGACTCGCTTGAGCGATAAAGGGGAGAGAAAAAAATTAAAATTAAAAAAAATACTAGTAATAATTGTAGGTATGGCCAGGTGGCGCAATGGACAGAGCATAAGCCCTGGAGCCATGAGCACCCAAGCCCACATCTGGCCCCATACACCCAACAATCACCCAGCCGTGTGACATGCAAGCCACCTGAACCCCACTGCCCTGCAAAAAACCAAAAAAAGAAAAAAGAAAAAAAAGACCCAAAATAAAATAAAATAGTAACAATAGTAGGGGTGGCTGGGTGGCAGACAGAGCATTGGCCCTTGAGCTAGGAGCACCTGGGTCCAATTCCAGCCTCAGACACCTAACGATTACCCTGCTATGTGGCCCCCAGGCAGGCCACCCAGCCCCATTTGCCCTGCACCCCCCCCGAAAAAAATAATAATAATAAAAAATGTGCATTAGTCTTTGTTCCAACATCAACAACTCTGTCGTGGATGGATCACATTCTTTATGATAAGTCCATCACGAAAGTTACTCCCATATTTTTCCACCATTGCCATTGCTGATCGCAACTCCCTCCTTTCTTATTTCTCCACTACCATGTACTATATTTTCTCTCTTCTTTCACTCTAACTCTGCTGTAGGGTAGCTGAGTGGTGCAGCAGACAAATCCCAGGCTCTGGGGCCAAGATTCCCTGAGCCCCCATACCACCCCTTAGGCCCAGAATCCATCTGGCCCTATGGTCCTGGAGAGGCCTTCCAATCCCAGCCCCTTGAAAGAAGTAAAAAAGAAAATGTGTTATATCTGAACACTCTTCCCCCATGGTCCATCCTCTCCTGCATCACTCACATCATCCCCCTTCCCCCTGCCCCCCCTTCTTACTCCAGATGCCTATACCCCATTGAGTATATATGCTATTTCCTCTCCTAGCCACCTCTGATGAGAGTGAAGATTCCCTCATTCCCCCTTGTCTTCCCCCCCTTCCATATCATTGCAATAGCTCATTGTAATAAAGAAAAATCTTATTATATGAAATATCTTGGCCTATTCCCCCTCTCCTTTTTCTTTCTCCCATTACATTTCCCTTTTTTCTATTGACTCCATTTTTACACCACATTTTATCTTCAAATTCAGCTTTCTCCTGTGCTTCAACTATAAAAGCTCCCTCTACCAGCTCTATTAACTAAGAAGGTTGATATGAGTATTATCAGTGTCATTTTTCTATGCAGGAATACATGCAATTCATCATCATTAAGTCCCTCATATTTTCCCCCTCTCCTCCAATCTCCATGCTTCACCTGAGTCCTGATCTGAAGATCAAACCTGTTCAGCTCTGGCCATTCCAACAGGAACATTTGAAATTCCCCTGGTTCATTGAAAGTCCATCTTTTACACTGGAAGAGGACATTCAGCCTTGCTGGGTAGTTGATGCTTGGCTGCATTCTAAGCTCTTTTGCCTTCCCGTATATTATACTCCAAGCCCTATGAGCTTTTAATGTAGTTGCTGCTAAGTCCTGTGTGATCCTGACTGCAGCTCCACAATATTTGAACTGTGTCTTTCTGGCTGCTTGTAATATTTTCTCTTTGACTTGGGATTTCTGGAATTTGGCTATAATATTCCTAGGGGTTTCTTTTTTGGGATCTCTTTCTCTGGGGGATTAGTGGATTCTCTCCTTTTCTATTTTGCCCTCTGTTTCTAGAATATCAGGGCAATTTTCCTGTAGTAATTCTTCGAAAATGAGGTCAAGGCTATTTTCCTGATCATGACTTTCCTGTATTCTAATAATTTTAAAATTATCTTTCCTAAGTCTGTTTTCCATATCAGTTATTTTTTCAATGAGATGTTTCACATTTTCTTCTAATTTTTCATTTTTTTGGTTTTGAATTATTGAGTCCTGGTTTCTCATAAGTTCATCAATCTCTCTGAGTTCTATTCTTTGTCTGAAGGATTTGTTCTCCTCAGAGTTTTCTTATCTCTTTTTCCATCTGGCCAATTCTGCTTTTTAAAGCATTCTTCTCCTAACTTTTTGAACTGTTTTATCCATTTGACCTAAGCTGGTTTTTAGCATGCTATTTTCTTCAGCATTTTTTGGATTTCCTTGACTAGGCTGCTGACTTCATTTTCATGTTTTTCCTGCATCTCTCACCTTTCTTTTCTCAGTTTTTCTTCTAACTCCCTCATTTGATTTTCAAAGTCTTTTTTGAGCTCTGTCATAGCCTGAGCCCAATTTCTGTTTTTCTTGCAGTCTTTAGATGTAGGAGCTTGTGCTTCCTCATCTTCAGACTGAGTATTTTGATCCTTCTTGTGCTCATATGCAACATATTTCTCAATGATGTTCCTCTTGTTTCTCTGCTTGCTCATTTTCTCAGCCTGAGCTTGGTTTTGGGGTGCTTTCTGAGATTTTGGGATACTCCCACAAGGGTCTCAGTGTGAGGTTCTGTCCTCCCTCCTGGTCTGTGAATGACCATATGCACCCCCCTCTGCCACGGGGCTGAGGTGGAGGGGGCCTCTGCTGTTCTATGGGGGGCCTAGACTGCGATCAGGATCTGAATGTGGTCAGAGCCAGAGTCCTGTTCCAGGGGCAGAGGACAGAGCTCAGCAGTCTCTCTCTTCACTCCCCTCCCTAGGTTCAATTGGGCTCATGCCCTGGGGGCTCCTGCTTACCTGCTCCGCCTGCTTCTGTTTCCTAGAACTGGGCTGGCTGGCCAGGCGGCTTGCTGTGTGCCCTGAGGGCTGGGCTTCAGGTGCTCACTCTGGCAGAGGCCCCCCATCCCCCAATTTGTGCCCGGTGTTGGGGGGGGAAGCTGAGGAGACTCCCCCGCTGCTGTGAGCCACTGCTCCCAGTACCCTGGGGCTGCCTCCGGAAGGCTGGAGTTCTTTCACTCCCATGAGCCACCCCTCTGGCAGGCCACCCCTCCCCCTGGGGAGAAGAGCCTTTCTGCTCTTTTCTAGGTTACCTTGAGTAGGAGGAATGCCTTACTGGGTCCCTCTGTGGGTTCTGTCTCTCAAAAATTTAGAGTCCTTAGCTTATAAGTTTTATGAGAGAGAGCGCCTAAGAGAGGATCTGTTCTTGTCGCCATCTTGGCTCCACCCCCCACATACTATGATACAAAATATTTTAAAGACAATATTAGCAAGGAGATTATAACAATCTGTCACAAAGATCATATATAATGACCAAGTTATAGTTATACCAAGAATGTAGGGTGGGTCAACAATAGGAAAACTATTGACATAATTAATTATATAATAGCAAAAACAACAAAAATCATAGGATTATCTCAGTACATGAAGAAAAGGCTTATAACAAAATATAATGCCCACTCCTACTAAAAAACATTAGAAAGCATAGGAATAGAGCCATTCTTAAAATGATAAATAGTATCTATCTAAAACAAAAAGCAACCATTATCTAAAATAGGAATAAACTAGAGACCTTTCTAATATGATCAGAGATGAATCGAGGATGTACATAATCACCAATATTATTCAATATTGTACTATGTACAATACTGTACTATTGTACTAGTTATAGCAATAAGACAAGATAAGAAAAATCAAAGGAATAATATAGGCAATGAGAAAATAAAGCTATTACTCTGTGCAGAGGATGTGATGGGATAATCTGATGAGACCCTGAAAGGCCAAAAAGCCAGGTAATTAAGTGTCTGAAGACAGATTTGAACTCAGGTACTCCTGACTCCAGGGCCAGTGCTCTATCCACTGGGCCACCTAGCTGCTCAAAACAACACTTTTAATAGCTACAAAATATAAAATAAACCTACATAAATCATCAACATTTCTATATGTTATCAACAAAACATGAAGAGAAATTGCATTTAAAATAATGACAATATAAAATACTTGGGAACCTATCTTGCCAAGACAAAGGCAAGAATTATATGAACAAAATTACAAGACACTTCATACAAATAAAGACAGATCTAAACCTCTGAAGCTGTAATCAATGCTCATGGGCAGGTTGAACAGATACAATAGATATAGATCCAGAAAAAATAATAACAAATTTCATCTGGAAGAACAAAATGACAAAAATATCAAGGAATCAATGAACAAAAGGTGAAGGAAGGTAGTCTAGCACTAACAGATTTCAAACTATAATACAAAGGAGTAATCATCAAAACATTATCAAACTGGCTAAGAAAGTAGAATATATCAGGTACACAATAGAAAATGACCATAATAACCTAATATTTGATAAGCCCAAAGATCCAAGCTTTAGGGAGAGGGAGCAAGGAAAATCTCACCATTTAACAAAAGTCATTAAAAAATGAAAAATAATTTGGCAGAAGCAAGGCATAAACCAGCATTTCACACTGTATTCTAAGCAAAGGCAAATATGGATACATGATTTACATATAAAGAGTAATATAAGAAAATTAGGAGAGCATAGAAAAACATACCTGTCAGATCTATAGATAATTGAAGTTTATGACAAAAAAAGAGTACAATCTTTAAATAGATAAATTTAATTACATGAAACTTAAAAGTGTTTCCACAATCAAAAACAGCAAAATTAGAAAGAAGCAGGAAACTAGGGAAATCATTTTATATTTTTTCTGATAAAGTTTTCATTTTTCAAAGATATAGAGACCTGAGTCAAATTTATAAAAATAATAGCTATTACCAATGAATAAATATCAATAGATGCTGAAAAAGCTTTTGACAAAATACAGCACCCGTTCCTACTAAAAACACTAGAGAGCTCAGGAATAAATGGATTGTTCCTTAGAAAAATAAGCAGTATCTATCTGAAACCATCAACAAGCATTCAAAGGGGAGAGGCTAGAGGCATTCCCAATAAAATCAGGGTGAAATAAGGATGTCCATTATCACCACTACTATTCAATATTGTTAGAAATGTTAGCTTCAGCAATAAGAGAAGAAAAAGAAATCAAAGGAATTAGAATCTAAATCTAAACTCAGCATGCCAAAAACTGAACTCATCTTTTCATCTTAAATCCTTTCTCTTTAACTTCTTTATTTCTGTTGAAAGTGGTACCACCATTCTCACAGTCACCCAAATTTGAAATCTAGATATCATTTTTGACTCTTCTTTCTCACTATGATTACTAATATTCTGTAAAATTCTGTCAGTTTTACTTTTATATCATCTTTTATACATCCCCTTCTTTAGCCTGCCAGTTCACAACAAGACTATAAAAATAAACTGCTAGTTGGTTTCCCTGTTTCATTCTCTTCCATTCTCCATTGAGCTATCAAAGTGATCTTCCTAAAGTACTAGCCTGACCAGGTCATCTTCCTTCTTGCTCAATAAACTTTAGTGATTATTACCTTTAGGATCAAATATAAAATCTTCCATTTGGCATTTGAAGTTCACACCTGGATTCTATTCTACTTTTCTGGTCTTCTTACACCTGACTCCTCTCCATATTTTCTACAATTCAGCTCCTGGCCCTCTTGCTAGTCCTAGAACTCAACATTCCTAGAAGTCAACTTGATGCTACTTTTGCATGGGTTGTCTCCATGCCCCTAACTCTTCCTCCTCAAATGCCTCCTGGCTTCATTCAACTATCATATAACATATATATATATATATATATATATATATATATATATATGTGTGTGTGTGTGTGTGTGTGTGTGTGTGTGTGTGTGTGTGTGTATATATATATATCTTTTTTTTCCAACAAGAATTCTTTCCCAGCTCTCCTGAAGGGCAGTACCCTTCCTCTGTAATTATCTCCAATTTATCTTGCATATATTTTATTAGTACATAGCTGTTTGTATGTTATTTCTCCCATTAGATTGTGAGAGACTTGATTTTCTTTGTATCCCTGATGTTTTAGCACAACTTGCATACAGTAGATACTTAATGCTTGTTAACTTGACTTTTATTTTTCTATTTGCTATAAGGGACAGCTTAAAGAGGGCTATACATTAAGAAATGAAGGTTATATAGAAGAGGCCAATAAAAAATTAAGGTATGGTCCCTTTATACAAGTAGTTTATAATAAAGATACACACACATAAAATGGTGAATAAGGTACTACAAATATGTACTAAGAGCAAATTATGCAGTAGGCAGTTATAATTTAAGAAGGTACCTGTACATACAAAAAAAAATGAAAGGAAATTACATAGGTGTGAGTTTTTGTATCAGCACTGAAACTCAATCAACAAAATACTAGAAGAAATATCTTCACCAGACCAAGGATTGTCAAAATTAGTTTTGAGTTATTTGAAATAGGCAGTACTTAAAAGTTCCATAAATATAGTATCATTAGGTGAAGTTGCCTACAGTCAGATTAGTTCACAAAATCTAATGCCACTTGTATTTGGCACACATTTGCTATTTTGCCATATTTGGCGCATACTTGTGTTACCTTGGAGTTAAAGACAAAAATATCATTGAGTCAGTTTCATCTTTACATACATGGAAAGATCTCATTATAGAGTTCTACTATGCTAGACAATAGAGCTAGTCTTTATTGGAGCTGTTCACTTGCAGTTTCAGAATAACTTTTGCCTTCTAATTTTACTCTCTTGATCTTCTTGCTTCTTAAATAAGGGTTCAATTCTGACTTTTTGAGTTGAATGATCTCTAAATCATTGATCTCCAAAGAGGGGGTTATATATGCTAAGGGGCCATAGTATAACCCCAAAAGGTATATGATTAATTTAAAAATCTCTACTGTTCTCCCCAGAATTTCTATACCCTGGCCCCTACCCCAACACTTAGTGGCAATATCAAATACAGAACTCTGCCAAGAAGAACCTCATTTGCTTAAAATGGGAATGGACGAATCACTGAACAGGATGAGCAGGTATGGATAGTATGTTACTGTCTTCATTGAAGATTGCATTTCTGCAAACTGATCCCTCTCTAGAACTTTTGTATTTTGCTGAGGACACCACAAATCTTTTAATTTCTCAGGTTCAAAACCATCTTCAGTTCCTCACATTTACCCCATATCCTCAATTGGTTGCCAAATGTTATAATTTTTTCCTCTATTTTTTCATTCATACATATATATATATGTATATACACAAATACAAATACACAAATGCCCTTTTCACCTATGTGTATTTATGTATGTGCACATACATTTGTATGTATGTATATCCCTTTCTTCTATTCACAGCTGCCACTCTAGCTCTGTCCCTTGTTATCTTTCACCTAATCTTCCATTATAACTGATCTTCTCTACTCCTTCTCTGTAAATCCATGCTCTACAGTAACTAAAGTAACCTCCCTATCAATCAATAAAATATTTATTAAGTGCCTACTGTGTCAAGCCCTGAAGCACTGATGTGATCATGTCACTTCCATAACTCACTAAGCTCCAGTCATTCCTCAATGATTCAATTGATCAATTATTTCATAATTATCTCATTTCAATTTCTATTTTTCTGAATGTTTTGTAATGTATATAATTACTAGTACAATGTTACATGCAGATAATTTATATATAAATAAATATACACATGTTAAGGATTCATGTCCACTTTTTTTTAACTGAGGGATGTGTGATCAAGAGTAATTTGGTTATTATCACTACAAGCAAAACCTCAGTGCCAAGTTATTTAGGCAGAGGACCCAGTTAAAGAGGCTGGTAAGCCTAGGGAGAAGAAAATAAAATGTATAATGTTTCCATGGTCCATGAAGTAACAGTCTCATTTAATCTACCCCATTCCACAGAAATATGAGGTAAAAAAAATTATAGAAAAGTCTAATTCATATCAAGATTCCCTCTAACTCCATTTAGAATCCATTAGGTGAGAATGAGATATTGGGAGGGTAGGGAAGATGTTTTTAAAGCTGGTAAGAGAAGTACATAATAAAAAAGCTAGGTAGCAACTGAAACTGTGCCCAGACTGCATCTCGTTACACTTAGTGAGCTTAATTTCATCATAGGGTCTTCACATTTGATTACATTACAGTATAGTTTTTTCTTCCCCTCTTGTGGTATATTAGTTTCCAGTAAAGAGGAGTAGAAGCAAGACTAAAATGCAAATATTATAGCCGGGTGGCTCAGGCCAAGCATTATGAATAAACTTGTTTTTTTTTCCTTGATGTCTGTCATGAGGCAACATGATGCAATAAAATAACACCATTAGAATTTTAAAAATATATTCATTTATGTAAATGACATAACTTTCATTTTTTAAAATCTCAAATTCTTTCCCTCCTCCTATTCCCTCCCCCACCCAATAAGGAGACAATAAAAATAAAACCTATTACTATATATATATATATATATATATATATATATATATATGTATATGTATAGACATGCAAAACAAAAACATACATTCTCTGTGTTCCCCCCCCAAAAAGAAAAAGAAATACAGAATTTTTTAAAATTTGTATTCTGGATCCAATAGTTCTCTGTCTGGAACTGGGTAACATGTTTAATCATGAGATCTCTGGAATTGTGG
Organism: Macrotis lagotis; assembly: GCF_037893015.1. Classification (NCBI taxonomy): domain Eukaryota; kingdom Metazoa; phylum Chordata; class Mammalia; order Peramelemorphia; family Peramelidae; genus Macrotis; species Macrotis lagotis. Next base: position 834,226,300 of record NC_133658.1, read on the forward strand.
TGGATCCATCTGTTGATCAGTTATCTTTACAATATTGAGGCTACTATATACATTGTTCCTCTGGTTCTACTCATCTGGTTTTGTTAGAATTCATACAATTCTTCCCAGATTTTTCTCAAACCATCCCTTTTATCATATCTTAAAGCACAATAGTATTCAATAACATTTATATATCATAAATTGTCCAGTCATTCCTTAAATAATGGGTATCCCCTTAAGGTCCAATTCTTTGCCACTACAAAGAGATATTATAAATATTTGGGGCCATATATACTTTTCCTCTTTCTTTAGTCTCTTTGGGATATGTCACTAGTAATGATATTACTGAGGCAAAAAGTAAGCAGATTGTAAAAACCTTTCTTTGGGAGATAGCTGCAAATTTCTTTACAGAATGTTGAATTAGTTCACAATTGTCTGAGGCTGGATTTGAATTCTTGTCCTGCTGACTCCAAAGCCTAACTGACATTAGTAACTATGTGACTCTAGGCAAGTCACTCAACTCTAATTGTCTCACATCTATGGCCATCTCAACTCATCCTGATTTCATATCCGGCCACTGGACCCAGATGGCTCTGGAGGAGAAAGTAAGGCTGGTGACTTAGCACAGCACCCCCTCACTCAAATTCAATTCATGTGCTTCTCATAGTATCACCTTCCTTATGTCATGGCCTTCTTCAAAAATGAAGGACACACATCCTCATCACTAGTTACAGCTCCAATAGTGCATCAGTGTACCCTATTTCCCATATCCTCTCTAGCCATTTATCATTTTCCTTTTTTGTCATTTTAACTAATCTCAGGGATGTGATACTTATTTTAATTTCAATTTCTCTCATTTTTAGGGATTTAGAAAATTTTAGTATAACTCTTGATAGTTTCAGTTTCTTCCTTTGAAAACTTACTGATTATATCCTTTGATCATTTATCAATTGATAATATTCTTATAGACTCCATTCCCTATATATTTTATGAATGAGATCTTTATCAGAGAAACTTGCTGGAAGGAGTTTTTTCCAGTTTCCTGCATTTGCCCTAGTTTTAAATTGGTTTTGTTTGCATGAAAACTTAATTTTATAAAATCAAAATTTATCCACTTAACTTCCCATAAGCCCCTCTATCTCATTTGGACATGAACTCTTCTCATATCCATAGAACTAAGAAAATTTCTTCACAACTCCACTAATTATTCCATTTTTGTCTAATTTTGAGCTTATCTTGGTATATGGTTTGAGATGTTGGCCTATGCTTAGTTCTAAAAACTACTTTCTAGTTTTCCCAACAGTTTTATTCAAATAATGAGTTCTTCTCTGAGATCTTTGGGTTTATTAAACATGATTACTCTGTTCATTTATTTCTGTATTGTTTGGACACTTGATTCATCAATTTCTATATTTCTCCATTTATTTAGATCATTTTTTTAATGTGTGGGGTGTTTTGTAATTGTATTCATATAGTTCCTGTTTGTTTTGGCAGGTAGATTCTCATATATTTTATACTTTCTATAGCTATTTTAAATGAAATTTCTCTGTCTCCTCCTGCTGGATTTTTTGGGTAATAAAATGTTGATAATTTCTGAGGGTTTTAGATTTATAGCATCTTTGATGAAATTGCAAATTGTTTTAAATTTTTGGTTGACTTTCTAGAATTCTTTAGGTTAATCTTTACATTATCTGCAAAGAGTAGGTTTTGTTTCCTCATTCCCTACCATTGTTCCTTTCTTTTTCTTGTCTTATTGTCCAAGTTAACATTTCTAGTACAATATTGAATAATGAACATCTTTGCTTCACCTCTGCTCTTATTGGAAAGGTTTCTAGCTTGTCTCTATTATAGACAATGCCTGTTCTTTGTTTTGGATAGATACTAATTATCATTTAAAGGAAAGTTCCATTCATTCCTGTTCTAGTATTTTTAAGAAAATGGATACTGTTGAAAGCATTTTCTGCATCAATTGAAATAATTATGCAATTTAAACAATTTATTAATCTAATAAAGCTTATAGTTTTTACAATATTTAACCAGTCCTGCATTCCTCGTATAAATCCAGTCTGATCATAATGTATGGTCTTTGTGATAGATATTGCTATAAAATTTCTTGCTATTATTTAAATTTTTTGCATCAATATTCATTGGGAAAGTTGGTCTAAAATTTTCTTTCTCTGTTGCACCTCTTCCTGATTTAGGTAGTAAGATCATATTTATGTCATAGAAGGAATTGGGTAGGACCCTTTGTTATCTTTTTTTTCAGTTTATTAACACTGGAATTGTTCTTTAAATGTTTGGTAGAATTTGTCTGTAAATCCATCTGGTCCTGAGGTTTTTTTCCCTTTTAGGAGCTCATTTAAGGTTGATTCAAATTTTTTTTTCTATGAAAGGGTCAGTTAAGCATTGTATTTCCTGTTTCATTAATCTGGGAAATTTTTTTTGTTAAATATTCATCTGTTTCATTTAGATTGTCAGTTTTATTGGCATGTGGTTGGATAAAATAGCTCCTAATAATTGCCTTCATTTCATCTTCATTGGTTATGAATTCATCTTTTACAGTTTTGATACCGGTTAGAAAATATCTCCTACTTTGATTAGTTTACTTTTTTTGTTTTTATTTTTCTTTATTACTATCTTCTTTGATATATTCAGTATTCCAACTTTTTTTTCTTGGTTTTTGTAGTTTGTTGCACACCCAATTCATTGGTCTACTCTTTAATTGATGTGTATGGAAATATATAATTTCTTCTTAAATACTGCTTGGTCTGCATCTTCCAAATGTTAGTATGTTGTCTCAATGCTGTCATTATCTCTAATTGTATTACAGTTTCTAGGATTTGTTCTTTTATCTATTGATTCTTTAGGATAAGATTACTTAGTTTCCAATTAATTTGTAATTTATGTTTCAAAGTCTTTTAGTTAATGTAATTTTTTTATTATATTATGGACAGAAAAAAAGATGCATTTAAGTGTCCAATCTTTTAGCTTGTCTGGGTCATATAACCCAATAAAACTCCATCAAGTGTCACATGCAGAATTCAATACCCATTCATGAATACAATGCAATATATACTGCTGATGAACACAGCAAGAAATGTGATACAGACTATATGAATTGGCCCTGGAGGCTGCTGTGGTCCATAAGCCTCAGGTTGAACTCATCTACCCTAAAGAGTGTTCAATTTTTGAGAAGGTGCCATGTTCAGTTGGAATGAAGGTATACTCCTTTTTATTCCCATTCAATATCCTCCAAGGATTAGCATTCTTCTTAAATCTTTTTTTTAATAGTTTTAATCTAAGAAGTTACAATTGAGGTTCTTCCCCACTATAAGTTTACTATTTCCTTCAGAAACTCATTTAACTTTTTTTTAATTTGAATGCTATACACCAGTTGGTACATATGTTTATTATTGATATAAATTCATTATCCATTATATCTTTTTTTAATTAGGTCAATTTTTGCTTTTGCTTCATCTGAAATCGTGATTGTCACTCTTGCCTTTTTGTTAACTTTAGCTAAAGCAAAGTAGATTGTGCTGGCCCCGGGCTTTATTGTCTTTGTTAAAAGTGTCTTTTGGAAACATATTATAGGATTTTGATTTCTAATATATTACTATTCTCTTGTGTTTCATGGGCAAGTTCCTCCCATTCATATTGTTATGTTTATTTTCTTCCATCCTATTTTCATATACTTCATCTTTTTTAAACTGCTTCTTTAAAAGTCTGTTTCTTCCTTTATATTTTGTTTCTGATCACTATCTCCCTTAATCTACCCTCTCTTATTTCCCTGTTTTCTTTGTGTTAACTTTTCTCCTACTTCCTTGCTGGGTAAAGTGGATTTCTGTACCCAATTATGTTTATTTCCTCCTTGAACTACTTCAGATGAGAGTGAGGATTCATAGTCTCAATACCTACATTCATTGTACAATGTTTGTGTTATCATTTTTGTGAAGTAATGTTCTGTTCCTCTCTGTTCCTCCCTTCCCTAGTGTATTCCTCCTCCCCATCCTTCTATTCTTCTTTTGAGATAATCTTAACACAAAAGAATCACACCCAGACCCTCTCGCTCTAATAAAGTTCTGAGGGATCACATATGTCCTTTTTCTATGTAAGAATGTGATGAGTTTAAATCTTTAGTCCTTTATGATTTCCTCTCATGTTATCCTTTTATGCTTTTTGAGTCCTGCCTGAGTCTAAATCTAAAATTTTCTATTCAGCATTGGTCTTTTCATCAAGAATGTTAAAAAGTCTTTTTTTTTTTTTGAAATTTTATTTGAGGCAAAGGGGTTAAGTGACTTGCCCAAAGTCACACAGGGAGTGTCTGAGGTCACATTTGAACTCGGGTCCTTCTCATTCTAGGTCTGGTGCTCTATCCAATATGCCATCTAGCTGCCCCCCATTAAAAAAGTCTTCTAATTCATTAAATATTCATTTTTCCTCTGAAGGATTATTCTCAGTTTTGCTAAATATGATATTCTTGACAAAAATACTTAATACTTTGTTTTATGGAATAGCATATTACATGTCTTAATATTCCTTGACAGAGATGGTTGCTCAAACCTGTGTGATTCTCTGGTTCCAAGGTACTTCAATTCTTTCTTTCTGGTTATTTACAGTATTATCTCCTTGAACATGAAATTTGGCTATAATAATTCAGGAAGTGACAGGTAGACTTTTTCAATTTCTACTTAATTTCCCCTCAGGTTCTAAGCTATCTATGCAGTTTTTCTTCAAAATATCTTGCAATATAATAATTTAGAAAAATAGGTAAGCTAGGTGTTAACAGTAGATAGAGCACTGAACCTGGAGTTTCAGGACCTCAGTTCAAATGAAGTCACACAATTATTAATTACCTAGCTGTATGTCCTTGGGCAAGCCACTTAACCCCACTGCTTTGCAAAAAAAAACCAAAACCTCAAAAAGAATGGCTTGACTTTTTTTTTTCCTTTGGTTTAGAGCCTTCAGGAAGTTCAATGATTCTTAAACTATTTCTTTTGATCTATTTTTCAGGTCTGCTGGTTTTCCTATAGTTCACATTTTCTTCTATCTTTTCAATCTTTTGATTATATTTTGATGATGGAGCTTCCATTTGGTTAATTCTAATTTTTATGGAGTTATGTCCTTCAGAAGTCTTGACTTTTATAAAAAAGTTATTCTCTTTACATGATTAAAATTTCCTTTCCCCCCATTTTTCCTTCTGTGCTTTCAGTTTTTTAAATTTTCTCATTCTTTTATCTTTTTCTTAAAAATCTAAGAATTGTTGGATTTTTGCCCAATTTACATTTTTCTTTAAGGCATTGCTTGTAAATGTTAAGTCATTGTTTTCTTTTGTGTTTGTGTCTTGAGCTTCCCTGTCACCATAGTAGCTCTTTATAATCAGATTCTTTTCTGTTTTTTCATTCTTCTAGTCTAATTCTCGACTTTGGACTTTTGATAGTCACTTCTAGAGGGAGTAGGGTGTTAGGAGTCCTGACCTCTGTTTCTTTTTCTGTTCTGCTGTTTGCACACTATATTTTGGGGGTTACAAGTTTTTGGTGCTTCCAAGGTGGTATGATGAGAAGTTTGTTCACTACCCTCCTGGTATAAGTTCTGAAAGTTCCTGACCTAGGATTTATGCCTTTTGGTTTCCATGCATTTGAGTTTCTTTAGATGGCTCAATTACTGCAAGTCTGCTGGGAAGTTCTGCAGTTTCAAAAGTGATTGAACTGCTTGACTCTTCGGTCATCGTTTCCTGCCCTGATTAGTTTAGTGCAAGTTTATGTGCAGGGCTAAATGTTAAAATGGAATTGACACATAGTCAAATTTTTGGAACTTGTTTCTTCTACAACTAGCGTCTCTCTTCTGATAATGATCACTCCTCTCTTCCCTGGCACCATGACCCAGAACTGGATAATGAGAGTCAGAGCTACCAGCCCACATCTGTTGCTGTTCCCAGTGCTGGTTTAGGAGTCCTCTGGCATTTCTTTCTGTACAGATACTCCTAAACCCTGATGTTTAGTCTCAGACCCTGGGAACCATAATACTCCCTTATAGTTTCAGCCACTACATTCTTGACCAATCCTTACCCAAGTTCACATATCTCTATCTTCATAAGCAAACTTGAACTAGAAAAATGACTCACTGTGATTGGTTCTTCTTTTTCCCCCTAGAGGAAGCTTGGTTTAATATACAGGTTATACTTTGAGAAGGGTGTATGGTATAGTGCTAAGAGTCCTGGACTTGGAAATCCTGCCTAGGGTAACTAACTAGATATATGATCTCAAAGAAGTCAAGTAACCTCTATGATCTTATCCATAAAGTAAGGGAGATGGATTTAATGATTTCTAAGCCCCTCTAAGCTCTAAATCTACAATTCCTTGAAGACCTCAGTGTTTGCCACATAATTGAATGTATGAGAATTGTCAAAGCTAAGCCCTAAATTATAGGTAAGTTGTCCAAAGTGCACTGAAAGAAGCAAGGAATAGCTAAATCAACATTTGGAATAGAATTCTAAGTTCAAAAATTCATATTAAGCTTATTCTATTTTATGCTCTATGCTTAACACAAACAAAAAAAGAGTAGGAGTATCCACACAAGAGTACTCAACAACCTGATTAAACTCTCTAGTACAGACTGCCCTCCCCAGAAAATGGTCATTAGGCTTAAAAGTACAAGGACCAAAAAGTAACATTTAAAGATTCCCTTATGACTGAGCAGCATGTCATATTTTATTCATGACAATAGTTATCATTTACATAGTACTTTATCCATATTCTCATTAATCTTCACAATAACCCCATACTCATTTTACAGATGAGGAAATTGAGGCTGAGTGAACTATCTAGAATTTTAAAGTTAGCAAGTATGAGGTAGAATTTGAACTCAGAGCTTCTTGATTTTAAATCCAACATGCTATCCACTGCACTACTAAACTGCCAATCTATATAGCAAATTAGATCTTTCCAAAGTTCTATGCCATATGTAAAATAGACCCTTTCTATTTATGATTACTACAGTTCTAGAGCAGGTAGTCCTAATTTCATTTTCTTGCTGTTAATCTCCTTAAAATAGTTGATTAAATCAAACCTGAAGTCCATTTAGGCTTAACCACCAGATTCCTAAAAGTGTACTAAAAACATTTCTCTCCTCATCTCCTGATTCCTTTCATCAGAAGAGCTGTAGGGTTTGGTTTACAACCTCCCTCTCATCTATCCATCTGTACTATTTGTCACTCTCCTTTCCTTTCTGTTCAACTCTCAAAGAAGGACAATGGTTACCTAAACAGATCTCACCAATATGGAGAACCATGGACTCTCCAGATTTGATGATCCCTTACTCCAAAGATGTTTTAAAGATTTCATAATTTAAACAAAAAGGTTTATTTCAGTTGAAGCTCATGATCAAAATCCTAATAAATAATAAATAGTAAATAAGTGAAGCTTGACACAATATTATTAGGTAAGTGTTTTTATTTAAAAAATTAGACTATATTACAAGATACTTAAGTCTCAGTGACTAATACATTTACATCTTTAAAAAGTGTCAGCTATGTTTAGCAACACTTGCTGACCTGACCTGCAGTGCCCTATAAAAAATACAAAGATCAACACTGTTGATCTCAAGATTAAGTGCTTTATTTATGGAATTTTATTTCAGAGGAAGAATTGCAGGGGGTTCCATAAGGGAGACATGCAGGTACCTGCAATGAGACCACAAAGCCAATTTGTAATCAATCATGGGCTAAAGATTGCAAAAGATCACAAAATTCATTTGGACAGTTTAAGCTATATGTATAAATCATTGGCACATTTAAGCCATATTTATGTCAGCTTACAATAACTTAATAATAGTCCCCTCCCTACCCTCCCTGCCAACAACCCTCCCCCCCAAAAAAATAAAAAGGGGAATTAAGCCCAAGCTCTAGGCTTTACTGACCTGAGTCAGCTTCCTCCTCTAGATTTAGCCCAGCATACCTTATTTTCAGCCCCAGAGATATTGCCTCATATACCATTTGTTTACTTAACTTCCATGATTTGTGAAGTCTACTCCAGAACCCCTCTACTTCAGACTTCAGTTTGAGTTCAGAGATCAACCACAACTGGACTCTAGTTATTCTGCCCTCTTCTGCAACCACTGTGACTATAACCCACCCCTTTTCTCTTATTTTTTTCTCTATTCTGGAGCATAAGAGGGTATTTTCTAGGCCTTATTAACAAAGGAAAGGGATTCAAAAATATTTTGAAACACAATAGGGTAAAGTAACTAGAAGTACATATGTTTGTATTGGTTACTCTAAACTTCCAGGTATTCTATAATAAAACATTCCCTCAGACTTTTCCTGTCCATCTGAATTCTCTCTGGTCCTGATTGTCTCAAACTTTCTCTTTTAAACACAACTTAGCCAAACGGGATTGCCTACTTGAGCTGTCTAAACCAAGATCGTTCTTTAATCTCTGATTCACTCTCAACCAATGAGGGAGTCCCTTGATGGATAAACTTCACTCAATCTGGTATCATTACTCAACATCTCTTCCCAACAGGAGCAAAAACAAGGAATATAAATAAATAAACAAGGTAAAAAGAATAAAACCCATTCACCTCAAAATCACAATTTAATCTGACATAGGTCATCCTCCTATGCATAGACACATAAGGATGACCCCATTTTCTATCTAGCTTTAGAATTATGTGGGCCCTCTCCAAACTGTCTTGGTTTAAAAAGTTTAATGTGATTGATACTCTGGCTTCAGAGAGACTGTGCTATACTTTTAACTCTGATCCTGGTGTGGCACATATTCAGCTTTTATTGAAAGTGATCCAAGACACCAGGAAGTTTTAGAAACTTACTTTGAGGCCTTATACTTTTCCCTAATTGCTTGTTGAGGTCGATGAGGGATATCAATGCATGCTCTGTGCAGCTCACTTAGGCAAGGTACTATTTCACTTAATGAATATCCAGTGAAGGCAGCCAGGGTTTCTGGCTAATCAAAGAGAAAAAAAAAGACAAACTTGCTTTATAATTTTAAAAGTAAGATGAGAAATCTACAAATAACTCTGATGTCTATGATAGGTTGAATTTATTATTAATATTAAATGTCTGTGTATTTAATAACACAAAACACAATTTTACAAGACTGATAATAAAGGAATGAGGAAATTATTGTGGAACCAAATTTTTGTATTTTCATACTTGAGAAGAGAAGGCAAATCCATTCTCCCAGCCTCTACTACAGACTGGGTTGATGGAGTAGGCAAGTTTCCTAGAATATAGTAAACTTTATCTACATATAAATCTGTTAGATGACTCTCTCTGCTAAAAGCAGAGCACTTTAAAAAATACCTGACTTGTAAGGATATGAAAGAGAAGAGTCATTATTCTCTCCCTGATTCTGACCAGGAATTTAAACCAAAAAATAAGTGGACCAATATTTGTGATAGCTAGGTGCTTTAACTGAGTTCACATGTCTTGCTTGACTCAATCAGGTGATAATCCAGGGTCTGGAAATTTCACATAGGGGGTAAGTAAATGAGCCTTACTCTTATTGGAAGTGACTTGGGAATAAAAATCTATCTCACCCTAGAGGAAAATAGAAGAGGACAGGGTGATGGGAGGTGGGGTATAGGTAAGAGAATAGGGGAAAGATTGTGGGAGAGGGTAGACAGATACAATACACTTTGGAGAAGGGACAGAAGAAAAAGAGAGAACAGAGCAAATGGGGTGGGGTGAATAGGATGGAGACAAATAAGCTAGCAACTGAGGGGAAAAAATTGAAGCAATTTCTCTGAAAAACTTATGATAAAGAATGCTATCCATCCCAAAGAAAGAGCTGATAGTGTCTGAATACAAACTGAAGCACATTTTCTTCTCACTTTATTTTTTTGAAGTTTGTCTTTCTTTGTTGGGGGGGGGTTGTTTTTATTATTACCACATGGCAATTGTAGTAATGTGTTTCATGGCTACATATTTTTAACCTACACCAACTTGTTTTCTCAATTGGGGGAAAATTTGGAGCTCAAGGTTTTGGAAGTAAATGTTGCATGGGGGAAAAATAAAAATAAAATAAAATAAAATAAAGAACTATTATATTCAAAAAAAAAAGAAAAACTCATAGAAATTTTTACTGAACCAGTGTGTTCATGGAGAATGAGAAAAGTGCTGTATGGAGGAAGGAGAAAGAAAATCTTGCAAGATATAGCCTGGCTAGTCCACTGAGCACTGTGCCAGAACCAATTACTGTAAGTGACACATGAACACTCAAGATAGTAAATACTTAGCAAAGGCTTTATCCATCTATGAACAAGGGCACTCCATAAAGGGAAGAAGTGATTGCAAGATGTGAACCAGCATAGATACACTGCAAGTAAAAGCATTCCAAATTATATTTCTTCTCTTCCCTTCCAGCCCTCTCTCTACCCCATCTTTTTGGGCTGATTACTGTGACAGAGCACTTCAGTGGAGGACACTTGGGTCTAAGATCCCTAACATATATGTATGTATGTATACTAACATTCATATATACACATTATTATACATGTGTGTGCATGCATGAAGATTCAAACAGTTAAAGAGTCTGAGTTTTCATCATGGCAGGGTTATAAAGTTGGGGCTCTCAGACTTCCCCACCCAGGGCTCCATAGATACATTTTACAGAGCAAGGTGACTGTGAACTTAGATGGGGGGGGTGATTATATCTTTATTTTAATAAAATCTTAAATTAAATTAAATCTTATTTAAAAAATAAAATAAAAATGAAATAAAATATGGTTTATAAGCCTATGTATTTTTTCGACATTTAAAAATATTTTAAAAGGGGCCCCATAAACTTTCCAAGAGTGCCAAAGGGGTTTACAAGAGTGCCAGAGGTTTACAACACAATAATGGTTAAGAACCCCTTATCTAGAAACCTTCTTTCTTACCCAGAAGTGACGATTCACAGTGTAGTTTGCCAGACAATAAGCAGCTGCAGCAATAAGTGAAGGAACATATTTCAGAAATGGGTCAGCTTCAAGGAGGCTCAATTCTGCAACATACTAAGCACAAATTCCCATGAAAACTGTTAAAAATTTTCTCATTGTGACATTGGTACTAAGTTTTTAGAGGCCCATGACTTCAAGTTGGGTCAACCCAAGATGTAATACCTCATCATGGGGATACTCAGCTATGGGTCCACTCACCAGAGAATCTTCCATACCAACCTAACAGTGGTTAAACTGATAGCCACTTGAGAGGTTATATTTCATTGTATGAAATCAAAAGAGGATACTACATTGATGAAGACACTGATATGGAAAACAACATTGATCAAGTTAAGCTATTATCAGCTACTTCAATCTTTGGCAGGGTGGGGGGTGGGGGGAAAGAATATATCAGCCCAGATAAAACTACATGAATAGTAAGTAATAAAATTAATCTAGGGGGAGGCTAGGTGGTGCAGTGGATAGAGCACTGGCCCTGGAGTCAGGAGTACCTGAGTTCAAATGTGGCCTCACTTAATAATTAATTACCTAGCTGTGTGGCCTTGGGCAAGCCACTCAACCCCATTGCTTTGCAAAAAAATAAAAACATAAAAATAAATAAAAAAATAAAAAAACAAAATTATCTAAACCACAACCAGAACACAAACCTGATGGTAATAGTATTATGCACCTTCATAACACATATGATATCATTGAAGATGTTGCAGCAACATTATAAAATTATAAACTGCAAGTACAAGCGTTAAGTATTTGCCATCCAAATTCCACAAAGCTTCCAAAAAAAGGTCCACTTCCCATGGTTCCTCTAAGAGGATATAAATTCCTTAGGTCCTCAGACTTACTTTTTTTCTTTTGCTATCATTAAAACCTCCTACAGTCCTTCTTGGCACATAGCAAAAACTTAATAATAAATGCTCATCATCGTGGTTCCAATACTAGCATCAGAAAGCTAGTTACTCTAATTCTGTTGCCTACCTCTAAATTGTAAAGCAGGGATAAAGGGTAAGGAAACAGTCTTTCATATAACTTACTATGCATCATGTTCTGGGCTAATGCTTTAGGATTATTGTATCATTTGAGCTCCAACCCTGTAAGCGAGGTGTGGTTATTAGAATCATTTTATAGATGAGAAAACTGAGGTAGACAGAGGATAAGTGATTTTCCCAGAGTTTCACAGGTAGCAAATGTCTGAGGAGAGATTTAAACTCAGTTTCCCAACTCATGGTCCAGTGTATCATCTAGCAATAGTTCATTTTTTAGAAATAGATTATAATAGGAGTGATATTAGTCAAATGAAATGGAACCACACACAGATATTTTCACTTGTTTAATAGTAGGCATACTTGATATTTCAGTTTGGAGATTAGCCAAATAAGTGAAGTTCCTCCAAGTAAAAAATAGCCCAAATCTTTATGCAATTTAATTAGTAAAGTTTAAAAGTGCATAAGACTTTGGGTTCATCCTGTATATATTACTTGTTTTGAGTTTTACCAGCTTATAATAACCCATTTTCTTCCCAGAAAAAAAATGTTTTACAAAAAGGTAATGATGATATTATTATTGCAGATGTTTCAGTCATGTCTGATTCTTCATGACCCCATTGGGCAGATACTAGAGTAGTTTGTCATTTCCTTCTCCAACTTCTTTTACAGATGAGGAATTGAGGCAAACAGGATTATTTACCCAGGGTCTCACAGGTAGTGTCTGAGATTAGATTTGAATTCAAGTCTTTCTGATTCCAGATCTCACACAATAACCATTGCTCCATCTAGCTGACCATTTAACCAATTTAGAAAAGTTATTTAGAAAGAGATCTAAATCCCTAGTCTCTACTATGAAAAGGAAATTAGAGGTTCTGAGCAAAAATTTAGAAATGCCTGAAAAAAAACCTGTTTCTGGCTTTCTTGATATATAGAAGTTTCTTAGCATACCTTGGCCAGGTTCTCCGTTCTCAGACAGACTCCTTGCTTCTGTAAGTACTGAAGAAGAAACTGGTTGGTAGTGGGCACTGTCAAGTCAAAAGCCAGCACTTTGAGGAGCAGGTGCTCCATTCTTAAGAGCTGCCTTTTTGTGTAAGTATCATCTGTTATGTAGACAAATTCATCAACCTCTGGGGGATAAATCTCCTCATATTTCCTGCGAAGAGCAAAGAGTTTCACAAAAATAATATTTTAGAAATGAAATCTCCCATTTTTATTCCCCTGCTGTACCCTTTCTGTTCTCTACAAATCCTCACCATTTAGCAACTGACCATACCAATCAAATTCTAACGGTCTATATTAAAAAGGTCCTACATGTGGGAGCCTCTTTATCAGTTTACCAACATTCAGTGTTGGCCCTTCAGCATCTGTTTCTTTATACTCTATCTTCTTATCCACTTGAATGGTACAGGATAGAGGTGAGGATATTTTCATACTATAAAGTTTGATATTGTAAAGATAAGCTTATGTGGGCCAAGTAGCCCCTTTTTCCAACTCTGGGGGATTAGCTTTCAATTCTTGGACAAAGTTTCTGGCTGACAACAGTTAAATTCTATTATGATCAATTTCATGAAATTCTCCCACCCAAAATTTTATTGTTGTAGAAAAATTATGGTTAATTCACTTCAACTTCAGTTCAACTTAAGATGTGTCTAATCTCTAAAGGCATTGCCCCATATGCTGGGACTACAAAAACAAAAAATGGAACAATTCTTGCCCTCAAGAAGTCTGCATTTCCAGGAAACAGAGAGGTAAATGACTAGATTTTTGATAATTAAATAGTAAAAATGATGTGGACAAAATTGGAGAAAGATTATACACACATACACACACATACATACATGTATACACATATTGCTATGGCTAAATCCTGCATTCCATCTGACATAGGTCTCTGTGATGTTGCTTTGGGAAAATGTAGAAAAAAGATAGCACATTCTTTAAGTATTTTACAGTTTACAAAGCACTTTCTTCACAAAAATCATAGAAAAATAGGTAATACAAACATATTCCCATTTTATAGATGAATAATTATGAATTCAGAGGCTAAGTACTTCATGACTATATATTGCAGATCAAATTAAAGGCCAAACTAGAATTCCATTTCAGATCATGTTATAAATCCTGTGCTCTTTATGCAGTGCCATACTGCTTTTCAAAAGCACTTACCTAAATGTTAAAAAAAGTAATTGTAATTTGAAAGGTAAATAACCATTCAATGGCATAAAGATATCAACCTTGTAAGAAGCCAGCATTATTCATGCTATATCTATAATGTTTGTTAGAAATAATTTTTTCACTGACTTTTAAAGGCTCAGAGAAAGCACTTGTTGAAAGTATTACTCATTATAATCAAATCATTAAGTAGTTGTTTCTATGACCCATACACTCAGATATCATAAAACTAAATTCAGCATTAACAAAATGTGTGCATTTTTTATTGGAGACCAACAAGCTGCCTCATTTAGGTAAGAAACATATTAAGTCAATGTGATATTGAAAAAAAGGAAAATCACCTAATCTCATAAAAGAGAACTTTTTTCCCCAGCAAAAGTGAAAGCAGGAACAGTTAGGTGGTGCAGTGGATAGAGCACCAGACCTGGAGTCAGGAGGACCTGAGTTTGAATCTGACCTCAGACACATAATGATTGCCTAGCTGTGTGACCTTGGGCATGTCAATTAACCCCATTGCCTTGCAAAAAACCCAAAAAAGTGAAAACATATCTTAATCACTAACTGACTCAATGACCCATTGAATTAAAAGTCATCTCTTCAACAAAAAGAATTTTAACACTTTTAGGAGTATCACTATCACTTCAAGGTGGAAGAAAATACTTACGAAGCCAACAGAATGGCTGCTGTTCCTACAAGCTGCAATTTCCCTCTGAGAACAGACATGCACGAAAGAAACCTGTCCAAGAAATTGACAGCCAAGTACAGAGTTTCAGCTCGAAGTTTGTATTCTTCCCCAACCTCCACCAGCCAATCCACTAAAATGGTTCGCATTCCTTCTGTGATATCAGGCTGCTTCCGCATGTAGTGGACCTTTGGTCTGTATTTCATCTGTTTTTTGATAAAGTTTTGACATTAATTCATCATATGCTAGACGAAAGAAGGTAAAAGACCACAACGAAGGAGCTGTGGGATGTTTAGTTTAGAATAAAAACAAAGAACCTGAAATGGGTTAAGAAGGCAAAAGATTAAGAATTAGACTTCTTCTGTCACTATCACATATCCAAAAAAAAAAAAAAATCCTTATTGTTTTAAGTTTAATGTAAGAGAGGAGGTGCACATGGAATGGTGTTATCTGGACCATTTCTACTCCTCCAAGATGTATTAGAAAATTTAAAAGGAAGTAGGAAAGAACCTGATCACATGGCTGTTTCTTCAGCATGTGTCAAGATCTCCAATTTCATTGTTGTGGAAACTCCCTCCATCAGCACAGTACCCAATTCATCTATAATTTAGGAATTAAGTCTCAAGAGTTGACTATGGCTCAAAACTATTAAGTACTTGTCAATGGTCACATAGCTAGTAACTATCCACCATAAGATTTGAACCCAGGTCTTCCTGCTTCCATGCCCAGGCATTACACTGTATGTGAATTGCTTTCCTGAAGTTTCAGGCTTCAAGGTATATAACTCTAGGTCCAAGTGGAGAAACCCTCCTTGTCCCATCCACAATTTTCAGAGATACCATCATTCCGTAAGTACTAACACAGCCAAGGACTAATGCTAGGAGACTACTGGTGGCCATAACCAATTACTGATAATTATTTCAACATCAAGGATCTGGGGTTGCTGAGAAAAAGAAAAGAAGTGCAACTCACTTCAGCTTCTCTAAGGTATTGATGAATTTCTTCAGCATATTCAGTCACATTTATTACATCTGTACCAATATCTAAATGATCCTCAAACTGTGATTGCAGAGATGTATCCACCAACATAGGAGAAACTGCACGGGTTCAAAATTCAGTCAGATAAGTCATTGACAAAATGGAAGCCTCTACCAATCCTCCCCAGTTAGAAGTGACAAGGAAATCATTTCTTCTTTGTTCTTGATGTAACTAGACTGAGAACTTAAATGTCAAAGACAGCATTAAAACAAGGTGCCATGAGCTTGAGACAAGGCAAATTACCTGTGCTAAAATCCAACAGGAAGTGAAGGTCTGATTTCAGGGTGCTGGTGTCCACTTCATACACATCTTCATATGCAATCTCTTCTCTAACAGTGCAGCTACAGCTACATGTCTCCCCATGTTCTGGTTCATCTACATAGATATCAAAGCCTTGTTTGGCTGGTACATGGACCATACAGTTAGAAATTAGTTTCTTCCCAGCTGGAGGGAAGACATTTTCTGATCCAGAGAAGCACCTGATGGTTGCAATTCCCTAAGACAAAACAAAAGAGTTACCTTTTTTTAAGATGAGAAATAAACCTTGGTAGGGGACATCATAAAGATGGTACTTCTGAGTGTTGCCTTGTAAATTAAATGAGAGGAGGCAATGGCTGTTGCTGCAAGACTGCCTCAAAAACTAGATAAAATGGATAAAGAAGGAGAGAGTCAGTGACAACTATTTCTGGAAAGTTTCATTCAGAGAATGAAGACTTCCATACTTGCTTCTTATATAATACAAAAGCAAAATGGTACCTAGGGACCTGGGTATACAGAGATTCACACTTTATTCTCTGCTTCTGAATCCAGGAAAAGTGAGACTTAGAAAGAGGTAATAACAGAAAAGGAGAAAAAAAAACACTAGGTCTCTTCCCTACCTTGTTCTACACCCTTCTCTAAGAAATTCAGCAGTAAAGTACTTCATAGGGTCAAACAAACCCCTTTCATTGGAGGGGGGGGAAGACAACACAGGATAGATTTCCAGGAGACTCTGTAAATTAATAGATAACAAACAGCTTTCCTCAAGGACGATTGAAATAATTCCATGTGATATTTTCCTCACAAACACCATTCTGACTTGCTCTCTAACCCTAAGTGAGTGATCTAAAAATAATCTAAACAATCTAATAAAGAAGGTGAAAATTATTCTCTTTACCATCAGAATTATTCTTCCTGGCAGACTAATCTAAACTTACCCTTAAGTAATGGTAAAATACAGAAGTAAATACTAAACAGTCACCATTGAGGGCCAAAATTTTAGGTACATCTGGTCAAGTCTATCATTACTACAGCTTATCAGTCAACATATCAATATTCCATTTCACTGCATTGCTAGAATCAGTTGGCAGAAGAATTTTTAAATTTAAGCTAAAATTGACATTTCGCTACATAATTTCTCAAACAAGTAGAATTACAGAATACTTAAAGTACAATTGATTAAATGATGTCAAGGACAAAGAAAATTCAATCAATATTATATTGTAATGAAGGGAATATTGATCTTGAACTCAAAATGTCTCAATTTGTAGCTGGGCTAATAGTAGCTCGTTAGCACTAGGCATATCAGTCCCAAAAGAATGAAAGCTTTTTGAGAGTAAGATCTGATTCACTTTTGGCTTTGTACTTGTAGCACAATGCCCTGAACTATTATAATAGGTGCTTTAAAATTGTTGAACTATAATAATTTTAGGACACAGCGTTTAGGCAGCTACTCTTTTATCTAAGCAAAAATTACTAGATACTCATATATATATATTAAATTAACAGAGAACACAAAATAAGTTCTGAGTATAAAGTACAAAGGAATGCATGCCACCACATATAGGACAATTGCTGTATATTAACCCCAAGGAGTAATGAAGCTAGAAGCTTTAAGTTACAACCAGTCCCATTAATTAATAATATTTATTAAGCAGACAAGAGTGCTTTAAATTGGACGGAAGGTATGGAAAGGGGAACAAGACTACCTATGTTTATTTCCAAAAACTAGATAAAATGAAGAATAACAGTTACAGCATGGAAAGAATGGCAAATAAGAAAAAAATTTACACCACTCACAGAGGTTAATATCAAAGAAGAAACAAAAGTTTCAGATATCTACACACAAATGTATCATATGAAGAGTAAGCAAGAAGGACCAGAAATGCTAACAGAAAGACGAAGTAAACTCCATCTCAAAGGTTTCACCTGAGCCTTAGAAGATAGATTCATGAATGATTATAAAAGAGAATAACATTCTGAAGATACAGGCTAAATAAAAGGGGTAGTATATTAAGACAATTACTCTTCAGGAATTCTAAAAGATAAATGAAAGGAAGGCACGGTGCAAAAAATTTGAGTGAGGATGAATGAGACACAGAATTCAAAGATAAGAAGCATGATTATACAATAGTTGCTATGAAAATGATCCAGAAAGTTTAGAGCACTGTTAACCTCAATAAATCAATAGAACAATGTGAGAGTGGAGGAAATGAAGCAAGCTTAAAGTATACCAAGAGGATGTCCAGGATGAAGGAAGAAATATTCCTACTATACTCTGCCTTTATATCACATTTGACATACTGGCTTCAACTGTAGGCATCACATTTCAGAAGGATATTAATAAGCTAGAGAGCATCTTACAGGCAACCTGAACTAAAAAGCCCAGCATTCAATCCTTAGGAGATGTAAAAAGGAACATGATATTATATCAAGAGACATTTATTAAGGGTCTACTACACATCAGACACTATATTGGGCACTGAGCAACCAAAGGCAAAAGCAGAATAGCCCTGACCTCAAGGAGCTTGTCATCGAACAGGAGAGGCAATTATCAGAATCTACAAACAAATACAAGGCAACATGATTTGTGGTGAGGAGATAGGAAAGAGTTTATGTAAAAGGAAGAACTTGAGCTGAGTCTTGGAACAAAAAAACAATGAGAAGAATTTCAAGAGGTAAAGGTGAAGAGGAGGGACATTTCAGCTTGGGGATCAGGCAAATAAATGCTGAAGTACAGAGATGAAATATTCATGGAGGAATGGCACAAAGATAGTTTGGCTGGAGAGGGGGAAATAAGTAAAATCTACTAGAAAGTTAGGATAAGGCAAGTTTATGTAGAACTTTAAATGCCAAAGAAAAGTTTATATTTAATATTTATATTTAACTGAGAACCTCTGTATTTACTGAAGACAAGGATGACAAGGTTAGTCCTTTAGGAAAATGACTAAGGGGCATGATACCTCCCTTCAAGATTCTGAAGAACCAGCATGTGAAGGTACTGACTTTTTAAAAATTTGTTTAGACTTTCAAGGAGGAAATGGATGAAAATGTCAATGGAGGGGTGGAGAGAGGAAGTAGCAGTAGCTAAAATTTACATAATACTTTAAAGTTTGCAAGATATTTTACAAATATCTCATTTTATCCTCACAGTAAACCTAAGACACAGGTGTTATCTAATTTTATATAGAGAAAAACTGAGCTAGACCATGGTTTAGTGACTTGACAAGCATCATACAGTTACTAAGTGTCTCAGGTCATGTTTTAATTCATATCTCCCAGGGGCCAGGTCCAGTTCTCCATCTACTTGCATAATCCAGTAGCCTTAAGTTTGACTTAAATAAAATACCTCAGCAAGACTGTCTAATTTTCAAACACAAGCCTGGCAAAAGGCAAAGAAATTTATGAATAATTGGCTGGGTATGGTAACATATGACATAAAGAAAAGCACAAAAAGTTTCATGTGAGACCCCTTTCCATTTGTGCAACAAAGAGTAGTGGTATAACAGAAAAGGGGACAGAGTGCTAGGCATCACAGTTTTTAGATGGCCATAAACTTAGCTTAACTGTTAATAATCCAACATGAGATCCTCCAGAAGCTGAACTATATTAAACAAATAATCCATATTAAATAAAAAACCCCGAAGATACAAAAGGATCATGCAGTTAAATGGAAAGATGGCTCAAAGATTCTTCTCACAAAAAAAGAATTAAGAGCATTGCATTGGCAGAGGTGAATTTATGGTCATCTAAAGGCTAGAAACATCATTTCATGAGGCATTTATTTGGTCTTTTATTATCACAATGTTTGTTATAATTACTTGCAAAAAGATTACTATGAAAAAATTGCAATATCTATCATATTCAATAGAGTGGGGCACTAGATAAACTCTATCAAAAATCAAAATCAACCAAAGATCCATATCAAGTTAAAATATACTTTGATGCTCAGTATCTTCAATGTAAAAGGAGACCAAGGTAAAAAAAATCTGTTGGAAAAGGAATATGAGACAAAAGAAGCAAAAGGATTATTTAATTTTATATTAGTCTCACATCTCTACATAAACATTTTCAAAAAAAGAATTAGAAAATACTAGGTAAGGGAATTATCTCATAAAAGTGTAACTGAATAAATGAAAAGGAGTAAAAAGAAAAAGACATTGATGTCAATATTCTCATTTCATAAGTTTCATTGATGCAAACTGACTGATATAATAAAGTCAAAAGTCCACCAACAAACATTTCGTCTGTTTACCAAGAAGAAAGATGCTGCAGAAGCCAGTTTAGAACCTACACTTTGTTTATAACATATTTACAGAAAAGGTTAGAAAAATTACATGAGCAATGTTGCATCACAGCAAAAAATTTAAATAGTTTGCTAAGAAATTCAACTAAAAGCAATTTCATGCTATCCCAAGAGAAACTAAGGTTTCAACTAGAAAGGAGAAAGAAAAAAGTAGAAAAGATCTGAGATGTTTTGTTTATTTTTAAATCATTCTTTCCATCATAGATGATGGTAAGTCTCTAGATTTAGAGTCTAACATCACAATTCTGGATATACTTTGAAAACTTGGAAAGAACATTGAGAAAAAAGATTTTAAAAAAGCAGTTGGATGACGTTAAGTACATTAGATAGCAGAAATCAATTTTGGAGATGATGCTGTTTTAGGGTAGTTGAGGAATTAATTCAAGGTATCTCAGAAACATGAGGAAAAAATAACCTCATTACCAGTCTTGCCACTAATAATAGAATGTCATTAAGAACTCATTCATCAATCTATGTAACAATTTTAACAAGAACAATCTTCATACGCATCAATGGAATTCTTGAAAGTATTAGGAACACACTAGATTTCACATGATAGTCAATAGTTCACCTTTTTTACTATCACATGATTGACTGGAAATAGAGCACAAATTTCTTTGGCTATCTTAATTGTTAAGAAAATTCCTTCCAATAAGATGTTTCCCATTAAATAAAAAAATACCAATCTTGTATAACAAATAATTTTGCTCAAAAGTGAGGCATAAAAACAGGGAAACTTCCAGTGCAGGTCTGAGGAACTGAGGAATTACCAAGAAAGGAAGGAACAAAGATTATCCAAAAGGCTATTAAGAGCCATACAATAAGTTGGAGTAGGAAGGTACATAATGCAAACAATTATGGAGAAGAAGTAATTTAAAGAATACCATTAAGATGGGGGTAAGTCCCATGGTGATAATGAGGGAAAAATAGATGACCCATCTGCTTCATTGGTAATCCAAGACTCAGCAATTTGGGTGAGACCCTTGTGATAAACTTATAAAAGGACATAGATATGAACTCTACCTTCAGTGGAAACATGATTATGTTTGGAACAGATGCAAATGGATGAACATCTGCAATACTAGAGTAAATACTCAAAATGACATTAATGCTCTGCAAAGAGTAAAAAAAACCCTAACAAAGTTAAATCCACTACACCTCAGGAACTTGTTTTTTTTCCTTCAATGTAGGTTTTCAAGCGTAAGCTTCAGGCACAACTCACTCAGAGAGGGAATATGTTAAAAATATAAAAATGACATGAAAATATTGTAATAAAACAACAGGGAAGGGAGGTGTCCCAGATCTGGCAAACAGCAAATATTTAGACAACTTTCAACAAAAGGAAATGTCTCAAAGTTTTAAACTACAGGCTAGTAAGAATAATCAATTTGATTGATGATAAAATTCTGGGACATATTAAGTTTTAAATAAGTATGGTAGGGAGGACAGAGTTCAGGATTCAAATCTCCCTTCTGAAAGATGCTAACCATGAGACTCTAAGCCAGTCACTCAACCTCCATGTGCATTAGATAATTTTCTAGGACTTATTTAAGTCATAGACAAAGTTTCTCATGCTTCCAAAAATTACAAAAATTAGTATATTTGAATAAATGATAGTTTGTATACCTCTCAACACTTTTTTTAAAATTTAAGGCAATAGGGTTAAGTGACTTGCCCAAGGTCACACAGCTAGGCAATTATTAAGTGTCTGAGGTCAAATTTGAACTCAGGTCCTCCTGACTTCAGGGCTGGTGCTCTATCCACTGTGCCACCTACCTAGCTGCCCCCTCTCAATCCTTTTTTGACAAGGGTGCTACTAAACTTGAGGATAAGAAGGACACTGCAATATGTATTTCAGCAAAATGTTTGATGGTCTTTCATGTTATCTTTGTAGACAAGATGGAGAAATATAGCCTAATGACTTTAAACTGAATGACTAAACAAATACAAAGAATAATTTTTATCTTTAGCTCTGTGCGCTATTCAACATTCTAATCAACATTCTAATCAGATTTGGATGAAGGCACAAATGATTTGTTTACCAAATTTGAAGATGACGTAAAACTTGAGAATCACTAACAGTTTAGATTTAACAGATGTCAAAAACCAAAAAGACCTCTATAGTCAAATCCATTAAAAAGAAATTTAACAGTGATAAAATCAAGTCCTATATTTAAGTGCAAAATATTAACTTCCCAAGTACAAGATGGGAAAAAGTGTGGCTAATTTTAAAGCTTATGTGAACAAGATTTCTGAGTGCACAACTGCAATAAAGATATCAAGTTATAAAAGATAAGATAAGATATAAACAGTCATCCAGAAGGGAAGTGATAGCTCCACCATAAACTTTAAGGGTCAGATTACATTTGAAATATTTTCCAGTTCTTTTCAACACATGTAAAAGATACTTACATGATGGAGAGCCTCCAAAATAGATGACAACTGGAATGTTGAGAAGATCTAAGATCATACTATGAGGATCAGTTCAAGGAGTAGGTAGAGGTGTGCTTCACCTCAAGAAGAGAGAGTAAACATTTCAGTGAAGAGCATTTGATATAATCAAAATCTTCTTGATAATTAAAGTCATTTCTAGTCTTTCTGCTTAGATGGCTCCTGATAGCTTTTCCACCTAGGAGGCATCTACAGTAACAAGGTAACAATGTTGATTGTTGCTTATTTAACACCAGACAAACTGTGCTATACTTCTAACAACTTTCAAAAGAGAAATTAAATGTTTTCTACTTATATAATAAAGCAGAGGACTTTGTGAAAGTGATGTCCAACTCATATCAAAACACATAATAGTCTGATGCTCAAACTCCAATTTAGACATCAAATATTTAAGGGCACAAGAGACACAAAAAAAGGAAAAAGAATCTGTCCTCAAAAAATCACAATTTAATGGGAAATAGAGAAGGGAAGAAGAACCTAAGATTCTATTTTATATTACATGTGTTTGTATATGAGAGATAGACTCACACACACACACTACCCCAAAAATCTTAGCGTAGTTTTAAGAAGTACAGTGTGCTAAAAATTTTAAATGGGAAATTTCAGTGGGAAGAGAGAAGCATCAAAGATAGCTTCATAGGCCTCCCAGAAAGAAAAAGAGCCAACCATTATACAGCAAAATAGTGTAGAGTATGATCTATAACTGAGACTGAACTGGATAATGACATGGACATGAGTTAGCTGTTCAGTATGGTTAGAATAAAGAGGTGCAGAGAAATAATGGTGGGATGGAGATGGGGTAAACAAAAAGGGACTATGAAAGAAAGATAAGGTAGAGATAGATTGGAGCATTTGTAGAGACAGCAGGAAGTAAAGATTTTTGAGAAGGGTGGTGAAAGTACAGTCTCAGTTATGGTCAGTTAAGAAGTCATTATAATAACCCAAGAGAAAGATGAGACCCTTAACAAATATGGTGATAGCGTAAGTGAAGAGGAAAAAACAGATGAAGGATCATGTACTTCGCAAAGTCTAACCTTTTCTCCTTCATTCACTAAAAGAGAAAAAAATGCAGTTGCCTTGAGTTATCTGAGGAAAATCATAAAATATGAATATTTAGGATGAGCAGCAGGAATTAGCAAGATACATTAAGATTTCACATTAGGGAGCAGTCAATAATGCTATGTTAAGGTCAAAAGATGGGTAATTTTACAAATTTGATCTAGATTTATTCCAAAGGAAATTTCATTTATAACATAAAACATTTTGTGCTTTATGGTTACACTATGCATTTAGTATTAAAGACTACTTCAAAAGATAACATTTGGGGCTATCCTTTTTCTCTTTTAGTTGACATATTTATGCATCTAGTTTAAAATCTTTCCTTTTCGGGGTGGCTAGGTGGTGCAGTGGATAAAGCACCAGACCTGGAGTCAGGAGTACCTGAGTTCAAATCCAACCTCAGACACTTAATAATTACCTAGCTGTACGGCCTTGGGCAAGCCACTTAACCCCATTGCCTTGCAAAAACTAAAAAAAAAAAAATCTTTCCTTTGGGTATTATGGTAATCTAGTAAATAGATGTGGTATCAAAATAAGTCTGACTTCCAGGGTCATTTACAAATGATGATTAATGTCTCCATTATTCCAAGTGCTCTACTAGGACTAGACTTGTCATGTTGTTGACTATTTGGAAAGATGGATAAATGTAAATTCTTAAGGATTAGACATCCAGGACTTAACCAGACTTCACCTAGCTAGGTAAAGTTTAAGTCCTTAAAGACGACTTCAATTGAAGGTCACAAGACAACTTAAGATATTCTAGAACTACACAGAGCTCAAGTCAATGATACGTATAATGTACCAAGTGCTCTGGTTACTCTTCTACAAAGACTCAAGCAAAGCACTTTGAAGGTAGAATATTAGCCAGTTATCAGGAAAAAAAGTAGGATGATTTGCCCAGGGTCATAAAGAACAGCATGAAGGTTTGTTTGGTTTTTTAAATGATTAAACTTTGAAATAGTCTCATGAAGATGAATCACAGAGTTCTAATAAAAGCAAAGTTAGGCTTTCCCCCAATTATGTCCCTACTTCTTTAAAATATAACATTTCAGCATACTAAATACCATGGAGTATACCAGTACTAGGTCATCATACCTTTAGGCAAAAAATATACAAATATCTTTATACTACAAAGGTTTTTGATAACACTTTAAAAAGGGGATACTTTAAGAGCTGAGAAGGTTGCTTCTAGATGAGAGAAGGGGAAAATCAAAGAAATGGCATTTCACCTGGGCCTTACCTTAAAAGCAAGGGTTTTTAACCTGAGATCTGTGAATAAGTTTCCCAAGTGGGGAAAATAGTAATAAAGGTCAGAACTAGAAGAAGGTATTATTGACATAGGCTATGCGACAAATCAGAGGGAAAAAAAAAGAGTAAGTATCAGAAAAAAGGAAATAAAACCTGGAAAGATGATGATTAAGCAAAAAAGGAAAAATAACACCACATAGGATCAATAAATCAATAAAACTGACTAGATACAGGGGGTTAGAGATTGAAAAAATGCCAAGTTTTAAGGACAAATGACTGATTGGTTATTCCATTAAGGAAAAATAATTAGAGTGTTTGGGACTGCCTGGGGAATTGGTTGTACAAAAAGTATTCTTTTTAGCCAGTTAAGAGTTTGCAGAATATCTTGGTAGAAATAGAAAATCAGATAGGCAGCTAAAGAATTAAGTCATGCCTTTCTTGCATATAATATTTAATAATTACTAAACTAATGAGTTCAGGAAAGCAACTGGAGCGATTGATTAATCAGATAGATGAAATTGCACAGGACTGAGGGTGACAAGGGTCAGAGCCTTGGGATAGAGCTACATTTAAGAAGCTGAAAGAAGAGACAGTGGGGAAAAATAGAAAAGAGTGATGAGGAGGGGAGAAACAGGTGATTGCCCGAATCAAAGCCATACTAAAGACAAGGGTTTCAGAAGGAGGATGTTTTTATATTAAATGCTATTGTCTCAACAGTGGGCACAATAACGAAGAACTCAGATTGCTGAGATTAAATATTTTGCTCAAGGTCACAGGTTTTCTAACCTTGAGAAAGAGATTTAATCTCTTGGCCTTGGTTTCCTCATCATTAAAAATAAAGAAGTTGAATTAAGAGTCCCTTAAAGTCTTTTTACAAGTCTATGATCTTATTAACTCAAGAAAGATAAAGAGATTTAAAGGGTTAGCAAAGAACAAAGGTTTTTAATCAACTGCACAACACAGAGGTTAGCACTTGGTAAGGAGGAGACACTTAGGAAACAGAATGAGGGAATTTGGAAATTTCCTCAATTTTCAGTTCTTCTCAGTCTTCCGAAATTATTTGGAATCAAATTTATGTTGCTCTCTGAATTCTAAGGAGCAACTCTTTCCTCCTTTCTAATCTAATATTTGTAGGTTCATTTGTTTCTCCCTATCACCATAGAAGCTCCTTGATTCTCTCTACTATCACAGAAGCTCCTTGATAAGTGTCCTTTTTTTTTTTTGCTTCTTCTGTGCTCAGTACGTAAAACATCAAATAAAAATTCTGGGAAAATGAGCTGATGAGTATTCTTCAATAATTGAGAAACCAGATAAATCTGTGCTATATCTCAGGTCATAAAGATTAGATTGACTTGCTTTAACAAGAAGGGAGTAGGTATCTTTCCTCATCTTGGAAATGAGAAATCTGAGAATGACCCAACCTAGGCATGAGCCCTACAAGTTGGTGCCCTCTTTCAGGGTGGGAGAGATTCTTCCTCAAGAATCCTGTTTTCTGAATTTTCTCAGAAGGCCCTATCCTGGGAGAAGAGGTACAGTACAGGGGGAACATTAAGAAGGCAAAATAGCCGAAGAGCCAGGGCCTTGTTTTCCTGGGAATTCCTCTGCCTCCCCCATCCTTATCATTTGGAGGATTGTGATCTGGAGCCCAAGGACTATCTTTTGTTCCTTTTTGTATACCCAGTGAATATTGCACAGAACATAGACAAAATATTTATTAACTGGCCTGAGAGTCAGAAAAATTAGGTTCTAGTCACTGCTGTTACAGTAATTGTGTCTGTTTCCACTTCCATACAATGGTAAAGTTGGCCAAGGTAGTCTCTTTATCCTAAACAAGGCTGTTTAGGTGATAGTCTGAATCTATGAGTTTGAGGATTCATATCATTTCAATTTCAAATAAGAATAGAGAATTCTTCTATGATCCTGGGGCAAATCATTTTCCCTACCCCTTCACCCCCATTTCCTCTTCTGTAAAATCACAAGTTGATTTGATTAGACAATACCTAAGGTCTCTTCCATCTCTAATATTTTTTGAAGAATTTGAGGGGTTGACCTCAAGCCCTCTTTCAATTTTCTCTCTCTCCCAAAAAAGCCATCTCTCCAGTAAATCAGTCAAGTATGAAGTCAAGTGTGAAGAACAATTATTTTTAATAACAAAATGGTAAGGTTTTTCTAAAACAGAAAGCTACCAGATGGCTCTCTTCCTTAGGGTATGGGGAATATATAATAAAAGATTAAGAAATTCTACTTGGATTGAAGGGAAAGAGAGAAGCCACAAAGAAAATAGAATAATGAGGGTTACCTAATCAGAAACATCACCAACAGTTAAAGAGTAAATGTACCAACTTGGTAAAGGTTATACTTTACCAAGCCCTTCCAGACTGCCTTTAAAGCTGGAAATACTTTTATGCATGTATGAACAATTAAGTGCTTACAATGTACTAAATACTAAACAGCAAAAAGAAAAAAATAAATTATTCTCTTTCTTCAAGATCTTTACATTCTAATGGTAGAGACAACACATGTATAACATACTGGTGAGGGGAAGCAGGGAAGCCCAGTGGTGCAAGAGTACAGGGAACTGGTTACTGGCCTGTCCTTTCCAGAAACAAAGATGTGTTGATTTCCTTTGTATTTCTTTCCATTTCAATACTCTAACCTACCTACCTATATAGATTTATAGCATTGCTTTAGGAGGGAGTTTCTTCCCCCCCCTTTCTTACTATTCAGAGGCAATCCAACCTAATTGGTTAGGGAAATTATACAACTATGTCTCTTAATCTCATCTGAACCCTGACTATTTGGCAGCTAGGTGGCACAGTGCATAAAAGGCTGGATCTGGAGACAAGGAAGACCTGAATTCAAATTATGCCTTGTACGAATGACCTGGGCAAATCTGTCTTAGTTTCTCTCTCTGTGATAATAATAGCACTAACCTCCCAGAGTTGTAAGGATTAAATGAGTTATTTATAAAGTGCCTAGCACGCACAGTAACTGGCATATAGTTGGCATTATAAATATTTGCTTTTAGCATTATCATCTTAGCTTCAATCTCCTAAGTAAGACTCCACACAAATACCTTGTCCTCAAAAATTTACTTTTCAATTCTCTGCAATGAGGTCAACAATAAGACACATTTTAAAAATGACTCTCTTCAAGGTTATTAATAATCTTATCTGCTAAATTCAATAGCCTTTTCTATATCCTGATTCTACTTGACTTCCCTACAGTTTTTTTGACAGTCACTTCCCACCTGTCTTCTTAGATCTCACTTTTGTTTTTTCTAGTTCATGTCCACTAAGTCCAAGTAGATCCTAATATAAATATAACAATGAGAATTGCTTGGGGAGAGGACTTACAAGGATCTATGTGGATTTTTATCAGTGAAGAAATCACAAAGCTCTGTGACTCAGAAGGGTAAGAAAAGGCATATATTTTAATTCATAGGTTACTGAAAAAAATTTACAAGTAAATTCAGAGTTTCTTTAGCAAGGTAAAGTGAAGTTTTTAGAAGTAGTGAAATTAAGCAAAGAAGAAACAGGTATAGATGGTGGTGAGAGTATCAAAGACAGTAAAGTATGAGAAAGGGGGCGGGGAAAAGAAGAGTAAGTAAATAGCAAGTAAAGAGTCAAACTTATTAGCTAAGGTCATTTAAGATCAGCAGTTTGGAGAAGGTCAGCAGAACTCTTATAGGGAGTGGAGTCCACCTCCTGTTCAGGGAGGAGTTAGGGGAGGGGATAAGGTGGCATCAGGAGGGAGTAAGGAGTCCATGATATAAAGTTGCGTTTTTGCACATGTCTGAGGAGTTAAAAATTATAGATTAACCTTAAATTTTTAAGTTAAGGTTAAGAATTTATAGCACTTTAGCTGAAGGTGATAGCTTGATTGGGAGTTAGAATCTTTGTAAACACAAAGTAGCCTCAAGGAATTTATGATGTATAGGAGGGTCTGGTGAAATAACTAGTTTAGATAAGATTATATAGCAGGTTGATTAATGTCTGTCCTTCATTCTCAAAGAAGACCATGATATTAGAGAGGTGATGACAAGCACATGAAATGGATTTGAGTGAGGGGGTGCTGTGCTAAATCTGGGTCCAGTGGCAAGCTATGGATCTGGAAGACTGGAGATGGTCCTGAACTCGAGATAATCAGGGTTAAGTGACTTGTCCAAGATCTTGCCCAAGCTAAGTTTCAAGCACCTGAGGCTACATTTGAACTCCTGTCCTTCTGATTCTAAGGCCAGTGCTCTATCTACTGTGCCCCTTAGCTGCCCCACATAGCAGATTAGTATAGGATCAAAATAGGAAAAATTTAACAGTTTACAAAGATTAACTATTTTAACCTGTTTGCTAGGTATGTTCCTTGCTTATAGGGGTTTGCTTGTAAGGAAAGAATTGCAATACCAAAAAA
Organism: Macrotis lagotis; assembly: GCF_037893015.1. Lineage (NCBI taxonomy): Eukaryota > Metazoa > Chordata > Mammalia > Peramelemorphia > Peramelidae > Macrotis > Macrotis lagotis. Next base: position 834,255,842 of record NC_133658.1, read on the forward strand.
AGGACTATTACATTTGTCTGTTAATAGTGAAAAAGGGAAAAGATTACAATAGTCCTGTTTTCCAAAGCTACATTTTCTTCTCTGCATATATTCTCTTTCTTGGTGATCTCAGCCAGTTCCATGCAAATGACCCCCCAAATCTATCATTCAGTCAAGTATTTATTAAGGACCCATTTTGTGTCAGACAGTGTTGACAGGAATACAAAGAATGAAACAATCCCTATTCAACAATATGTCTATATTCTAATGATGGACATAATACATGTAAAAATATGTACTGAAAAATACAAAGTGAATATAAATAGAAATATGTACAAAGTAGTTAAATACAAGATAGTTTGGGGGAGGGCACTAGCAGTTGAGAATAACAAGAAAAGAATAGTCAGACTTAATTTCTCTCCTGAACTACAATGCCGTATTACTATAAATTGTTATTTGGACATGCCCACCTGTATATCATGGGCATCTCAAAACATAATATACCCAACAGAGAAATATTCCATTATTACCACATACCCCCAAAACCATTTCCCCTCCTACAACTGCCTCAATCCCTATTTGGGGCATAACGATCTCTCCTGTAATTCCAAGTCATCATTCTTCTTACTCCTTCAACCACTATATGACATCAATTAAGTCTTATTTATCCTGTCTCCACAAGTTCTTTCCCATAACTCTCTTCACTCCAATTATAACTCCTCTACTCCATCTGAGTTCAGTCCTTCAATGCCTTCATTCTACTTCAGTAGCTTCCAAATTTGTCTCCCTCTAATATTTTATCTTTCAAATCTATCACAGAACACCAAGTTAATTCCTAAAATACATACCTGACCACATTATACCTATCCCTAATCAAAAATCTTCAATGGTTTACCTCCAAGACAAAATACAAAATCCTCATCCTGGATCCCACCTCATTTTCTTACTTCATATTATACTTTACAATGTTCTAGTAAAACAAGCTTGCTACCTTTTTTTCCTATATACACAAATTAGATATCTTTGCACAATTGCTTTTCCAGGTTTCTAAAATACTTCATCCCACACTTCCCAGATTCTTTCAAAATACAGCTCAAGTGGATTTCCTGATCCATCCTCCCTTCCCCCTCAGTGAATAGCCACCTGCATTCTTGGAATTTGTTGTTCAATCATTTTGGTCATTTCTGACAATTTTATGACCCCATCTGGAATTTTCTTGGCAAAGATACTAGAGTGGTTTGGCATTTTTTTTCTCCAACTCATTTTATGGATTAAGAAACTAGGAATTACTTTATATCTAATTAAATATGTGCACTACTATCACCCCCAAAAGTCATTCTCTTTGAGAATAGTGTGATTCCTTTTTCCTCTATATTGTCATTACCAACCCAATTCTGTGAAAATTTAGGAGCTTACAGTTTGTTGATGATATATACTGATTTGTTAAAGACAGTGAACACTCCAGTCATGGAGCAGAGGCATAGAGATAACAAAAAACAAGTTTTCTTTAGGGAGGAGACAATGGTTCAATTTAGTTGGAATATAAAATCATTTAAGAGTAAATAAAATGAAATGTTATTTACCAGGAAAGGGGTAGTAGAGCATTTAAGGGGAGCCTTAAATGCCAGGATAGGGATTTTGTCTGACTTTGGAGAACATTGCCATACTTTCCAAGCCTGTTTTCTGACCTATGAAATGAATATGATCCCTAATAGGGTAATTTTGAGGATCACACATACCAAACTCAGATTTACTGGTTTTACTCATAAATTATAGGTGTTGAAGCTCCTGTATCATGTGGCTATCCAGCAATCTCAAATCCACTCCAGCCTATAATTATAGCCTATATCAGCCTTCTAGTTCCATCTGATCTGCATTTGTGCTTTCTTTTTCTTATACTAACTAAACAATCTTCCCTTGATCAAGGAGTTGCCATAGCACTGGACTATCTATACTCTGAGAAGCCTTCCGGTCACTCTCCTTTCCTCAAGAGAGTCACTGCCCCATCCTACCAATCCCATCCACAAGTGTGATGTATTAAGAGAGAAGAGATCAAAAGCAAAAATCAAAGATACTAGGGGTGGGGAGGGGTTCTCAAGATAAGTGATATTTATGCAGGGGTGCCAGTCTAGAATGAAATGTGATAGCATGGAAAGACCAATAGTCTAAGATCTTCTCTAGTTTCCATCCATAATAACAGTTCTTATTCTATTGAAATTAAGTTTATAAAGACCTTTTTCTCGCAAAAGCCCTGGGAGTACATTATTAGAGCATCAGAATACAGAAGAATAGCAACTATTTGTTTTGAAGTTTTCCAGGTATTGGACCTCACAGTTTGTATTAGCTGTAAAGCTATAGCAACAACTAGCCTAGGAGGCAATTGGTTGGTACAATGAATGGTGTTCAGCCGGGAGACAGGAAGAGCTAGTTTAATTCTGTGCTCACTTACTGTGTGACTCTCAGCAAGGCACTTAACCTCTCAATTTCCAAAACTTAAAAAATAATGGGACTAATAGCAGCCTCTACCTCTAAGAGTTGTTTCAAGGATTAAGGGAGATACTATCTGTAAAGCTCTTAGTACACTGCCTGATAGGTGCTACAAAAATTCTAATTCCCTTCCATTCCCATTATATTACTTCTGCCTGAACTGTTATGGTTTTTGTCGGTTCTTGTGACCTTCCAACTTTTTTGGTCCAGACTTTGATGTCAGCAGGAGGAAGCTGCTAATGAAGAAACTCCCTGCACCAATGTATATCTGCAATTAGGGAGTTGCAGATCCAAGATAACTTAACCCTCCTGTGTCAGGCTCTGGATTTGAACTCCTATTCATTCACCTGTCCTCAGGTTAGTTATATATCTATGGTAAGTAACAATACTCTGACAGCTCCCTTCAGGAAATCATACCGACTTTGTTGCTGTGGTTTACAGGGTTCTGAGACTACATTGATCAAGAATTTGTCCAAAAGGCATTGCAAAGGCATTGCAGGTTATGGCAATCAAAGAGCTCTCAGTCATCCCACAGGGATCATTTAAAGTGGGGGACTAAAAGTTTAGCAGCAGTACTAGTTAGCACTTCTTTTTATAAAAAAAAAGTCAACAAAGGGTTCAGTTGCCTCAACCAAAATGCTTGCTAAACAAGGATGTTCATAACGCTGCTTCCCCCAAGGTTCCCTTAGTTACCTGGCTACATGTCCTCCTGTATTGCCCATTTTCAGTTAACAGCCCTAGCACAGTTCTTTGTGGGGGTTCCTGAACCGGCTGGGCTCTGGCAACCACCTGACAGATCTCCTGGCTTCGGGCTGCAGGGGCCAGAGGAATCCTGCCCTTGGAGATGCTGCGACGCATTGCCTCAGTCTCCCCAGGCCACTGTGAGCAGGGAGAGATAGCGAAGTCAGATAATCCACTCTCCACTCTCCTCCCCACCCCGCAATGCAAAGGGCCACACAAGGGCTCTCCTTCCTCCAGTAAAGCTTCAGTAAAGGCGGCATTAAGGCTCCTAATTAAACGGATAAAACAAGTTTCTGAACCAAGCACACCAGAATTCGTCTCCTGCAGTCCTGGAGGGGAGCTGGCAGAGAGATGGTTCTGAGAGAGACGAGCACAGAGCACATCTTCTCCAGTCTGGTACTCGGGGCCACTATTAAACCTGAGTTTTTTCGGAGCTCCAGCTCACTCCCCCGGTTCTTGGGTGCCTCCCCAGCCCCGGGAGCCCTCTTCCACAGCCCGAACACAAGGCGAACAATACATTACAACGTGAAGGTCACGTCCCTTCCTTGGCCCCCCGGGGGGGGGCACCGCTCCTCGGCCCTCCTCCCACAGACCGGACGGGCGATGACCACACCAGCTTGGAACCCGCGGCGCTCGCTGCTCCGGCCTGGCTATAAAGACCTTCCAATTAACGAGTGCACTCCGGGATTGGGGCCCGGGGAGTGGGCTGGGGTGGGGGAGGGGAGGGGAGCGCTAATAGATTCCAGCCGCGGCGCTCAGCTCCAGCTCGGTGCCGGGGCCGCCAGGAGGCCGGGCGCTAATTACTTTCAAGCCGCCCGCGTCTGTTGGATCGGGCCAATCCAAGGCGCGACGGGCCCTCGAGGGAGCGGCTTCCATGCCAACCGAAGCGGGCGTGCTGGGAGCCGGGGGAGCATCGCCATGGAGACCCCGGGGGACACGGGCGCCCCTCGGGCGTTCTGGCTCGGGAAGCGGCGCTAACGGGCGGCGGGCCGGCCCCCGCGCTGCGGAGGCCGGCTTCCTCCCGCCCGGGGCCCGGCGCCCCGGACCGCCCAGCCGCAAGCCTGGCTGGCCGCCGGCCTCCCCCCCCCCCGGCCCCGGCCCCGGCCCGGGCCCCGGCCCCCTGGCGCTTTGCAAGGGGCAGCCCCTGGGATGAGCCCGTTCCCCGCAACAGCTGCGAATTCCCCCCTCCAACGTATTTCCCGCTGCCTGCCCCCGAGGCCCGAGAAGCCGAGAACTCTGGCTTGGAAGAGCGAGGCGAGGCCCCCGAGGCCGTGGGGCCGGGGCCAGCCCCCAGGGGGAAGGCCCGAGGCGGCCCCCGCAGCCTGGACTAGCCAGTCAACCCAGCACCCTCCCGCAGCCCCCCGGCCCACACACCTAGCCATCCTCCTAGGAAGCAGTTCAGGGAGGCGGCGGGGCAGCCCGGGGCCTAGCGGTCCACGGCCGGCTCATGCACTCAAGGTGATGTCGGGTCTCGGACGCAGCGTCCGGACGCCCCATGTGGCCGCTGGTCCTCGGGGGATGCGGAGGCCTAAAGTTTGGGGGATGCACGTGGCGCCTGAGGCCTGCCCCCCGGCGCATCCCGGCCCTCCCGGCGCAAAGGGGCGCCTGGGACTCAGCGGCAGTGTCCCCAGGAACAGGAAGGAACGCGGGGGGCAGGAACGAGGTCTGGAACTCTCGGTAACCCCCGGGGGGGAGGAGGGAGGAGAGGACCCCACCGCGGCGCACCTCTGGGACGCGCTGAGCGCGCGGGCCAGCCTCCAAGGCTAGAAGCCTCTGAAATAAGAAAGCAGAGTGGCAGCCAATAGTAGTAACTAGCATCGTGTACCCTCACGCATTTGAGCTTCGTAGTCTTAGGAGGCAGATCACACACACACACACACACACACACACACACACACACACAGGCGCGATTGTATAGCTAAGGAAACTAAGGCTGAGAACATGTTACCCAGACCTGCCTAGAATCACAGTTGGGCCAAGATTCGTGACACCACGGTTAAGTTTTGAGAAATAAGTTAGAAATATCTTGAAGACTTTTAGTTTTGACTACTCTCTCCAAAAGCTGAAGCACTTGTTCTGGCAAGGTAGCTTTCTGTCTACGGAGTATGTTGTTGTTATTATTATTATTGTTGTTGTTGTTAATTTTCTTTTTTTTACGTTTTTTTGCAAGGCAGTGGGGTTAAGTGGCTTGCCCAAAGTCACAAAGCTAATTAAGTATCTGAGGCTGGCTTTGAACTCAGGTACTCCTGACTCCAGGGGCCGGTTCTCTGTCCACTGTGCCACCTAGGTATTTTGAAATTTCCTATTCAGCTTAATTATTAAATGACTATCATTTCATCCTCATCTAGTGGAGGGATCTAGATTTAGTTTACCCAACCAGTCTTTATTTTTTTAGTTGAGATACTTTTAAATATTTCTTTGGGAACCTCTGTATTTTATTCTTCTCTGATAAGCCTCTGGTGTTTTTATATGAAACAATGTAACACTGAAGCTTTATACAAATGATAATGGACTCTAAAACACTGTAGTTTGAAAAACTGAGGGATCTATCCTAGAAGGAAAACTAAGCAAACAAACACATATTTTGAAAGGAATGTGAAATCAGACAATACTTTTCCACCTCCGGATTTCTAAATGATGAACTCATTTTTAGGATAATAAAAAATTTATTCAGACATTAAAAAGAAAACCACCTTTTTGAATCCCACCTTGAAATCGTTATCCAACAACCTTCACTCCATATGGAATCATTAACTGAAGAGTGTGGAGAGAGCATTGGTGACAGTTTAGTTGTAGCAACTGATCAATCAAATAAATAAAGTGAGACTTTAATGATTGGTTATTGCTAGGTTTCTGTGCCTGGGAGTCTCTGCTCCACTCTTGGAGAGCTTCCTGGAAATCATTGTGATTTCTATGAAGGATGAGTGCCCCCAGCAGGGACTTCTGAGCAAGCAACTTTCCTTGTGAATTTTCTCACAGATTGACAACTCTTCTTTAAAGAGATCCGAATGGTTTCCCAGGATAAGATTTCAAACATACTCATCTGTTTCCTACATATGGTTCAGAGTCTTTGATTTTTCCAGGCAAATATAGTACATTATAATAACACTTTTTTAAAAATATCAAAAGAGAAAAAACTATTACTGAGTTCTGCAACTCTGCAAATCTCATGGGTTAAGTTTAGGTGTCCAAGTGAGGGCAGGATATAACATTACATAAAACATTTCTTTAGTATGAAGACTTATTCACTAAACCCAAATCATTAATTCATTCAATATTTATAAAGATGGATTCCATGCTGAAAGTTCAGAGAAATTTTCTCTTTTAAAGCTTATAAAATATCTGTGAAGCTGACATAAGACCTATAATGAAAATGCATCCACTATTACCTTCATCCCTCCCCACATTTAACTCCAGTCAGCACTATTCCACTATTATCCCTACTTTATCATACTTATGTTCCCATGATAACATGCCTAATAGTCATTTTCTCTAATCACAGCTCCACAATCCTAGTCAAAAATAGGCAAAGGAAAGTGAGAACACAGGGCAAAAATCAATCAATTGACAAGTATTGATAAAGCACTTTCTTTTTTCAGGTCAAATACCAGCAAAACAAAAATGAAAGAGTTGTACACTGAAAGAGCTTACCTTGGATTAGAAGTAATAGGTACATAAATTCACAGCTAAATTAAATGCAAGGTAAATTTCTTTGTGGGGGAGGGTATAAGAAGGGGGTTATGTGAAGAAAGCTTCATGAAGGGGTCCCCTGAGCAGTTTTTTTTTTTTTTAAGAAACAAGAGATTCTATAAACCAAAGGATTTTGGATTATCCAATATCCTGGAAAAGCAGTAGGAATCAGTGGTTAAAAACCAGACCATATTTAAACCACAGTCAACAAATCAGTGTATTGTCTTCATTTTTCTTTAATAATCCAAGCTAATTGAATACCAATGACCAAGTCAAACGTAAAGATCATCAGAGAATTTAAAGCACTGCTGCAGGTTAAAGTATTCCAATGGGCAATATGAAATGCTATTTGTTCTTATTTATAGAGCACAGCTAATTCTATGACTACTGAAATGACATTTGGTATTTAGATTGTTTCTTTATTGTGGTTTCCCACAATGTTTATACTTCTTATGGTTGGTTACATCTTAAATTAGAAAATAATTATATTGAAAAATAGACTGAAGTTAGATATACATAAGCACAATTCAGACTCATAGAATCAATGCCAAAGTTTATTTGTAGTCAGCCCATGATCACCTTCATTTCAATTTATTCTTCATAGTATCTCATGAATTTAGATATTCATAGGAATGAGTCAAAATTTTGGAATTAGCACATTTAAGAAATTGTCTATTTCATTTTTCCCAGGGCCAACTATTGCATCACACATAGCAATGACAGTTGAAAATGATCTCAGCAGTCATCTAGTCTAATCCCCTCGTGATACAGGCAGGTAACTGGGTTCAGAGGTTAAGTGATTTGTCCAATATCACAAACCTCACTTGCCCCTCAAAAGTCATCTACTGAGTGGGGTATACGAGTCTGAAGCCTTCTGGACTGTCCTCTGCATAACTTCTATCCACATTGGCCTAGTGACAAGTTTACTAGATGCTTTCTCTGTGTCTAGCCCTCTCCTGAATGAGGCTGTAGGGAGGAGAAGGGAAGAAGACCTGGTCTCATCCCTTGGGGGAGCTAGAGAGATATGCTGCTTAACCTGCTAAAAAAATTAATAAATGGAAGAGAGGAAAAAAAGTGTTACAAAAAGGATAGAGAGCTGGGCTTGGAGTTAGGAAGAACTGGGTCCAGATGCTGCCTCTTTCTCTTATTCACTTTGTGACTTTGGGCAAGTCACTGAAACTCTGTGCCATCTTCATTACAAAAAAATCTTTATAACTTCGAACACTGGCAAAATTCTAGACTCTTAATGTATGGATGAATTTGAGTCATGATAAGTGAGAATTTAATACATTTCAATTCATGCTATTTTTGAATTTATAATTATGTAAATTATGGTCATTAATTCCAACCCAGTGAAAATATACAGTGGAATTTCAAATAATGTAACCACTTCAGGAGATCCTATCATCAATCTAATCTGGACCTCCCTCTATAATGGAGTGATAGATCATTTGGGACATAATTTAGTTCCTTTCCAAAACTTTTATTTCAATTATACATGCATGTACATATGTATGTGTGTGTGTATGTATGTAAATGGATTTTAAAGGAAAAGAAGGTGGAAAGGCATTCCTATCACAGAGAACTGTATGAGCAAAAGCATGATAGAAGGAAGAATAGGGCATTGTTTGGGAACAAGGTCTGGTCCAGTCTGACTAAAGTACTTATGAAAGTACTTTTTTATGAGACTGATGCATGAAGGAAAAAGGGATTAGATTAGAATGTTAGGATGATACTAGATTGAGGTACTTAGCCCAGTATGAAGACTAAGCTAAGCAGTGTGAGCTCCATAACAAAAAGCCCTTAATGTTTGGAGGGACTTTAACAGGATTTTGCTTAGCACAAATGAGCCTAGCAACTGATGGATGGATGGAAGGGGGGGAGGTGAAGGGGAGAAATAAGTAGGGAAAATAATGGAAGATTCCAGGCAGGGAGTAAGGAACCAGGGTGTCAGGGTGGTCCCAATGAAAATAGAGGGGAAAGCAAGGCTGGGAAATCTGTCTGGAGGTAGGATGAAGAATTGGCAGTGGTTTTGATGCTGAGGGAGACAGTGAGCTGATTCAGACAGTTCTCAAAAATAGGGGAATGAATGAATCACAGTTCCTCTTATTTTAAAATGATTAAATCAGGAGGGACTGATTTAAGAAGGATAATTATAAACTCCTTGTGGGATATAGGGAGTTTGAGGTTCTGAAAACCCATCTAGATAGAGATGTCCTAAGATCTGAAAGTGTTGTGGTTTGAGTAAGTTAAATTATGGGGGGGGGGTGGGAAGGAGGGCAGCTAGGTGGCACAGCAGATAGAGCACAGATCCTGGAGTCAGAAGGACCTGAGTTCAAATATGAACTCTGACATTTAATAATTGCCTAACTATGTGACTTTGGGCAAGTCACTTAACCCTATTGTCTTGCAAAAAAACAACAAAAAAAACTATTCCCTTAATATTTTATTCATTTATATCACTGATTTTTATCTTCTTTCTAATTTAGTTTTTATTGATCCTTTTTTATTTTTATTTTTACACACTCTGACTGTGTCCCTACCTCTCAGTACTCACTAATACTAAAGGTAGTAGAAGAGATAGACTAGCATTGTTAATGGAAGTTCCTCCTTCAGAATGGCCTAGATCAGTGAAATTCCAAATTCATTCTCTTATCCTTTAGATATTGATTATATTTACTTTTAAAATTTCCACTATTTAAAAAATAAATTTTCTTAAATGGTTCTTTTTTTTAATTTTCAAAGGAATTATATTTACTGTATCAGTGTTATTAATCCTTACAAAATAATTGATTTTGTTTCACTGATAACACACATATTTCATTGTGTCTAGTCTGAGGAAGAGGGGAAGGGGAAGGAGAAGAAACATGGACAAGCAAGAATCCATTTACTTCTTATGGTGAGCTCCACTTTCCCTGCAGGCCACCAACTGAAGAATCTTCTATGTTTTATTGATGAAGGAATGATAAGATGGAGCAACATGACTAGAGAGCAGCTCCTAAGAAAAGCCCCTCCTTTCCCTCCCTGGGACTTCTTTAAAGGGTGAAAGGAAAGACTTTCTTTCCTCTCCTTATCTCTCACATCAGAAACAATGAGTTGCAGCTTGCCCAGGCAAGCCAGAGAGAGGTTGGAATCTCTGTTCACTTCTGCCTTTTCATTCCTCCTGAACATGTCATTGACTAACAGACTGAAGAAGTAAGCATTTTTTTTCCCTTGGTACTACCCTGACGGGTAGAGATTTCCCAAGTTCTGAATCTCTCCAGAGGGAGATTTCTGCAGAAGTCCCCTTACCCATAAAAGAGAATGGCCACCTCTGAACTGAAGGCTTGAAGAGGGTCATGCCAAGAGGTCTAGACCCATACTAAGTTATTCAAGGCAGATCCAAGGTTCATTTGAAATGCCTATTCAGAGATACAACTCTGCATTTTTAGCTTACAAAGTCAGTTAACTAGCATTTATTAAATGGATTTATGAGACTGATGCATGAATTGATAGAGCTAACTCAGTGTTTGGGTAGCTGCAAAGGAAGGTGGGAGAAAAGAGATAGTTAACTGCCACCAAAATGAAGGTCTATCCATAGGCCATTTTGGTGGCAGTTAACTATCTCTTTTCTCCTACACTTTCCTTTGCAGCCACCCAAACTCTGAGCTAGCTCTATCAATGCATGCAGGAGAATATTGTACACATTAATGGCAATATTGTGAAATGCATCCGCTATTAAGTCTGAATGCAGGGTAGAGCATACTGTGTTCACTTTAAAAATTTTTTTAAATATTTTTTCTTTCTTTCTCAAGACTTCCCCATTCCCTTAGGTCTAATTCCTCTTTCACAACATGTTTAATAAGGAAATATGAAAAAACGTATTTATACATATACAACCTATATCAGATTACTCACTGTCATAGGGAAGGGGGGAATGGGAATAGGAATAGGAAAATGTGGAACTCAAAAACTCATAAAAGGATGAATGTTGAAAAAATAAAATATAATTCATTTTATTTTATCATTTTTACCTACCTCAGAATTCATGGTGATAGACAAATGATGAAGCAACAATTAGTCACAACCCAGCACAAATGCAGTCTAGGTTATAGAGTCATCTTCTCACTGGACTGAAGCAGCAGCAGGGTCTAGGCATTATCTTTCAAGAAATTATCAAGGAAAATTACCCAATAGTCATGACAAGAGGGTAAAATAGAAATTGAAAGAATCTGCCTCCTGAAAAAAATAAAAAAATCTTTTATTGTGAAAGGATCGTCTCATATCAAAATTGGAATTGCTGTTCTACATCATTTCCCTAGATCAAGTTGTCACATCCTTTTGCTCCTTAAGCCACTACCTGACCTTCCTTTATGTACTCCTACATTAAACCTCCTCAGCAGGAGTCACCAAAGTCTGAGCCATTGTTCCAATTCCTATGTCTTTCCCCTCAAAAACCAAAAGTGGGGAATATGTGGCAGTTTGCAGCTTGAAAGCACCCCCCTCCATGATAGCGGTTCACAGCAGTAGTACCTCCATTCCTTTTGCAGGTTGAATCCTCTCCCCAATCTTCCTCCCATCTGGTGTGTTGTAAGAAACAGTAGCTAAAAACCCTCCAAGTATGAGCTAGAAACCTTCCAAGTATGACATGTGATTAGCTATACTCCATGCCCTAATAAATCTCCCATGGTCTTTATGGGCAAGGGACTTCCTCTTGACCAGTGCAATCTAACCTATCTTTATGACTTTTCACCCTTAGTCAAATGTCATTATAGATGCAAACCGATGCAGTTGTTGATGTGCCCAGGAACTAGAGTTGGACATTCCCCATCCAACCTCCAACTCCTCCCCTGGGCAGAGCTTCCATCTTTAACTCATCCCAATTCTTTCCTTGGGTGGAGTTTTCATTTATTTTCTTCTTTAAAGTCAATAAAAACTCAATAAATAAATCTACTCAATCAAATAATCCCTATTGGTTCTGTTTGTTTCTTTTTTTGTGTGTGTCAATAAAAATTTTTCTCACTAAGAAAAAGACTTGGCCTCTCAGATGATACCGCTGCAGCTCTTCCTCAGCAATGGCAAATATTTAACAATCTACTTTCCTACTGCATTAAGGTAGTTGGGAGGCTCACTAGCCATCAAGTCTTAAAGAATTATCAAATGTCATTGCTTTGCTCACTGCTCACACAAATCCTATTGTTGCCAGCAGAAGGTTCTCTAGTAAAACTTCTAAAAGTGATACATCATTATCCAATTATTCTTAACATCATTTTGAAACATTTAAGCCTTATTTTCTACGGCGGGTGTATGTGCGTGCGTGTGTGTGTGTGTGTGTGTGTGTGTGTGTGTGTCTTGTAACAGGCAGATGATTAGGATGACTACCCATTTACTAAACTGTTTAAGAACTATATTTCTAGCCTGAATATATTAGACCTTGCATATTTTATTATAATATCTCATATGTTCCATCTCTAGTCTATGAGATAATGACTTAATATTGTATTTGTATCTTGTTTCACAAGATTTTTTTACTTTTGTCTGATTAGTCCTTTGGTATTCTGAAAGGAGCTATTCCAGATACTTAATCTTACATATGACTATGAAATTATTACCAGATAGATGACAAGCCCAAGTACTAATTTATTTATAATTATACATTTAGACTAATAACTATAAGATCTTACATGCTTGAATTATGATCATATCATCTACTGATTATTTGTTCTAATTATAGAGCTTTGTTATAAAAGAAAAAAGGAGGGACATGATAAAGCATCATACTAGTCCTTCAACCCTAAGATTTAAGGCACATAGCAGGATCAAGCACCCTTTAGCTCTGTTTGACTTTAGGTAAGAGTTACAATTGACAATCAATCATGTAATAACAATTTGACTTCATAGCCAGACTCATGAATAAACAAGTGGGAAACATTTCTGTTCATAAAGAAGTAATTGGACCAAAAGGATTCTCCATTTAGCTATGCTAAAGTCTTCTTGACTTTTTTCCAAATACAGACCTCTACCTGTAACTGTTCAGGATAACATTCCCTCTGAGTAGCTTGTGGGATTTCTCTTCTTTGGTGGATTACTAACTTAATGATCTATCAGACAATTATACCTGAATTTAAAACTCAAAACACTATTAGTTGTAGTCCCAAGAACTTTTACCTCAAATGGCAACTTTCATTAATCACATCTTAGGGCAAGATACAATTATTTTTATTGTCTTAGAGTTACAATAAGCAATAGAAGTTTACCAGGAATCACATACATTTAGGAGATTTCACTAAATATCCTTCATTTGTTTTTCTTTCCTTCCTGTCTTGGCCTTAGACTCATCCTACTGTAAAGATCAATCATTAGAAATCATTTCCATATTATACACAAAGTTGTATATTCTTGGCAAGTCAGTTTCATTTTTGAGGAAATGCATAACTGAACAAGCAGTTTTTTTTACCCTGAGACTGATGACCTTGTCTACACAGATGGTTTACCCAAACATGGCAATTTAATAAAATAAGGGGAATTAGCACCATGGGCATTGTATACTGATTACAATTAAAACCTATATAAAGTCATCATATATGAAGCAAATATATCTAATAAAGAATAATAATTATTTATATAGATCTTTCTTTATACTATGCATTGCCCTATATCAGTACAATACTCACAATATTCCTGGTAGGTAAGAGTTTTTATTCCCTTAAGATTAAAACTTTTATTCCCCAAGAGTTAATTTAATTTCCCAAGAGTTAATTTAAACTGATAATTTTTTTTGTTAATTTACCTATCACACTATAATTCTTTCTCTCAATTTGGTACAATTCAGGTGTTCATCAAAATATGGAAGCACTGAAAGCAATTTAAAAGATCTTTAGCAATTATAAAAAAATTTAGCAGATTGATCTATACAAATGGCAATTAGGTTATAATTCACAGAAGTAACAGCATCTTCAAGTTGTTTTCTTAAGTGAACTCTTCTTGAATGACTGAAGAACAAGACAAATAGCAGCCTTCTTCAACTCAAATTCTCAGATTCTGTCTCTGAATTTTTTTCTTAAAAACTGCTTGGTTCACTCTTTCTCACAAATTACACAGCATCCATAGGAGGAGTAAGGTTAAGAATACCATAATAGTCATGAGCTCTTGCGTAAAAACCATGGGTGGCAAAGGTTTAACTTAACAGCAGCTGCTCTGGAAGGCCTTCTCTCCCATACAAAATGATTTACTCTAAAATCATCAGTTCTACTTAATCTTAGTGATTTCTCTTGGAATTTTCTCCAAATTATCCTGTATCTTCAAAATGTCCTGCCTGTTCATAGCTGTTTGCTTTTTGTGTTCTCCATTGGACTGTGAGCTCCTTGAAAGTAAGAACTATATTTTTATTCCCTTTGTATTCCCAGGGCTCAGCACAAAAGCAGGTTCACAACAGATCCTGAATAAATGTTAATTGACTGTTCCAAAAAGGCAAGGAACATCTTCAGAGGTTTTTTGTTTTTTTCTGTGGGGCTCATCCTGCTTAGCTTGGCCTTGATACTAGAGTAAACCCCCCTCAATCTGGAGCCATCCAATCTCTCTAACTTGATCCCTTCTTCCTCCATTTGCCCTGTGCTTGGTCAAACTGTATCAGACCTTGTACCCTAATAATGTCCTACTTTTCTTGCTGCTAGGCTGAATGAACTTCCTCCTTTTCCTACATTAAAGTTCCTTTCAATCACCACAACCTCTAGGAAGCCTTCCCTGATTCCTGTGTCACAAATACCTTCCCCAGCAGTCTTTACCTCTCATTTCATTTTGCATCTCTTATGCACTTATATGATTGCATATTCTAACTTTTTTTAGGACGATGGGATTAAGTGACTTGCCCAAGGTCATATAGCTAGGCAATTATTATGTGTCTGAGGCCAGATTTGAACTCAGGTCCTCCTGACTTCAGGCCTGGTATTCTATCCACTGTGCCACCTGACTACCCCCAAACTGTATATTCTAGTTATGTCTCTTGTTTTCTTATTTCAAAACAAGGTACTGGAGAGCATGAGGGACCTGTCTTATCTAAACTTTCTATCTTCTCCACCAAAGTATAGAGAACTGTACATAGGAATTGCTAGATAGAACTAAATTATGTAGGATTGAACTGGATATATAAATTTATATAATATATATACATATATAAATATATGTATTATATTAAATTACATAGAAATCAAAGCTTTTGTAATTGAATTAAATTATTCCTCCAATAATTTATCATTTCATTATAGAAAGAGGTTCAGATAAGTTTGATGAAAGAATCTCCTGCAGTCACTGAATTATTTGAATTTGCACTGCATATTTCCATTGGGAACCAAAGACCATATTTTACATAATTGTGAATTTAAATAGTAAGAATCAAAATAAATTAAATTTGTACTAATCAGGACCCATGTATGTACATCAAAGCATTAAATGGTCTCTGATTTTATCAATGTGGGCAGTTATAAAGGTCTTTTGTAATGAATTTGGCACAGAGAGTTTCAGTGACTTGCCCTTAGTCACACAGACAATAAGATTCAGAAGAAGCATCAGGACCCAGTTCTTCCTGACTTCATTCCCAATACTTCATCTACTCTGTCATCCACTCTGTCATATTCTCTTCCCCTCTGCATATGGAGGACATAAGGGAACAGTGGAGAAGAACTGAGTGATTCCCAATTCAGAAATCACCAAAGTATGATCTTGTGCAAAGTTCCCACCCCTCTGTGATCCATTTTCTTCATTTGTTAAATGAGATGGGGGCTGACTCAATGCTCTTTAAAATCTTTTCAAGCTCTTACAGTCTGAGATTCAGAAAAAACCCATGATCTAGACAGGACCTACCTGCTACCTATAGTTCAATGCAAGCTTCATCATAATAGTCAAGTGACTGGATATGGCAAGTGTATGAACCAGAGTCAGAAACCTGGACCTGCTGTATCCTCAAGATCACCTTCCCTGCAATTTCAGCAGCTCCATCCTCCTCTGGAACTCAGCACCCTGGGATTCCTCCAACTTCTTTCTGGGGTACCTGTGCACAAGGGTCTGGTTGTTAAGTCACTTCACAGTCATGACCCGAGGATCCATGTTGGGGGAGACTTCACAGGAGAGTGAAGGCCCTTCTTGGCTTGAATGGGTTGAGCAGGACCAGACACTGAGAATGGTCATTCTAGAACAGAGCAGAAGAAAATCAGAGAATAATATGGGCGGAGGATAAAGAGTATTTGTGTGTATTGGTGGGGGGCCCAGGAGATAAAAGTCTGACTTTTGGATCAGCTGCTGCTCTGCTGGGTCTATCTTCTAAACAAGTCACTTAACTTTCTGTGATCCCTTTATAGATGAGATGTTCTTTCTCCTGACTACTTTGTATCATTAGAAAGGGAGAGAAACTGGATTCTGGAGGGTTAGGGATGGAGACAGGAAGGCAACACCTGCTATCAGTAGCCCTAAGGGAGGCATGACATTAGCCTCTGTTCTCCCACTGCCCATAGGTAACTTACAAGTTCAGAGGGAGTCCAAGTTCCTGGGCTTTATGATTATGCAGCTGTGTTAGAAGGAGGTTGAAGAGAGACAGCTGAGGTCTCTATGAGTTGGGAATTGGGTGTCTGTTCATCTGGATAGATGGATAGGTCTGTCTGGTGTCCTATCTTTGGGAAGAACCTGATCCACTCATTCCTGAGAAGATGTTAAGTTGGCCACCTTCCTTTGCATTTTTTTCATAAATTCTGTTACTCTTGACCTTTTAGTCCTTCTTATGAATTATGTTACTATTTTTTCTAGCTCAATAAAGTACTTTTTGGTAGTTTGATTGGTATGGTACTGAATAAGTAATATAATTAAGTAGAATAGTCATTTTTATTATATGTTTGACTTACGAGCAATTGACATTTGGTCAATTATTTAGATTTATTTGATTGATTTGTAATTGTTTTCATATGGTTTCTGAGTTTGTCTTGACAGGTAGACTTCTAGGTATTTTATGTTGTCTACAGTTACTTTATCTTTTTTCTTTCTTTTACAGTTACTTTATTTTTTTATTTTATTTTATTTTTTTAGTTTTTAGTTTTTGCAAGGCAATGGGGTTAAGTGGCTTGCCCAAGGCCACACAGCTAAGCAATTAAGTGTCTGAGATCGGATTTGAACTCAGGTACTCCTGACTCCAGGGCTGGTGCTCTATCTACTGCACCACCTACCCACCCTCTACGGTTACTTTAAATGAAATTTCTCTTTCTATCTCTTGTTGCTGTGCTCCATTGGTTTTATACATATATATATATATATATGTATCCTAATGATTTTTGTGGATTTCTTTTATATCCTACAACCTTGCTAAACTTGCAATATTGTTGCAAATAGTTTTTTAGTTGATTTTCTAGAATTTTCTAAGTACACCATCAAATCATCTGAAAAGAGTGAGAGATTTGTTTCTTTACCTATTCTAATTCCTTCAATTTTGATTTCTTCTCTTATTGCTAAAGCTGATATTTTCAACACAATTTTGAATAGTAGTGATGATAAGGGGCATCTTTATTTCAACCCCTGATCTGATTTGGAAAGTTTGTAGCTTATCTCCATTATAAATAATGTTTGCTGTTGGTTTTGGATGGCTACTTTTTATAATTTTAAGGAAAATTCCATTTATTTCTATTCTCTCCAATAGGAATGGGTGCTGTACTTTGTCAAGTTTTTTCAGTATCTATTGAAATAATCATTATTTCTGTTAGTTTTGTTATTGATATGGCTAATTATGCTGATAGTTTTTCTAATATTGAATCAACCCTTGTATAAACCCACCTGATCATAGTGTATTGTCCTAGTGATGACTTTTTGTAATCATTTCACTAATATGCATTTAAAATTCATTGGGGAAGTTGGTCTATAATTTTCTTTCTCTATTTTGACTCTTTTTGGTTTAGGTATATATATATATATATATATATATATATATATATATATATATATATATATATATATAATGTTGATAATTGAAATTGCTTCATTGTCTATGGTACCTTTTAGGAAGATGCAGTTTCCTTCCTATCTCTTTTCATAAGATCTATTTTTGCTTTTGTTTTGTCTGAGATAAGGATGGCTATACCTACTTTTTTTTTCTTCAGCTGAAACATAATATATTCTGCTCCAGCCTTTTACCTTTACTCTCTACTTCAAATTTGTTTCTCATAAGTAACATTATTGTAGGGACCTCTTTCAGGAGGTGATCAGTGAATTCTTTCAGTGACCATTTCCCCTTCTGTTTGTAGGATATAAAAAGCAGTTTTCCTTGATGATTTCTTGAAAGATATTGTCCAGGCTCTTTTTTTGATCACTGCTTTCAGGTAGTCCAATAACTCTTAAATTATCTCTCCTGGATCTATTTTCCATGTCAGTTATTTTCCTGATGAGGTATTTTACATTTTCTTTTCTTTTCTTTTCTTTTCTTTTCTTTTCTTTTCTTTTCTTTTCTTTTCTTTTTTCTTTTCTTTTCTTTTCTTTCCTTTTCTTTTCTTTTCTTTCTTTTCTTTTCTTTTCTTTTCTTTTCTTTTCTTTTCTTTTCTTTTCTTTTCTTTTTTTTGATTTTGCTTGACTGATTCCTGATTAGAGTCATTAACTTCCACTAGCCTCAGTCTCTTCTTCAGGTCTATTTTCATCAGTTAGGTTTTGCATCTCCTTTACCTCTGGACAATTATACTTTTAAAGGATCTGTTATCTTTTCCATTTATTTTTGCATATGCCTAGTTGTATTTTTAAAGGATTTGTTATCTTCTGTCAATTTTTGTTCTCTTGCATTTCTTTGATCAATTTTTCTACTTAATTTTTAACATCCTTTTTGAGCTCTTCTGAGAAGTCTTTTTGAACTGAAGATCAGTTAATATTCTATGCTGCTGCTTCATATGTAGTGCTTTTTTCTGCAATCATCATCTGAGATGGTATTTTGCCTATCCTTATCTACAAGGTAACTTTCTATAATCCCAGCTTTTCTCTTACCTTTCTTATTCTCTCTGAATTTTGTTAGTGGATGCTGTCCCAAATTTCTTGTGTTGGGGAGGGGCCTACTTGCAGACTTTGCTTTGAAAACCCTTGCTCTCTTGGTTGGCCTGCCCACAGTGAGAAAGTCAACAACAATTTCACTGGCCTGAGACTCTCCAGGTTTGGAACACCAGTGACTTACTGTCTGTTTTGAACTGTCCAGTCTAATTGCACGATTGAATGGGTTACTGGGGTGCTTGTGTCAGATCTCTCCTAGCTGGCCTTCTGTGCCATTGGTCTGCTAAGCCTGGACTCCAGTGGCCTCTGTTGCAGATCTCTGTAGCTGAGAATGTCTGACTGATCCTTACCATGTCCTGCTGCCTGTGACCACTAGCTTTCAATTTCCTGTCCTGGACATCCTACTCCACCCAAAAGACTTTGCTAGAAA
The DNA here is from genome assembly GCF_037893015.1 of Macrotis lagotis. NCBI lineage: Eukaryota > Metazoa > Chordata > Mammalia > Peramelemorphia > Peramelidae > Macrotis > Macrotis lagotis. The sequence continues at coordinate 834,275,148 of NC_133658.1, forward strand.
ATATTTTGTGTGTTCTATTCCTCCAGAATCCATCTAGAGACTGAATTAATGTTGTTTCTGAGGAAACCTGGGAGGGTTTAAGGAAATGCTTGAATTCTCTCCACCACCTTGGTTCAGGCCCCCAATAACTTTCTTAGATAAAGATGGATGTTTCAGTCATTCCTGTCTTTGTCTGTTTTAAGGAGTTCTCTTTTGTACCTCTTTTTCCATTTAACCAATTCTGCATGAGTGCTCTTATGAATCCACTCACAAGTGAGTCTTGTGAGTCACAAGACTCTTGTTAGTCTTTTACCACGTGATTAATTCTGTTTCTTAAAGGTGTTATTTTCTTCAGTATTTGGTGTGTCTCCTTTATCCCACTTTTGACTCCCTTTTCATAATTTTATAACATCAACCTCATTTCTTTTTCCCATTCCCTCTCTTATATGAGTTCTAAAACTCTTTTTGAGCTCTTCTAGTAAATGTTATTTTGAGGCTTTGGATATACTTCTTTTGATATTATTATCTTCTTATGAGTTTCTGTTTTGATCTTCCCTATTAACATAATAACTTGTCATGTTTGGGTTCTTTTTTGTTGCCTGGTTTTCCTTTTCAATTTCTTCTTGAATTTTAACTTTATATTAAAATTGATCTCTGCTCTCAGGGTGAGGGGGTATTGTCTCAAGTTTCAGGTTTTTCTTGCTACTATATTAGGAGGTAATTCAAGGGATCTGGAAGTTTTCCTTGCTTCCAAGGTAATATGCTGTAAGGAGAAGTGTAGTCATTGCCATCCCAGCCTATACTCATTTCTATGAGCAGCAATAAACACTCTTTTCTGCCGTCAAATTATTAAAAAGGTTTCTACTCTCCTGAAACTCTATTCTCTAATAATCTAGTATTTTTCCTTGGACTAGTAATGGAACTCAGAATTTACCAGAAATGGGTCCCTTGTAAACTCCTGACCACTTGTCCTTTTCCATTATCATCTGTAAGTTGAGAAGTGTGAAGCTACCACTGCTGCTGACTGAAGTTCCCTTAAATCTTGCACAGGATTGTGGTCCACTTAGACCCCAGTGAGACAAACCTTTCTAAGTTGTCTTGGGCTGTAAATTGCTTCTCTCTTATCTTTTTTGTGGGCTCTGCTAATTCAGATTGTTTTGCAGCATCATTTTAAAGTTCTTAGGAGAGGAATTTTGGAGAATTCAATGAATCTTTGCCTTTATTCCATGACTTTGATTCCTCTTTGTTGTCTTTAGATATCTATAAAACCAGTACTTCGGCATATCTGCATGGCACCTGAGGTTTCAAATACCATTCTGTTGACAGGTATGTCAACTTAAGACTCTCTGAGACAGAAGATGAATGGTGATGGTAATGTGAGAGGATCCAAATCAAGGTCTGGGAAGCAGGAACCTGGATTAATGGGATTTGCTTTCTTTTGTGCCCTTTGACCAAATACCAGTAACATCTCTACAGCAAAATCTATATAAGCATCAAATTGCATATCTGTAAAATGAAAACTATAATCCTATCACACCCATATCACATTAATAATAGGAAGGAAATAATTATTTGTCAGGTGCCTACTTTGGCCATTTGTCAGGCTCTCTGCTCTGGGCTTTATCAATATTAACTCATTAGAGCCTAATAACAACTACTCAACAACTCTAGGAAGTAACAGTTATTATTAGAAATGTTTTACAAATGAGGTAACTGTGTCAGACAGAGGTGAAATGCTGTGCCTATGTGATAAATCCAGTAGATAATCAGAAGTTGTAAAAGAACTCGGGTCTCTACTGACTCTAAGCCCAGAGCTAGATCCACTGTGCTTCCAGCTACCACTTTTTCCTCTAGTGGTAGTAGCTGTTGTAGTAGTTATAGTAGTTGTAATAGTAGTAGTAGCAGTAGCAGTAAGTAATGGTGGTAATGGTGGTAATAGTAGTTGTGGTAGTAGTAGTAATTAGAAGTGGTGATGGTAGTGGTGATAGTAGTAGTAGTAGTTGTAGTAGTAGTAGTTGTAGTAGTAGTAGTAATAGTAGCAATAGTAGCAATAGTAGTAGTGATGGTGGTAGTAGTAGAGGTAGGAATGGAGGTATTCATGGTGGTAATGGGGGTAGAATTGGTAGTAGTGCTAGTAATAGTAGTAGAAATAATAGTAGTAATAATAATAGTAGTGGAAGTGGTTGTGGTAATAGTGGTAGAATAGTGGTAGTAATAGTAGTGTTGGTAGTGGTGGAACTAGTAGTAGTAGTAATAATAGTAGTAGTAGTAGTAGAGTAGTAGTAGTAGTAGTAATAGTAGTAGTACTAGTAGTAGTAGTAGTAATAGTAATTGTGGTCAGTGTCACCTTAATAACCCTAGTGGTGTATTTCAAACAGTAACTGTCATTGTCTTCCCAGTCATTCTGCCTAGGTTTAGAGGCTCCCCATCATTTGATCCTCAGGTTACTTTGGTCTCTTAGACATTAGGAATCTCATTTATTGCATCTAAAAATCCTTCTCTTTCTCTGCAAAACTTCCCATGTCCCTTTTACTGTTGAGTACCAACATTCTTGTCCATATAGGGTCACAACCTCAGTGTCATTCTCACTGCATCCCATAGACACAGGCAGTTGTCAATGCTGGAAGTTTCCTTCTCCACAACATTTCTCATTTCCTAACTCTGCCCTCCTCTCAGGTAGCCCCTAGCTTCACCCTCATCATCTCTTCCTTGGACTAGTTGTTATAGTCTCTCACTGGTTTCCATAGATCAAGTCTCTCCTCTTCCAGTTCATTCTCCTCTCAGCTGTCAAAGTTTCCCCCCCCCGAAAATTAGGTCTGACTGCAACTCTCTACTCAAGAACCTTCAATGGTTCCCTGGTACTTGTAAAGCCAATACCAAAGTCTCCTTTAACACCCTCCAAACCTTAATATAGTTTTGAAATATTGTTATTGCTTAATATATCTTTGTCAAAACTCAAAAAACAAATGTGATCCATGGAGAGTCAGACAAAAGTGAAATAAATGAACAACAGCTTTACAATACATTTTACAAATATCTCATTTGACCTTCACAACAATTGTACAGGGTAAAAGCTACTATTGTCCTCATTTTACAGTTGAGGAAACTGAGACAGATGTGGATGTTTCCAAGGTCACATAGCTACATATCATCTGATGCTAGATGAAAAGTCAGGTTTTCCACCCTATTAATTGAAACAAATATGCTCTAAATAGTTATTCAGCAAATCATTAATATTTAATTTAGGATGTGTATTGCCTTGTGCTTTCCCCAGTCATGTGCAGTTCCCCCCCATAGACCCCTTATTATCAAGGACCATATGGTCTTTTCTTATCTTCCCAAAAGCTTTGGCTTAGACACACAGGAAGCTCTTAGTGAATATTTGTGGATGAACTGATTGCATAGAATGTGGGCAGAATCCAACAGAGAAGTCCTTAGCCTCACCAGAGGATCCTCAGTGCAGGAGGCTTGGGTATCAGTCCAGGTCTGGTGCATTTTGTGGGGGTCAATAACTATCCCAGTTTTCTGATGTGAGGGATGTAGGTTTTTTGGTCTCCACAAGGTGTGGAGGGTAAGGAAGCAGGGTCTTGGCATTTCACCTCTGTCTGATTCAGTTTCCTCATTTGTAAAATGTTTTTAATAATAACTATTACTTCCTAGAGTTGTTGAGTAGTTGTTATTAGGCTCTAATGAGTTAATATTGATAAAGCCCAGAGCAGAGAGCCTGGAACACAGTAGGCACCTGACAAATAATTATTCCATTCCTATTACTAAAGTGATATGGGTGTGATAGGATTATAATTTTCATTTTACAGATATGCAATTTGATGCTTATATAGATTTTGCTGTGGAGATGTACTGGTATTTGGGCAAAGGGCATAAAAGAAAGCAAATTGTAAGAAATACAATTCAAAGGGGAGTAACCCCTGCCAATCATAAAACTGGAAGGTCCAAGATTATAACGAATCTTACCCCAACTGGTCTAGGTTGACCTAGGGTTTCTGACTTACACAACTGTGTTTGCACAATTAAGTTCATGTATAGTAAACTGCATGCCCCCTATGATAATTGGGACTCATTAAGGTAACACATGTTGTATGATCAGAGAGGGATAACATGTTAGAGACATGTCATGGGATGGGCCGATCCCTTAGGTTGTAATCCTAATGATGAGAGTGTTTGAAAACTCAGAAGGGAAAGGAAAAAGTCTTCCAAAACTATAAAAACAAACATTGTTGTACTTTTACTGTGCCTTACACTAGGGGGCACCTGTGTCTTGCAAGATTGAAAATAAAAAGCTTAATTCTTCTCTCACTCCAGCAAATTTATTTTTCATATTTATAACATATGAAGTTCAGGTCAGAGAGCAGTTCCCTCCAGCCTATCAGTGAAAAGCCTAGGTCTGATTGATCACCCTGTGGGAAGAGCTCCAGGTGGTTTAGAAGTTCAGTGGGACCTGGGCTTCCATCCAACAGGAGAATCATTTTCATTGTTTTTGATCTTTGCTTAATTTAAGAGAGAGAGAGAGAGAGAGAGAGTTGAGAAAGGTCCTGAAAAGCTGAGACCAAAGGGGCCCTAAGATTTTGTCATCATTGTTCCTTATCTTATTAAATCTGTAAAATTTTGTATTTTGGGATGATTGTGATTTTCATCAGAACTTGTGGGATTATAAAGGCTCCTGTACTATTGACAGCTCTGAGATTTCCCTCTGAATTGATGATTCCTAATTCCTAATTAATAATTACCAAATTATTAGTGTAAGGCCTCTTTAATATGTATGAAGGCCGTGATTGAGGCAATGACTGGTATATGAACTAGGCAATGTCTGGTATATGAACTTACCATTTGGAGTATGCCTTATGTGATTTGGCTGTATTTCTGACATCCCAGGAACTAGTCATTCCTGGGGAAGACAAAACAGGATTGGGAGGACTAGCTATTCTCCCAGTGCTGATGTTTAATAAAAATAAGCGTTACAGCCCCATAAATGGCATTTCCTTAAAAAATAACATATTGATTCAATCTATACCTGAAGCCAAAAGGGAATTGGATCCCATTCAACTTAGATGGCTCTGAGCCTTCTTTGTCCTCAAAGGTATAATATTTCTAAGCCCCTTCTCCTCTCTGGGATCTCATCCATGGAGGAGACGTCCTGCCTCGAATCCTCTCCCATTCGGAAACTCATAGGCCGACATCCCAGGGATCCCCCAGCCCCAAGAAAACGAGTTGGTGCTCCTCCGATTTGGTGATGTTTTCTTTATCTTTCTCTTCTACTTTTATTAATAGTATTAATAATTATTTGTCTTTTATGTATTATTTGCTGTATTGGATGTTATTGTAAGCAATCTATTCCTTGCATTGTGTAATTAAATACTTTCATTTTCACTGATGTCAGCGAGAGTGTCATTTACAGGAACAAATCCAAACCTCATTAAAATCACAATACACCCTTCTGGGAAAGGAGAGGAAGGGAAGTTGCTCATGGCTCCCCAGAGATGCAAGAAGATTGTTCTGAACTGGGAATAAGAATTTAAAATGGACACCTGCCTGTTGGGTAAGGATGCAACTATTGAAAATGGAGGGGGAAGCCAGTTGACCTAATATAGAAGAACTCAGGTGAAAATGGCAGGGGCCTGAGTGTGGGAGAAGCCATTCTGTGTTTCTCTCTAGTTGGGCAAAAAAGTCTCTTTATATTGCCTACATAACTGGAATAGTCAGTGACTTGAAAGTATCAGACCTGGGATTCTCTCTGTCTCTGAATCTGTCGTCTCTGTAAATGTCTATCCATTTGTCTATCTCTCTTTCTCTCTCTCTCTCTCTCTCTCCCTATTTCCTTCTACCTGAACCATAAACTGAACTGGGTAAGGAAACAGGGCCTCAGGCCTCCAAACATAGCTTAAGGTATGGGCAGTGTCTATTTCTTAATCTTTTCACTTCTAGACCTAGACTGTGGATTCCTAACTCAGACCCAAGCCAGGGTGACCTAGGAGGGAGAATCCAGGTCTAATGTTGCTGCCAGCAATGAAATGAAAGTGCAGAAGAGCTTGTAACACTAGGGGAACATCATTGGTAGTGTTGAACCAATGTCAGAGAGGCTGAACACCCCCAAGGCCCCTTAAGGTACCAGAGAACCCTGAGATGCTGAAAGATAACAGACCCGGTCCTCAGTGAGTGGGGCCCTGAGAGTCACGGTGACAGAAATGCTGACCCACAAGTTGGTTGTGAGGCTCCATTGAGACAATGTTTGGAAAGTATTTTACATTCCCTAAAGAGCTGTGTCAAAATCAATAGTATGAATGTCTAGAGGGAATCTCTGATCCAGACAGAACCTACCTGCTACCTGAAGATCAAAATTGGTTTCATTGTAAAAAGTGCCTTCCTGGAAACAGTAGGTATACTGACCAGTATCAGAGAGCTGGACCTGATTGATGCTCAGGGTCACCTTCCCCTTTCTCAGCATCTTTGTCCTTTCTTGGAATGCAGGGGCCTGAACTTCCTTCACCATGTCCCCCATCCAGAACAGATGTATACCACAGTCATTTCCTGAGCATCCATCTAAGGGGAGATGTGACAGGAGAGCAGGACATCCTCTCCCCCCAGGTCAGGATGGGCTGGACCAGAAGGCCACATATTGTGAATGTGGAGTGGAGAAGCAGGAACAAAACAGATTAAAATCAGAAAACATTGGGGTGGTGGAGTCACTGTGGCCTCCAGAGTAGGGTCAGGGCAGCCTAGGACCATGAAGTTCTGCATGTGGTCCTGCTCAGGGGCTACATAGTGAGATGGTCTGTGAGATGGAGCCTCTCCTTACCTCCTTAGATATCCAGGGAGGCAGGGCAGCTGACTGGGGGCTGAAAATTTGAGGTGAAGGCAGGAAGGCAACAGCTTCTGTCAATGGTCCCATGGAGGGAACAGTCTCTGCCCCACCACTGAAGCTGCCCTCCTACAAAAGCAGAGGAAGACCAGACTTCTGGGCTAGTGGGGGACTTGTCCTCATTCTGTGACTTTGCAGCTGAGTATTTAGAAGTAGGTTGAGCCAGAGAGCTGTGGAAGATCTTTGTGTGATAGAGCAGTGAAGTTTAGTGGAGGAGGAGGAGGAGGAGGAGGAGGAGGAGGAGGAGGAGGAGGAGGCTGATTATGGAAATATGAGGTCTTCCTTAGCATTACTGTAATGATGGCATCTTGGGTGGCTAGACCTGGAAGGAAAGGATTTGAGTTCAAATATTAACTCTACTATTGACTAAACATGTAACTTTGGAGAAGTCACTAGACCTTTTTGGGACATCAATTAAAAAAAAAACAGAATTGGACTCAGTGATCTCTGGGGCCTTTTCCATTTCTATAAATTTGACTCAACCTTTGTATTCTCTTTGATTGTGTGAGTCACTGGAGATAATTTCCCTGAAGCCCTTTGGTAAAGAGTTCCCCAAAAAACTGATTTTTTTTTTTCAGAAGGGGGGAAACCCCTGTGTCCTCAATGACTCATTCTAATATTTCATGTTTTGAATCAAAAGTGACAGAACTCTTGCACCTGGGTAGGGTTTTATTCTCATAGTTTCACTCCCACCCAGGACAAGAGGTCTTAATCTGTACACTAGCACCCTCATAAATCTGCCCCTCAGAGAGAGGCACGAGAGTAGAGGAGTCAGTACTGAGACTAAAGGGAAGAGCTGCTGGGATGCAGATTGCATCAGGCACTCATCTCACTGATACTGCTGGTCCCCAGCCTCCTCGGACCTTGGAAGATCTTTCTAGGGCTTTGAGGACACAGACTCTTGCATAACCATTTCACAGATATTCTGAGGGATTTTCTATTTCCTATTGGACCAAGACTTTTAAAAAATACATTCTTAATTTGTAACATTCTGATAGCTTTAGTTGATTGCTGGGATCAGTATGTCTAGAATTGTATAATTGTATAATTCCTTGCAATTCTCATCAACACCTTCATTGTGAGCTTATATCCTCAAAACCCTTTTGGGGGTATGCTTAGCAATCTCCATAAGGCTACTGGGGGCCTAATTCCCTAAACCTTCTTTGACTGACATGCAAGTGAGTCAAAGGACCAAGTGAGTCAAAGGACCAAGTGAGCAAGGGAGCAAGAAACGAAGTTAGGTGAATCAGGTAAGGTAGTGTCGAGATTAGAGGGATTTTTGAGGCCCAGAATCCTCCACATAGATCCTGTGGAGATTACGGATGTATATATACATAAGTAACCCTAATATTTTTAAGAATTTTAAAAACATGGGGTCAAAATAAAATGACAGCAAAAATAGATTAGGTATTTTTAAGTTTTATTCTTTAAGATATTACTCAAAACCTAACATGGAAGTTGTATAATATTGCTACCCAAGATGGCTTCTCAAAGATTGTCATCTGTCTCTCGTCTTTTCCTGGGAGGATGCTTTCCTTACATCCTGAGCATTTTGCATCTCCTTTTACAATTGGTAAATTTTATTTTTAAAGGAGCTTTTATCTTTTTCATTTGCTCAATTGTAATTTTGTTTTGCTTTTCTTTTGCTTTTTTATATTTTTGCAAGGCTATGGAGTTAAGTAACTTATCAAGGTCACACAGCTAAGTAAGTATTAAGTGTCTGAGGTTGAATGGTTTTCTTTTGTTTTTGTTTTACTAATTGTAATTTTGAAGGAATTATTTTCTTTTTGCATTTGCTCAATTTTATTTTTGTGATTTAACAAAAGGGAAGATTTTAGATTCCTAATTTTTAATTAGGGGAGCAGGGTGATCTGATAGAATTAATATTTTATCACAATATAGTTATGAGAAATTTTTCTTTCACAGAACTTATATACACATTCAGGATGGATTCTGTATGGATAACATTCCCAGTTGACTCAAATTTCCCTGATTTTCCTCTATTATGAATGTTTACTATGACCTGTTAGTAGAACAGAGACAGCTTTACCAAATTTTAGATGGATCCTCAGAAATGTTTGAAAGCCCTTCCATATTGCTCTCATTTAAGAGCCCTTATATTTTATACAAGAATATAAAAAATTTCCCCTTCTATTCAAGGATCAAACTGAATAATAACTGAGCTTTCTTCATTTCTGGCAAGTTTGAATTCCTTTTATGAATTACTACTCAAATATGTCTTCTTGTTCTGGGGCCAGTAACATAAGGGGTCTGAACTGAATGAGATCCCTTTTCACTCTTTAATCCTATGATGCTCTATTTCAGATATTGGTGGAGGTCCCAAATAGGGGGGAAATGATCTTTAAATTAGAGACCACCACAAATGTATGACTCAGTGTTCAATAGGGACTAAATAAGACTTTCTTAACTAGATAGGTTAATTGATTTTAAATATCACTGTGTAGTAATATTCGGAAAAAGTAAATCTACCTAAGCAAGGAATACAAAACCTCCCAAAGATGAGGTATATGAGGTATGAAGGTAGAGTGGGGCTGCTGTAGGAAGCTGGCCAGGGATTTCACTGCATGGTCCACATCATAATTGACAGGAACACAACCTTGTGCTAAAAACAAGCAAATGAGGTTGGTAGTGAGGAGTGGGAGAAGGGAGCCTGAAAATCGTTCCCAGTGACTCCTTAGTCCTAGGAATCAAAGTCTTCAACTCTGGGCAACCAGTAACAAATTCCAAAAGGAGTACAAAGGGTCAGAGAAAAACAGAGTCTACTGAAAATTACAGCTGGCCAAAACACAAACTTGGAAAAGGAAGGAAGGAGAGAAGAGGAACTGCATTTGAAACTGTGGAGGAGAATATGAATTGATCTCCAACCCAGAAAGACTTCTTATGAGAGCCCAAAAAGGATTTTAAAGGTCAAATGGAAAAATTGGGAAAAGAAACAATTGAAAATTAAGATCTTTAAAAATAAAATTGAGCAAATGCAAAAAAATAATTCCTTCAAAATTACAATTGTTAAAACAAAAGCAAAACAAAACAATTCAACCTCAGACACTTAATACTTAGCTTTGTGATTCTTGATAAGTCACTTAACTCCATAGCCTTGCAAAAATCAAAAAAGCAAAGGAAAAGCAAAACAAAATTACAATTGAGCAAGTGTATTACACTGTTGGTGGAGCTGTGAACTCATCCAACCCTTCTGGAGAGTTACTTGGAACTATGCCCAAAGGACAACAAAAATGTGCATACCCTTTGACCCAGCAATACCACTACTGGGTCTATACCATGAAGAGATGATGAAAAAGGGTAAAAACATTACTTGTACAAAAATATTTATAGCAGCCCTGTTTGGGGTGGCAAAGAATTGGAAATCAAGTAAACGTCCTTCAATTGGGGAATGGCTTAGCAAACTGTGGTATATGTATGTCATGGAACACTATTGTTCTATTAGAAACCAGGAGGGACAGGATTCCAGGGAAGCCTGAAGGGATCTGCATGAACTGATGCTGAGTGAGATGAGCAGAACCAGAAAAACACTGTACACCCTAACAGCAACATGGGAGTGATGTTCAACCTTGAAGGACTTGCTCATTGCATCAGTGCAACAATCGGGAACAATTTGGGGCTGTCTGCAAAGGAGAGTGCCATCTGTATCCAGATAAGGAGCTGTGGAGTCTGAACAAAGTACAAGGACTATTCCCTTTAATTTAGAAAATTACCAGATATCTTATTGTCTGATCTTGTCACCTCTTAGACTTCTCTTCTCTAAGGATATGCTTTCTCTCTTATCATACCCAATTTGGATCAAGGTACAACATGGAAACAAAGTAAAGACTGACAGAGTGCTTTCCGTGAGGGTTGGGGGGGGGGGGAGGGAAGCAAGATTGGGGGGGAAATTGTAAAACTCAAATAATATCTTTAATAAAAATAAATTAAAAAAGAAAAAAAACAATTGAGCAAGTGTAAAAAAGATAACAGCTCCTTTCAAAATAAAATTGACCAATGGAAAAGGAGATGTAAAAGCAAATTGAAGAAAATAATTCCTTGAAGAATAGGCTAGGACTAGTGGAAGCTAAATTTTAAAAATGAAAAAAATAGAAGAAAATGTAAAATATCTCAATAGTAAAACAACTGACCTAGAAAATAAATCCAGGAGAGATAATTTAAGAATTATTGACTCTTCTGAAAGTCTTGTTCAAAAAAGAGCTTAAATAGCATTTTCCATGAACTCATTAAGGAAAACTGTCCTGATATCCTGGAACTAGAAGGCAAAATAGTCATTGAAAGAAGACACTGATCACCTCTTCAAAGGGATCCCAAAATGAAAATGCCAAGGAATATTGTAGCCAAAATTCAGAGTTATTAGGTCAAGGAGAAAATCCTGCAGGTGGCAAGAAAAAGGCAATTCAAATACCAAGAAACTACAGTCAGGATTGTGCAGGACCTGGTTGCAAAAACATTAAAGGATCAAAGGGCTTGGAATAGGATATTCTGGAGGGCAAGGGAGCTTGTATTATAACCAATAATCAACTACTCAGGGGCAGTTAGGTGGCATAGTGGATAGAGCACCAGTCCTGGAGTCAGGAGGAACTGAGTTCAAATTTGACCTCAGACATTTAGTGCTTACTTAGCTATGTGACCTTGGGAAGGTCACTTAATCCCATAGCCTTACTAAGATCCAAAGAAAGAGAAAAAAAATCAGCCACCCAGTAAAGTTGAGTATACTCTATCAGGGAAAAAAGAGAAACATTTACCAAAAGAAATGACTTTCAAAATTTCCTGATGAAAAGAACAGAGCTAAATAAACAAAAAAATGATCTTCAAACAGGAGGCTCAAGGGATACATGAAAAAGTAAATAGGGGAAAAGAAAGATTGCTATTCACTAAGATTAAACTTGTAATATCCCTATGTGGGAAGAAGATTCTCATAAATTTTGAGAACTTTAACTCTATTAGAGGTAGTATACTTAGACTGAAGGTATGAACATATGATATTTTTATGGGATTTTTTTAAATTAAGGCATTATTAAAACAGGGAGTTTGTAGTAATATGGGAGGGGGGGTGTAAAATGGAATAAATCACATCACAAATAGAGGCACAATAGACCTATTACAAAAGTGTGAAAGAAGGGAGGTGCTGAGAACTACTTGAATCTCATTCAATGAATTTGGCTCAAAGATGGAATAACATAAACACTCATTTGTGATTAAAAATTATATTACCTTTCAGGTATTAGGAGGGGAAGGGGACAAGGAGGGGAAAAGAAGGGCTGATAGAAGGGAGGAAGGGGAAAAGGGGGAGAGGGGAAGGAGGAAAAAGGAGTGAGGACTGATAAAAGTGGGGCCAGATTTAGCAAGGTCATTTTCAGAAACAGAACACTGATGTGGAGGGATAGGGTGAAAGGACAAAATAAAACAAAGGGGAGATAGCATGGAGAGTATTAAAGAGTTGGCAATTATAACTGTGAATGTGAATGTGATGAACTCTTCGATAAAACAGAAGTGAATAGCAGAATAGGTTAAAAACCAGAATCCTACGGTATTCTATTTACAAGAAACACATGTGAAGCAGAGTAAAGGTAAAAGCCTGGAGCAGAATATATTATACTTCAGCTAAAGTGAAAAAAATCTGGGGTAAAAATCTTTATCTCAGACAAAGCAATTTTAATAATCTCATTAAAAATAAGGAAGAAAACTACATCCTTCTAAACATTACCATAGACAATAAAGTAATATTACTATTTAACATATATGACCCAAATGGCATGGCATCCATATTCTAAGAGGAGAAACTAAATGAGTTACAGGAAGAAAAAGACAGCAAAACTATATTGGTAGGGGATTCTAAACTCCCTCTCTCAGAGTTTGATAAATCAAACCATACAAGAATGGAGTTAAGAAGGTGAATAAAATGTTAGAAAAGTTAGATATGATAGGCTTCTGGAGAAAAATGAATTAGGAAAGAAAGGAATATATCTTTTTTTCTACATACATGGCATCTATACAAAAATTGACATTGAATTAGGGCATAAAAACTTCATAATCAAATGTAGAAAGGTAGAAATATTAAATGCAACCTTCTCAGATCATGATACAATAAAAATCATAATCAAAAGTCAGGAAGAGATGAATCTAAAACTAATTGGAAGCTAAATAATCTAATTTTAAAGAATGAGTGGGTCAAATAATAAATTAGTAATTTCATCTAAAACAATAGCAATAAGGAGACAACATACCAAAACTTATGGAATACAGCCAAAGTAGTATTAAGGGAAATTTTATATCTCTAAATCTTATTATATGAATAAAATAGAGAAAGAGGAGATCAGTTAATTGGACATGGAAATAAAAAAGTTAGAGAAAGAGCAAATTTAAAAACTCCAATTAAATACCAAGTAAGAAATTCTGAAAATCAAGGGAGAAGTTAATAAAATTGAAAGAAAGAAAACTATTGGACTAATAAATAAAGTTAAGAGTTAGTTTTGTATAAAAGAACAATAAAACTGTTAAACCTTTGGTTAATTTGATTAAAAAAGGAAAGAAGTAAACCAAATTACCACTATTAAAATGATAAAGGTGAATTCACCACCTATGGGGGGGAAATTAAAGTAATAATTCAGAGCTATTTTACTCAACTATATGTCAAATTTACTGACAATCTAAGTGAAATGGATGAATATTTACAAAAATATAAACTACTTAGGTTTAAAAAAAAAGAAAATTAGATACTTAAAATCTCAGAAAAAGAAATTGAACAAGCCAAGATAATGAAACCAGAGCAGAAGTAGAAAAGGATACATTAAAAAGAAGAGAAGGAGACAGAAGACCACATGAAGGAGGAAGAGAATGAGGTAAGGAAAAAAAATTAATGGAAATGTATGGAAAAGTAAAGATGAATCAGGATAGAAAGAAAGTTATTAATAATTAAAAGACTTTAGTTGCTCTTAACCAAAATGATGTGGGTGACACCTATAGATTAGCTTCACATTATATTATTATATATGTTCAAATATCATTAAAAAAAGAATACTAGGTACAAGAAAAGTGGAGTTCAGATGGAGCAGAATATCAGGAAGGAATATAGGGACCTCTTTCCTCATTCTCCACCACCAGACTCCTCCAAAAAGACTTGCAGATTATACCAGATCAAATCGTAATAAGTAAATACTAGAAATAGTCACAGGGAATCATCTTTCATCCCAGATCAGGAGAGAGAGAGGGAAAAAACATCTCTGTGAACACTGGGGATAGATTCTGTCATGAGACTGCCACACATAGAAGATTCTAATAGAGGGAGAGTCTGTGTAGCAGGGCCAAAGGAGTTTCTAAACCAATATGGGATACTCACAGTCCCATACCTGGAAACCTTGGTAGGAACAGATAACAACTATTCTTTTTGTTTCCCACTACTCAGTAAATACCAATGATTTGGACGAACTAGATGTGACCATCCTTATTGTGGACAATTTTAATGTAAATGTATGCTGTTTCAATTAGAACCCTCACCTAAATCTGTACAAAGCTGCTGCAATCCAAAAGTAAGTAATTATGAAAACAACTGAAGAATAGGATCCTAGATAAGAGCATCATAGTTGGAAGGGCCCTTAGCTAATAGGATGTGAGTGACTAGAGGAAACTAACAAGAAAAAATTGGCAGAGCTTGCTCGGTCCTTGGTACATTAAAATGTCCAAGCTGGAAGGGAACATAGAGCAGAATGTCAAAACCTGGAGAGACATCAAAACACAGACAGTGGAACATTAAAGCTGGAGTGGACATTAGTACATAAAATGACAGAGCCTGGAAGGACTTAAAAATGTAGAATGTTAGAGCTGGAATGGCCCTTAAAATGTCAGCATTGGAAGAGAATTTTGAACAAAAGACAAGGAATGTCAAAACTGGAAGGGACCTTAGATATCAACTAGTTCAGTAAAATGAAACACCTTCATTATCTTCATTTACAGAGGAAGAACCTGAGGCCAGAAAAGGGAATGTACCTGCTGACCTTCACATTCATAGAGGGAGTCAGTAGACTTAGGTCTAGGACCTGGGTCTCATCTCTCTAGCTTGTTACCAGATAATCTGTCAATAAACATTGTTTAAGCATCTACTTTGTGCCATGTCCTATACTAAGCACTGGGAACACAAAGAAAGATAAAAGGCATTTCTAGCTTTCTTAGTGCAATAGGAGACAACATACAAATGATTTTGCATGAACATATTTACATATATGTATAAATAATGGGGTTTCTTAAATGTGAATGTTCATGTATATAATATCTATGTGTATAGATGTATGTATATACATATATGCAACCAGGTGGCACAGTTGATAGAGCAGCAAACCCAGAATCAGGAAGGCTCATCTTGAGTTTGTCTGTTTTCAGACACACTAGCAGTGTGTTTGTCTCAGTTTTTCATGTATAAACTTAGTTGGAAAATAAAATGGCAGACCATTGCATTATCTTTGACAAGAAAAGCCCAAATGGGATCAGGAAGAGTTGGACATAACTGAAAAAAATGACTGAAAAGCAACAACTGCATGAAAAATTATTTTAAAAAACAATAGAGGAAAGCTCTAAAATTAAGAGAGGTTGGGAAAAGCTTCCTATATGAGAGATTTTAGCTGGGATCTAAAGGGAATCAAAGAAACTAAGAATGCTTAGCTTACTATGTTTCCATGGGCCCCTTGTGTTTATTTATTTATTTAAAAATGTGTTATTTTTTCCAATTACAGGTAAACTTTTAGTATTCATTTTTATAAATTTTGAGTTCCAAATTCTTTCTCCTCCCCCCCCCTTACCTTCTTCATTGAAAAGGAAGCAATTTTATATGGGTTATACATATGCAATTTTGTAAAACATTTTTGGATATTAGTCATTTTGTGAAGGAAAACACAGGTAAAAGAAAAGATAAATAGAAAAAATAAAAAAGTAAGAAAGTTTTTTAAAAGAATATTCTTCAATTTGCATTCAGATCCCATTAGTTCTTTTCATAGAGAAGTATAGTATTTTTCATCATCAGTCCTTGAGAATTATTTTACATCACTGAGAATAGCAAAGTCAGTCACTGTTGATCATCATGCAGCATAGTAACTATGAACAATATTCTCCTGGATCTGCTTATTGCACTTTGTATCATTTTGTGTCTTTTCAGGTATTTTTTAAAATCAACAGTGCTAGCTGGTTCTTTATTAGTATCCTCTATGTTTTGTAATTGATACTAAATTCAGAAAAAAAACCAATAGTATACTTGTATTGCTTCTTCTGACCTTCATGTGAGTGCCTGCCTTGCATCCCTTTAAAAAAAAATTTAGGCAAACATACATTTGCCATTCAAATAATGGGGCCAATCCATTGGAGTTTGGTTTCTGTGGTTGAGTTTGAGTGCTTGGCAATTTAGGTCAAGAAATGACCTCAGTGTCTAGTACCTTATCTTTCCAAATGATCTTCAGAATCTTCTTAAGACATTTCAAATGAAAATAATTTCCTGAGGGACACAGAACCAAGATGGTGGAGTAAAGGCAGGAATTCTCAGAAGCTCTTCCCAGGCCACTCCAAATCCCTTTAAATCATGTCTATAACCAAATTCTAGAGTGGTAGAACCCGCAAAAAGACTGAATAAAACCAATTTCCTGCCCAAGACAACTTCAGAGATCCATGGAAAACATCTGTTACACTGGACTTAGAAAGGGCTGCAGTGCAGCCTGGGTCACACTGGCAGCACCAGAGCAAGCCAACCAGGAACAACCCATGGGATACCTGGGTCCATGGCAGCAGTGGCAATTTTACAGACTTCTTAGTCTAAGGATTGCTTGCCAAGGACAATTGGGAAAGGCGGTGAGAAAATTCTGTGGCATAAGAGTGAGCATGGAGCCCAGTTTAGTGCAGGTCTTGGTGCAGCCTTGGTCCAGAAGCAGAAGCAGGCCTGGTGAGTCACCTAGAAGGGAACCACTAGGTAGTTGCTTCCAGAGAGCTCAGCCCATGGATGGTAAAGGAGTTCAGGAAAATTGCAGAGGTCTCTCTTCTATCCCTGGGGCAGGATTATATGTCTTTGTTCATACTCAGATCCAGGTCACAGTCTGGAGCTCCAGTCTCAGGAAAAAGAGCTTTCCTTACAGCTCCAGGGCAGAGGGGAGTGCTTGTGGTCATCCATAGACCAGAGAACAGGCCAGGAGGCAGTTAGAGCCTCTCATAAGACCTTGGAAGAATTGAGATCACTTGGGGTGGCTAGGTGGCGCAATGAATAGAGCACTGGCCTTGGAGTCAGGAGTAACTGGGTTCAAATCCAGTCTCAGACACTTAATAATTACCTAGCTGTGTGGCCTTGGGCAAGCCACTTAACCCCATTGTCTTGAAAAATCTAAAAAAAAACCCCAAGAATTGAGATCACTGGCACAGCTGCAAAAACCTTCAAAAGCTTGGTCCTCCTCTCTGGAAGCAGAATCCCACATTAACAAAATGGTAAAAACCAAATTGTTGACTGGGAATTGAGCAAACAACAGAAGGAAAAAAAAAATTTGACCACAATTACTTTGGTCCTGCGGATGATCAAAATATACACTCAGAAGACAATAAAGTCAAAATTTCTGTATCCAAAGACTGCAAGAAAAATATGAATTGGTCTCAGGTTATGGAAGAGCTCAAAAAAAGATTTTGAAAATCGAGTAAGGGAGGTAGAGAAATAATTGGAAAGAGAAGTGAGAGTGATTCAGGAAAATCATAAAAAATCAAGTCAGCAGTTTGGTGAAAGAATTACCATAAATTACAGAAGAAAATAATTTACATCTTAAAAATCAATTTGTGTGAAATGGAAAAAATCAGTCCACAGTCAACAAGGAGAAGAATGCCTTAAAAAGTGGAACTGGCCAAATGGAAAAGAAGATATAAAAAACTCTGTAAAGAAAATAATTCCTTCAAATGTAGAATGGAGCTAAGGAAAGCTGATAATTTTGTGAGAAATCAAGAAACAATGAAACAAAACTTAAACAATGAAAAACTAGAAGAAAATGTGAAATATGTCATTGGAAAAACTTGGAAAAG
Organism: Macrotis lagotis; assembly: GCF_037893015.1. Classification (NCBI taxonomy): domain Eukaryota; kingdom Metazoa; phylum Chordata; class Mammalia; order Peramelemorphia; family Peramelidae; genus Macrotis; species Macrotis lagotis. The sequence goes on from NC_133658.1 coordinate 834,293,053, forward strand.
ACTGGAAAACAGATCCAGGAGAGACAATTTAAAAATTACTGAACTACCCAAAAGTCATGTCCAAAAAAAAAAAGACTTGGACTTCATTTTTCAAGTAATTCTCCAGAAAAAATTGCCCTGATATCCTAGAAACAGAGAGGAAAATAGAAATGGAAGCACTCTACCATTCAGCTCCTGAAAGAGATCCTAAAATGAAAACCACCAGTAATATTATGGACAAATTTCAGTACTCCCAAGACAAGGAGAAAATATATAAGTAGATAAAAAAAGAGATAATTCACATATCATGGAGTTACAGTCAGAATAACACAAGTTTTAGCTGCTTTTACATTAAGGGCTTGTAGGGCTTAGAATATGATACTCTGGAAAGCAAGAGAGCTTGGAATGAAATACCCAGAAAAACTAAACATATTCTTTCAGGGGAAAAGATGGATATTCAATGAAATAGGGAACTTTCAAACTTTCCTGATGAAATGACCTGAACTGAATGGAAAGTTTGATCTTTTAAGTACAGGTGAAGCAGAGAGAGGATGGACAGGAAGGCCATATTATGAGAGACTTAATGATGTTGAACTGTGTATATTCCTGCAAGGGACAATGATACTTTTAACTCATATGAATCTTCTAATTTATTAGGGAAGTTAGAAGGAGCATCTATAGACAAAACAAAAGAGGGAGTTGAATTTGAAGGTATAAAAAAAATTAAAATATGGAGATAATGTGGGAGAAAGGAATGTACTGGGAGAGAGGGAAAGGAGAGGTAGAATGGGTTAAGTTATTTCACATAGAAGAGGCAAGGAAAAGCTTTTTCAATGGAGTAGAGGTGGGGGGAAGGAGTGGGGGAATGAGTGGACCTTTCCTTACATTGGGAGTAGCCCAGAAAGGAAATAACATACACACTCAATAGGGTATAGAAATCTATCTTACCCTAGATCAAAACAGGAGATAAAAGGGATGTGAGGGGGAGAGGGGGAGGGGAGCGAGATGTGATAGAAGAGGGAGCATTGTGGAAGAGGATAATCAGATACAACATACTTTTGAGGAGGGATTGGGTGAAAAGAGAGTGGGGACAATAGGAGGGAGAGAAATACAACTAGCAATAACAACTGTGAGGAAAAAATATTGAAGCAATTTCTCTGATAGAATTGTGATAAAGAATGCTATCCAGAGTGGCTATGTGGCATAGTAGATAGAGCACCAGCCCTGAAGTACCTGAGTTCAAATCCGGCCTCAGACACTTAATAATTACCTAGCTGTGTGACCTTGGGCAAGCCACTTAACCCCATTGCCTTGCAAAAAAACTAAAAAAAAAAAAGAATGCTATCCATCCCAAAGAAAGAACTGATGGTATCTGAATACACACTGAAGCACATTTTTTTTCTCACTTTATTTTTCTTTAGGTTTCTTTTTCTTTGTTGGTGTGACAGGGTGGGGTTGTGTTTACTACTGCTGCATTGTAGTAATGTGTTTCATGGCTACACATTTTTAACTTATACCAAATAACTTGTGTTTTCAATAGAGGGAGTGGGAGGAAGGGAGAGAATTTGAAACTCAAGCTTTTGGAACTAAATGGTGACACTTGCCTTTGCATGTAGTGGGGGTAAAAATTTTAAATAAAATTTAAAAAAAAGAAATAAAAACAATTTCTTGGCATGACACTGGTGGTTTCATTATACAGTATAGAGTACAGTTTGCCATACAGGCATACAGTAATGAAGTCAGAAAAATGACTGTAGACGTTTTGTTTGATAGGTAATTTAATGCCTCTTGTCTCCCACACTTTTCTTCAGAGTCTCCCAAACTGACAATACATACATCAAGCTCATCATCTATGTCTACAACTTTGGAAAGTAAACTGCCAAAATAAATGAATACATTTACAATATTCCAAATTATCCCATTTCCTATAATTTATGGTTCCATAGATGAATGGTGGAGGGATGGCTGGTGAAGCATATATGTTTTCTGGGTGTTTATTATAAGACAAAAATTAGTACAAACAGCTGAGAATTGATATATATCTTATTGCATCTCAACTTGAAAACCTCATTGAGTGCAGATAATTATCTGTGAATAAAAAAACTCATGCACCAACTTTGGCTCCACTTTGGTCTTGGCTTACAGCCTTTTCAAGTTAAAGAATTCACTGTCATTGTGGTAACTGACCTTGATGCTGTGCTCATCTTTTTTGAAGACATCTGATAACATTTGCAAACGACATGCTAAAAAGCATGGGAGCAAGAACACAGCTTTGTTTCACTCCACCTGTTGAGTGGAACATGTGAGAACTTCATTCAGAATCCAGAATCCAGGCAAGAATGACTCAAAAAAACCAACATACAATACTGATGCACTTCTCTGGGCAACCAAATTTTGACATAAATTTTCACAAAGTCTCATGACTCACAGTATCAAAAGCCTTGATCAGAATAACAAACATACATAGATCTCTGTTATGCTCATGGTATTTTTCCTACAGCTGATTGGGTAGCAAACACAATACTGATAATTTTTCAACCCTTTTTGAAGCCACTCAAGCTCTCAGGTAGATGAGAGAAATGTCTCCCCTGTGACAGTCACAGGACAATCTATTCCCTATGTTTTTATAGTTATGAACAAAGTAATCACCCTTGAACTCCTGGGGGATAACTTCTCACCATAAAACACAGAAAATTTCAGTCATTCATTATTTAGGCAGTGAAATCCATGCCTTATAAATCTCATCTGGAATAGAATCAACACCATGTACTTTACCAAGACACAGAGCCTAATGGCATTCAAACCCCCTTCTTTAGTTTGGCTAGAGAGGAATTGACTTCAACCTGAAATATATGGACAGTAACTTCAGACTTTGATGATGACCATCTGTTGAGAACATTAAAGAATGGTTCAACCCATTTCTCCAGGATCCTTATCACTATTCAATGTGATTCTATCACCACCAAGATTCACCCTAGGTGGTTGGTGTGTAAATAGCCTTTAGAGAATCATAAAAGTGTTTTGGCTTTTTTACTAACAGCATAAAACTGAATTCCATCTGCCTTTTTACTCAACCAAGAATCCTGCATCTCTCTAAGCTTCAATTATACTTTATTTTTGATGGAATTAAATGCTGCCTTTTTAGAGAGACAGATAAATTACTCTGCTATTAAACTCTATGAAGTTCTCATTTTTCATTAGTAACTTCTGAATTTCCCCATCATTTTTAGTAAATCAGTCTTAATGTTCAAGAGTGTTCTGACCCAGATGAGCAAATGCATACTGTAGACCAAATCTCTGAGAACTGCCCCTTTTTCTACTCCCTTGTTGTCCACTCTATGTTGGCTCAGCTTTCCCTTCCAGTTAGCAATGAACTCTTTCCCTGGGAGAAGTATTCTGTTCTGTTGATATTAAGTCTTCTGGTAGTTGTCTTGCCTTGAGCCACTACTTTTGTAGCATGTGAACATTTAGTTTGAAGAGAATTAAGTCTAGAATCAGTCCGAATTCTGTTAAATATATCATCTTGATCATTCTTGCATCCTGTCTACATTCCTTTTAAAAAAATCTTTATTTAAAATTTTTCCCCCCAGTTACATGCAAAATCAAGTTTCAACTTCCAAAACCTTGAATCTCAAATTCTTTTCTATTCTCCAAAACAACTTCCCCCATTGAGAAAGCAAATTACTTGATGTATCTTAAAAATGTGCAGCAAAGAAAAACATTACTATAATAATCATGTTGTAAAAGTAAAAATATGCCCTCCCACAAAGAAAAATCTCAAGAAAAATAAAGTGAGGAAAAAAAGTATTCTTCAGTCTATATTCAAACATCATCAGTTCTTACTATGGGATAGAAAGCATTCTTTATCATGTCCATCAGAGAAAATGCTTCAATATTTTTCCTACAGTTGCTACTGTGAGCTGAATTTCCCTCCAACCTATTCCCCCATCCCCAATTATTCTATTCTTTCTCCTTTCCCCCATCTCTCCTCAAAAGTGTGTGCATCCTTTCCTCTCCCACAATCTTCACTCACTTTTATCACTTACAACCCCTCCCTCCTCCCATCCCCTTTTGCTCATCCCTTCCTTTCATATTTTCCTCTAGTATAAGATAGATTTATATACCCAAATGGATGTGTATGTTAATCTTTCTCTGAGTCACTTCCAATGAGAGTTAGGTTCACTCACTTCCTTACACCTTCCCCTTCTTCCACTGTACTGCAAAAGCTTTTCCTTGCATCTTTTATGTGAAATAACTAACTCCATTCTACATCTCCTATCTCTTTCTTCTAGTACATTCCTTTACCCCCCCCATTAACTCCATCTTTTTAATTACCTTCAAATTCAACTCCCTCCTGTGCCTTGTCAATACATGCTCCTTTTAACTGCCCTAATAAATGACAAGGTTCATATGAATTATCAGTATCTTCCCATACAGGAATATAACTGAAAGAGTATATATAGTATTTCTGGGTAATTGATTCTTGGTGGTAATCCATGCTCTTTTGATTTCCAGAATATCATATTCCAATCCCTACAAGCCCTTAATATTGAAGCTGCTAAATTTTTTGTTATACTAACTATAACTGTTTCTATCTGACAGTTTGTAATATTTTCTCCTTGACTTGGAAGTTCTGAAATTTGGCTACAATATTCCTGGCAGTTTTCATTTTGGGGGATCTCTTTCAGGGGGTGATTGTTGGATTAGTTTTTCTTTTTTTTTTTTTTGGATTTTGCAAGGCAATTGGGTTAAGTGACTTGCCCAAGGTCACGCAACTAGGCAATTATTAAGTATCTGAGTTCAGATTTGAACTCAGGTACTCCTGACTCCAGGGCCAGTGCTCTATTGACTGTGCAACCTAGCTGCCCCAAGTTTTTATTTTTTTGATTTGTTTAATTGTTTCTTGATTTTTCAAAAAAGAGGAATCATTCTATGTCATTTGATATTCTGAGGAATTATTTTCTTCATAGAGCTTTTGTATCTCCTTTTCCATGTGGCCAATTACATTTTTATTTCAGGCATTCTTCTTCTCATTGACATTTGGGACTGCTTTTTTCCATTTGACTCAAGCTTGTTTTTATGATGTTAGTTTCTTCAGTATTTTTTGCTATCTCCTTCATCACAGTACTGACTTGGTTTTCATGATTTTCCCACATCTCTCTCATTTCTCTTTCCAATTTTTCCTCTATCTTTTTACATGATTTTCAAAATCATTTTTGAGCTCTTCAATAGCCTAAGACCAGCTCATACTTTTTTGGAAGCTTTGGATTTAGAAACTTTGACTTTGTTATCTTCTTAGTCTATATTATCTTCCATAGTTCCAAAGTAATTGTCTATGGTCGATTTTTTTCCTTCTGTTGTTTGCTCATTTCTGCAGTCTATGTCTTGATTTTAATTTTTTGTTAAGGTGGGGCTCTACTTCTAGGGTGGAAGACTCACACTATTCCAAATGGTTGAGGGTTTTTTCAGCTATTTTCAGGGTCACCCCCTCCTCACAGGGACCTGTAAGTTCTCAATTCCTCCAATGTCTTATGAGAGGTTATTACTGCTCTTCTGACCTGTGCTCTGGTCTATGGATTGTCACAAACATTCTTTTCTTCCCTGGAACCTGCTCCACCACTGATGGAGAAGCAACAGTCAACTCTCACTCTGGTGTAGTAGAGTTTTCCTTCTGATCTTCCAACTTATCCTTGGCAATCCCTGTACTGAGAGGTCTGGAAATGCCATCACTGCCATGGCCTCTGGGGCCCCCTGGAATCCAGGCATCCTGAGATCTGTTCCTGGATGGCTGGGACCAATTCAGCCTGGGAGGTCCTGGGCAGTGCTATGGGCCATTTCTAATCCCAGTATAACAGATCTTTCCCTAGGATCTTCCTAGTTGTCTTGGTGATGAAATATTGCTTCACTCAGTCTTTTTGTGACTCTAAAATTGGCTGGAGTAATTATTTAAAGGTATTTCAATTGGTTTGGTGGAGAACTTGGAGGAATCCCTGTCTTTATTCTGCCATCTTGACTCCATTACTTTTGTCTCTTCTTCTTACGAAGACACGGTCTGTTAAATGCCAATGTTTGCTGCCAAGATTTATCCACAAATTTTTCATTATGTTTAGTTAAATGGAAGACAATTGAGGTAATTATTATTAATAATCAATGAGTTAAGGAGATCCAGGGTTCTCTCCTTTTTCTAAAGTCTTGATTTTATAAAGTTCAGTCTCTTGAAGGACATTGCTTGTAATGTGATTGGAATAATTTTCTTATTCAAATCACCATCCTGGTGGAGTAATCATTGAATTCTGCTCAAGTTTGGGTGTGGTATAAATTCTTCAAATAGATGACTCAAGACTGGGGGAGGTCTGGATATAAAGATAAGTCTCTCTCTTTCCAAAGGTTACATGATGTCACTCAGCCCCTCATCGAATACCTAATCTTCAAAAGGTATATAAACTCTGAGCCTGACCACTATAATTATCTTTGGTTTAAGAGAGATTTCCAGATGGCCATCCTTTTATTAGGAATATGCTGGTCTTGTTAATAAGATAATTAAACTGCCCATGAGAAGGTCATAAGATACACAAGTCTTCAGTAGTAAATATCCATTGTTATAGCTATTTTTGATTCCTTTCCTAACAAGGACACTCTGCCACATCTGGAAGTCCAGGCATACTCTTACAGTGAAGTTACCCAGTGTTAAAAGCTTGTTCTCTTTCAGTACATTGGTGAGGGTCTCCTGGTCTTCATAAAAAAATTTTTTTAACCTCTTCAGGATTTGTGATGTGACAACACATACACTGATGATGATATGTCTCTTTCCTGCAAGTAGCAATTGCATTGTATGAGTCTGTTTTTCATTCCTTCAGGGAGGCATACATTCTTGTTAACTAGTTTTGATTATAAAATCTATGCTGGCTTCACAGTGCCTCCCTTCACTGCAGCCATTCCAGCAAAACTTTAATCCAGCTCTGATTTTGTCAACCTTGTTTCACTCAGACTGGGATGCTTGTTTCAGCTTCTTGGAACCAGAAGTGATAGCTGGATAAATCAGATGGGCATCAAAGATGGAAAGTAGCCCTGAAAAGACTTTGGCAGCCCTCACACCAGAGTAGCCTTCTCTGAACACACCCTAAACTCCAGATGTATTTATAAATAATGTTGACCTTCATAAATCTGACCTTAATAAAGAATTAAACTAACATTTGTTAGTTTGTCCTAATAAAATAGAATTTGACTAACTTGTGTTAGCCTTCAGAGTTAGTCTAAAAAAAGAACAAACAGAATTAGGCTAACAAAAGAGTAGATTCTCTAAGCCTACTTTCTGCATTCATGGGGACTACTTAGAAACATAACCCTAGTATAATTATACAATCAGAAGGCAGGATATGATAAAACCACTTCAGTTTATCCAAAAAAGGGAGGGACCCTTAAATCAGTATATGCTTCATGTCACATTGACTTGGGTTGAATTATCAGGAATTCCATTAGATTAGGAGGAGTAATGCCTTCCCAACTCAGGACCTTATCAATTATGCTAAAGACCTCCTCAAAGCATGGGAATCTTTTCCTTCCAGTTTGATACAATGGGAAGATTTATATTTGTTATTAGAGAGAAAAAAACAGGCAAAATTTATATTTTTTCTTAGAGGACATCAATAGATTGATAGGTGGAGGCTTTGGTAAGGAAGTATAATGTTCTAGGCACTATGCAAAGGGCTGGGAAACAAATAAAAGCAATGACAACTTCTAATGACCCATCTAGCTCTCCCATTCTTTTATTGATCACAACTGAGTAAGCAGCCCTAGTCCATATTCTCAGGTTCATGAATTGCTTTAGGCTGACCAGATATTATCATTCCCAGTCTTGGGCTACCTTGTAATTGTCCTAAACTCTCTCCTCCATATTTTCCAAGACTTCTCTATGAACTTTCAGTAATTATTTGCTCTTTCTCTTCCCAAAAATTTTATAAGAACCCCATATTTATCCCCTCTTTGGGTTCCTCAACACTTGGTGCTGAGTAAATCTCAGTTTCAACTCCTTGCCTCAAATAAAATTCATAATTTTCACTATTTTGGCTGCCTTTTCACTAGTTCAGATTGACATAAATGAAGAGACTCTACCAAGGTTTGAAGTGGTCTGCTTCACTGCCTCCATCTTTAACCCCAACTACTTGGTAGCAGTAGAAAACCCTTTGTGTTCCAGTGTGGATTTGACTCATAGATCCTGCCTGGGTGAGTAGTTCTCTTGAATCCTAAACTTGAGTCTCTTAGTTTGATTTCTTAGAGCTATTAAGTTAGTGATTTGGTTGATTGATATCAATGGGTAGCTTCAAAATTTGAGTTAACTCTGACCCATCATCCTATAAAGAATGGGCACAGTTTGTAAATATGTGATGCAGGGGATCATGGACACAGGGAAATATTGTAATTGGAAACAAATTTTGTTAGTATGTATGAGGTGACTTTTTGAATCATACCTCCCAATGGATAATAGTATTTAAGTCAAACTGGAGGTATGGCTGGTTTTCCTCTTGCAGACTAACTGAGGGTTCAGTAATATCAATAAGTGTGTTTTTAACCAAATTTTGTTTTTTGCTTTTAATTAAGGCCAAAAATCCTAATTTGAGGGAGTTCCTCAATAGTTTCCTAAGCTTCATCCTCACAACAATTCTTGGAGGCAGAATTAAGAAGAAAGGAAGAGAGTAAGGGAGGAAACAAGAAAATAAGACTTTGTTAAGTTCTTATTATTCAGAAATGCAAATTAAAACAACTTTGAGGTACCACCTCACACCTATCAGATTGACTAGGATGATTAATAGAAAAAATGATGAATTTTGGAGAAGCTGTGGGAAGATTGGGACATTACTGCATTGTAGGTAGAGTTGTGAACAGATCCAACCATTCTGGAGAGCAATATGGAACTATGCCCCAAGAGAAATAAAACTGATTGTACCCTTTGAGTCAGCAATACCATTACTAGTTTCATATGCAAAAGAAATTTAAGAAACAATTGGAAAAGTCCCACATGTTCAAAAATATTTTTTAGAAACTCTTATTGTAGTTGCAAAGAATTAGAAATTGAGGAGATGCCCATCAATTGGGGAATGAAGTTGTAAAATATGAATATTATAGAGTACTATTGCTCTATAAGAAACCATAAATGATCAGACCTTAGAGACACATGGAAAGAATTACATGAACTGATTCTGAGAGAAGGGAACAGAACCAAGAGGAGATTTTACACATTAACAATAACATTGTGAGTTGATCAGTTATGATGGTTGTAGATCCTCTCAGCAGATCAGAGATCAAGGTCAACCCTAGGAGACCTCTTGAAAAAACCTTCCTCATCCAGAGGAAAACAAAAAGCAAACAAATCAAAAAACCCAAAGAATCTGAATGGATATTGAGTTCACTTCTTTTATTTTTATTTTTTGTAAGGCAGTGAGGTTAAGTGACTTGCCTAAGGTCACACAGCTAGGTAATTATTATGTGTCTGAGATCAGATTTGAATTCAGGACCTTCTGATTCCAGGGTCAATGCTCTATCTACTGTGCCACCTGAGGTCACTTCTTTAAAAAAAACGAACTTAAATTTTTCCTTCCAATCTCATGACTTTCATTCTTTTCCTTTATTCCGAATTTCTCATACACAAAATGACTAATATGTTAACATATTGGACTATATGTGTACAACTTAGGACTGTTCACCTTTGCGGGGGAGGAAGTAGAAAGGGAAGATGGTAGAAAAATGAATAATTCGCAAGTGGATGAATATTGAAAAATTTCCATATTATGTAATTGGAAAAATAGAAAAATGTCCCGATAATTTACCTGGCACTATGTTTACATGCATTACAATTATTATATTATTGATCCTTACAACAACTCTAGAAACTAGAAAATGGGCTTCAAGTAAAAGGGGTTTAAAGATCTATGTAGATTCATGTTATGAGGAACTCATCAATCTCTGACTCAGGGAGCAAAGTTTAGACTTTCTAATTAAAGTTGCACAAACGGTTTATATCCACAAACTAATATAAAAGTTAACTTAGATCCTTTGGAGAAGCAGCTAGATAGTGAATTTCTTTCTTTTTTTTAAGAAAGATTTTATTTATTTTGAGTTTTACAATTTTCCCCTCATTCTTGTTTCCTTCCCACCCCCCCACCCCCACAGAAGGCATTCTGTTAGTCTTTAAATTGGTTCCATGTTATACATTTACCTCAGTTGAATGTGATGACAAGAGACATCATATCCTTAAGGAAGAAAAATAAAGTATGAGATAGTTAAATTACTTAATAATATAACTTTGTTTTCTAATTTGATGGTAATAGTCTTTGGACTTTATTCAAAGTCCATAATTCTTTCGCTGGCTACAGATGATATTCTCCATTGCAGATGGCCCAAAATTGTCCCTGGTTGTTGTCCTGCAGGGATGAGCAAGTCCATCAAGGTTGATCATCACCCCACATTGCTGTTAGGGTGTTCAATGCTTTTCTGGTTCTGCTCATCTCACTTAGCATCAGTTCATGCAAATCATTCCAGGCTTCCTTGAATTTCCATCTCTCCTGATTTCTAATAGAACAATAGTGTTCCATGACATACATATACCACAGTTTGTTAAGTCATTCCCAAATTGAAGGACATTCACTTAATTTCCAAATTTTGCCACCACAAACAGGGTTACTATAAATTTTTTTTGTACAAGTGATGTTTTTACCCTTTTTCATAACCTCTTCAGGGAATAGACCCAGCAGTGGTATTGCTGGGTCAAAGGGTACACACATTTGTGTTGCCCTTTGGGCATAATCCCAAATTGCTCTCCAGAAAGGCTAGATGAATTCACAGCTACACCAACAATGTATTAGTGTCCCAGATTTCCCACATCTCTTCCACCATTGGTCATTGTCCTTTCTGGACATATTGGCCAGTCTGAGAGGTGTGAGGTGGTATCTCAGAGATACTTTAATTTGCATTTCTCTAATAAGTAATGATTTGGAGCAATTTTTCATATGACTATGGATCACTTTGATTTCCTCAGCTGAAAATTGCTTTTGCATATCCTTTAACCATTTGTCAATTGGGGAATGGCTTGTTTTTTGAAAATTTGGCTCAGTTCTCTGTATATTTTTGAAATGTGTTGGGGGCAGCTAAGTGGAGCAGTGGATAGAGCACTAGCCCTGGAGTCAGGAATGCTTGAATTCAAATCCAGCCTCAGACACTTAATAGTCACCTAGCTGTGTGGCCTTGGGCAAGCCACTTAACCCCATTTTCCTTACAAAAAAAAACTTAAAAAAAATCTGTCCTTTGTCAGAAATACTAGTTGTAAAAATTATTTCCCAATTCACTATATTTCTTTTGATCTTGGTTACATTGGTTTTGTCTGTGCAAGAGCTTTTTAATTTAATGTAATCAAAATTATTTAGTTTGTTTTGAATGATGTTCTCTATCTTTTCCTTGGTCATAAACTGTTTCCCTTTCCATAGATCTGACAGGTAAACTACTTCTTGATCTTCTAGTTTGCTTATAATACATTTTTTTATGTCTAAATCCTGTATCCATTTGGATCTTATCTTGGTATAGGGTGTGAGGTGTTGGTCTAATCTAAGTTTCTTCCATGCTAACTTCTAATTTTCCCAACAGTTTTTATCAAAGAGAGAATTTTTATCCCAATAGCTGGACTCTTTGGGTTTATCAAAGAGCAGATTACTATAACCATTTCCTGCTGTTGCACCTAGTCTATTCCACTGATCCATGACTCTGTTTCTTAGCCAATACCAGATAGTTTTGAGGACTGATGCTTTATAATATAATTTTAGATCTGGTAAGGCTAAGCCACCTTCTTTTACACTTTTTTTCATTGAATCCCTGGAAATTCTTGACTTTTTATTTCTCCATATAAAATTACCTTCAACTTTTTTAACTCATTAAAGTAGTTTTTTGGAACTTTTATTGGTAGGGAGCTAAACAAGTTATTTAGTTTTGGTAGAATTGTCATTTTTATTATATTAGCTCGACCTATCCATGAACAGTTGCTGTTTGCCCGGGTATTTAAATCTGATTTTATTTGTGTGAGAAGAGTTTTGTAATTGTTTTCAAAAAAGTTTTGAGTCTGCATTGGCAGGCAGACTCCCAGGTATTTTATTTTGTCTGAGGTTACTTTGAATGGGATTTCTCATTCTATCTCTTTCTGCTTTATCTTGCTAATCATATATAGAAATGTTGAGGATTTATGAGAGTTTATTTTACTTTGCTAAAGTAGCTAAATATTTCTACTAGTTTTTTAGATGACTTTTTTGGGATTCTCTAGGTATATCATAATGTCATCTTCAAAGAGTGAGAGTTTTGTCTTCTCCTTCCCTATTCTAATTCCTTCAATTTCTTTTTCTTCTTTTATTACTGAGGCTAACATTTCAAATACAGTATTGTATAGTAGTGGTGATAATGGGCATCCTTGTTTCACCCCTGATTTTATTGGGAATGCTTCAAACCTATCCCCATTGCATATAATGCTTGTTAATGTTTCAGATAGATATTGCTTCTCATTCTAAAGAACAAACCATTTGTTCCTACACTCTCTAGTGTTTTTATTAGGAATGGGTGTTATATTTTGTGAAATGCTTTTTCAGCATCTAGTGATATGATCATATGATTTCTGATAGGTATGTTATTGTTATAATTAATTATACTGATGGTTTTCCTAATATTGAACCAACCCTGTATTCCTGGGATAAATCCTCCTTGATCATAATGTATTATCCTAGTGATAACTGGTTTAATTGTTTTGCTAAGATTTTATTTAAGATTTTTGCATCTATATTCATCAGGGAGATGGGCCTATAATTAGGCTCTACTTTTAGAAATCCAAAAGATGCTGTAAAATCTCAAGACTATATAAGTTAATAATAGCAAGTATTACTATTACTGATATTATTATTATTTTTATGTTAACATCATTTCTAGGGTTATTGTAACAATCAAGTGAGATAATAATTGTAAAGTACTTCTCCCAGCATTTGGTTCAAATAGGTACAATGGGAATGTTAGTGATTCTTATTATTATCATGTGGCAGGCATCATTTTAAGCAATGGAGGTAAAATAAAATTCAAAATATGGGTACTGCCTTCAGGGAGCTCACGTTGGAATGAGAGAAACAACTTGCAAATAACTATATGTTGGATATAGAGAGGGCCAATGAAGACATTTTGAGGGGAACCAGCAGCAGGTGCAGGCTGGGGAGAACCATGCCTGGCCTCCTCCAGAAGGAAGAATGGAACTGAGAATGAAATGAAGTCTAGGGGCAGCTAGGTGGTACAGTGGATAGGGCACCAGCTCTGGAGTCAGGAGTGTGTGTGAGTTCAAATCCAGCCTCAGACACTTAATAATTACCTAGCTGTGGTCTTGGGCAAGCCACTCAACTCCATTTGCCTTGCAAAAACAAAAAAAAAATGACATCTAGAATTCCAGGCAGGAGGTAGAATTAGTGCAAAGACACAGAGACAGAGAGAAGGGCCCTGGGTAAGGAAGAGTGAGGCAAGTTTGACTGGACCATGGTATATATATGAAAGAAAGTGATGCGATAATCATGGAATGGGAAAGTGGAGTCAAGTCTGGGAGAGTGTTAAAAGACAGAATCATTTATAATTTATCCTAGAAGTACCAGGGAGTCACTGAAGTTTCTTGAACCATCAAAGAACACTTTGGTAGCTGAGTATGTAGCAGGGGAAACTCTAGACACAGAGCTGTTCTGTGGGGAGTGTTTTCCATTACTTTTTGGTCATGCCCTTTGGGGCAAAAGAAGACATAGTCCTAATGAACTGCTGCTCATGTTCAGTGAGTATTGTCTTAGCTACTCTTTGGGGATTGATCCTGATGCAAGTGCATTGGAGGTACCTGGAAATAGGTGCTAAACACTCCTCAGGTACCACCCTTGTCCCACCCACTAAGGAAATGCATTTGATAAAGAGCTACCACCTAGGTGGAAGCTCTTTATCTCTGAATTCTAACTAGTTTACCTTTGTCTCCTCTCTTCTCTTCTCTAATTTGAATCCACATGATCTGGCCCATGCTTGCTAGAACATTGTAATTCCAGCTCCACATGACTGAATCTATATTGATCTAACATTCTTTGCTTTTCCTTTTTGTCTTTTCCTTTTTGCTATTCCTTGCCAACCATATCTTTTGCTTAACTTTATTACTTTCTTGAGAAACTACTATCTCCTTAGCAACTACTATCTCCTTCAACTCACTCTCTGTTTCTCCACTGTATGAACTTGTGGTAGTAGTTTATAGATTTTTTGGAGTAAACTATTGAAAGGTCAAAAGGTGGGACCAAAAAGCTGAGAAAGGAAAAAGTAGTCCCTTTGCTGATTGAATCTTTGTCATTTCTGTCATAGAACAGACCTTATGAATAGGTTAGAGAATCATAAAGGAATCAATGACATTTTTATGTACTAATGTGTAACTTGATTGATTGATCACCAAAATTTTTCCATCCTTTATGAGATTTCTATTAATATTGTTTTCTGATTAAAATCTTGGCAGGTATCTTTAATGACAACATCCACCCAAAGGTTTGGTAAGATCCTAGAGAATAAAATTTCATGGATAAAACTAACTTTTTGTTATTTTTTTTTTAGCCTAAGATAGTTATGTTTAACAGAAAGCTACTGGAATATTCCAGGGAGAGATGATAAAGACTTTCAACAAGGAGGCTTCTGTGTGAATAGAGAGAACATGACATATTTGAAGAGTATTATAAGGATGAAATAAGAAGATGTGACATTAGATTGGATCTGTAGAGTGAGGGTTAGTGGTGATGCAGGGAATTATGGACAAAGGAAATATTGCAATTGTAATTGTAATAGGAAATTTTGCAATCTCCTGCACTGTTAAAATCTTGTAAAAACCCTTCCTCTTGATTTTCACTCTGACCTTGGCCAAATTTGATGATACAGGCAGTTCAATAATCTTCCACAAGAAATTATGTGTTGGACTTAAAGGTCATGCCTTTGGACCAGAAAGGACTGGTGTGTCCTTATGTTGCCCATGCACAATGAATACTGTCTTGGCCCCCTCCTAGGAGGACCACCCCCTGTATCATGCATATTGGTGAGTACCTGAAACCAGGTGCCACTTGCCAAGTGTCACCCTTGTCCAGCTCATTGTGGAAATGCATTTTAAGTATGGGGACTTGGAAAATAAGTCTTTTTTTCCTCCTTCTATCCCCACCCCCCCGCCCTGTCAAGATGGACACTCTTTCTCTCTCTAAGCTAGAACCTTGTGCTCCCAGCCTGGGCCACTGAAGAACTCTGGCCTTCTTTCCTTTCTCCCTTACTCTCAGGTAGTCTCACCTAAAACTGTGTTATTTGTCCTTTCCTCACACCATTTACTAGCATAATATATAAAATTTACAAGCTTATGAAGTAAATCCTGAGTTATTTCAACTCCAGGCCAGTAGTGAATTCCTTCACTTTCAACAACTCTCAATCTTTATTAACAGGACAAATTTATTGAGCAGCAGTGGGAAACTAAGACAGATACCTTAGGTACAAAGCTGGTGGGTGGAGAATAGTTTTCTCATCTGTAACAGGAAAGTTAGGAGATTTGGGGAGTGGTCTGTCAAGACAATGA
Source organism: Macrotis lagotis (assembly GCF_037893015.1). Classification (NCBI taxonomy): domain Eukaryota; kingdom Metazoa; phylum Chordata; class Mammalia; order Peramelemorphia; family Peramelidae; genus Macrotis; species Macrotis lagotis. Next base: position 834,308,657 of record NC_133658.1, read on the forward strand.
GTCTCAACAATGAATTGAGTTTAAGATGCTTATGATATATGTATAAAGGGCACTTTGGTAAATTCAGGACTGGAGCTCAGGAGAGAGACCAGGACTGGAAATCATCTGCATAAAAATGATGAAAGAATTCATGAGAATCAAGGCATTGAATGAGGTAACATAGGAGAAGAGAGGAGTATTAAAGAGAAACCTTGGAGGAATCCACAGTTAGTGAGTGAGACTTCAATGAAGATCCAGGAAAAGAACCTGAGAAGGAGCATCCAGACAGGAGAACCAGGAGAGAGGGATGTCATCAATACCTAGAGAGCAAGAAGAGAGTGATCACAGTGTCAGATGTAGCTCTGAAATCACCAAGGATAAAGAGTGAGAAAAAGTCATCAGATTTGGCAATTAGTCATATACAACTTTAAAGGGAAATGATGAGATTAAAAAGATTGCAGAGGATTCAGAAGGGAATGAGAAGGGAGGAAATGAGAGTCCTCGTGTAGTTGATTTTCTCTAGGAATTGAATTCTATCACCTACATTTCTGAATAAATCTTTCACACCAACTCATCTGGGCTAGAGAAACAATCCAAAGCCTCAAGGTTCCATCGAAAACAGGCTAATTTTTCTTTACAAAGCATTGAAACCACCCTCAAGCTTTCCCTAGGGAAAGCCAAGGTTCAGACTGTTGATATATAGTTCCTGGTTTTCAGGGGAAGAAACAAGTCACTATACTTTGTATAGTCAGAAAAGGAAGGAAAAGCAATAACATTTTTAGGGGTCTTAATGGAGGCATAAGTCTGCTCCATCCTTGTTGGAATTGGGCAATCCTTTCAGTCATATATATGACTCTTCATGTCCACATTTGGTGTTTCTTGGCAATGACCCTGGATTGGCAAATGGCAAAGTATTTTGCCATTTCTTTTTCTAGTTCATTTGATAGATGATGAAGAAACTGAGATAAACAGGGTTAAGTGACTTGCCCAGGGTCAGACAGAATGTATCTGAGATAATTTGAATTTAGTTCTTCCTGATTCCAGGTTTAACTCACTATGCACTACCTCCTCTACCTGCCCTGTCCCTTGCTGTCTATAGGCAGCTTCCAAGAACAGAAGGAGCCCAAGAGTTTGGGCTGTTGTTAACCTGATCCTTATACTATGTCTGTGTATCTAAGTATTTTAGAAGCAGGGTTTGGGCAGAGAGGCAGGTGAGATTACTGGTGTATAAAGATTGTTCCATTCATTGGGGAGTATTAGAATTTGTCATCTGGATAGTTGGAGAAGTCAGTCTGGTACTCTATTCTAGATCTCTGTTGAGATGCTTTGAAAAAAAATATCTGACCAACTCATTGTTGCTAAGGTGGAAGGACAAAACTTGGTCTAATAAAGTAACCCCTTCCATAAGTATACAGACTTTACCTGGACAGTCCTAGGACTGGAATGAACAGAGAATCTATAAGAGTTAGGACACTTGGCTTCTGGACTTGGCTCTACCAGCAACCCCCTATGTGCCTGCAAGCAAGTCCTTTCCCCCCTTTCTTTTAGTCTCCTCTTGATCATTTTTCTACTCTGCCCCCGATGCTCCTTACTCTCCAAATAGAATCTCCAGGGCCATGCCACTGATCTTGACCTTCCCTGGTACCATGCAATCTCTTTTTCATTTAGCCACTTTCTACCCTGTTGTGGGTACCTCAACTACCTCTTTTCCCTGCTTCCACACACTCTTCTTTCCTTTCTAAATCTTACTCTGAGCATTGTAATTAAATCAATACTAACCACTGCCCTTGGAAAAAAAATATGTCCCCAAGTCCAGATATCTTCAACTATGCCTGAGTACCCCTCAACATTGTCTCTGTGAAGAGAGAAATTGGGAGTTGTGAGAGCAGGCACTGAAGATAGGATAAGGAGCCATCTCCTCAGCCTCTCTATTCATAGTGGAAATCCTTCCCATCCCAAGGACCATTTCATTCCTAATGAGATTAGCCATCTTAATCTACTCAAATTTACCTATAGAGAAGAGATTTAGGAATGGGTATGGATAATGAGTTCAGACTGAGAGTGAACTTGCTCAACTATTTGTCCTAAGTTGCTTTACTGACAAAACTGGAGAACCCTAGGATGGAGGTAAGTATGGAATGCGGAGGTTGAATTTGAACTGAAAAGAGCTATTGCTGGGAGACTGGGAGACCTGAAGATCTGGGTCCAGATCCTTCCTTTGACTCTGATGCTAGATTTGTCTCTCTCTCTGGAAAGTGAAGGAGTTGGACAAGATGTCTCAGAGATCCCTTCCAGAGCTATCTGTGAGTCTATGAGATTTAGGTTCTATTTGACTCTGCCTTGGCTCAGTCTCAGTGTAAGAATGAGCAGAATGAACCTGATTACCCCTATGAGTCTGAGCAAAGCATTGTCCTCTCTTGTGCCCCACTCCCACCTCTGCAGGAATTGAACTAGATGGATAGACAAATGGAAGGATGGATGGGTGAATGGATGGAAGAATGGACAGGTGGTTGGGTGGACAGATAGATGGATTGATGACTGTATGAAGGATAGATGGATGGACTGATGAATGAGTGCCTAAATGGGTGAGTGGGTGGGTGGGGTGAAAGGGTGGATGGGTGGATGGATGAATGGACAGACAGAGCATTTGGTAAACAAATGCTATATTTCAGGTTCTGTGCTAAAATCTGTGAGAATAAATACAAGGATCCCTTCCAGCTCTTGTGACACTTTGAATCAATTACCAAACACTAAGTGCAAAGCATTGGGAATGAAAAGACAAAAATGAAGCAGACTTTGCTCTCAAGGAGCTTCCATTCTATTGTGGGAAAACTTAAGAGTTTTGGGAGATCAGCTTTTAATTCCATTTCAGATTTTTCCCTCAAAGTATCTGTTTAAGGAGAGGGCTACTACTTCAATCCCACCTCCCAGTTATCAGAGTTCTTGGTCGTCAAATATGAAGAAATAGCTGATCTCAGCACCTAGAAAAATGATTAGTTACATTTGAAAGACTTGAGAACTCTGATCAGTGCAATGATCAACTAATTCCAGAGTATTAATAATGAAATCTTCTAACCACTTTCTCATGGAGAGGTGATAGATTCAGAAAGCAGAATGAGAAATTTTGGGACATAATCTAATGGGAATTTGTTTTACTTGAATATGAATATTTCTTAGAAGAGTTTAGTTTTTCTATCAGGAGAAGGGAAAGTTTCAATGAAGGAAGAGTTAAGGATAGGACAGCAAAAAAAAGAAAGAAGAAGAAGAAGAAGAAGGAAGAAGAAAGAATGAAAAGAAGACCATTGAGGTTTTTTTTAATATGCAAAGAAGAGAACAGAAAGGTCATAAAGAACCACAAACAAACAGGACTGACTTAAAAATTTCCATAGCTTAAACTCGTTATATACTTAAACCAAAAATCTAACCAAATATACATAATAGAGACCTGCAGCAATTTCATTCTTAATTCTCTCTCTCTCTCTCTCTCTCTCTCTCTCTCTCTCTCTCTCTCTATATATATATATATATATATATATATGTATGTATGTATGTATATTGCTCATGAGAGTTGAATTTAGAATAAAAATTTTATTTTTTCCAACAAAAACCAAAAGAATTAGTTTTAAAAGGAGGCTATTATTAAGTGATCTACTTGTGGACAGTTTTGTAACCAACAACTTTGGGCCACCTCAAGATCTCTAACAGAATGGTATCTTTCCCACACCTCCAAATGAGGATACCCTTTCTGTCTCTTAATCACCTGATTGGCTTTGTGGTGCTTTTCCCAGGTACCAAACATTCCTAATGTAATAGAGGATTGATCAAGGAGTCCTCTTCTCCCCACCCCCATGCTCAACAGTACTGTCTTACATTACATTTGGTACTGTGATTGCAAAGCAGAATGAAACATCCATAGACCTTTTAGATCATCGTACTGTGGGTAAAAACTCAAAGGAAAGGTCCTACTTGGATGGAAGGAGGGAGAGTATGACTCTAGGATACACCTCAATGAAGGACTCTGAGTTCAAGGGCCTAAAAGTATAAATCACTTCTAATAATAATGGTTCACCATTAATCTATCACTTTAATTCAAAGCGTTTTACAAATATTATCTCCTTATGGATTTATATTTGGCATGGTTATAAATGTAGAGCCTAAACTGAATTGCTTTCTATCAGGAGAGGAGGGAGGGAAGAGAAAGAGGGATAATTGTTAAAAGCCACCATTGCATGTTGTTGGAAAAACAAATAAATAAAATATTTTAAGATACAAAAACTAAAATATTGTCTCATTTGATCACTTTTCAGGGGAGAATATAAAAGGGGAGGAAGAGGTGAAATGCTACCAATTTAACATAGTTTGTAATTGAACCCCTTATATCAGAATTAGAAAGAATTATCTAAGACCAAACCCTCAATTTCCATAGTGTGAAGCTGAAACTAGAAAAAAGCCAAGTACTTGCCCAGGTTCACCTTCAAATTTGGTTGGGGTTGATTGTTCAGATGGAAAGCGGGTGCTGCCATTCATTGAGAATAGAGGAATTATGCCAAAACTGGGACTATAGAAGAGAGAAGTATCTAAGGGGAACCTAGGTACTAGCTCTGATTTTACCCCATTCTGGCTCTCTAGGCCTTAGTTTCCTCATCTGTATGATGAAGGGGTTGGACAAACTTACCACTAATATTCCTTGTATCTTCTCACCACCTCTAAGTCTGTAAGGAGACATGAATCATTGGGAAAAAAGAAATAGGTTTGGAATTAGAGGATCTGGGTAATACCTTAGCTTTACTCTTGATCAGCTAAGTGGCTCTGGCTACTCTGCTCTCAGTGCCCTTCCTTGTAAAAGGGGAGTTAGATGTTTCCCAGTAGCCCTGAGGGGCTCTAACACTATTTAATGTCAAATTCTCTACTCATTCACATAAATCTTTAAATCTCTTCCATCAGGTCTCCTACAACACATTGCCCCCTCTGTCCTGCTCATTCTTTCACTTATCCTCATTTTCTCCTACCTTATTTCCTTTTGCCTACAAACATGGCATCTTTCTACTACCCTGAAAAAAATTCTCACTTAATCCTTCTATGCTTGCAAATGATTGTCCTATATCTCTTCTGCTCTTTGTAGCTAAACTTTTCTAAAAGGCCATCTGCAATAGGTACTTCATGTTCTCCTCTCTCATTCTGGTCCTCAACCCTTATGGTCTGAATTCTGACCTTACTGAAACTGCTCTCTCCAAGGTCACTAATGATTTCTAGTGGTCAAATCCAGTGGATTGTTTTCATTCCTCACTCTCCTTAACCTCTGTACCTGTTGACCCTTCTCTCCATCTTGATAATTTCTTCTCTCTAGATTTCTGAGTCAGTACTTCCTCCTAGTCATCCTTTTCTGACTACTCCTTTTCCAACCCCTTTGCTAGATCCTTCTTCAAGTCATCCCTTAGGTGCCTTTCAGAGTTCTGTTCTAGGCCTTCTCCTCTTCTCCTACTAAAATATTATTTCATTTTGTGGTATCATAAGCTCTCATTTGCCTAGGCTCCCCCAGCTGCCCATCTCCAACAGCCTTTCAGTCATCTTAAACTGGATATTCAGTAGACATCTGAAACTCAATAAATTCAAATCAAAACTCATTTTTTTCCCAAAACTCTCCCTCCTCTCAATTCTTCCTTCCCAATTACTGTAGAGGACAACATCATCTTCCCAATCAGAGACATTGTAGACATTTGTCAAGGATGCCATTAGCAGCCAAGTGTCTTTGGTAGGTAATGAATATAGGAAGGCTTTACAGAGAGGTGAAATAGCTGCCATTTAGAAATTGGGATTACAGGATATTTTGGCACATGGGTAACAGAGGTGGTATAGGCAGATAGGTGACAGAGGTATCAATAGTTGAAATGACATAAGTGACTTTTGATGATAGGTAATGTATGTACCTAGGCTTATAGATGATATGGGTGACACTGACCTATTGGTGACATTTGTAGATAAGTAAAAAGTCCAGATAGGTAACAATGATATTTACATTTAAAAATATAGATGGCATTTGCAGTTATATAGGTGACTTGTGGAATTTACTGCCACAGTTGACACTGATAAATAGGTGACATAGGTGAGAATAGCAGTTATATGTCAAAAGCATTGGCACATAAGACATAGGTAACTATAATACTTTGGTGACTTTTATGACCATAAGAGGACAGAGGCCTGAGCTGTCTAGTAATAATTTTGGTGTTGCTCTAGTGACTACCATTATCCAAGACATCCAAAGTCTTCAACCTCAGCCTCTCTGACCATCCTGGTTTTCCTTAGGCAACTCTCTTATTCTTGTGAACTCCAAACCCAGAACTTTGCATTTTACATAAATTTTTCTATTCCATTCCTGGTCATGTTTGTCTGTGCTGTGACTTCCCTGGTGTCCCTGTATGTCATAATCCCTTGGGTTCTAGATGATGTTTTGTCCACTTTTGAGGTGTAGAAAGTGACTTTAAGAATTCCTCCTTTGCATTCTTAATTGTTATTAGATGTGGTGTGGTAGAGTAGATTCGTAAAATTGCCCTTGCTAGGTCAGAAGATTAAATTACTGAATTTCCTTTGGTTTCTTCATCTTTACAATGGCCATAATAATAATTCCATTCTGTATCTTTCAGGCCTATTGGGGAGGGAGAATGGAGTCTGGGACCTCTGATCAGGTATTTTAGATGAACCTTAAATATGCACTGAGTGACTTTGTAGATATGTTCAGATCTCCTCACCCATCTGGAATGTCCCTTTGCAGGTCTTCAATTCAGAGGTGGCCATCATCTCTTGGGAGTAGAGAGCTCCTGTATAAATCTCCATCTGGGTAACTCATTTTTAGGTCCTTTTATTTAATTTTTTTCAATTATATGCAAAGAGAGTTTTCCACATTGATTTTTTTTATAAGCTTTTGAGTTTCACATTCTTCTAATACTTTCCCATCCCTCCAATCTTTATTGCAGAGAACAATATGATGGTATAGATTGTATATATGTGATAGATTTTTAATATATTTCCTTATTTGTCATATTGTGAAAGAATAATTAAAACTAAAGGTGTGTGTGGGGGAAACAGGAGAAAGGAAAAACACAAAAAGAAGTTTTAAATAGTGAACATATTCTGTATGGTCTACATTCAGACTCCATAATTTTTTTCTCTGAATGTGAATGGCATTTTTCTTTTAGAACTGTCTATGATCATTAAATTGCTAAGAGGAGCTGAATACATCATAGTTAATCAACATACAATGCTGCTGTTAATGTATACAATGTTCTCCTGGTTCTACTCATGTCACTCAGCATCAGTTCATGCAAATCTTTCCAGGCTTTTCTGAAATCTGCCCATTATTGATTTCTTACAGAATAATAGTACTCCATCATATTCATCTACCAAAATTTGTTCAGTTATTTTCCAATTGATGGGCCTCCCCTCAATTTCTAATTCTTTGCCATTACAAAAAGAAGAACTATAAAGATTTTTGTACATATAGGTCTTTCCCCCTTTTTTATGATCTCTTTGGTATTCTGACAGTAGTGGTATTGTTGGATCAAAGAGCATTCACAGTTATATTACTCTTTGGGCACAGTTCCAAATTGCTCTCCAGAATGGTTAGATCAGTTCACAACTTCAACAAAGGTGTATTAGGGTCCCAATATTCCCATATCCTCACCAACATTGTTTTCCTTTTTTGTCATTTTTGTCAATCTTATAGGGGTAAGGTGATTCCTCAGAGTTGTTTTAATTTGCATTTCTCTAATCAGTAATGATTTAGAGAATTTATCATATGACTATAGATAGTTTTAATTTCATCAACTGAAAATTACCTGTACTTATCCTTTGACTATTTATGAATTGAAGAATGACTTGTATTCTTATAAGTTTGACTCAGTTCTTTAACAAATGAATCCCTCATCATAAATGCTATAGACAACATAAAATACATAAAAATACATAAAATACAAACATAAAATACTTTCTACATTTCTTCAAATCTTAGTTGTGTTAGTTTTATTTATGCAAAAAATTTTAATTTAAATGTCATCAAAATTAATCATTTATAATGTTCTCTATCTCTTCTTTGGTCATAAACTCTTTGCCTCTCCATTGAACTGAATGATAAACTATTCCTTGTTCTCCAAATAGGCTTATGGCATCACTCTTTATGATTCTATCTCCATTTTTTACTTTATCTCGGTATAGGGTTTGGTCTATACCTAATTTCTTTCTTATCATTTTCCAGATTTCTCAGTAAAATAGTGAATCTTATTTCAGAAGCTAGAGTCTTTAGATTTATCAAAGAGTAGATTACTATAGACATTTACTACTCTTTCTTTTGTACCTAATCTATTCCACTGATCCACTATTCTATTTCTGATTCAATACTAGACAATTTTGATGGCTGCCACCTTAAAATATAGTTTTAGATCTATATAACTAAGTCAGCTTCCTTTGCATTATTTTTCATTAATTCCCTTGATATTCCTGAACTTTTGTTCCTCCAGATTAATTTTGTTACTATTTTTCCTAGTTCTCTTAATTTTTGGGGGTAGTTTGATTGGTATGGCACTGAATAAGTAATTTAATTTAATTTTTATTATATTGGGTCAATCTACCTATAAGAAATTGACATTTTTCCAATTGTTTAGATTTGACTTCATGTGAAAAGGGTTTTGTAGTCATGTTCATACATTTTCTGGATTTGTCTTGGTAGGTAGATTCTCAAGTATTTTATGTTGTCTATAGTTACTTTAAATGGAATTTCTTTTTCTATCTCTTGCTGCTATGCTTTGTTGATAAT